>NW_024429266.1:175205735-176622235 GCF_017639785.1 Mesocricetus auratus
TTAATAATTATCCATTTTTTGTTATTCTAAAGGACTTTTGACAAGGGCAAACCTGCAGACCCAGATTTGTTTGTCCTCTGGAATTCCTAAGGAGTTACTCCTTTCTAATTCAAATTGTTCTATTCAAGAGATAAACAGGCCTTGCCTCTTCCGCCCCAGGTTACATCTTTCCTGTCAATGGAATTTATTCTAAAGGTGCAGTGGTGTGTGCCTGTAGTACCATAGGAGTTCAAAGTCAGCCTGGGCTACACGAGCCTTTGTCAGAAAAAACAAGGATCAACTGGAGTCCAGTGTGGATGTACAGTCCGCCAGACTGAGGCAGGGAGCACTGAAGGCCAGCCTGGGCACATTACAAGACTTTATCTCAAGAACTGGACTACAAGGGTTAGAGAGAAGGCTCCGCAGTTTAAAGCACATATACTGGTCCTGCAGAGGACCCCCATGTCAAGTAGCTCATGATGACCTATGACTCCAGCTCCAGGGGAATGCACAAGTGCACATACCCAGACAGACAGACAGACAGACAGACAGACAGACAGACAGACACACACACACACACACACACACACGCTTACAAACGCCCAAATAAGACATTTATCTTGTATCCAATTAATTTCTAAAAAAGCTGACTACAGTCTAATTAGTGAGTTCTCTGAAACAACATTTTAACATAGTAAGGAAGAAATACTCTGAATAAGTGTGTTTGATGAGAAAAGCAGAATGAAGCTGCCCTGCCCAAATTCTGAAACCCCTAATCACCAAGAGACCTGATCCAATCCAAAAGCAAAGAACCTTTTATTAATTAACGAGTTCACATATTAACTTGGGTCCTCGGTTGGACATGGCAGGTGGGTGGAGGGACTGTGGAGGCAAGGAATTTATTGGGGTAGAGCAAGGGGAGTGTGTGGGGGGGGGTTGTCTGCAACAGTCTCAGGATTGGTGCACTTCCAGGCTTGGATGACCTGTCCTGAGTTGATTGGTCAGGAACAGTTGCTATGCTCAGAGGCCCTCCCAGTTGCTATGCTCTGTTCGCCACTGTTGGGGGGGGGGGCACATCCAGAGCCCGCCAGCTAACTTCTGATTGGTTCCTTGCCACATGAAGGGTTTCTAGATTCCTAGTGACCAGGGCAAGGTGGGCAAAGGTCGGAAGCCCAGCACATGTTGCTGAGTCAGAGGCCTACATCTTGCTGGGTCTTTTCTGCAGACTGTCATGGCTGCCAAAGCAGGGCCCTAGATGAGGGTCTGGTCTCTTCAAGCATGAGCGCTTTATCCAATTGGAAAAGCAAAGATTTATTCACTTCATTTACTGAGAATCGAGAGTTAGATTCAATAAGATGGCAGCTGCAATAAATCTAAACTCAAGAAGGATGCACCGGCTTGATTGTTCAGACTTGATTCGATTTCCCTGAGAGCATGAACACAAACGGAATATTGCTACACATTACGCCCACATCAAATGCTCAGGCAACAAGAATTCTGTAAGCCCAGACATTCATCTCTAAAAAATAAAATAAAATAAAATAAATCAAAAGATGGAAAAGGATGCAGCTTTATTTAGACTTTTAGCAAAAGAAAAACCTGAAAAGGGAAGATATGCACACAGCAAAATCTAATCCCTGAACTCTGTGCACTCAAGATGATGAGATGGGACCAGCTTGAGCTACACATGGGGAAAGAACTTATTTTTACATCATGTAGTCACGTATGAAATTCTCAAAAAACAAATTACAAATCGAAGCAAGATTGCTCAGTGGGTAAAGGTATTTACTACCAAGCCTGCAAGTCTGACAGCTTGAGTTCAATCCCCAGAACCCACATGGAAGGGGAGATCTGACCCCTGCCAGCTGTCCTGACCTCCACACTAACACCATGACATACATACAGCCATACACATTTACATATACAGAGACGCACACAAAAATACACAAATGTTAAACGTTTTAATGAATTTCCTCATGGAGATAATGACAAAGCTATATGAGGGATCAAGGCACAGATCACCATCCTTCGGTGCATACAGACCTGCTACTGAATGAATCTTCAGCCATGGTTTAAGAGGAAGGGGCAGCTTGAGTTTGAAGCTGCAGAGCAAGAGGGGATTAAAGCCCGAGTTTGCAGTGACCTGGAGATGCTCACAGGGAAGGCTCCCAAATTGCACTCCCACAGGGACCTGAGAGCAGCTGAGTGAAATGTAAGCCCGTGTGTGGGTCCCCTTCAGCTGAGACAAAGGTTCAGGGAAGGGGGTGTGAACTCTGTCTACAGAAAGGTAAACTGTTTTCTGCTATATTCCTTTTTTTTGTGCTGTGTGGCTCAGGAATGAGAACCTCAGGGCTACACAGAGAAACCCTGCTTCCCCCCCCCCCAAAAAAACCTGCTACCATCACTCACATCTAGAAACAATGAGGGAAGGCTGGGTGGGTCTGTGAGTTCAAGACCAGCCTGGTCAATATAGAGCTTTCCAGGCCATCCAAGGCTACATAGTGAAACCCTGTCTCAAAAAAAAAAAAAAAAAAAAAAAGGGAGGGAACTGTAAAAAAGAAATCTACTAGGACTGAGGCCATAGCTCAGAGGTTGCATGCAAGTCACATGGGAAATCCAGGTTGATCCCTAGCACTTCAAAATGAGGAGAAAACCTACCATTACCTTCTGTGACTAGACCAGAAGCCATTTATAAAGTCCAAGCTGACTAAAGAGAACTCACAAAATTCTAAAATTTGTGAAAATTACCATAAACTTTGCATAAAAGCTGTTTTTCCTCAACAATTACAAAATTTGACAATGCTAGCCCCACAACCGAAAGCAATGGGCTGGAGCCAGTGCGTGCTGGCAAATGAAATAAAAAGTCTCTACAAAGGGAAAGGAAATTAAGGCCCAGGCACTTGTTATTGTGTAAATATCCCCACCACCACTGACCTGAGCTCCCTAGAGCTGTAACTGAGACACAGGCAGAGAGGGCTCTTGAACCAGCCCTGCTGGAGCTGGGCTGCAGCTGAGGACAGCTGCCTCTCTGCAAGAAGAACACCTCTCTGCCCCATGCCTCTGTCCCCCTGCTACCAGAACCCATGGGTGATTTAAAAGAGGAGAGGGTCCTGGGCACTCTCTGCTCATCAGATTGCATATAAAAAGCACTTCTAGGCAGGGGGACACTGACAAGCCAGGGCTGATGCCAGGGACACCCCATCAAATCTAAGGCAGAGGGTCCTCATAAGCAGAGAAGGACCAGAAGAAGAGCAGCAACAAAACAACAAAAAGCCCTGCACCGTGGGTGGGGATGAAGGGGTAAGGATGGGGATGGCTCAGTGGTTATAAGCACTGGCTGCTCTTCCAGTGGACCCAGGCTGTGTTCCCAGCACCCACATGGTGACTCACTGCCATCTGTAATTCCAATTCCAGGGGATCCCTTCCACCTCCGTGGACACCAGGTATGCACTTGGTGTCCTCACATACGTGCAGGCAAAAACACTCATACAAATAAAATAAGGAAGTGTAAAAAGAAGTCCTTCCTCCATGGTCTCTTGGCTCGGGTATTTTAATTTGAATTGCAAACGACATGAAAATTAACTGTAACTTTTTTTTTATGTGTAGTAAAGAAAAACATGGGTTTCCAAAAGGTTGAGAAATATTCTTCTAAGAGAAACATAACACAGCCTCAAGTGTCTGAAGAGCTATTCAATGCTATTTTCTACAGCCATTATGCTAATTAACAAGCCACTTTATTTTTCCACAGCACAGATCCATTTCTAACACTCATTATGCTAATCTGATCTGATATGAAACTATAAAAACAGCAGATTTGAAATAGCTGCCTCTGGAGAGAAGCCCTTCTGATTAAATGCCTAGCCTGAGATGCAAATTTGATTAGGGTAACTGCCCACACACAGAAAGCAGTTTAAGCAAACTCAGTACACTACCTCATCTCATGTGTTTATGGTTAAGAAGCAAAAGGAGCCTGATGTTGGTGGTGCATGCCTTTAATCCCAGCATTCGGGAGGCAGAGGCAGGGAATCTGTGAATTCCAGGCCAACATGGTCTACAGATCCAGTTCCAGGACAGCCTCCAAAGCTACACTGAGAAACCCTGTCTCGAAAAAAAAAAAAAAAAAAAGAAGGCAGGCAGGGAGGCAGGGAGGCAGGCAGGGAGGCAGGGAGGCAGGGAGGGAGGCAGGGAGGCAGGCAGGCAGGCAGGCAGGGAGGCAGGGAGGCAGGGAGGCAGGGAGGCAGGGAGGCAGGCAGGGAGGCAGGCAGGCAGGCAGGCAGGGAGGCAGGGAGGGAGGCAGGGAGGAGGAGCAAGCAATCAAAAGTAAGCTTGTGTGGTAGAGAGAGTTCGGTGATGGGAGCAAATGCCTAGCATGCTCCAGGCACCATCAAAAATAAAAGACCAAGCCTTGAATCTCAGCACTCGGAGACAGAGAAAAGCAGATCTCAGAGAGTTCTAGGCCAGCCCTGTCTACAAAGTGAGTTCTGGAATAGACAGGACTGGAACACAGAGAAAACCTACCTCAAAAGAAACAAAAAATCTAAGTAAATAAGAGACCAAGAAAGGGCTCCTCCACATCCTGTGACATCCGGAAGAGCTCTCGGCAGTACTCAGTAGTATTAACCTTACCTATCAGTAGTTCTGCTTATTTGTGACCAGCCTCACACTTTCTATGTAGTCAAGGATGACCTCCAATTCCTGATCCTCCTGCCTCCACCGTCACACACAGCTAATAGTTGCTCTTCTGAGGACTGCATGTGAGGGAGAGATCATATTGAGTTTTTCGTATTGTGTTTCTTTTTTTTGTTTTAATCTTGAATTAGGTACCAGCTTCTACAAGCCTAATTTTCTCGTATTTCAAAGATAGCCTGCTTGCATGTTCTGGCTGTAAGAATCAAAAGAAAATGCTTTCTGAATTACAGTGTGCTATCTATCAAATACAATGGTGGGGGTGGAGCTCAGAATCTGTGTATTTCAACTACAACAACGGTCATTGGAAGTCTGCTTTACTGGTGTTAAATAAATCAATTCCTCAAAGAGAAGTCACTCCAGTGGCTATTTTACTGCCAATCAATGTGTAAGTGCCTATCATATGCACCAAATGGTGCATGCTTATGCCTGGGACAAGGCAGAGGAGAACTTGCCCTCAGCAGGCAGTGGTTCCTATTCCCACAGACTCTCAGGATCCAGGTCTTTCGTTACAAGGGACTATTTTGAAATCTTCCTTTCCTTAGTACAAGTTAATGAAACCAGGAATCTGCAAACTACAGAGACACAGACAGTAAAGCAACTGACCACTTTCCAGATAGGGACTTCCTGATCAATTTGCCCCCCTCATTTCATGGAGCCAGAGTTCAGGCTCTGGGGTGTGCCTGTATACAATTCTCCTATACTACATCTTAACAGAAACCTCCTCCTGGTGGGTCATCTGTTCAGGTCCACTTCTGCTGGGCCAAGAATCCCAATTAGTTGCATTTCCACAGTCCATACGCTGGTCAATCCTCCTAGCACATAAGCTTACCTCAAAGCAGAGAGTTGCCATCAAGGTTGCTCAAACTGTGGGTCTCAGTCCGTTCCTGCAGAGCTTACCTTCCTCACAATGGGCCTCACCAGGACCGCACTGTGCAGTCGGTGTGGGGCTCCCTCCAGAGCTTTTCAGGGGTCAGATCCGTGCAAGGGTAAGGGGTCAAGCATGACACAACTGCTTTTGCACTAGGTACGGTCTTCAAACTGTTCATAAGCACACTTTGGATGTTGGGAAAGGCACAGGAGGGAGGAGCAAATGCCACCCCTGCACAGACTGCTTTCATAACGTGGGGGCCAAAACAAGTGGCCACAATCTCACGCCGAGAAAATGATGTGAGTGCATTTTCACTGGGTCAGAATCTGTTATCTTCTCTGCTTGTTTGTTTGAGACAGGGTCTTACCATGTAACCCTGGCTGTCCTGGAGCTCACTGTGTAGACCAGGCTGGCCTCAAACTTAGAGATCCACCGCCTAAGCCTCCCAAGTGCTAGGATTTAAAGACGTGTGGCTGTGCCACCACAAAGGGTCTCTGCTTCTTTTCTTTTTAGGCAAAATAAACATCAACCGAGAGAGATGAAAATGCTCCAAACAGCTGGGCACTGATCTCTTGAAAGCTTGAACTCCTCAGAATTCCTTATCAGGAAGGGCTATGGTCACTTATGCTTCAGCAAGGCACCGTTCAAGGGCCTTCACCAAAGAAGGAGCCAGCAGAGCAGGTGTGAAACAGGTGCACAATGCTGCCTCCTCCAACGCTGTTCTTCACATGTACCCCTCTGCACAAACTGCTAAGCTGAAGCTTATGGGGGGGGCAGCGCTGGCAAGATGGCTCAGTCATTAAGAGCACTTGCTGCTCTTCTAGAGGCCCAGAAGTCAGTTCCCAAGACTCATATCAGGCAACTCACAACTGCCTAGTACTCCAGATCAAGGGGGGAATCTGATGCCCTCTTCTGGCTTCTGTGAGCACCTGCACCCAAGTGGTATTCACTCACATGGCATACACATATACAGTTATTTGAAAAAAGTAAATCTTTAAAAAAAAATGAAATCATACTTTTAAAACTCTTGACTTAGTTAGATAGAATGGCACACATTGGCCACCTGGGAGACTGAAGCATAAGGATCACTTGAGCCTAGAAGTTTAAGGCCAGCCTGACACCTAAAAAGAATCTGTTTCTAAAGTGTAGATGGGTGTATTAAAACTTTAATAGGGCTGGAGAGACGGCTCATTGGTTAAGATCATTGGCTACCCTTACAGAGGTCCTGAGTTCAATTCCCAGCAATCACATGGTGGTTCGCAACCATCTATAATGAGATCTGATGCTCTCCTCTTCTGGCATGTAGGCTCTATGAGTAGAAGTATAAAATAAATATTTTTTTAAAAAAGACTTTAATACATGCTTAAGCATAAGAGTTAATTGAGAGAGACACTCAGGAAGATACACCCCAAAACACAGGTGCAGACTTCTCAGAAAAGAGCTACCCAAAAGATTTCAACCAAAGCACACAAATCAGCTATAAAATCTCATACTCTAGAATATACAAGAAAAAATAGCAAAACTGTTTTTGTAAAAATCATAGTAAGATGAGGTATGGCATAAAAGACACCAAAGTAGGAGCCCACAAGATGGACATTGGGTGTAGTGGTTTGAATGAGAATTCTCTCTCATGGCATTTAAATACTTGGTTCCCAGGTTGTGGCACTGTTCGGGGAGGTCTAGGAGGCATGGTCTTGCTGGAGGGGCTCTGTGTTTAGTCTTGCCTATTTCAAGTTAACACACTCTGCTTCTTCTTTTTGTTGTTGTTTTGGGTTTGTTTGTTTGTTTGTTTTCTTTTGTTTTTCAAGACAGGGTTTCTCTGTGGCTTTGGACACTGTCCTGAAACTAGCTCTTGTAGACCAGGCTGGTCTCCAACTCACAGACCACAGAGATCCACCTGCCTCTGCACCACCACCCTCGACCATACTCTGCTTAACTGTGGCTTAACATGTGAGCTCTCAGCTTCCTATTCCTGCTGCCAGGAGGTACCCGCCATGATGAACTCTAACCCTCTGGAAATGTAAGCCCAAATAAATTCTTCTATAAGTTACACCCTGGTCATGGTGTTTTATCTCAGCAATAGGAAAGCAACTAATACTGTGGGAAAATACACTTGTCACCAAGTCTGACGAGTCTGGTTCAATCCTCAGAACCCATATGGAAGAAGGGGAGAAATGATGTCACAAAGTCGCCCTCCGACCACCACACGCATGCCATGGCACACCCACACATATACAAACATCCATACAAACAAATATAAAGACACAAAGGTATTATTCTATATGTCAGGTGTCTGGTGCCCCTATTTTGATCACCTTTTGTGGGGGAGGGTCACTTTTTTTAAAACTACTAAATGAGTAAGAGCTGAAAAAAGTTGCGGATACCCCAGCCTCAGCATGAACGACCCCCAAAAGGAAAGATGCTCCCAGACAAAGAGAACAAAAATGGCAGCCTCAAGTTGCCTTTTCACTGAGTACATTCCAGCTAAGCCCTGGTTGCTCATGGAATCAACCAAAGTCTCATGAGTGGTAGAATGATTATTTTGGGTAAATTTATTCCTTCTAGGACGCCCAGATAAGCTACTATTATGTTACCACAAAACCTCCCTTTCTCCATTTACTTTTGCTGGTGTCCTCAGATATTGCCTTTATTCTCTACTGGATGACCTCATGAAACCTTAAGGCTATCAGGTACCACAAGGCCTTCCATTGGCTCCCAAATACTAGAACAATCATACCCTCCAAAATGCCAAGTTCTCAGTTCTCTGGGAGCTGAAGAAAAATGGATAGACTCATTTGGGTCACCAAGATGTACTGAGAAGCTGATCTCAAGAAACAGTTCTGTGTCCGTAATGAGACACCCAAATCAGATTATACACACATACAGGCTTTCTAAAAGTGTTGGAGAGAATATTAACTGCCCTAAAGTGTAAGAACAATTTATAACAAATGCCAAAATAGAATTAATCTAGGGCAGAGTAAGCTGAGTCGGGCTGGGCTGGTCCAGATAAGTCTAAGAAATCTAGTGGGAGCCGCCAGGCATCAGGGTCAACTGTGCCTGTGAACTCTCAGGCACTCACATACGACACATGATTCCTGTAGTTGGTAATTACTGTACATGCAGAAGATGCAACGCCTATGCCTTGAATCCTTTAAACCTGACACTGACAGGCAAGCAGAACAAGACTAGAAGGAAGTCCTCTCCAGATGTTGCCAGGGACTGAGTGCAGCTTAGCAACAGAGAGCACGCCTCGCATGTGAGGCTCCCTGGGTCATTCCTTAAGACCACACACAAAAAGAAGGAGCTACATGTTAATAATGACTACAGACATCTTTGCACTTTCCCACTCTTCTTTGCAAAACCAGACCCTGAGAAGCTGCAACCATGTGGGAAACATGGAGGACTACAGAAGCACCCCAGCCCATTCCTGAGCCAACTGGAGTCACCAGAGGTAAGGAAGGCTCCTGAGTCTACCCTCTAACCATTGTAGTCTTCTGTGTGGTTCACTCTTATTCTACAAAACACCTTCAGGCCAGGGCCTCATGGGAAAAGAGCAAGATACCCTCTCGCACTGGGCAGTAATTCTTTCTGTGAAGGTGGTTCTGCTTTGTACACTCATCACCTACACATTTGAGTTTCTACAAAAATGTGTTCCTAAGCTCTACCTGAGTTTCATCATTATGTCCCTTCATCTTACGCTCCCCTCTTACACAATCATCACTCATGAAATTGGAACCTAAGTAGGATCCTGGAACTGAGATTCACGAACTGCAGGGAGAGGAGCCTGAGACAGGGGTAGGCAAAGAAGATAAGAAATTCAACTCCACACTCAAGGATACAAAGGGTCACTACCTATTTTCATTGTCTTAAATGATCTCAGACTGGGGTATTAACATACAGAAAGCCAAATGCTACCTAGAGGAAATTTCCATCAACCACATGAGTGTGCAACACATCCCAGACAGCTATTCATGTCAGCGCCTTGTGCTGCCATCTAAGAACGCCAAGGAGTTTTCTCATAAAATCCTGTCACTGGATCTGCCTCTCCCTGTGTCCTTGGAAATGACTCTCAGCATCCTGAAGCTTCCATTTCCCCCCGGGAAGGGGCAATTACACCTCATCACAAGATATTCAGTCACATCCCCCCCACGTGACCTTGTGTGGCTGGAGGACACAGGGAAGGGGGTGCACACAGAGGACCCCTTGATAATGTCACAGATGGAAAGCTCCTGACATGGAAGAAGAAAGAGGATGGGACGCTCTCTACCAGGAGGTGAAAGTGAAGTTTGGCACCAAACACATAAGAACCCATCACAGCTCCATAGCACTTGGCTGGCAGGCATCACTTCCCATCCTTGATTATATAACCTGGAGTAGAAAAGTTGGCCCAACAGCTAACAGCAAGCATTTTACACCATGAGGATATGAAGCTCAATGAGCACCAGGATTGGGTGGTACACACTTTTGCTCCCAACACTGTGACATCAGGGTTAGACCAGTCTGACCGACCATGGTCATACAGTGTGACACTGTCTCAAACCAGAAAAGAATTTTCTCTATTACCGATCTCAAAAAACCAAGCTATAGGAGAACAAATTACAGTCCAAGCCTTAGCAACCAAAGGAGCAGCTAAAAAAGAAGCTCTGGATGAGGCCTGGAGGCAGAGGCCCTGGGTTCCATCTTCCAAACTGCAGCATGTGCAAATAAACCATCCCCTAGGTTTTGGAAATGAGAATGAGGAAAATACAGGTATCTGTATTTTACCAACACACAATCAGGAAACCAGGTAGAGAGGCAGGTAGTTTTAACTTGGCACAGGAGGCACTAAATACAGATGACTCACGTTTTTCATCGTCAGCATGCACCAGAGAGGCTGCCCTGGACAATACATCCAATGGCGTCTCCATTCCTGGGTGAGCCTGTAGGGAAAAAGAAGAGGTGAAAATAAGAAAACACATAAATAGAACTAGCAAGACTCACCTGGAATTCTGGTAGCTACCAGCATACTGGGGTTACAGCTTGAAATGCATGCTTGGCACACAAGGCCCTGGGTTCAAGCCCAGCACCAAAGAGAACTGGAAATAATTTAGAAATAATTTAATAACTCCTCCATCAGCCACAAGTAGCTTTTCTAGAGTGAAGTTCCTCCCACTTGTTGAGACAGCAGGGTCCTGGTCAGGAACGGAAACTGGGGCTAAGTTGCCAAGCCCAGGAAGCCTGTAGGAGCTCTAAGGAGAGATACTAAGAACGTTCACGCTCATGTCACTGGTGTTTATAAATGTCTAAGCTCGTTCATAGCAAGCCTGTGTAGACACACCCCATAAAAATTAGTCTGGGGAACAAAGGCTGTCTGTGAACACGGCATTGCTACCAGTCTGAGAGTTTGGGGGTGGTGACGAACACTGCCATTTATGAGTCTTTACAGAAACAACTACAATTGGACCATTCTGTTCCTTTGCCATCCTAGCTGGGAGTCAATAAGCAACAACAAGGACTTCAGGACAGCCAGAAAGCTGCAGCTTCGAATCTGCAGTGCCCAAAACACTGAACCTTTGGGAGAGTTAAAGCATCTTTGAGCTCCAGAGGGAGCTTGCTGGTGTCATGTACCCTGTGACCACTAGTGCTGATTCTGTACCACAGTGTTTTACGAGTCTGTTCTCTGCAGTCCCGTAGAGCGAACGCCAGGCTTGCATACAACACAAACCTCACCCCAGACCAGACTGCCAAGCTTTTATTGATACTGACTTCCAGTGAACTGTTCCCTCTGGAAAAACAGAGGCAGCAGAGATTTAAAGGGAAAAGAAATCCCTAAAAGTTAAGGCTAGTTCTGACCAGTTTCCCTTTCTGAATTAAACAACCCCACCAAATAAACAAACACATTCACTTATCACAGGAACACGCACTATTAATTCAGGAACTGAGGAGAGAAAGCTGGAAACTCCACTTTTTAAAGACACCTAGCATTATTTACTCACTATTAGTCAACATTTACTACAATCTACTATGAAGGTCACTCTGTGTGTGCCAGCTGGGCTTTCCTTCATAATATAAATACTTCAGACTTCCAAGGAGGCACTGATCCTTCGTCCTGCTGTATGACTTCACTTGATACAGGCAGAGTATGTGCTTTGTGTTAAAGGAAGGGAACAGGACCAAGACAAGCATCTGTCACCAAAGAACTGGTGGTCTGTGTGGCACACGACTCTCCAAGAACTCAAGCTACAAGGATGGGTTTCTAAAGCACTGCTTTGAGAGGGCTCAGTGGTTAAGAGCACTGGCTGCTCTTGCAGAGGACCCAGGTTTGATTCCCAGTACCTACATGGCAGCTCACATTCATTTATCTCCCCCATCTCCCAACCCCAATGCTCACCACAGCATATATGTGGGAGTAAGCGTGCAGCTCACAGTTGGTTCTCCCCTTCCTGGGGATAGGTCCTAGGAATAGAACTCAGGTCATCAGGTTTGGTGGCAAGTGCCTTTACCTGCTGGGCCATCTTGCATCTCAAAGAAAACTATAGTGAGCAGCAGATTTCTTGCTTGTGCTGTCACTGTGCTGCTGGACCCTATCTATGCAGGGGACACAGGACAGCACACTTAGTCCTTGCTACACCTCCAACCAGTCACCCTGCTAACCTGAAGCATCTCCAAAGATCTCCTAAGGTGATGGTGGATTACAAACAGCGGTTTGAAATTCCAAACCATTTCATGAGCCAAGCCCTGCAGAGACTAAGGTGAATTCTGAAAGGCTGATGGAGAAAGCAGTTGAGGCACTTAATAAAAGGACATCTGTGGAAACCTGACATGTGATAAGAACAGGGATTGGGTTTTCGAAGCATTTGCTCTACAAGGGAATCTATACTTGTCATCCCAGCACCAGGAAGGCCAAGGCAAGAAAAGCACTGTTCAGGGACTGCAGAGATGCCTCGAAGGTTAAGCGTTTGTACTCCATCCATTTGCAGAAAACCTGAGCTCGGTTCCCAGCACCCATACTGGGCAGCTTACAGACACCTGTAACCGGCTTCTGGAGAATTAACACCTCTGACCTCTGTGGGCATCTTCACTCATGTGCACATATCCACAACAACTACACATACATGGAGATAATTTAAGAGAGTTCAAGGCCAACCTGAGTCACATGAGACCCTAGCCCAAAACAAGAACCAAAAGGAAATAAAATATGTCAATACATGTGGCAAGTATACTAAGCAAATTGTAAAAAAAAAAAAAAAAAACAGCATATGTTCCTACTGATGATGAGAACTGGGTTTGTAGGTCAGCAAGAGAGCAAGCCTCATCCCCAGTACTCAGTAAAAACAAAACAAGAAAATTTCCTATGAATAAAAAAAGAAACAAGAGCTGGCGGGTGGTGGCACAAACCTTTAATCCCAGCACTCGGGAGGCAGAGGCAGGCAGATCTCTGTGAGTTTGAGGCCTGCCTGGTCTACAAGAGCTAGTTCCAGGACAGTCTCCAAAGCCACAGAGAAACCCTGTCTCAAAAAACAAACCAGAAAGGAAAAATGACTAAAACAGACCAAGTATCAGCCACTACTTTTCACAGGGTGATCTAGGCTGGTCTCCCTAAAGATGGCAACTGAGGCTGAGTCCTGACAGAGGGGAGGAATTAGGGCAGGGAAGGTGCATCCTGGAGGACTGTCCAACCTCTTCATGAGGGAATTGGCCGCCTGGCTCATCTTCATTCTCAGAACCCAATAAAGTTCAGACTGCAAAGAAGTCTCAAGAACTAACAGCAAGGCAGTCTAAGTGCAGCCCCATAATGCTGTCTATAGTACAGTAATAACCAAATACAGAATTGTTTGACATACTGACACCTGGACTAGCATTGGAGTGAGAAAACACGGCACAGCACTGTGAATCAAGCCCATTCACAGTCCTGTAACCTTTCTTCATGGCAATTGTCAAATGCAAGCATAACTATGAAGAGAACCAAAACACGTATGTATGGGCGTCACGGTGGGGGAAAACGCTCATATGTTTTCTCTGCCAACCCCACTCCTTTCCTAAGATTATCTTGTCCCCAGTCGGCTCACTGTGAGGAAGAGGTCTCCAACTCCAAAGCTGTTTATTAAAACTTGGGAGCATTCAGTGCTACCCCAAAGCTCAACTACAATCTAAAAGCCATTTTGCCCTTCCACACAAAATAAATAGGTATTTGTGCCCTTTCAGCCAACAAGGGAACACCAGTGCCTGTCTTGGGAACAAGATTATGACTGCAGCTCCATGAGGAGCCAGATCCCTACTCATATCCTCCCTATTTACAGCCTCGTCTCAGACCACCCCTGTTTGTTCTCCTTGCTAAAAAATATGTTCCATCTGTGTTGTGTTCCCTTTTTTTTCCTTCGTCTCCTGTTTTACCATTTGTTAAGTCAATACAGACAGGGCACTAGTATCAGTAAATCAATTTATTCACAGAAAGGCCATTGTGTGCTAGGCTTTGCTGTGATGTCCAACGCTAATGAAGTGGCCAGCCACGTACCTTCTTCCCCAGGTCCCTTGTGCCTGTAGTGGTTTGAACAAGAAATGTGCATGCATGGGGGCTGGAGAGACTACACAGCATTTAAGAGCACTGACTGTTCTTCCACAGATCCTGAGTTCAATTCCCAGCACCTACACATAGCATTTGTCTGTAACTCTGCTTTCAGGGCTTATGACACCCTCCCACAGACATGCATGCAGGCAAAACATCAATTGAGCATGAAGTAAACTTAAAAAAAATGATTGTGGGGTGCGTGTACACACACACACACACACACACACACACACACACACACACACACACTTCCCAATAGGCTCATGTATTTGAACACTTGGCCCATGGTTGCTTGGGGGAGATAAACCTTGGCCAGGTGGTCATTGTGGGGTGCGCTTTGAGGATCTGCAGCTTGACCTCACTTACTGTTGTCCCTGCTTCTTGTTTGTGTAAAAAATGTGATCAGCCAGCTTCCAGCTCCCACCACACCATGCCTGCCCTGCCACGAGTCTATCCTGAACCTGTACGTCAACATAAGGCCTTTCTTCCCCAAGTTGCTCCTGGCCGTATGTTATCACAGCAACAGGACAGTAACTAATACAACCCTCTACAGACAATGATGCCAGGCATGGTGGCACTTGCCTTTAATCTCAGCCTTCAGGACACAAGAATATCTTCCCCTCTGTGACTCAGCACCCATGAGCCAGCCTTCCCTCATCCACCTCTTTCTGCTTTTACTATTTCTTAAAGTATGTGTGTGCTGTGTGTGGTGATCATGTATGTAACACAAGTGTGCACATGCAATGTAGGGGGCAGAAGCCACACCAGGTGTCCCTCTCAATCATCTGTACCCTCCCTGCCTTTGCAAACAGGGTTTGCCCCTGAACATGGACCTTGCTAATCTGGCTAAACTGTCTACTCAGATATCTTCCCGTCCACCTCCCCAGCAGTGGAATTATAGCCTATTAAAAATTGCTCTTTCTGTCAGGCAGTGGTGGCACATGCCTTTAACCCCAGCACTCAGGAGGCAGAGGCAGGAGGATTTCTATGAGTTCAAGGCCAGCCTGATCTACAAAGAGAGTTCCAGGACAGGCTCCAAAGCTCAAAAAACAAAACAAAACAAAACAAAACAAAACAAAAAATAACAACAAAAAAAAAAAAAACCACAACTGTTCTTTTCTCAGGAGCACCACTAAAGAAGACCCATAGTAGAACCTTTGACAGGCCAGCTTTCCATCCCTGGGCATGTTCAAAAATGGGCAACTGACCCACATGGCTATCCTTTGAAGCATCAAGGATGCCAAGGACTTGGCCAGCTTTGACTTACACACACCTCCTTATGTCTGTACACCATCATGCCTGAAAATTCATCAGAGCAGACACCTGAACTACAGGTAACATCCCTATATGTTCTATGAATTAAAAACAAATGTGCATACTTAAAATCCTAATTAGGGATCTTCCAGGTAGCTGTTACCTTCCACAGTAAGCTACAAAGCAAGAGCCAGTGCTGTTGTCTATGGCCCAGATGGTCCTAGAATGTGGCTCAGCTGCTCCAGGTGTGTCGGCTACCTGCAAGGACTTGAGGTCCCTTCTGTGACACCTCTGCAGGAAACAAGTCTCCTCAAGAATGATTCATCTTCCTACTCTTTTTCTTTTTCAAGACAGGGTTTCTCTGTAGCTTTGGAGGTTGTCCTGGAGCCGGATTTGTAGACCAAGCTGGCCCCTAACTCCCAGGGATCCACCTGCCTCTGCCTCCCGAGTGCTGGGGTTAAAGACGTGCGCCACCAACGCCCAGCATTCTCCTACTCTTCAATCTGGGCACACTGGATTTCAGAAAGAGGTACCTCCCACTGCCCAGCTAGAGAAGACTTCAGTGGGCTGGAACAAAACAACAGTGCACTGTTCTGGGCCCGCAATCCTAAAGGAATGTACTGCTTAACTGTGTTAATGTTTTCTCGTGATACAGTGGCCCAAGTGATTCTGCAGCCCTCCTTAACCCCACATAAAGGGAGAGATGACTTCTCACTGTCCCTGACAACCCCAACTGGTAGACAGTGCTACCACACAATGTCTAACAACCTCAGCCACTACAATGCCATTAGCACCAGAAAAATCCTTACTTTTTCACAGTGCTGAGAACAGAATTCAGGGCCTCGAGTACATTAAGGAAACCACTCTACCCTGAGCTACACGCTCAGCCCTGGAACACAGTTCGTTCTCAGCCTCCACAGTACAAGTGCATAGACTTCAAAGTAGACTGTGAGCCAACTGAGGCCATCTACACAGGCTCAGAGCTGCAGAGTCAAACTCACAGCCCACTGTGTGGCCCTTGGGCGAGGCTGTCTGGTGGCAACCTACATCCTCTCTGCTCGCTGAAGCTCATTCATCTCTCTCAGAGAACCCATGGAGAACAAACCATGTGACAGGCACACTGACCTACTGTGTCTAACAGCTTCAGGCTTGACCTTTTTTTTAACAACCTCCTAATTCTCAGCATTTTTCACCACTGTTGTCAGTCTACATAAAAGTAGACTGGATGACTCACAATCACCTGTAACTCCAGCTCCAGGGGATCCCACGCCCTCTTCTGGCCCTAGTTCCCAGCCTGTCAAAACCTAGATAAGCTTTTTGTTTTGCTCCCCCCCAACCCCCACATAGGCTTTCTCTGTGTAGCCCTGGCTGTCCTGGAACTCACTCTGTACACCAGACTGGCCTCAAACTCACAGAGATCCACCTGCTTCCCAAGTGCTGGGATTACATGTATATGCCACCCTGCCCAGCTCCTAGATAAGTCTTCTAAATCAAGATATACTGTATCATTATGCACACTGGTCATGGCTCTTAGTAGCTGCAGTTAGTTCTCTTACCTTACTATAATTAAGTCCTGTAAAACCATCATGAATTGGGGGCTGGAGAGGTGGCTTGGTGGCGGTTAAGAGGACTGCATGTTCTCTCATGGAGAAGCTGGGTCAGTTCACAACACCCATATGGTAGCTCACATGATTTGCAACTCTAGTTCCACAGGCTCTAGCACCCTCTTCTAGCCTCAGTGGACCCCGCACACATACATACACATACATACAAATAAATAAAAGTAAACAAAAAAATGTTCAGCCTCTCAACACATTTTGTCAACTGACCAATACACAGCCTTGTTTCAAGTGTTTCTGTTTAGACATATCTTACTGAGTATCTGTGGATTCAGTAACATGGAATTCACAGCTCCCAACTCTGCCAGGCACCCTGGAACCTCATCTTCCTTCCAATACACATTTTTCACCCAGGGCACACCACAGTCTTCCTAGCTGAAGGACCTGAAGCATCTTCACATCACACCTGGAAGCTGTTTGAAACAAGTCACCCATGCAAAGTATGAAACTGGAGAAAAGGAAGCACAGTACTTACATCAGTCCCTGCCCCTTAACACACACCAAAGCGCAGCATGCTCACACACAGTGTGAGCACTGAAACAAGCCTGAGCATCATCCTGTTACACCTCCTTGAGGAAGTGTGCGTGGAGACTCAAACCTGCCCAACCTCCACCTCACACTGTGCAAGCTCTGCTTCGAGAAGCAGTTACAAACTGCCGAGAGCGCGCAAATGTGAATAATGGCAATTGACTATATCTCGTTAGCAGACGTGAGGTGTAAGACACACAAAGGAGTTCTGGAAGGATTTCCTCCTTTGCCAAAGAACTATTAAACTATATCCCACATAGATTTCCACCTCCTACCCCTGGTGTCAACACTTACTTTCCTGTCTTGGCAGTATGTGCCTTCCAGATCTGTCAACCCAGCCCAAGTTTCTTGTCATTGCTATTTGTTCTTTAGGTAGACAAATCCCTGCCAACCAGCTGGCACCATTCACCTTAATTCACTCAGTCTCCTATCAAACTCCAGCCAGTAGTCTATGCTAACTCTAGAAAGGTTCCCCCAAGAACCATGAATGACCCTTAGCTAACAAATCCCACCACTGGAGGAGGCTTTCATTTATTTTGTTTTTTAAGATGAGGTCTCCTTTATCCAGGTTGATTAGAGCTTGATGTGTAGCCCAGGGGACTGTTCTCTGACACATCCTCGGATTACAGGTGTATTCTACTATACCAAGCCTCAGAAAGTTCTTACACACACTTTTCTCTTTTCCAGTTTCTCCTATCTCCAACACCTTATCTCAGGTAATAAAAAACCTGACAATGAAAATCAGCGTCCTAAAATCTCTTACATTTCCCAGGTGTTTGCCTTTTGTTATCAGAATTTTCAACTGACAATATTTCATAAAATAATCAAAGTGCCAAGAAAACTTTTCATGTTTGGGTGTTTTCCTGTCTCCTAATTAAATTTGCTTTGGAGACAGAGTCTCTCACTGAATATAGAACCCCCCCCACACACACACACAGGGTTTCCCAGTGTAGCTTTGGAGCCTGTCCTGGAACTCAACTCTGTAGACCAGGCAAGCCTTGAACTCACAGAGATCCGCCAACCTCTGCCTCCCAAGGGCTGGGATTAAAGGCATGAGCCACTGCCCAGCTAACCACCATCTTTTGGCTACACCCTCAGAAGTCAAAAGGACATCCAATCCCTTAGAACTGGAGTTATACACAGTTGTGAGTTGCCTTGTGGGTGTGAGGAACTGTCTCCCAGTCTCTGCAATAGCAGACAGCACTCTTAACTCTCCAGCCCTTATGCCCAGCTTTTAAACGGGTACTGGGGATCTGAACTCAGGTCCTCATACTTCTTCACTGAAGACTTCACCCACCTGACCACCCCCAGTCCCCCACAAAACAGCTTTTATTATCATTACTTGTTTCCTATTTTTTTTAAAGGTTATACAGATAACCTACAGACATAACCTTAGGAGACACAAAGACTTTGCTGTGGAGTGGTTGCCAGTCACCAGTGGTGGGTAACAAGGCTGACTCCAGAAGGACTAGGACATTCCACTACAGAACATTTAAAGGTGGACGTTTTACTCTCAGAGCTGTCTGCAAGAAGCACTGAAATCTTCGAGTCACTGCAAAGTCAGCTGGGGAGGCAGCATCAAGGATCAGGTCTACGGAAGGCTTTCCTCTCCTCAGAGGTTCTCCCACACCTGACTCCAAATCTGCTGTAAGTGCAGTACTCTCCTGGAAGCCTGCAAACTCTCCAGTTTACTGGAATAGCGTGTCAATCACGCATAGAAGAAAAGAAAATGCCCTGGAGAGAGGACTCGGCGGCTAAGAGCACTGGCTGCTCTTGCAGAGGTCCTACTTCAGTCTCTAGCACCCACACAGTGGCTCACAAACATCTGTAACCCAGTTTTAGGGGATATGAAGTCATCTTCTGGCCTCCCCAGCTCTGCAGGCATGCAGTACATGGACATATACGCAGGTAAAACACCCAAACATATAAAATGAATCTTTAAAAATGTTAACCAAAAAACGAAAACAGAATGTTAGGTATCATCTGGGATATTTAGATTTATCTGGGGTGGAACCAGTAAATGGCAGGACTCAAACTCTAGTCTCCAGAAACAATGTGCTGAAGTTATTTTTACTACAGCATTCACAGTTTTGGAATGCAGACCTGGTTATTTGTAGCAGAATTATCTTAATTATACTGTGTTTTGGTCAATACAAAAATTAGTTCACATTCTCTCTCCCAAATGGTAAAACAAAGGCAGATTTACCAGAAGTGTTAAACACTCACAGGTAGCAAGGCAAATGATCCTGAAATGAAATTTTTGCCAGAGTTAAAACACAAAGCTCTCGCCGGGCGTTGGTGGCGCACGCCTTTAATCCCAGCACTCGGGAGGCAGAGGCAGGCGGATCTCTGTGAGTTCGAGACCAGCCTGGACTACCAAGCGAGTTCCAGGACAGCCTCCAAAGCCACAAAGAAACCCTGTCTTGAAAAACCAAAAAAAAAAAAAAAAAAAAACCCACAAAGCTCTCAGGGAGCACGCGGGGGGGAGGGGCCGAGGGGGGGGCCGGGGGGGCGGCGGGGCGGAGCACATCTTTTGTCCCAGCACTCAGGAGGCAGAGGCAGGAGGATCTCTGAGTTCGAAGCCAGCCTGATCTACAAAGCTAGTTCCAGGACAGCCAGGGCTACACAGAGGAACCCTGTCTCAAAAAACTAAACAAACAAATAAAAATATAACATAAAGCGGGGGAGACAGTTTCTCAGTCAAATGTAACCGTAACTGTAACCCCGCCCCCCGCCGGAGACAAGGGACTTTACAAAGAATACTGGGTATAAGAACCTTCTGAGGAAAGTATCCATAAATCCATCATTTAAAGGGAGAGCACGAGAAACAAGATCTCGAAGGAAGACACTATGAGCTCTGCCGGACTCTACGCCTCCCAACCCTGAGGTCTCCAAACGTCCCAATCTGTTGGCCTCGTGGGCATGCGCGGATTCCTAATTAGCGGCTGCAGGGAACAATGACCACAGAGACTGAAGAGGAGGTAAAGTTTGGCTCGCCAGAATGGTATGCAAAACTGACCTTCAAGTCCTAAATCGCAAATGGACCTGTATTTTTTTTTTTACCTTGTTTCCAGAAGTAAAAAAAACAGGCGTCTACTTTCTTGGGTTTAGGGGGGAAAAAAAGTCAAACTCCACAGCCAGGGTGGAAGTAGCTTTCAAACTGAGGGCTCTGCATGAGCTGGCTGCTCACGCCCTTAGGCAGAGGCAGGTGGATCTCTTTGGGTTTGAGACCAGCCTTGTCCACAAAGTTCCAGACCAGTCAAGACGACAAAAAGAGATCCTGTCTCAAAAAAAAAAAAATTGCGGGTTCTGATAAACACTCCAAGACCACCCACCTCCCCCCACACCAGGCTGCTGGTTCTTATTAACCAGAGGAAGAAACACAAGGAACACACAAACGGGACCAACGATCAAAGTGAAACCGACTTTTAATCATCTCGTTGAAACGACGCATGCAAACCCAGGAAAGCGCTAATGACGAGGCCGCCCCAGCAAGTCCTGTCATCCTCGCCTAAGACCTCAATGGCTCGGTGTGATGAATTCAAGACTCTTGAGCAAAGCAAAACAAAACCCAAAAAAAGGCAAAGACCGGAGCTTTCCGGGGAGGCCTCACTCAGTGCTGGAAGGGCGCGCAGTCCTGTTTTGAGCAGGGGGCAGGAAGTGTGAGGAAAGGGCCGGGTCCCGCAGCTCAGAAGCGCCGCGGTGAAGACCCAGTGGGTGACTCGCTTCGGGTTCTGTGCGCACTCCCGAGACCCGGGTCAGCCGGAGCTGGACCGTCCCGCGAGCACGAGCAGCCGCTCTCGGTCCGCGGCGGGTCCCAGTCTACTAAGGTCGCCGGACCTGGGCCAGGGTTCCCGGCACTCACCGCTTGCGCGCCTCGGGCTGGTCGGGCCCCGCCGGGGGCGCAGAGGACGGAGGCGAGGCACGCGGACCCGGGAACGCGCTCCTCTCCTCCGGGTTCTCCAACACGCGCGCACGCTCGGGAGCGCGAGGAATCCTTGGAATGAGGCGCAGCCCGCCCTCGCCGGGTCGCCTCCTGGCCGGCAAAGCCACGCCCTACGCACGCCCCGGACACGCCCCTCGGGCCGGGCAGGTGGGGCCGCACCCAGGTGAGTCCGCGGAGCCGCGCTGCACGGCCACGAGCGGCGCGTACCCTCCGGCGCCGCGCGCTCGGAATCCAGCGCCCCGGCCCGGAACGTCGCTGGGGACGCGACGCTCCCTGCGAGCAGCTACTGCGGGGCAGGGCACGTGGACATGGCGTTCCTCAGCATCCCACACGCGCCACGCCCCCGACCCCCACGGACGCACATTCCCGGCACAGGCACGAACACCCGTGGGCACTCTGGTGGGTGTCCAGGTGCCTGCCGCCACCAGCCACGAGAGTCCCCACGCGCTCACAGCAGGCTTCCGCCCCACCGTCCCGCCACGCTCCGTGCGCGTCTCCCCGTAACCTGCCCGCTCAGTCGGCCACGCGGAGCGCCGGAGCCACCTTCGTAGACTCCACACCAACCCGCCTCCCCGCAGCCCGAGGGCAGGCGCGGCGGTAGCCGCCAAGGAGTCTAGGCTCCACGTTCGCACCCACGCGGCGGGAGCTCCGCCGCGCGCCACAGCGGGCCACTCGCAGCCTCACCCTCTGGTCACCAAACCCCACGCCCAAAGCCACCGGAACGCGACAGTCCTACAGTCACACATACCTGAAGGCACAGAGCGGTCGCGCAGGCTTGGGAGGTAGGGACTCGAGGTGCCACACAATCAGAAGGGTAGCCTCGTATCAAAACACTCCGAGCCAGCTGGGTTCCCTCCCATTCCAGCACTCCGCGCGCGCGCACACGCGTCCACACTCACGCGTGGCCTCTCCAACCCCCTAGCTGAGAAGAGGAAACACAGGAAAATCCGAGCGGCGGACAGGGCGCTCGAGCGGGCGCGCGCGCTGCACTTTGCTGCGCTGGGCAAACTCGTGCTGCCACCAGCCAGCTCTGCAGTGGGACGGGCAGGGGCGGGGGAGGAGGGAAATGCTTCCTATTGGTGCCCGTTCTGGCGAGGGCACGTGACCCGGAGAAGGCCAAGCCTGGCTTTAATTTTTAGCTGTCATTCTCCGGAGATGTTTGGGGTGGGGGAAGTGGACACGCCCCCGGTCCGGCAGCCCTGGGCCTTCCATTGTTTTTTCTCGTACTGCCACAATTAAGGAAAACATTTGCTTAGCATAACCAGCCGCTAACTTCATAAAACAGACAGAGGCTGGACTTCTGGCTGGTTTTACCACAGCTCCACCTGCATGCCTTCTGGCTGTCCTCGAACTTTTGTCTCTTGATTGTCACCCCCCCACCTCCGCGCCCACACCCCCACACACAGTTTTTTTTTTTTCCACTTGATGCTAGCTAGAGTCATTTGAGAAAAAGGAACCTCAATTGAGAAAATGCCTCCATTTTATGGCCTGAGACCAAGCCTTTGGGGGCATTTCCTTAATTAGTGATTGTTGTGGGAGGGCCCTGCCCACGGTGGGTGGGGACACCGTGGACAGATAGTCCTGGGTGAGCACGCCTTGGAGAGCAAGCCAATAAGCAGCATTCCTCCCCAGCACCTGCTTCAATCCTCGCTCTGACTTCCCTACAAGTTGTAAGCTGAAATGAAACCTTTTCTCCTGAAGATGCTTTTGGTCAAGGTGTTTATCACAGCACAGAAATCATATTAGACAATGACAATCCAGATCACAAAGGCTTTCCCTGCAAAAGAGCTTCAAGACGCCATAAAAATAGTAGCTTACTTCAGCGTTAGAAAGAAAAAATGTTTTCGGAGTCCAAAGCTGTTTTCCCCTTTGTTATTGATTCATATGGCATCTCCAGAATGTCACCTCCATGAATGACAATAGAGATAGGGGCAGTTCATTTCGCAAAAAAAAAAGTTCCCTGGGGGCTTGTGGCCCCTTATGAGGCACACAGTCACCAGATGAGAAGATCCAAGTGTGGCCACCCTGTAGTTTTCTAGCTTCTCCTTTAAAATTCATGAACGAGGATCCCAAGAGACTAGAGAGATGGATCAACAGTTAAGGCAATTGGCTGCTCTTCAAGAGGACCCCAATTCTACTTCCAGCACCCAAGTCAGAGGCTCACAACTGTCTGTAACTCCAGTTCCAGAATACCTGGCATCCTCTTCTGGACTCTGTTGGCACCTGCACTCACATGTATACATAATTTAAAAATAAAAATAAATCTTCAAATAAAATTGTGAATCAGTGCTAGGAAGGCTCTGGAGTGTGTGTGTGTGTGTGTGTGTGTGTGTGTGTGTGTGTGTGTGTGTGTGTGTGTGTGTGTAAGCACCTGAATGTGGAGATCAGAAGACAATTTGCAGGAGTTGGTTCCTCCTTCGACCATGTGGGCCCCCCAGGATAGTACTTAGGTCTCAGACTTGACTGCAAGCATCCTTACTCTCTGAGACATTTCTCCAGCTTCACAATGATGTTTTTTGGTTTGGTTTTTTGTTTGTTTGTTTTGGTTTTTCGAGACAGGGTTTCTCTTTGACTTTGGAGGCTGTCCTAGAACCAGCTCTTGTAGACCAGGCTGGTCTTGAACTCACAGAGATCAGCCTGCCTCTGCCTCTGTCTCCCGAGTGCTGGAATTAAAGGCGTGCGGCAGCCACCTCCACCACCACCCGGCTCACAATGATGTTTTTAAATTTAGACTCCATTTTAGTTCATCAAGTCTTAAGAGTAGATAAAGAAAGTGTGTAAATTCACAAACTGAGAATGAGGACTAGGGACAGTTTGGACAGGCAACAAGAAGATGGCAAAAGGGAAGAAAGATTAAGATTTGAATCCCGACAGTTGTGGTGGCACATGCTGGTAGGATTTGCTGAAGGATGCAGAGGCAGGAGGATCACCAGTTCGAGGCCATCCTGGCTACACATTTAAAAACCTGGCCTTGGTGGCGCACGCCTTTAATCCCAGCACTGGGAGGCAGAGGCAGGCGGATCTCTGTGAGTTTGAGGCCAGCCTGGTCTACAGAGCAAGTTCCAGGACAGCCTCCAAAACAATACAGAGAAACCCTGTCTCGAAAAGCCAAAAGGAAAAAAAAAAAAAAAGATTTGAATCCCAGCTCAGCCCTATTCCTCAAAGGGCTCTGGCTTGCTGCTTCTTTCTGAGGAGAGGGGTGTCATGAGCAATGAAGTTCCATCTCCCCACTTCTGTCTTGACTGGAACTCAGAGCTGCTTGGCACTTTATAAACACATAGATCTTAATCGCAGAGGGCAAGGGAAGAAACTTGCTGGATGGAACACATGAACAAGATTAACAAGTAACAATTGCACATTTTAAACACCGGCCTCTGGCTGACAAAGCGACCCCTCATATCATTATCTCATTTGATCTTCGTGACAACACTGACACTCATTGGCTGCTAAGTGATTTTTGTTTTGGGGTCAGTGCAGAGGTCTAAAGCTGCCTCCTTAATTTCCATCAGTGGCTAGATGGAGCCTTGCTCTGTAGATAAATCATGGGGACCAAGGGCTTTTCTCATGGATGTGACCAGTCTTTGACCTTGGCAGGGCTTAATCTCACTCCTTGCCTTACATCATCGGGAGTGAGCTTAAGTCTGGCTGTTTTCATTGTGTTGGTGTAAACAGGTGAGTGGAAAACACAGGTTGGGGAGATGCCGTAAGGAACAGGAGAATTGGGTCCAAAACTTGTGTTCTGTGGTCACTACATCAGCCTGACAGTGCATAGTGATCTGTAGCACTTTTGCATGGATCCAGGTATTAAATGACAAACTAAGGTATGTGACAAAGTACCTTATATGTGATGCTAAGAATGAAATGAGAAGCAATTTTAGGAGTATAATTAAGGAGATGAGTACCTAGAGGTGAGGCAGAGCGAAGCTGGCCTGGCATGGTCCTCTTCAGAGCTCCATGAAAGACACTGGGAGGATGGTGTTAGAGGCATCGGGAGGGGGTGTCCTGTTCTGTCTGCTTTTAACCTGCATTTGAAACTTTTCCTACTTAGCCATTAAAAAATTAAAATAGAGGCTGGAGAGATGCCTCAGTGGTTAAGAGCGAAGGATCTGGGTTCAATCCCCAGCCCCCCATATGGTGGTTCATAACCATCTGTAACTTCAGTTCTAGGGATCTGATAGCCTTTTCTGGTCTATATGGGTGCTTCGTGTACATGGTACACAGACATATATGCAAGCAAAGTACTCATACCTGAAATAACATTTAAAAATTTAATTAAATAAAAGGAATAAGAACACACACAGGACCTGAGAATACTGTGTGGACCAGCTCTGTGTCTCTCCTGTGCCACAAGGTGTTTTCTGGTTTCCTTGTTTCCCTGTTTGTGCCCTCCAAATGGATCTCCTGTAACCCCAGGACTTGAGGACTTGTGGGGTAGAGGCTGGAGCATCAGGAGTTCAAGATCTTCTTTGGGTACAAAGCAAGTTAAAGGATGGCTGTCTCAAAAAAGTAAATAAATGATAAGAGAGAGGTAGGAGGAAGAGCAGATCATGCAGGATCCTCAGGAGAGGGGTTTCCCCAGCATTTTATTTAACTTGAGAGGAAAGAGGAAAAACAAACAAACAAAAAACCCTGCTTCCAGGTGCAGAATCTTACAAAGAAAGAGATACACATGTGGGACTTCCTGTTCCCAGATATTATACTGTCAGTGGAGGGTTTGCTACAAAAACCAGAGCAAGAAGACCTTGGATCTGCTGGGACTGAAGTTACAGACAGTTGTGAGCCACCCTTGGGATCTGGGACCAGAACCTAGGTCCTCTGGAAAAGCAGTAAGTGCTCTAAACTGCTGAGCCATCTCTCCAGCCTGACGTATTATTTTTGTTTTTCTGTAACTCAAATATACACAGCATAAAACCAAGAGAAAACCCTAGAGGCTTTTGGCTTTTAAACATCTGCAAAATACAAACATATTTACAAGTAAAACACAAGCTACCAATCTTCAGTGTGGATCCAACATGGCAGGTGCCCTTATTGTGTAGATGTGTAAAGAGAAAGTCACTGAGCTGGGCTCTTGTGAGTTTCGCTTTTCTTCTTTTTGGAGGGGAAGAGGTGTTTTTTGTTGTTTGAGACAGGGTCTCTCTATGTAACTCTGACTGTCCTAGAACTCTATGTAGACCAGAATGGCTTCAAACTCACAGAGATCGGCTTGCCTCTGCCAACTCAGTATGTGCCACCACACCCTAGCTAGGCTTATTATTATTATTACTGGTTTGTTTTGTTTTGTTTTTTGAGACAGGGTTTCTCTGTGTAGCTTTGTAGACTGGGCTGGCCTCAAATTCACAGAAATCTGCCTGCCTCTGCCTCCCAAGTGGTGGGATTAAAGGCATGTGCCATCACCCACAGGCTAGTCTTAGAATCTTGTAAACGGAAGTTTCTGTCCCGCCCGATTCTGCAGCTTCAGGACCTGGCAGGACAGAAACTTCCGTCAACAGAATCTTAAGCAAGGTATTTAAGAAACACCTTTGTCGTAATTACCTCCCCTAGAAAATGGAATCATAGTAGCCATTTTTTAGGAAGTCGTATTAAGCAAGAAGGAGTTACCAAGCACAGTTGTGCTCACCTTTATTCCCAGCACTCAGAAGGCAGCCTTGTCTATGTAGCTAATTCTAGGTCATCCGGGGATACATAATGAGATGCTGTCTTAAAGAAATACCCAGTCTCAAGTACTTCATATATAATAATAGAAAGTATGTTAAGGTACTCATAGTGATGAGCTAAGATGTCACATGACAAGCTTAAGGATGAAACCACCGGAGCTGGTTATGGTGGCTAACACCTGTAATCACAGCAATTGAGGAGCAAAGGCAGGAGGATTTCCATGAATTCAAGACCATCCTAGACTGCATGGGGAGTTCCAGGCTAGCCTGACCTTTAAGGAGAGACCATGTCAGAAGACACATATGGGGGATGGAAGACATATTAAAGATGGTGGAAACTGGGGCACTGATGACCCTGTGAGGCCACTGCATTAACTCTGGTCCCTTTGTCCCCAGACTTTAGACTACATGAGGCTCAAGTTGATCCATTTCTTTCTGGAGCCTGTGTTTTGTTTTTCACCCAGAGCTGACAAGGCAGCCTCTGGCAGGTAGGAAGGACTGTCTTATTTCTTCTGCAATCTCTGGTGTCTGGCATGGAACCCGGCTTCTCGCAGATGCTTACAAAATGTCTGTGGAAGAAATGAGAGGAAGAACCCTTCCTGGTTATTTCTGCCGCAGAAAGAATCCAAGCTCATACAGGGAGCCTGCAACTGCTTTCCTAGAAAATTTGGGAAAGTATACAGGGAGAAAAAAAGGCAGTGGGTGGAGGGGGATAATATTTTAAATTTAAATGTCACAGTCGTAAGTCAGGCCAGGATAACATTATCCTAGTGTTGGACAGAAAATAGATGCTAAATGAAGACATGTGTCACGCCTGAGAAAAATTCCTCAACAGTTGCCCACAGTCCTTAAAATAAAACCCCAGATTCCTAGTGTTTTTGGCTCCCTACTGCTACTCCCTACACACACACTTTAAAAAATAATGGAGACAATTTTAGATTCACAGATACTTGTGATAAGCAATACAGCATCAAGATCCCGTATACCTTTCTCCAGCGTCCCCAGGTTCCATTTTTTCACAACTAGGACACCACCTTGACACAATTCACAAGAGCCTGGGAATTCTAAGCCTGGGCATTAATATTGTGGGGGTTGTTCTCTGCTTTTAAGATGGTTCCTGTCTTCATCTGTTGGCAGGCAGGAAAGCAGAAAAATTGAACTCATACTCTCAGGCCCTTTTATAAAGGGTCCTGTCTTACTTTTCTCTTGCTGTGATAAAACACTGACTAAGCAACTTAAGGGAGAAATGGTTTATTCTGACCCATCATGGTGGGGAAGTCATGACAGCTTGAAGCATCTGGTCATGTCTCATCCACAATCAGAGAGCAGAGAGGGATGAACGTTGCTGCCCAATTCCTTTCCTCTCCTTAGGAAGTCCAAGATCCCAGCCAGAGAAATGGTGCCACCCACAGTGGCAGGTCTTCCCAGCTCAATTAGTGCAATCAAGGTAATTCCCCACAGGCATGCCCAGAGGCCTATCTCCCTGGTCATCCCAGATTTGTCAAGTGGATGATTAACTAGCATTATCAACAGTACCTAATCCCATGGGAGAAAGGTCTGAATTGTCCAAGAAGTGCCCCACCATTTATTTGTTTGTTTTGGTTTTTAGAGACAGGGTTCCTCTGTGTAGCTTTGGAGCCTATCCTGGAACTCACTCTGTAGACCAGGCTGGCCTCGAACTCATGGAGATCCATCTGCCTCTGCCTCCTGAGTGCTAGGATTAAAGTCCTGTGCCACCATGACCACCCCCCCATGCTATGTTTTTGTTGTTGCTGTTCCCATACTCTCTTTCCTCCCCTATAGCCTCCCACTACCATGGATCCTTGGAAAATACCTATATATTCTCCATTTCTAAAATGTCCTCTCAAAATGCTAAATGGGGACAGTTTTGGGGAATTTTCTTCCCTCTCTCTAATTTGTTGGCAATTCATCCCTGCAGTTATATGTATTGTTAATTCATCTCCTTGCTGTGCAAGACCCTGTAGTGTGGACAGACCAGTTTGTGAACAGACCTTAGGACTCATCTTGGTTTTCAGCTGCACACCAAAGTCAGTAACGAACATTCATGCATGTAAATGTTCATCTTCATTGTCAACCTGATGTTTAGAATCACCATGGAAACACACCTACGGATGTGTCTATAGGAGTGTTTCTAGAAAGGTTTAACTGAGGAGGAATGCGGGCAGCACCATCTCATAGGCTGGGTTTCCAGACTCAACAGAAAGGGGGAAGTGAGCTGAGCAGCAGCGTCTCTCTCCATCCTCCACTTCCTGGCCAGGCTCGTAATGTGACCCGCTGCTTCGAGCTCCTGCTGCAGGGCCTTCCCCACCACGGTAAACTGCACCCACAAACTGTGAACCAAAAGAACACTTTCTTCCTTAAGTTGATTTTGCTAGAATAAAATGAGAAAAGGGGGCTGAAGAGATGGCTCAGTGATTAGGAGCACTAGCTACTCTTGCACAGGACCAGTCCTGAGTTCAGTTCCTAGTACCTATGGTGTGAGGGTCACAGTGCCTGTAACTCTAGCTCTAAGGGGGATCTGATGCTGTCTTCTGGCTTCCAAGAGCACTCACACTCATGTATATAAACCCTCAAACAGACAGAGATACACACAGTCACAATTAGAAATGAAAAAATTAGTTTAAAGAAAAATGAGAAAACTTACTAATAGCTTGTGTTTGTCATATACACATATTAACATATGGAAACACACACACACACACATATATATATATATATATATTTGAGACACATTGTAACATGTTCTCCATTGCTTTTAGAATACCGTGTTAGCTAGCTTTTTAATGTTGTAGTTAATACATTCAATAACTTGTTAGGAAGAAATGTTTATTTGGGGTTGCAGATTCAGAGATTTTAGTACATGGTCACTTAGCCTTATTCCCTTGAGCTCATGGCAGCATAGTTATGGCAGGAGTACATAGTGGAAGAGGCTGTCACCTCTTGGCAACCTGGGAGCCAAAAAGAGAGAATGGAGGGGCTGAGATCCCAACATCCCCTCAAGGGCATATCCCATGGCCTGGGGAGATGACTCAGTGAGTAAGGTGCGTACAAGTATGAGGACATGAGTTCAAATCCTTAGGGCCCACATAAAGCCAGGCACAGTGGCATATGTCTGGAACCTCAGTGCTCTGGAAGGTAGAGATAGGAGAATTGTAGAAGCTTGCAGTCTGGCTAGCTGATGTTCACAGGGTCAAACAACAGAGTGATACTGTCTCAAACAAGGTAGGAGGCAAGAGCTGACACCAAGGTTATCCTCTGATCTCTACGTGTGCTATGATACACACTTCCCTTGTCCCAATACGCACAAGCGCGCGCGCGCACACACACACACACACACACACACACACACACACACAAAACAAGGGCACACCCCAGATGTCCTAACACTTCTAACTAGGCTGTACCTCCTAAAGATTCTTCCTTTTCCCAGCAACATCACAGAATAGTAAATGAAGTCTTCAGAACATGGGCTACCAGGGAGTATCCGAACTATAACCTGGGTTTGGTGGTACAGGCTTATGACCCCAGCATTCTCAGAAAGGAGAAATATAACTGCTAGGCCAAACCCCATAGTAAGTCTGTTCCAACTATTTACAATTCCCACCTCCAAAAGATGCAAAGTATAGTGACCCCCTCCCTACCTCTCCGTGGGCCCTGAAGCAGGATGCCAGACAAACTCTCATTGCCACCTGCACTTGCTGGGAGCTCAGTTCTCACGGAAAAAGGGTGCAGGGTTTTGTTCAGAAGAAAGCAATACATGTGGGATAAAGGCATTTCCTAGAAGATGGCCATCCTGCCCTCCCTTCTCCCTCCCTCTTTTCCTTCTCTGATCCCTTTCTCTCTCTCTCTCCCAACTATATTTAATGTTACTTATGTTTCTGTTCAATACGAATCAATCCCATAACGTAAGAAACTTTTACAAATTCAAACATGACCAGACCAACACAACGAATCATTGATAGCAGATGTGGGGTGATGTGGGATGTCCTTCTGTATGCTGCAAATATGTGTTGCTTTTGTTGGTTGATGAATAAAGCTGATGTGGCAATGGCCAGGCATAATAGAGACAGGAGGAAAATCCAAACAGAGATAGGGAGTGAAAGAAGGTTGAGTGAGGGAGAAGCTTACATAGCCGCCGGGGAGGCAAGATGTGAAGTAACACGACGCAGACCTTGTGGTAAAATATAGAATAATAGAAATGTCATTTTTTAATTTTTAAATTTATTTTTATTTTATGTTTCTTGGTGTTTTGCCTGCATGTTATGTGTATGTGAGCGTGTCAGATCCCCTGGAACTGAAGACACAGATAGTTGTGAGCTGCCATGTGGGTGCTGGGAATTGAACTCAGGTCCTCTGGAAGAGCAGTCAGTGCTCTTAACCACTGAGCCATCTCTCCAGCCCTGAAATGGGTTAATTTAATTGTGAGAGCTAGTCAGTAATTGGCCAGAGAATTATAATTAATATTAAGCCTTAGAGTGCTTATTTGGGAACTGGTGGGCGGGATGAAAAACCTCCAGCTACAGTGGGGCATTCAGAATCCAAGCAGCATGAAGGGTTCCTTCACACCCATAGTAGCTGAAGACCCCTTACCGATGTTAATTTGCATGTTGGCCTCCAAGGACCACAAGGGTTGGTTTTGTTCAATGGCCGTTAGAATACTGGAACATCTCAACTTGTGTGCATAGAACCATAGACATCCATCTCAAGGAAGCTTTCTCTGAACTCACCTGTAAAATACTTTCTAGGATGCAGGCTTGAGTCAAGCCCTCTAAAATAACCCTTAGATTGTAATGTTCACAAATTGACCTCGGCCAGCAGCTCTATGACAAACACACATGGTGACTAAAGTCTTGGAGCTTAGGTTCACATTCTAGCTCAGTAAAGTCACAGACAGTGCTATGAGCTATGTGGGAAGTCATCAGGAGGTATGGAGAGCTCCTAGACACCTGTAGTCTTACCATCTGGGAGGTGGGGACAGAGAATCAGAAGCTCAAGGCCATTCTCAACAGCAATAGGGGGTTCAAGGCCAGCCTGGGCTACAAGAGAACTTGTAAATAAAACAAAATAGCCTCCTCTGTCTTGGAGGCTACTTACTTTTAGGAGAAAAAGATCAAAACCAAGTGTCTTTGTCTGTTTTCTGCTGTCCTACCCAAATGTCACAGGCATGGCAATTTTATAAAGACTAAAGGTTTGGGCTTGGTGGGTAAAAGTGCTTTCTACCAAGTCTAATGATTGAGCTTGGTCTCCAGAAATCACATAGGGGAAGGGCAGAACCAACTAGTACAGCTGTCCTCCAACCTCCACATGTGTGCTGTGGCACATAAGTACCTACACACATACACACAGCCTCCACATGTGTGCTGTGGCACATATGTACCCACACACACATAGACACAACCTCCACATGTGTGCTGTGGGACATATATACCCACACACCTATACACACACAAAAAAACAAATTAGTTTAATTTTTAAAAAGAATAAAGGCTTATTCAGCTCATAGTTTAGGAGATAGGGAGTTCAAGTACGTGGCACTGGCATCTGGTGAGAGACAGCTCGAAGGTCAAGTCTCAGAAGTGTAGAAATCACAGTGACAGACAGGGAGAGCAGTGTGTGAGTCCTGCTTTCTCTTAAATTTAACAAGTATTTTGGTAGTCCTGGGGACTGAACCCAGGACTCTGTACATGCTAAACAAGTACCCCACCACCCAACTGTGTCCTAGCCCCTCTCACCATCCTCAGAAAGCCAGCTGCATTCAACCATGAGGCTGTGCAGTGATGGCCTTGTTAAACCCTGACCACCCCTGAAGTTCCTCCTCCAAGCATCAAGCATCAGATCACAAGTCCCTCTTCAGTGTCTCACAATGGAGATTAAATTCCACCTCTACAATAACGGTGAGGAGCCGGGCGTTGGTGGCACACGCCTTTAATCCCAGCACTCGGGAGGCAGAGGCAGGCGGATCTCTGTGAGTTCGAGACCAGCCTGGACTACCGAGTGAGTTCCAGGACAGCCTCCAAAGCCACAGAGAAACCCTGTCTCGAAAAAAAAAAAATAACGGTGAGGACAGGAGTGTTGCCACTTTTACAAAGACCATGAGGACAGGAGTACCACTCACTACCTCATACCTGAACAAATAAAGGGTCAGAGAGGTTCAGTTATTTCTCCAAAGCCCCACAGTCAGCCTGACAGAGCCAGGCAGATGTGCAGGGGACCATCTAAACCAGATGTTCACGACACTTTCCTGAGGAGCCACAGCACTGAGCATATCTGACCTGAATTGACTCTTGACATTGCCCATGGAGTAAGCTTCCTAAGTATACCCACTTAGCCTGAGAAACACTGGGAAAGCCCACTGTCCTGCTCTTGGGTGTGGGACCCCGTCCTCCTACCTCCCTAGTGCCCTCAGCCCCATCCTGGTCAGATGTCTACACTAAGCTGACAAAGGATGCTTAGACATAGGATTCAAGGTTAGAGAGATCAGACAGCTTAACAGAAGTCTGGATGTTTCAGGGACAAAGAAAGACATGGACAGACTAAAGGGATGGAGATGGTGCTGTCAGGGAGGGGAGGGAGAAGAAAAGACCAAGGTGGGTGGTTTGACCATGGAAGGGGGTGGACAGTGTCCAAGCATCCGTGACAGAAAATCTACTTGTCCTTGTCAGCTTTCTATTGCTGTGATAAAGAGGCTGGGGAAGGAAAGGGTTTATAGCACGACTAACAACTCCCAGGTCTCACAGTCCATCCCTGAGGGAGTCAGGGCAGGAACTCAAGGCAGGGCATGCAGGCAGAAACGAAAGCAGATCCCACAGATGAATGCTGCTTACTGGCTTGCTTCACGTGGCTTGCTTTGAGTGTCTTTTTATATAACCCACCCAGGGGTGGCACCAGCCACAGTGGGCCGGACCCTCCTGCATTAATCATTAACCAAGAAAAAGCTCCCACAGACTTGTCCACAGGTCATAAAATGGAGGCTTCTTCTCAACTGAGGCTCCTTCTTCCCAGATGGTCCTAGTTTGTATCAAGTTGACAAAATACTACAAGCATGTCATCTTCCCAAGTTGATGGAGAGTGAGCCAGGCAAACGTAACAGCTTTCCAGGGCTGGGAACACCTTATCCTGTCTGGCCATGTCACCTTTGCTGGAATGTATTCAACAGCCCCTGCCATGACTGCTTGGAAAAGTACCCCTCCTGTCACAACCAAGGGATCCCAGCGCAACAGAGAAGTCTCCCATCAGCTCTGCACTGCCGGCCACACCATCAACAGCCCTGAGCTGACTGATTCATTCACTCCTTGGGGACTGATGGCTACAGGCTCTAGATTTGCTAGACTGCTTGCAGAACCCACAATGATTTCATTCACAAAACAGCTGTCCTCCCCAAGCTGGAACCTGGCTTAGTCTCTTCATCCTCATGAGTGACATTAGTGTGCTCTAGCATTATATAATGACTGATCATCAGATAGTCTTGGATTCAAATTCTAGATTTCCTGTTCAAAACAAGTCCTTTCAGGTCTTTTTAAGGCTAAAATGACCTATAGATAGTACCTGGCATATAGTAGATGCTCAATAAATGTTTCTGCTTCTTGAGATGCTCATAAGCATTGGTTCTCAATGTCATAGTCATTGAACCGCTACTGTATTTTGGATACTGCCAACAGGATCTGAATATCTGATAGCATGGCCCCTCCTCCATTTTCTGTTTTCTGGTCACTGAGTGCCACTCTCATTTAACAGACATTTGAACATTTGAAGGTGTGTGTGTGTGTGTGTGTTTGTGTGTGTGTTGTGTGTGTGTGTTACATGCATACAGTGCCTGCAGAGGCCAATCAAAGACATTGGATCTTCTGGAACTGGAGTTGCAGGCAGTTGAGTGGGTGCTAACAACCTAATCTGGATCCTCTGCAGGAACAGCCAGTGCTCTTAACCACTGAGCCATGTCTCCAGCCCCCTCCATATTCATTTGAAGTGGTGTCTTTTCCATGGAGAGAAGTCAGGAGCCGTCATTTGCAGGGTGTCCACTCTGCCTGGCTTTTATCAAGAGTGTGCCACGTAGACTCTTAGTTGATATTCACAGTGACTCCTTGACTGCGGACCCAAGATGCTCAGGTACTTTACTGAAGTCACACAGCTAGAACTCTCTGAACTGTGGAGACAAGCAGACTAAGTTCAGAGGGCCATGAGGAGGGCAAAGGGACGAAGAGACTGAAGTTTGTCACCCATCCCTTGAGAGCAACAGGACGGTGAGCCATAGAGATGACGAGCATCCCAAGAGACCACAGACAGCCTCTTCCAACCAGCAAACAGCAAGCTAACTCAAACAGTCCCTTGAGAGCATGGCACCATGATGTCACCATGTTTATTCCCTGGGTGGGAATCAGTCCCACACAGCAGCTTGATGAACCACTGGCCTCAGACAGCAAAATGACAGTGCCTTGTGACTTACTCTCCATGACACCAGCATCTCCTCAGTCGAGGGTCACCCAGAAGTGAATCACAGGGCTACTTAATCTTTGCTCCAATTCCACTGTTTAGAAACAATTCTGTGTCACTTCCATCACTGGCCATGGCAGTCACCCTATTTAAGGGCAGAGTGACAGTAGTGTGCTTTGAGATAGCATATACATTCAAGATCTCTTTCAAGCCTGGTTATGGGCTGGTTGCTTAAGAATAAGATTCAGCTCTACTTGTTTTCTTAAAATTTAATTTAAAAATTATAAAATAGAATTTAAATATATATATACAATTATGTAATATATAAAATTATATGCAATGTGTTATATATATTTACATACAAAAATATAGTATGTTTATGTGAGTGTGTCTAGAAACTTCCCTCTCGGGCCTTATTCCTTCCCTTTTTCCCACCCACCCCTCATTAGTTCCATTTGCTGGCTCCTTTGCTTCGTAGCCTGTGAAGCAACACATCTTGGTGACAGGAGAAATGGCTCTGCTTATGGCAGCTGGGAGGAAAAGAGAAGGAGAAAGGAAGGGCAGGGTCCCAGAACCTCCAACTGGACCCCACCTCTTCAGACCATCACCAATTCCCAACGCTATAGTAGACAGGACCAAGCTGCCATTACATGTGCCTTCAGGGGACTAAACTGTCAGGTGCACCTTGAAGTTATTTGTTTGTTCTGTGTTCATACATTCTAAGCTACAACTCTAGCATCTTCTAGACTCCACAGGTGCAATACACACATACACATAAATAAATCTTTACAAATTTGATTTAAGCTGTGTATGAGCCCTTATATATATAAAGCAATACAAACTTTTCTCTCTTTGTCTCTCTCTCTCTGTCTCTCTCTGTCTCTCTCTGTCATACACACACACACACACACACACACACACACACACACACACACACACACACTCCTTTTAAAAACCAGTGTTGTTGAGCCAGGTAGTAGTAGCTCATGTCTTTAATTCCAGCGCACAGGAGACAGAGGCAGATGAATCTTTGAATTCAAGGTCAGCATGTTCTATAGAGTGAGTTCCAGGATAGCCAGGGCAGCACAGAGAAACCCTGTCTTGAACTGCCCACCCCTACAAAAAAAAAAAGAAAGAAAGAAAGAAAGAAAGAAAGAAAGAAAGAAAGAAAGAAAGAAAGAAAAATAAAAGTAAAAATCCAGTTCTGTGCTGGAGAAGAAAACTCAGTTCTGTCAGACCACAGCCTGCTGGCCTGCTACATGCTCCCTACTCTTGCCCTTCTGGTGTTTTTGCTGTCTACTTCCATTTAAAATTCTGTGTTCTGAAGCCAGCAATGGAACCAGGCTTTGTTCTCTTCCTGCTGTTTCTCCTGCAGAACTGAAAACAGAATATAAGCCTCTTGCATGGTTCTCTTTAGGGACAATCCCATTATTAGTGGACTCAGGACCTATTGGGCCCCTAGCTTTTATACCACTACTATCATGCACAAACATACGTGGAGGCAGCTTTATATAAATCACCACACTTCAGCAGTTGCCATGGGTCAACTCCTAACAAAGGGGAGGATCTTATTGGGCCTTTTATATGTGTTAGTCATTCATTAAACTCTAGTCATCAAAAGTCTATGGTGGCTACACCATAATTTCCTTTTCAATACATAGTCAAATTGAGATTCAAAGAAATTATGAAACTTAAGTAAGTTATGGGTCTACAAGAGGTAAAGAAAAGATTCCAAATCAAGTCACTTCTGGTTTTAAATCCTTAGAACATTCCACATTAAATACATATATGCATGCTATATGCACACACAACAGAGTTTCTGCAGATATTTCTTTTCTTTTTTCTTTTTTTTTTGAGACAGGGTTTCTCTGTGGCTTTGGAGGATGTCCTGGAACTAGCTCTTGTACACCAGGCTGGTCTTCAACTCACAGAGATACACCTGCCTCTGCCTCCTGAGTGCTGGGATCAAAGGCATGTGCCACCACCACCCAGCTGCTGCAGCTATTTCTATAAGCTTATATTTGAAACACATCTAACATTGACATTATAACTCCTTTTCCTTCCTTCCTAACTCTGGAGACTAGGAAGATCTCAATGATAAACACATGCTTAGGATACCTGAGCACAGAATAACCAGCTAACTAAATAATAACTTAAGCAGCATTAACACTTTGGTCTGCAGTGAAAAATTTATAGGCTGTAGGGGCTCAACCTGTGGTTCCTAATAAGTGTAAAATGCCATCCAACAGGAACACTGCTTAATAATCTTAGGCTGCTGGGGCCAGGGAGGGGGCTCAGCAAGTAAAGGAGGCGCTGCTGCTAACCCTGACAACCTTAGTTTGATTCTCAGACTTGTGTAGTGGAAGAATCCACTTCTGCAAGCTGTCCTCTGACCTCCACATGCAGTGCTATAGCATGCACACACACACGTGTATGTATGTATGTACATATGTACGTATGTATGTCTACTAGAGAGATGCAGTGGTGCCTGCCTATAGTCCTGGCCTCTCAAATGCTGAGGCAGCAGGATTACTGGCGTCTCTATAGCCATGTGGAGCCACCAGACTGCCATCTACAGCAGCTTTCCTGTGCTACAGGCCCACTGCCTTTCACTGCGAGTGCCGTCCTGGTGTGTGTGAAGCACTTACGGCACTGTGCCTTTGATTTGCACTGTCCTGGTGAGCATTTTCATGTGTTTCTGGCCATTGGCACATCTTCTATGTACTTGAAGAAGAAATGAATAGGACAAAGAGTTCCTTGAGTCATGGTGTCAGAAGAAAGATGGCATGTATTTCTCAAGTTACACACCCATTCAGCTATCTTCTGAGCACCTTTGCTGTTCCAGCTACCAGAAGACACAGAGACAAAAAGGAAGTCAAATCATAGACAAAATGCTATGCTCAGTGCTCAGGTTCCTGGCACTTTAATGAAAGTCTGAACCTAACTTGGCTTCTGTCCAGACAGTTTATCTGTTCCTGGCAGGGGTAGAATGAAACAGGATCCCTGATTTCTCATGGCTCAGTGTCTACACACACAAGAACCAGGAGCATAGAGGAGGGAGCAGTAGAAATGGCGGCAGTGACAGTCTTGCATGTCCCAGGCTCTCCTCTCCTCAAAAATCACTACATAGCTGAGGATGGCCTTAAATTCCTTTTGTGTGTGTGTGTGTGTGTGTGTGTGTGTGTGTGTGTGTGTGTGACAAGTTCTCTCTACATAGCCCTGCTGTCCAAGGTCTTGCTATGTAGACCAGGCTGGCTTCAAACTTCCAAAGATCTACCTGCCTCTTCCTCCTGAGTGCAGGGCTCAAAGGTGTGTGCACCATACCCAGCTTGGGTCTGGCCTTTTTTCCCTTTAAGGATTTGCTTTAGTTACATGTGTTCTTATGTATGTTTTTGTGCTCAAGTGTCCAGGGAGGTCAGAAGTGGGGTGTCAGATCCCTGGGAGCTGTAGTTAGAGGCATTTGTGATTTGGCCTATGAGGGTACTGGGATCTAAACTCCAGCCCTTGGTAGAGCAGTGGGTGCCCCTCTGCCTTCTCTCTAGCTGCTTGGATTTCCAGCCTCCCGTTTTCTAGGTGCTGGCACTGTAGTATGTACCATGGCGCTTGCCACATAAAGTGCTGAGGATTGAGCCCACTGCCCACTACATGACAGGCAAATACTCTGTCAACTGAGCCACATGGCCAGCCCTGGACTGGGACATTTATGTTTGTTTTTTTGTTTTGTTTGTTTTTCTTCTGTAGCCCATGCTGGCAGGAACTCACTATTTAGCCTAGTGTACTTACCAGACAGCTTGGGATGAAGACCCTGAGAAATGTATGAGTGTATGCAAGCCTTCTGTGAGAACATGGCTCTGCAGAGGAGACTGGAGGGCAGCTGAATGTGATCTGCTCATAACTCTTGTGTAGCACCACCCCCCGCACCACCCACCCCCCTCCAGGAGCCGAGCCTAAGAATGAGTCTGGGCTACAACTGTCTCTCAACTAGGAGTATCGAGTGTGTGTGTCCCTTGTGCTCCCCACCCCCACCCCCAAGCATTTGCACACTTTCAAAAAGATATTTAAAAGACTGCTGCCTGAGGAAAGCTGTCAAGTTTCTCTGCTTTTGGGATTATATCAACCCAGGTAGAAACACTGGTTAGGCCAAGTTGATAAGAAGCCCTGATTGGCTGCTGATGACCTAATGGGGATTTCAGGAGCACCATTGGGCCGGCAGTTACTCATAACAGCAGAGTCACAAAGCAGTAAGGCGGGGCATGCAAACTGATAGCATGCTTAAGGGCAGGCAGTATATTCAAGGAGCTTATGGGGGTGACCAACCAGGAACTTTTAAAGCACAGGGTGTGTTGTAAGCAATAAGAGAGTCTCACAGACGAGAAACAACGCTACCCCACCCCCAAGGCCTCCTGGGTTCCTTTGTGTTGCCTCTGTCTTTTCCAGATGCCAGGTGTCTCTTTCTCCCCAGAGAGCAGGCTGAGCTCACAGACAAGCGCTGACAAGTCCCTCCTTCACTCCCGTCCCCGCCCCCCTACTGCCCAAACCTGCTCCTTGCAGCCCTGAGGCTGCCATCAGCCCCACCTTGAACTCATGCCAGACTGACTACCTACCCAGTCTTTTTCTGCTCCAGGTGGCCACAAGGTCAGCATGTCAGGCTTTGACCATGTCCTGGGGCACCACCCCCCTCCTCTCCCCACTTTATGAATTTTCCAAATGGTAGGGAGGAATAAAAATAACAGGGAATACAAACTTGGGGCACAGTCAGAGAGGAGTGTTTTCTGTAGCAGGAAGAGTCACTGGGGACTGGCTCACCTAGTGAGTCACCGCAAGTTTGTTCCTCTTGGCTGGCTACCAAAAGAGAAGAGAACACAGGCCTGTGGCCTCCAGGGAGGCATGTAGGGCATTTTAGAGAGGCCAGGGTTTGCAGAAGAGGACAGCAGAGCTAGTGGAGAGCCACCAGGACTGGGATTCCATGGGACCTTGCTGTCCCTATGTGACCCTGGGTTCTTTGTTAATGAGGGGATTTGAGTCAGGAGCCCCCCACCTTTTCCAGCCCAGCTGGGCCCTCTTGGTGCTTCTTGAGCTGGACAAAGTGTTCTGATACTACCTCAGACCAAGGGTAGGTACTGTGTCATGGGCCTCATATGCATGCAAACTAACCCTGAGAATCCTGTCGTGCGCAGTGGGTCCCCAGAGTAGAATGTGGGTTCCTTGGATTAAGGTACTCATTCAGTGTCACAAAACTAAAGCTTTTGGTTCAAACCTCTGGTTTTGTGAATCTGAAATTTCCCAAATGTGATTTGTTTAAATACGAGCACGCATGCGCAACACACACACACACACACACACACACACACACACACACACACACAAGTAACAGCAAAAACAAAAGGAGGGGAGATGGCTCAGCAGGTATGAGTGCTCGCTACACATACCTGAAGACTTGGGCGAGTCTCCAGCACCCATGTAAAAAGGCAGACATGTCTTTGCATGGGCCTCTAACCTCAGTGCTTCAGGGGACAAAGACAGGGGACTCACTGAGGCTTGCTGGCTGCCAGCCTAGCTCTAGGTTCAGTGAGAGACCCTGGCTCGAGGGAATACAGTGGAGAGCAATAGAGCAGGACCCCTTTGTCCTCCACCGCTGGTCTCCACACACATGGCCTCACACATACGTGCATGTGCCACCTACATACTCTTACAAAAATAAACAGAATAGTTAACAACAGCAAAACACACAAAAGCAAACGGCTAGTGCCACTTTTAAATTTGCTTCGATGACCAAAACTATCAGCTGAGAGAGACACTTGCAAACATGGTCCTGGCCGACTCACTGACTTATTTTCTTAGGAGCCAATGTGCTTATGGCTGTGATTTTTCTCAATTTACAACAGTATACATATTTAATTAAGCTGAATGCTCCTAGCCAGAGCTTAACACTCACCCACTGATGTGTTCTGGGCTAAGTAGACACTTAAGACAGGTTTGGGCACCTTATGCTTTGATTAGATGGGTGCTCCATGCACACACAGGGAACTTCCTGGAGAAAGCAGGGCCAGGGAGTGCCCTCTTAGCAGCTCGGAAGGCACGGAGAATCAGTAGGTACAACAGCCTTTTGTCTAAGGAGAATGCTTCTCAGAACCTGACCGCAGACCAGGCCCACTACCTCCCTCCTTCCAACAGCAACAGTGCAGGATGAGCAGGTGTTAACTGGAAGGCTGCCCTAGGACCTACCAGCTATACCAAGAGTGGAAGAGAGGGTGTTTTCCATAGAACAGCTACAAGCTACTGTCCCATGGCTAGAACCCACAGTCCTGATATAAGACATGCCCTGGGCCAGGCGTTGGTGGCACACGCCTTTAATCCCAGCACTCGGGAGGCAGAGGCAGGCAGATCTCTGTGAGTTCGAGGCCAGAGGCCAGCCTGGTCTACAGAGCGAGTTCCAGGACAGCCTCCAAAGCAATACAGAGAAACCCTGTCTCGAAAAAACCAAAAAAAAAAAAAAAAAAGACATGCCCTGGGCTTGACCGTACCTCTTTTCCTTCCAGGCTTTGCCTTCACCAATTTGGCTGCTTCAAAAAAAATTCTGTAACTAGCTGGGCAGTGGTGGGACATGCCTTTAACGACAGCATTTGGGAAGCAGAGGCAGGCAGATCTCTATGAGTTCGAGGCCAGCCTGGTCTATACAGAAAATGCCAAGAGAGGCTTCAAAGCTACATAGAGAAACCCTGTCTCACCCCCCCCCCCAATGCTGTAACTGAATGACTTATAAACAATAAAAATGCATTTTGCAGTCTGGAAGCCTTGGTAGAGTCGGTATCTAGTGAGGTTCACCTATAGTGGCAGAGGAGGCTGTGTCCTTTGGAGTCTCCTATAAAGGACTAATCGCCTCAAAGGCCCCATCCACCTCTTTTCCTCTTTTTGTAGATTTACTTTTTTAAAAATGTGTGTGTGTGTGTGTGTGTGTGTGTGTGTGTGCATGTGTGAGTGCAGCACCCACAGAGGTCAGAAGAGGCCATCAGAGCCCCTGCAGCTAGAGTTACAAGCCATTGTGGGCTGATCGATGTAGATGCAGGGACTGAACTCAGGACCTCTAGAAGAGCAGCCATAGTCCTAACAACCGAGCCATCTCTCTAGCCCATCTCTTTATGCTGTCATTTCAAAGGCAAGGATTTCAATATGGGAACTTGGGGGAACAAAAGTCTTCAGATGTAGCAAGGTTCAAGCTTCATGGCTGTCACTCAATAATCATTGTTCACCCACCATACTGGCCCCTGGCTTTGAGCTCCCTGCACCCTCTTCATCTCTGTCACATTCCTCACTCCATCCTCCTGCTTTTCAATACCCATGTGAAGGACCTGCCTGAAGCTATGTTTCTCAGAAACACAGCTTCTCCGAGTTAAACCTTCATCAAGATGGGGTAAGCCTGGACATTCATTCCCAATAGCTATATACAAACCCAAACTTTTATTTTTTGTCTGTCTTTGTGTGGGTATACTTGTGTATGTGTGTGTGTGTGTGTGTGCGCGTGTGCGTGCACATGTGCGCCTGGCGTCGGCTGTCTTCCTCAATTTCTCTTCATCTTATTTGTTGACACAGTCTCCCACTGAACCTGGAGCTGCTGACTCAGCTAGAATATCAGTATATGCTGCAGGGCCTGACTTTTGTTATGTTTTGAGACAGGGTCTCACTATGTAACTCTGACTGGCCTAGAATTTACTGTCTAGAACAGGCTGGTCTCAAATGCAGAGATTCACCTGCCTCTGGCACATGTCACTATGCCCAGCCACAACTTTTTTTTTAACATGGCTTCTGGGAATCAGACCTTGGTTTCCATGCTTATACAAGAGTCCTTTAAGATTAAGCCATCTCCCCTCTAAACTAGTCCTAAGAGGTTTGCGTGTTGAGAAGTTTTATAGAAAGTCACACCAGTATGCTGGTGGAGGTGATTTGGCTCATGTTGGGTTTACTGATCACTTACCGCTGTAGTGATATATTATTTATGATTTATTAAAGCCTGCCTGAGGATTCAGAAAGCAAAGTCAGCCACAAGCCATAGAAGCCAGGCACACACCTTTGATCCCAGCAGCCAGAAGCTAGGAGGTGGTGGTACACACCTTGAATCCTAGGACTCAGGATTAAGAGACAGATCTTTGTGAGTCCAAGGCCAGATCTACACAAAAGTGAATCAGTCTAAAAGAGAATTATAGTTCATATCTCTAATCCCAGCATTATGGAAGTATATAAGACAGAAGCAAGGTCTCAGAGAGGCATTGGTTCTGCAGCCACACTGAGGAGAGGCAGCAGTTTGAGACTTGCTCGTGTGTGGATTAGCTCTTTCAGTTTGAGCTAGAGGTGAGAGCTTGTGGCCAGGTGCTTTGCTTTTCTGAACTTCAGTTTGAAGTTTGAACCCCAATATCTGTCTCTGGGTCACATATTTATTCATGTTATAATCCCACTGTAAGCAAGGTATAGGTATTACAGTATGTTGTATGACTGTACCAGAAATTCACCATTTGAATAGGGATGGACTGAATCACAACAGGCATGAAAGAGAGACAATCGAAGCATAAATGACTTACATATCTGTGTGTCTGTGTGTGTGTGCGTGTGCGTGTGTGTGCGTGATTGTGTAGGTAGGATTGTACACATGAGTGCAGGTGCCCACAGAGGTTAGAAGAGGGCATCGGGTTTCCTGGAACTGGAGTCATAGGCAGTTGTGAGGCACATAACAAGGTGTTGAGCACTGGACTTTGGGGCTCTGGAAAAACAGTACACACGCTCAGCCACTGAGCCATCTTTCCAACCATAATAAAGCTGGAAGAAAAGCAAAGAACCACTTGAGCTTCCTTGCTTTCTTCAGTCAATGTAGCTAAGGTGTTTGAGGTTTTCAAAGAGGAGTGGAGGGGTTACTAAGTGGCGTCAGAATTAATGAGACTACAGCTTCACAGAGAAAGCTGAGCATAGTAATTAGAATAAATGAAATCCCCAAGGCCATACAGTAAGTGGTGAATGGAAACTTGAACTTAAGCCTACAAGGTAGAGCGAGGTGACTGCAGCAGAATGGAAATATCAACAACCTCCCCACAGGGCTGTTGGAAGGAGAGTGATACGACTTCCAGAAGGTTCCAGTCTAGTAGTGGGTGCTTACATACTGCTGCCCTCTCTCCCTCTCTTGACTCCACATCCAGCATTCTCTCTGTCACAAGACACAACCTCATCATCATCTGATTATCCAAGAAGACAACATTGACACGATTCAGGATGGATAAAATACTATGGCAGTAACTTAATTTTAGACTCAAGCCCACCTTGTGTGGTGGGTGCTATCCTTGTGTTCCAGAGGAAGAAAGGCAACTTCTTGGAAGGTAAATGGGCTCCCAGGGCCACTCTGCTCAGCAGCAATACTCTGGGATTTGAACTGAGTCCTGACCACCCACTGAGACCTGTGAAGCCCACAGTCATTTTCTGAGGTGGAAAGTGAGCCTTCAACTGTAGTAGCATAGAGGGACTGTGGATTTGCTTTGGAGAGAGAAGGATCGCATGCAAATGCTGTTTTGAACTGCTGTAGTAGAATTGTGCTGTCCCATGAATAACAAGGAAGGAGAAGCTGAAAGGGAGGCTGCAAGATTCTGTGTACCTGTGCAACCATCTCCAAAATAACCACGTGTTTCAGCCTCATGAGACCATCTGTTTCCAGAGTCACCCAACCATGGACTGTCACATGGACACAGCAAAGCCTAAGACAGTTGCCTCTGTACTGAAGATCTGTGACTTTTCTGCTCCTCATTCCCTAAATAATATGTCACAGCGATTTACATAGCCTACACACTGAATCAGGCATTATAAAGCAGCCTAGAAGACATAATGCATGTGGAAGGATGCTCAGAGGTTCTATGCAAACATGACACCATTGGCAACAGGAACACATGCAGATTTTGGTACCTTTGAGGCCTTAGAAGCAATCCCTTGTAGAGAATGAAAGACAAATGCACTCTTTTATAAGATGGTGCAACTGAGGCACACAAACAGTTTAAGTGGCCTGCCAGAGGTGGAAGAACTAGCAAGGGGAGTCACAGAGCAAACCCAGGGAATCTCGTGTGTGTGTGTGTGTGTGTGTGTGTGTGTGTGTGTGTGTGTGTGTGTGTGTGTGTATGTGTGGTGGTCTAATTGGTTAGTAAGTGGTACTTGTACAGCAAGACAGCAAGTGTGTGCTGACACACACCTGAATTTATTTTTTGTTGTTGTCTTGATTTTTGCTTTTCCAGACAGGGCTTCTGTGTGTAGCCCTGCCAGTCCTGAAACTCACTTTGTAGACCAGAATGGCCTTGAACACAGAGATCCACCTGCCTCTGCCTCCTGAGTGCTGGGATTAAAGGTGTCACTGGTCCAGCCTCAAAACCTGTTTTAAGTTCACATAAAAAAAACCTCTGGGTTTCATGATGGCATTTCATTTAGATATGTCATCTATTTTTCCCCTGGGGTGACTATATTTTTTAGGTGCATTTCACACTTATAAACAAGTTAAGCCTTCACTCTCTTGGAAGAAAAGTCAGATGCTTTTTTTGTCTTTAGCAAAAATATCTGCCAAGCATATTCTTGTTGCTGTAGTTAAATCAGACCACAGCTATCTCTGCACTTGTGTGAGTCGTGGCCTGATGAAAGCATTGAAAACACAAGCTCCCACCCTGCCCAGCCTGCTGAGCTGGAGTGGCCCACCTCGAAGCGACTTCAGTTTTCTGTTCCCAATACTGTCATATTTGGAAATAGTTCCAAAATTTGAAGCACACAGCTGTTACTCCCAAAAAGGAAACTTAAAAATAATCTGTGAGTTAAGAAAGATACCTACCAGTCAGAGAAACAAGGAGAATATATGTTCTAGTTCACTTCTCTGTTTCGACAAAACACTGACCAAAAGCAACTTGAGAAGGAAAAGTTGTGTTTAGCTTACAGGTTATAGTCCATCATTGAGGGAAGCCAGCACAGACATTCATGGCAGGAGCTTGAAGCAGAGAACACAGAGGAACGCTGCTTCCTGGCTCGTTTCAGTGCTACACTGTTTTATGACATCTAGAAAAGAAGGTTTGCTGGGAAAGAGCTCTCTCGATGTTTCTCCTACATTACATAGGCAACAAGGGTTCCCAACCATAAAAGAAAAAGTTCAGAAGGCTTTCTGATTTCAGCCATTGAGATTTCCTCTCTAGAAAGGGGCAGACGGCCAGGCAGTGGTGGTGCACGCCTTTAATCCCAGCACTCAGGAGGCAGAGGCAGGCGGATCTCTGTGAGTTCGAGGCCGGGCTGGTCTATAGAGTGAGTTCCAGGACAGACTCCAAAGCTACACAGAGAAATCCTGTCTCAAAAAACAAAAGAAAGACAGAAAGACAGAAAGAGAGAGAGAGAGAGAGAGAGAGAGAGAGAGAGAGAGAGAGAGAGCGAGAGAGAAAGAGGCAGACATCCCTTCAACTGCCAAGACACTTGACTGACGGCTCACAGCTGAGTCCTGCTGTAAACACGATAGCATCTGAAGAAAGTCACTTGCCAGGCTCAAGCCTTCAGCTCCGATAATCTGGATAGTACCATAGAAAGGCTGTCCACCTTGCCTCAATTTGGGACCAACTTCTGAAAGGTCATCTGCATTAGTAAGCATTCAAGCACAGTGACAACAACATCCTTGAGAGGGTCAACTGATGAGGGAAAAAGGGGAACTATTTTGGCTCACTGTTTGGGAGGTTTCAGTTCATACTCAATTAGTCCCATTGCTTTTGAACCTGTGGTGTGGTGGTGGCATGTTATGGTAGAGCAGACCCTCACCTCACTAAAGAGACATGAAGGAACAGGGTCCCCAAGCCCCCCTTAATTGCTACTCCCAATGACCCCTCACTAGGCAGGACGCCTTCACCACCCCTGAATAGTGCCATAGACTGGTAATCAAACCTTTAACACAGAGATATGTAGGGACCCTTACCTAAAGTACAGTCAGTCCCATTGTAGCCAGCTCCAGCACATCCAGTGGCTGTCAAGGATTATACCTCTGCACAGGTGTACTGCAGGCCAGTCTCCTGCTGCCGGCACCTGCTGCCCTCATGATCTCCCAGGTGTTAGCCTTTTAGTCTTAGGAGTCTCCCCAGTGTCTTCAGGTGAATTTCAGAGTCAGTTTCCCTGGGAGCTTACCAGTGCCAAGGACCTCAGAATCATGACCTTGGTCCACCATCCTCCAGGGAAACAGTTGTGAGAACAGACACAGGACTCGTTAGTCACTTAAGAGGATGCTGGGGTCTGTGGATCTCTTGCCAGATGACTGCAGGGGTGGGGGTGGGGGTGGGGTGTATGCACAGTCTTGATTGATTCCCTCTTAAAACTTGTAGCTTCCGCCGGGCGGTGGTGGCACACGTCTTTAATCCCAGCACTCGGGAGGCAGAGGCAGGCGGATCTCTGTGAGTTCCAGGCTGGGCTGGACCGACTGCCTCCAAAACAATACAGAGAAACCCTGTCTCGTAAAACCAAAACCAAAAAAACAAAAAACAAAAAAACAAAAAAACCCCACAAAAACAAACAAACAAAAAAACAACTTGTAGTTTCAGCTGGGCAGTGCACACCTTTAATGCCAACACTCATGAGGCAGAGGTAGGTGGTTCTGTGTGTTCCAGGACAGGCTCCAAAGCCAAACAGAGAAACCCTGTCTCAAACTGCCCCTCCCCTGACCAAAAAAAGAGGAGCAAGTGCTCTTAAATGTTGCACCATCTCCTCAGTCCCTACACATTATTGTTTGAATGGTCTCTCAGCAAACCTGAATCTGCCCGGTGAGCTCTGGGGTCTGTCTTTGCATTCACCAATGCCAGTGTTACAGTGTTTCCCAATGCCAGTGTTGGTTACAGTGTTTTCCAATGCCAGGGTTATAGACTCATGATGCCATCAGCTTTTATGTAGGTTCTGGGATTCAAACTAGGGTCCTCGTGCTTGTGCAGCAAGCACTTTATCCACTGAGCTGTCGCCTCGGCGCTCCCCCAACACCTTATCTGTTGAGAGAGACTATCCCATTGCAACAGGCTCACCAATTCAGCTAGACTGGCTAGCTAGTAAGCCCCAGGGATCTCCTGTCTCTTCCTCCAGTGCTAGGATTACAGGCATACCCTGCAGTGCCCAGGTTTTTTACACCAGTGCTAGGGATCGAACTCAAGTCCACAGGCTTGTATGGCAAACGCTTTACTGGCTGAGCCATCTCCTCGGCCTCTTTATTCTTTGTGGTTATTGCTGACAAATAATCCATTGTATGGCATTTGTTAATTTATTCACTCACCAGTTGATAAAAATGGGATTGTTTTCATTTGACTTTGTGGATGGGGTACTATGCACAACCATGCCCAAGTTTTTGTATGGATGTATGTACTCATTTCTCTTTGATATAGACCCAGGAGTGGAATCGCCAGGTCATACCCTGTGTCTAACCTTGTGAGGAACTGCCCAAATGTTTTCCAAAGCGGCCTCACCTCTTTATGTTCCCATCAGCAGCACGACTGGGATCCGATTTCTCCACATTTGTTAGAATGTTTTTTCACTTAAGCTTTCCTAGTGGCTGTGGAACTGTATCTCACTGTGGTTTCTTTCTTTCTTTCTTTCTTTAGACAATCTCTCTATGTAGGCCAAGACTGGCTTTAAATTCACAGAGATCCACCTGCCTTGCCCCCAATGATGGGATCAAACGTGTGCACCCACCTTGACTTTCTTGCTGGTGCACATTGAAACGAAAGTTTTGGATCTTCAAACCAAGTCTGGTGGCATACAACTGTAATCTGAAGGTAGAGGCAAGAAGACCAGAAATTCAAGGTCATCCTCAGGAACATAGTCAGTCTGAGACTAGCTTGGGATATGAGACCCTGTATACACACAAAGACACACACACACACACACACACACACAATGCCTTACTTAATACAGTCTAGGCTGCCCTCCAACTCGACATACAGCTTCGTCAGACAGGCATGCACCACCACACCTGCTTTGTGCAGTGCTGGGGACTGGAGCCAGGGCTTTGTACACACTAGGCAAGCCCTCTACCAAATGATGTCATCCCTGGCCCCATGACACTCAGTTTAACTACTTATTGATTACACTTTGGAGTTATGCCTGAGAAGCCACTGACTAAGGTTGAGAAAATTTACTCACATCTTTTTGTCTGAGTTTTGTAGTTTAGCTGTTTTGTAGTTGATCTATTGAGTTAGTATGGTAGATGGTGTGTAATGAGGGTTCAGTGTCATTTCCCTGACTGTTAGTATCCAGCTGCCCAGTACTAGTCATTTATGTGTTGGTACCCTTGTCAAAAATCATCAAAAACTCCTGTGCCCCTTTCAGCTAAGTCTGCCTTCTTTGTCCATCATGCCAGGCTAGGTGTAATAGCAACAGGTGGTTCCCAAATCACATGGACTACAACAGACAATTCTCTCACTCAAGTTAAGGGGGATCGTAGGTCAGCTGTGACCCTGCTCCCCAGGGTTACACAGGGCCCCAGTTGCTAGAGCAGCATTTATCTGGAATCTCCCCAGTCTCAACTCGGGGCTGCATTAAGGTTTCTTTTCAGGAGTGACACGCACAATTCCCACTCTCACTTCATTGGTCAGTATAAGCCAAGATGCCAAGCCTGTTGGCAGTCAGGAAGGAAAAATGTTCCTTTCTCAGGGACACAGCCATTGCAAGAGGCAACAGGCTGTTCAGGGAAAGCACCAGGCACAAACACTTCTTAACCGAACAGGTCTCTCTTGTGATCTCCAGGTACCACTCTGAGGATTTTGCCTGCTTCCTTCTTGCTGACGGGTGCAACCTTGGCTATCCTCTGTCTGCTTTCTGCAGCCTTCCTGGAGATGTCTCACCTGTTGTCATGGTACTAGGAACAGCCATCTATTAGACGCCTAGCCTCACACTGACATCTTCAGTTCTGGACATGGATACACATTGCTCTACTGAACATGATCCAGACATCCCAGGTGATGCTCAGACATACATCCCCAAATCTATTCTGGGTCCCTGACTCCAGGCATCACTGTCCTCCTTGTCGTTCCCCCTCCCCCATCCAGAACCTTAGTGCTACTTCTTCCAAGTCAGCCATTGTACATACCAGGCCAACTTCTATAACACCATCCAGATCAGTCTCTTGCCACCTATTCTCAATAATTCTGCCCTTGACTGGTCTTCTCCCTTCAATCCATTCTCTATGTGTGTCTATAGCAATTTTTACAAAGTGCAAACCCTGCTTTGTCACTAACACAGACTTCCTGCTGGCCATCACAGGACTGACCTAACAGGCCGTGTGAGGCCTTTTCTGACTGGGTCTGTCACAGCCCCACTCCTGAACAGAATCTGCCTGCTCCTCGATTCACCTTTGGCTAATCATTCCCTAAGTCCCTCACTCTCCATACTCAGAGGTTCTACACACCCATGCCCCATGCCTGGAACACTTTGCTCTCCTCTGGGCAACTTTTTTTTCTTGTGGCAACAGCCAAGCATCACTTGCTCCTCCCTCCTGACTAAAACAGTAAGTAATTAAAAGTGCTTTAACCAAGAGGGTGAGAGAGAAAGGGCTTTGGAACCGGACGGCCCAGTTTTCAAACCTGGTTTCCATGTATTGCCTGCAAAACAGTACAGAAGATCTTACACCTCTGAGCCTCTGTTGCCTCATGCAGAAGAGAGAGATAAAAAGTTTTGTTACATAAGTTTGTGGTGAGGATGGAATGAGCAAGTACGTAGAAGGTCCTTAGGACAGCACTTGACATACTGTAATGGCTCAGCCAGTGACTGCCACTGCTTTGATGAAACTCCATAGCACACTATAATTACCCCCACAATTAAGCACTTATAAACAGAATCCATAATTTACCCACGTGACTACTTTCTGCACTGTAAGATCATTAGAGTTGGGACTATGTTCCAGGCCTCCAGATCCTAGCACACCATAAAAATTAGCTAACTTTGTTTCTCCCTTTCTTCCTTTCCCCTCCCTCTCTCTCTTTCCCTCCCTTCTTTTCCTTCCTTTGTTCCTTTGTTCCTTTGTTCCTTCCTTCCTTCCTTCCTTCCTTCCTTCCTTCCTTCCTTCCTTCCTTCCTTCCTTCCTTCCTTCCTTCCAACACAGGGTCTCACTATGTAGCTCTAGCTGGCCTGGAACTTGTATGTAAGCAGATTAGCCTTGAACTCACAGAGCTCTGCCTTCCTCTACAGCACCGAGGTTAAAAGCCTGTGCCACCACACCTGGTTGAATTTGTTAAGTTTTTTGTTACTTATTGACTAAATAAATGAATGACCCTCATGACTCCTCATGTTGTCTTGTGAGGTTAGAATCTTGTCCTCTCTCCTATTTGAGACAGGATCTCAACAGCAGCCACCGAGGCATACCCCTCTCCCCAGCCCAACACTGATTAGTGGCTTTTTATTGTTGGCAGACATTTAACAGAAACCAGGTGGAACACACTCTCTTGTGAACAGCCTTTAGACTCCTCAACATTCCACACCCCACCATCTACTTCTACACAACCCACTGTATTTTAGTTACACAGGGATTGGCCAAGGACAATGATGCAAGCTAAAGGGAGGAATTACGTATATAGATGTTTTATAATGTTTAAAAATACTGAGACCACAGACTGTTCTTTCAGACTCACAGATGTGGAGGCCCTGGACTATAAAACAACCTCCGTCTGTGCCGAGAGGGCAAAACAGACAGTAGAAGAGAAAGAGGACTGAAGAGACATGGGTTTCGTACAGGATGTCAACAAAGAGCTGTGGCCCTCCCTGGAAGTCACATCCGGTGACTGGCCTGCCTTACCAGCAAAGGGAGAGCATTTCACTGGTTTTGAAGTCTATTAATACTGTCGGGTCATACACCATCTCTCCAAGGTGACTTGATCTAGGTAGGCTTTTTTTTTTCCTTGTGGGGGATGCAATGCTGGGGACAGAGCCCAAAGCAAAGGTATCTTCATTCCTCTAAGTGCTCAACCACTGGATTCCACCTAAGCAGCCTTAGCAGGGAATTTTTTACAGCCTCATCTGACATTAGAAGGAAAGAAAAAATGGAGGGAAACACAGTGTGGCCACCAGTGGAGAGCAAGAGACTTCATTCAGGTGAACTCAGAGAGAAGGGACCACACCTTGAAGGTGCGGCCCAGAGGCCTCAGTGCTGGGGATGAAAAGACTTCTGAGGCAGACAGACTGAATTCAGAGCCCTGCTATGACATTGCACCTGTTACTTGACTTCTGCCCTCCATGGATTCCTTGTTGGCTGAGGAGAGGAAAGGAAAAGAAAAAGGTCCTATTTTTGTTGTAGGATTAATGAGGACAGTTATACATCATGTTATCAGCCTCCCACTCGTGCTAGGTCATCTTCCCTGTTTAAAAAAGTATCTATTTACTGCCATGCCTGCATGTATGTATATGCACCAAGTGCACGAAGTGCCTGGAGAGTCTAGAAGAGGTCATTGGATCCATTGGAGCTGGAGTTACAGGTGGTTGTGAGTAATCTTATGTGAATGTTGAGAATTGAACCTAGGTCCTCTGCAAGAGCCACAGTGCTCTTAACTGCTGAGCCATCTCTCCAGACCCTAATTTTTTTGTGTGTGTCTGTACGTATACATATGTGTGTCTATGCATGCATGTATGTGGTGAGGCCATAATGCCAGGTGTCTTCCTCAATTGCTATTTTATCCTTTTCTTTTCTTTCTTTTTTTTTTTTTTTTTGATGGACTAGAGAGATGGCTCAGTGGTTAAGAGTACTTTTTACTCTTCCAGGGGACCTGAGTTCGATTCTCAGTACCATATGAGTTGGTTCACAATTGCATGAGGATCCAACACCTGTGGCCTCTGATTGAACACACACACACACATTGTAGGAGTGAACCCCACAAAGCTATCCGCCCAACAGGGCGGGGTCAAGGTAGAGATAAAAGGAAGTGAAAGGAAAAGGGGCACAGACCAGGAGTTAGAAGCGTGGCTGGCTTCCAGGAGAAAAGGGAAGCCCCTTTTCCTTTCACTTCCTTTTATCTCTACCTTGACCCCGCCCTATTGGGCGGATAGCTTTGTGGGGTTCACTCCTACAACACACACACACACACATACACACACACACACACACACACACACACGGACTTAAAAAAATAAATCTTTAAAAAACATTTTTCCAGCCGGGCGGTGGTGGCACATGCCTTTAATCCCAGCACTCGGGAGGCAGAGGCAGACGGATCTCTGTGAGTTCCAGGCTGGGCTGGACCGACAGCCTCCAAAACAATACAGAGAAACCCTGTCTCATAAAAACAAAAACAAAAAAAAATTTCCTGTGTGTGTGCCTGCTTGTCTGCAGGGATTGATATAGTGCTTGCAATGGACAAGTGTTAGACCCCTTAGAATTGGTGTTACAGATGGTTGTGACTTGCCATGTGAGTGCTGGGAACCAAACCCAGGTCCTAGAACAAGCAGTCTGTGCTCTTAAGCATGGAGTCATCTCTCCATCTCCAGGATAAATATGAAATATCAGTCTTTTGGGATCTAGACTACTTGCAATGGCAGTTGTGAGTTCTGAAGGAGTGTCTTTGGGAATTGTACCCAGAAAGGGGGCAACAGCCTCTTTGCCAGGCATCACTTTAGTGGGTTGCTTTTTAGATCTGTCAATCTAAGAGGCGGTACCTAATGAAATAGCACCAAGAGTTACACTGTTTAGAGTCCTTCTGTTTGTTCAACCAACGTAGGTATACCTGGCGGCAGCTAAGGCACTAGCTGAAACACCATTCAAAGGAGTTGGCTTTGAACCCAGTCTCTGTCGCTTAACTGAGTGGCTCTGTGTGTGAATGACTTAACAGCTGAGTCTTAGTTCCTCAATTGTTAAGTTAGAATAAAACAGCACTTGCCTTATAGGGTTGCTGTGAGGGTTAACACGAGAAATGTTTAAAATACTAAGCACTCATCAGGCTCACTGATCAATAGATCTCTTTTAATTTTGTTTTCTGAGACAGGGTTTCTCTGGGTAGCCTTGGCTGTCCTCAAACTCACTCTGTAGACCAGACAGGCCTCAAACTTACAGAGATCCACCTGCCTCTGCTTTCCTAGTGCTGGAATTAAAAGCATGTGCCACCACCACCTGCTTCAAAAGTAGATCGTGGTGGCATGTTTAGTGCCAGGACTACAAAGGACAGCTCTCCAGTCATGAGAGTTCAGGTCTCTCCAACAGGCCAGGGACTCTGCCCCACTCAAGCACAGGGCAAGGCTAGCAGGAACACAGATGCAGAATGAAGAATTGTCTTGGTAACATGTTTTCACCCACATGCCTGAATGTCTCTACAGTGAGTGTGGATGGAAGTCTCTAGAATAAGCAGTACACATCTAGGGTTGTAATTTTTAGAGGATTACCACTGTCCAGAGCAGATAGCCTTAAGAACTACATGTCTGTCCTTTCAAGCCAGCTTGAGTACATTTTCCTTGTAGCTGTTTCTTGTTTGAAGTTGTTGGCTGCAGCTGTTGTTGGACAGATGTCTCTGTGTGGAATGAAGGACATAGCAGATGCTGTCACCCCAGGAGGGGACCAGGCCAGGTGCTATCTGGTGAGCCTGTTTCATATCCGTTCTTTCTGCTCTATTCTGTTCTGCTGGGGATCAGAGCCTGCAAACTGGGTTCTTTGGGGTCTTGCTCACTGGGGACACAGTGTGGGAGATAAGGAAAGAGGAAGAGAGAGAGGGATGGGGAGATGGCTCAGCAGTTAAGAGCACTGGCTGCTCTTCCAGTGGACCCTGGGTCAATTCCCAGCACCCCCACGGCAGCTCACAACTGTCTGTAACTCCAGTTCCAGAGGGAACTGACACCCTCACACAGACATGCATACAAGCCAAACACCAATAAAATAACATATATACAAAATTAAAAAAGAGGAAGAGAAAGGTTCCAGGCCTGATTCACATCACAGCAATCATGGTGGTTGTTAAGTGGCCTCTGGCAGTGGCAGGACACTGTCTCCTTTGTGTAATCTGGCATACAGGTCTCAAGCAAACTTACTTTGAACAGAATTCATTTGCTCACTCACCCTTAGAGCAGGGAGTTGACTGGGCCCCGGTAGGCAGAGAGGTCTGGCTGGGCTATCACAAAGTTTTGCTCACTCATGCTCTTGCCACATCAGATACACTGGGCTCCCTAAACAGTGGCCGGTGCCTCAAGACATGGCAGCTTGTTGCTGAGTAGTGTTTAGAGAATCAAGTAGAAGCTGTGCTGTCTTTTAGGGGCTGGCCTCTAAATCACATTAAGATCTTGCTCACTGTATTCTGTTGGAAGTCACTAACGCCACCTCATATTCAAGGAAGAACTCAATTCCGCCCACTGGCGGGAGGAGGGCCAACATTTATGAACACTTCGAAACCACCAGAGTCAGTCAGTTTGGCAACACAGCAGCAGGTATGGGCCTGTTGGTTCCAGTCCAGGGTGCCAGCAGCTTCCTTGCCTTCTGCAAGTCACCCCTCTCCTCCCCTAAAATACTATCTCTTTGGTTTACTGGCCCCTCCAATGTCTGGGAACTAGTATTAAACTCTTTCTGTCTCCACAAGACTTTGACAGATATACCTGGTTTTATCTGTGGTTATGCTATCCAAACTCACCATCTGAACATACTAGCAGATGCTTGAAAAAATACTGTGTGCCATCTCCTTTAACCCTGACACCAACCTGGCCATGCTGGTTATGCGGCTGACAATACTGTGGACACAGACGCTGAGACTCCTCAGGTGGAACAGCCGGGCACAGCTGTTTAGAGGCAGAGCTGGACCTACCTCAGGTCTTCTGGGTTGAGAAGGGACTTCCTGTCTACAAGTTTTCCTTGTAGGACACCTCAGTTTTCATCCTTATATACTTGCTTGATGAGTTCCAACTGAGATCTAAATCTGTTGCTAGGAATACATGAAGGAACAGGCTAGACTCCAGGGCAGGAGGAAGGGAAGGCTCACTTGTTCATGACTTGTAAACCTTTGGGTTGTATGGGAAAAGGCAGGGGACAGAAGACCAGAGGCCAGGGTCAGCGTCCCAGCTGTTACTTAGCTGGATCATGACCCTAGGCTGCATCTTCCTCTCAGGAGACCTAAGTTCCACATCTGGAAAATGAACCTGAATAGGGGACCGAAGGTGCAAGAGTTCAGGAAGAGGATGCGGACTAACCTGAGGGGGTTCCCACTGTGTCTTATAAACAGCAGGGATCATATTAGCATCCAATGGGGGAAAAATCCCGGATGTCCTGATACAAAGAAACAACGACAGTGACCACCACTGAAAAGGTGAGCTTGCAGGGATCACCTGAAAGAATTGTGTACTGCCACCCCTGTTTTAGGTGGAACCGCTGTTTACAGAGACTAAACAACTTTCCTAAAGTCTTACAGCTGGTAGTGAAGCTTTGTTCAACAGAGCTTACTCATACGTTATGATGCGCTAACATTTTGTCAACCTGACACAAGCCAAAGTCATCTGGGAAGAAAAAACCTCAACTGAGAAGGTGCCTTCATCAAACTAGCCTGTAGGCAAGTCTGGGGGTATTTTCTTGACTGACGATATAGGAGGGCCCATCCCTCTGTGGGTAGTGACACCTGTGGGCAGGCAGTCCTGGGTGCTGTAAGAAAACAGGCTGAGTAAGCCATGGGGAGCAATACAGGAAGCAGCACTCCTCCATGGCCTCTGCCCTGGTTCCTGTTGACTTCCCTGGATGACAAGACTGTAAGCCGCAAGCTGAAATAAACCCTTTCTTCCCCAAGTTGGCTTGATCATGGTCTTTTATCTCAGCAGTAGAAAAGCAAGCTAGGGCATTAAGTGTATGCCATGCGGCTTCTAATTAAGGTTGGAATGGGACAAACTCTAAGGTGGAAACCCTACATTGTCAGAGGTCACGACAGAATCGAGGGGTCAGCACTGAAGCGCTAGGCAATGGAAACAGTATAGGTGGACAGAGGACGTGAGGTTTGATGGGACAGATAAGCCGCCTGTGGTGGAAGATTAGCTGCTTGCTGCTGTCCTTCTTCCTTGGTTCACATTTGGTAGCTCCTCTTTTCCTGCCATCTGAGCCTGGGAGGAAGCTGCCTCCTGTAGTCAGGTAAGCAGCTCAGGGACGAACTCAACAAGCTGGTTCCATATTTGGCAGATCAGTCAGACCAGTACTAACAGACAGAGCACTGTAGGGCTCTTGGAAACTTAGCCAGCTCTCCTCTACCTTTTACAGAGCTCTTACTATGGAGCTCAGGATGACCTTGAACTCATGATCCCCTGGCTCCAGCCTCCTGGGATAACAGCCTGATGCCACCACAACTGGCTGGTAATCTGCTTTTCTGAGAGAGCTTTCAAAGACTCTCGGTCTTCCCAGATGTGGATGGCCCTTGAGCTGTCATTAGCAATTTTCTTTTCTTTTCTTTTTTTTTTTTTCCGAGACAGGGTTTCTCTGTGGCTTTGGAGGCTGTCCTGGAACTAGCTCTTGTAGACCAGGCTGGCCTCGAACTCACAGAGATCCGCCTGCCTCTGCCTCCCAAGTGCTGGGATTAAAGGCGTGCGCCACCAACGCCCGGCTCATTAGCAATTTTCTAATTAGTGGGTTCCAACACGACAGAGGGCAGAGAGATGAGAGGAAAGCAGGGTGAAGAATCAGTCTGTGTAGCTGGGTTCCTGGTGCCCAAACATGTCTCATTACAGCAGGGCAGTCAGCAAAGGGTTGTCCTGGGCTGTACGCCCAAAAGTCATCTGGTACATACTTTCATGGAGAATAAATACAAATGTAGAAAAACCTAATCCTAATCCAGAAAATTCATGAGACAACTGTGAGCCCTTGATGGCAAAAACCAAGAGAAGGGGCTGGAGAGATGGACCAGTGGTTAAGAGCCCTAGCTGCTCTTGCAGAGGACCCAGGCTCAGTTCTTAGCACCCACATGGTTTACAACTTCTATAACTCTAGTACAGAAATATGACCCCCACTCTTCTGGCTTCTGCACTGTTAACGTTCACATAATACCAAAAAGCATAAAACAAAACAAACAAACAAAAAGCCAAAACAAACAAACAAAAAAACCACCGAGTGAATGAGGTGCAGGGCACTAGGAAGAGAGTCCAACTTACACAGCTTATAGTCTTTCCAGGATGCAAATTCAAAAGCCCAGTGGTCCTCAAGTCATAACCCCTCCCCCCACCTGGATCACAAGAATGCCTTTTCAACTCTGTACACAGAGGACTTTTCTTGGAATGCAAAGTCCTTTTGCATGCTTGGGTTGTACCTGAGTTACTGTCTGACATGTAAACTAAAACAAAACATCAAGCATAGCCAGGCACGGTGGCACATGCCTTTAATCTCAGCACTCAGGAGGTAGAAACAGATGGATCTTGGTGAATTTGAGGTCAGCCAGGGCTGCAAAGTGAAACCCTGCCTAAAAGCAAAATACAGAACAGAAATAAACCCTACCAAGTATGATGCAAACCTTGGTCTCCTCAATTTCAAGCAGCCAGTCAGAGTAATAAACAAAGCTCCTTCAAAAAGCGCGGAGCCATTTATTCATAATCTACACATAACACAAACACCAGCGAGTCAGGGTGTTTTTCTCAACCAGCCTTTCCACATTTTGTTCAGTTTCCGTGAACTATAAATCACCGACTTCTTCACACCTGCAAGAGAAAAGCAGCACGGGTGAGAAAATGCATCCTGTTCAGTGGACATGTAGCTAGACTGCCAATGTCACTCTGACTGGAGGCCTGTCTTTGGAATGGGGCTATGATGGGCTGACTGGGCATTCTTGAGGACCTGGAGCTGAAAGCTTTTAAAGGCCAAGAGAGACCTGTCACAGAGACTCTGAGCTGGGCCTCTGTTGCACACACCATGCTGCTCTCGGAAGTAGACTTCCTGGGACAGCAAGTCTTTGAGCTGTGGAGGTACGGGCAGCCACCGAGCTCCACAGGTCTTTTAGAAAGAAGGGAGGAGCGCCTGCGCCCCAGCCACCGCAGCTTGTTGCTTCTGTGACCCACACGCGACTACTGCCTGCCTAGAACAAACGCTATTCTATTTCCTGCTTAGTGCACATGCCAGGTTGCTCTCATGTCTGGTGTCCACATAACATTTACCACATTGTACAGTGTTTGTAGCTGACTCCCCCGTCTCTCTGACTAGACTGACAGCTCCTTCGGGACAGTTCTGGTCACTCCTGTATCCCTTTCACCTGGTGAAATACCTGGTATCCAACAACACACAGTAGGTACTCAGCTGAGTCTTCTGAAGTGTCAGAGGGAAGACTGGCCCTCACAGCCCTTTGACGTCAGTCATCTCAACTGCAAGACCCCAGAGAGGCTCGCTGGGGCTGATGGGAAAAACTTACAATGGGATAGATGGTATGCTAGTGTTCTCCAGTCCTGCCAGGGGATGTTATTATGGTCTGACTTCCTTGTGTTGAGGGTGAGGTCGAGCAGTGCTTCAGGGTGTGGCCAGAGGAGTTGAAGCCTTTTTCTCTTTGAGCTGTACACTGTGATCTGTGCCGTGGTTGGAAACGCATGCTCCTGGCTGTGGCTTTGGTGAACATGTTGACAAGGGGACACAATGGACACAATTCTTTCCAGGGAGTAATCTTTTAAACTAGCTGGCCCTGTTACTTGGAAGCTGCCTTGCCTGCTTGGAACCTTTGGCTACTGCAGGCGGTGATAAAGAGAAAGGCAGGGTTCCCAAAATCATTAGTGATGAGTCTGGATGTGTGCTCCTGGCTTGACATGATCCTGTTGAGAAACTCAGAGCTTTTTCACTGCCTCCACCCCTCTTAATTTCCCCCCTGGGGCAATGACTCTGGCCAGCCTCACCCACCTGAACACTAGGGCTGGAAGATCATTACATAAGGTGCTCTTTCAAATTCCAGCGGAACCAACCAGAAGACTGAGCGGAAGCCAGGCAGCCACACATGCAAGAATAAGAGCAGCAAGCCCAGGCTGCTGAGTCATGGCTAGAGGCCTTCAGAAAGCTCAGGGACGAGCTTAGGAGCTCCTCAGAGCTGGAACAGCAGGTAAATACTGAACATAGCTGACTGGCACTGCGTGCCACCTACAGCTGCTTAGAGGATTAAAGACCTCCCTTGACTGAACACACTCCGTCCTTCAGCTCTGTCAGAAAGACTGTAGGAGGAAACTGTGCTACAAACAACACAGAGACTTGGGTTGTGGGCCCAGTTGGGCTAGGATGGGTGTGATGGTGACTCTCCCTTTCCGAGCCTCCAGTTTCTCATCTGTTAGATGCTACGCTAGGTAACACAGAGTCTGTCCACAGTCAGGCTTGGCTGTGAATCTGAGCTCCCTAAAGCTGCAGAGGGCTTGCTGTGCACCGTTTATGTGCACTAACATGCAGAGGGGCCAGAGGTTAGAGTTTCAAGGGCTCTGTCTATAGCCATCCCACCCTGAAAGCGCTCAGTCCTACTGGGTTTTCCCAGCATCTGAGGTTTGCACAAAGCTAAGAACAAACATTCATTTCAACAAAGGTTTTAAAAATCTCAACCAACAATTTCATAAAATTCAAACAGGTGACGTGTTCTTCAAAGGACATTAAGGGCTGCGAAGCCCAGGGAATGGGTGGGTGAACCTGCTCAGATACAGAGACTCTGCTGGAAGGGAAGAAGGGAGGGAGGGAGGGAGGATACATATTCAGGATTAAGTGATAAACACATCATTAGAAAGATGATGTAAGAAGAAAATAATGATCGGCTCCACTGTGTTTCAGGAAAGGGCTGAGAAGCAGTGAGGCATGCTGGGATATTTTTTAGGGACAAGATTAAACCTGTTTTGTTAATTCAGCTGAATCTTTTGAAGTGGGAGAGGGATCTGCCCTTAGAGTTAACTCTGATTGGCCATAAAGACAGGTGGGGAAATGAGAAGACAGTCACCCCAGTGCCAGCCCCTCAGAGGGCGGCCCCACTGCCTCCCAAGGCCAAACTCTGGCCTCCACTCATGTGTCCCAGACACTCCATTCTGGGCTCTCTTCTCTTGTCGGTGCTGCTCTAGACTGGGCTTGGGCTACAGAGGTCTCCTGGCTGGCTGGCCAGCTGGCTGGCAGTAACCTTACCTGGTTTCTCTGGCAACAGCTCTCCCCTCTCCATCTGCTGCTGCTGTAGCCTTCTTACACCCACCAGTGGTTTCCCTCTGCCCTCAAGGAAGCTCTATATTCCAGAAAGCTGACTGCAGCCTAGGAGGCCATCTTTTGTGGGGCTCTGGCGTATCTCTCAGGCTGGCTGGTCACTGACTCTCCCATTTGTTACCGACAAGTCCCCAGACCAGCTTACTCAAACCGCTGCAGCTGCCTCTCCCCAGGCAGAGAAACTTTTGTAGAGGGCTGCTGCTCAGACAATGACAGTTGGCTTAGCTGGTCTTTTGTTAGCAGAGATGTGATACCCTCAGCAGCAAAGTACTTTCTGCAGGGGCACCCTGCTGGCTTCAGTTCTTGATGACCCAAAAACCTGATCAGAGTCCCCCCTGCCAACAGCACCATTTAAGAGACAGAGAACAGCCCCTAAGGAAGAAACTTGGAGAAAAGGAACATGATATTTCTGTATTCAAACTATAACAAGTGTATTGATGATGAGAACTGCAAAGGGAAGCCGTGAAGACAGAGTGGTCAGGCTGCACACCACACTGGACATGGTTTCCAACACCATCTGAGGGACTGGTTATAGATGTCACAAGGGGCAAGGCCAGAAGACCCACAGAACTCATCGTTTTCTACAGTTTCCACAGCGTGTGTACTCCCACGGTGCCATGTGGGCTCCTTGCGAAAGGAAGGTGGAACGAGTCATTGTTCAGGGAAAGCAGGGCAGTGCTCCAGGGCCCCAGGGAACCTGGGTGGCATGTTCTGCTAGCACTGCCCTCTGCTGGCAGACAGGAGGAATCAGTGGAAAGAGGACTGGGGCCTGGCTCCGGTCGGAGGTTATCAGGAGGGAGGGCTGGGTGGGATTCACACTGACTTTTTCCCTCCTGTCCAATCTTCACTATTCAAATAGGAGAAGTAATTTTAGTAATTCTGGTGTATCACATGATAATGCAGTTTTACACAGGCCGCTTTTCTCAGTAAGAAGTGCCACAACTGAAGTTACTTTTATTAAAATCAGGCACATAATAGAATAAAATACTTCAGTTTCTCCATCTTTTGGGTCCACAGTGCCAAAGCATTTTAAGTTATAAACAGTTTAGTTCTACCATGCTGCGTATGTATGTGGAGCAGTGAAGCTTCTCATTGGCCAAAGAAGTCCAGTGAAGGTTCTTTTAAAATCCCCCAGCTCCAACACACAAACTGAGGTAAACAGAAATTCCAGCATTCAGCAGCTAAGGCATCAGGCCACACCAGCTCTAGGAAAGTCTCAGACCCAAGGTGAAAGGTCACTCGGTTTGGGAGCTACTTCTGTTCCATTTCCATTAACTCGTGTCTGTCTCCCTTTCCGGGTCAGGATGCAAGATGGCCAATGCCCACTTTCATATCCTGAGCATCTAGCACAGGACAGATGCTTAATACATGGGTTTCTGTGTGACACCCAATACCCCCTACACACACACACACACACACACACACACACACACACACACACACACACACACACACAGAGACCTGCAGGATCAGAACTAAACTTGAGAAAACCTCCCAGAGAGCAGAAGAAAAGGACCACAAGGCTAACACATGGGAGACAAAAGAGAGCAACCCCTGGTCTAGGAGCCCAGCATCTGGATAAAGGACTTTAGAAAGAGAACTGAGAACAAAAGGGGAATGAGAGACTATTCTGGGTTTCCCCATTGAGACAGTGGCCAGGAAAAGAGATCAAAACAATCACATCACAGCATGCCATTCCAGAGCCCCGGAGCTTCCAGAAAGAACACACACGATGGATTAAGGAGCAGGATGGCTTTGAACTCTAACAGTAGTCTGGAAAGTGAGAGAATAATTGCAGTAATTATTTCAAAATTGTCTCTCCCTCCCCTCTCTGTTTTGCTCACAGGCAGAGTCTTGCTATGTAGACAAGGATGGTCTTGAACTGTGAGTTCCTGGGTGCTGCGATTAGGGTGTGTACCCCGCAGACCTAGTGACCTCAAGGTTTGCAGGAAAATTATTTTTATTCTTTACCTGGCCTAAATGCTAACTATGTGTAAGGACAGAGAAAAAAGGTTTCAAACACAGTCTCTAAAACTCTTTCTTTTTCATCAAAAGGACACTGTGCACCAAGAGTGAAAGGCACAGACAAGGGGGACAAGTCCTAGTCCCCACAGGGCAGCTGAGGAGGAAAAGCACACACGAGCCTCTCTCAGTGTTAAACCTGCAATAATGACTTGCCCAAACTGCAAGCATAGAGTAGGGGAGCGAGAATGGAGGGGGTGGCCTGACGGGAGGACAGCGACAAAAGGGAGGACATCATCGGGTGGCCAAGCACTGCCTGCTGATCACTCACGGTAGATGGGGCAACAGAAGTCCATCGCTCAGGAAACAAACCCCTCACTGAGACAGGAGCAGGCGTCTGCGAAGGGGCCATGGGGAGGGAGCACCCAGGATGGCTACTTTTGCAGGGCTTCCCAGTAGGACTTCAATACAGGAATGCGAGGGCAAAACCCCACACAGGAGCTATGAGAGGGACCGAGAGGAGAGGCCAAGCCTTCTGCCAGCACCTCAGATAGTGAGTGGCCTGGTGGATGTCCGAGGCACACTGCAGTCACAACTGTGTCTACAGTACTGCAGTGTCCGGGCGTATAGTGGCGAGGTGTGAGGATTGCACAGGCACAAGGAAGAGGCATGTGCAAAGCTTTGTATTTTTACCAACAGCATCAAAGCCATCCTGTCCAGCAGGCACACCATAGGCACCGATTTCCAAAGCTCTTACCAGCAGTAAAAAGACCTTTGGTGCTCTGACTGATGCTTGACGGTCTGACGATTGACGAGACCCCTGCAAAACACAAAAACAAAAGGGATACTGAGAGAAGCCCAGACAGACGGGCTGTCGTCTTAGTGGTCTTAAAAAAATCTAAAACTAGACATTTCCAGCTAGTCAACAGAATTAGTGGAGGAATGCTGTCCCTGCTAGGGAGTGACTGTGAAAAGGGTGTTGAACAGAGGGTAGGGTACTGCGGAGGCCTGCTGGGCTCAGGCACAGTTATGTGACCACTGGCGAAGGCCTGGGCTGCTATGCAACTCATGGGTGGCAGGTGACCCTCAAAGGCCATCTTAGGAATTTAAAGCTGTTTATGTCTTCTAGTTCTCAGTTCCTAGATGCAGAAAGATTTAAAGAAATGTTTCTTTTTTTTTTTTTATCTAGAAGAAAAGCATCCACTGTAAAGGTAAATGAAGAGAATACCCTAAGAAACAGGGTCCAAGCCCTCCATCGCCTCGGGACAGCAGCAACCCAGCAACGGGCCTGTCCTGGGCATAGGGGAGTACATGGGCACGTTCAGGAAACCTGGAGCAGGTCCCTGAGAGAGGGAGAAGAGCCAGTCTCATGTTAATTCCTTACTGTAAACTGCATTTCCAGTCAACAAATATTCACCGAGAGAGCAGGAAAATGGACTCGCTTGAGAGTAGAGTTATTTTCAGTTTCAATTACTTCTCCCCTCCTGTCCTCTACTTAGCCTAGGCTGGCCTTGCACTCACAATGCAGTCTAAGCTAGTTATGAACTACTGGCAAATCTCCTGCCCCACCACATAGATTTGACTCTTGATAAACATCAGGGAGGACCTGGAGTGAAGGTGGAGAAACACGGCCTGGGAGCCATCAGCGGGTAGACAGCCTGGGCCCAGTCAGAGAGAAGCTGGAGACGTCATCAGTCTCTTTCCTTCTCACACCACAAGGGTCAGACACATCTTTCAAACGACATCTAGAAGTTATGTTCTTGAAACTAAAGCATTGCTTCAACCACTGGCGGTGATTTAGGGCCCAGGATCCTGAAAAATTTCCCACTGCTTGCTTCGAGCAAGAGAACACTGAGATTTGGAAAACCCTGAATTGTTCAAGTTTTTCTTCTCCCCAGACGAAATCTCTCTCTTGATCTCATTAGGCAAAGAGGAAGAAATAATGTGTCTGAAGGACCACAGCCAGCCCTTGCTTAACACCAAACTCGTGGACACACCTAGGCGCACCACATCACCACAGTCAGGGTCTTGAGCCACTTGCAGTAAGATTTCTTCCACATCTCTGTTTCTCCCAGGAGGGTCCATGATATGATTGATTTGCTGCTGTAAGGTTCTGGGCAATGTCATTAGCTGAGTGAACTGTCCTTCTGGGCTTTTATCTATCTGGGAAAGAGAGAGAGAGAGAGAGAGAGAGAGATGACGTCTTTGCAAGCACTCTGAAGTCTAGACACAGTTGGACACATGGCTTCTATTTAAAAATCCCACAAACAAGAGTCTCATACTATGTGGGACTCCCATGCATACAGTTGTAATTAAATAAGGTTTTCCTTCTAACAGAAACACCACACCTACCCCAGGTGGTATAGGAAACTGAGTATTTACATGGTTAGGATTACAGGTCCTTTCAAAGAGGACAGCTCTGGTTCTAGAATATTCCATTCTTTATTAGGAAAGAAGAGAAGTCTCTCTCTCTCTCTCTCTCTCTCTCTCTTTTTTTTTTTTTTTTTTTTTGGTTTTTCGAGACAGGGTTTCTCTGTATTGTTTTGGAGGCTGTCCTGGAACTCACTCTGTAGACCAGGCTGGCCTCGAACTCACAGAGATCCGCCTGCCTCTGCCTCCCGAGTGCTGGGATTAAAGGCGTGTGCCACCACCGCCCGGCGAGAAGTCTCTTAAACATTTTTTAAAAATATTTTATTTTATGAATATTTGGTGTTTTGACTGCACGTATGTTTGTGTACAGCATATGTGCCTAGTTCCTGAAGAGCCCAGAATTGGGTGTCAGATCCTCTGGAATTAGAGTCACACACAGTTCTGAGCCACCATGGAGGTGCTGGGATTGAATCCAGGCCCTCTGCAAGAAAACAGCTCTTAGCCACAGAGCCATCTCTCCAGCTCCAACAGAAACCTCTTTGGAGGATAAAGTTCTGACTTGTAGTTTACACTGTTTTGTTTGTATTAAACCAGCAGCTAAAGGAGGCAGGGCTGCAGCTAACAAGTCCAGATCAAATTCAGGGCTCAGGTTCTCCTTCCCACTCTAAATGCCGTGAGGGGAAGTGAGTACGGGACAATGTGAAGTGAATTTATAGCCCTGCTCTGGACCTTGTCTATCTGGTGCTGTACTTCACAAATGACTGCAGGGACACAATGATGACAATGGCCCGCCTCACTCTGAATCCTTCAGAACACAGAAGGTGAGTGATTATAACTGATCATTGTAACTTAGCTGTCAAAAGTTAGCTCCACTGCTGAGATAAAACCAAACCAGTTCCCTAATACAGTCAGTGTACTTTGCTTCATAGAATTAAAAATATAAAAACATGAAAGCTACACTTGAGTGTAGATGCCTAATCCACGCAGAGGTTGTAACACCTTCACAAATGTTTAGATTTTAGCATCAAAGCAAAGAACAGCTTCAGGAGCAGGTGAGATGGCTCAGCAGCCTGGTGACCTGAGTTCCACCCCCAGGATCCATGTCAAGGCAGGAGAGAACCAATTCCTCAAAGTCATATGGGATCACACGCCTATCACGCAAGTTCAGGGCCATCCTGGTCTACATAGTGTGTTCCAGGCCAGCCAGGGCTACATAGCGAGACCCTGTCCCAAACAGTAACAACAAACAAAAAAAGGGAAGTCTCAGAGTGAAGGCATTTATCTGACTTGCTGTTTGGATAGGCTGGTTGGAGGTAAAGACCTGGCCTCCGGCCCTGAGCTGGAAGAACTCTAAAGGGGGCCTCTCTCTAGCTCCCAGCAGCCTCAGAGAGCAGATGAGGTCCCTGGGTACAGGAGCACCTCACCTGAGATTGGCACTGGGAGTGTTCCCATGAGCAAACTCATGGAGGGATGTTAGAGCTGCCACTGTTGATGGGGGAAGTCCTTCTGTGTATATGTTGTCGTATTGGTTTATTAAATAAAGCCCTGTTGGCCAATAGGGAAGCAAGATAGGTGGGACTAGGAGTTGAGTAGGATTCTGGGAAACAGAGGCATAGTCAGTCACGTTGTAGGACGCAGGACAAGTAAGAGGTCTGGACCCTTTCTCTGGTAAGAGAATACTACGTGTAAATACTCAGATTAGCAGTTATGGGTTAATAATTAAGTCAGAGCTAGCCAATAAGAAACCAAGCAAACGGCCAACAGCTCCATAATTAATATAGTGTTTCGTGTGTTATTTGGGGGCTGAGACAGCTGCAGAACCCAGGCGGCTGGAGGGAAGAATGCACGTTACACATTGTACAACACTCTGAGGCTGTTATTCTCTCCCTGTGGCCAAAGAAGTAAGAAAAAGTAAAATCACATCTCAGGAGGGAGAAATTACTGCTATCTGTACACACAGAAAATGTAGGGGTGTGATGGCCATTTTGTGTACCTTGACTAATCGGCAGTGCTCAGTTACTTGTTCAAACACCAGTCCAGGTGTCAAGGAAAAGGCATTTTTAAGATGCCATTAACATTTAGCTCAGGTGAATACAGATGAAATATGTCACTTTGTTTTTTGGTTTTACAAGACAGGGTTTCTCTGTATTGTTTTGGAGGCTGTCGGACCAGCCCAGCCTCGAACTCACAGAGATCCACCTGCCTCTGCCTCCCGAGTGCTGGGATTAAAGGCGTGTTGCCACCACCGCCCAGCTAATATGTCACTTTTTTTAGCTTAAAAAAACTGGTAACACCGGGCAGTGGTGGTGCAGGCCTTTAGTCTCAGCACTCAGAAGGCAGAGGCAGGCGGATCTCTGTGAGCTCGAGACCAGCCTGGTCTACAAGAGCTAGTTCCAGGACATCCTCCAAAGCCACAGAGAAAACCTGTCTCGAAAAACCAAAAAAACAAAACAAAACAAAAAACCCAAAAACTGGTAACAGAGGGTTGGTGGGGGGACTTGGAGGATGGAAGGGAGAGGGAACTAGGATCAGTATGTAAAATAAGATTGTTTTTAATTTAAATAAAAATTAATTTTAAAAAAACTGATAACAGTAAAACCATAGTTCATCTGTCAGCTGAAGGGTACAAGAGAAATGTCCATGGTCCCTTGAAGAAGATAGTCTGTCTCTAGACTCAAGGCTGCAGTGTCAACTCTTCCCCAGGTTACCAAACCCCTAGACTGTCCTACAGATTGGAAACCTGCTGCCCCACAGATTCATGAACTAATACGCTGGTCTCTTTCTTACCCTACCTCCATCACCCTAACAGTGCCCCAGCAAAAAAAAAAAAAAAAAAAAAAAAAAAAAAAGTGCTGATGGCCCCTGTCATGTCCCCAGGTCCCCAGGAAGTCTGACCTTTACAAGAACTAAACAAATCCTAGCGGGTTACAGTACATGACTGTAAACCCAGCAAGCAGAAACCCTGATGGGCCTGCAGCACCATGTGTGGTAGAGTATCTGAGGGCAGCTCAGTAGAGCCATGGCTGTATCTGGGGCATGGTCCTGGGGACCAATGGACTGTTTCCATTCCTGCTGGGGAGGAAGACCAGAATCAGCTCACAGTTACCTCAAAGAAACAACAGTTATACCTTGGGGTTTGCCTCAGGGATGAACTCATGTTTACAACCCTTGTGATAAGACATCTGAAGGAAACCGGAAACCTGGATATTCTGTTATGTCACGTTTGTCTACAACATCAAAGGCAGAATGTCTTTCCCTTCTCTTTCTTTAAATAAATTACATTTAGTTATTTATGGGTATGGGTGTACACACCATGTTGAGCATGCAGAGGCCAGAGACAACTTGTGGAAGAATTCTTTACCTTCTGAGCCATCCTGCCAGCCCAATCAATTAAATAGCATTTATGGTCTAAAGAATTGAATAGACAGTTCTCAAAAGACCTGGCTTTACCTTAACTCCTGGGCACTACCTAAAGGACTCTAAGTTAATACTCCACAGGAACCTTTGGCATAGTCATCTTATTGCCACACTACTCCTAACAGTCAGGAAACAGAACCGCCTTGTTGTTTGTTCACCAACAGATGACGGATGAAGAAAGTATAGAGGAGGGCTGGGATGTAGGCCCAGCATGCAGAAAGCCCGCGTTCAAGCTCTAGCCCTATATAAATGGGGTGTGGGGGCACATGCCTGAATTCTGACACTCAGGAGAATCAGGGTCATCCTTGGCTATATAGGAACTTGAAGAACAGCCTGGGCTGCCATTGGCTGTCTAAAATAATCTAAAATAAAAGAAAACATGGCACAGATATACAATGGAAGTGTAAAGAAAAATGAATCATGGTAACTGCAGGAAAATGGATGGGGCTGGACACAAGGGAAATAAGGTGGCCACCCTAGGCAAGAGGGAATCTTAGGAAGAGGAAGTAGGGAGGGTAACGGAATACATTCAATCAAAAGTAAAATGGTAACTGACTAGGGACAAAAGAGAATTGCCCAGAGTGGGCCAGGGCACTCAGAGGGCAGGGCGTGAAAGAGGACAAAGTGTAAGGACACACATGATCAAAGTGTCAATGAAGTGTGAGACTTCTGTCAGCTTCAAAACCTGGTACAGAAAAAGACAGTCCTTGCCACTAGCCTTGTGGGTGGGACTGGCCTGTTATTCTAGCTTCTTGGAGGGCTGGGGTAGGACGATTACCAGGTTCAAGGCTTTCCAGGGCAGTAGAATGAATTCAAAACCATCCTGGGCGACTTAGAAAGATCCTGCCTCAAGGTAAGAAGCACCAAGGGGGTTGGATGTAGCTTAGTGGTAGAATACTGGTCTGTTATGTGTGAGGCACAAGTTCAATTACTACCATCTCAGAAAACATGAAGAAATAAATACTAGCTCTTCTTTTGGTAGTGTAGGAGTCAGGCTCACACAGCTCACCTCTAGCCGGCCTTGTTGCATTTTATACACCACCTGGGGGTCCTCCTGCAATATGTTCCCATAGAGCTCTCGGAAATGGGCTACATTGGGCTTCACGATGTTCAAGACTTTCGCTTTTTCCTCACCAATCACCATTCGAAAGTCACCTAGTTAAAAGAACCAGAAAAGTCAGTTTTAGAGAAGAATTCACACCATGAACAACGATCATGGCTGACTGGAGCAGCGTGGCAGGATCCCTCAGCAGAGTACTTTCTTTTTTAAAGTGGCCATCACGGTACACAAAGAATTCGAGAGTTTGTTTGGGGAAAAAGAGCCTCTGGAGTCACAGAGTCCTGTATGCCAGATACCGTCCAGTGATCCTCTCGTGGAAGGTCACTGGCCTGGCCATGAGAGCTTGATTTCCACTAAGGAAAAGCCCTGCCCGTGGCCAGTTGTTGACAGTTACTTTAGGTTCCCAGCACGCACCGGACTGTTCACAACCAACCACCTGTAACTCCAAATCTGGTGGATTTGGCACCGTCTCTCATCTCTGAATCTCTGAGAGCGCTGTGTGCACATAATGGGAAGACACACATGCAGGCGGAACACTCATTCACATAAAACAATCTTTTTGTTTGTTTGTTTGCTCTTTTTGTTTTACGAGACAGGGTTTCTCTGTGTAACAGTCCTGGGACTCACTATGTAGACCAGACTGGCCTTGAACTCACAGAGACCAGGCTGCCTCTGCCTCTCAAGCGCTGGATTAAAGGCATGCGCAGCCACCACCACCACCCGCCCACATAAAACAATCTTTAAAAATTTCAAGTGGAGAGAAATGAAGGATGTAACATTTGCAACAAGATTAATTTCGGGCAAAATTATTCTGAAGGAAAAAGAGCAACTTCTATTTTGTTTACTTTTGGCTTTTTGAGTCAGGGTCTCATATAAGCCCAGGTTGACCTAGAATTTGCTATGTAGCCCGAAATGGCCTTCAACTCTTGGTGCCCCGCTCTGCTGGGGTTCTAGGCACATGCCAGCAGACCCCCTGGAGCAACTTTTGAAGCAAATGAGAAGCACTCCTCTGCCAGTGAGGAGGGTCAGTCAGTCAAGAGAGAATAGTAAAATGGGCCCCCAGGGTGAACGCAAGAGGGGGGGGTATGCACCCTGGGTGGAGCACTTTCCTGGCTGGCACAGTGCTCTGGGTTACATCCTGGTATTGCCAGGGTGAAGGACTCCTAGGTGAAGTGCCATGAGAGAGATGTGCTGAGCCCTCACTGGGCAGACAGCTGCCACAGCTGCCAAAGAGGCCCTCGGGAGCAGGATGGGGAGAGAACCTGTCACCCAAAAGAGGTCACTTCTGGGGGTAAAGAGAGCACTGTGGTAATTACCTTTGCCAATTTCTTTTTTTTTGGAGGGAGAAGGATCCTAAGAGGCTATAGCCTAACAGTGGAATTTCCTTGAGTAAACTGTTGATTTGTTAGGGAAAAGTAAAATTACAAAGCTGTCTGCAATAGAATAAGTGTGGCATGACCCCTCCTAGGCTCACATTGGGGTGTAATCTTTACTGTGAGGAAAGAGGGTGGGAACTATCTGACTGTGGTCTTTGGAGTGACCAAGATTAGACAGGATCCACATGGTGGAGTCTCCAGGATTTGATACGGGTGGTCTCAGAGGAATACTGAGCAGATGATAGTTATAAACCTGCTCTCGTGACATGTGCCATCTTGACACACTGCCAGCAAGAAAGTCACCAGGTGAGGCCTTATGACCCAGGCCACAACAGGAAGCCCAAACTTCCTTCCTTAGTAACTGCCCAGTCCGTGGTACTGTACTGTACTGTACTACTAGCAACAGAAAATAGACTAAGCCAATGCCCAATAGCCTGTACTGCAGTGAAGAATAAGATGTGTTTTAAGCATCAAAGGACCAACTTACAATGTAGTATGATGGACATGCAGCTGTGGAGGGCGCACTAAAGAGTCTGTGGAAGTTGGCCTTGGCACAGACGAAACTGTCTAGTCAAGTCTGTATAAGCTGCCTACATCTGGGTGTGTTTGCTTTTTCATTACTATTTACAGGGAAAGTGAATTACGCAGTAAATGTCAAGGGACACTGCTAAAGGGGGTGTCAAGAAATGGGTTGTTTCATCACGATCTGCCAAAATCCTTCTGGAAAGCAGTCACTCAATAAACGCATCTCTGGAGAGCAAGCCTGAAGATACCAGCGGTGGAGATTAGGTGATGGTATCTACCGAGTACCTGGCAAGTAGAGGTGCCATTCCAAAGCTTGTGTCGTCTTATCTCATCTATAGTGCATCTTCTCAGGTGGAGAACATTCAGTTCCCATGGGGTATGCACAGCAACAAAAGATGCAAAGATTAGGTCATGTGCCTGAGATTTTCCAGGGTGCAAATTAACATGCTATATGTAACATTAAAAAAAAAACCAAAACAAAAAACCCCTGTTTACTAGACTAGCTCAGTGGCTAAGAGTTTGCCTAACTTACACTGGCCCTAAGGGTTTAGGCATGACTCTCCCACCCCCCATACAAAAGCCCATGTGTTGAAGGCTTGGTCTCAGCTAGTGGTGCTACTGAGAGGGGCCTGGACTGGAAGGGTGCTGCCATTATCAATGGGTTATTCTACTCATGGGCTCACACTTCAGCGGGCTATTCAAGAGGCATGTTTTGAAGGGCATATTTTGTCTCTCTGACTCCTGGTTGCCATGAAGCTTTCCCTCATCATGACTTCCTTTGATGCTGCTGCCTAACCATAGCAACGGAGCAAAAGCAACGGAGCAAGTTAACCAAGAACAGAAACCTCTACAGCCACACGCCAAGATATTTCTTCCTATCTTTGCTTCATTAATGAAAAGTAAAAATACACTTGTTCAATCCTCAGTTCCCCCAATTCCAACAGCTCATTATAGCATTACTTATAAGGAAACAGCTCAAGCATCTAAGGGGCACAGAGAAGCCATACACTATGATGGTACACCCATGCTCTACCATGTACATTACCACTAAAAAGTAGTCCTCTTACAGACCAAGATAATAATTGGTAGAAAATGAGTTAAAAAATACATAAAAAAAAGGGGCTGGCAATACGGCCCAACCATTAAGAGTGCTTGCTGCTCTTCTAGAGGACAGGGTTTGGATCTTAAAGCAAGACAAAGGTATGGTCTAAACTGAAGGGTGGCAGTGGCAGAGTGCTTGTGTACAAACAGCAAGGCCCTGGTTTCTATCCTTAGTAATACATATGCATACAAGAATGTTTTTCAATTAATTATGTCCCTGTGTGTGTGCACATGCGCACCCATGCCATAACGTGCATGTGGAGGTCAGAGGGCAATTTTTGGAAGTTTGTAGGACTCTCTTGTTTCTGTACACCAGGCTCTGCCTCCCATTTTACTAAGGAACTCAGGGATTACAGATGCAGGACACCCTATCTGGCATTTTTAGAGGGTTTCTGGGATGGACTCAGGTTGCCAAGCTCTTGAGGCAAGTGCTTTAACCGCTAAGATCTCACAACCCTGTAATAGAGTGTGTGTACAAGCTTGCACGTGTTTTCTTGTGTAGTTCAAAAGCTCTATGGAGCAGGTGCTATTACCATTCCATGTTACACAGATGAGGGGACTGGGATGCCGAGAATATGCTCCTCTCAGTTCCAGGGGGTCTATGGCTAAGGCAACTATTTCCCTCCACTGTAATTTCCCTCACTTCTGCCACGATGATATATCCCAACATTTAAAAATGCACAGGACAAACAGTTGTAATGATTTGTCAAGTATGTTGGAGTGGTGGTTAGTGTTCAAGTGTGTAAACCTTATTTTGCCTTTTTTATGTGTATGGCACATGCATGTACAAGTATGTGGAAGCTGACTGGCTATTGTTCTCAACTGCTCTCCAACTTATTTACTGGAGCAGGGTCTCTCACTGAACCTGGAGCTTACCAGTTCCAGATAGTTCAGCTTGTCAGTTATCCTGATAGGGAATTGTGGGGATCCCACAACTGGGATTTCAGGCAGCTACCACACCTGCCTGTCTTTTTATACATGGGTTCTGAGGATCCAAACTCTGGCCCTAATGCTTGCTCAGCAAGCACTGTACCCACTGAGCCATCTCAGCTAACTTCTTTATGCTTTTATGACAATAAAGCAATGACAAAACATACCGGGGCTGAAAAGTTGGCTCAGTGGCTAAGAACACTGGCTACATTTCCAGAAGACCAGGGTTCCATTTCCAGAATCCACATGATGGCTTACAACAATCTGTAACACCAATCCCAGGTAATCCAATGCCCTCTTCTGGCCTCCAAGGGCACCGCAGGCATGTGGTACATAGATATACATGCAGGCAAACACTACACACATAAAACATGAAAAACAAAAACAAATACAAAGACAAACATTCAATAAGAGATGTGAAGCTGGACTCTCAATCAGCATAGGACTGAAATGTCACCAGCCTGAGTCTAAGAGTCTAGGAAGGCAGGCCCTGAGTGTAAGACCGGCTTATGTCATCCTTTCCCTTCTACAGGACCTGCAAACTCAAGTTCTTATGTCTGAGGCAGCTGCTTTCTAACAGGACTGTACTTGACCAAAGTGTAGAAACAAGCTAACCCAGACCCTCCCACAAAGTGACAGTTGTGATTAAAGACTTCAGGAAACACTCTGGACCCTTGGCGGCTTGTAAGCTGACTGGTGACGCCAGGTGCACTGACAGCAGTCCGCTGAGCTGAATTCTCCCACTACAGTGCAGCAACAGCAGCTCAGCCTCAGAAATGAGAGAAATGGCGGCTCCTCGTTTCTTCAGAACAGAATGAACAAAACAATGGGCACAGACGAACCACATCTGAGGGTTAAGAGTTACGTTCAGAGAGTCCTTTGCTACCAAACGCAGGGGCCGAGAGAAAGGGACTACTGCTTTTTTATTTTATATCTCTGCTGATGGTTTTAACCCTTGGCTGTTCTATCCAGAGAGCTGCCAGGATAAGCCACGGAGGGAAAATTTGTCTCTGACTTTGACAGGAGCTGAGCTCAGAGGTTTGGAAACCCTGTGTAGCTGGCCAGCTATGATTTAGACAGGCTCAACAGGAGCGACTGTTTATACAGTACAGACTCTGGTGTTCAGGACAGGCAATGCCCTATGGTGATAGGAGTCAAGTTACTTAATTTTCCTGAACAGAAAGATCTCAAGTTCTAGGTTAGCCTGGGCTACACAGTGAGGCTATACTACCTCAAAACAAACAAACAAACAAACAGTCTCTACATGTGCTGGCTAGTTTTATGTCAACTTGACACAAGTTACAGTTACCTAAAGGAGGGAACGTCAATTGAGAAAATGCTTCCATAAAATCAGGCTATAAGTAATTCTCTTAATTAGTGATTTATGGGAGAGGGGCCAGCCCATTGTGGGTGGTGCCATACCTGGGCTGGTGATCCTGGGGTTCTGTAAAAAAGTAGGCTAAGTAAATAATGAGAAACAAGCAAGTAAGCAGCTTCCCTCCATGGCCTCTGCATCAGCTCCTGCTCCCAGCTTCCTGCCCTCTTTGAGTTCCTGTCCTGACTTCTTTCCAAGGTGAACAGTGATATGGAAGCGTAAGCCGAATAAACCCTTTCCTCCCCAGCTTGCTTTTGGTCATGGTGTTTCATCACAGCAGTAGCAACCCTTACTAAGACACCACCAGCTGAGCAAGTGTCCTTTTCTGTAAAATGCCTTGATCACATTTTATGCGAATCACAAAATGCCTCAGTTGCTTTCAGATTTAAGTTGGTGAACAGATAAAGGAACAACTGTTAGGCAGTAAGGAAAGGACAGTGGGTAGACAAAGCCCTTGGTCTAAAGTAACAACTACTAGTTACCTTTGCCTTTTTAAACTGACCACAGTACCAATGACATTTCTGTGCAATGAATACTTGGGTGGCTACTAAGTATCAGAAACCACACTGAGTCCTGGAGAGATACAGATACTATTCCATGCAGTAAGCGACACGCACAGGTTTCAGTGTAGGCTGGTATGTGGCAGTGTTTAAAGATCACAGTTGGAACTGGATCTGCCATGGCCAAAAAAAAAACATCCACTTTTCAAAGTTTCTGAGCTCACACACCAGACAATTCATGCACAACTCAATTTTTAATATGTCTAAGCATAATGAAACCATCACATCAACCTAAGAACATTCTGTCCTCCCCACAATCTCCTGACACCCCCTACCCAAGCCTCAGGCAGAGGCTGACAGCCTGTCTCCAGTTTTACCTTATTGGCTACCCAGCTCAGGCTGGCTTGGAATTCCTGATTCTCTTGCCTCACTCAGCCTGCCAATTTCTGGGGTTACATCTGTCCCCCTCCATTCTGGGCTCTTCACTACCTTCAGGATAAAACCAGGATTTATGCACGCTAGGCAAGTGCTATCCTACTGAACCACATCCCTAGTTCCTCTGGTTCGTGTGGAACCACTGCCTGGGGACTTATACAACTTTAGCAAAACATTTCATGATACACCATGTTTGTAGCATGGCTCAGTCCTTAACTCCTGCTTTTGGAGATAACTATTGTGAAGAGGTACCAACTTTATCTACCCATTTCAGCTGGTGGACATGGAGCTGCCTCAACTTTTAAGCTATTCATTATCAATGATGTGGTGACATGCATGGAGAAATTTTCAGGTAAATGTGCTTTCATTTATCTTGCATTACACACCTGGGAGTAGATGGGGGGGGGGTGTCATGCTAATGTGCACTCTGTGTCCCTTTACATTCCCACCAGCAACCAGGAGGGCTCCAATTTCTCCACTCGTCAGCACTCATTCTTGCCTCCTTTGAATTACACCGTCCTGAAGCTCTGCTGGTTGTTCCCTCATAGTGATGGCTGAGCACCATGTTCACACTTCTTCCCCAAGGACGTGCCCATTCCGAGGCTTTGCCTGCTTTTAATTTGGGTTATTTTGCTGGAATTCTAAGGACACTGGTCTGTTCTCAAAAATGTGATTTATGAAAAACTGTCTAATTTCATTCTTTTTTTTAATCCTCTTGGGATGACACTATTTACAGTACATTAAAATTTTTAATATGGTTCATTTATTTTTTTTTTCAGCAAAGTCTCATGATGTAGCCTGACTGGCCTGGAACTCACTCTGTAGACCAGGCTGGCCTTAAATTCACTGAGATCCCCCTGCCTCTGCCTCCTGAGTGCTGGGATTAAGGGTATACTGTTTTTGTTTGTTTTTCTTCTTTGCTGCTTCAGCTTTTGGTGTAATCTCAGAAATCATTTCCTAATTCCAAGTCTAAGAGTTTCACAGTTTTAACTTGGACACTAACTCTTATGTTCAGGATCTAGTTTGAATTCATTTTGTATACGGTGTGACTTAGGGACCCAACTTCACTCTTCTGCAAGTGGGCACAGGTTTACTTTAATAGAGATAACTAAGTCAGTGTTCTCGGGAGGTGCTCAAAGATGGTTCTTCCTCTGCTGCAGAAAAGACACGACTCTGGCTGACCGACATGAGAGAGCAAGCAGAGAATGCTGGGGGCTGCTGACAGGCACGTTCCCTTCATACTTCAGACAAATGCAACACAGCTGAGCTTGGGGAGGAATAAAGAACCAGGCTCACCACATGGTTCAGGCCAGAACTCCCAACATGGCCTTCTGCCCATCTCAGACACCTAGTGGGCAGGAGTCAGGCATGGCTGGCAAACACAGGAAGGGTCCAGCATCTGCAGAGTGGGCATGAGACCTGGGTTCAGACCCCAAAGTGCACACGTACACACACACACACACACACACACACACACACACACACACACTCCAAAAAGACAGTTTTTTTTAAAGACGGTTTTTAAAATCTCTTCCTAGTTGTTGTTGTTGTAACACAGGCTAAAGATAAACCAAAAAAATTAAGACACACGCCTGCGTATGACGAGAAAGCAAAACAGAACAAAAGCAGGGGAAGGTGCTGGGGTGCCAGCACAGCTCAGAGGCCTGTATCCGGGCAGAGGGTGGCCCGAGAAAACCCATGGCCATCCCTTCCCTGAAGGATCAGATGCCAGGCCCACCCTTAGCTCAGCAGGCAGCAGCTATGGACCTGAGAACACAAATGCAGCTGGGATCCACAATATGCAATCCCAGGCCTGAGAGACTGAGCCCAGGACACAACGATGGGGGAGGAGGACAACGGGCTGCTGTGTGCAGACCTGCAGCCCGGGCCGGGTCCTGTAACCCCTACCCAGTCCACAGCACCCATGACCTCGTCCAGGCCCTGGCAGTGAAGGCTACACAGAGTGACCCCTTTAGTGGCTCGCAGCAGAGCTCATCACTTGTGGGTCCCCTCAGCTCTTGCATGGAAGGCAGCTGGGTTCTCTCTCAGCCAAGCACCTGACAGTCTTGTCACCCATAGATCTAAAGAGCTAGAAAAATGGGGTCCCTCAACCTCACAATCTACGTGCTCATCTAGTTTTGCCCAATATCTTTCATCAGCATGTATAGGACTTATGACTGACAGTTCAACTCCAGCCTGGAGACATACCCAAGGCAATAGCCCTTTCCTACATAGTAATTTACACAAATGGACTTGTTGGGATTATCAATAAAAATGATAAAGAGCTGAGCTAAGTGTCAACCACTGATTGATGGAGTGAACAACAGTGTCCTAGCCTGAGGAAGTCTATAGAGACCATAAAAATAACTAGAAGCAATGGCAGTCATTATTGGAGCATTAGCTGTCAATCAGATAGCCAGTATAGCTTTGCACTATCTCATTTGAATCATCTTTATAATACACATAGTTTGTTTTACAAACAAGAAAATGGAGGGGGAGACTTTGAAAGGGTTAAGCACCAACAGAAAGGCTACCACCTACTAGATAAAGGGAATCTCTGTGAGCCTCAGTTCTCGAATCTGTAGAATGGGGCAATAACACAACACCCAATGAAAATTCATTGTTTAATTAATTATCACAACTGGAATTACTGGGGGTTGTCCCTATTGCACAACAAGAAATGTCATTTTCTCCTGCTATAACCCACAGGTTCCAGGCATACCAGCTATCCCCGTGCCCCAAACATTCCTTTGTCTGTTTCATGCACTGGTATCTTTTTTTCATAAAGAGTTATTTTAATTTTGTGTGTGTTCATACATGCATGAGTGCAGGTGCCTCTGCCATCAAGAAGGGGGTGTTGGGGCCCTGTGTGCTGTGAAAACAAGCTCAAGACCACTACAGGAGCAGTGTGAGCTGAGACATCTCTCTGACCCTGAACAGCAGAATTCTCTCTCCAGCTTTTTAAGGTGAGGATCTGGAACTGCCTGAATGCCACACTGGGATCCTTGCCTGAAATCATTTTAATACTTTAAACCTACATAAGAAAGATCCCACCAATCTCTCTTCTGCCACTTCTCAGAATGACTTAGGAGCCAGGCAGCTCTTTCTACCTTCTCCTTCCTTACCTGCCATTTACATGCATGCTGCCAGCAAAATGGAAACAAACGCACAGGTTTATTCTATTACTATTCCTGCCAATACTGGTGGAGCTTGCCTTTGCCAGTAATTCCTGGCAGGAACCTGTCCTACCACAGACAGGTGCCCCCCCCAAAAAACATTAAATTTCACAGCTTTCAACTTGGAAGACTATAAAATGGGGCAATTTAGATGCTGGAACATTCTGAAAACTTGGGAGATTTGGATGTTTGCCTGCGGGATGGAATCTGAGCAGTTCAAGCACGCTGGGCTCTCAAAGGCCCAGGAGAGCCAAGAGGAAGCGGAGCTCTTCACCACACTGCCCACGGCGGCCCATGGTGAGTGCTCCATAGACGGCAATCCTTCACTTCCAGAAGAAAAACCAGCTGTTGGTTCAGGCAGACTGAATGTTCACTTAAGAAGGTGGGGCCCACCTGTAATCCCAGGAGGCGGAGCAGAAGTTAAAGGCCACCCTCAACTGCGAAGCAAGTTCGAGGCCAGCTGGTGTCACAGGAGACCTTGTCTCAAAACAATATATATATTTTAGAAGGTCAGGACCTGGGGTTTAGTTTAGCAGGCAGGAAGCCCTGGGCTCTATTCCCAGGGGCAAAAGGAAAAAGTTCACCAATAGATAAAAGCTGCTATATCATTTAATAAACCAGTCAAGTTTCAGCATTTACAGATAACTACTCCCAGAATCTACTCAGTGTGACGGTGACATTGATTTTATGTGGGCAGTGGAGTGATTGCAATGCTGGGGGCCAAAGACATGAGTCCTGCATCAGTCAGTTAGCCAGGCCCAGAGGACTTTGGCCCTTTTTCTTTCTGGCAGTTTGGAGGAGGAAACTGTGCTAATGAGATGCTCTCTCCCACTCAATACTCCCAGGCATCTGCATGTGGTGCGCAACCAGACCCCTCTGCCCCTGCTGTCATGGGGGCGGGGTACTGCCAGGTAAACCGAGAGGCAGACAAGGCAGAGCTGAGCCCATTTCCTTTCTCTCCAGCTGCAATTACAGCTGTGCTGTGATGGACGAGGTTTAGGAGAACAAGGCCTCCAGAACCCCTCAAGGCATTACATTTCCATGAAACCTTATCTGTGCTGGGCTTCAGAGAATAAGCGCACTGCTGTGCATTTGGGTTCCTTAACTTAAACACTGGGAAACCGTATTTATTTAAGGGAGTCATTTTCAAACGTCTCTTTTTGTGGTTCTGGGAGTGAACCCAGGGCCTTGCTTGTGTGAATTAAGCACTCTGCCACTGGCTATGCTTTCAAACAAACAAACAAAATTACATTTTAATTTATGTACTTGTGTATGTGTGTGTGGTTCTATATACGTGTGTTCAATCATAGAACAACTCAGCAGAATTGGTTCTCTCTTCCCACCAGGTGGTTCTCAGATCATCAAGCTCTGTGGTAGATGCCCTTACCAACTGAGCCATCTGCTGACCACAAACACCTTTTTTAAAAGCATCTTTTTAAAAGCATCATTTGGACAATATATGAGGCCACTGGCAGTGGGTCCAAGATCTAACTCTAATGCACAAATTGACTTAGTGGAACCCATTCTATAAGGAGAGATACCTTGCTTTGCCTAGACACAGGGGTGTGGGGGGTGGGGAGGTGCCTTGGTCCTGCCTCAATAAGATGATGGGACAGACTTAGTAGACTTTCTAGGGGAGGCCTTATCCTCTCTGAGGGGCAGATGGGAGGTGTGTGGGAGAGAGGAGGGGGGAGCGGGAGGAGAGGAGGGAGGGGGAACTGGGATTGGAATATAAAAAGTAAATTAATAAAAAAGAGCATCATTTCTGAACTGAGCCGAGTGCAGGCTGGGGAAGCACTCTATTGCTCCCGGCAAAGGGAAGCTTGCACGGAAGCTTACTGTGTTGAACAGCTAGGGTGAGGCACAGTGACTCTGTCCTCTCTGCTACCCTCTTGACTTTACTGGGAGAGGGGGGGAAGGGGAGGAGGGGGGAAAAGCTTTGCCAGAGTGAGGAACACATCTGGTTGAAAGGAAAAGTAACAGAAATAAATCAGTGGGGGACAAAGAAGTCTTTAAGTTCAGGGAGAAGTGGACTGAGGTCCTGCCACACCGTCACTGACACAGGGACGTGTAGCCTTAGAGTGTCTGCGGCAGCGGCTAAGTCAGGGATGGCGTGAGAAGCAGCAGACTGTACACAAGCTTCATGCAGGCAGACGGCACACCGCTGGCATGAAGAGACTCTCCTTACTCTTAGGGAACATAAACTGGGATGGTGGCCTACAGGGGATATGATGGTGCAACTCAGTTCCAAATAACCGGGAGGGGTGGGGGTGGGGCAGTACGGTCACTACCAGCGGACAGTGATTCTCAAACCGAGACCCCTGGAGGGCACCAGTCATCCACAAACTGGCTGGAAATATAAGTGCTTGGACCACACCCCAAATGTACTAACAGCTGTGTAGGGTGGGGCTGGTACTGTAAATTCTCTGGAAGTCTCTCAGGGGCAGGTCTGGGCACACACCGTACAAACCTGAGTAGGAGAGTCCAGCAATCTCTATGAAGAGGTCTTCCTCGGAGAAGCTTTCCGGGAGCATGAGGCAAGCGGTGGTCACCGCACTCTTCAGGTTCTTATCCAGGGCTGATCTAAGCACCACATTCTCATTCATCGACACAATCTTCACCTGGAAAAGGCAGACCATTAAGAGGCAGCACTGCAGAGGCAGGTGTTGCTCATACACTGACTGTGTCGTCATCCCCCTCCACCAGCCATCGAAAGTTAAGAACATAAGCCCAGTGACATGAAACCATCATGACTCTTAACAAGAAATCCCAGAGTCTCCTGTGGAATGACAAAGTCAGAGAAATTGTGACAAAGCAAAGGATCATGATTTCAAGGAGAATAAGTTAATATTCTTATTAAAAGTTATTTTATGTGAGTGTTTTGCCAGCATGTAGGTATGTGCACCATGTACATGCAGTGCCTGCAGAGGCCAGAAGAGGGCGTCAGACTCCCTGGAGCTGGAGTTGCAGGTGGTTGTGAGGCCTCAAGCAGTTGCTGGGAACGGAACTCAGATTCTGGCAAGGAGCAGCAGTGCTCTTAGTGTGACACTGAGCCACCTCTCCAGCTCCTGACATTCTTAAATGAGGAAACTCCCGTAGGCTTTGGAAAAGAAAAAAAAAAGTTTTGGGAGGAATTGCACTTTTCTTTTTTTTTTAAGTTTTATTTATTATTTATTATATATACAGTGTTCTGTCTGCATGCCCCAAGAGGACACGAGATCTCATGGTTGTGAGCCACCATGTGGTTGCTGGGAATTGAACTCAGGACCTCTGGAAGAGCGGCCAGTGATCTTAACCTCTGAGTCATCTCTCCAGCCCCTCATTTTCTTTTTTAAAGACAGGGTCCCACTAATCAACCTTGTCTGGTCTGGAACTTGCTATGTAGACCAGGCTGGCCTCAAATTCAGAGATTCTCCTGCCTCTGCCTTCTGAGTGCTGGATTAAAGGGGTGTACCACTATGCTCAGCTCTTTGATTTTGGATATAGTTTTGTTATGTAGCCCAGGCTAGCCTTGAACTTGTGGTAATACTCCACCCTCTCTCTGTCTTGTACGTGGTGAGATCACAGGTGTGTGCTACCTGAGGTAGGAATGCTTGTAACACTCAAGTCTCATATACAGCAGGTGAGACAAAGCCACCTGTCCAGCAACCTCTTCTACCGTCATAAAGCCTCTCAGTACCCGGTGAGTTCAGTATCACTGCATTCATTGAGTAAAAGTAAACAGTCTAGAACAGCCAAAGGCTGAGCGATGAAGCAACAGCCACAACGAGAGTGAAGCCAATGGGAGACAACCAAGCTCTAAGTGTTCGGCGTTTTCTTCATAGATGCAGTCAGGGAGGCACTTCTCATCTTGACAGACAGTTAAAACAAAACAAAAACGACCCCTTCTTCTTTCCTCCTCGTGCTAAGGATGGAGAAAATCCAGGGTCTTCCACACGCAAAGCACTCTGCCCTTCAGCCATGCTCCTCCACCCCACTTTAAGGTTCTAAAATGACTCCTGTGCTCATTTCCCAACTTTCCTTTAAACATTTTAATTTAGCGTGTGCATGCTCCGCCTGCATGGGCACAGGTGTGTGTGTGCGTGTGTGTGCGTGCATGTAGGCTCACATGCCACAGTGCACATGCAGATATCAGAAGACAACTTGTGGGAGTCCATTCTGTCCTTCCATCATGCAGGTTCCAGTAATCAAACTTGTCCCTTATCTACTGAGCCATCTCTCTGGCCTCTTCACTAGGTCTCTCAAACCTTGCATTCCATATGAAATCATGGACCCAGGAAGGTAACCTCATCTCACTAACAGGGAAGCTGAGGGGCGGAGTGGTTCTGCTGTCTCCAGAGGACACACCAGGTCTAGTTGGCTCCTGAGTTGTCCCATGATGCCTTTCGACATCCACATTCCCATTCTCCCCTCATCTACCAGATCCTTCTTAACAGTGCTATAACCTCTTTTGTGTACATTTCTGTGGCTTTTACAGAAACCCAGTGAAATCAGAAGCTATTTTGCGATGTGAATAACTAAAAGATGCAAAGAAATGAATAACCTTGGGCTTCTTTTCCTAGTTAACAAAATACCACTTGTTCTCTAAGAAGGCGCTTCTACTTGCATTGTCAGAGAGCAGTCTGCCTGCTATTTAAGATTGAGAGAGTGAAAATAAAAGCATCCTTACTCAAGGGGAAAATGTGTGGATCTGGTTCTCCAACGAAAGGTGAACTAGGACCTCGTCTCCGTAGCCCTGCTATTTGTTGTTCAGAGTGAAAAGCCAATGAAAGCTTGGGGCCTTGCCAGAGAGGCCTGGGAAAAGAAGAAAGTCCTCAGACTTGTGAATAGCTGTTTGTACCTACTGGGAATGCTCTGACCTGGACTGCACAGTCGGCATTAGCAATGCTCACTGCAGGGTGATGGGGTGATGCTTGAAGGGTCTTTCAAAGGGGAGATTTGTGAGTACCTTTCAAGCCAGGAAAAAAGTCACACGAAGGGCTCCAGTACAACACAGCGACAGGCAGAGACTCATTGAAGTTCAGAGTGAACTTGTAGTTTCCAAGAACCCAGACTGGAGCAGTCCTGTGACACTCAGAAACTCCCCATTTACACCCCAGGGCTGCTCTAAGAGGTCACTGCTTGGGTCCACAAGGCTGGCTGGACTTAGTTTACCTGATGGACTGGGGGCTCTGAGGACAACTGATGTGGGGTCTTATTTTTTTATTCCTTCAGCATGCAGAGGAGACTTGGCTCACTCTGAGTCACTAAATGCAAGGCTCAATCTTTGCGTTTCAAAGGAGAGACGTCCAAAGGCTGGCTCACAGTAATGCAGAGCCGCAACTGGGGAACCAGGGCTCCTAATGACTCAGTCAAGCCTCTCCTATACCATTGGGATTCAGAATGTACATCAATAAAGCTACACCATGGAGAAAAAGTGTGAACATACTAGAAACCACTCAACTTCAGGCTTTATACAGATGGATCATATGGCACATGAATTCTTTCTCAAGAAAGGTATTATTTTTAGTTTTTGTGTGTGTCTGGGTTTTTTTTTTCTTCTTCTTCTTCTTGTTTTTGTTTATCATGACAGGGTTTCTCTGTAGCTTTGGAGTCTGTCCTGGAACTCACTCTGTACACTAGGCTGACCTTGAACTCACAGAGATCTGCCTGAATCTGCCTCCCAAGTTCTGGGATTAAAGGCATGACCCATAACTGCCTAGCTCTATTTTTAGTTATTTTTATTTTTTGAGACAGCACCTCACTGTGTAACCCTGGCTGGTCTGAATGCTAGGTAGAGTAGGCTGGACTGGAATCAGAGATCTACCTGTCTCTGCCTCCTGAGAGTTGGAATTAAAAGCTTGTATCACCCTGCCTAGCTCCACTAAATATTTCAAATTCCATGATTCTTTACCAGAAAAACATCTTGTTGTAGGGCTTGGGATAGATATAGCTCGTACCTACATTAACATACTGAGATGGCAAGTGACTCAGAACTTAAAGCTATCCAGGAAATAAAGCTAGGCATCTTTTCAACCATGAAACAAGCTTGACAAGGAAGTATAAAGTAAAATTTTTATTTATTTATTTTTCTGTTTTTGAGATAGGGTCTCACGTATGTGTCCCTGGCTGTCCTGGAACTCATAGATATCCACCTGCACCTCCTGAGAGCTGGGTTTTTAAAAGCATGCACCACCTTGCCCAGTGAACAAAAGTATAGCTTATAGTCAACCCTTTCTAGAAATGTCCATCTTTTCAAATCTTTTATATTTCTTTTGAACACTTAGCTTGCTAGTGGATGAGAAATCTCTTTTCAGTTTGCAGGGCACAGACACTTTGGAAGCTTTACACAATATAACTGGATGCAATGCTTTTTTAAAACATAAAAGATGAGGAATCCACACATTTCATAATTCTTTCAAGACATTTGCTCATTTTCTTATAGAAGATGCTTACCAGCTTTGCTCAAGTGTCACAAGTATTTGCTGCCACCTACAGGTCAAAAGTTTATCTGTGACTCTTAATGGGCAGATTTATTCCTTACAGGAGTGGGAACCAAGGGAGGGTGGGGGTAAGGGGTGGGTGGGGACAGGGGTTGTTAATGGTGCTCACTAAATAATCTTCAATGATTTATTCAAAAGATTTATTTAATTTTAATGTTTATGAGTAAGTTTTGTGTCCATTTATGTACATGAATCACATGTGTGTAAGTGCCCAAAGAGGCCAAAAAAGAATGCCAGGCCTTTGAATCTATAGTTACTGACAGCTGTGGTCACACACTTAGCAGGAAGGGTTTAATCCCCAGCATAACAAACCAACACCCACGACATTTAGAATGTGTTCATTCTGTGATTCCACAGCAGTTTTGTTTTTTTGAGACAGGGTTTCTCTGTGTAGCCCTGGTTGTTCTGAACTTGCTCTGTAGAACAGGCTGGCCTTGAACTCAGAGATCTGCCTGCCTCTGCCTCCCAAGTTCTGAGATTAAAGGTGTGGGCCACCACCACCCAGTTAGCATTTTTGATTTTTTTTTTTTTTTGAGACAGGGTTTCTCTGTGGCTTTGGAATCTGTCCTGGAACTAGCTCTTGTAAACCAGAGCTGGTCTCAAACTCACAGAGATCCGCCTGCCTCTGCCTCCCGAGTGCTAGGATTAAAGGCGTGCACTACCACCCCTGCCACATTTTTTATTTTTAAAGGCTAGTTTATCTTTTTTTTAATTTATTTTTTAAAGATTTATTTATTTATTTACAGTGTTCTGTCTCCATGCCAGAAGAGGGCACTAGATGGTTGTACGCCAGTGCTCTTAGCCTCTGAGCCATCTCTCCAGCCCCTAAAGGCTAGTTTGAAAAAACTTTCCTTAAAGGGCTGAAGCAATGGCTCAGCAGTTGAGGACACTGGCCCAGGTTTGATTCCCAGAGTGCCTAGCTTAGGGCAGCTCATAACCGACTATCATCCCAGTTCCAGGGGATCTGATGCCCTCTTGGCTCCTAGGCACTGCATGAACATGGTGCAGAGACATTACAGGAGGGCAAAACACCCATTTACATAAAATAAAAACATCTTGAAAAGTATAGTACAGAGACTGTTATGCTTTGATTCAAGCTCTTTTTAGTTGAAAATAACAGACAGCCAAGAACACTGGGAGGGAAACAGCCTTTTTTGTGTCTACCAAATCAGACACTTTGGACTGCCCACCCACAAATGATTACCATGAAGTGAAGGACGCCCAGTCACTGGTGTGAGGCATGCAGTTAGAGGAGGAGACACCAAAGACCAGGTGTGTTGGGCTCTAAAAAGCTGTGTTCTTTTGTGCATACAACCGTTCTTCCAGTTTCTAGGCAGGGCAGGATTGCCACCCCCATTCTACAGATGGGTTAACTGAGATTTAGGGACAAAATCCAACTGTGCAAGCTCATCTAAACAGCTAACAGTGGCAGAAAGAGCAGGACCTAAGGGTTCTCATCTTCTAGTCACTTCTTGCCCCATCAAGCTACAGATTTTGCAAAAACAAAAACAACCCACAACCTTCCAATAAAAACAAACAAACAAGCCGGGTGGTGGTGGCCCACGCCTTTAATCCCAGCACTCGGGAGGCAGAGGCAGGCGGATCTCTGTGAGTTTGAGGCTGGGCTGGACTGATAGCCTCCAAAACAATACAGAGAAACCCTGTCTCGAAAAACCAAAAAAAAAAAAAAAAAAAAAAAAAGAAAGAAAAAAAAGAAAATGTGTATTTATCAACTTTCAACTCCAGCAATTTGCTTACTGTCGGGTTTTACTAGGGTTATAGGACCTAGGAACGATTTGTTCATTGTGATGGTTTAAAAGAAATGGCCCCCCAAGGGAGTGGTACTATTAGGAGGTATGGCCTTGTTGGAGGAAGTGTGTCACTATGGGGGTGGGATTTGAGGCCTTTTTCTCAAGTTTCACGCAGTGTAATAGTCAGTCAACTTCCTGTTGCCTGCAAGACGTAGCACACTCAGATCTAGTACCATTTCTGCCTGCATGCCACCATGATCCCTGCCATGATGAGAGCAGACTGAAAGTCTGAAACTGTAAGCAAACCACACCAACTAAATGTTTTCTTTATAAGAGTTGTTATAGGGGTCTAGAGAGATGGCTCAGTGGTTAAGAGCACTGAATGTTCCAGAGGTCCTGGGTTCAATTCCCAGCAGTCACATAATGGCTCACAACCATCTATAATGAGATCTGGTGCCCTCTTCTAGCATGCAATATAGGCGTGTACGCAGGCAGACCACAATATATAATAAGCAAATATTAAAAGAAAAAAAAAAAAGACTTGCCATGGTCATAGTGTCTCTTCACAGCAATGACAACCCAAAGACATCCATGACATAAAATTACTTATTATGAATATCTGTGAAACAATTTCAATATGCCTGTTTTTCTTGGGACAGAGATGATGCTCAGCTGTAGGGTGTTTCAGTCTGCATCAGGGCCTGGGCATCAGGACACCCACACGTTCTAACTGAAGTAGAGACTATAGCACACACAGGGATGACACCACTTGTAAGTGTTTAACTGAGCACATACTTGTGTAATACGCATACACATGTGTAACAGGCATACAAATGTGTCATACTGCTCCAAATACACAATCCTTGCCATGTTAATGAGCTGCACTACCACATTTAAAGTTCATGTTACAAGACAGGAGACTCTTGAGAGTTCACATCTATCAGAGTCTCCACGGATACATAAATAAATAGAACAAAAAAGAAAAACACCACCCCAGCACCTCACTGTGTTCACCAACATGACTCTTTGGACCTTGCTGTTTAGGATTTTGTTTTTGAAGATGTATTTATTTTATATGCATGAGTGTTTTGGCTGCATGTGCCTGGTGTTTGGGGTCAGAAGATGGTTTTGATTCCCTGAAACTGAAGTTACAGATGGTTGTAAGTAACCATGTGGGTGCTGGGAACTGAACTCTAGAAGAGCAGGTGACTCTTCACCACTGAGCCATCTCTCTAGCTTACTGTTTAAGGAGGGTGTATTATCTGCGCATGCCCAAGGAATTCACATTCTTTTCTGGTAACTCCCTCACCTTCCTGGAGCTTGAGAGCCTTCGGGGGAGCCCAGAGCCCTCTGATCACACAGCTGGTTCCTCTGGTTGTCAGCCCTGTCCTGACTAAGCAGAGGCTCATTCAGAGTCTCAGGGCTTGGTATTGTGGCTCAGTGGTAATAGCCCTTGCCCCTTTGTTCCATCCAGAAGTCCAATGGTTTTAGGAGCCTTTAGCCAGGAGCTGGGGAAAAGCCCACTGTATGTCTTACACACATATTACATGCTCACAGATGTATGTGTACACGTTATGCACAAAATCTCCTCCTATAACACAACATCACAGAGTCAATCTCCTTATACTGTGGGGTGACGAACTTCATGGAGGGTAAGAGGACTACCAACCGGATTTCCTATCTATGAGCTCACAAAGATCAAAGTGAGTTCAAATTCAGAGACAAGTGGCTGTGCTAACTGTGGTGGCATGAAGGACACAGACTTACCGGCTTTTGGAGGCGTCCAGCGATGTACAGATTATTCCAGTTTAGGAGGTCATCAATTAGGGTGCCAGTGCTAATAACCCCATATTTGATAAGCTGCAAGAGAAGACATGAGGATGACAAAGAGCAAACCACCAGGCTGCTGCTTTCACAGGCATAAGTGAGGGAAGGGCTAAGATCTTGTTCAGGAACAGGATGCTGATCTCCTAAGCAACTTAAAATACCTACCCTTCAAAAACCCACATCTTGCTGGGCTTTGGTGGCACATACCTTTAATCCCAGCACTTGGAGGCAGAGAGGCAAGTGGATCTCTGAGTTTGAGGATAGCTTGGTCTACAGACTGAGTTCCAAGACAGCCAGAGAAACCCTATCTCAAAAACAAACAAACAACCCAAAACCAAAGAAAACAAAACAAACTAAAAAGAAAACCCATTATCTCTACCAAAACTGCCCAGAGATTTAGTGTCAAGATTGACCTGGCTCCTAAGGTACAGGAAGTGAGGTGGCCAGTATTTTTAAGGTATAAGATTGTTAAAGGCAGAACGGCTATAGACACTATTTAATACCAGTCCTCAATGCTAGATGCTTCCAATTTCAGAAACAATGATTTAGGCAATATTCCTCATTTGAGAAATAAGAAACTGAGTGCCAGGGGTCAATGAAAGGGCTCAGTAGGTAAAGTTGCTTGTAACCAATCCTGATGACTTTAGTTTGACCCTAGAACTCATAAGATGGAAAGAGAGAACTGAATCCCACCACTTGTGACTGAATATCTCTGTCTGTCTGTCTGTCTGTCTGTCTGTCTCTCTCTCTCTCTCTCCCTCTCCCTCTCTGTCACACACACACACACACACACACACACACACACACACACACACACTGTAAATCTTAAAAAGAAATTTAGGTTCAGTAACAGCAAATGACATATCACAGTGTCACTGCACCAGTAGATTCAGAGCTTGATCCTGTAGCTGGGCACAGCAATGAATGATCCCTAGGTCCTGTAGCTGGGCACAGAAACGCATGTCTCTTAGATCCTACAGCTGGACACAGAAATGTATGCCCACAGGCCTGCTGGTAGAATGAAAGCTAGATTGTGTGAACTCAGGAGTAGTTTGGGGACAGCATAGACAGCAAAGTGTTCCAAATAACAGAAAACTCTGAGGGCTTAACAATTACATCCTAGAATTGCAGCCTGGTCTTCCCACATTCTTTGCATTACAATATATCAGAAATTCTTCAATTACAAGTTTTCACTGGCCATGGTCCCACAGTGACTTTCAGTGTTATTGACTCCCTTAAATGGTCACAATTACAAATGAATATCTGAAAATGAAAACCCTCTTATCAGTGCTAAGCATGTGGAATTACAGAGGAGGCCATTCCCACAATAATTTGTATAAACCTCCAATGTGAATTTCCTGGCTTGCTTACTCTTATATTGTGTCAACAAGTATCTAATAGCCTTCCCAGGCTGCAAATATTTAAAAAGTAGCTAATGAATTACAATTAAAAAGTACAGGCTTGGTGGCACACTATCATGCACAAACATTTGGTTACCAGAGCTTATAATGTTGTTTGGAAATTACTAATCAAAGACAGGCTTGGCAGAATACTAATTATGAAGAAAGAACCAAACAATGGGCTATCATGACAAAAGGGGAAGAAGAAGACTGCGCTGCTTCAGACAAGTGACAGCTAGGAGGCCCCAGGGTCACTGCAGGCCTGAGAATTCAGGAGCCTGTCACTAGATAGCAGCAGGACCTTATAAAGTCACGTCCCCTCTGTGAACTGAGGTTTCCTTGGCTGTATAGAGCAGGGTACACAAAGGACCAGAAAGCCTGTGCATATCTGGGCATGGTGGCACACACCTTTAATCCCAGCACTGGGGAGGCAGAGGCAGACCTGAGTTCAAGTCCAGTCTGGTCTACAGTATGAGTTCCAGGACAGCCAGAGCTACACAGAGAAACCCTGTCTCAAAAAACAAAACAACAACAATAGCAACAGAATAATAAGAAGAAAAAAAGAAAAGGCATGACCTAAAGATTATGAAGACATCACTGCACAGACACACCGATCACTTCTCTGTCAAGCTCAGACAGGTCCTCAAACCTCATGTCATTACACCAATCTCCTGCCCTCTACAGACTGATCCTTTGACTAACTGTAGGATCATTATCTGGGGACTTGTCAAATATGCAGAATCTCAGGTTCCATCCCAGCCAACTGAATCTGGACCTGCATTTTATCACGGTCCCCAGGACACTCACACACCTGTTAAGGTCAGACTGCCCTAAGCAACTGACATTAGCATCAGCACAAGCAAACCCACAGGTCATCCTTGACTTGACTCATTTTCTACCTCCCACCTCCCCAGCATCCCTCTCAGAAACTAGGATGCTTCATTTAGTTTGACCTCTCTCCATGCTAGGGAACAAACCCAGGACCTAGGCAAGTGCTCTGTCACTAAGCCATATAGCCAGGGCTGAAGTGCTATGTATATATAGGGTTCCTGATATAAGACAATCTATTGGGGGGCTATCTAGACATCTTACCTGCCCCTTAACATGCAACTCCCTACCTGCTGATACCAAGAACATCCCTTCCATCACTCGACACCACAGGCTCCCAGGCACCACACATCCTCTTCACTTCCTGGTAGTACCTGCTCCTCCTTCTAGATGACATCACTCTCTATCCTGCTCCTCGGTGGTCCCATTGCTTCTCCATACTGCCCAGACAGCAGTCCTCAAAATGTGAATGAATTCCTACCCAGGAGCCACTAAGCAGCGTGGCCAACAGATTAATAAGACCTGAGCATGACTTGGTCAAAGGTCAAAAGGTAAAGTCCAGTCACTGGCAGCCATTGTCTTACACCCCAGTCAGCCTGGCAGATCAGGAGTAGTTCTGTCTGTGCCTGGGTTTAAGAAACCCTGACCAGGTGTGACCGTTTCCCGAGAATGTGGACACATCTATTTCACCAGGATTCTACTGCCAAATTACTGCCATCTAGTTAGGGTCAAGGACTGGAGGCACTTACCTTCCCATCACACATGATCAGCGGGTTGAAGTAGACCCCAGCGCCATAGTTATTCTGGACCAAAGAGATGATCCTGGGCCCCAAGAGTTTGAGGAAGGAGTAGTGGCTCCAATTCTTCTTCAGGTTCTTTTCGTGCCAGGCGACAGGGTCATCTACTGTGAACACCAAGTCCAGCATGGGATTCTGGAAAGTGAAGGAACAAGAAGGTGCTGAGCACTAACACTTAAAGCACTAGAGAAATAACAGAAAATTCTAAAGTGCCACAGTACTACAAGTCATGGTCAGAAGACCCAGGGTCATCACCTGAAACCTGCGCAGGTCTCACAAAGCGATGCCATCGTGACTTTCATCCGTCCACACGATTACATCACTCACTCACTCACTCATTCACTCACTCACTCACTGTGTGTTGGGGTGACTTTTCATCCATCCACATGATTACATCACTCACTCACTGTGTGTTGGGGTGACTTTCATCCGTCCACACGATTACATCACTCACTCACTCACTCACTCACTCACTCACTCACTCACTCACTCACTCACTCACTCACTCACTGTGTGTTGCGGTACCAGCACTAGTCTGATTGCTTGACATACAATGAGTCAGTTTATCTCCACAAGGCAAGTGTGTTACTCCAGCTGTATAGGAAAGGAAATGAAGGGCCAGGGAAAGCCCTTTGCCCAAGGGTGTAGAGCCCAAGTGTGGCAGACCCAAGGAGAGGTGACTCAGTGGCTAAACACACTGGCTGCTCCTGCAGAGGACCTGCGTTTCATGTCCAGCACCCACATGGTGGCTCACAACCATCTGTGACTCTAGTTCCTGGAGGACTGATGCCTTCTTCTGACTTCTGTGGACACCAAGGTCTGCATGTGGTCCACATACATTCATGTGGGTAAAATACTAATACACATAAACAAATCTCAAAGAATAATTTAAAAAAATCATTAAGAAAAAAACCAAGCTCTGATAGGTTTCAGGGCAGACATCCTAAGAGCCTACCACTGCAGACAGACAAACTATGCCTAAAGTGATTCTATTTAGGAACATACACTATACCAACTTCACTTAGAACCTTTTAGAACAAGAGAATAGGGAGGAAGGATTTTTCTTGGACGGGACATAGAAGTTCCAGAACGTAAGAGGGGAGCACAGGACAGAGAAGTAACCCAGGAAGCACAGAAACAGGTAGTCAGGGTAGAGGAAACTGCTCCCCCAGGCTTGCTGGCCAGGCGTGTTCCAGGGCCTGCAGTTTGTTGCTAGTGTAACATAGTCACGGTACTAAATGCGACTGGGGTGATTTCCCACACTACAGAATTTTCCAGAGTAACTGAATGGAGGGAAGAGAGGTTACAGAGGAGGAAAATCTGACAGAAAGCAACTGAAAGATTCCACTAAGAAACAAAATAGCATCATTAGCTAAGGCACTGAGTGGGAGAATACACCAGACTTCTTAGCATGAGCATAGAGAATGGAAATGAAGAAACAAGGACCGTTTCTAGGAGAGAATCCTAGATCAGCTCAAAGAAAACCTCATGGAGTACAGGGTAGCTATCAGGAGGCTAAGGAATGCTACAGGTTTCCCAGGGCAGCCTCAAACCATTGACGATATTATTTAAGATTTGGAGGTAACGTGTGTGTGTGTGTGTGTGTGTGTGTGTGTGTGTAGATGCATGAGTCCAGCCATGTAGTATTTGCAGGCCAGAGGATGTTGGGTTTCACTCTCAGTGCCATCCACTTTGTTTTTCTGAGACGGTTTTTCACTGGCCTGGAGTTTGCCAGTAGTCTAGGCTGGGAGCCAGCAAGCCCCAGGGATCCACCTGTCTCTGCCTCCCCAAGGCTGGGATTACAAGCGTGCACCACAATGTCTGGTTGATGGACAATTGTAAAAAGTAGTAATTACAAAATTGTATATGCAGCCAAGTTAGAAAAAATAGGTAGGAGGGGACAGAAGAAATGCAAGCAACACCAGGAAGCGAATTTTAACCGGAAGACAGATCTGGCCAGGTGGTAGGCCCAGGATGCCCTACTGTAATCTGTACACTTAATTCCGCAGATCACAGTAAGAATTGCATTGCTGTTCTCAGTCGACTCTGAAAAGCAGTAAGGCTCAATCTTAACTAGACTCCTGTTAAACGTGCTAAATAAATGCAGTGTCAACTGCCCCGGCCCTACACTCAGTCCATCAGCTTTCTTGAAGCCCAGGAATCATTTTGTGTTTTCTTATCTTTAGAGTCACACTGCCCAAGTCCAAGCTTCATCCTAGGCCAACGAAATCAACCTGTAGACAAAACCAGTCTTTGTATTTCTAAAAAAGCACGGGAACACTCCAATGACAAAGACTGAAAACACTTAAGAAGGATCACCTCTTCCTAACAGCCCCTCCCCCATGTAGTTTGAAGTAAATAGACTACTTATTCTTCATTTATCAGCTCAGGCCAGTGAGATGGCTCAGCAGATAGTGGCATTTGCTGCCAAACTGGATAAACCAAACTCAATCTCCCCAGACCCACGTGGTGCAAGGAGAGCACCAACTCCCTCAAGTCGTTCTCTGACCTTCAAGTGCATGCTGGCTATGGGCGTGCGCCTGTCACAAAACCAGCAAATAAGTAAACATATATACATCATGACAGCACAAGCCTATAATACAAGTACTGTGAGTTCGAGGCCAGCCTGCTCTACATGGTGAATTCTAGTCAGCCCCGACTTGGAAAACCCACTTCAGCTCACACAGAGGTCACTTTGGTAGGATGAAAGTTTTACTAGTTGGGACTTGGCGTGTCCGGGGCTCTGCGGGGACAGAAGGCACACGGGAACCGGAGAGGGCGAGCAGGTGCCAGGTCTAAAGCTGGAGAAAGGCGCTGGCTCGGGACTCACCTCCTGGTGTGCACTGGGTCCCGCCTGGCGGTACACTGCGGAGCCGTAGGCGAAGGCCAGGCTCAGGTCCTCGGGGAAGTGAGCCAGAATCCTGCGCAGGCCCACGCCCGAGCTCTGCAGCGCCTGCACCGCCATTGGCGGGCGAACACGCCGGTAGGGTAAAGGGTGTAGTGCCTACTCCGGACTCGCAACTCTGGGTCGTGAGGACCGCGCTTCCGCCTGGGCCCCGCCCCTCCACGCACGCGCGCTTCAGAGCGGGGGGGCTCGGGCAGCCTGCAGAGAGGTCGGAGCTCTGTCGCGCCCTCTGGCGGGAGGAGGAGCGCATTGCAGGACCAGCCTGGGGCAGCTAACTAACCTGCTGTAGAGCCCTGCAAATCCTATGCAGCATTCAAGCCACGAAAGATTTTTTTAAAAAGATTTGTTTATTATGTATACAGTATTCTGCTTGCATGCATGCCTGCACGCCAGAAGAGAGCACCAGATCTCATTATAGATGACTGCGAATCACCATGTGGTTGCTGGAAATTGAACTCAGGACCTCCGGGAAAGCAGTCAGTGCTTTTAACCTCTGAGCCATCTCTCCAGCTCCCGCCCCGCCCCCCCGCCTTTTTTTTTTTTTTTTTTTTGGTATTTTCCACGAATGACTTTTAAATCATGAATATGTTGTGTGAGGGTTTTTTTTTTTTTTTTTTTTTTTTTTTTTTGAGACAGGGTCTCATGTAACTGGTCTGGAATTTGCTATGTAGACCAGTCAGGCCTCAAACTCACAGCTATCCACCTGCCTCTGTCTCTCAAGAGCTGGGATAAAGGCACGGGCTACCACATTCACAGTCTTGTACAGCTATCATTTCTAGATCTAAGCTGTAGGAGATTTTGAAGATTTAGGAAAAAAAATTAAAACATGCCCCACCCTACCATCACCAGCATATTAGAAACTGGCCATGGTTTCTTCACATTAAAAGTCCCTTTTCACATTAAAAGTACCTTTTAAGTTTGATAATAGATAAAATGCATCATAAATGTAAGACAAACATTCCCTCATATTTTTGTTCAATTTTAGGATCAGAGAAGAGTTCGTGCCCCTTTGGGGATTGTCTCACAAAGGACTCTTTAATTTACATGCCTTTTCTGGAGAAAATGGCATCTGGTAGAAATACCATAGAGTTCTTTACACCATGGGAGAGACTTGCTCAAGCTGGCAGGAGCCTTCAGGACATGGTTGAGCTCCCAGACCCTTTGAGGCTGCGCTTTCTTCTCTAACTTGCGCTGCCTCTCAAAGATCAGCAAGGCCACCTGCAGTCAAGCTGCTCGTGGGGCTAAGGTGTGTGAGTGTGTGTGTGTGTGTGTGTGTGTGTGTGTGTGTGTGTGTGAGAGAGAGAGAGAGAGAGAGAGAGAGAGAGAGAGAGAGAGAGAGAGAGAGAGAGAGCGCTTTGGCCACATAGTGCGTTTTAGGTTGGAATGAGATATTCTAAAGATGCTACTCTAAGGGAAAATGGCAGCAGGCCATTAGGGCTGGGTGGTGTGGCTCAGCATTGGGGAAGCTGTCCAGCATGTCCAAAGCCCTGAGTTCCAGCCCAAGCACAGGAAATGACAACATACCAACCGACGGGGCTGGAAGTGTGGCTCAGTGATTAAGGTCCCAGCACCCACATGGTGACTCACAACCATCTGTAACTCCAGCTCCAGGAGACCTCATATCTGATGTCTCTTTCTGTGCTCTGAGGGCACCAGGCATGCACAAAGTATACATACATACACGCAGGTTATTACTCATACACACACACAAAAAAATAAAAATTTAGAGCAACCACCCCAACTACGGGGTCTGGGAGAGGGTCCAGCTAGAAAAGTGTTTACCTGTGCAAACGCTTAGATGAGAACCATGTAAAGCCAGATGTGGTGGCCAAGTCTGTAACCCCCGACCTCCCATGGGGATATGGGAGTCAGAAACAGGGGAACAGCTTGAGGGGTGACTAGCCTGTGGTACACACTGGGGACACCCAGAGACCCTGTACACACACACACACACACACACACACACACACACACACACACACACACACACACACACGAGCAGTAACATTGTCTCTTTTTTACAGGTTAAGTTGAGGACAGAAAACCTGCTTAAACTCACATAAGGGTGTAGTCTTAGGCCTGGCCTCACGACAAGGTGTCTCTCATCCTGGTCCATCCTTGAGGGGTTTTGAGCCAGTGTGGTCAGATAATCAGTGAGGAGAAGGGGCAGGAAACTGAAGACCGAGCGCTTGCCACAGGGTCACCATGAACTAAATAAACGATGGCCAGGCTCAGCAGGGCTGGGGATAGAGGCAGGAGTAGCTCAGATTCATTCAATTGAAAGGACAGTTACTTGGACTCACAGTCTCCACAGTGCTGTGAGGTTGGTGCTGAGAATGTTTTCAGTAAGCAGATTAGAGCTGCTGGGCAGGAACCCAGGGTCTGTGGTAGGCAGACAGCTAAGCAATGAAACGTGCAGCAATGCAGCAGGCATGCAGTGCTGCGAGGGAACAGCGTATCCTTCCCGGAAGGGGACTTGAAGCAGCTCTGGGGGAACAGAGGGCCAGCAGAGGAGGAAGTGCAGGCTACAAGGCCAGGCCTTGGGATGGCCTTCGAGGTGATTGGCGGAATGGGAAGGCCGCTGGGTAGAACCATGAGTGTGATTTCACCAGCAGCAGCATGGAGAGGGAGTCAGGAGAAAGACAGAGTGAAGACATGAGGCTTCAGGCTCCCTGTGTGGCAGCAGGCATTTTGATTCAGGCTGAAGAACCTCACCCTTGCCCAGATGGCTTGGATCTGAGATGCACTCACTGTGGGAGTGCACAGAACCTTCCACCTAGAGACTGGATGAACATTGTTTCCAGCTGTTCCTCATCTTCTTTCTCCCCTTGAGGAAATAATTCAATATTCCTCCAACCCCTTCATTGGCAAGGGTAATGCATGTTCATAAAAATGTAAATATTACAAACTATGCATCTCATCCCTCCCTTCCCACAGGTAAGCACTGGTAATCTTCAGTACATATTCTTCCTGATATTCTTATGAATATATTAACATTAAAACATTTTAAAATAGAATTGGGTGATGGATATTATTTTTCAATTTGCTTTTTTTCACCACCTCACATATCAAGGGTGTCTTTGTCAGAGTATATAGATTTCCTTCCTTCCACTTATTAGCAGAGAATTATTCTAAAATATGGATATGCCATATTGATGGCCATAGATTACTTCTTTCATTTTTGCAATCCTGGGAGTGCAGCCCAAGGCCTTGCAGGAACCATCCAATAATGTAACACTGAGCCAAACCCCCAACCCCATTTCTAGTTTTCACACATGAAAATGGTGCTACAGTGAACATCTTTTTAGTTATTTCTTTAACAATGTTTTTATGTTTATGTGTGTGGTGGGGGCACATACATGCTATGGTGTGCCTGTAGAGGTCAGAGGACAATTTGGAGGAGTTGGTTCTCTCTTTTCCCAATTGGATTCCAGGACTCGGACTCAGATCATCAAGCTTATTGGCAAGTGCTCCTATCTGCTGGGCCATCTCTCCAGCCCTCTGGGTATTTCTTTTTGTACATGCCAAGTATTATATTGATGTGAAGTTGATTCCCGGGACTGGCAGGATGACTCAGCAGGTAAGGGTGCTTGCTATGAAAGCCAAACAACCTGCGTTCAATTCCTGGAACCCACAGCAGGATGGAGGGAGAGAACCCACTCCACAGAAGGTGCCCCTGACCCTCACACACAAGCTGTCACACACGTACCCCATATGCATAGCACACAGACACAAACTAATAAATAGCCTCTAAAGAGCTTGTTGCCTAGGAGTGGAATCGCTGGGTCTAAGTGTGGGCACATTGCTAAATCCCCCTGCAAAAGACACATGAATTCATACAGCCACCGATAGGGCTCAGTCTCTGATAGAAATAAAGAATCTATAATGCGTCACCGTTTTTCCTCCCTTACAGGCTCTTACATCTAATTATCAGTAATTTTCATTCTCCCAACACACTCCCTCCTGCTAGCACAAAGCCACCAGCTGGAAAGTTCCATCCCACTCCTGTGTGTGTGTCTGCCTCTGCCCAGGCAGAGGCAGCAGCAGAGAACACATTTGTTTTCTTCAGCAGAAATCCCCCTGCTCCCTTTAGCTCATCCGCTCTCTTCAAAATTACCGTGGCTCATTGCGTTAGGAGCTATTAAAAAGCCCTCGTGCTCTATCTAATAGCTCCAAGGTTCTTTTGGAAAGCTTATGCCAACGAGATAAAAATGTTTGAGAGCCATTTCCAAAGATAAATGCCACTTGATTTCAGCGATTGCTGGGCCTTGCTATCTAGCTTGTCTAACAGGTGTCTCTGTGCTCCTCAACAAGGACACTGCCAGAATTTAGGATTTGCCTAGAAGATTCACCCAGGCTGTGTGTTAGTGCTCTGTATAATGTCTGGACCTTATAGGCCTTGGCTTTCTTTTTATCGGTGTTTTAAAAGAACAAGGAAAATAATTGGGGAAAAATTCTGGTCCTGTTATTCCTTCACTTTTGTTCTGTGATGTTGGGGTTGGAACCCAGGGCCTCACAGTCTGCTGCTGAGATGTACCCCAAGATCTAGGGTCCGGGGTGTTTTCAATTGAATGCGTTGTTTAGCCATCTGCTGACAAAAGCAGAGAAGGGTCTTGACCTGTCTTTCTTTTTTCTTTTTAAATAAAGGTGTATACTCTTTTTTTTTTTAATTTCTAAAAATCATGTGTGTGTGTGTCTTCATGTGTAGGAGAAACTATGGCCAACCTATCCAAGCCACAGTCACCCTGAGCCAAGCCTGCCTTTATACCCAGAGACTGCTAAGAGACACCTGACCCAGAGAAACCAATGAGGAAAGAACAACACAGCAGAGTCAGCCTCCTGAATCATCGGGACCTTGGGAGGGGTTGTAAAGGCAGCCTAACTTCCTTAATAAAAGAGTCTGTAGCACGCTCTGCTACTCACCTAGGCCTGGTGCCTGAGTCATTGGTGCTGTTCTTCTCACCCTGCCCCCCAAGGGTAACCTGAAATATTCATGTATATGTATGTAAATATACACGTGCCCTTGGAGGCCAGAAGAGGGCTTTGGATCCCTAGGAACTGGTGTCATAGGCAGTCCTGAGCTGTCTGATGTGGGTGATGGGATCTGAACCTAGGTCTTCTGGAAGAGTAGTGTGTGCTCTTAACCACTGAGCCAGCTCTCCAGCTCTTAAATGTGTATACTTAAAAACAAAAAGAGATTTGTTGCAAGTGTGGTGTTTTGACTGCATGTGTGTATACATCTAAGGAGGCCAGAATAGGACATCAGATCCCCTGGAACTGGAGTAACAGAGGGTATAAGCCACCAGGTGGGTGCTGGGAACTAAACCCAGGTCTTCTGCAAGAACATGAAGTGCTCTTAATCTCCAAAACATCTCTCCAACCTCTTGATTCCTGTCTTATCAAAGGGGGCTCATGCTGTCATATTTGTCTGGTAGACTTGTCACAGCTAGGCCAGATTAACAGAGTGGTTTTCTGCCTCTGCAGTGCTGGGAATCAAACCCAGAGCCTGAGGCATCCCAGGAAACTTCTCAACTACTGAAGTGTGGTCCACACCAGAGCGTATCCTAACAAAGCTTTAGTTTCTAGCCAGGGCCTTTGAACTGCCACTTGAATTTGAATCCAGAGCCCAGGATTTAATAATAGCTGTGTGACCCTGAACAAGAAATTTAACCTCTCTGTGTCTATTGTATTTCTTCTTCTTCAACACAGGGTTTCTCTGTGTAACTGTCCTGGCTGTCCTGGGACTCATTTTGTAAACCAGGCAGGCCTCCAATTCAGAGAGCCACTGCTTCTGCCTTTCAAGTGCTGGGATTAAAGGCCTGCGATACCATGCCCAGCTTGTGCCTCCCCCCCCACCTCCCCTTTTATCCCTGGTTTGTAAAGTGGGGCTAGTTATGGCATCTATCTCAGAGGACCGAGTAAATAAAATGCGGCCTAGAAAGCACATAGCCTGCCGCCTGCCGTAGAATATGCTTTCAACAAGTACTCTCCCTTGTACTCAGTTCTCAGACCAAACCCAGGGCCTCAGCCACAGTGTGCAAGCATCCCACCACCGAGTCACATCCTAGTTCCCCAATTCTTAAGAGACAATGTATGAAAAGAATTTGAGGCCGGGCATTGGTGGCACACACCTTTAACTTCAGCACTCAGGAGTCAGAGGCAGGTAGATCTCTGAGTTTGAGGCCACCCTGGTCTACAGAACGAGTTCCAGGACAGGCTACAAAACTACAGAGAAACCTTGTCTCGGGGAAAAAAAGAATCTGGTGTAATCTTATCTAGTGTGCTTGTGACATTTAGAATGTATACCCGGTATTTCTTTGGACAGTTTAATCTAGTTCGTTTTGTGGCACTGTGGCTCTAAACCAGGTCTTCATCATCATGTTTTTCCATCCCAAGCTCTGCAGAAGGTTATTTCCATCTTTCTACATTAGTAAACAACAGATCTGGTAGAGACATTTCTGTGTGACGCTCCCAAGGCTTTAGATGTTTTTTTTTTTTTTTCAAATGAACAGCTTGAGGGAGTGGGGGGGGGCTGGGGAGAAGAGGTTTGACATGGGCAGCCCAGACAGAGACGAACTGGTGGGAGACTTCACTGGCGAGTTAATACAACCCATGGGCTGGGGCCTAGCAGTAGAGTGTTTAGCTGTGTGAGGACCTGGTTTTAATCCCTGGGCACCGAGTCAAAAGGCTTTTTCTTTTGGGCCACCAACCAGCTCCCAAATCATGACACGGAGACTTATTAGTTTTGAAAGTTCAGTCTAGCTTAGGCGTGTTTCTGGCTAGCTCTTTTAACTTAAGTTGTTGTCTTCATTTACCTTTTGCCTTGGGACTTTTTACCTTTCTTTCTGTATAACTTTCTCTCACTGCTTCTCTATGTCTCTCTGGCTGGCAGCTGGCCCAGGTGAGTCCTTCATTCTCCTCCTTCTCTTGCTCCTCTCTTCTTCAGCCTGTGCTTTTCCTCCTACTTACTCTCTCTGCCTGCCAGTCCCTCTCCTGCCTAGCTTTTTATTAGACTAATCAGGTTCCTTAGGCAGGCAAGGTGAAACAGACATAACACATTTTTACATAATTAAACACATGTCCTTACATCATTAAACAAATGCAGTATAACCAAATGTAACACACTTTTACACAGTTAAAGTAATATTCTGGAGCATGGTTAACCAAATATTCTGCAACACAACAGAAAAGATAACCCTTGCTTGTTGCCCTTCCTCCTCTTTCTGGCCTTCCTCAGCCTAAAAGTTCCACCTCCTTTGCCCTGTAAACTTCAGCAGGAAGTCCAGGCATCGAGTCCCTCTGTGAGACTATTACCAAATATGTGTGGTTGCTATGCTTAAATATGGAATAAAACCTGTGCATTCTTTTTGCTGGGGTTTTTTTTTGAGTGTTAGTTTATTTCATGGACTGAACTTAAACCACTAAAATTTTGGAGGGAAAAGAGTAAAATTGAAAACTTCTGGACATGTTTGACTTATGACTTGATGAATGACTTTGACTCCATTTTCATAAGTGTACATGATATAATTTAGTTGTCATGACAACTAAAATCGCTAACATACAGGGAGTGCTGACAGCTCCTGATGTGCTGTGGGCACCATAGATGTGGTTGTCCTTACTCTCTGTCTGCTGTTCCTGATCTTCAAGCAACAGCTGGCTACTTTATGTCTCTAAAACTGACCTAAAGTTTGGAAGAAAATGAGATGGCAAAGAATCTGGTCCAAAGAAAAGAACTAATTGCTACGTATGGATCTATCCCCCAACACTGAAGTCTGCAATCAGATCTCTGTCTGTCCCCAAATGTGTTTACCTGAACTATTATTTGACATTTCGGAAAAAATTCCAAAATCAATTCTGCGTTAAACAAAGAAAAATGGGCCCCTTTGTCATGAAGTTCTCAGATTATTACAGTGTCAATCAGGACCAGGGACCTTTAGGAGAAAAATGGAAAAGGTATCACTTAGAGATTTCCAAGACTGGGTTTCTTGTCTCCCTCCCTCTCTCCACTCCTGTCTTACCATCTGGGTTCATGTTTTGTGGCATCAATTTACAGTGGTGCTAGTCACTCTCCAGTCACAGAACTGTCTCAGGGTCTCAAACTAGTCAAGACTGATTTGCACAAACTTCTTTTGCCTGAAACCACTGAAGCATCCTGTGGCTGGGAGAGAAACTGGAGAGCTTCCCGGCACATTAATTCCCATTGTCAGAGAACAAAATGACAAGAATTTACTTTAAAGCTCTTAATCAGCTTTATTGTTTTATTCTATTCTAGCACTGGGTAATATTTCGTTTTGTAAAACAGAGTCAGTGTGCCCATGAGCCAAGTGGGGATAACTCTACAGACAGAGAAGGACGGGAACAAAGCAGACATAAGAACAAATGCACACTGATCACTTCAAATCCAGTTCTGGGTCAGGTGGGGACTGGGAGACAGAACAGGCAGGTATCTGATGGGTTAGCACTAGGTAACTCTAGGTTCCACTTTGGTGTGACAATTAAGGCAGAGAGAATTTATTATGGTAGTTGGAGCTGTCATGCCTCGGGAGTTGCCTGTTAGCTCTCTCTTCTGTCTGATTAAGTTGGTAAATAGCTTTCAGTCAGGCGACTTTAGCATCAGTGACTCCATTTTGATTTTTAGCACTGGTCTATTCAGGAGCCTCATCCAAAACAGTGCTTCTTGCCATTTCCACTCAAACACTCATAATCTGTGGCTGTAAGAAGTCAATTTTCTCTTTTCTTTGGTTTCTGGCACAACCTTTGGAGTTTCCTCAGATATTTGAGTATCTTTTACTACTCAGAAAGAGCTCTTTCAGGCTCACTGGCTAAACGATCCTGAAGCTCTGGCTCCAGTGAGAGATTCTGCCTCAATAAACAAGTGGAGTGATAGACACCCATGTCAACTTCAGGCCTCCATACACATGTGCACACATCTACACCTACACACACATATGCACCACACACAAGCACACACACACACACACACCCCTCACTCATACATGCAAACATAAAACAAAGCAAAATGCTCTCTTTTGATCACATCTGAGAATGCTCTGGGTAGGGATTGCAGATAGACTTGGGATGAGACTGGTCCAGGAAAGACCTGTGATTGAATACAGGCTTGGGACCCTCAGTCACATCCTCTGGACCAGATCTACAAAGGTGACACAGGGGCTGGAGGGACGGCTCTTTGGTTAAGATCACTTGCTGGTCTTCCAGAGGCACCAGGTTCGATTCCTAGTACCATATGGCAGATCACAGCTGTTTGTAACTCCAGTTCCAGGGGCTCCAACACCCATACACAGATATAGATGTAGGCAAACGCCAATGCACATAAAATTTAAAAGAAACAAACTACTTAAAAAAAAAAACCTCTGACAGAGCACATATGATGAGTTTCTGGGTCAATGAACACACCGTGATGCTTGGAGGAAGCCTTGCCTAGGACCACATAGAAGCTTGGGGTTCCCTCCGTGTACTCTGTCCTCTGTTTCTCCTCATCTCGCTATTCTATTTTTCCACACTCATTTTCCTCCTCACACTTCTGTCTGGGGGTCTCTATTGACTTGTAGGCAAATCAAGGACTTTTCTTGGCATTTCTTTTTCTTCTTTGATGCACGAAGTATTTTCTTGCAGTTCCTTTTGATTCTTAGAATTTCTGCCATTGCACTTATGTGGCCTACCTCTTCTTGCCTGGTAGCCTACATTTTCCACTAGAGCCCTTGGCACATTAATGATGAGCACTTTAAGTTCCTGCGTGGTAATTCCATCATCTGTTTCACACCTGAGACACGTGAGTCTGTATCCTGTGTGTGTGTGTGTGTGTGTGTGTGTGTGCGAGAGAGAGAGAGAGAGAGAGAGAGAGAGAGAGAGAGAGAGAGAGAGAGAGAGAGAGAGAGAAAGAAAGAATGCTATGGCACATGTATAGAGCTCAGCGGTCAGCCTTAGGTATCCTTGCCTTGCACTTTGAGGCAGGGTCTCTCCTTCACCAACACACACAATAGTGTAACTGGCAAACGTTTCCTAGAATCCCCTCTCTCTACCTCCCATTTCCCTATAGGAGCCTTGGGAATCGACAAATCACCATGCTCCTGGGTTTGGGGGATCCAAACTGAGGTCTTTGTACTCTTGCAGCGAATGTATGATGGAGCCACACCCCTCCTCTCCCCAGACTTACTTTTTCTTGCTTTTTAGCATGCCTTGTAATTTGCTGAAAGTGGAACACGAGTGTCAGAAAATGGGAGCTGAAGGATGTCTTTTTTCTTTTTCTTCTCTCTCTCTCTCTCTCTCTCTCTCTCTCTCTCTCTCTCTTTTCCCCACCCCTCTCACTCTCCCCCTCTCTCCCTCTCTCTAGTTTTTCGAGACAGGGTTTCTCTGCATTGCTTTGGAGGCTGTCCTGGAACTCACTCTGTAGACCAGGCTGGCCTCCAACTCAGAGATCCGCCTGTCTCTGCCTCCCGAGTGCTGGGATTAAAGGCGTGCGCCACCAACGCCCGACTTTTTTCTCTTCTCTTAAAACAGGTTATCACTATGTAGTCTTGACAGGCTTGCAGCTCACTGTGTATAGCAGACAGGCCTTAAACTCACTGAGATTCACTTGCATGTGATTCTTGAGAGTGAGGTCCACGTTGACCTGGCTGTGGTCTGGACTGTTTAATGTTTGTTAGAGCAGCATGTGCTGAAGCTTCTCCTCCTCTAAAGTCCTTTTCCTGTCTTCCTTGTCTTTGATGCTCCCTAGCTAGTCCTCCTCAGACCAAGTCTGTGTCTTTCTAGTCTCTGTGACTGTCACCTACTGTTGTCACACTGGAGCACTGCTGGTCCAGTGTAGTGATGTATTATTTATGATTTATTAAAGCTTGTCTGAGGATTCAGAAAGCAAAGTCAACCACAAGCCATAGAAGCCAGGCTCACAACTTTAATCCCAGCAGCTAGAAGCTAGTAGGTGGTGGTACACACCTTTAATCCTAGGGTTCAGGATTAAGAGATAGACGGATCTCTGTGAGTTTAAGATCATCCAGGGATACATAAGACTGAGTCAACCTAAAAGAGTAACAGATCACATGCCTTTAATCCCAGCACTAGAAGCAGGGTCTTCAGGATTGGGTACCCGGCATTCATTATCTATCCACACCGAGGAGAAGCAGCAGTTTGAGACTTGGTGAAGAGCTCATGCGTGGATCAGCCGTTTCAGCCTGAGCTAGAGGTGAGAGCTAGTAGTGGCTGGCTGCTTTGCGTCCCTGATCTTCAGCTTGAAGTTTGAACCTCAATATCAGTCTCTGGGCCTTATATTTATTTGAGTTACAGTCCAGGCTCTGTGGCTGTCACCTTGTTATTGCACAGGGGCACTGCCGGTCCATGCTCTGTGGCTGTCCCCTGTTGTTGCTGCACTGGGGTACTTCTGGTCCAGGATCTGTGACTGTGACCTGCTGTCATTGCACTGGGGCTCTACTGGCAACCCTTCAGTGTTTCTCCTCTGATGCTAGGGGGCGCCAGAGTCAGGGAAATACCCTTTCTGCAGGTGGACCAGGACTCTGAAAGACCTGGGCAGGGGTGTGGTGCTCAGAAGCAGAGGGTGCTCTGGGCTCTTTCCCAGTGGTTGCTTCCCCCTTCCCCTTCTCAAACCAGGACTAGAGTCTTTAGACTCAGAGCTAGGACTGTCTGGCGAGCTTCACGAAAGTAGTCAACTCTGAGACTGTGTCCCCAGGGGTTCCTCATCCATGTGTTAGTCCAAGTTCAACCTCTAGCAGTTCTTCAAAGTTAGCGTTTAACAGGATCCTGCAGTCTTCTAAATCTAGAAACTTCTATTTCAAGCAAGTAGATCAGGTTTGCATGTCTGGATTTGTGTGTATGTCTAGATCTCAGGGAGCAGGGGTTCAGGAAATGCCATTGTTCTTTTCAAGATGATCAGCCTTTTCTTACATGAATGGCATTTGTGGCATCTATGCATTCTACCTACTGGACCTGAAGCAGGAATTCTCATTTGTAGTCTTTAGCCTATATATTATTGTACATGGTATGTTAGATTAATACTCGAGAGATTTTTGAGTTCCAGAAAATAGTACACATTTACAAATTTTCATTTCCAATTTTTCACTGCTGTCTAAAAATATTTTTATTTTCTGGGTGGTGTAGCTCATTTCTTTAATACCATCACTCAAGAGGCAGAGACAGGAAGATCTCTATGAGTTCAAGACCAGCCTGGTCTACAAAGTGAGTTCCAGGAAAGCCAGTGCTTTGAAGAGAAATCTTTGTTGTGGAATATTAGTTGAAGATGTGTTACATTCATTTATGCTGTGAAATATTTTAATGATGCAAAGATGTGTTGCATTCTTTTATGTTGCATTTGCTTAACTCTGTGAAGCTGTGTTACTTTGCCAGTCTAAAATGCTTGATTGGTCTAATAAAGGGCTGAATGGTCAATAGCAAGGCAGGAGAGAGGATAGCTGGTGCTGGCATACTGACAGAATAAACATAAGAATTGAGAGAAGTGAGAGGAGGAGGAGGAGAGAGGACACCAGGGGCCAGTCACCCAGCCACACAGTCAGCAGTGGAGTAAGAAATAAAGATATATAGAATAGAGAAAGGTAAAATCCCAAAGGCAAAAGGTAGATGGGATAATTTAAGAAAAACTGACTAGAAACAAGCTAAGCTAAGGCTGGGCATTCATAAATAATAATAAGCCTCTCTGTGTGTTTATTAGGGAATTGGGCAGTGGGATCCCAAAGAGCAAAGAGTAAAAAATTTTCACTTCCAACTGTAAGCCCTGTGTCAAAAAACTGACAAAAATATTTTTATATTTGATAATAGCCTCTAACCTTGCTAAACTTATTAGTCCCATAAGTTATTGTAGATTCCTATCAGTTTTTCTTCAGAGAAAACCAAGTTGTCTGCAACTGTTGACAATATAATTTCTCCTTGTTCAGTAGCTTTGATTTCTATATCTTTTGTATTATTGCACCCACTGATCTCCAGTTGAATGTGAATGGTGAAAGTGGATATCCTTTTGTTTGTCCTGTTGTCCTTCATCATTTATGTGATAAGGGTAGGCTACTCCCTTCCCCCTTTTTAAATAAAAATTATTAGGTTGGGGATGCTGAAAAGTCTGGCCATGAATGGATATTGTATTTTATTACATTCCCCCCACACATTTACATTTATTGTGGTTTCTCCTCATTCTGAATCCTAAGTTCCTTTTGGTGTCTTCTTGATTTTTATACCTGAAGAAATTGCTCAAAGCACTTCTTTTAGACCAGGCCTCTGTTTGAGATTGTCTTGATTTCTTCATTTTTGGATTTTTTTTGTTTTGCTGCATATAGAACTCTAGGTTGACAGTAGTTTTTCTATTAGCACTGTAGATATTACAAGATCCTGGTCCCACAACAACGTTGGCTCCTTATTGAACACGACATCATTTCTTCATCTGTAGGAGATTGCAGAAATTAAGGCATAGGGTAGGGAAATGAATTATCTCTGTTCTAGCCCTGATGCTTTAAGAAATGACTACTCATTTCCTGCTACCTATAACAGATCTGGAGTTTGATAGACTAAAATAAATTCAGAGATCAGGTAGGTTTTAGGTAGACAGCAGAGCTTTGGTTCCATTTTTCCACTCTTCTATTGGTTCTGCCATCCTCCAGCTTGGCCAGAGATGATCGCCAGTGACAACTGAAGCAGGAACTTCCTCATTCTATAGCTGAATACGTCACATGATGGCCCCTGGACCACTGACAGTTGAGAAGAACAGGCACTGATTGGCTTGAACCTGGGTTCCTGGTGACATTGCTGGAAAGGTGTTCATCTTAGTCTAAGGTCCTCTTCTAGAACTGAAGATGGACCATCATTCCTCTCCTGGGGAAAGAGAAGAAATCTGTTAGGCAGAAACAGGAGAAAGGGAAAGGAACAATGGTGGAAGCATTGTGAGATAACAACACTGTGTGGTCACATGGCTGCCTTCTTCTTGGGTCTCAAGAAGACTATTTCCCAGTGAGGCTGGGGTCTGGCGAGTGGGAAGCAGGAAGCTCTGAACTCTGTCTGGCACTGTCTTTCTAAACTTCTCACATACTTTTCCGGTACTCTCTCTTCTAATCTGGAGGATCATCCAGGCTGTACTGGACAGTGATGTAAGCCAGAGGTATGCTTGCATGGTGTCAAACCACTGGGCTTTGAGAGTCCATTCCTATAGTACACCACACCCTGTCTGTATCAGCACGTGGTCCTCAAGGCAGCAACACCAGGAGCCTTGCTTTGGGTACACATTTTCTCGTTTTCTCCAGTCTGTTAAACAGCATCTCTGGTAGCTTGGCTCTCTGTCTGGGCTGCTGTGTGGGAGGAGCTGCTTCTCCCTCCCTCTGCTGGCTATGATAGGACTCCTGATGCCACCGTGATGACATTTTTGTGACCCAGGTACACTGCCTTGTTCAGGTGTGACACCCTTCTTCCCCTCCTTCTCAAGCTGTGCCTGCAGCGGCACCAGCCCCAACTGCTTTACCTTCGCTGGTTCTTAACCACCTTCCCCGTGTGCCCACAGGCTCACAGCCTGCTCCTGTCTCTTAAGGCAGCTTGTTATGTAATTACCACAGACCCATCCCTTCCTTCTCCACAAAAATTATAACTAATAACTTGTGGGTCCACCCTGAAGTCATATAATCCCAGTCCACAGGGAAGAAACCAATGTTCTTTATTGTTCTGGGCAGTCTTTTGAAAAGCAAGAGAACCGTTTTATTTGGGTGTGTTTGGAAGGATTTGAAATGATTAGAGGACATTTTAAAATTACACTTGAAGTCCACAAGTTTCCTGAGACTCCAAGCTAGGAGCAGGGCTCGATCCATGGCTCATCCTATGATTTTGACCTTTAGTTAAGCTTAGTGCAGGGGTGGGCATATTAGGGATAGAATCCCAGACATTTTACATGCTTAGGGATGGAATTACATGTTGGGGAAGGAATTCCAAGCATTTTACATGCTTAGGGATGGGCAGGCTGGGGATGGAGTCCCAAGCTTTTTTACATGCTTACTCTACTGAGCTAATCTCAGCCCCTTTTATTTTTGAATGACATAGATAAGGTTAGGCCAACTATAAAATCACTTTATTTAATTTTGTACCAAAACATACATAATGCGAAAATTTCCATTTTAACCTCAGAACTCAGGGGCATTAAGTAAACTCATGATACTGTTCAGCCATCAACATCCATTGCCAAAACCAGCATCATCATAAATGGAAATTTTCGCATTATGAATATCCCATCTGCCTTCCCCCAGCCTGGGCAATTGCCTGTCTACTTGATCAGTGTTATGATGTTAGGTGCTGCTATCATGGAGTCACTCAGCATTTGTCTTTTATCCTGATTGGCATATGTTACCTAGCACAGTGTCTTTAAGGCTCATCCATGTGGTGGCCCATGCCAGGATATCCTTCCTTTTTTTTCTTCTCCCTCATTTCCCATTTTGTTCTGGTGCCTTCTGTCTCCAGAGTGTTGGCATTCCTGGCCTGCACCACCCTGCCTTGTTATGTTTAATTTCTTAAGGAACCATTATGTTAAGTATCGTTTTACTATAGCCATTTTTGTGGGATCTTGTGGTTTTTGATTTGTATTTCCCTGATGGAGAAGGGCTTTTAATTTCTAGTTTTCAAGTAGATATTTTCATCTTGTCAGTTCTGATCTTTGAGCCATTTTAGCCAATTTCTGTGTACTGAATCTTGGGCACATGTGGATTTCCTCTTGTTCTCCCACCATTTGTTGAAGGGGTGATCGGTTCTTCCCTGAATTGTCTGACAGAAATCAATTGTCCTTAGACTTGAGGTTTTATTCTGTGCAATTGGTTCTCCTCCATTGACCTGTATTTGGAACCTTAGGTTAATCTACACTGCTTTGCCTGACAGTGGATTTGTCTGTTTAGGATCACCTGAGTCTGCGTGAATTTTAGGATCAACTTCCCAGCTTCTGAAAGGAAGTCAGTTTCATTTTGACAGGGATTTCGCTGAGTCTCCAGCTCAATCCAGGAGACTCTGAAGCTTACCTTGAGTACAGAGACCTTGAGGAAATCCTCCTGGAGCACCAGAGGTGATTTCTGAACGAGTGAAGGCACAATAGAAGTTAATTAGAAGGGATGGGGAAGAGCTCTATTGACCCAGGCATAAGCTTCTGACAGGGCCTGCAATGGGCAAGAGTGTGTTGGGCTGAGAGGTGAGGATTGTAGAGACTGAAGTATAATAGAGAGACAGAGGGAGGGAAAGAGATGTGTGCTTGAAGAGAGGGAGAGAGAGATGGGGAGTGGAAGCAGAGATGAACGGCGGTGAGGAAAGAGTGGAGAGTCATTTCCCTGGTCTCTGGAGTCAGGAATCCATTTGTGACTTGTTCCCATGTGTCCCTACTCTGTCAGAGGCAGACACTACAGGCCAGCTCAGACCACACATCCTCATGTCTTCTAAGTCTTCTAAGCGCATCTACCTTTCTCCAGAGAACAGTGATGGGAATGGTTGCCATGGGTACCTTTAGGGCAGGATCCAGGTACTCCACTGTGTTTGCTGGTGTGGAGGCACAGGGGTCCTAACTCGGCCTCCATTTGTGGAACTCTAGGTCTTCAAACTGACTCAGGTTTGGAAGAGGGCACAGGGCTGTACTGTCCTCTTGGGAGCCTTGTGCTAAGCCTGCAGATCAGCCCTATTTGCTGTACTCCTGTAGCACACTTCTGTCATCTGTGCTACCTTCAGATGTCATGCACCGTTGAGCTGTTCTCTGAGTCATTCCTCTATGGGCATCACTCCAGGTGTAATAACCTCCACCTGGCTTCTGGCAATGGTTTCCACCACCTGGCTGCCATTGTTATGGAGTTCACTCATCCGGACTGTTAACAGCTCTGACTCCCAGCAATCCTGGCTACATGGAAGATCTGCTATTGCAGTTTTGTTTTGTGGGTTTTGTGATGGAGCCTAGCCCTGGCTTCAAATGCCTAGCATCTGTGATCCACCTCTCTCAGCTTACTATGTAGCTAGAGTCTGCTACCATGGTTAGATTTTTCTGCCTCACGCTCAAAATGAAAGACTTTCCCCCCGGGTCTTGCTACAGTATCAGGTCTATTGGGCTCTCTGCTTGCCAAGTGCAGATCTTAGGACATGTCAGATTCCACAGTGCTGTGATTCCTGGTGTGTGAATTCTGTTTCTCTGCAGACTCTAGCACACATCATCTTCCTTGAACATTAAAAAAATGATTTGCTTGTATATGTGTGCATGGTATATGTACATGATATATATACATGTTCACATGTGTGTGTGCACATATGTGCATTAATGTGCATGCACATGGAGGCCAGAGGCTAACATTGGGTATCTCCCTTGATTGCTCTCCACCTTATATTTTAAGGCAGGGTCTCTCACTTAAACCCAGAGCTTTGCCAGTTTCCTGGTCTAACTAGCCAGCTTACTTCCAAGTACTGGGGTTACAGGCGGGCCACAACACCTGTCTGGCATTTATGGAAGTGCTGACACTGTAGTGAAATATTGTTTATGATTTACTAAAACTTGACTGAGGATTTAGAAAAGCAAAGTCAGCCTCAAGCTATAGAGATCAAGCAGTGGTGATACACATCTTTAATCCCAGCAGCCAGAAGCTAGGAGGTGATGGTACACACCTTTAATCCTAGGACTCAGGATTAAGAGAGACGGATCTCTGTGAGTTCAAGGCCACCTAGATCTACACAAGAGTGAATCAGTCTAAAAGAGAATTATAGCTCACATCTTTAATCCCAGCATTAGGGATTAACCAGATGTCCTTATTATCTGGTTCTGCTTGCATCTGAGTATGGACACATGTTGCCCAGGTCTCTCTCTGGAGTGTCGTCTCTGTCTTCTCCTCACCACACCCATCTAGACCTGGGCTTCATGGCCAGGAGGGCAGAAGGATCAGATCCTGAGGGACAGCTCTTGTTCTGTTGGGGAGAAGTCACTCCATTCTTGTGAGCAAGGACTGGCCAGGAAAGGCTGGGCAGCTGCCGCTATTGGCTCAGGGTTTCTCAGGCAGCTACTCCAGACCAGATGGCCCCAGCTCAAATGTCAGGCCCTATTTTTTTCTAGGCTTTCTCAGGACCAATGAGAGAGGCTCCGAGCAGACTCTGCCTCAGAGCTCGTAGAAGAGCAGGCAGGTACCTTGACTTTGGACTCCGGGCTATGTAACATTTTCCTGCTCTTATAAGCTGCCAAGCTTTTGGTAATTTATTATGGCAGTCAGGAAACTAACCCTCCATCTAACAGTATTGTCTCTATGGCAACGACTTGCCTGCACATCTCCCATGCCTCATATAGCATGCCAGCTAGTGCATTCCTTCTACACATATACCCATATAAGCCCTGCCCCAAGTCTCCACAGGTGGGCATGTAACACTCAAACCAGGGACACCTCATACTTGCACCTACCTATCTGTCCTCACCTTATGTTAGTCATCTGGATCCAAACACCTCCCCCCTCCTTTGCCTGCTTTATCAGACTCCTCTGGACACTGTAACCAATCAGGCTCTCTGAACAGTTGCTGAGATGGAGTTGCCTATGTGAGATATCGATCAGGGATCAATAGCTGGGGAGGGAGAACTAGGATGCAGACAAAACCTAGGCTTGGCTGATGCTTGCAAAGGTGCTCTGTAATGACTGGAGCAGGCTGGCCCTGGGTTCCTTAGTTCAGTCCAAGCAAAGTAGCTGGTGTCAGGGACAAGCCACTCCTTGAAGGGGCATCTGGGCAGTTCATCTCCATGTTCACTCTCTCAGCACGGATGTGAATGGAAACACCCTCACATGACAAATGAGGAAATGGAGGCTAAAAAGCCAACAGCCCTTTTCACAGTGCAAGTTTCCTAGAAGCAAAGGACCAGTGCTAAAAGAGTCTGTGTTAACTACCCAGGAATTTCCCTCAACTTCACCCCACCGGTTCTTCCTTAAAATGTGTTTTACCTGTGTGTATGTCTGTGCACCATGGGCAGGCAGTTCCGTCAGAGGTCAGAAAAGGGCATCAGATCCTCTGGAACTGGGGTTACACACAGTTGTGAGACACCATGTGGCTGTTCTAGAAGAGTAATCAGTGCACTTAACCAATTAGCCCATCTCTCCATCCCTCACTGGTTCTTTCTTACATTGACCCTGAGAGGCCTGTGTAACTTCCACCTGTGTGTGTGTGTGTGTGTGTGTGTGTGTGTGTGTGTGTGTGTGCACTGAGCATAGAACTCAAGGCCTCGAAGTTGCTAGGCATATGCTCTGCCACTAATCTACACTCTTCCCATCAGTAGTCAGAATCTGAACGAGGTCCACAATGTTATAACCCTCCAGGAAGTCGGCGTCTTTGTTTCTTTTTGGGTACCCGGTAGACACAACTGAAAGGGGGAGATCTTCATTTTGGCTCCTCTTGTTGGTTGTTTTTGTTTGTAGTCTTTGGCCCACTACCCAACTCCCAAACAAATTAACATGGAGGTTTGTTCTTAGATATGAATGCCCAGCCTTAGTCTGGTTTGTTTCTTGCCAGCTTCCCTTTAATTATCCCATCTATCTTTGGCCTTGGTGTAGGGAGAGATCTTACTAGGAACCTGTGGCCACACCCAAATGGTCACAGTACATGCCTAGTAAGATCTCTCCCTATACTTTGGGGCTGTTATCTTTCTATATCCCTGTATACCTTTTCTTTCCTTCTTACCCATTGTCTGGCTGTGTAGCTGGGTGCCAGGCTCCCGAGTCTTCTTCCTTCCTCTCTCATTCCCAGATCTTTTTCTCCTCATATTTATCCTGTCTGCTTGCCTGCCCTGCCTATTTCTCTCTCCTGCCTCACTATTGGCTGTTCAGAGCTTTATTAGATCATGAGGTGTTTTAAACAGGCACATTAGCACTGCTTCACAGAGTTAAACAACTGCAACATAAACAAAAGTAACACACCTTAAAATAATATTCCCCAACAGACTTCCAGTTTCAGACATCCCAATTCCTGTCCCATGAACTTAGGCGGCAGGCTTGTGGGAAGAACATTTTCCTCACCTTATGGAAGACAGGAGGTAGAGAGAGGGAGATAGAAGAAGCCAGGGACAAGACACACCAAGGACCAGTTCCTCCAGCCAGGTCCCCTACCTCCTAAAGTGTCCAGAACATCCCCCCCCCCCCCCCCTGCGCACCCAAAACAGTTCCAGGAGCTGGGGAACCTATGAGACGCTTTACATGCAAACCGTACCAGCAAGGAGGAGTGGCTCTAATGCCCAGTCGGCCATTTAGAGAGAAGAGCATGCTGCCTTAGCAAGAGCTGAGCTGTTATGTAACAAAGGACAGCGTGTTTCTGGTCTTCATTTAGAACAACATGATTACAGGCAAACCCTGAAGCTGACGCTTTACCTGGCAGCTTTTCAGAAAGCCCCTCAGATTTCACTCCTCCATGAGTGATGCAGTGTGCCTCACATGATAGATAAACAAAATTAGCTTTCTGTGGGGGACAAAAAAGAGTAGAATTATGGCTTAAAAAAAAACTGAGTTTCTTTCCTTCTCCTTCTCCTTCTCCTTCTTCAAGACAGGATTTCTCTGTGTAGCCCTGGCTGTCCTACAACTCAGCTTTTCAGACCAGACTGACTTGGAACTCACAGAAAGCCACCTGCTTCTGCCTCCCTAGTGCTGAATTAAAAGCATGCACCACCACCGCCTGACTCACTGACAGTTTTCTATAAGAGAATTCTGATGCTGAAGTGAAAAAAACCTCAAATCATTAAAAATAATATTATTCTGATTATTAGAAATCTTACTTTCCTGTTTCTGTGATAAAATATCCTGATAGAATCAACTTAAAGGACAAAGGGGCTTTCTGTCTGTCTGTCTGTCTGTCTGTTTGTTTTTGACTCACCATTGGAGTTGCAGTCCACTGTGGCAGGGAGTTACAGCAACAGGATCCAGACTTAGTTGGTGACATTACATCCATAGATAGGAGGCAGAGTGCAATGAATGTGACTGCCTAATGAGGAGCCCTCTCCATGTTCCAGAGTCCAGGATTCCTTCCCAGGGAATGGCCCCACCCCCAGTAAAGGTGGGTTTTCAACAGTTAGCCTAATCAGACAATCCCACACAGGCATGCCCATCAGCCCATCTTCCAGGTGATTCTCAAATTAACAACTCACAGTAGCCATCAAATAACTATGTCTACTATGCAAAAACACAGTTTAGCAAATAGAAGAAAACTATAGCTATTTAGAGCCCTACCACACAGAGACAATCCTTGCTAATATTTTGGTGCTGAGCCTTTTAGTGTTTTCCTTGTGGATATGTAACTGTTAATATATATATATATATGTATATATATATTGCTTACAAGATGTGTGTATGCATGTGTGCATGTGTGTCTGTGTAGATATACTTGTATATTTTGTAGATTTGATTTTACCAATATGGAATTGTAATGTACAGATTGGCTTTAAAAACAGCAATGTTTCCTTTCTGATTAAAAAGCAACACATGTTCGTGAAGAGATTTGGAAAATGTAGAGAAACAGAATGAAATATCTAAGTCACAAGCAATGCTGTGTTCCATAATATTGACTGTTTTATAACCTGATTTTAAAAAATGTTAGGACTAAGAGGGAGCCTTTGGATGGGATTTATGAGACTTCAGTGTTCCCTCTGGCAGTGCTGGACATTAAACTCCAGGTCTTGCACCTGCTAGGTACATGCTCTACCACTGAGAATTACCCCTCCCAGGCTCAAGCCTCTGGGTGGAATTCTTCCAAGCTATTCCTCTCCCTCTTTCACACGAAGGGGAAAATGCCTGTGTTTTCTGAAAGCAGTTTCACTTTAGACAGTGGACAAGGGGAGAGAAAGGGAAAGGGAAGATGGAGGCTGCTTTCTTTTCAAATCTTCTATGCTCCAGAAAGTATGGGAGAGAGCCTGGTTACTTTGTAACAGTATCAGAAACGAAGCCAATATAACCTTAGGTGATCTATCATTTCTGATTCCTTCTTAGGAGCTGGGGCAGCAGTTGAACAACATATGTCTTGACTATAAGCAAATGATTTCTAGGGATGAGTTAGTCTTGTCTTGGAAGAGAGAGGGGTTAATAAACTGGTCATAGGTAAGCAAATAGGAGATGGTAAGGACAACGGATAATGTGGGCTTTGATTGGCCACACCAATGGTCATGGAGACCAAAGAGTATATTCTGTGTCTGTCCACCCATGCACCCATCCATCCCCAAAGTCAACAAGTATGCTCTTACTTTTATTTACTTTTTAATCTTATTATTTTCTTTTTTGGAGCTGAGGACCAAACCCAGGGCTTCACACTTGCTGGACAAGCACTCTACCACTGAGCTAAATCCACAGCCCCTATTTTTATTTTTTTTAGATTTGTTTTTTTATTTTCAGTTTACATCTTAACTCAGTGTGGCCTTGACCTCAATATGCTGCTGAGGCCTCTGACCTTCCTGCCTCTGCCTCCTGTGTGCTGGCCTTCTGAGCATACATCACCATGCCCAGATTTATTTTTAGAATAGATTAGTCCTTTCAAAATATTTATTTTTAGTTTATGTGTATGCTTGTTTACATGTACGTATTATGTGTACCACGTGAATGCCTGGTGCCTGTGGAGGTCGAAGTTTGGATCCCCTGGGACTAGAGTTGTGAGTTGCTGTGTGGGTGTTGGGAATAAAACCTGGGTCCTCTACAAAAGCAGCTGGTGCTTTTAACGGTGGAGCCATCTCTCCAGCCCCTGTTTTATTTATTAGTTTATTTGTTTGCTTTTTGAAGCAGGGTCTCATGTAGTCCAAACTGGCCTTGGACTCCAAGTATGTTCTAGCATTTAATAACTATATTCTGTTATACAGGAGTGAAGAAGACACAGTCTTCTTGCCCTTCGGGTGGGGTGAGGTCACTGTCTACATCATTGTCTCTTGTGAGCTGTACCGTGACTTAAAGAGGGAAACAGATAAATAGGTAGCCGTGCACAACGCTGGTGTTAAGCAAGAAAAGAGAGTGTGGGGCGCAGAGGAGGGCTGTTTACTCAAGCACTGAGCATGAAGGGGAATTTTGAATGACTCTTCCTGGAGGACATTGTCTCTAAGTTTCGCCTCATGGATGAAGAGGAATTAATAGGGTGAAGGAGTTCCAAGCAGAAGCAGCATTTCAAGTGCTCAGAAGTCGGGAGAAATCTTGGTTTAACCAGAGATTTGTGGAGGGTATGTGTGGTTGGGAGTAGGGAGGGGCCAGAGAGGGCCAGGACAGATGAGTATAAAGATGTTGTATCATAAGGGGTCTGCAGAAAAAGATGTATGACTTTCACCCTGAGGTTGGTGAGGACTAACTAAAGGGTCTTACAACAAGAGGACTGGAGAGATGGCTCAGAGGCAAAGAGAACATGTTCTGCTCTTACAGAGGACCTAAGTTCAATTTCCCAGGCATCTTGCAACTGCCTGTACCTTCAGTTCAGGGAATTCAATGCATACTCACCCACAGATTCACATACACACTCAGAATTAAAATGAAATAGGTCTTGAAAAAGAAAAAAATGAAATATAAGCAAGCACAAGTATAATGTAGGAAAAGCTTTATAGACCCCATTGTAAAGAAGCAAGGATTGTAACCCCAAAAGAGGAAGAGGGAACAGAGTAAAATACAAGAGCCAGGATGGAAAGAATGCTGTGAAATGTCGTCCTCTGGACATGACACGGCATTGCACTCACAGACTCACTGCAGCTATGGATCCCTGCACAAGACCAAGCCAATCAACATTCAGCATCGATGGGAGAAGGGTTTAAGAGGCTCCAAGCCTAGCTTGGGTGGACTATAATCAAGGTACATTGTATACATGTGTGAAATTGTCAAGGAATAAAATTGAAAAGTCTTTTTAAAATATTGAGGGCATGCACCATGGACTATGAGAATGACATGCATTGATATTTTTCAGTGCATGCCAATGTATAATCTTCAGTGTAAACAACATATCCAGTCCTACTATCATTGGGAGAGAAAATAAAGAGACCCATATTCAAAAGCAATCAGCAAGCGAGGGAAAGCACAAACCATGATACACAAAGAATTGATTTCTTTAATATGTAAGCAGCCCTCTCAAAAATAACCAACTCACCAAAAGTATATGTGTATGTATATATACATATATATTACACACACACACGCACACACACACACACACACACACACACACACACGCATATGTTTTCAAGACAGCATTTCTTTGTGTAGCCCTAGTTGTCCTGGAACTGTCTCTGTATACCAGGCTGGCCTTGAACTGAGAGCCCCACCTTCCTCTGCCTCCCAAGTGCTGGAATTAAAAGTGTGTGTCACCATGCTGAATCCAAAATATTTTTAATGAAAATAAGCAGAAGTCATGAACCAGCAACCTATAAACAAGAAAACACTCCCAAATATTACAAGTTCCTACTTATAAAAATTCAAAGCACTCACTTTAAAATCTGATAAGATTTATCACCTAGCCAGGTCTGCAATGCATTTTCAAAGCTTTGACAATACACATACTTTGACCCAGACATTATATTTCTTGAGGCTTGTGTTAAGGAAATAATCAGAGATGTGGGACTGGGGAGATGGCTCAGCAGTTTAGAGCACTTACTGCTCTTCCAGAGGACCCAGGTTCAATTCCCAGCACCCACTTGGCAGTTTACAACTGTCTGTAACTTCAGTTCCAGGTCATCTGGCATCCTCACACATATATGCATTCAAAATATCAGTGCACAGAAAATAAAAATAAAGTTTAAAGAATTATAGATATACAAGAAATATGTAACTAAGAAAATATTCCTTGTGGCATAATAGTTTTTTTTCCCCTGATGCAAAAACAGAGAGTCTTTTATTATTAACAAGTTAACTGTCTTTAACTCAGTTGGCGTGAGAAGGACCCAAAGGAGCCTCGATGCATGGGTGGGGTGGGGTGGAGTGTGGATGTGTTGGGAGGAACAAGGGGGAATGTCTAGGGGTATGCAACAGTCTCAGGATTGGTGTGCTTCCAGGCTTGGGCGGTCTGTCCTGTGTTGATTGGTCAACGTTGTTATGGCCTATAGGCCCTCCCAGGGCGGTTGCTAGTGGCATAATAATTTTAATAGCAACAAAACTGGACAGGAGAATTGCAGCAAGATGACAGAGTATTATTGTTTTTGTTTTTGTTTTCATTTTCTACCATCTATAGTAATGATAAATAGCTTCTGTAATTTAAAAAACAAACAAACAAAGGCTGCATTTTGGAAAGGAGGGGGAAAAATCTCTTTAGCTACAAGTACTCTTTTGGAGAACTGCCACTGTCCAAAAATCTCCAGAGCTTTCTCTTCGGCACTCCTCAGATTGAGTTTCTAAAGCACATAGGAAATTGGTCTCAATATTCTGAAGTTGCCTGTTTCATTTTACATAAAAACAGCTGTGATTCAGGTCCATCGCCCACCTTTTCATCTGCCTCTATGCCAAAATGACTTCAGGGTCTTGTGGGAGGAAAAAAAAGCACACTCTTAAAGAACGACAATTTCCCTTTGCTGAAGAACGGAAAGCAAGTACTGTCTAGTTTTAGGCATACATTTATCTGCTCAGCAGTGCTCAGCATATGGAGATCAATAAATAGTAGTGGTTGTTATTCTCATTCGCTTATTTGGTTTTATTTATTTCTGCAGTTGTAAAGGAAGCCAGATTTCTGGGGCCAGATGGGTGAATTCTCCAGCCAATGCTTTTACTAAAATACTAACTCACGCCATCAGTTATTCTGGGTGGACACTCTAACTCCCACCTTAAAATGTCAAGCTTTCAGGCAGCCGTTGGTGGCACATGCCTTTAATCCCAGCACTCGGGAGGCAGAGGCAGGCAGATCTCTGTGAATTCAAGGCCAGCCTGGTCTACAGAGCAAGTTCCAGGACAGCCTCCAAAACAATACAGAGAAACCCTGTCTCAAAAAACCAAAAAAAAAGAGTCAAGTTTCCAGGACCCCAAGAAGCAATGAATACTGTCGGTTAAGTGCCTTAGCAACACCCACGAGCTGTGGGAATGGGCACCCACTGTTATCCCTCCAGGTACTTTAAATTATGATGTTTAAGATAACATTGGGAGTGGGGCTGAGCATTGGTCTGCCCTCCACTGCCCTCTAGGAGTGAGGAAGGGAAATGTTGCATCTCTTGCTCGGTAGTACCTTTTAGAGAAGGCTGTGCATTGTAAAATATCACCTGTGGGGCGGGGGGGGGGGGTGCGGCTAGAACTTGCCTTACCTACTGAGTGTGCATGGAGATAATGCCAACTTGGTAGCGGACCCTGTGGCAAAGCTTGCTCTACTGCAAATTCATGACCTTAAATAAGTCATTTTCCCTCTCCAAGTTTTATCGTCTGTTCAAGGTGGGGCCAGTAAGATGGCTATTTCATGGGATTGTTGCATAATAACTTAAGATAGCAAAAATTACCACCAGAAATAATTCCAGGAACATTGCAGGTGCTCCACATATGGCACCTCTACTAAAAGATGCCAGGCATACGATTAGGCCATATTCTAGAAGGTTTCAAAAAGAGAGCAAAAATAGAACTAGATGGAGGAAAACTCTTGTGATCTTTCTTCCTCTGAAACGTAAGGCTTATTTTGCTTTGCCTTCTCTCCATGAATCCCACAGTAGGGATGATTTTCCCAGATCAGGAAGAGCAGAAAGGAGAGGTCAGAGGAAGACCAGGACAGCAGTCTTTTCTATCCAAAAAGACAGAGTGTGACTCTAGACAAAAGGACCCAAGGACACCAGTGTTCGTTTTGTACCCAGTCTGATTAGGGATATGGATGAGCAGGCTGAAAAGTAATTGGGGCCCCATTAAAGAATGGGCACTGTTATTAACTAGGAATGCCTGCTTTGGTTTAGGACAGATGATTGGTGGCACATACACTGTAAATTTGCTTTCTTTTTGGTAAAAGAGCTGTTAACCTGTGGTCTGTGGACCAGCACTGGTTTGTAAACCATTTGAAACTGGTCTAGGACAAAATAAGAATTGAAATCAGGAGTGCTTAGAAAATTTTAGAGCAATCTGACAGTAAATTTCCAGCTATTTTATATCTAATAAAATATCTGAGTTTTTATTTCATGTCTTTAAATTTTTCTCCTAGTAATTCACTTTTATTGTATTTTATGAAAGTTTTTGTTCATGACAGCTTGGGGAAACTGTCCTTCACGAAGGACATTAAGGAGTATTAACTGAGACCTAGAGTAGGAAGGACAAAAGGAGTCCTTTTTGGCTTTCCAGGGCCACCAAAGCTGATGAGCACCACAGACAACAGAGTCCCAAGGGATGAGTACTGTTCGGATGACTGCAAATCTCCCAAAAATGTCTGTATTTAGTGACTTTGGGTGGTGGCAGAATTTAGGGGTCCTGGATAAGTATTTTTTTTCCTTAGGAAATTGTCAATAAACTGAATATTCTCCCATTTTTTTTCCTTTTGTTACCCCAAAGGTTGGTTGCTTTGGAAAAAGTGAGGCAGCTCAACAAATAAGATGTAAGTTTTCACAGAAATAGCAGGGGTCCATAGCTACTCTTGGGGATGAGAAGCGAAGTCACATACCTGCATCTGTTCACAGCATCCCGAGGCAGGTTCTGAGATGCACCACTGCACATGCCGTATGGTGGCTGATGTGGTAGCCCCCTGCTTTCTTCATTGTGGACTCTTAGAGGTGAGGGTACATGTGCTCCAACCATTCAATTACACTGTAGATTTGCAGAAATTGGTTTTTCTAGCTGCCTGAGCAGTTGAGGGCTTGACAATTCCCAGTAAATTATTTATATTGAAGCCATAAAAAAGAAGTCATGGGAGGGAAATGCAGAGGAAAGCTGAAGGTTTAGCAGAAAATTTTAACAGTGTAGGCAGACAATGCACAGGAGGGATGGGTGGGTGGATGACAGCCCTGCCCTTCACCTGGGAATTCTTTATACTCCAACCAGAAGCCAGAGCATTGCTACAGATGAGAGACTGCACAGTCTCTTCCAAGACTTTGTTCTCAGGCAGAATTTTCTGAGTCAGTTTTGGTAGAGGTCATTGACAGGGACGATCCTGAGTCTGGGATAGTGTCAAACATACCTGGTTTCAAATCTTGGATCCAGGGCTGGGCTATAGCTCAGAGGCAGAGCACTTTCCTAGCCTGTGTGTGTGTGTGTGTGTGTGTGTGTGTGTGTGTGTGTGTGTGTGTGTGTGTGTGTGGCCCTGGATATAACCCCCATGCTGCTACTAGAAAAGCAATCAATCCTGGGTCTTTTGGGTATTAGCTGTAAGGTGCCTTACTTTCTGGTTCACAGTTTTCCTCATCTATCACAAAAGGACAGTAGTAAAACCTTTTCCTAGGATCTGAGCTGATAAATTCTGCAGGACAAATTCTCATGGGAAGAGCATGAAAGACAGGTGAACTGGATTGAATATATGAAGCCTTCTGGTCTACCTATCTTATGTTTGTTGTGTATCTGGATCTATAGCTTCTTTATCTTCCACCTAGCTTTTAAAAAAAAGTCAAGAGGTTGGATGGGTGATGCACACTTTTAGTCTCAGAATTTAGGAGACAGAGGGCAGGCAGATCTCTGTGAGTTTGAGGTCAGCCTGGCCTACAAGTAAGCTCAGGACAACCAAGACTATAGAGAAAGCATGTCTCAAAAAACCAAAAACCAAAACTAACAAACAAAAAAAATTGAAACTTTTTTGTTTTGTTATCTGCATTCAAAAACACTCTGTAACTGACTTTGTTTCCTAGTTTTTAGTTTACTTACACATGAGTGGCGGTTCAGATTAGGATCCTGGTTCACTAGAGTGCAAATCCTAAAATGGCACTCCTCTGTGTTAGATGGCCTTTATTATGGTAACAAGCATCTAAATCAACCTAAAGGAGGTGTTTTAGTCAATGCTCTATTACTGTGAAGAAACTCCATGACCATGGCAACTCTTACAAAATAAAACATTTAACTGGGGCTGGCTTACAGTTTCAGAGGTTTAGTCCATTATTGTCATGGTAGGAATCATAGTGGCATGCAGGCAGACATGGTGTTGGAGAAGTGGCAGAGAGTTCTACATATGGATAGGTAGGCAGAAGGAAGGGAGAAACATTGCACCTAGCTTAAGCCTACCCCAGTAAAACACTTCCTCCATTGAGACCACACCTCCTAATCCCTGTCAAACGGTACCACTCCCTAATGACCAAGCATTCAAAAATATGAGCCTATGTGGGTCATTCTATTTAAATCATCACAGGAGGGAAGGTTCACTTTGGCTCATGGCTATTGTACAGTCAGTTGGTGCCACTGATTCTCAGGTTTGTCGGGTGGCTACACATTATGGTAGAGTAAGAGTGGGCAGCCAGGCATTGATGGTACATGTCTTTAATCCCAGCACTGAGGAGGCAGAGGCAGGCAGATCACTGTGAATTAGAGACCAACCTGGTTTACAGAGCGACTTCCAAGACAGGCTCCAAAACAATACAGAGAAATCCTGTCTTGAAAAACAAAAAAACAAAACAAAAACAAACAAAAAACAAATGGAGTCTACTCTCCAAACCAAGAAAATGCTACTACTGTACACCCACCTGCATAAACAGATCTGAGAGTCAGCATGTACCCAACAGAAAAAAAAAGCCCATGTGTTTTCATGACAACACAAATGCAGTGATATTCACAACAATGCTATCTGAAATAATCATGAGGAAATAACCTACATGTCTACCTGAGCAGAGTAGGAAATTGTCAGTTGTTGATCTAGACGAAATACTAGACAGGAAGAGCATGCTGTTGCTATCTGAAATATGACTGGCTTCAAAGGAGAAATCAAGAGGGTTTAATGAAAACTGGCTTGTTGTTAGAGGTCACACTCAGGGTGCATGCTGGGAGCTAGGTAAGTGTTCTCCTACTGAGCCACAAGTTTGATTGTAAAATTGCTAACTAGTTAGATCCCAAACCCAAATATGGTTGGAGGCAAGCCAACAGACGAACTTGGAATTTACTACAGAATCCAGTCTCATTCCCTAGTTTACTGGCTAGCTCTAAACCCAAGGGAAGAGGTTTTCTCATTAGCTTGCAAAGATTAAAAAAAAAAAAGGAAATTGAAATTCTTGTTTCCTTGGTTCACTAACTTGTTGGCTATCTGAAAGCCTGACTGGAAGTCTGCTTTGAGCTCTGTGCCTGATGTGGCTCACACAGACAATCTGAGGGGTGGGCCATCAAAGGGCAGAGTCAGGGTTGGAGGTGATGCCAGGTCTTTGCTGGCTGAGGATCTGGAAAGATCTCACCTTGTCCCCCTCAAGGCATCTGCCCTTCTGCCTTGTTTCTCATTGAGAAGACAGACCTCTTATCCTCCCCTGCTGGTGCTTTCCAGCTTCTGAGCTCAGCCAGGGGGATGAAGACCAGACTATGCTGGCGTCACCTTAGCGGAGGTCATGGAGCCATGGAGTGCCCTGGAGTAGAGGCATAAAATAAGAACTAGTGACAATGCTGCTCTTGAGAACAAAAACCTACCAGCTGGTTCAAAATGTCACCAGGTCTTTTTTTTTTTTTAACATAGGAAATGAAATGGCTTTGCTTCTGGCCACTTCTGCGTGACTCTTTCAAACTGAAGGTTTGTCCCTGAAGATGCCCGGGAGCAAATTCAAACAGCAGAAGGCTCTGATGCTAAACCAAAGGCAGCTGTTCAGAGCAGCCTCCCTTTCTCAGGTACAGGCACCCTTCAAAGCTTCGGATGTTCATTAGGTTATAGCCTGGGCCTGACAGCCATCCTTAAGCTAGTTCCTTTCATGACTGTAGAGCCGGGACCTGGGCTATATGTGGGTAGCAAGGGTCTGCAGCGCTCTGCCGCTCCTGGACTCAGCAGGGGAAATTATACTCCACAGTTAGAGAAAGAATTTGTCTTTTCTGTTTAAAGGCCGAAGCGGGCAATGATGCTTAGGCTCAGCTATATGGGCGATGCAAAACAGAAAGTGGTTAAAAGAGAGCACTGAGTTCAAACGGTTGCGCTGCTGACCTGCCGTGTGGCCTTGAGCCCGGCCCTGTGAACTTGAATGCCCTTATATTCAGAAGGCCTACTGGATCCACTCAATAGGGCTGTGGTGAGGATGAAATGAGATGACGTTTGGAAAGCACTCAGCGCCGCTCCTGCCACACGCTGCAGTTTGGACAAAAGGGTTGCTGTGGTGGTTAATGTTGGCCACCGCCTTGACAGACTTGAATGTTCTAAGAGACAAAGCTCTGAGGGGAACTGTGAGGGAGCTTCTACGACAGGTTGCATTTGGGAAGACCCACCCTAAAGGTGGGCAGGCCGTTCTGTGGGCTGGGATCCTGGACTGAACAGGGTACCCCATCCGTTTCTCACTGTGGGTGCGGCGTTCAGGCCACATGCTCCTCCCACCGTGACTTCTCCACCCCAAACTGTGAGTCAAAGTGGACCCTCCCTTCCTGAAGTTGCTGCAGTCAGGTGTTCAATCACATTAATAAGAAAAGGAACTAATAAAATTGCTCTCCCCATGCCCCCTGGGCTTGAATAATGTTTTATCACCGAGCTGCATCCCAGCCTTGGGTGTGGCTTTTATTCGCATCTGATGGTGCCTCTCATAATCACAGCCAAGCTTTTGTGACCCCTCCCCGTTTCCAGTTTTGCATCTTTCAGATGAATTCTGTGGCTGGGATGCTGTCTGCCTCCAGATGTCTGGTGCTCCCATTAACCAGCCCACAGACCTGCATTTGGTGCAGACATTTCACCAGGATGATAGGCAAGAAATTGAGTTAGGGGCTGCTACAGCGTTCCCAACGCTGTCCAGGTGTCTCCTCTCATTTCAGGATCAGGGCAGTCTGGCTTTTTTCTCCATCTGTGGGGAACGTTGGACTCGTGGGTGTGAGGTAAGCTTGGGCCTCAGCAACTGCTTCTGCCCTTTGGAGATCTGCCAGTGGGAGAGGAGGTGACACACACCCACAATTGTCTGCTTTTGTCTGACTGCAGCTGGGAGGGAGAGCCGGCTTCTCTCTCCCAGACCGGCCTACTTGTCCGGGTGGCCTAGCCCACTTCCTGCTGAAGTCTCAGATCCTTCCAGTCAAGAACTAACCAGGCCTGACTCCCTTTGGCTTTCAAAATGTGATGAGATTGGATTTTTTTGGAGGATGGTGGCTATGGCCATAGACAATAGTTGCAGATTGAACCTAGTTTTCGGTTGTTTTCCTCCTATCTGTAGAGTCTCCCCAGCCCTTTCCAATAATGACAATACCTGGACTAACAGCATAGTTTTGTACTTTCTTTCAAAGATACCTGGCTCTGTGTCACATTTTAGTTACTTTCTCATTTCTGTGACCAAATGCCCTACAAAGAGCAATTTAAGAGGAAGAAGAGTTTACCCTGGCTCCCCATTTATCATGGCAGGAAGTCACAGCAGCAGGAGCCTGAGGTAGCTGGTTACATTTCCTCTACATTCAGTGAGCACAGAGATGGATGCTGGTGCTAGCCTCACTGTCTACTTTCCCTTCTTATTCCACTGAGACCCATAGGATGGTGCCGTCCACACTCAGGGCGGGTCTTTCTTCCTCAGCTAAATCTGTCTGCAAATGCTCTCACAGAGAGACCTATCAGGATGTGTGTCTCCTAGGGGATTCTAAATGCTGTCAAGCTGAGAGTGAAGATTGTTACAATTCACAGCCATCCATGACCATTTATTAGTTTGAATGGTTGTGATGTTGACCTAAACCAGTGGCTATCAAAAAATACCCTCTATGGGAACTGGAGCAATGAAGACCAATAGTCACCCATGTACCTACTTGGTTTATTCACTCAGTGTGTGTTGGGTGGTGCTGTGGGTAAGCTGCTGGGCTGTCCAGTGAGGGTGCAGCAGAGAGGCAAGCCCAGTGTGCTCCAGACTCAGGGAGGAGTCAGCTGAGTCCCAAGACTTCCAACAGTGGTTAATGACACCAACACCTTGAGATGCTTGCAATCCAAAAGGACAAACTTAATACTTGGGAGGTGGAGGCAAGAGGATCAAGAGTTTAAAACTATCCTTGGCTGTGTAGCAAGTTTGAGGCCACATGGCTACATGAGACCATCTCTCTCTCTCTCTCTCTCTCTCTCTCTCTCTCTCTCTATATATATATATATATATATATATGACAAGTTGGAGTGACCTTAACAACACAAACACACACAGTAGCACCCCCTTATCTATAAAGCATTTATTCTAAGACCCCCCCAGAAGTCTTGGAATATATCTGAAGCTGCAGATAGTACCTAACTCTATATATACTATGGCTTTCCTTATGCACACCTATGATAAATTTTAATCTATAAATGAGGCACAGTTATATGTTAGCAATGATACTTAATACAATCTTGCTATTGTAACAATATATTGCGGCAAAAGTTATTTTTAACATATAGGTTATTTACCTCAGGAATTTTCCATTTAATAGTCTCAGACCATGGTTGACCACAGGAAACTGAAACCATGGACAAGAGATTACTGAAACCTTAACTGGGACAACTGCTAGGACAGTGTAGGCTAAAAGCACTGACTAGGGCCTCTCTCACCTGTGGATCAAGGTAAGCTTCCTGCAGGACTAGACATGGGTGCTGCAGCTTGGAGTGAGGGGGGTAGCTGGGAGAAGCATGTGCAAGGCAGGTGGGCCCACTGGCGTGGGAAAAGCTGTGCTCAGGAGCCAAGAGGCACCTACCACCTAATCTCTGACCCAGTATTTTCCTTCCACAAATCTGGCTTTGACCTGGTGCACATGACTGATCTGCAATAGGTCTGCTTCCACCCCAGCCCTCTTCTAAAAGTCCTTCTGAAGTCCTCTTTCTCTGACTCTATCAAGTCTTGGCATCTTGGCTGGGAGCTCAAGGCCCTTTGTTGTCTCACTACTTCCATCTTGGGTGATGGAGGCATCATCTCCTGTCATGTCCCGTAAGGTCCAGTTTCTTCAAGGTCTTCTTCCAATGAGTCTATGTTCTATCATAAGCTACTCATATTCTATCTATCATCTATCCATCATTGCTTGTCTGCCTACCCATCCATCCATCCATCCACCCACCCACCCACTCATCCCATCTACCCACCTGTTCACTGTCCTCCACCTGCCTGCCCATCCATCCATTTCTGGGCAAGAGGAGTTAGTTCACTCATTATTCATTACAGAACTCAGATGTTACTTCTTCCACCACTCACTGGCCAGAATTAGCTAACTTCTGATCTATGCTCCCGAATGACCTCTTTTATACTCTGTTAAAGGAAGGAGAAAAGGCTGCCTGGAGACATAGAGGCACCTCAGGCAGTATTTTTTCTAGGCCAGACATGATTATGCTGCAGTGGTAGCAAATTAGCCCTGCAGTCTCAGTGTTTAAGCACAATAAAGATTTGTTCCTTCAATGATTATGTTAGGTAAAATTCATATGACATAAAATTCACCAGCTTTAATGGTTCAAGTAAATGATTTTTGGTGTATTCACAGAATTACATGACCATCACCATGCCTAATGTTAGAAATTTTCTCTGTGCCATGAAGAAACTCTATACCCAAGAACACATAAATGAATGGTCTCATCCTATGACTCCTCTCAGCCCAGCTCCTGGCAGCCATCAACCTACTTCCTGTTTCTGCCTCTTCTGGAAATTTCATAGAAATAGAGTCAGGCAACATGTGACCTTTTGTGTTTGGCACTTTTTCATTTAGTATAATATGTTGTTGTTTACTATGTAAATAGGTTGGCCTGACACTCACAGGGATTTGCCTGCCTTTACCTCCCAAGTGCTGAAATTAAAGTTGTGTTCCACTACACCCAGCAAGAATAACATTTTCGATATTTATCCTTGTGTCATGGATCAGTAGTTCTGAATATTTTTATCATTGAATAATGTCCCATCATAGGGACACACCACAATTCATTAACATCTTTATCAGATTCTGTGCTATTATAAAATTTTATTTCTTGAGTGGTAAAAGCCCCCAGGTAGTCTGACCTATTGCTCCAGGACTAAGACTCAAGAGACTAAAGGTTGCTGCTGTTTTGTGGCTCTACCCCCTGGACAAAGACCCTTGCTGGGGAAGAGAGAAACCCAGAACACTTATGGGCTCTAGGAAGCTTCTGTTTTGGACCTGAAATCTGTTACCTCTGCTAGCATCCTGCCAGCCAACATTAGCCCATGTCACTGCAGAGGTCTGGAAGTGAGCCTCTGCCTATGTACTCAGAGGGAGGAAAAGAGCCAGACGCTGGTGAGCACAAGTCATTCTTCTAGGCAGGCTAATAATCAATCCGGTGCCTCTTTAAGCCCTCATTCTTTGAATGTCTAAGAGAGTGTTTGAAGATGAGGCTGGATGTTGTTGGGTGTTAAGAATGCAAACAAATAGGCCTCTTGGCAGTATTTACTCTCTCTGTTGTCCAAGCAAAACAGTCTGTGCTTCAAGCTACATCTCCATTTAGCAAAAACAAAAGGCCCTCAACCAACCTCAGCTTTCTCCTCTAAAAGGTGAGTTCAGGATGGCCTATATCTTGGGCTATACTTTCTGAGGTCTTATTGTCCTTCCTAAAAAGTCCCTAAAAGAGTTCTTCTCAACCCTATACAGTATTCTTAGAAGCAATTTTAAGGACAGTGTTGTAGAGACAGCTGGCTGGCTGGCTGCCTTCTTCCCTCTTTCTTTCCTTCTTCCCCCTTCCTTCCTTCCTTCCTTTCTCCCCCCCCCCCCTTCTTTCTTTTTCTTTCCCTCTTTGACATTCTCTAGTAGTCCAAACTGGCTACAAACTCCCCACAAAACTAAAGATGACCTTGAGTTTTTGATGTTTGCTTCCTCTTTCCAAGAGCTGGGATTATAAGCTTGCACTACCCTGACCCAAGTATGGCATTGGGCATTGAACCCAGGCCTTCCTGCTTGTTTGGTGAGAACCGTACCAAGTGAGTTAAGTTCCCAGCCTCACCCACTACTTACAGCAAGTAGTGCTGTCATATAAGCTTCCTCATTTCTTCTTTTTCTGTAGGAAGACTCTGATTTCAGTTGGAAACAACAGTGTGCCCACATGAAAGACCACAGCTCTCCCCTGAAGATACAAGTGGTCAAAAGACAGAACCCGAGTGAGGCTCTCATGAAAGTTCTTTAAAGGACAGTGACAGTGCAGTCACCTCTTGTCATCTTGGTCTTTCCTACTGCTTGGAATGAGCATGTCAAGGTTGGAAGTGAAGCACTGATCTTGTCACCATTCCTTTGAAGATGGAAGCTATCAGTTAAGAAAGTCTATTTGATGATGTTGCCCCGTACCTGCTCTAAAGTGCTCTGTTCTTTGATGTAAGAGGAAGAAGAAATAGAATTCAAATGTGTTTGAACCACTGGAGTTGGATGTCTGATATGACGACTGGTACAGTCACTCCTCAGCACTGTGCTTGTGGCAGAGGGAAAGAGATGGAAAAGAATTACAGAAAAGTAATTACAGGAGTGGATAAGGACAGGACAAAGGTCCATATCCCCACATAAGGGAGGGGTGAGGTTATAGGGAGTAGAATGAACCAGGAAGGTATTTAGAGAGAGTGGTTGAGACAAGATAATGGTCGGGAGCTCTGACAGCATCGGACAGCTCCAAGTTCAAATTCTGCACCACGTTCTTGCACTGAGGACGGGCTCATTGCTCTCACGGCTATGGCACAGAGAAAGTGTCCCATGCAGTTACACCAACATCCAAGAGCTGTGTGACACACTGATGTGTCAGGCGCTGCTGTGAGGGCTTTGCACGTGATCATTTACTGAACCATTGCACTGTAGTTCTGTATTCACTGTAGGGACAAAAGTCCCTAGTCTGTCACCCTCATTTTTTTAAACAAACCAGCTGTGATACACAGACTTCAGGGAGCTAGTGAGCATCAGAAACACAATTTCGACCACCTATGGTTGAAGCCACCTGTTGGTATTGGATCTGCAATGTCCCCCACCCGCCAAGGCCCTGGCCCATGGTGCTACTGGGAGGTGGCTGAACATGTATCAGGGTGAACCAAGTGAGAGGAAGTAAGGCCATCAGAAGCACGCCTTCGAAGGAGGCCTCTCTTCTTATTTATCATCCACTTTCTAGAACCTTCCCTCAAGTGTCACTGTTCTGTCTTGCCACAGACCCCAAACCGACCAATTATGGACCTGGGAGCAAAAACAACCTTTTTCTCTTTATAAGTAAAAATTTTTTAGGTGTTTGTTACAGTTATGCAAAGCTGACTCATACACTTGGTCAACTGATGGGGTCCTTAAGTTTTGCTCAGAAATCAGCCTCCCCCGATCCACAATGAGGAAGGTGTAGTTGTGACCTGTTGTTTTGGCTTCCTCCTTAGAGAGTTCATCGTACCAGACTATAGGATGCTATTTCAGAGGCTGCAGAGCTTATGGGTTATCAGTGTGATAGACTCTGCTCACCTCAAGCACTGTGGTGAGCTGTTGTGTAAATCACTAGGTCAGTCCTACCAGAGAAGTAATGACTTTGTCAAGTGACAGATGAAGGATGTGAGGCCCTAGGGATGGAGCACCTCCCTGCTGGGGTGCTTGGCTGGGAAATGGAAGAAACAGCAGCAATTAGACTCTGGAGAGAATGAAGAAAAATTGGATCCAGTTCCATTGAGTAACCGTTGTTGAGCATAGACAATGAAGGGAAAGGCTGGCCAGAGAATGTGGTCAGAGGGCAGAGGATCACAGCGCCGGGGTAGTTGGTGCCAATCTGATGAACCTGTCAGAACCGAAGACATGTTTGCTTTAAAGAAACTAATCAAGGCTGATTTGTTTTTGCTTGTTTGTTTTTCAAGAAAGGGTTTCTCTGGGTAGCCCTAGCCATCCTGGAACTCAGGGATCCATCTGCCTCTGCCTCCTGTGTGCTGGGATTAAATGCCTGTGCCACCACCAATTGGTCCCCATTTTTTTTTAAAACCTTGAGGATTTAACTCAGGACTTCAGAAGTGCTAGATTACTGAACTATAGTCCCTTAAGTATTTTTAAAAAAATCTTGAGAGATTGTTCAGTGGTTAAGAAAGCTTGCTGCTCTCTCAAAGAATACAGTTCTGTTCCCAGCACTAATGTTGGGTGGCTCACAAAATTCTGTAACTCCAGCTCCAGGGGACCTGCCTGACACCCGTACACACATGGGATATATTCACATAGACACACATACAAAATAAGAAATAAATCTTAAAAATATTAAAATTACTAAGCTTGGTAGGTGGTTCATGCCTTGAATCCTTACACTTAGGAGGCAGAGGCAGGCAGATTTCTGTGAATTTGAGGCTACCCTAATCTGCACAGCAAATTCTAAACAAGCCAGGGCTACATAGTGAGACTCTGTCTCAAAAACAAAACAAAGCAAAAACAAAAACAAAAAACAAAAAAATAAAATAATTTTCAATCAAAACCCACAACTTTTTGAATAAGGCCCATATGCTTTCATTTATAACACATATGTAAATTTTCCGACATGGAAAGATACAGTTTTGTAAACACCCACCCAAGATACAACTTTTTACAACTGCACATACTTGTTCATTATAAAAATTCTTCAGTGTTTTGTTGAAACCCTTAAAAGTCTGAAGTGAGCAACATGCCCAGGTACAGCTGTATATATATGTTCACCTAAAAAATACCTGTGTGTAACTGAAGGATAGTGTTTAAGAATACAAATTTAATGGGAGCTGGAGAGATGGCTCAGTGGTTAAGAGCACTGACTGCTCTTCAGGAGGACTTTGGTTCAATTCCTAGGACCCACAGGGCAGCTCACAACTGTTTAACCCCAGTTCCAGGGGATCCGACATGAAATGATAATACAAAAAACAACAACAAGAGAATACAAAGTTAAGAATCTTGTATCAATTTATAATAACTTGGAACTGGAGGATCACTCAGCAGGTAAAGGCTTTTACTACTCTTGCAAAGGACCTGTGTTTAGTTCCCAGATCCCACATGGTGGTTTACAACTGTTTGCTGTCCCCTTCTGGCCCCCTCAGGCTTCTGCCTGCACACAATGCATGTAAATTCACACAGATGCACACATACACATAAAATATTACATTTTCAATAACCAAATAGTGTACAATATGTCCTTGCCATATAATTCATTTCAGAAGCTTCTTATTGTTCTGCATTTAGACTATTTCCCCACCTATCTTGTTGTCTATTTGCTTTACTGTAATTAACTTTTTGTCTTGTCAACTCATGGTTACAAAGTGGCTGCTCTGGTCCCAAGCATCACATCTGTGATGGTTAGTCTTGACTGTAAACTTGATTAAATTGAGAAATAACCAAAGAAAGAAGCCAGATCACATGTCTGTAGGACTCTGAGGAATATCACAAATGTAAAACATGTTTATTTTTCTTTTTTGGACTGTCTTTTTTTTTTTTTTTGGTTTTTTGAGACAGGGTTTCTCTGTAGCTTTGGAGGCTGTCCTGGAACTCACTTTGTAGACCAGGCTGGCCTCGAACTCACAGAGATCCGCCTGCCTCTGCCTCCCGAGTGCTGGGATTAAAGGTGTGTGCCACCAACGCCCGGCTTGGACTGTCTTAACAGTTATATTCAAGAGAGAGGAGTGTGGGTATGGATTTTGGGTTAATCAATCTTCCATGTGGGGCCCAACTATTTGAATTATTTAAAGGAAATTGATCTACAGCAGTGACAGACTTGGAAGGCTTTATTCCCCAAAGCCTTGTGTGCAAATGTGAGGTATATAATTTATTAGAGGTAGTGCTGTTTTCCCAGCAGATTAAATATGTTGTGTTGTTGCTAATCCTTGGGCAGCATCTTGGCTAATTGGCCACCTCTGTTCAGAAAGACATTGTTAAAATGCTGTTTTTACAGAAACAGCTTTTTAAGGCCCAGAACCAAATTGCTTGTTTAGGCCCTGTTTTGATGTTCTTGTCACCTCCCACAGGCATTGGGAAACAGCAGTAAATAAGGGATCCAAAGCCCTGTGTTCATTTCTTAGTTCTGCCACTGGACCCCAGGTCAGCATCTCCTAGGCTTTGATTCTTTAAGTAAGAGAGGAGAGCTGTAAATTCTATAGCTATAAACGACTGCAGCAGTGATAATATATATTGTGAAGGAAGAGAGCTGGGGAGATAGTTCAGTCAAATGGAGGACCTGAGTTCAGATCTCCAGAATCTACACAAAACCCTGGGTGTGGCAGCAAGCATATACAACCCCAGCCTTGGAATGGGGTGTGGGAAGGAGCTGTGAACATCCTGGGAACTCCTAGCCAGCAGTCTAGCTCAATTGGTGAGCTCTGAGTTCAGTGAGAGACCCTGTCTTAATAAATAAGATGGGAGACAGAGAATGACACACAATGTCAACCTCTGGCCTCCACAGGTGCCCACATGGGCAGGTGTACTTGCACACACATGTGCACAATGACATGTCAAACGCACCTAAGAAGTTTAAGGAGGAAGGATGTGGGTGTTGGGGGTGGCTGTCACTGTTGGTTACTATCCCTTCTCGATGCTTATTTGGGTTCTGTGGAATCAAGGCTGAGACCTGTTGTTCACTCATTAGCTGATTTTGCAGCAGAGGCAGTGTCTTGACACGTAGAATTAGTGGTGTTTATAGTGTGAATAACTGTGGCTGTGTCAAGTGACCAACAATGAGCTACAGCTCCCTAAACATTGAACAGATCATCTTGCTGACAAGTGCAAGCCCACTTCACAACACTGGCCTAGAATGTGGAATCTATCACCCTAGTGGGGTCACCATCAACATCTGTATCAGTCAAACCTCATTTTATTCCCTGACTTCAGTATCAATTTAGACCCCTCCATTTATATGCTTGCCTTCCCTCAATATGTGAAAAGGTTTCATAAATTCAAAAGGTAAGCTGTTTGCTGAGTGAATTGATGTTTAGTAGGGAATAATTTTAGGTCACTCGGAGAGGACTTAAGGCAGAGAGAAGCCATGGAGAAGCGAACCTTTGTATGCTACTCATCTGGCTGTGAATGACAGAAAAATCCATGGAAACCAAGATATGATATAAGGAAAGGTCACTGGCTCCTTATATAACTGGGTTGTCTGCTTCCTAGCTTCAGGAAAGGCTAGATCAGGTGCTCAAACAAAATATGTGGAACTAAGGCATGCTTTCCCTTCATGGTGACAAATGGCTACCAGAAGTTCTAGTTCATTAACCTTGACTGAAACAAGAGTGCTTTTGCATCTGATGATAACACTCAGAGAAATCTGAAGAAACTACTTTTATTGGCCCACCTGGGACCATGTGTTAATTTCTGAATCAACTATAGTGAACTAGAAAAACCAGGAAGTAGAATATTCTCTAAGGGCAGGTCTGGGCCTTGTGTGGATTCCCAGAGATGGGGATGTTGTTTGCTGTTTAAATACCAGGTGGAAAATGCATGATGGTGGATGGTTATGGGAACAGTAGAATTTAGCTAGCAAAAGAAAGGAGACAGTGATGATTAATTGTGTGTGTCAGCTGACTGGCTGAGGGATGTCTAAATAGGTCTGATCTCTGAGGGTGTTTACAAGGGTGTAAATGGCAGCAATCAATGTTGGCATCAGCCCCCACCTTTCTCCTTCTTTCTTTCAATAGGCAGCCATCATCCAGTCGTGTGACCTGGATGGAACCGGAAGGAAGCAGGAGGACGACAACAATTCCCTCCTCCCCCCAAGCTAAGGCTCTCGTGGTCTTAGTTACTTTTCTGTGGCTGTCATGAAAGCATGACTATGGAAACTCACCAAAGGAAGAGTTTATTTGGGTTTACAGTTCTAGAGGGTGGAAAGGAGGTGGCGAGTGTCAGGCATGGCAGCTACAGCGCAGATGAGAGCTCATTTCTGAAGAATGGCAAGGGGCTTTGAAACTTCTTTTTGAAGACTTTGAAAGCCCTCCTCCAGTGGCATGCTTCCTCTACCAAGGCCATACCTACCTGCTAAGCCTCCCAAACAGTACCATCAACTGGAGACCCCAAGACTCAAATCCCCAAGGCCATGGGGGACAGCTCATATGGGGGACAGCTCTTTCAAACCACCACATCTTCTTCTCCATGCTTGGTCATTAGCGCTCCTGATACTCAGACTGGGGCCACTCTCCTAGGCTTCCATCTTTAATCTTTAGCCGTGGACTGAAGGACACTGACTTTGTGGCTCCTTGGCTTATAGAGAGAAGTTTGTGGTGAGTTTCAACCTCCAAAGACACAACAGCCATTTGCTGTTGCAAGTTTCTTCTTTCACCCACGCGTGCGTGCGTGCGTGCGTGCGTGCGTGTGTGCGTGTGTGTGCGTGTGTGTGTGTGTGTGTGTGTGTGTGTGTGTGTGTGTGTGTGTGTGTGTGTATCCCGTGGTTCTGGTTCTACTTCTCTGGAAAGCCTAATAGTGCTTCACACCTGACAGGTCCAAACTCCAGATGTCTGCTACAATCTGATGTGTTGCCCATGATGCTCGGGAGTTCTGTGCAGGGTGGAAGACAGTTTCACATATAGCTCAGGCAGCCTTCAGATACTCAGTTTCTGGCTCCCTAGAAGGTCATGTTACATTAATACTCATATTTTATTCATTTAAGAAGCCTGATTTTAGACATGGCCTATATGTTTTTTTTTTCTGAAAGCTCTTCTGGGGACATAGTCTCCCAAGCCAATCCGGTGAAAATGGAGTGGCCAATGCCTTGTTCACAGCTACACCGTGGAGCCATAACAATGGTCATGTCACCCACTGTGCTTCAGGGAACTCGCAGTGCAGGTGACACAAGGTGAACCTTAGGCTGTGACTATAGATGATGAAAGGTAGCATGTATTTAAAAAACAAAAATAAAAAGGTCAGGTTTGGTTTGATTTTGCCTTGACTGACAAATTCTTGCTGAATTGTTGGTCTGGTCTTGAATTCCTGGACTCAATTGATCCATGCAGCTTCAGGCTCCTGAGTAGTCAAAATGAAAGGTATACACCATGCAATCCAGCTAGGAGGGAGGGTTTTGAATATTTTCAGTATAAAGGAATAACAAACAGGCCTGGGGAGATGACTCAGTCAATAAAGTGTTTGCACTGAAAGTGGGAGGACCCGGAAGCCACATAAAAATCTGGGTGGGTAGCATGTGTCTATAACCCCATCGCTTGGGAGGCAGAGGCAGGGAATCCCTGACTCTGACCAGTTCAACCTTTTTGGTAAAGTCCCAGGCTGAGGAGAGACTGTTTCTCAAACCAAAAGGTGGAAGGTACCAGAGAAAGGACACCAAGATTGTCCTCTGACCTTTATATATATGCACACACACACACACCAACTTCCACAGTGTTTCCCTACACACAAAAGAAGTGATAAACGTATGAATAAATAAACTCATGCCAACATTATGCATCGTATATGTGTATTGAAACACCCCATAGGACCCTACAATCTGTATAATTTTTAGGGCCTTACATAGCAATTGAAAATAAATGTGAGGGCTGAGGGATGGGTCTGCTCTGGCAGAAGACTGGAGTTCGGGTCCCAGCACCTTTGCATGTAGCTCACAATCCCCTGGAACTCCAGCTCTAGGAGAGCTAATGCTCTCTTTCAGCCTTTGCTGGCACCAGTCAGGCATACATGCAGGCAAAACACCTGTACACATAAAAGAAATACTTTTTCAAAGCAAAGGAAACAATAAAGGAGCTGCTGTGAAAGACCCTGCTGCATACTGAACCCCGACTACACCCCAGGCCTCCCCAGCCCTGGTCTCCTTTCATCCCTTCCACCACCCTGCAGGCATGCATTGTGATCTGCACTCCACAGACAGCCCAGAGGCCTGCGGGCTCTGAGCTAACTCAGTGGGTAAGCCACAGAGCCTGAATTTAAAATTCCTTAATTTATTCTTATGCTATTTTTTGGTGCTGGGGATGGAGCCCAGAGCTCTCCCACTGAGTGAGGCACACTCTTTAGTCCAAAGCCGGGATCTGATGACCAGATCTTCTGGCTCCCAGCTGAACATTCTTTTTAATTTACCTGTTGCCTTCCTGGCTAGAGAGAAATCTAACTTAATTTGGCATTAGCCTCTACCCTAAAGCACAGCTTTACTCAATGTTCAGAGTGAGTTAAGTGACTATGAAAACCTGTCCCTGTCCCTGGGGACCCCTGGGCTTACAGGGCTGAACTTATCAGCACAGTCCAGTGCCAGGGCCTGAATTCATAGGCAGAAATCCTAAACATCCTAAACACCCCTGTACTGCAGTATGAGTTCATATGGAGGTGGGTGTGTATGCATGTGTGTGTGTGTTTTGTTGTGTTTTTATTTTTTTATTCGACTAAAGAAGGTTCCAGCCCATGTGGTGGTCCATACTGGAAATCCCAGTACCCAGAACATTCAAAAGTTCAAGCATACCCTTGGTTATAGAGAATTCTAGGCTATTCTGGGATATGTGAGAAGCTGATTCAAAAATAAATAAATCATTATGGTAGACTCTGATTAGCTATTATCAGAATCTTCAGGTTAGACAAACACATAAGGCCGGCCATATGGAGAAGGTAGCCTACAAGACAAGAAAAGAGGCCACCTCAGCGAGCATGAACTCTGTCAACACCTTGGTCTCAGGTTTCCCGTCTCTGTCTGTGGCACTTTGTGATGGCAGGGGTATGGAGTCAGGAAGCACTGGGGTGGGGTGGGGAATGTCTGCTTCCTGCTGTTTGAAAACCTGGGGACCCACATGCAGAGGCCTGGTACAGCTCCTGCCCTGCTCTGCCCACCACCACGCAGCTGCCTTCTCATAGAAAAGTGACCCCCAGGCTCAGGCTGCCTTCCAGGGACTGTTATTCTTTCTCCTGGCACGAACCCAGAGGGCTTCAGGTTTATGTTTGTTCACCCACTCGGGCTTTTCCTGCACCTTGCTATTGCATTGTACTTAAACACCCCGTGGATCAGACAGCTTGGCTTTGACAAAGCCTGGCTGAAAAGTCAGTTTCCCCAGGTGAATCACCACCACCGAACAACAAAACCATGTGTGGAAGTCACCCTGCACCTGGGATATTTTAAGTCTGTTGCATTCAGAGGATCAATGGGGACAAGTTCTAAAGGAGGGGAGAAGGGTCTGGGGAGAGGAGGGGGCCCCACTCTCTGTCCTTCTCTCCTGGCCTTACAAAGTAGGTCAGCTATAGTGAAGCTGCCTCCAGCGAGCAGGAGGGAGATGGGCTGCGCTGCGTGGGAGGGCACGACTCTGAGCGCACAGTGAGATGCCATCTGTAATTGCAGACTCCGCAAGCTGCAAGATCTTAAAGATCATCTTGTCTAATTCCCTTGTTTTGCAGATGGTGAAGCTGAGCCCAGAGGGGAAAAAGAGGGACTTTTCCTAAGGTCACAAATTCCAAGTGGCGACAGTGCTGGAGGGAAGCCTAGGTGTTCAGTCTTGGTCAGTGCTCTCTTCTGGGATTACAGTGCCTCATCGGCTTGGAATCCCGTGCTAGATGTCTAGACCATTGCTTTCTTTTGACTTGTGTATCTCCCCTCTCAATTAAAAAGAACAGACACTGTGAGCCAGTACCCAGTATGCCCCTGGCTGGGAAGGGTCAAATGAGCTCATTCAGGTCACTCCATTAGCATACAAAAAGCTTATTAAATGTTGGCCATTGTTGTGATTTTTTTGGCTTTATTTTATTTTATATTTTTGAGAGAGAGTCTTATGTAGCCCAGGCTGGCCTCAAACTCCCTGTGTGAATGAGAATGACCCTGAACTTCTGATCCTCCTGCCTCCACCTCCCAAACGCTGGGATCACATGTGTGCACCACTACACCCAGTTTTATGAGGTGCTGAGGGTCAAACTCTTGGATCTGTGCATGCAGGCACTCTCTCAATGGATCCACATACCCAGCCATATGATAATTTATTATTATTATTATTAAGAACCAACTGGTAGAAACAGCAAAGACTCAGAGAGTTGACACTGCCTGAGGTTTGCTTCTATAATTAAGTATAATGAACACCCAATACAGAAAACCTGGAAAACACATAAGAACAAGCAAATAATAAAAATAACAACCACACCAACCAGAAATATTCTCTTTGACATATGGTGTGTGTTTTACAGACCTTTTTTTTTTTTTTCTGCCTCTCTTCTTCACTTTCCAATGTTTGTTATTTTTCACCTGTATCAGCCTCAAGCAGAGCATGCGGCAGGGTAATTAACAACATGGGCTCTGTGTTGAGACAGCCTGGTTTCCAATGCCAGCTTTACCATCTACCAGCTGTGTGGCCCTGGGGCACTCGGTCAACCTTTCTGTGCTTGATTTGCCACCTGTTGTCTAAGTCTTTGCCCTTTGCAGTCGAGGGCAATCCCCTGTGTGAGTGTTTCGAGGATCAAGTGCATTGGCATATAAAGTTCCTGGAGAGGGGCTGGGTACAGTGTGATATATCACTGCCATCAGAGCCATCTGTGTGGGGCTCACACAGTGCTACCATTGGGAATGCTCATCTCTCATTGTTATTCTTGTATGTGGTGGTACTCCAGTTTTCTCCTGCTCTGTATGGTGTGACCCCCAAATCCTCTCAGCCACACATCTTTGAAACTTCTCTCTGTTTATGAAAATGCATTTCTTAGAAATTAAATTCCTGACTTTAAGTAACCTGTGTGCCAAATTCTCGCTGGGCTTGGTGGCACCAACCTGTTATCCCAGCACTTGAGGAACTGATGCAGGAGGATTGAGTTCAAAGCTAGTCTACGGTACAGCAAGACCTTGGCTCAAGAGAAAATTAATGAAAAGAGAAATGAGAGCGAGTGCAGGAGTCTCTGGGGAATCTGGGTAAGAACAGAAGACACAAGGGCACATTTTGAGACTTGGGATTGTGTGTAGTTCTTGAATAATCTGTGCATACCCCTGGAGCTGTTACTCAGGTTTCTGTTTTTTTCAGGCGTACACCACGGCTTCCAGTGTTCACTCGTGTTAGTGCCTGGTTGATGCTTTTGTTCTGTATCCAAGAAGTGTCCATTCCACAAGCAAGGGTGCAGTGAAACCACAAAACTAGACCATGCCATAAAAGAAAGGTTTATTTGGGGATCAAACTGCCTCTCAGGGGCAGAGAATGATGCCTGGTGGGAAAAGCCTTGCCAGTTTTATGGGGAGGAGTTAGCAGCAGGTGGAAGCCATGTAGGCCAGAACAGTAGGGGTGGGGGGTGGGGATGGGGGTGGGAGTGTAGCATGGGGATTTTGATCTGTTGCAGGCTTGTTTGGGGTAATCAGGAGGTAGTTGGCTGTAGGTAGCAGATAAGGGAAGCAATAGCTTTTCTTGCAGAAGTGAGCTTCAGGAGATTTCTGAGGAACTCTGAGTTTAGGTTTCTATTTCCTACACAATCCTTCTTTTACCTGGTCAGTGCTCTGCCCAGGTTGCCATTTAGGACATTGTCAGTGGCATTGCCATCTTGGAGCCCCACTTTGGAGCTAACACAATGTATTTAATATTTCAGAAAAATCTGGTTAAGAAGCACATTTGATGTTTTAAAAAAGTGGCTAACACTGAAGGCCATACAGATGGATGCCCGTGGTCTGGGCCAACACCTGAGGCCATGTTGGTATCCTGGGCTATGTTATGCTAGGGGCCATACTAATATGAGTGGCCTGTGCAGCTACTCAGGGCCATGTTACATACAGGTCTGAGCTGAGGCCGAGGGTCCTATCTGGGTCGGTGGTCTTACAGCAGCTGGAGTCTGTGCCGATGACAGTGGCCTGTGTTGCCACTGGGGGCCATGGGAGAGCTGACCCCGGTGGGTTGGGCGCTGGAGAACTGGTCCTATCTATCACCAGCAGCCTCAGTGGCAAAGCTGCTCTCCCACCCCCAGGAGAACTGGTCCCAGTGGTGTGGGTGCAGGAAAGTTGTCCCTGACCTTCAACAACCCTGGGAGAACTGTCCTCCCTCTTGTCAGCTGCCACACTGAGGGACTCCTTGCAATGAACATTTTCAAGTAAAGCTGTTTGGGCAAAAGGGTATACTTCATGACACACCACAGCTCCCAAGACCACTAGGACAAAAGAATATATGATGGAGAGTCAGGAAAGATGGAGGAGTGAAATGTTTCCTTTTTATCAACTTTCTTTGATGGGGGAGGCAATAAGAGTGGAGGGCAGACATGGAAGGACTGAGAAATAAGTGAGATTGGTGTGTATAATGTGAAATTTCCAAAGAATAAATAAAATGTGTTACAAAAAGAATGGCTAACATAAAAGGAAAGCTAGAAACCCCTCCATCGAAGGTAAGCATGAAAATAAGTACAAGAGAAAAATGTTACTACATTAGAGTGAGACACCTGCCTGAGAATGTCCTGCTCTCTCTGTCCCTGTCCTTCCTGTTGGAGACAGTGGATTTGCAAATCAGCCATTGTTAGTTATTAACGGCTTAGGGTATCAGGCTGGTCTTTCCTTGGAATAATGAGAAGGATCAAAAGAGAGAAGAGACACATCTAAAACTTTTATTTTTGCATAGTGGGAAGGATGTGGTGGAGGAATCATGTGACTTTATGTGAAGAACTTGAGGAGACAGCTCCTCATTTGTTAGGAGCACTTGTTACTCTTCCAGAGATTCCGAGCACCCACACAGCAGCTCACAACCAACTGTAACTGTAGTTCCAGGGATTCAGTGCCCTTTTCCGGCCTGCAAGGGAACTGTACATATGTGGTGCACAGATGTACATACAGGTAAAACACCTACACACATAAACTAAAACATTTCTGAAAAATAACCTGTGAATTGGGGCTGGTGGGATGCTCAGTGCATGAAGGTGCTTGCTGCCAGGCCTGATGATCTGAATCTCATCCCAGATTCCACAAAGTAGAGGGGGAGAAATGACTCCTGCAAATGGTTCTCTGATCTCTGAATATGTGCCATAACATATGCATGCCCACACACCTTGCTGTGAGTGACTGTTCTCTGAGCAAAGCAACCACCATCTGTGTCCCAAGCAAAAGGATTATTATCTCATCTGGACTTGTTGACTGTTTACACCCCTCGTGGAAGGATGGATGGGGTCACAGGACCCTTACCTGAGTATCCAGTCACTTGATACACTTGTTTTATGTAATTCTGTCTTAATTGCACATGACCCCAGGGAGAGGCTACATTACATGGGTTAGAGAAGGCTATGGGATGAGGGTTCATATATGCAGCTATAGGGGAAGCCCTAATTCTTGCTAGGTAAAGACTTTTCAGGTATGGTCTGTTGTGAGGAGGGGCACCCACACCCCTGTAGGTAAGTCCTCATCTGTGCTCTGTAAGGAAGCCCAATGAACTAATTCACTGGTTCTTCAGACTGAACTTTGGTGGAATCATGCCTTGGCTTGCTGTTGGAACATTAGGAGAAGTGAATGTTGTTTGTTTCCCCTGTGGGAGGAATTTTAGTAACTATCTCTCTATCTCCACCCCCCCTCTCTCTCAAAGATAGAACCTCTAAATTTGCTTCCTAAAGTTGTGTCAATAACTACCATGCTCCTGAGTTTGAGAAACATTAACTACAATTGCCTAGGTAGGAGTGAAAGAAACTGTTATTGTCATTAGGAGACTTGCACAGTAACTTCGAGTCATAGACGTGCAATCCGAACTCCAGATAGGCTGATGCAGGAGGATGAGTTCAAGGCATGCTTGGGTATGGTGATTTGAATGAGAATGGCCTCAATAGGCTCAGATATTTAAATGCTTGGTCCTTAGTTGGTGAAACTGTTTGGGGAAAATTTAGGAGATGTGGTTTTATTGAAGAATGTCATTGGGGGTTGACTTTGAGGATTTGAAAGCCCATGCAAGGCCCAGTTTCACTCTCTTTTTGACTCCAACTTGCAGATTAGATGTAAGCTCTCAGCTGCTGCCATACCTGTCTGACTGTTGACATGCTGCCTGCCATGAGGTTCACAGGCTCACCTTCTAAAACTGTAAGCAAGGCCCTAATCAAATGCTTTCTAAGTTATCTTGGTCCTGGTGTCTTGTCACAGCAATAGAAAAGAAACTAAGACACTGAGCTACAGATTAAGTTCACAGGCACTTTGGTAACTAAGAGAGACCTTGTCTCAAAAAAGGGGTAAATAAAATAAAAAGAGGGCTGGGAATACAGTACATTGGTTGGATGCTAACCAAACAAGACTAAAACCCTAGGTGCAATCCCCAGGACTACGTGGGGAAATACTTTATTGAGAGGCTGTTGTGATACTCACCTCCACCTGACAGATACAGATGTTGGGACCTAGGCAGATTGAAGTACATGTCCAAGATTGGCACCACAGAGAAACTGCAGGGCTGGGATTTGTAGGCCAGGTGATCCAGCTCCTACAAGCTGCACGGTATTGTTGCTGAGTGTACTAGTTACTGGTTGCACTTCAGTTTCCCATGCTCACAGCTGTGATGCCCAGCTCAATAGCCAGACTCACCTTGGCCTCCCTGATCCTACTTTGATCTTGACTTTACCTTGTCATGAGGACTGGTTGTCGACCTTGAGGCTTTGAAGGCACCAATGTCTAATGGTCGGAGTTGGGCAGTTGGGGGTCCCCTTACTAAGGCTCTTATTACATTCTAGTCTCCTAGGGTCATTTTGCCTGAATTTATTATTTTGCTGTTCTCTGCATTTATGTAGCAACTCGTTTGTGATCCATTTTCTTCAGTGAGTTCAGACAGCCCTCCACCATGACAGGCAGGTCAGTGATTCTGCCTGCCAAGAGGACCTGGAATTGACAATAAATTGAAATAAGAAGTGCTGACCCACTTTTGTATCATCCAATGGAGCCCAGCCAGCCAGCCAGCCAGCCACAACTAGATGGTTTCCTGCTCTGAAGAAGGCCTTTCCTGGGTCCAGCAGGAAACTTAGAGATGATGAGTGGGATTGGGTAAGGGGCGGTATATGTTGAGAGTAGGAGAGGTGAAGATCAGTTTGGCAGTGCAGCAGCCATTCTAGAATTTTTATATGTGGCTTTATAAATAACAATTTGTCTAGAGGAAAGGATGAAAGCTCTGTTTGCATGATATTGTGCAGGTTTCAGAAAGCATTGGTTCTACTTCAAAAAACAGGAAGTTGGGGGGGTGTCACAGAAGAGGACCCTGAAGTAAGATCTGAGCACAGAGAAGTTATCTGAGCAGTCAAGAAAGGGTACAGACAAATCTAGCTGCCACCGTGAGCTCACCCCTTCTGGAAACTGGGAGCTAGTATCAAATTTTGCTTCAGAATCACTCTCCTCAAAGTGGAAGAGCTGGGCATGTGTCCTCCAGCTGCCATCATGGCTGCTTCTGAAAAGCAGGGTTAGTTACAGACTGCTATTCTGAGCAGTAGAGGCTTCCATGGCTCAGGAGGTTCACATCTGATTGGTGAAGTACATGGGTATATCAGGCTTTCTCTTGGGCTACCAACCAGTTCCCAAATCATAACAAGGAAACTTAGTATTAGTTTTGAATGCTCAACCTTAGCTTATGCTCATTTCTGGCTAACTTTTTAAAGTTTAACTTAAATTAACCTGTTTTTCTTTATCTGTGATTTGCCTTAGGGCTTTTTACCTTTCTTTCTGTATGTCCTACTCCTGCTTGGCTGGCCCTGGGTGTCTCTTTCTCTTTCTCCTTCTCCCTTGTTCTCTCCTCTCCTTCTCTCTTGTATAGGTTTCTCCTTCTACTTATTCTTTCTACCAGCCTTGCCTATCCTTTCTCTGCCTAGCTGTTGGCCATTCAGATTTTTATTAGACCAATCAGGTTCCCTAAGCAGACAAGGTAAAAGAGTAACACATCTTTTCATAATTAAACAAATGCAGCATAAACAAATATAACGCATCTTTACATCCTTAACAAAGACAGCAAGAACAAATGTAACACACCTTCACATAGTGGACAGGCAGCCCTGGGATAAGCCAGAGATTGAGCCTGCAAGAAGCATTCCTCTATGGTTCCTGTTTTGTGTTTCTGCCCTGACTTCCCTCAATGATGGACTGTGACTCAGAAGTGTAAGCTTAATAAACCCTTTCTCCCCTGCCTCAGTTACTTTTCTATTCTGTGAAAAAAAACACCATGACCAAGGCAACTTATAGAAAGAAGTGTTTAGTTGGGGTTTACAGGGATAGGAGTTCATCCGGCAGGCAGGAAGTGCTCACATCCTGATCCACAAACTGAAGGTAAAGAGCACACTGGGATGGTGGGAGACTGTTGAAAACTTAAGCCCACCCACAGTGACACAACTCCTCCAGCAAGGCCACACCTTCTAATCATCCCAGAACAGCCAACTGGGAACCAAGTATTCAAGTACCTGAGATCTATGGGAGCAACTGTTGCACTCCTCTAACTTACTCTTGGTTGAAGTGTTCTATCACAGTGACAGAATGAAACCAGGTTAGAGAGTGAGTGTCTCGGTGGGCCCAGAACTAAGAAGGTTCACGTCAAGAAACCAGGATAAAAGAGTCACCTTAGCTTAGAAAGCAAAGCAACAAAGTCCACAGAGCCCATCCATTACCTAACTGGATGTAGTTCAGGGATAGGGAGTATGTTTAGCATGTTTGAGGACTTGGGTTTGATCCTCAGAACTGAACACCACCTTCACCATCAGTAGATATACATAAAACAACCCCAACCCAAAATCTACTATCTGGAAAGAAAGGATCATAAAAGGACTTCCCAATGATAAAAATGTTCTGGACTTAGTGGTGACAATTGCACATGGCACAATTTTGTGAATGTGCTAAAAGCTATTGAATGTAACACTATAGAGGGATGGATTTTATCATATGCTATTAAAAATGACTCCCATGATGACAGACATATAGATCAATGGAACAGAATTGGGAATCAAGAAATGAAATCATATCTTTATGACCAATTGATTTTTGACACATATCATTGGATTTAGGATCTAATTGATAATCTAGAATGAGCTCATCCTAAGCCCATTAGCCTAATTATATCTCTGAAGACCTCTGGTAAAATACTGTTACATTTATAGAGGTTTCTGAGAATTAGCACATGTTTATATCTTCTGGGAGGCTACCAATCAATCCATTATATCTGTCATTTTATAGATGAGGAAACTGAGTCACTTGCTGAAGCAACAGAGATAGTAATACAAGGTCAGAGGTATGAATCCAAGCAGTCTGTTTCCAAAGCCATGTTCTTAACCACCAAGAAATGAAGGGATAAGTCCAGATAAGATCTTCCCAGTTGCTTAGTGAGGAATAAGCAGGAATAGAAGAGATTTGTGACACACAGACAATCCAGAAGTTTCTAAGAAGGTCTTGGAAAGACACTGAGGAAGCATTAGTTCATGAAGGTCTGGACTACACAGTGACAAAATGATTGGAGAAACAGGCAACACATCTTTCAGCCCATGCCAGCCATTTATTCTTGCCCTATCTTCTGTTGGGTTGACCAGATGGTCTTTTCAGGCTTTAGCTGACAAAACTTATTCACTTGGCTGGATCATGCCTGTCCAGCCCACCATGATGGATATGAGATACATCATTAGAGATGCAGCTTGGAAATCTCTTATTCCCTACTCTTTCCCTGTACATATATTTAAGAAAAACTGCTAAAAACAAAACAAAATCCATAGCCATGATCTGGTTTTCAGTATGTGTCTTAGCTGTGGATACTATAATAAAATACCACAACAAAATGGCTTCAAGACAACAAAGGTTTATTTCTGACAGCTATGAAGGCTGCAATCAGGACAGCTATTGATGTAGGCTATTGTTCACTTTGAGTTCAAAATCAGGAGACTAATGTCTGCTGAAGACATTAGGAGGAAAGAATTCCTTCTTACTTGTACTTTTATTCTTTTTAGACCTTCAGTAGACTGGATGAACCAACCACACTGGGAGGGAAATTGTTTTACTTAATCTGCCTATTCAAATGCTACTCACACCCAGAAATAGCCTTATAGACTCCTCAGAAGAAATAGTACTCAACCAATCTGGGCACCTTTTTGCCCGGGCAAGTTGACACATAAAATTAAGCATATCAAGTCAAAAATGCATCTTAGTTGGCTTTAGTTGTCCTAGAAAAAAAACACCTTAGACTGTCTGGTTTACACAAATGAAATTCTTTTTTTTCACAGATCTGGAATCTGGAAATCTGTTATCAGGGAGGTGATATGGTCCAGTTCTGATGAGAGCTCTATTCTGGGTCACATATGGCTACCTTCTCACTGTGTCTCCCTGTATGACAGAGAGAGCACTTTGATGCCTCTCTCTCTTTTCTTTTTTCCCTTTGCTGTGTTGGGGATTGGCTCTAGTCAATTTATTTGAGATCGGAATGGATTTTGAGTAAACACAGTACTAAGGGGGTTTAGTCTAACAGATTTAGGTTCACATTGTGGCTCTGCTACTTACTAGTTCTGATACTTCAGCATGTCATTAATCCATTGAGCCCCTGTGTTGCCATCTGTGAAAAAGAATTATGAGACATACTGTAAGGGATGAGTTTTATTGGCTTCCTGATTTCTAGGAACCTCCCACCTCCCTCCAGGAGGAAATTCTTCAATTTGGAGAAAATAGCTATATAACATAAGAAAAAAAGCTAGACTCAGAATAAGTATTGCATGTTTTCTTCATATGTGGAATCTAGGAAATGAATGTCTGAGTGGGTAAAAACATGCACGTGGACATGAATTCAAAGCACAGATTCAGAAAGCACAGAAAGTTACAAGACTGGCAAGGTCCTACTCCAGGGTTACATAAACAGCAAACAGTTGCCAGGGAAGAGGAGACTCATTGGTAGAGTTGCCTGCAAGTGAGGTAGCATATGTAGATTTCATGAATTGCTGGGGTGTGATGCAAAATTGTCATGCTTCTGTAAACAACCTTGCTGTGATCTGAATGAAAATGGCCCCCCTAGGCTCATAGGAAGTGGCACTATTAGGAGGTGGGATCTTGTTGGAGGAATTGTGTTACTGGGGGTGGACTCCAAGGTCAGGTGCTCAAGTCAGGCCCAGTGTGTGTCTCTCTTCCTGCTGCCTGCCACTCTAGATGTAGAACTCCCAGCTATCTCTTCTGTGCCGTGTCTGCCTGCAAGCCACCATGATCACTGCCATGATGATAATGAATTAAACCTCTGAACTGTCAGCCAGCCCCAGCCAAATATTTTCCTTTATAATAGTTGCTGTGGCTATGGGGTCGCTTCATAGCAGTAAAAATTATAAGACACCCACTTTGCTATTTTATATAGGTTTTTTTTTGTATGTGATCTGTATTGAACAGTGAGAACTGAAATTGTCACAAACAATGAAGCTGCCAGAATACAACATTTTTCCCCAAAGATGACTTAATAAAATGTGATACTTTTTCTTCTTGTTAATTTAAGAACTAATTGTGTTATAATGCTGACCAGGTGTGACACACTGATTTCTCTTTAAAAATACTTTCAGTGAAGCTGATTATGAAAACATGAACAGCATAATTTGCTTCTTTTAATATTCAACTCAATTAATTTCAGTGACTCAAACACACTGGGGTGAAAAGTTAGAATATTAAAGCTCCATTTGTTTAAGAAAGAAATCTCTTTTCTTCTCATCAGACTTCCCAATTGTTTTGGACATGAAAGTCTTTCTAAGTAGGTTAGATAACCTGCCGAATGAAAGTTTCTTCCCCAAACTTCTCTGCCAGAGTAGTACCTATTAGGTGACAGGCTGCTGCCTGGCAAACAGTTGGCCAGCCTGAGCAGGGGGCAGTGGTTACAGCCAGGACTGAGGGAACTTTTCCATGCACTGATGTCTTGTAAGTTTCTTTATACTGTGAGATAGGCCTTCATATTTCCCTTGATTACAGGTGTAATATGAAGTTTAGGGGTTGCTGCTAAGGCTTGAATCTGAAAAGTACTCTACAGGTTCACATTTTAGAGGTCCAGTCCCTAGCTTGCAGTGACTATTTTGAGGGCCATGGAACCTTTAGGAGGCAGGGTCTGGCTAGGATAAGTGGGCCTCTGAAGGTTATATCTACCCCTGGTTCTGTATTCTTCTGCTATTGCCATGTGAAGGAGGCACCGCTGGACACTACAATGTTAAGATTGTGAGGCACCACATCCAGTGCCTGCACGTGAACAAAACAAGTACAGATGATTACTGCTCCAGTATGATTCTTGACGGTGATATGATTCATGATGCACCTAGGTGGTTCGTTACTGATGTGACTGTTAGGAACACAGGGCTTTCTCAGACATGCTTTCCCTATGGCATGATTGCTGAGGTTCTACCACTAAATATTCATGTCCCAAACATGCTCAATAGTTGTAATGTGGATACGCATGCCTTTCCTGAGAGCAGGTTTTCAGTGGAGAAAGGGAACAAGCAGAGGGGATAGGGGCAGGGTGAGTTGAGTCTCAGTGCAGAAGGAAGAAGGAAAAGGCAAGAGATGAAAAATGGGAGCTCTGAGTACCTGCTCGACAAATTACCTCTTACCTACCTTGCTGAAGGATTGATTGAGACTAAAATTAGGCAGGCTTTTAAGGTTAACGAAAAGTTTGAATTTAATAGAGAAAATTCCAGCATTAAAAGACCAAGTTTTCTCCCATAAGATAATCTACAAAGGGCTGGAGAGATGGCTCAGTGGTTACTTTTCCAGTGGACCCAGGTTCAGTTCCCAGCACCCACATGACAACTCAAAGCCACCTGTAACTCCATTTCCAGAGGATTCAATGCTGTCTTCTGGTCTCTACAGGAACCAGGCACGTTAAGTAGTGCGCAGCGATACATGCAGGCAAAATGCTCATGTGCATAAAATGAAATAAAATGAAAAATGTTAAAAATAGTCTACAAATACAAGCCATAAATAGCTCCAATGCTGCTATCTCCTTGTTTCATTACGCTCTCTAAGGTCACATGGACACCATTTGGCTTAATGTTCGGTCAGATATGACAGGAAAGGCCGAGAGTGAGAGGTAGCATGACTGCTAGGCAGATTATATTTTTGAGTTTCCTTGGATGATGTCTTCCCAGAGCTTATCCATGCTGGACATGCTTCAAAGGAGGTTGACCTGAAACATCCTTCCAGAGACTTCAACCCCTACCAGTGTCTCTATCCTTATCTCTTGCCTGTGAGTCATTGTAAGATGATGGCTAGTGGAATGGTCTCTGTCATTCTTAGCGCTCTTACTCTGCAGAGAGGTCTGCACAGACTCCTTCTTCCACCAGGTCCTTCTCACCTCTGGGTGAAGCAGAAGGGGAAGGAAACAGTTTACATAATGGTGTGATCACACTGATGCCTTCAAGCTTATTTTTTCTCCAATTACCACATTTCTTGACAGCTAGTTTAGAAATTGTTAACCATGTTTTTCCCCCTTGCTTGAGAGCTTTGAGTTATAGATCCATGTTCATCAGAGCATTGCTTTAAAGGCCACATTTCCACAAGATATCTCATTACAGAACAGGGTGCCTTTCCACCAGTGACACAGACTTGAAAGACAGAGATGCCTTCTTTGTGAAAGTCAATCATAGATACTAATGTTTGGTCTCCAAAACTGGAGGGGTGAAAACCCTCCTTACAGCAACTGATTCATACTGTGGCTCAGCTTGTGGATCTACTGCAGGTCTGTCTGCACAGCTGACCATAGAGAAACGCCTAACCACATGACGACAGTGTGGTCAGTGAAACTGAGGGCTCAACACTACCCATCCAACAATGGAGACAGCTGACCGTCGTGACAAAGAAAAGCAGAGTGGCTCAACGCCAGAGAAAAACCTGTCTTTTGATTTGAACAGAACATGAGTTCAAGCATTAGAAATGCTTGGGTTCTATTCCTCGCCTTGCTAGTCAGTGGCTAAATGAGCTTGAGTACTATCTTAGGCTTCTCTGAACGCTAGGATCACCGTGCAGCTGGTGTACTGGTGATTGGACAAGGTGAAATGGAAGGGTTGAAGCAGGTTCTGGTGTAGAACTCTACATCAATACTCGAGTGGGGAAGTGGGTTTTAAGATCAATTTCTGAGACAGCATGGTGGTGTACCACTACAGAGGCAGAGACAGACAGATTTCTGTGAGTTCCAGGCTACCTTGGTCGTAAGTTCCAGGCCACCCAGAGCTATATAGCATCTTTAAGAAGTAGGTTATTTCTCATCTAGTTCTTGCATGGTGTTCCCATGCAATGCTACCATGTCATTTAGTCACTTTTTAGTTCATGTATTTTTTTATATTTTTGAGACAGATTTTCATCAGGCTCAGATTGGCTGTGAACTTGCTATCTAGCCAAGGCTAGCTTTGACTATCTAATCCTCCTGTTTCTGCCTCCTGAGTGTTGATTGTAGGTGTGTGCCACCTATAATATTTTGTGTGATACCAGTTTTTTTGTTTTGTTTTGTTTTGTTTTATGAGACAGGGTTTCTCTGTGTAGCTTTGGAACCTGTTCTGGAACTCACTCTATAGATCAGGGTGGTCTTGAACTCACAGAAATCCACCTGCCTTTGCTGCCAAGTGCTGATATTAAAGACATGTGCAACCACTGCCTGACATGCACCACCAGTTTTATAAGATGCTGAGGACAGAACCCAAGACCTTGTGCATGATAGGCAAGCACTCTACCAACTGAGCTACATTTCTAGTCCCAGTTACTACTTCTTTTATTACTTCAAACTAGTTCTCACTAGCTGGTTCTAACTTGTTAGATCTTACCTCTCTCCATGCCCCACCCCCATAATACTTTGGTTACTTTGAAGTATTATTTCCTAAAGGGTATGAAGCACTCACTGTGTTCTAAGCCTTTACTAAACATTGAATAACCACTAAGGAGCAAGACTGTTTAGAAGACATAGAAGCTTATGGCTCACCTAATTTCTATTTGTTTATTCCAAAATCCTCATATGTTTATGCCATCATAGCTTTGTTGATGCGTCCCATTACTTAATGTGACTTACTCCCTTCTCTACTAGCACAGTCTTATTTACCTTTTATAGTCCAGTTCAGTTGTAGATCACTTCTTTCTGTGTGTCTATGTGTGCAGTGCACACACATGGCTTTGAGGGTGTGTGTGTCCATATGTAGTAGGGGCCAGCAAAGGATGTCAGGTATCTTCATCTATGTCTCCCCACCTTATTGCTTTTGAGACAAGATTTTTCACTAAAACAAAAGTTCACATTTCAGCTAAGCTGACTGGCCAGCAAGATACCTACCACTTCTGGAATCATATGCTCAGCCATGCCTGGCTTTTTATGTGGGTCCTGGGACTTGAACTCAGGTCCTCATACTTGCACCAGAATTGCTCTTACCCAGAGCTATCTCTTCTGCCCTGGTGTAATACTCCTTTATCTCTTCAGGCAAAGTTCAGTGTTCCTCTTCTTTGATTTTTATAGTGCCTTGTGTGTGCCACTGAGGCTCTTGACGTGTTAGCATGTCTATGTCTATTTCCCTCTAGATTATGAGCTCATGGTCAAGGGAAGAGGAGAGATGCCATTCCATTTGCTCAACTTGTTGAGACTTGTGTGCTGGGAACTGCAACACATGCTGAAGCAATGAGAGCTACAGTGCATGGTGCTGACTCAAGGGATTCACAGTTATATATAAATTCAATGCAAACATACCACTGTTGTAGCAAATACCCACATCATTTCTCATTTGTCTATGTATTCCTACTTTCTAAAGACTTGTTATTTGACTTGATTTTAATTCTCTAAACAAAAATATCTCTAACAGCTGACCACAAATGCCCAGATTTCACCATTCAAGTTAGTTTTCTTTCAGTCTGTATTAATCAAGATTCCTTTGGTTGCAATTCAACTCAGTGTCAGCAAAAAGAGAACTTTATCAGCTCAGCAAGGCAATTTTGAACAGTGACAACTTTTGAAGGCAGAGAAAGCTGGATTTCAGGAAGAAATGGCATCAGACACTTATGCAAGATTCTTCTTCTCAGTGTAGTGATGTCATGAATACAGCCAGATACCTTTCTTTGTATACTTCTGGAATACACCACTCAGATTTCCTTGAGATGCATGTGAGAATGTTGCCAAGAATTGCAGCTACAGAGAGCTTTGTGCACAATACTGCCGAGGTTCATTACCTGTCTTTGTTTTTAGACTGTCTCCTATGTGCTTTGCAAGCCAGTAACCAGTGGGGCCAGGGGTACTAAGGCAAGAACAGTCCTGGAAAGCCTATCAGGCTCTGATGATTAGCATTAGCCTGAGACTCCCCAACAGCCTTCCTTATGTCATAGAGTAGTCAAGGATGCTACTACTAGCTGCCTTCCACCTGTCATCAGATTTGCATTGTTGTCTAATGATTCTCCCATCTTTCCATGACTCCCTTCCCTGTTTTCTTGCACAGGTGATTCATATAATAAAACTTTCCATATCTAGTCCTTAGTGTCTACTTCTTGGAGGACCAGAGAGCTAGATACCTTCAAGAGAGATTGCTGGAGGGAGTAGAGTGGACCTAAGAGCCTCTACCCCCTCTAAATCTACAATCGTGCTTTGCTGAGGTCAAACTACCCTCATATTGCTTCTATCAAATAAATGGATATTAATATATGAATATGTGCATTGCTAGCTCAGTCTTTTAATGGGCAACTTTGGTCTGGCAACTTCCTGTAGACCTGGTCAATACTTTCTTAGAACTGTGCTTCAGGCTGAGCTTCCTCCTGGTCAACCCTCTTTCCTTCGCCCTCCTCTTTCAGAGGGGCCAGTGCTAGATCTTAGCATGAGGCTCTTTCTCTTTGCTCCTCCTCAGTTGCCTCTTCATCCTCCCAGGGTGCTTTCCTTAGAAAACTGACTTGATATCCACACCTCAAAAGATGTAAGCTGACAAAGGTGACAAAGGTGATAAGTAGGGTTGTGAATAAGTCTTGAACTCTTTCTTGCCTTATAGAGTCTAGCAAGGTATAAATAAACCTCCCAGGGAAAGCTTGGCCAAGGCATTAACTAACCATCATCAAGAGAGAGAGAGAGAGAGAGAGAGTCATTCTCATGTGTGGCACTATTGTGTCAGTGGGCATGTCTTTCTAGGCCAGATGTTATTGTAGTTCTCGGGGTTCACATCTGGTTAAGACTGATGATTACTTTTCTCCTCTAGTAGCAAGTATAGCACCTTGAATATTTGGGCAGCATAGATTGGTCTTGATGGGAAAACAGGACACAAAGTTGTGTGAATGGGGAATGAAGGAGGGCTGAATCTGGGAAGAGTTTGGGGAGGAGGGTAAATACCATCAAAAAACACACTGCACAAAATTCACAAAGGAGGCAGGGGGAGCCTGCAGTGGACAAAAGGTATTAAATGTTTCCAAATAGCTAGCAAAGAGGATTTAGTTTGTTTAGCTGTTTTGTTGTTTGGTTTGGGTACTGGGGATTGGCCTCAGGGTATGTTGCATGCTAAACATGAAGTCTACCACTGAGCCATAAGCAAGCTGAGGGGAATTTATGAGTGTTCTAATCACAAAGAAATAGTAAGTTTGTACACACACATCAAGGCAGCCATGGGAAGATGGACATCTAAAAGCTGAGAAGAGCAGAGGAAGAAGCCAATTCCACTGATACTTTAATCTCAGACTTCCAGGCTCCAGAGCTGTGAGAAAATAAATTCTTGTCATCTAATCCTTAAATAAGAAAACATGGTAGCTATGTGGCTATATTATTATAGAAACTATCGTAGAAAAGGTTAGAAAAGAAACTGCAAGGTAGGTAATGGAATTAAAAATCTGACAGGGTGTGATTATACACACCTATAACCACATAGTGTGAGTATGGATGTCAAAGGACATTGTCAGTCCTTGCTTTCTACTTTGAGACAGGGTCTCTCCTCTTTATTGTTGTCTTTGTTGGGTTAGCTGGCCTGTGAGCTCCTAATGATCCTCCTGCCTCTACTTATGGTCTTCTACCTGGCTATAGGTTGGGGTACATTACAGATGCTTGCTTGTTGTACCACATCTGGCTTTTACATTCTCTGAGGATCTGAACCGTAACCATCAGGCTTGTGTGGCAAGTGCTTTACCTGTGAGCCATCTCCCCATCCCAAAGCCTGTCTATTAAAAACAGTAGCAATGATCATCATTACCAGCACCACCGAAAGGGGGCCAGAGGTAGCAATCAAAGAACAGAGAACCAGGATCTATGGGACAGGATAGACTTAGGTAGCAATAGGATGTCACTAGTCTTGAGGATTGCCCAGGGTATCAGGTACTATTTATAGCTTGCTTTTAAGGTCTGGCAGGAATGTGATGAGTGGGTGGGATGGCTTTGTTGACAGGTCTAGGGGTGAATCAGTCAAGGCAGGGTGCAAAATGCGTATACTGAGCTTTCTAAATGCAAACCAAATTGAGCCACAATTATAGATTAGTATATTTAGACCCGTAATGGAATTTTCCAGGAGCAGTCAGGGCCTGAGAGCTCTGTTCAAACCAACAAAAATCTGTTAATTCTTGGGTATCAGAGGCTTTGAGAGAAATAAAGAAAACAAAAGCAAAAGGGGATCTTAGGTTTTTATTTATTACACATCTTCTGAGATAAAGAAGTGGTTTGTGAGTACAAGGAAGTGCAGATGCAGCCTTACAATCACTTTGGGAAAATTCTGTAAATCTTATGTTTCCAGACAAGCCATACAAAATGGTCACAAGCGTTTTTCTTCATCTTTTGGGGGTGGGGCAGAGAATCTACACTTAACAGCAAAGTCACAATGTTATTAGTGAGGGTTGTGATGTCTATTTAATGTTCCCATTTTGGTTCAGACAATCAAGCTTGTCCATCTACAGCATCTAAAGTTAGACTTGGATAGAGAACATATTCTAAAAAACTGGTTAGCTGCATTTAACCACTGCAGTTAGATCCCATTAGAGGGGGAGTGGGAAAGGAGAACATAAAATTAAAATAAAACTATTTCCCCCCTAAAAAATAAAATAAAAACACCTATACCCCTGGCAGCTAACCCTGACAACTACCTTCATTCACAGTGCTTTGTACTTAAACCATGATGGGGAAATGAATCCAAGCAGAGAGTCACTGCTTTTAAACATTTCATAACAACTCAGATGATACTTCTAGTCTTTGCTCATGCTTTACAACAGTAAATCAGGACAAGACATAGATTTGCTAATGTGCATGTAATCACCAAAGATGAAGATGCCTGGGCTTTTATTCTGTAATGTTTCTAAGACTGTGTCCATTAAATGCAAATAAAAAAAGGAAGAGTCTTGGCAGAACAGGAGAAGTGATGTACACTTGATGATGTGATCGACTTAAATATTATTCATGGCATATAGCCTAGTCCATGCTCTCGCTGTTTCTATGGCTTGGGCTTCATTGGTCTTCTGCTGCTCAGCTACATCATTTGCTAACGGATCATCTGGGTTAGGAGTACTTAACAAAGCCTGGATTGATAGCAGAACTGTGCGGATCCGCAGTGCTGGGGACCACTTATCTTACAAAATATCTAAACATATTCTTCCCCACTTGTCTACATTAGGATGATAAATTTTGGTCATGAAACGTACTTTAGGTGCTGCCATTAGGTATTCTTCTGGAAGCAATAGTTCAAGTTTAAAAGTCCCTCCCTCAAAGGGGGAATCCTGGGGGCCAGCAATGGCCACATGAAAATAACGGGCTTTGCTCTCATCTGGTTCTGCCAGCAAACGCTGGGTTTCCTTGATGATCCTGCTGGCAGCCCGGCCATCTTTTCAAATCCCGAGTTGGGCCTCTGCTCTTGTCTTGGGATCCTCTCACCTCAAGCAAGAGTGGAAGTCCAAAGCAACTCTCTTATAAAAGGAAGCATTTAACTGAGGTCTTACTTACAGTTTCAGAGGCTTAGTCCATTAGCATCACAGTATGGTGACTCACAGACAGGCTTTGGAGCAGAGTCAGAGCCTTTATGTCCTGATCCACAGGCAGAGAGAGGGGGGGAGGGGAAAGGGGAGGGAAGGGGAGGGGAGAGAGGGAAAGGGAGAGGGAGGGAAGGGGAGAGGAGGGAGAGAGGGAGGGAGGGAGAGGAAGTGGGGAGGGAGGGAGAGGGAGGGAAAGGGAGGGAGAGGGAGGGAAAGACTGGGCAGGGTATGGACTTTGGAAACCTTTAGGCCCACCTGCAGTGACACACTTTCTCTAACAAAGCCACACCTACTCCAACAAGGCCACACCTCCTAATCCTCAAATGGTGCCACTACCTGATGACTAGCATTGAAATGTATGAGCCTATGAAGTCATTCTTATTCAAATTACTGCAGCCAGTGAGCTCTGGTTTACAGTCATGTGTTATACTGCCTGCCTTAAATGTGGCTACTGAGGATCCAAACTCAAGTCTTGATGCTTACACAACATACACTTTACCCACTAGGATATCTCTGCTGGCCCTGCCCCTCACCGATTTAATCTCAGGACAAAAATAACAATTCCTGAGGTTATCACTATGATTATTTTCATTGCACAGATGAAAGCAGTGAATGACACAGAAATGAAGTTAGCTCTCATTCCTAGTACAAAATGGACTCTGGATCTTGAAAAATCAGAGACTACATAACTGCTCACTTCATATGTAAGTCCACATTCGGGTTTTGATTCTGAACTCTCTTAACTATCAACCTTTATTGCTTCTTTTTCCATGGATGTCTTGGATTCCTCACAGCTGTTTCAGCTAGGGCCTTGGATTTAACTATTATTAAAAACTGTCTTTTGTTTCTTATCCTGGTTGATTGGTTAATAAACTAGGCAATATAGGCAAAGGGTACAAAATTTAGAATTTCACAAAATTTAGATATTTAGACATTTCCCCCAGCTATTCAGCAGAACAGCCTGTTCTCTGTTGCTATTAACAAAACACCAGAGGCTGAGTATTTATAAAGAAAGAAGATTTCTTTAGCTCATTTATGGTGGTGGAACATTCTAGATTGGGCTGTTCCACCTGTTTAACTCCTAGTGAGGATCTCATGGTGGATGGTGTCAAGACAGGATCCTTGGAGAGGTGTATTAATCCCTTCTGAAAGTTGAGCTCCATCCATCACCTGAACAGTGTCACACTGGAGACTGCGGGCCACACAATGACCTTTGTGGGGAGGGGAGTAAGCAAACCACAGCATCTATTTCTCTCATTATGCTGAAGTTTAGCAGCTATTTGTACTCACTTTTTTTCATGTTCATTGCCTATTTTGCCTTAGCATTGTTGTTTTTTTCTTAGAATTCTTAAACAGTTTTATTTTATTATCTTCATCATTATCAGTATTTGTGTATGTGTAAGATGTATTTGGGAGACTTGTATATGCCACAGGGCATAATGGAAAGCAGAGGACAAATTTGTGGAGTCTTTCCTCTCCTTTTTTATTTACATGGTATCCTAGTTAGTTCTGCTGTTGTTGACTTAACACAGGCTAGGGTCACCTGAGAAGGAGGATCATAAACTGAGAAAATACCTAAGGCTGGCCCATAGGCAAGCTTGTGGAGCATTTTCTTGATTAACGATTGGTGCAGGAGGGCCTAGCCCACTGTGAGTGGTACCATTCCTAAACTGGCAGTCCTAGGGTGCATAAGAATTTGGCTGAGCCAACCATGAAATGCAAACCAGGCAGCAGGACCCCTCTGTGGCCTCTGCTTCAGTTCCTGTCTCCAGGTTCCTGCCTTGAGTTCTCGCCTTGACGTTCCAAAATGATAAGTCAGATCTGAATGTTGTAAGGTGAAATAAATACTTTCCTCTCCAAGCTGCTTTTGGTCATAGTGCTTTTCTCAGCAATATAAACCGTAAGTAAGACATGTGGGTTCTGGGAATCAAACCCAGGTCCAAAGATTTGTCTAGCAAGTGTGTATACTCATTGAGACATCTCACAGGTCTTTTTTCTTTTTGTTGAATGTAGAAACTCAGTATATTAAGAAAATTTGTCCTGTGCCTGTGGTGTGGATTGGAAGCTTCTTTTTTGTTGTTGTTTTTTTCCCCAAATTTGTCTTCTGCTTTTTGTATTTTTGTTTTGTGAGACAGGGCAACACCCTACAGCCCAGGCTGGCCTAGAACTCATTACATAGTTCAAGCTGTCTTCAGACTTGTGGCAACTTTCCCACTTCAGTCTCCTGAGTTCTAGGATTACCAGCATAAGCCATCATGCCTGGCTGCCTCTAGAATTTGTGAAAGCTTTTGTTTCCAGGGAGAAATAAAATCAGTCAAATTTATCAAATTTTCAATTTATGACTTTTGCAATTTATCACTCTTAAACAGCTATTTCTTATTCCAAGGTTATAAAATACAATTTCTTATTTTCTTCTACTATTTTGGTCTTAATCCATCTGGAAATTTTCTGGCATAATATGTGAGAAACGGATCTAAGTGACATTCTTTCCAAGGAAACTGGCTTCTGAGATAACTATCCAGTTATTACAATATTTCTTGTTTTTATCATTTTGGCGTCATTGATTTGAAATGCCATGTTTATTCCATACTCCATATCTGGATACACTTGGGTTTGTTTCTGAGTTTTCTATTTATTGTCTGCCACTTGTTATGTGAGCACCACAGTTTGTATTACTACTGCTTAATACCCATTCTAGCTGTGTAGAGACCACCTCTTTTTACTGCCTATTTTCAGAAACCTCTTCTGTCTCACTTCTTTTATGGATTTCTGAGCCAATTCCCCAGTTAGTCCCTCCCCAAATGTTGGTTTATTTTATGTTTGACTGATTACATTTCCAAACTGTTTTAGGCAGGAACAACATCTTTATGATGCTGTCTTCCTAAGACCATGATATACTTTTTTTTTTTTTTTTGCTCTTGTTCAGGGATTCTTTGCTGTCCTTTAGTCACATTTTTTTCCATTCCATATACCTTTGTCTTTCCTTTTTCTTTACTTAATACCAGTACCTTGTTTACTGTTACCAATTTTTTTGATTCACCCATTTTTTTTTTTCGAGACAGGGTTTCTCTGTATTGTTTGGAGGCTGTCCTGGAACTTGCTCTGTAGACCAGGCTGACCTTGAACTGTGCCTCCCGAGTGCTGGGATTAAAGGCGTGTGCCACCAACGCCCGGTTTTTCACCCATTTTCAATCCATCCTCCAACTGAGGATGTTCCCACAGGCAAAAGCCTTAGGATTTACACAATCCACCCTCCAACTGAGGTCGATCTCTCAGGTTCCCCTTTCTTTCTTGACCTTTGTTGGGCGAAGGCCTGGAAATTTAATCTGGCACCCCTAACTTGGTACCCCTTTTTAATACATCCTCATAGCCTTACTTACTGGCCAGCCTTTTAGATCTCTCAGTTCCCCTTTACTTTCCTGACCTCAGTGGATCGGGCGAGAGGCTGGAGATTTTTTATTTTACCTTTTTCTTTCTTTTTTTTTTTTCTCGAAATAGGGTTTCTCTCTATCATTTTGGAGGCTGTCCTGGAACTTGCTCTATAGACCAGGATGGCCTGGATCCTACCTACCTCTGCCTCCTGAGTGTTGGGATTAAAGGTATATGCCACTAACACCCGGCTCCCTGAAGATCATGGCGAACCTCCTCCCAATCTGGGACATTTAAGCCTCCCCCAGTAATGAACCATGGACTCACTCATTCAATCCATTTTAAAAAGCCTTCCATGGTTTTAGCCTTGATTGTAGTCCCCTGTTCTTCAAGTAACTTTTTTACTTGATACTGTAATTTAAACTTCCAGGGACTATTTCCCATCGTTCCTTTCCCTATTTTCCCCCATCCGTCCCTGGCTGGCAAAAGGGACCACCCTGTCCACTTACCTCGCTTTCACATCTTGCTGCGCCGGCTGAGCAGCCTGTATCCAAGAATGTGGCAAGGGTATCGGGATTGATGACACAGAGACCAGAAGGCTCCTCAAGAAAGCTCTCTTTTATTCCTACTCTGGCTGGTTATTATATACCCTGACACCAGAGGCCGTTAGTCTTTGGAAAAGGTCGAGGTCAGGGCGATCCCGTGGGTGATCCCCTTTCAGGAACTTATTGCCCCGCGCATTGAATTGTTTTTAGTAAACATTGTCTTACAGCTAGCTGCCTGGTCCCAGGCTGATGGGGAAGTGGGTCTCTGGCCAAGGTCTGTTGTCCCCACAAGTATTTCAACAATGATTTTCTCAACTTACCCTGATCATACAGTTGTGTTTGAGTTCACTGGGGCAAAAGATGGAGATCAGAACCTGTCCCAGTGTACCCAAAAGCTTATTTTATAAAAAATAAACAAACAAACAAGTTCTTAGTTGGAAATTAAAGAAAATTCTAGCAATTAGATCTCAGTTCCCTGAAGCCAGTGACTGAGTCACAAGGGAATCTCTTGGCATTAAAAAGTGTTTTGCCTGCAGGTATGCATGTGCACCCTGTGTGTGCAGTGCCTGTTAAGGCTTGAAGAGGGCAGCAGAGCCCCTGAAACTGGAGTTAAAGATTGTAATGAGCTGCAAACTGAAACCTGGACCTTATAAAGAGCAGTCAGTACTCTTAAACACGGAGCCATCTCTCTAGCTCCACCCCCTTTAATTATAATGTTCCCTTTGACTTTGGGTAGAGGGCTTGAGGATACCCACCCCAGTTACCCTGGGGGCAATTAGAGCCATGCAGAATTAGGCCAGCATATCCAAAGTTGTGGAGTTTCCCCTGAAGCCTGTAGTGAGTCTGTAGAGGTCTGGCTCTTCTGGATGGCACCAAGCACATTCAGAATCTTTGTCTACAGTCCTCTGCTCCGTAACGGTCAAGGTGACTTCACAAGGTGACTTCTGGGCCTCTGAATTCCAGTGCCCAGAAACACTTATTTATTGAGTACCTCTTGCAGTGCTGGGAGGTAAGACACAGAAATGAAATGAATTAAGTCACATTTTCTGCTTTAGGGGAGCCCATGGTCCAGAGAGGAGATACACAGAAAGTCACTTCAACACATTAGGAAAAATATGCAGTAGGAATGTGTTCAGCTTGTTCTGGCAATGCAGAGAATGCAGCTGTGAGATTTGTTTAAGATTGATCTGGGCCTTGAATAATGTGAAGTTGTTAGACTGGCAAGGACAGCAGATTGTACCAGTACCCTGTAATTTCCTAGTTCAGTTCCTGCTCTAGTGCAAGGAAGTGCCTGGCTGTTGTTCAGGGTGGAGTTGATGCTGCCAGGAGCAACACTTAACCATCTTCAATAGAGTCTGGTGAATATATGACTGAGATTTTTAAATCCCATTAGTGAGCTATCCTCCCAATGAGTCCTACCATGTCTACCAGGGTCCCTGAGTGGAACTGGCTGCCAATTGCCCATGCTCATGATCACACCTTTTTTGTTCCCTTCCATATCCGTGTATTTATTACCTCAACTGGGGCTTCTTTGGATGGCACATTTAAGAAATTATCTGACTCAAACCCCAGTCTTGGGATCTGCTTCAGGAAAAATGGCCCAGTCACATGCCTAGAGGATATCTCAAGCATAGGGAAACAGCACCAACAAAGGGGTATGACAGACAGGGAGGCCAGAGGATGAGCTAGAAAGGTAGAAGGAGAATCATGAGTTCATTGCTAAGAAGTGGCTTTACCCTCTATGGAGGAAGGATGGTGGAATTAAAATGGAATTTTACAAAGCCTCTTAAATGTTTGGTGGTGGGTATGGTCGGTGTCTGGGAAGCCAGGGGAAAGACCTCCTCCTCATCCCTGGCACTTCTGCCTAAGGCTCAGGTCTTCAGGTGCTGGCTCTGTACTGCCTCAGCCAGTCGCCTGCTTTCCTTCTGAGTCTGTAACTATCTTCATCACCTGCCAGGCTGAGCTGTTGCTGGGGCTGCAACCGCAGTTGCTGGAGGTGGGAGGAGCTCGAGTACCAGACAGCCATACCACACACACTGTTACCAGGCCTGGGGCTGCAGTCTGTCCCCATTGGCTAACAGACGGAATTTTCCTTTCTGCAGCTGTGACTTGCCACTCATCACTTGCCTGTCTGCACCCTGGGTGCGGGACTCCTCTGAGACTTCCTATTCAGACAGTCATTGTTATTCCTGTCTTGTGGGCTCTTGTCAATGGGGAAATTGGGAAGCATTTGCAAAGGAGGCTGGGAGAAGACCAGGTGCTTCTCCTGTCTTCTATACAGAGACAGGGTGCGTTTTTCTGCTGCAGTATTTCATAAACAGTCTTGTGTCTTGTTTTCATTTTCCTTCTCTTTGCTTCCTTTTCCTCCGTTCCTTCCTCCCACGTGGCTAAGGGCTAGGCATTCGAGATTTAGAGACAGACAGAATCTCTGACCATGGAAATATCCTAGACTAAGGAGGGTGGGAGAGTGGAGAGAACATGACCCATTTATAACAGTGTTGTGTGATAAGTTCTAGAATGACTTATTTATAGATTATAGATTTTAAATATCAGTCAATAGGCATTAATAAAATGTCAGGGCATAGGGGAGGGAAGCGTAGGCAGGAAGAGACCCCAGCAATGGTGGTAGGTGAACAGCAATTGTTAGGGCTGGTCATAACAGTGAATGTCTATTAGCTGTTAGGGACCATAGATGACCTTTGAACTTGAATCCTCAGGGTAACACTGTGAGGTAGGTACTGAGGATGCTCAAAGGGTGTGGATAAATCACCTGAGATCAGAAATATGCAAATAACACAGTCAAGATTCCAAAATGTCTATATCTACCACAATACCTGTGGCTGTCCAACTGTGGCATGCTTCAAGGTGAAGGGAAGGGTGTCCTAAGCAAAGATAACAGCTTGGGCAAAGGATAAGAGACACAGTACAGATTACACAGGGTAGATGCCCTGGACTGCCATGTTCTCTAATCCACAGACCTTCCCAAGCATTCATTATGACACATAGGAAAATCAAGAGGTAAGTGAATGTTCAACTCTTCCTTCTGAAGATGAGAATTTGGGTCTGGTGAGGTGACTTAGAGGGTAAAGTGCTTGTCCTCGAAAGCTAGATGACCTGAATTTGATTCCCAGAACTCATGTAAAAGTGGAAGGAGAGAACTGACTCATGCTACCCCCTTTATCATACACACAGAATAAATACATGATTTTTTTTACAAGTTTATAAATTTGGAATTTAAGTATGAATCTCAGTTTCTTTGTGACAGGCGGTGTGACCTTGGGGAAATCCCTTCCCGAGTCTCCAGTTCTTCATTTATTTAAATGAGAATGAGACTCCTACCTTGTAGAACCGATACAAGAATCAAGTTCAGATTAAAGCACTCATCATTATTGATCTGCTCAAGGTGACTTTAGGCTACCTAGGTTCAGCTCATGATGAAGAGGTTGGCTGAATCATCAGTCGAGGAGACTTTCAGATAATTGGATGGGGAATGCCTTCTATCCGCCAAGAAATGAGGGTGCTGGCAGACAGCCTATTGCTAGCCTGCTTCAAATGGACCAGATGCTATTTTGGAGATGAGAAAAGACATTCTTTTGACACCAGCAGTGCAGGGAGGAGAGAAAAACCAGTAAATAAAAATATTGACTTATTCCTGATCAGGAATAGGGGGCAGGTAAGCCAGTTGGATGTCTTGAACCCTCTGTTATTTATTGCTGCTTGCTGGCAGTAAAGGGGACGAGGTGGGCGAGGAAGTGCAGACAGGCTTGTTGGGCAGAATCTTACTCGAAAAGACAGCAGTCAAGTGTGAGATCTTGGAATATGATTGTTGTCTCAGATCCCTGAAGCTGGATGTTTTTCAATAAAAAAATGGGGCCATCTGCTTCAAGCTGGCCCTGGCACCAGGGAGCCTTTCTTTGGGGGACAGCCTTGTAGATATATAATGTAGTGTCATGGCTTGATGCTGGAGGAAAATTTCTTTTCAATGTACAAATATAGTAAGGACAAAATTAGAAGTTATTCACTTTTATTGTGCAACTTACTAATAGGTTATCCATATCCTTATACTGCTCATTTGCAAAAATGATGTCTACTTCATAACTGCTGTTGCCTGGATTAAATGAGATATCTAATGCATAGATAACATGTCATGCTTAGCACATAGATGGTCCTCAATAAAGGTGGTATTAGCATGACATTCCATTTCCCCAATTGCAGGGAGGGTACCTTTTTCTTTTCCTTTTAGTTCAAACCCTTACATTGCTATTAGAGAGACTGCACCATGCCTCCAAACTGAAATCTTCACAGAATCTCAGGTTGCTCCCAGGGCTTCAAAATTTAACTGCCTCGCAGTTAGAACATATATCTCATTAAGTTACTTTCTTTAAAACAACTTCAAATAAATTTTTTGGGGGGAGACAGGGTCACATATATTCCAGGGAGTCCTTGAACTCACCATGTCTTGTTGCATGACCTTGAACTTTTGATGCTCCTGCTTTATCTTCTGAATATTGGAATTATAGACATTTGCCACCCGGTTTATGTGCAACTGGAGGATTTAACCTATGCTTCACACATGTGAGGCAAACACTCTACTGACTGAGCCATACCCACAGACTTTCTTTAAAATAATTTCTATCATGAATATGTTCTTGCCATCTGCCAGACTTGATATTGGATACTATTTATGTGAAATCTCATTTAATTATTTAACAGTTTTGCAAGTAATAATTAGCTCTATAGATAGAGAGGTTTATTAAAGGAATGGTAATATGTTACTTGCTAATAAGTGATTGAAGCAGGTGATAAATCCACATGGGTCTGACTCTGGAGCTCTAATTAGCATGAAACTGGTGTTAACCGAGACAGTTTAGGAAGCCGAGAACTGCTTGTTGACTCTGTAAACAGCTCAGCTCACTCCTTTTCCTACCTGGAAGGTACCTCCATTAAACAGGAACTGTCCCAGCAGTAGGGGGAGGAGGTTGCCTTAGGCACGGATTAGTCTTGCATCTGGTGTGGGCCGAATGCTAAATAGTAGGGATGTGCTTTCACTCATCCTTGAAGCAGTATGAAGATGCTGCTGGAAAACAACTGCTGATATACCCTCTGAGTTTTCCAGGCAGAGGAAAACCCACTCTGTGCTGCTCATGTGTGACAGGTTGAGATGCTCCTCCGTCACTATGGCAACAGCCAACACACCAGCATCCAGGCAAGGGGCCAGGCAGAGCTGCTCTTTGGGGAGCTATGGTCTTAGCTGGGTGAAAATAAGAGTGGGGTGTGCTGGGGGAGGGGGAGAGGTGTCTCATCAGCAAGAATTTTTGCTTGGAATCTAGCTGTTTTCATGGCAATGGTGTTTACATGGGGGTCCTTGCTACATTAAACCTCATATGTTTCCAAGATTCTGGGTAACCAGAAGTGTCAGGGAAAATTACAAGGAAGAGACCATCCGGGCGTGTTATTTCAGCTCCAGTTTCCAATAAGCGCATTTATTTGGAAAGCTGCTGATGGATGGCAGCTTTCTTAGGGGCCTGTCAGTATATCCTAATGGAGAATCTCACAGGCTTTGCATTCAGTCAGACCTGCTTCATTTTAATTCTAAGTGCTAACATTAGCTGGTATAACCTCTCTGATTCTCAATTGCTTTATCAGCAAAAAGGGGAAATTTAACATTTCCCTTGTGGGGTATGAAATGAGATAGTACATGGGCAGTTTCTGGCATGAAGTCAGTATCGAATCATAGTTATTATTGGGTCCCCAGTAAACAGAGACTTGGCAGGGGGACTATCTCTGACTCCTTAAAATCAGAACCAACTGGGAACCTGTGCTTTTCTCTTGCTTACTAAAGCCATCTGCACTGTTTAGCGTTTGCTCCCAGGCCCCGCCCTTGCCTGTATTCCCTGGCTCAGCCTGCTGACTTCAGGTTTGTTTGCCTGGTGAGACTCCACCCAGAGAATCTCACATCAGACCTTGGGGATCACCTGCACAGCTTCCTCATCCTTATTTTCCACACTGGAGAACAGACTAGCCAAAGAGAGTAAAGAGCCTTGTTCAAGGTCATCCAGAAAGGTAGAAACGATTAGTTGAAGTGGTTGTTGCATTTATTTTAGCAGGTATGACTAAGCCTGAGAGTCACTGAGAAAGGGACAACCTTACACCCCACACCTGCCTGAGTTCTCTTGAGTGTTTAACACTGGGATAATTACGTGTGGGAAGAGTTTTTTCTACTTTTTTTTTTTTTTGGGTAATTTACTTGTGCTGCTAAGCTCTGTGTGATCCACTAGAGTTAGAAATATCAATAGCTAAAATTTGCACAGCGCTTTACAGCTTATAAAATGCACTCACTCAATCTTGAACTTCTCAATAGTTGTAACAATTATCACATTCTTTCACAGCTGAGGAAACTGAGGTTATCGGTGAGTTGGGTAGAGATATGCAGTTAACATAATTTAGGACTTGATTTAGATTTCTATGGTTCCTAATGATGGCACACTGGCCCAGCTGTGATTGGATGCTGAGGCATAGCTGTCCTCTGCTGACTATTCAGAAGTAGAAAAGGAGGGAATCCATGGGGCCCAGGCTAGTAGTGGAGATGATGGATCCTTTTCTTTGTTTGTTTTTGTTTTTCTAGACAGGGTTTCCTTGTGTAGCTTTGGAATCTGTCCTGGAACTCACTCTATAGACCAGGCTGACTTCAAATTCACAGAGAACCACCTGTCTCTGCCTCCTGAGAGCTGGGATTAAACGTGTGCACCACCACTGCCCAGCTGAGATGATAGAGTCTTAGAAGGAGCTCCAAAACCACCACAAGACAGTTTGGAAAAAAACAAAACAAAATAATAACAACAACAAAAAACCCAAAGAAACATGTCTCTTCTGGTAGAGCTTTGCCATTTTCAAAGTTCCTCTTAGGGCATGTCATGAGAGGTACCGGTCAGGTAGATACTACCACTTCCTGTTTGCATAGGAACTAAGAGATCTCAGCAGCCTGTGGAGGACTGCAAAGTCAGCAAGCTAGTGACATGTTAGGATAAGGTGCACAACTTCTGAATTCCAAACATTTCCATTTCTCTTTAGAGCACATGCATGTGAATGGGCTTCCTGAACCTGAGAAGTGAGCAGGAGCTACAAGTGATGGTTTAGAAACCAGACATTTTTCTCAGCAGCCACTCAGGTCTTCCTCCAAGCTAGGTTTCTGTCCTCCCCCTCCCTCCTTACCTTTCTCATTAAAAATTTAATAATAACAACAAATCACTGAGGGGTGATGAAGGGGGAGAGAGAAGTCAGAGCACAACAGAGCTGGTTCTCTCCTACCTTCATTTAGGTTCTGGGAATCAAACTCAGGGTGCCAGACTTGCACCTATACCTGCTGGGCTATTTTCCCCACCAACACCCCTTTCTGTTCTTGAAACAAGGCCTTACTATATAGACCAGACTGAACTTGAACTTGCAGCCATCCTCCTGTCTCTGCTTCTTGAGTGCTGGGATTACAGGTATGAGCCACTACAACATCTATCCTAAACTAGGTTTTTGAGTTCTGCCTATCCAAAGTATTCCTACCGCTGCTCCGATGGGGGATGCCCTTCTGTATATATGTTTCTCTTATTGGTTGATAAATAAAACAATGATTGGCCAGTAGCCAGGCAGGAAGTGTAGGCGGGGCTAGCAGATCAGGAGAAGGCTGGATAGAGGAAGTCAGAGAGGTATGACCAGAGAGAAGCCATGTAGTGGAGGAACGAGTAGCAAGTCTGGACCCTTCTCTGGTAAGATAAGATCATGTGGAAATACTTAGAAATGGGATATAATAACTACATAAATGGGAAATAATAGAAATAGGCTAATATTTAAGAGAGAGCTGGTCAATAAGAAACTTAAGCCATCGGCCAAACAGTTTAATAATTAAAGTGTCTCTGTGTGCTTATTTGGCAGCAGGACCAGGTGGGACCGAAACCTCCATCTTCACTGCTCAGTCACATCCTCAGCTCTTGCCCCTCTGAGCTTTCTCCATTGCACTGCTGCTCAAAGGAAGAGATATCAGAGAGCTGAGAAAACACTATATATATATATATATATATATATATATATATTTAAATTTTAGCAGGATTATTTGATCCACAGTTGTCAGATGATTACTTTTGCTTACAATTCAGTGAGAAGATAAAGATTACACATGAAAGGAATGCAAGGAATCCTGGGCTTTGACAGGAATACACCTCTGAGACTGACTGTTGGCTCAACTGGTCACTGAGGGACTAAGGGAGGCAGGAGGGATACCTCTGCTGATTGCTATGAGAGAAATACCTTTTAACAGGAGGTGGGGGTGGGGAAGGCTGGTTGGTTTCGGAGACAGACAGGAACAAAAGTCCTTAATGTTGCCAGGCTTTTATATTTTGTAGAGTTTCCTAAATCCAAACTCAGCTATCTCTTCAATTCTAAGTAAAAGGTAAGACAGAGTGATAGTGTGGCATTCTACCTGCCTCTGGAATCTAGACCCACAGGCAGGGAAAAGGGAAGGCTTCCATTACAACTGGATAGAACCCAAGCTTAGACTAATGCACAGGATGAAAGGATTCTGGTGAGGACCTCTGGATTGTGGAGGACATGGCTTAAACACAGGTGATTCACAGTTGTACCCACTGATGAACCCTCCTGATGATAGGCAACAGGTTAATGGTCACCTACACACAAATATTAGAAATAGTCACTATTTCTCCATTAGAACATATTTGTCTTAGGGGTTTTATTGCTGTGAAGAGACACCATGACCATGGCAACTCTTATAAAGAAAACATTTAACTGGAAAGGCTCACTTACAGTTTCAGAGGTTCAGTCCATTATCACCATGGTGGGCGCCTGGTAGCAGGTAGGCAGACTTGGTGCTGGAGCTGAGAGCCCTTAAATCTTGATAGGCAGGTAACAGGAAGTTAAGTGACTGTCATACTGAATGAAGCTTGAGAAAAAGACCTCAAAGCCCACTCCCACAGTGACACATTTCCTCCAACAAGACCACACTTCTTCTAATAAGGCCATAACTCCTAATAGTGACACTCCCTTTGAGGGGGATTTTCTTTCAAACTACAATATTCTTATATTTCTCTTTTTTTTTTTTTTTTTTTTTTTTTTTACGAGACAGGGTTTCTCTGTATTGTTTTGGAGGCTGTCGGACCAGCCCGGCCTCGAACTCACAGAGATCCGCCTGCCTCTGCCTCCCGAGTGCTGGGATTAAAGGTGTGTGCCACACCACCCAGTTGGTAGAACATATTCTTATTAAAACATACCTTAAGATAATGAATGAGTTTGTATAATATTTAATAAACATTTTTTTGTCAAGCAGCCTTGTAAAATGTCTAATAGAAGTATGGCTTTTTTAAAAAACATAAATTTTTTAATAGATTCTGTAGGAATTTCACATTGTGTAACCCCAGCCCCATTCACTTCCCAGTCCTTCCATATCCACCCTCTACCATTGTAACCTCCACTACAAAAGAAAATAAAAAATAACATTAAAAAGAAAGCACATGTCATTGGCTTCTTTGGGCAACCTTCTCCTCTGCTAACCCCAGCTTTCTCTCATACCAATCACAGCGGTGGCTGGACTTGTACCACTCTGCTCTTCCATCTTGCCTGCCTCGCCATCACATATCCATTTGTGGTAGTGGCTTGGGTGCTGTAGTGTGTCACATAGTATACCCTTTTGTAAAGGGGTCTTTCTTTGTCTGTCTTGAACCCACTGAACTGGTTTCTCTCCACCCACTGGTCCCAGCAGCTACTTATGAAATAACCACTCTGAGGCTTAATATCAGTTACAACTGTTTGGCCATTGGCTTAGGCTTTTTCTTTGCTAGCACTCTATTAATTATTGACCCACTTATATTAATCTGTGTATCACCATGTGGCCTTGGCTTACCTAGGTGATGCCTTGGCATCCTGCCTCCCTGGCAGCTACATGGCATCTGTCTGTCTTCCTTCTTCCTGCCTCTTTGTTCAGAATTCATGCCTAGCTAAATTCTGCTTGCCCATTGGCCAAAACAGCTTTATTCATCAACCAATAAGAGAAACACCTAATCACAGCATACAGAGGACATCACCCATCACCCATCACCTTTTTGCTCAAACAGCCATCATTGCGATGGGTTGTTCGTCTGGTTCAAAGCCTCTGGCTTCTGCTACACCATGGATACTGGACCCTCACCAAGATTCCTCTCAGATATCTTGCTGTTGTCCACAGTCATGCTGATCCTGTGGCCATGGTTCTGCAGGATTGTCTCCTTCATGTGCTTCAGCAGCACATAGAAGGGGTAGGAGTTGGGATGGGTCAACTCAGGGCCCTGAATCTGGGCCTGAGTGGTAGTTGAGTTGGTCTCTGATGGGTTTCTCCTACACCCATGTAGTGACCAGTGAGGGGTGAGGCCAGATCTCCCGTATTGGGCAAGGGGCAGGGCAAATTTATTATGGTACTTGGACTCAGGCTGCAGCCCAGACTATGGACATCCAAAAGGCTTTCGGTGGCAACATGGGCCGTGGACTTCAACACAGACCCCAGCTCTGTTTCACCACGTACTCCATCTTTCCCATCTCTCCATCACATACTTGCTCATTATCGTGGGCCCAGGGTGGGTGCTTTAATAAACATTTTTGATCTCATTGAAGACTCTAAAGCCAAGTAGTTTTCGGAGAATAGTAGTTCTCACCTTGGTGACAATTATGTCCAATAGCTATTTTACCAGCCTGTGTAGATCACCCTGAAAGAGGCAGAACTAATTTCTAATCTTGAGGTGGGATGGATACAATGACATAAGCACATAGAGAAGTCTCTGTTATCTGAGTTGAATACAATCCAAGACCCCTAAGGGCCCCAAACCATGCTCATATACACATGATGCATTCTCCTATATGGACATGTCTATAACAAAGCTTAATTTATAAATTCAACACAGCAAGAAATTAAGAATAATAACTAATAATAAAATGAGATAATTATAATATACTATCATAAAAATTATGTGAATGTGGTTTCTACTCTCATACCTTACTGTACTATAAATGTTAGCAATTAAGCATATATTTTTTTCTTTCTATAATAAACTGAGAACTTTTATCTTTTCTTTTAAAGGCACTTTATGACTTGTCCTTGGCATTTTCTCTCTGGTTAGAACCAGTATTCTTGTGCTTTGAGGTCATTAAGTAGAATTTGGTTTACTTGAACACGGGCACTGAGATACCACACTAGCTGTGATATCAGAGGTAATAACTAAATGACATAGTGGGTTAGCAGTGTCCACAGCATCAATGTGTTGGCAAAGGAATGATTCATATCCCAGAAGTTCCATCACAGTTGCAGAGGCATGCAATTTCAAGCTTTAAAAAATGTATTTTTTCTATTTTCTGGAATTTTCTTATTCAGGGTGTGTGTGTATGTATATATATGGAAGTCAAAGGATAACGTGTGGGAGTGGTTTTCTCTGCCACTATGTAAGTCCCAGGGGTGAACTATGTTTTTAGGCTTGGTGGCAATTGCCTTTACCTACTGAGCCATCTCAGCAGTCTCCCTGGAATCTTCTACTTAATGTTTCTGGATCACAGCTGACTTTAGGTAACTGAACTGTGGAAGACAGAACTATAGATAATAGAAGAATACTGTACTGGGAACAGTCTCTCTAAGTGTCCCCTATATATACTGCAGGGCACATCACATACCACACAAAGGTCCAAGGATTAAAATAACATAGCCAGCAATAGAGCTACACAACCCTCATACTCACCAGCCCACCCTCTCTGACCAATCTCCTGCTCTCCCTTTCTGGTTACTCACAGTCCTGCTACTGTTGAATCTCCTTTATCATCAGTAGCATACAATGCCTTATGTGTTTTCCATACTCAAAACATGTTTTTAATAGGCTGGTTTAAAAAAATGCTATATACATACTACAAGTTCAATATTTAGTGGGAATTCCTTAGTGAAATATATTAGAAAAATAACAAAATCATCCAAAAATAGAAGTTACATTGTGCTGAACAGTTTTATGTCAACTTGATACAAGCTAGAGTTATCTGGACAGAGGAAACCTCAATTGATAAAATGCCTCCCTAAGATCAAGTTATAGGGAATTTTCTCAATTAGTGATTAATGGGGGAGGGCCTAGCTCATTGTGGGTGGTGCTATCCTAGGCTGTTGGTCCTATGTTCTATAAGAAAGCAGACTGAGCAAACCATGAGGAGCAAGCCAATAACAGAAGTCTCTCCATGGCCTCTGCATCAGTTGTTGCCTCTAGGTTCCTGCCCTGACCTCCACTGATGGTGAACTATGATGAATATACCCTTTCCTCCCTGAGTTGCTCTGGTAATGATGTTCCATCATAGCAAAAGTAATACTAACTAAGACATACATAGTCTCTGAAATATTCCCAACAGAGAAACATGTTTGGGATTTTCTAAACAAACAAACAAACAAACAAAAAACTTTTAGGAAGGAAAAATATGTTAAATTATATTTATTTGATTATCAGTGACATCAATTTTACTCTTTGGTAGGAAAGAACTGAATTATGTAAGGATACAGTTCAATTCTAAAACAATTGAGTCCTTACTATATGACAGATAATATACTTGATATTGGGAAAGATGACTAAGACACAGTTCTAAACTTGAAAAGCTCATACCCTAGTCGCCAGGAGATTTGACAGTCAGTATAGAAATAGCCCATTCTGGAGGAGCCATGAGCTCACAGACATTCATTTCTTCTGAGCCTGAATGGTTCCTTCACTTCTCTATGGATGCACTCTTTACAAAATTATTTCTATTTATGTGCATATATGTGTGCATGGTAGTTTGAATAAGAATGGCTCTCATTGACTCATATGTTTGAATGGTCGGTCCCCAGTTAGTGGAACTGATTGGAAAAGACTAGGAGATATGGCCTTGTTGGAGGAGGTGTGACATTGGGAGTAGGCTTTGAAGTTTCAAAAGCCCATGCTGGGTTCAGTCTCTCTGTCTCTGTCTCTGTCTCTGTCTCTCTCTCTCCTCTCTTCTCTCCCCCTCTCTCTTTTCTCTCTCTGTCTCCCTCTTCCCCCCACCTTTCTGCTTGCATGCCTGTAGAAGATCAGGATGCAACCTCTCAGCTCCCTGTCCACATGCCCGCCTGCTACCACAATTTCTGCCAAGATGATAATGAACTCATTTGGTAAAACTGTAAGTGAGTTCCCAATTAAACATTTTCATCTATAAATTGTCTTGGTCATGGTGTCTCTTCACAGCAACAGAACAGTAACTAAGACAGTGTGTCTGTGTGAATGTCCTATGTGTGTGTGTGTGTGTGTGTGTGTGTGTGTGTGTACCCTTGGAGGCCAGAAGAGGGTGTTAGATCCCCTACAGGTGGTTGTGGGTCACTTGACCTGGGTGTTAGGAACCAAACTTGGTCCTTTGGAGGGGGAACAAGTGTTCCAAACTGTGGAGCCATCTTTCCAGTCCTGTTAACTGTTACCAAATGCCTCAAGACCTATTTTAAATATTACTTCCCCCGAGAAGCCTTTCCTAAGCCTCTGAAGCAAATCAATCCTGTCTCTAAGTCACCTTATTCAGCTGTGTTAACAGAATTTCTCATATCTCAGTGTGGTTAATTGTTCCCATCTCTGTATGTCATCCTCCTTGATCTCCAGGTCTTAGTTGTGAGTTTACCAGAGACAAGGGTTGCTTTCCAGTCTTATTGGTTATTTATCTATTTTCACTATTGGCTGCAGACCTCTGTGATACCATCAGCTCAGAGCTGAGTACCAGCCGGGATGTACAAAGTGAGACCATCCTGGTAACATTAGTGACAAGACACTCACTGATTCCATTCAGCCCAGTTAATACTTTACTGAGAACCAATTCAAATACTGAGGATTGAGGCACTACTACTGAAATATCTACTGTGTACCAGATGCTTTACCAACATGTTATCATTTACTCTAACAGCTTTGAAAAGTGCTATATCTTTTTTATTAGCTGTGGGAAAAAAGGTTCAGAGGAGTAATTTGTCCAAGGTATACTTCACTCAAGGTGGTCTGCCTGTCAAGTGTATCTGCTGTATTTTGCCCCAGTACAGTGTAGGGAACGAAAGTACTCGAACAGAGATCAAAACAAAGGTCTGAAGGGCACACAAAACTTAGAGAGTACACAGAGAAGTTGGCAATCTGGTAAACCTTCATGGAGATGGTCAGTTAGAGGACTACGTCTCCCTACAGCACTGGAAAAAAAAACCAATGCATTTCAGGGAAGCAAATTGAGGGGTAGTCTGAGGGATCCTGTGGACACCTTCCCAGCTGTCACGTGGCTTCCTCTCTCTGGTCAGTGAGGTGACAGAACTGTGCATGGTTAGGTGGGCCACGGAAATTGCCTCCAAATGCCGTTTCTGGTCAGTGTGAAGAGATCATGCTTAGGTCCCTTCCTCCTCAAGGAAGATGAGATGGCCCTCTCTTCACTGTGGTCTGGACTCACTCCATTTGGGTTAGGGGAAGGTCTTTCCTACTCAGCACCAAGCTTTTCACTCACTCACTCACTCACTCACTCACTCACTCACTCACTCACTCACTCTTCCCTTTCCCTCCTTCATCCATCCATCCATCCATCCATCCATCCATCCATCCATCCATCCATCCATCCATCCATCCATCCATCCATCCATCCATCCATCCATCCATCCATCCATCCTTCCATTCAGGTCTCAGCATACAGGGTGTGTGTTAGCAGAGACGGATTAGCCTGTTTTTTCACACCTGGGGATTGGGGCCACTGGCATCTTTCTCCTGAGTTTCAGGAAAGGGGATGCTTCGTTTTGCTCACTGAATGACATGCCTGGGTGTGCGCGCGTGCACACGCGCCAGAGAGGGTTGGCTCTTTTTTCTCACCTCAGGGTAGGGAAGCTGACACCTCTCTTCTATCCTGAGGACGTGAGGATGGTGTCTTCGCCTCCAACTGGGACACGACTCTCCTCTCCAAACCACGAAGGTGGTGGTGGTGGTGGGACTCTCGGCTTCCCTCCCCTCCCCTTGGCGAGGGCGTCTGGTTCCCACACAGTCACGCTCTGGTGGCGGGAGGCCAGGTTCTCCCCTCTCCCCACGCCAGCGCCTGAAGGCAGGGCGCGCGCGAGTAGGCGGGGGCGGAGCGGGCTCTGCGGCGAGGGGCGGGGACAGCAGTAAGCCACACCCTCAGCGCCGCCCACCGCTCTCTCGTTTTGCAGCCTGACTCCCCAGACCCAGAGCGCCGCGGCTGTCTGCTGGGTTCGCGAGCCGCGCACCTGCTTCGGTCGCCCCGCGCTGTCCTCCCCGCGCCGCTTGGCCCGCCGCCTCGAGCGCCCTCAGCCCCTCAAGCCAGATGATGAACTTCCTGAGGCGCCGGCTGTCGGACAGCAGCTTCATCGCCAACCTGCCCAATGGCTACATGACTGACCTTCAGCGCCCGGAGCCGCAGCAGCCCCCGCCCGCCCCTGGCTCCGGGGCCGCTCCGGCCTCGGCGGCCACCTCAGCCGCCTCGCCCGGCCCCGAGCGCAGGCCGCCGCCCGCCCAGGCGCCCGCGCCGCAGCCCGCGCCGCAGCCCGCGCCGCAGCCCGCGCCGCAGCCCGCACCGACGCCGTCGGTGGGCAGCAGCTTCTTCAGCTCGCTGTCGCAAGCCGTGAAGCAGACGGCCGCCTCCGCCGGCCTGGTGGACGCGCCCGCGCCGGCCGCTGCCAGGAAGGCCAAGGTGCTGCTGGTGGTCGACGAGCCGCACACCGACTGGTAGGCCCCTGCGGGGTCCGCCGGGGGCAGGGTGTGAAGATGGACCCTCGAGGTCACCCGGGAGAACACCCGGGACGAGCAGGTGTCCATGTGTGGGAGGGGCGAGGGCAACCACCAACCTCCCAGAGAGAGACCCGGGTCCTGAGGTGAAGGACTCGGTGGCCTCTGGGCTGGTGGCAGAGCCAGCTACCTCATTAAGCACCGGTGGGGCTTAAGAAATAGTGATAAGTCGACCACACTCCCGGGGAAGGCCGCACAGCCAAGAATATTTGGGCAGCACAGATTGGCCTTGATGGTGGTGGTGGAGACACCACAAAGTTGGGAGGGAAGGGAAGGGGCAGTGGATCTGAGAAGAGTTGGGGGAGGGAGGGTGAGGTGTACAACATTTTCAAAGAACTAATAAAACACAAAACCAAAACACAAAACAAAAAAGAAATACACGGGGGGGGGCAGACTTAACAGTTCAGACACATATAAGCTGAGGTGAAAATGGCCCCAGATGGCCATTAAAATAAAGCCTCCCCCCAAAGATTCTGGTCTGCAAAGCCTGGAGTGAATTGAGAGTGGATATTAGTATTTAAGGTGATATAGTGATAGTAATTTTTTTTTTTAAACCAGTACCTTTGAAATCTGGTGTCCTGTATTGACATCAGGGTGGGTTAAATCACAGATGTGTTAACTCAGAGTGCGATTGACATCTGCTTAAAAATAATAAGATTACTGTATATGTGCAGTTGGGAGGGGATATATGCTTTTACATTTTTGTTTTTTCTCTCTCTTTCTCGTGTGTGTGTGTGTGTGTGAGAGAGAGTGTGTGTGTGTGTGAGAGAGAGAGTGTGTGTGTGTGAGAGAGAGAGAGAGAGAGTGTGTGTGTGTGTGTGTGTGTGTGAGAGAGAGAGAGAGAGAATCATAGTGAATGATGGTGGCTTTTTCCAACCAAATGATGAAGACCTAAGTAAAGCATTACAGATGGTTAAAGGGCACAAATAAAAGGATTGGCCGTAATGCAGTAAAGGGGAAACTTCAAGAATGCTTTTCCTTTTCAAGAGATATATTGGGGATGGTGTTAGGTTCAATGGAGACAATCATGGATGAGGTCCACTGAAGACTAATTAATAAGAGCTTAAGAGTGGTTCCTTTGATGTAGCAGGAAGCTGATGGTGGGTCTGAAGACATGAAAGGCAGGGATTCTGAGGTGTTTTTTCTTTAGAAACGTGAGGAAGGGTTTTTATTTGTTTTGTTTTTCCCAAGGGGTTGAGGTTGATTGGTGCTTGCCAAGAGGAAGACACAGGGACCCCAGAGGTGTTTATTTCTCTGCTTCACTGTTTTCCTTTCTCTGTCATTCCTTCACTGAGAGACTTTGGAGGGAAGAGGGGTGCTGGTCTGAGTTGGTGGGAGTGAGATGTATGCCTGCAGATGTATGTCCTGCTGACTGCGGTTACCATGTGGGAATCATTTCCTTTGGGTGATATGTGTGATTGGCCTTTATTTTTCAAGATAGCAGAGTAGCAAACACCTTTATTAGGAAATAACAGAGGTACCACCAAGAGGGTAATGGGGAAAGTATGACAATAGTGCCACTGGCAGTCTCCTAGAAGAATTACTCTCAGTTCAAATCAACAAGTGTTTATTCAGGAGGAAGGGAGGATAACTAAGCTCTATTTAAGCACCCATAATTGTATGTCAGACTCTCTAGTAAGGACTCTTAATGTGATATTCCATTGGGTTGTCACCATAAAAGTGAGGCTTAGAAAAGGTAAGTGGTGAGCTTACAAATGGTTCAGTTACGTCGACTTTAGGACTATTTGGCTTCACTGCTGCCATCCCACTGTATTGTCTCATTATTAGAATGCTACTATGATCAATAGTAATAATACACTTCCTTTTAGGGGTTGGACAATGTTGGGAGCCTTTTGGAAAAGTCACTCATTTGGGTGACACAACAGGTACAGTTAACAAAGGAATCTAGAGTTATTGGATAAGATTATTTCAGGAATTAGTGAGATCGGATTATTATTATCTTGGTTATTGGTGAACTCATAAAAGTGAATAATAAAGAAACACCAGGAAACTGGAAGAAATGAGTCTGACATCTGTGTTTCATTTTTCTGTGTAGGAATCTGATTCTTATGAGCTTTGTCCTGGTCTCTCTCTTACCCCACTGAAGCTATTTGTTGGCACTAATTGCTAGTTAGATACCCACAGATAGGTAGATCAATGTTTGTATGTGTATATCAAGGTTCACCCTGAGTCTGCTTGGTTAGAAATGGGAGGTTTGAGATTTGAAATGCTCTGTAGATAGGATTATTTTCTAGGAAGAGTGCCTGGTATAAACCAGAGACTCTGCTTTGCCCTAGAGACTAGACTTCTGATGGAAATAATAGGATTCATTTTCCTGTGGACTGACTCTCAACTGCTTTGTGTTTTTCTCCAAAGTAATAACATTGATTTATTAAAACTCTTAAGCCCAGTTTGAGTCTGGGACTTGATGGTTGTTCTGTGTATCTGTGTTTTTTTTTTGTAGTTAATAACAATTCCCAGAATTTTGTCATCCTCTACTATGTCTAAATTTGTTTAAAGCACAAATATTGTGTTAATATTAGTTAAATATTGATGAGTGGTTTTATTGAAAGGTCTCTATGAATTAAGGAGCAGGTGGCTGCTTATGATAAACATAGTAGCTTACAGGGGTGCTTTGTGCTCTAAGGGCTAATTTAAATAATTTGTCTCACAGTGTAAGCTACATAGACAGACTTGAGTAAGCATGTATAATATATACCCAATGACATTTTTATGTGCTTGAATAGGCAGAATGCAGTATTCCAACAGAACTTAAGAGTATTGGTCTCATCTGAATTAAGAATGCTAACATAGAGAGGATTTTAACAAGCATCTAAATAATTTTAGCTTTTAAAGAAAGGCTTAAAATAGGTAGCTTCTGAGATCATTAATATACAGAAGATTCCTTTGAATTTCTTATCAGTGTAATTGTGGGCAGTGTAATTTGGAGCCCTGATTTCTGACTTGGAAGATGTTTCTTTCTTTTTCTTGAAATTCCATTATAGCCTGAGAGCTTTAGATTAATTGCATGCAAAAAGTTTGTTGAAGAATATGTATGTGTCTCTAAAAAATGAAATCAAGTTCATGATATATTATTGAATTATTATTGGCTTTTGTTTTGTCCTATATATATATATATATATATATATATATATATATATATAGGTTCATAGCTAAATTTGAAATGCAATTAAGACTGCACTTTAATGATTTTTACGCTTTATCATAGAGCAGGTGATCATTTGGCACATTATTGCCTCTTCTATTATATTCTCACTGGTGAGGAGGTTAAGTTTTCTACCAAATTTTCCCTTGCCTTCATGTAAGCAAACAACTGTGACTCCAGTCAACAAGTAAGCATTTCATATTGGCATACTTCAGCATATGATTTGGAAATCAGTGTGGCACAGGCATTTTTAATCATCTAGAATATGATGATTGCCACAGATGTGATTAGTGAACAGATGTTTATTAAGCATATTTATATGGTACTAAGAGAAATGATAAATAATCTTTGTCCTCTAAGAGCTTACTTTCCAGCTGAGCAGATAAGATAAATATACATTTTAAAAAAGCTTACTAAAATCTGTTTCTTGTGTTCAAAGTATGGTCCTTCAATCAACAGTATTGGCACCAACTAGAAACATTTTGAATAACAGAATCTCAGGTCCTACTTTCCTCCCACTGAAACGTATTTTGCATTTGAACAAGATCTTCATAATCAGATTTGAGACACAATGAACTGAAGGATATGTGACTAGTACTTTTAGTGTGGCAACATGATAACTACTATCATTTATTGGGCAATTACTATATATGTTATACTAAGCCCCATAAATCTCATTTGCTCTCTGTGATCATAGTGTGATTTAAAAGAATGAGAGATGGAGCTGGGCCGTGGCTCACACCTGTCATCTTAGCATTCAAGAAGCTGAGGCAAGATGACTGTGCTGAGTTCAAGCCAATGAGATTCTGTGTAAAGAGAGAAAGGAAAGAAGGAGGGAGGAACAGACAGACTATAGTTAGAATGAAAGGAAGAAACGAGACTTGAACTGAGCTTCAAAGAAACTGGATTTAAAAGAAACAGGTTTGACTTAGTACATTAACAAAATAAAAACAGTGCCAATAAAGGAGGCCACAAAGAAACTGGATTGATGTGCTATGCAGTCTCCATTTTTAATGGTTAACTTTTGACCATTTTATTAAGGATAGGAGAATGACAGATATGAAGTCTGTTTGGATCCATGTTTGTGAGTGACTCTAGGGAAATATTGGATTGGAACTTGGGAGGGGAGGAATTCAAAGGAGGTTTAGGGTTTATTTCTGACAAATATTATGTTTCCTATTTTTAATTAGCAGGAATGTAAAGTTTCCATATTATAACTGAAATATGGTCATCTGTGATAGTTATGAATGGGAAAATTTGACTTGAAGAAGGTAAGTGATTTCCTCAAGATTATTAGGCTAGTAACTGACATGACCAGAACCAAAATTTGTAATTTCAGCCTCTAACCTTTCTTATCTTTTCATATCTATTTTCAGTTCTCTCAACTATTGGTAGAGGCTTTTGATCTTATAATTACAGCACTGAAACTTGAAGGAAACTAGATAATCATTTAGCTTAGAGAAATGAAACAATCTGTTGAAGGTCAGATAAAGGGCTGGAGAGATGGCTCAGCAGTTAAGAGCACTTGCTGCTCTTGCAGAGGAACCTGAGGAACCTGAGTTCAGGTCCCAGCACGTATATCAGGTGGTTCACAGGGGCTCCAATGCCCTCTTCTGATGGCAGATGTCCTTCTGTATATATGTTTCTCTTATTGGTTGATGAATAAAACACTGTTTGGTCAATAGAGGCAGGAAGATAGGTGGGTCTAGGAGAAGGGGAGAATTCTGGGAAAGGTAGGCAGAGAGACATGGGGGGGGGTCAGATGCCATATAGCTGCCAAAGGAGTAACAGGTCTGGGCATTCTCTGGTAAGCCAAGACCACATGGAAATACATAGATTTATAGAAATGGGTTAATAATTAAGGCAGAGCTAGTCAATAGGAAGCCCTAGCCATTGGCCAACAGTTTTATAATTAACATAACATCCATGTGTTTATTTTGGGGCTGAAAGGTGGCTGTGGGACCAGGCTGAAAAGAAAAACTCTAGCAACATTTACATACCTCTCTCTCTCTCTCTCTCTCTCTCTCTCTCTCTCTCTCTCTCTCTTTCTCTCTCTCTCTCGCACACACACACACACACACACACACACACACACACACACACCCCATATTTGTACATGTGACCAAGGAGGACAGAGGAGGGCATTCATTGGACATTTGATTTTTTTTGAATCTGGAGTTTTAGGCTTTTGTGAGCTGCAGGGACCTGACCCTGGGTCCTTTGCAAGAGCAGGAAGTGTTCTTAATAACTGACCCATCTCTCCAGCCCCCTTTATCTTTCTTCTTTAAAGAGTCATTGAGGAGTTGTTATGATCACTTGAGCATATCACATAATACCTGGGATAGAAATCCCACTGTTAATAGGTTATTTATATTTCAGCATAGGTCATCCTAAAATTATTGAAAGATAATCTTGAAGACCTAGTCATAAAAAGTCCAAAACTCTTCTAATATTCTTAGGACTTGGGCTATAAAGGTGACCCTCTTTTCAGGAACCATTTCCTAGCTTACTGTTTTTGTCTGTCCAAGATTAGTTACTGACTTTCTGTACTCAAATTCAGTTCTGTAGCAACATTAGCCTTTTAAAATACTTTGCTAAAATATTTTGCTAAACAGGAAGATTTCCAGAAGTGTATACTTTTCTCTAAAAAGTACAAAACAATTTTAACTGGAATATGATTCATTGCAGTTGAGCATCTACACAAACCAAGTGCTGCAACTACAGGATGAATTGGGTACATGTATCTATTGGAATCTTCTGGCACATAAAGAAAGGATAGGATTGAAACAACTTTTTAGTACATTATGATACTTAGTGTGCGTGAGGTGCTACGGTACCATAGGGTTAGGTTATTGGGATTATGATACTATGAGGAAATGTTGCATAAAAATGTACACCATGCATTCTTAGGTAACATTTTGCATCTCTGGACTTGATTTTCTAAAATCTGTCAACTACAAGAATTGTTGACACACATTCTGTAAGATCCTTCTTTGCTATATCATATCTATGGTATAGTTTTTACTTATTTTCTCCCAGACTTTAGCTCTGTAGCTTTTTGTTGTTAGTAAGACCTGTAAATCTTTGTCAATACATGGTTAAACATTTATTTGAATAGAAAGTACACTTTTGAGTACTCTATATTTAGTACCTACTTACAGTTTCTCAATCACATGGTTTCCTAGGGGAAAAAGAGCCAAGCCAGTAACATTTGTTGGTGTGTCTCCTCATTAAGGGTAGGACTTTTTAGCTGAATTCTTTCCTCTCAGTAGACCAAAGACTTTTTTATACATGTAAAGTTGTTATTGAACAGAATTTATTTCTTGATTCCTGTGTTCTGTGCTTCACAGTTTCCTCAACACCTCTATATTCCTTTTCACATTGTATCTTCACAAAGATCCTGAACAGTAGGTAGAAAATCAATTTGACATAAACAGACTCAGAAAAATAGCTGATTCCCCAAGATTGACTAGTTTATACTGAAGAGTTGAGATCTGAACTAGATTTGATACAAAATCACCAAATTTTCCATCACAAGTTTGTTTTGTTTTGTTTTTGGGACAGCTTCTACTCTGTTTCTTGGGCTGGCCTGGAACTCACAACAGTTCTGCCTCAGCCTTCTGAGCTCTAGGATTACACATGAGAACTACCATACCCCCACTTAAATATTTTTCATTTATAAAGATGGTTTATTTTGTAATAACACATTTTTTTGCTTTTTTTCCCGAGACAGGATGTCTCTCTGGCTTTGGAGACTGTCCTGGAACTAGCTCTTGTACCAGGCTGGTCTCAAACTCACAGAGATCTGCCTGCCTCTGCCTTCCGAGTGCTGGGATTAAAGGTATGCACCACCAACACCTAGCTTTGACATATCAACTTTTATAATCTCTTGACAAGAGATTTGAGAAATTTTAACCATCTTACAGATTGTTATAAAATAAATTAATATTGTATTTAGTACTCCTACCTTTTTTCTTCATCAGTTTGAGGCAGTGTGAAGATACAGGACAAAGGATCAGAAGACCTAGAATTGAGCTCTGACTGTTCTATTAGTAATAAGACTTTATCAGAATTACATAATCTCTTCAGCTTTTCCTTATTTGACAGCTTTTCAGTGTGGGCCTACTATATGCCAGGCACTGTTCTGGGTTCTGGAATAAAACAGACAAAATTAGTCTCCTTATCTGAAAGATGGACACAACAATTATGTACTTCAAAATGCTGTTGTGAGAAACAATTTCCTGAAAAAGCATTTTGTAAAAGATGAAGAGCCCTACAAAGTAAGTTCCAGAGCAACCAGAGCTGTTACATAGAGGAGTCCTATCTTAAAAAACAAACAAACAAACAAGCAAACAAAAAACCCAAAAGAAAAATGAAAGAAAGAAAAATAAGAAAGGTGAAGAGCCACCCATGCTTTTACTTCATACATCCCTGTTTTCAGTTGTAAGTATCCAACCTGTTTGGGCACCACCACCCCCTTATTTCCCATTTATATGTGTGTGTGTATAGTATATGCCTGTGTACATGTTCACATATATACATGTATGTGCACATACACATGAGTGGTAGATGCCTGTATACACATATACGTGTGTGTGTGTGTGTGTGTGTGTGTGTGTGTGTGTGTGTGTGTGTGTGTGATGTTTGCTGTCTCATCTTACGAGTCTCTACATTGTTTTTTGAGACAGGGTCTCTTACTGAACCTGGAATTCTCAGATTTTACCAAGACTATCTGGCCAGGGAGCTCCAGGGTTCCACCTGTTTTTCCATTCCTAGTGCTGCTGGCCTTACAGGAAGCAAGATTGTTTGAATTTAGGAATTTGAGGCCAGCCTGGGCAACACAGCAATACTTCAGCTAAACAAATATTTTTTTATGGTTAGTGTTTTTTTGAAGGTGTGGTTTTTCTGGGTAGCCCAGGTTGGGTTTGACTCACTGTTGTAGTTCAGGCAGGTTCAATCGCCTGGTCCTCCTGCCTTAGCTTCTGCGCACTGGGATGACAGGCATGTGCCACTGAACCTGACTAGTTGTTTTAAATTTTAATTTATTTACTGTGTGTATGTGTGTATGTAGAGAACAATTGTGAGAGTTTTTCCTCCTATGATATTGGTTGCTGGAGATTTAACTCCATTGATCATGCTTGAAACAAGAGTTGTTTTTACCCAATGAGCCATTTCACTGGCTGAGCTGTTTTATTTATGTATGTATATATGTATTTATTTAATTTTTAGAAAGAAGTATTACTTATTTGATTCAGTTGTCTTTAACAATTTAGGGACAGGACTACCTAAGTTCTTATTTTACTAACATAAATGCTAAAATAGCTTCCATTTTACTTATGACTAATTAAGGCAGAGGTTAAGAGTGAAATGAAGGGAGAAGCATGGAGATGTATTTAAGAGATGTTGCTTATATTCTTTCCCTTATCCAGTCCATTGTTCATATTGCTTTCCAAGTATTTATGAACAAAACAGATAAAAGCATCCTCAGATCTTGTAATTTATCTCCTTCTCAATGTTCTTCTCTACCACACTACTAATTATGAATACTTTCTCACTTTATAACCCAGCTGCAGTATATCTTTTCAGGCTCCTTTTGGTGCTCTCTTGGTCACTTTACCATCCTGTGGATTACCTTCTCCCTGCACTTGTGCCAGACTTGAAAGGTTCTATGATGTTATTGTTCAGTTGCTTTTGTTTGGAATGTTCTTGGTTTGTGTATTTCTTAATATTTATTTCTCTTATTCTGTTCTCAGAGAATGAAAGTACCACTTATTTGAAAAGTCCTATTCCCTTGCTGTAGATTTCTTTCTTTTTTTTCTACCCTCTTCATACTTTCATTTTGTACTGATTGCTTCTTTTATTGGTTGTAAAGAAGCAAGAGAAAAAAACCCTATTCTTTGACCTCTTAATTCTTAACTCTTTTGGAAGTGAGACTCTCTTGTTTCTAATTCCTTATCCCATAATCATCCTTCTCTACAGATCTTGGGTGTCTGCTTTCTCTGTAATACTAAAATTTATTTTTTCCCAGGTACTGAGCTGCTAAAACCCAATGAGGGTGCCATTCATTGATGTTTGACAGTGTTTATCTTTCTTTCAACAGCCCCCTGGCCTCTGAACACTGTATTCTTTGTTGTCTTCTTGAAGTTTCTTTGCTTTTTTCATTAGATGGAGTTGTTCCTTGGGGGACTATTTTCTGGTCAATTTCTTTTTTCATTGGCATTTTTTCTACTGGTCCATCTATTCTCAAGATGTCACTTTCTAAATATAATCAGCTCCTCCTGCCCACCCCCTCCCCTTTTTAACCTTTTACCAGAAATTTGTCCTAATCTTCATTGGCTTTGTGGGCTGCTTGACATTTCCATCTGGGTGGTTAAAGACTGCTCAAGATAATTTGATCTGATATTGAATTTCTTTTTTTTCTATCTCAGTTCTTCTCATATTCTGTTTCACTTAGAGATACACAATGACTTTCTTTTCTATTGCTGTGATGAGATACCACAACTTATAAAGGCAAATTATAAAAGAGATTGTTTCAGAGTATTAGAGTCTGTGATGGTGGAGCAACGACATGATGGCAGGGACAGCTGAGAGCTCATGTATTTGTTGTTGTTTGTTTGTTTTGAGACAGGGTCTCCTTATGTAGTCCTTATGTATGGCTGTTCTAGAACTCACTATGTAGTGCCAGCATTTAATGACTTCTAAGTGCTGGCATTAAAGGTATGTACCACTATACTCACTCATATCTTGATCCATAAGCAAGAGGTAGAAAGACATACTGGGAATGGTGCAGGTCTTTTGAACCCTCAAAGCCTGCTTCCTCCAGCAAGGTCATATCTCTTAATCCTTCCCAAAGAGTTCCATATGAGTCTGTGGGAACCATTGTCATTCAAACCATTGTAACAATGATTACTTTCACCTAGAACTTCTGCAAATCTCTTCATGATTTCTATTTAATAACTTGAAGAGCTATTTGAATGTAAATTTGACATTTTTAGACATTCACTTAAAGCTTTCAGTAGCTTCTTATATCCTATAGGTAAAGTTCATGGTCCTCCTGTGATTTGACATCTTTGTTCCCCAGCCTCCTCCTAACCATTTCCAAACTTCATTTTCTAGTAACTCTAAACTGTTTGCAAATCTTTACAGAGATTGTGTCATTCCTTCTTATTTTTGCTTATCTATTAACTCCTCTTGTAATTGCCTTTGCTCTTTTTTCATTTTGTCCCTTGACCAAATTCACATTTCTGTTCTGAGATTGAAACAGTATCTGCTTTTTTCTAAACACTCTTCCAGTTACCTAGACTATGTTGTCTGTTGGACATCTTCACATACTCTTTCAAGTTTGTGGATCTCTTTCTCTTGTCACATTTTCTTTATTTAGAGTGTATATATGCCATAGTTTATATGTAGAGACCAGAGGACAATTGCTAGAGTTGATTCTCCTCTCCTACCATGTACGTTCTGAGGATCAAATTCAGGTTGCCTTTGTAGCAAGCTTTCTTGGACCACCAGCCCCCAAATCATGACATGCAGACTTATTATTAATTATGAATGCTTGGTCTTATCTTAGGCTTATTTCTAGCCCCTTTAAAAAAACTTAATTCATTTCTATTAATCTATGTGTGACCTCAGACTTATTTACCTCATCTATGTACTGTCTATCCTTTTTCCTGCTTCCTCCATGTCTGTTTGTCTGGCTGCCTGGCCTCTAGATGTCTGGCTAACTACCCTTTTCTCTCTGCCTACCAGCCCCACATATCCTTTCTCTGCCTAGTTATTGGTCATTCAGCTTTTTATTAAACAAATCAGGAGCCTTAGGCAAGCAACATATCTTTACATAGCTAAACAAATGCAGCATAAACAAATACACACAACTTTACATAGTTAAACAGGTATTCTGCAATACAAACAAATGCAACAAATCTTTACATAGTTAAACAAATATTCTGTTATACATTTCCCCCATTTTGTCTAAATAAAAGAAAAGGTTTTAACTTTAATCTAGTGAAACTATATACAATAAGAACAATTACCAAGGAAAAATTACATTTATAATATCCAGTCCATTTGTATTTGGCAAATTCAGAGGAAATACAGAGGAAATTATTTATCCTATCTTGGTGAGTCCAACGTTTTGTACCCAATTTCCCTTCTATCATAACTGTAACTATGATTGTCTAGTCTTAACCTCCATCAAAGACCCCAGAAGAATATAATATTACCTGAGTAAATAGGAATTGCAGTGCAAGTCACTTCCAAACTATAGAAATCACAGAGAGATTTGGCTTCCTGGACAGTCACCCAAGGTTCCTGTTCAATATTGAGCATCTATCTTCAGATAATAGGCATAGACTATCTGGTAGACTTTTTTATGAAGCAGGAGTTTTGAAGGACTGTCCTAAATTGCTTGGTAAAGTTTGGCAGTCACTTTCCTTTGTGTCTTGCAGAATATCTGACAGATTTTTCTGTGGAGCAGGAATTTTTTTTTTTGGTTTTTACCAGACAGGGTTTCTCTGTATTGTTTCGGAGGCTATCGGTCCAGCCCAGCCTCGAATTCACAGAGATCCGACTGCCTCTGCCTCCCGAGTGCTGGGATTAAAGGCGTGCGCCACCACGGCCGGGCTGGAGCAGGAATTTTGAAGAACTGTTCCATCTTGTCTGGACAAAGTTTGGCAGTCACCTTCTTTTGTGTCCTGCATGTCCAGTTTGGATAGTATACTGTCAGTAGTTGAGGCAAGGACAGCTGCGTGACTAAATTCGCCACAATGAAAGCAAACTCTATATGGAGGTTCTTTGGTGCCCATTATCTTTTTATGAAGAAGATTGGTACTGTCAGGAGCAGGCATGTCTCACTGTCGTGAAAAACCTTAGGTTATTAAACATCTTAAATGCCACATTCTGTAAGTCTGAAGCACTTGAAGATCACCTGTCTTTCTAAAAATATGTGGTTAGCCTTGAAAACATACCTAACATGACTACAAATTTGATTATTATAGATGATTAACTACCAACATTCATTTCTTTCCTTCCTTCCTTCCTTCCTTCCTTCCTTCCTTCCTTCCTTTTTTTTTTTTTTTGAGACAAGGTTTCTCTGTGTAGCTTTGGAGCCTGTCTGGGAACTAGCTCTTGTGGACCAGGCTTGTCTCAAACTCACAGAGATCCACCTGCCTCTGCCTCCCAAATGCTGTGATTAAAGGACTATGCCACCATCGCCTGGCTCAACCTTCTTTTCTTTCTTTCTTTTTTTTATTCATTCATTTTGTTTTTGTTTTTCAAGACAGGGTTTTTCTTTGTAGCTTTGTAGACCAAGCTGGCCTCCAACTCACAGAGATATGCCTGCCTCTGCCTCCTGAGTGCTGGGATTAAACTGCCTGGAAACCTGCATTTCTAAATTATGCATTTTAAAATGAGCTATACAGTAGCCCCCAAAAGTATAGAGATACACATATAACAAAATTAACTTTAAATTTGTATCAATATACCAAATCCATACCAATGTAAAAATTTGAGATTAATAGTTGTCTCTTTATCTTATATTTCTATATCTCCCATAAACATCCATAACCCACCAAATGACCAAAAATCACCCACTCCACTTCTTAGGATGTGGGCATTGTGTTCTCTAGACTGCTTCCTGTTGTCTGGGGTGACAGCATCTTTAGGGAACCCTGAAAAATTTATGATAGTAGTCAAGTCTTGGGAAAATTAGTTGTAACATTTGTCGTTATATGTCATACATCTTGTAGTTTTTTCTTGGTTTATTTTTTAAATGATCTCTGTATAATCTCTTCTCCAATGCAACACATTTTCTGAATTTCATTTTAAAGTTAAGACATCCATATCCATAAAGTATCTAGGCTGGTTTAACTTAGCAGTTATTTTACAATCCTTTGTCTCTTAAATTCAAAGTCAGTAAGGCACCATACAGAATCTAGATTCCCTGTGTATTTCCCAGCTTTACCGGGCTTATTCTTTTTACTTTACTCTTTCTTTAAAGACTTTATTTAATTATTTTTAAACTATTTATATTTTCTATGACTGTTCTATACCCATTTCCTTTTCTTTCTTAAGTACCTATGTACATTTTTAAACATACTGTAACCTGGTTAGAGTTTCTTTCCTTTTTTTTTTTTTCTGGTCTGGACCTGCTTTACTATGTATCTATTCTCTGACTGTCTGAGTCAAACCTTAAATGCACTGGCAGCTGACTTTGTCCCGCTCAAGTCCATGAGAGCTGAGGTTTACACCCCCCAGACCTGGCCAAGAGCTGTGTTTAATTGGGACTGCATTTAACTGGGAGTTGCCTTTAACTGCCCCATCTCAGGAAATTGGTGCCTGTGCTGTGGCAGGCGTTTTTTACTTAGCTTGTTGTTTCTGCTTAGTGTGCCAGCTGCTTAAGTGCTCTGCTGCAGAGCAACGCCTCTTAAAGCAACCATATCTGATTTTTGCTTGTTTGTCTTGTTTTGTTGTTTTTTGCTTTTCAATTTTCTCCTATGTAGAAATTCAGGCCTCATATTGGGTGCCAAAAGTAGTAGGCTTTCTTGGACCACCAGCTCCCAAGTCATGACATGGAGACATTAATTATGGATGCTCAGCCTTATTTTAGACTTATTTCTAGATAGCTTTAAAAAAACCAACTTAATTTAACTCATTTCTGTTAACCTGTGTATTACCCCAGGATCATTTACCTCATCTATGTGTTGTTCATCCTGCTTTCCTGCTTCCTCTGTGTCTGTCTGTCTGGCCCTGGTTGTGTGGCCTCCAGCTGGCTGTCTGGCTCCTCTTTTTTCTCTGACCATCAGTCCCACCTCTGCCTAGCTATTTGTCATTCAGCTTTTTATTAGACCAATCAGGTGCTGAGGCAGACAAGGTAAAACAGCAACACATCTTTACGTAGTTGAACAAATGCAGCACAAACAAATACAATACATCTTTGCATAGTTAAACAATTATTCTGCAACACAAACAAATGCAACACATCTTTACATAGTTAAATGAATAATCTATTCCACACCATGCCTTCATCTGCTGCGTCATCTGGCTGGCCCAAGTCTGGGCATATCTTTATCTCTAGATGCAACATAACAATTTGTTTGTCTGCTTCCACTTGTAGACTGAGTTCTTTTGAGCATAGGCTTAGTATTTTATTAATTTCTATAGCCTTACCATAAAACGTAATGGCTATACATAGTTTGAAGTAAATAAACTGTTGTAATATTGAGTTGAGCAGAAAAATGTTGAGAGATCGGAAAAGGGATTGAAGGGAACATTGTCAATATAGAATTATTCTAGGATTAGATATTGTGTTAGTTGGTGTTCCAGTGCTGGAAGAGATACTATGACCATGACAACTCTTATAAAGGAAGTTACTTAATTGGGGCTTGCTAACAGTTTCAGAGATTTAGTCCATCTGTCATCATGAAAGAGAGCATTGTGGCCTGCAGGCAGACATAGTATGGAGAAGTAGCTGAGAGTTCTACATCTGGATTTGCAGGCAGAAGGAAGAGAAATACTCTGGGTTTGGAATGGATGTTTTGAAACCTTAAGACCCATCCCCAGTGACATAATTCCTCCCATAAAGCCGCACCTCCTAATCCTTTCAAATAGTGCCACTCTCTGTTCAATAGTGCCATTCAAACCTATGGACCTATGGGGGGCATTCTCATTCAATCCACCACAGACATATGTGCTATTATATTGGAAGCCAACCATTTTTTTCTCTTCAAATATAAGCTTTAAATTGCTTGTATGAAAGATAAATGAATTAGCATTTTTCAAACTCTAGAAATTTAGCTCTGACTGTGAAAACCATACCTCCCATGCCAGTGGGACACATTATTTGGTCCATAGCAGTTCTAATTGAGTGAAGGCAAATGGAATAAAACATAGGATTAATTTTTTCTAACTCACTTAACTATATTGTCATTTGGCTTTTGAGGAACTGTTTTTTGGTTTGAATTCTTCCAGAAACCTTTCCCTGTGTTTAAAACTCCAGTCTTGAGCCAGCTTAGCTGCCTGTTCTTTCTCCAGAGAAGTAGTTCCCATGTGTTATTGCTTTGCCTATATTCTTACAAAAGCTTTTGTACCTTCTCCAAATAGCTCTTATGAGCTTCCTGCTTACTGGGAATGTGGGAATGTGTAGCAGGCTCACAGCTCACAAATAATGACATGTAAAATCATTATTAATTATGAAAGCCTGGCCTTTAACTTAGGCTTGTCTAACCAGCTCTTATAACTTAAATTAACCCATTTATGTTAATCTATGTTCTGCCAAGTGGTGTTACCTCTCTTCCATCTTGAACCCCCATTTCCTCCCCATGTCTGGCTGGCGACTCTGCCTTACTTCCTCCCAGCGTTCTCTCTCTGCCCGGAAGTTCTGCCTATACCTCTTGCCTAGTTATTGACCATTTAGCTTTTTATCATACCAGTCACAGCAATACATGTTCACACAGTGTAAAAATATCTCATAACAGGAAAGATTTAATTTGCTGATATACAAGGACTCTTCAAAATTACCACAAGCAATATGTTTATTTTACTAGAAAGAAACAACTGACTGATATGTTGCTGGGTCATTTGATGTAACCATGTTAGACTACTTGGGTTAACCAAATGTGCTATGACCTTGTGTCATCATTTATACTGCTAGAAAGGGTTTTCTTCTCTTGTGCCATTGCCTAGGTAGTTCTGAATAAGTGGAACTCGTTTATGTCTGTCAGTGGTTGCTTTATATTCTTTGATCAGTCACCAACTGTTTTATTCTCCCTATATATATATATATGTTTGGCCTTCAAAAGAAAAAGAACACAAAGTAGCAAATATGTTGGAAGAACAAGCCAAAAAATATACTGTACAGCCAAGAGTCCTGGTTACTAGTGTATTTTATTTAAGACTTTTGATAAACTAATAATATAACTGCTTTTGGTAACTAAGAAATGGGTAACTAAGGTGATAAATATATTCATTTATTATATTACCATAACCATTTTACTGTATAGTTATCACACAGTACACTGTACATTTTAAATATACATAATAAAGCTTATTTTTGAAGTATATTTAATAATAAGACATTTAATTATTGATTCCTCTAGATACAGGGCTGTAGTTAATCCTCCCTTAAATGTTTTTCAATTTATGTTATAAATCAATTTTGAGGGCCTGATATTGTGATTTCTTTTATTTTTTTTTTCTTTAAAAAATAAAACTTGAGAGTAATTGTTAGGGAATAAACTGAGAGATCCACAGAGCGATGAAGAGATGATTACTCTCCTCTCTCCACTTCCCAGATCAAAAGGACTCCTCAGCTCCTCCTCTTCCTCCTCTCTCCCTCTGAGTCAGCTAGGGAACTCTATGGTCCACTCCAGCCAGCTGAATGTGAAATTTGCCTTCCAAATTGAGGTCAGACTCTATTTGTGATATCAGAGCAATCAACACAAGCAAATCTCCTCCAACAAATCAGTGTACTTGTTTACCTTTTATAGTAGTTAACTTACTATATTATAATGTTTTGTTTAACAGTAATGCTGGTCTGTTTGTATTTTTCAAGACAGGGTTTCTCTGTTCTGGCTGTTCTGGAACTCACTCTGTAGACCAGGCTGGCTTCAAACTCAGAGATTTCTGCCTCCTGAGTGCCTGGATTAAAGACATGTGCCACCACTACCTGGCTCATTTAACAGTAATGTTTTAACACTTCTAGCACATGACAATTTATAAGATTTTGTGTATATAGCCTAACCTGGTGGTGCAGGCCTCTATTCCCAGCTTGTGGGAGGTCGAAGGAGGAGAGCTGCAAGTTCAAGCCTTGCCTAGGTTACAGAGTTGGTATTATGGGAAACCCATATTGTGAAATGGTTATGCTAGAGGAACACATTACTATAGTCATCATTTCACATAGTTGGCAGGCAGTTTTCTCCAGTACAGCAAGAACAATTATAATCCCCTTTACTTAAAAAATCTTGAATAGACTGCACTAGAAACTGTAGCTCTCATGTTTTAATAGTGTGTTTTAGGGGGCTTGCATATCCTACACATATGCTTTTAAAGGTCAAATACCATATCCACCTGTCTTCCTTATCTCCCCAACTTCAACAGTTCTGGGATTCCCTTCAAGGAAACGACTAACATAAAAAAAAAACCAAAAACAACTCAGTTTCCACCATGTTAACTTCATTGAATCTACTATAGACAGGTGTGCAAGAATTTTCATACATGTGGAGTAAAGGGTTGGGCCTCTGACAAGGGAGGCAGCTGTGAACAGTGGAGCACACAATAAGACTAAGATTTAGAATATAATATCCTTTGTGAAAAGACTTTAAGGACTGTCAAATAATGATCATAAGGATACTAAAAAAATCAGAAAACTGATGTTCAGGCACTTTGTAGTGGAGTCATAGGCCTGGGTCCAATAATATTGCTCACTCTCTTCCTTTCAGTAGACTTCACAGAGTAGGCATACACAATAAAACCCAGGCAGAAGGAGTTCATGAGGCGTGTCAAACACAGACTAGACCACATAGATCAGGCACAATGAACTCTTTGGGCATGTTGATCAAGTTGTTTCTGACAACAGCTGAGACATGGTGGTCCCTATGTATTCCTCTTTTCACTTATAGCTTGAGGGGAGTTCAGTGTCGCTGACCAAGAAGGTTTAGGATCCGTGTTGATTCTAGAACAGCCACCCTTTCTGGACGATATCTTCTGCTTGATCTAATTGACTATAACTTATTTAAGTGTAGGTAGGACAAAGAAGGCTTTTAATAATTAACTGTAGGATTGATCAATGATTCATTAAAAACTTACAAAATTATCATTGATGAACAAAATCACCTCTTTAGTTTCTTATAAATATGAAAAACAAACATCATCCACACCAATCAAGATAGCTAATCAATGATTAGTGAATTATTTATTTTTGCAGTATTATGTTTTAACCTGGAATCTCAGGTAAGTGCTTGAATTTTTATCTTCAGCTCTCTTTCAGTTAGAGATAGGATCTCTCTCAGTAGTTTTAGGCTGAGCTTGAGCTCACTCTGTAGTCCATGAAGGTCTTGAATTTGCCATGCTGCCTCAGCTTTTCATGCATACAATTACAGACCTGTTCTACCAGATTTGAATATATTTGTAAACATTTTATAAACTGTACAGTGCTATGAAAAACATTAATTGTTATTGCTTGATATTGACACCCTGTATACTTAGTGAGTCTGTTGATAAGCTTGTTCTGAGTTTCTCTAAGTCATCTCTGGTGATGTGAAATATCCTCCTGCTTGCTTGCACCTCCCAGAGAATGGCTTCATGTTCTTTGCTTCTCTGGGACACAGAGTTGACTTTGTTTACTTGAGCCTTTCTTACTATGGGTCTTGTCTTTGATTCTGAAAAAAAATGATGTGGGACCATTCTCCCATTCCAGTTCTTCCAGGAACAACTGAAATTAATTTAGGATACAAACCTCTTATCTGTTTCTATCTTTAAGGGGCCAAACTATTTTCTACAGTAACCCTAGCTTAATTTAATCCTGTATAAACAGGCTTGGACTTTTTTGGAGGACATAGAGATCCCCTTTGCTATTATGGACTTAGTCTTCAGAGGACCCTACTAGTAAAATGATAATGTAGCCCCAAACTGTTCTTTTACACTTTATTAGGTTACAGTGATGTTTTATGAGTTCTTTCATATTGGATCTTGTGATGTGACTCTAGAGATACATATCAATATTGTGATTTTTAGTCCTGTATCCTCCTGATGAATAACTGTTGTTGAGAATTTAATTTCTAATGTGCTGTATTCTCTGTCATTTTAATTGTTAGAGAAGAAAAAGAGGGTTCCAACAAAAGAGAATGAATAAACATCTCTTAAGTCAAGTGCATTAGGTGCTAGAAAGCAGTAAAACTAGTAAAATACTTAGTACAAAATGTGGTGTGTGTGTGTGTGTGTGTGTGTGTGTGTGTGTGTGTGTGTGTTTTCAGTTCTGAGAATTTCTGTGGATCTCAAGGAAAACAAAACCAGTACAGAGGACACAGTTTCAAACATTTATACCTCTGTGCTGCCATGCATTTATGTCACCACCATAGGCAATTTTAGGGACCTCAGTTTCTATTTAAAAAATTAGATATTTAAGCTCTTCTGTCTTCCAAGGCCCTTCTAAATTAATTTCTAGAAATTGAGTGATTTCTAAAATTTGAATTCCTTGGCAGTATAAAGAGTTGTTCAGAGAAGAAGATGATGACTGTGAACTCTAAGATTTTTACAGAAGGGACAGATTTGATCTGAAATTTGAAAGATGAGTAGGATTTATTTAGCTTAGTGAGAAGAGAAGTATTTCAGTTAAAAGGCAGGCAAGAACAAAAGCAAAAGCAAAATCGTAACAATGACAAGTATGGTATGTAGAGATTTAGGCTAGTTGCCATGAGGGTTTTGTGCAGAGAATAAAAGGTATATACATGGTAATAGTACATCATGTATTAGCCATATACAATGTTTCAGGCAGAAACCGCTTTGTATAGAAGTGTTAACTTATTATGTTATGAAATAGATTACTGTTATTAACCTAATTTTGCAAATGGAGAAACTAAAGCTTGTAGGCTTAGAATTAAGAGTCTAGCTCCTATGCCATACTCCCAGCCATCATACTCAATTTACTAGACAATACTGTTCAATATTTCTCCTCATCCAGACATTCCCATGTTTGTGATACAGAAACATGACTGAGGTGGGACAATTTCTCTTTCTATTTCTTTATTTTGTTATGGTTCTGGGGCCTTGAAAATGTTAGATAACTCTACAAGATGCACTGATATTGAATGATATTTTATTCCTTCTTTTGTATATTCATCTTTTTAAAGAGGAGATAAAATCTATCCCAGAGAGTTCTTAAGAGAATCAGTTGGAATAAACTTTGAAAATGCCTGCCATCATTACTGGTACACGAAAGATTTCAATAACTATTTCACTATGGCAGGCAGATTTTTATAGCACTCTTATGACAATAGCTCACCGCATAAGTGTTTATGGGAGTCTTCAACTCAAGTCACATTGTAGACAGGCTTGTATGACACCAAAAACAATTTTGAAAAATGAGACAAACACAGGTGAATATTTTACTCCTCCTTCAGATCTTTATAAAGAGAAGATACAATATATTTCATAGGGTTCTGAGAAGAATCAGTTGAAATAAACTTCCTTTTGGTTGATATAGTTGGTTGCATGTAGTTGGGAAAATACTTACTATGGGTGTTTTAAAACAATGTCCAAGGAGGACGCCTTTAAATTGGCTAATTTTTAGAATCTTTATACTTATGTTTGAATGCTGTCACATCTATTTGTTTAACCTTTTACTTTTCTCTAAGGAGGTTAAAATCATTATCTGATGCCACACAGCTGGGAAGTTATGGCATCAGGTCTAAAATCTAGGTCTTTGATTTTGATTCTGTATATATTTCTATAGATTTCCTAGACTGAGTCCCAGGTGCCTTAGGGCTAGGTGATTGGCTACTCTGTTTGAAAACACATGTTATCTAGGCAAAAGTTCAATACTTCAAGCCACTTCATGAGCTTCTTTGTTTTCCAAATCATTTAGTTGAATCATTTGGTGTTAACTGAGAATTTTTTTGTAGAATTGCTATATTCTGATATAAAAAATTAGCAAGGAGCTACTTTACTTTTTTCTTTTGGAAGGAGACAATTGCAAACTCCAGAGCAGTTTAAGTCAGAGCCATTACAAGGTGCTATCCCTCTCCAAACACTCATTTCCTTGTACTTAAACTTCCAGTTATGATACCCGAAGTACTGTTTCATATGATGTCTCAGAGAGCTTTGCATGCTATAGCACACTCAGTGGATTTCAGTATATTATATGGTTGGAGACTGTAGCAACTGGGGGAATGTAGAGTAGACATGTAAAAGAATTTTCCACTTAATTTCTTCTTAAGCATTATTGTAGGCAGTTTTTCTAGTTATAAGGAGTAAGAATTCAGGAGAAGAGTTTCCCCACAATATCAGGGCTACTGATTCTAGTTAGAGCTGTAGGAAATAGTAAATTTTTGTTTTTTTGGTTTTCCCTTCTTTCCCCATTGGTCTCTCTCATCCTTTGTGATAGACATATGAGGTAGGAACTGGATCCTATTCCCAAGATGAATATATTTTCTGAGACAAAATTGATATACAAAGTCTTATTTTCCAGTTTATGAAGTAGTGTGGAATATTTTGTCTCCCCAAATATTTTCTTTCACATTGAAAGTACAAAACAAAATACACAGGTCTAGGTATGTGAATCATATAGCTACACCTATCCATTATTTAGATATGTGCAAATCCATACATACATTCTTATTTATCCATCAGCACTCATTGAAAAAAAGCAATGTATCTCTAATAATTGATTATCAGTAACACTGAAAATATAAATGTCAATTATTTTCCTGTTATCACTGAAAAGAGTAGAAATAAGTGCTTTGTAGGAATAAGAAAATTACCCAAAACAAGTAAAATCTTGTGATATTTCTTAACATATGTTATATAGGGATAATTCATAGACGAACCTGTTAATCTTTAGAATCATTAATATTAAAATTCTTTATAGAAGATATTTTATAAGGTTAATTTCATACTATGAGTTTGGGTTTGGGTTTAAATGTAAAGGAAGGAATTTACTTTGCTTACTGCACAGTATTTCCAGGTCTCATTTTCTGTGATGTTAAGAACTTTAACATTATATGTTATGCCAGTCCACATGCAAAGTTCAGTTCTTTATGAGAGGCCGAAATTTTAGATTTACTAAATGTAGAGAATATATTAATGAATACACAGACACCTTACTAATTATTTTAACAAGTGATAACAGTTTTGTTATTCTAGGATATTATCTATCTTACATGCCTCATTTCTCTCTCTCTCTCTCTCTCTCTCTCTCTCTCTCTCTCTCTCTCTCTCTCTCTCTCTCCTCAGATGTTGGAACATATATAAACATATGTAAACAGGTACAGCTCATAATCAGTCGAACTTATACTAATGACTTCACACTAGTGACATAAAATATCTCTGTCATGTTTCCAGAGGAAATGTTAGACATAATCTATGCACTTCTCCCTTGTAATATGTACTGTGAAAAGCATCTGATTTTTCAGTCACTGGTGAATTTGGTGCTGGTCCCACAAACCTTGATTTAGCAAAGCAAAAGCCCCTCCTTTTCTGCTAGTCATTGTAGTTTTTGGTAGTTCGGATGCCAGAGTTTCATGATGACTTTTTTCAAAGTTGAGGGCATTTATAGTATAAGTAGGGATGACTTTACTGTGTATCGGCAAAGCTTTGAAAAGGTTGCATGGGTTTGTGGAGACAAAGATACAGGTAGAGTATCCCCAGTGGGTGACAGTAGGAATGTAGCTGGCTGCTTAGCGTCATTAGTGGATGTTGAAGAAGTTGGGTTCTCACTTCACAGGTAGCAGAAAAAGCTGGAGGATTTTCTTCTTAGCTGTTAGTTACTATTCCTCACGTAATGCTGTGAGGATCACATCAATACTGAAGGTGATTCATAGCTAGTAAGCTTTCTTTTCAGTACACCGGAGACTCATGTTTACAACAGCTGAGACAACTTCCTCAGTGTTATTAGGCAGCCCAGGCTCATAGGTGGAGCCCCTCATTCTGACTTCAGGCATTGTTGTATGAGGATAAAAATTCATGTTATTATCTTGGAGCGCATTTGCCACCAACTGCTGAACTCCAGAAAGGGGTCTTGAAACTAGGATCTATGATCAGATTCCCAGAGAACAAAAGACAGGTTATGTTTTTTGCCTCTGAGCTTCCCAAGTTTGCGTGTAGAACTCCTGTCCAGGGCAGACATGCCCCCACTGGTGTATAACCTAAAATCCAAAACATTGATAATAGCCAGGAGGAAATCATTCTGGAAATGGATATCTTCTGTGAGGGAAGTCTAAGCTTCAAGATCAAATTCATTTCTACTGAATCCCAACTTCAAGTTTACCCAGTGTTTTTAACATTGTTGTCCACCACTCCCTCAAACATTTCCTCCAGCTCACCTGGAAAGATCTCCAATGCACCATGAGGTTTAGGGTTACTGCAACTGAAAAACCAATGGTGGAAGATTTTGGGGTGCTAAAATTTGGGGAAATTTTGGTGAATGGAAATGACGAGATTGAAAACTTGAATTATCAGCTTCTTGGGAAATGTAGGCCAAATTACCGTTGGTATTTTTATTTCCTGTCACTTAGTTTCCAGCAGGTGGAGTTAAGCTGAGCTCAACTATGAGTTGTAATGGTTATTAACAATAATTTTTTTGCATTTCTATAAAAGAGCTATAAAAACTAAAACTTATGTAAATGGAAAAAGCAAATTTTAAACTCCAAATTTATGGAAAAATAGGAATCATTCTTCCTTGCTAACTTCATAAATGGGAAGTCAACTTTATGAAAGCATAAATTATTATTTGATTTGGCAAAGTAGAATGTGAGTGATTTCTTGTAGTGTGTAAACTATGCAGCTGTGGTTGAACAAGATGCACACAGCAGACCCTGAGAGGACATTGTGATCTGTACTATACATGTGAGTAGAATTTTACCATTTCCTGTATACATTGACTTTGCATATTGTTATATTTAATTGTCACCTAAACTTGAGAAAAATGAGTGTAGTTTCCTTTTTAGGAAGCCAAAACTCAGAAAGTTTGTGATTTTCTTGAAGTTGCTATAATCAAATAGAAAATTTGAAATTTAGACCCTGCTTTGTACCTTTTTTCCTTCAACTACCCTCTTCTCTGCATCTCAACTCCATGCTAAGTTCTGCATCAGTCAATTGATGATGTTCTTGCATGGAAACACCAAGTTTAGATAAAAATTGCTCAAACTGGAAAGAACCTGTATGGTTTGTGACAGGTGGTGCGTAGGTTGATTGAAAAATAACTTTAAGGACCGTCTCTTTTCCTTGTGTTTTTGTTAATTCTTGTAATACTTTTTAAACTTAGATCTCCTTCTGTTGCCTCTGGTATATTTCAGTCTGATTTTAAGTTCTCAGGAGAGGAAATTTTCACTCAAGAACTCAGTTCCTTTAAGGCTTTTTATTTTTCTTATACCATAAATTTATATTTTAGAGCCCAGGGTGGTGTCAGACTTAAGCTTCCACTAACAAGACTATTTTCTGTTAATGTATTTTTTCTGCCCTCTTTTTACCCCACATAGTTCCTCTGAATACATACAGCCTTGTCTCTCCAGTTCATTCCAGCTATAGTTATATGGAAAGTTCTGGGAGCCAAAGATAAATTTTAGAGGAAGGGAAAAGATTTATGAAGCTCCTGCTTCTGCGTTGGAGTCTTCCTTGAAAACCCCAGGGACTCCCTACTGTCCTAGACATCTCCTAGACATCACATTTTACTTTAGACCTTAGGAACTAAGAGCTGGTCAGGAGCTCTGAAAGAAGAGCCTCCAGACACTCTTACCTGAGTTGATTTTGCTTTTCTTGTAGTTAAACCTTAGAAACAGACATAAAGAGTTTTTTGTTTGGTTTAACAGGTCCAACTCTTCTCCTCTTCTTGGGGTTGTTTATTTTAAGGTTTCCTATGTATTTTATTCATTCTTCTATGGACTATTCCCTAGGAACGGGTGCTATAAGGCTAAGGATGGGAGACAGAATTAAACAAGCAGTGCAATAATGTGTTTTTATTGCTATGTCTACATGATCAGAGGGGTTTTAAATAGAAAGTATTTCTCTATATTTTTACCATAGCAATAGAGTAGAGAGTGTTTGCTCTTGCCATAATCTTTGTCAATATTTATGCAATATAAATTACTTCACATATCTGTGGCTAGAGTTAGTCTATTATTTATTTTTAACTTGATATTTTAAACATTCTAATATTTGTTTATATTTGCTTGAAGTATATGAACTGTGCAATTTTAAATGATGTGCTCATTGTCAATGAAGAGGAATGGATGATGATAGCTACAGTGACTTTTTGGGTATTTGTTTTAACTTGGTAAAAATAATCTGTGATTTTGAAGTTAAGAAAGGGATTTTGGGGGAGGTGTTTTGAGATAGGGTCTCACTATGTAGCTCTGGCTGGCCTGGAACTTGCTATGCAGATGAGGCTTGCCTCAAACTCATAGAGTTCCACCTGTCTCCACCTTCCAAGGGTTGGCATTAAAAGGGTATATCACTATGTCTAGCCCTAGAAAGGGATTCTTTAAGATAAAGTTAGTGCTTCAGGTAGGACTGAAGTATATGGAGTATGCTTTGAGTTTTAATGGGCCAAAGGACTGTTTTTGTTTTTAATATTTATTTTATTAATAAGTTTTATTTATTTTATTGTTATTATTTTTTTTGAGACAGGGTTTCTCTGTGAAACAGTCCTGGCTGTCCTGGAACTTACTCTATACACTAGACTGGTCTCAAACTCACAGAGATCCACCTGCCTCTGCCTCCTGAGTGCTGGGATCCAAGGTGTGTGCCACCACTGCCTAGCTATTTATTTTATATCTCGACCACAGTTTTACCTACTGCCTTTCCTCCCAGTCTCCTTCATACCCTCCTTGTTCCCACCCCAATCCACTCCTCCTCTGTTTATGTTTAGGAAAGGGCAGATCTCCTATGAGTAACAACAAAAATGGCTCATCAAGTTGCAGTAAGACTAAGCACCTCCCTATGTATTAAGCCTGGGCAAGGCGACTCAGTATGAGAAGTAGGGTCTCAAAAGCCAGTAAAAGAGTCAGAGACAGCCCCTGTTCCCACTTTTAGGAGTACTACAAGATGATCTGCGGTAATATTTTGTTTGTGCTCTAACACATAAAGCTTACCCGGAGATCAGAGTGTGGAGCTAGCCACTAGGTAACCATAGAGGCCAGGCAGTGGTGGCACACATCTTTAATCTAAGCACTAGGGAGGAGGAAACAGGAAATGATATGGCTGGGCAGAGAGAGGCCCATTTCAGGTTGAGGAGTTGGTGAGGTAAGATTGGCTGTGGCTTGCTCTTTTATCTCTCTGATCTTTCAGCATTTACCCCTATATCTGACTCTGGGATTTTATTACTAAGACCAATTAGAATTTGAGCTACAAGAACCAAGTTACACAGCCATAACATATATGCAGAGTGCTTAGGCCAGTCTTGTACAGGCTCTCTAGTTGTCGGTTCAGACTCTGTGAGTCCTTGTGAGGTGAGGTTAGTTGATTCTGTGAATTTTCTTGTGGTTTGACAAAGGGATGTTTTATTCTTTCCTTAACATCTTGCAGCTTGGCTAATAGTAAACTTCAAGTAACTGCTGAAGCAATATGAAGTTAGAGCCTTGACTAGTTATTTTCTAATATCTCTTGTATATCATCTTATATTATATACTATACCATGCATTCTTCCTGCCAGCCTGGTCCCAGAGCCACATAGGTCACAAATGAACATGCAGGATGCTATATTAATTATGAAGCTGTTGGCCGTTTGCTATGGTTTCTTAATGGCTAGCTCTGACTTAATTATTAACCCATAATTACTAACATATATTTTTATAAGGTCTTATCTTACCAAGAACGCAGCCTCATGCATTCTCTCTTCCTGGGATCGCATGATGACTCTCTTCTCTTGACTACATTTCCCAGAATCCTCCTCGACTCCTAGTCATACCTATCTTGCTTCTTTATTGGCCAACAGTGCTTTATTTATCAATCAATAGAACAACATATACACAGAAGGACTTCCCCCATCAACATACAAAATACTGTATTCTGATATTGGGGGGTCTTGGAATTGAGTATGTATAGTATGGTACTTTCTCATAGCTTATTGGATATTGTAACTATTGTAGAAGAATAACACCCATGCAGGGGTAGAATAGACACATGATAATAATGAAGTGGAGATTGGTGGGAAATATGCTCTTAAGAGTTGTAATAGCCTGTCAGGGGCTGGAGAGATGGCTCAGTAGGTGATTGCTAGTGTGCATCTATAACCCCAGCACTAGGTAGGGAGGAGGCAGGAAGAGTCCTAGTCTGCCAGTCTGTGAACTTCAGTTTCCATGAAGAGACCCTGCCTTAAAAAATAAAATGGATATCGATAGAGAAGACACTTAATGTTGACCTTCAGCTTTCATATGCACACATACATACATGCACATACAGGAACATATACATACTCAAATACTGTCCCCCACCTACAAATAATATGTCAGAAATAAACTTACTCTATTGCAGAGAATCCCAGGAATATGGGAATTTTTTAATCTTAGTGTCTTTGTCTGTAAATGTGCATGAGCATTCCATAGTCTAGGATTATCTTAAGACTTAATTGAAATAAAGAAGGTTATAAAAGTGTTCTATATACTCTAAAGTCTACATCAATAAAAACTTATATTCACTATCACTGTGGTGTAGGGAACCCGAGAATAGAAGAGTAAAATTGCCATTACTTTTTTTCCAGGAGGTTGAGTTATTCTTTATGACTTGTAACTAGTTTTTATCATTGTAAGATGACATTTAAGTGCATTGAAGTTTCTGAACATATTATCTTTCCCCTACCTCCTTCAAGAGATTTTGAGGAAGAATGGAAGGTCAAGAGTTGGTTTTGGGAAGATTGTAGGTTTGTTAAAGCTGTGTCATATTAGCACACAGCTATTACTGCCTGATTACTCTTCATAGAGGTCAATGAAAAGATGATAGAGTTCAGGATGTATTTTGTTTGAGCTATTTATTTCATTTTATTGAAGCCATTGGTCAAAATGAATTGATCCTAAAGTGAGGTTGGGACTTGGTATGGATTGCTATTTGTGCTTTATCCTATGGTTAGTGCAAAGTAGTGATAGTTTGGTCAGAGGCTGATTTGATTAGTGCAGTGCTTAGTAAAGTGTAGAAAGTATGGAGATGAATAATGTGTACAGCCATGATATATTGGAAGCTTGAAATAAACAGAATCTGAGCAGTGGAGAAGTGGGGATGGATTTGTGGTTTCAGGATGCAGTCCTGGGTTAAAGGAGCTCATGGACTTCATGATCCTCATTCTGATACTTCTCCAAGAGGTTCTTTTATGAGCTTTAAAAAGATTGCATTGAAAAATGACATCAATAAAATATACAAGTAATGATTATATATCTACATAACTTTTGTGAAGTATTCTGATACAGTTCAAGATATGTTACTAGCTCCTACTCAGTCTCTATAATACCAACTCTCAGCATTTCTTCTTAACTAGATGACTACCAATTTTACTTCCTTCATTGCATATTAATTTTACCTATTTTATAAAAACAGAATCATACAGTATAACCTTCATTTTATCTGGTTGTGGTGGTTTGAATAGGAATAGCCTCCATAGAATCATGTGTTTGAATGCTTGTCCCTTAGGGAGTGGCACTATCAGGAGTTTGGCCTTGTTGGAATAAGTGTGGCCTTGCTGAAGGAAGTGTGCCACTGTGGAGGCAGGCTTAGAGGTCTCATATATGCTCAAGCCATGTCCAGTGTGACAGTTTACTTCCTCTTATCAGCAGATCAAGATGTAGAACTCTCAGCTCTTTCTCCAGAATTATATCTACTTTCATGCCACCATGTCCTGCCATGATGATAAACCTCTGAAACTATAAGTCAGTCACAATTAAATTTTTTCATTTATAAGAGACATCATGCTGTGGTCATGGTGTCTCTTTATAGCAATAGAAAACCTAACTAAGCAACTGGTTTTGTTAGTTTGACCATATATTCATGAGATTCATCTGTTTCCTTTAACTAGCATTAGTTTATTTCTTTCACTGCTGATTTGTATTGTTATGTGACTACATCACAATTTATCTATCTATCCTGTTATTGTTGTATATCTAAATTTTACCCAGGAGACTTCACTATTAAATTGTTGATCACCTTGTCTGCATGTTTCTTAATTTGTAAATAGAATATGTTGGTTAGGTCATTCTTGGGCTCTTTTTAGAGTCTATGGTGAGAAGACCCACATGGGGAATATGTAGTGTCATTCACATTATTTGAGCCAGAACAGCTCTTGTTTAGTTGTTACATGTTTTACTGAGCTTCTTACTGAGGTTTCAGTTAAAGCAAAGTGTTATGTGCCAAATAATATGCTTGAATCTCTCTACTAGAAGGTAGAAGTTCTCCACTAAGATTCTTGTCACCTTTGTGACAGATTATGAATGGTAACACTGAAATAAGTAACATGTTTGCTTTTAACTTTTTTTTTAACATATGCATAAAGCCTCATATTGCTCTTTGACTGTAATAGGGGAATAGAGAGGAAATTAATTAATTTGCCAGGAATAGATGGTTAGTAATGGATTAGCAAATGAAACATTTGGGCTAGATTTAAAGGAAGAGAAGTTGACTGAGTGGATTGGGAGACTAAAGGAATTATGTATTTCAGGGAGAGGAATGAGGCAGGAAAGCATGGAAAGACATTGCTATTTTGGAATATTGTGTTTAATGTGGATACTGTTTATTATGGGAAGAATGTGACTGAGGAACACTAGGAGATAAGATTGGGAGTGTCCCTGGGCTCCTTTATAAAATGTTTTGAATACTATAGTGATTATAGCTAATAAATAATAATAAATATATTTTGGTTGTAAGCCTAACCTTTAATGACTGAGCCATCTCTCCAACCCTATAAATATCTTTTGGATGAATATTGAGCTCTACTAGATGAAACCAACTTAGTTTCATATCTTGATGAGTGCAAAGTCAAAAGGCACAATGAGGAAATAAAAGTAAAGGATATTCTGCTTGTAGTAAGTGAGGAGAGTACTAGGGTTGTTTGCAAAGTTACTCTCTCTCAACTAAGAAAACATGGACTTTTATTGGTGACTCTGCACTCATTCATATAGGGAAACAAAGGTAGGGGTGAGCACATTCCTGAGCATGCTCATTTCTGAGGTAGGCATTGGGGTACATTCCTTTAATCCCATCACTCGCAGGTGGATATTTGTGAGTCCAAGGCCAGCATGGTCTGCATTGAGAGTTCCATAACATCCAGGTCTACATAGAATGATCTTGTCTCAAACAAACAAACAAACAAACAAAGATAAACATTAGTGAGCCTAATTAGTTCAAAATCATAGAGCACATGTTTACAAAAGAAAGATGACATCCACATTCTGAGCATGTTCAGCTTAAGCTCGCAGAGCACATGTTCCAAAGTGAATGATGGCATGTACCATGCTAGACAGAGAATGTATATTCTAATGAGCACAGTGTACTCTAGATCACAGAAAGAATGAGATCAGGGTAACTTGGTAATCTTTTGTCTCTCCAAAGAGGGTTAGCTGAGTAAAATGAACAACTTTGAAGGTACATTTAGAAGATACATTTATAGGGGCAGCAGCTTCCTCATTGTAAAGTTAGAATTTGACTCTTAAGTCACCTGCCTCACTTGGCAGCTAACAGACGTAGGACCCTCACACATACAATATTTGAATGTTAACTCAGGCAGGGGCAGTGTTACACACAGAAGTGATGCTAATTATAGAAAGGTTTGATGATGCTCAAGGATATTGGAAATATGTTTACCACTTGTATCAAACAAAGGGATAAGGAGTTGAAGGCTATACTGAGGAGCAGCAAGTCTCACACTGGTAAATTATTAATGCTCTGGCTTTTTAAACTCATCAGTAGAGCTGGAGAATTATAATTTAACTTCCTATGTAAAAAATTGGAGTAGGCCTCCTGGCTCACTTTCCAGCTCCTCTCTGTAAGGGACATTTTCATTAATTCCCCAGAAACATATGTGTATTGTAATGTACTTCATTTATAGTAATTGGAGCATGCCTTTCCATTTTTCTGTCAAATACCCATGTCCCCTGTCTGTTGATCTTTAGAGCCCCATATAATGAGCCTATGAATTACATTAGGTTGGAAATCAGATCTTTAATTAGACACATATGAAGGATATTTCACTCATCAGCCTTTTAATTTTTTAACCATTGTGGTTTTCCGGTGTCTCTGGGTGCTGTGCAAGTTCTTAAGAAGAACTTCAAATTGGGGGACAGTATTTTTTTGGATGGGAGAAAATGTCATTTTATTCACTTACTAATCACCAGAGTAAATCGGTAGTTGTTGAGATGTTACTGTTAACAGGTTCTGTACATTACCCCTCTGAAAGCTTGCATTTTTAGAGGGATCGTCTCCATTTTACACACAAACAGTGGACTAACTAACTTCCCAAAGCACATCTACAAAGTGGTGAACAAGAAATTGAGTTTAGGTGTGAATTCATAATTTGTTCTTGAACTTCATTACTGAGACAGCAGAGTAGTTATATTGTGAAGTCAAACTGTCATAGCACAGTAGAGAAAGTTTAGGAGGAGAACTTTAGGTATCAGAAAAGGTTTTTTGAGAATGAGCACTTCCTGAGAATTGCAGCCTTTGAGAAGTATACAGAGTAGAGTTAGGAGCAGTTCCAATATTTCCTTTATCTTGGGAATGAAGTATCAAGCCAGAACTGTTGGTAAGTTAGGTAAGTTCCAGATGTGAGTCACAGTAGGATATAAGAAACTGTGATCTGAAGCTTGGACATTTTAAAATTGGGACATTATTTACATATTTATAAAATTCACTACTTAAACATAATTAATTGGTTGTTGTACATTCATAAGGTTGTGTAACTGTCAGCACTATCTAATTCCAAAATCCATTCCTCATCCTCAAAAGAAACTGCATACCTCTGGCATCATCCTTAAGTTCTCCTTACTTAGTCTCAGGCAAACACTAAGTTTGTTTTCTCTCTCTGTAGATTTCTCTCTTCTAGACATTTCACAAAAATGGAATAATATAACATGTGGCTTTTTGTGTCTGGCTTTTTAAATTTTATCCTAACATTTCGAGGTTGTTTTACCTTTTAGTATTTCAACCTTTTCTCTCGTTTTTTGAATTTTAAAAATGAGGTAGGGTCTCTTTGCATTGTTTTGGCTGTTCTGGAACTCTTTATGTAGACCAGCCAGGCCTTGAACTCACAGAGATCTTCCTGCCTCTGCCTCCTGAGTGTTAGGTGATATGTGCCAGCATGTCTGGTTGGAATTTTATTTCTTTTTACATAGTATCCTCTTGTCTACAACATATACCAAATTTACCACATTTTAAAAACCTAGACATCACTTAATGTACATTTAATTTGTTTCCATTTCATATGTTATAAATAATGCCACTATGAACATTTGTTGATTAGTGGACATCTCCTTCCCTTATTCCCTCTTCTCTTCCTTTTCCTCTTCCTCTTTTCATTTTCTACCTCTTTTTTCTTCTCTCTCTCCCTTCATCTCCAGCATCCTTTCTTCTTCACTGCCCTCCACCCCAAGCAGTGTACTCTTAAGTATGTGTAAATGAGTAGAGGTGCTGGGTCTGTATTTAACATTTTGAGGAACTGCCTGACTACTTTCTAATAGTGACTGCACCATTTTACGTTTTATATGGGTTCCCACCATCAATTTGTTAATCCTTGACACTAGTTATTGTTTTTGAAAAACAAATACTGTCATAGTCATCCTCATGTGTATGAATTGATGTCTCTGTGGTTTGTGCTTACATTTCCTTAATTAGGAATGGTGTTGAACATCTTTTGATGTGTTTACTGGATGTTTATGTATTTTATTTTCATAGAGATATATCTATACAGTTCCTGTTCTCTAAGTTAGCCAGGCTATTTGGTTAGTTTAATTAGATTTTTTTATTTCATTGTAAGAGATCTTTATAGGTTGTAGGTACAAATTCCTTGCTAGATACATAATTTTTGCTGATATTTTCTATTTCTTTGATTTGTCCTGGTACTTTTGGTAGACCTGAAGCACAAGCTTTAAATTTAAATTTATAGTTCAATTTATCATTTAAAAATTATTTTGTTGTTTGTTTTGTGTATGTATAGGAAACTGTTGTTGGGGCTGAAGAGATGACTCCTTGGATAGGAGTAAGTACTGCTTTGAAAGAGGGCAAAGGGTGAGTCATGTCATAACCGCCTGGATTCGTTCTAGGATCCAGTCCCCTCTTCTGTTCTTCTCTGACACTGCACTCACATGTATGTACACACACACACACACACACACACACACACACACACACACACACAAACACGATCCCCCCACACAATTAAAAGTAAAAATGAAATATTTAAAAAAGAAATTATTATCAAGTGAAAATTCACAAAGATTTATATCTGTGTGTTTTTCATATCCTGAGGGATTCAACCCAAGATCTTGCACAAGTTAGGCATGTACTTTACTGCTGGGCTACACCCCTAGACCTAACAACTACACTGGCTTTCAATGCTTTTGTGGTTTTATCTCTTCCATTTGGGACTTTGAATCGTCTTACCTAAAGTTTTGTTTATAGTGTGAGTTAGGAGTTCAGCTTCATTCTTTAAAATGTAAAAATGTGTGTGTGCATTTTTTCCTGGACCTTTTATATTTCACTCAAAAAGGGGTGGGGAAAGAAAGATAGATAAAGGAAAAGGATGTTATTGGTAGAAAAGCCAGGCATCATTTATCCACCTGGAGATACTGGGGTAACATGTGTTTCTCTGTTTCTTCTATATCCTGCAACCTGGAGGTAATTTCTTAGAACTGGAACACAGGGAAGAGAAAAAAAAAGATGAAGATCTGAAACAGATTTTGTTTCTACTCAGAAGAGAAAGGGATGGGTGTGGGTGTGGGAGCTCATGTGTCCAGGCATCAAAACTTGGCAGAGAACTTACTAAGAGCAGATGGAGTGAGGATTTCATAGCCTGTCAGACTGACTCAGACTTGCCTCCCTGCAACCAGCCACCACTGGGGATGGCTTGCATATCTGGCAAGAGCTATAGGATCATGCCATTACTCCTCCTGCTCTAGTAGTGGAGAACTCACTAGAGAAGAGCTGCCCAGTGTTCTGTAAGGAGCTGATGTGTTTGACCTTGGTCCTCAGGAGTGATGACTGGTGCGATGGGCATTTCTTAGTCTAACATATGCAAACAGTCTAAAGTGGCTCCTACAATCTGTACTGCTTTAGAGAGGGCTTCTAAATTTGATTGGAACTTGCCTGTGCATTCTCCCATCTCTTTCTCTGCCCTGCAATTATGAGAAATAGGAAATGGAGGCTTTTGTACAATCTAGTGATTGGCTTAGTGGAGTTAGTGCAGGACATGCTATGGGTGGGTGGGTGGCCTAGGAAAGGCTTAGAATTATTGTCTAAAAGTAAGCAGCTTTTTAGAAATTACAGATCTTGCACCAGTCACGATTTTAGAAACCTGTGAAGATGAACATGCCTTGTGCTCTTGCTTTTAGCTTCTTCCTTGCTAATCTAGTCTGGAAATGCTGCCGAACTCTCTCCAACAAATCCCTGCTTTCATCATGGCACACTGTATTCAGGTGCCCCAGTGCCTGCTGATCTGCACCAAGTCCATCATACTGCCTTGCTTTGAAATTTATGTCTAGTCATGTTTCTTATCTTCCTTCCCAGCATTTGTCACTTGCTCCTGACAGGCTTATCTCCTCTCTGTCCCCCAAGACTGTGTATTAATCTCTTCCTGTACCTCTTTCTCAATCAAAACAGTTCTTTCTTCTCTAGCTAAATCCTGTCTGTTCTGTAAGATTTAGCTTAACTTTGTCCTCTTTTAAGTATTATAGATTAATATCTTCTCTACTTCTCAGACATATATAGCAATTTCTAAATAATTTAATGGCAAATGGTGTCATATTTTAAATGTATTAGTACTGACTATGAGCCCTTTGGAGTCACAGAATATGCTTCCTTTTATTACCTTTGCTGATATATGGTTGGAGAGATGGCTCAGCAGTTAAGGCTGTGTACTGCTCCTGCAGAGATCTGAGTTCCTAGTGTTCATATTCCAGGGAACTAGGCTCTCTCTTCTGGTCTCCGTGGATACTGCACTCATGTGCTCAAACCCACATGCAGACATCATCACTTGAAAAATGAAAGTCTTTTAAAAAGATGGTAAGAGAGACAGTTAGAGAGACAGCTCAGTGGTTAGGAGTATGTGCTACTCTTCAGAGTACTTTGTTCCCCAGTGAGATTCCCTACCTTGGAGAAAACTAAATTTTCATTTGCAAGTGGTTATCAATTGGAGATAGCTTCTGGGTTAGGGATGGGGGCATGTGTCCACTTCTCTTTCAATCTCTAGGATGCCATCTGGTACAGACCCATTCAGGCTGCATGCTGCCTCAGTCTCTGTGAGTTCATATGTACTCCAGTCCTGTTGTATTTAGAAGGCCTTGTTTCTTACCCAGTAGTAGATGGCCAACAGAAAATGAACTTGATATCATTGAAGGTTCTTTGATTCATAATGTTGGATGAGGGCCTTTTTCAATTTTAAAATTTCCCTCTCTCCCTCTCCCTCTCTCTCCCTCCCCCTCTCTCTGTCTGTCTATCTCTGTCTGTCTCTGCCTCTCTCTCTCCCTATTGGTCCTTTGCAAATATATTATGGTTTCTAGTTTTGTGTTTTTATGGGATTCCTGAGTGTGACCTTTGCATCAATATATGTTTCTTGCACCTTTTCTTGGATGTTTTTCTTTCTGTTTGTTTTGTACTGTTCTGATTTGTTTTTGTTTTAGCTTATTTTATTTTATTATTATCCCTTAGAAGACTGTCTTCTAATGGGAAACAGAAAGGGCGTGGATACAGATGGGAAAAAGTTCAATAAAAGACAAAACAAAAATGAGTGCATACTACTCTTGAAGAGCACCTGAGTTTGGTTCCCAGCTATATCTGGCAACTCATGACAAATCATATCTCTAGTTCCAGGTGATTCAGTACTTTTGGACTCCTTAGACACTTCTATACACATACACATACCTACACACACACACACACACACACACACACACACACACACACACACACACAGAGAGTATGAAACAAATCTTTTTAAAAAAAAGTGCCTGACAGCATCAGTACTTTTACTGTTATCTAAATTAGAAGTTTTATAAATAATAACCAGTATTTACATAGTATTTTAGAGTTCAGAAATGCCTTTTACTTTATCATCTTTTAATTCTCTTACAAAATTGTGTGACACTCTCACTCAAAGATGAAAAAAAATGGAATCTTGCAGATGTGAAATAATTTGTTCAATGACTCACAGTTGGTCATTGGTGTAGACAGGACTGAAATCCAAAGTTTGAGTCTATTGGAAATGCTACCTAGCTTTGAAATTTGTAAAAAAAGAATCTTAGTTTTTCTTAAGGGATTTATGGGTATCATCTGATGCTTTGGAAATACTCTTGTAGCTCAACAAAAGGTTACATTTTATAGACTGAATAGTACTGAGTGTGCAGACAAGAGTGGATGTAAAATAAGGAAGGTGCAGACTCTACACTGTAGAGCAGTAGCAGTGGTTCCCAACCTTCCTAATGCTGCAATTCTTTAATACATTTCCCCAGCCATAAAATTAATTTCTTTGCTACTTCATAATAATAATTTTGCCATTGCTATGAAGTGTAATGCAAATATCTGACATTCAGGATATCTGATAGCTTTTACAGGAGCTATCAGATATCCTGTTGTTAGATGGGGTCTTGACCCACAGGTTGAAAACTGCTACTGTAGAGAATTGAATAATGCTCCTTCACCCCAGTTTATGCCCATGCTTACCCAGAACCTTAGAATGTGGCCTTATGTTGAAATAAAATATTTTCAGAAATAATTGTCTAAGGATTTTGAGATTATATCATGCTACTTTCAAAATGGAGCATAAATCCAATGGTGTATCCTTGCTAGAGAGGACACAAAGAGAAAAATGGTCTTTCACAGGGAGAGAAGGTCACGTGTTGCATCCTAATCATGTTGAGTCCTGGTACTCTGACTAGGGTGGCAAAAGGATAAAGAAATGACAGACGTGTGAACATAGAAAAGCTGGGATTGGGTGGGATGGATTCTCTGACGAAGAAGCTGCAGTACCTCAGAAGTTCAGTGTGTTTATTTATACAGTTGAAAGGGGAGTAGTTATTGCATATAGCTGAACAAGGACACAGGATTATTGCATACAGGTGAACAAGGAAGCAGGTTTAGCTCTCTGAAGGGGAACAGTTTCAGTCAGTAATATGGTGTGTGGGGAACTAAAGTGGGACATTTTCTGTATACATTGTCAACAATCACACTCAGACCAGTGGAAATCTTTGCTATCTTTCTGAGCTTACGCCTGAGAAGACCTGTTCCCCATGGTTCTAAGGAAGTGGGGTTCTTGACATGGCCATCCCCATGTTAATAACACATTCATTAAGGACTTTACTTGATTGTGTTAGCCATGCAAAGATGGAGACTTCATATAGGCAGCTACAAGCCAGGAACCAGCTAGGATTGCTGACAGTCACCAGAATCTTGAAGGAACAAGGCACAGTTGGTCCCTTACAGCTTTCAAAAGTAAAGTGACATGGGCAGAACCTTGATCTCATGTTTCTAGTCTTTGAGACTGTAAGGAGAACACATTTTCCTCATTACATATTTGTAATTTACTGAATTTTAGCCAATTCTATGCTGAATTAGCTAAAATTGTAAAAGTGGATTAGCTAAGAAGGGCCAGAGGTCTCATGCACCCTTTATTCTTGAGATTGTTCCAGTCTTGTCTCTCCTAACTCCACCTTTCACACAGTGACACCTCTTTCGTAGGCTTCCCTTCACCTGTTCTCCTTACTTCTTTGTTGCTATTCCCTCTCATATGAAAGAGAGAACTATTTCTCTCATATAGCAGCTCATCTGCTTCACTTCTTTTGCAGCATGTCTGTTATAGTGTGAATCCTGTTTTGTCTTCTTTGCACAGGCATGCTCCAATTGTCTTGGGGCTGGAGCTTGTCTTTCCATTCTTGTATCTCCATATCACCTACCAGGAACCTCATTCATAATACCTGCTATTTGTTGAGTCTGTCTTCCTGATCCCATGCTTAGCATTTTTTCTAGCCTCTCACTATGCAGTGCTCAATACCCTTTTCTTTATTTTTCTTTTTGAGAGAAGATCTTATTAAATTGTCTGCGCTGTTCTTGAGTGTGTCCCCTGGCTAAAATCCGTTTTCTTTTTCTTTTTTTTCCATAAAAACCACTTTATTTCTAATTCTTCCAGTTAGACTGTGAACTCCTCAAAGGCAGAGTCTGCCTAACTCACTTTGAGTCTCCAGGTGATGCTGAAGACAAATTCAGTAAAGTAAATGGAATATGAGGCTCCTTACATGTTTCACGTGTGGTGGAGATCAGCACCATTGGAAGCCCCCTTTTGCATTTAAATAGAATCTTTGTTGCAAAAGAATCATCCTTTTATTTCCCTCCAAACATCTCAATCTTGTAATGAGAAGCAGGTGTTCTTTGCTTTTCTTGGATGGATAAATTATAAAACAAAGAGGTGAGCAGAAGGCTCAGGAAAAGCAGGCAGCAGCTGAGGCAAGAGTGGGTTTGGGCTATTATACATCACTAGCTCACAGACATCACAGCTTGATTTCCCTCCTGAGTCTCTTCCCACATAGGGACCAGGGGCTGATGTGACTGCTGCCCTTCTATCCATAGTCAAGTTCAGTTTCCACTGCCTAGGAAGGCTCATTCCAGAGCAGAATTAGCAGGTATGCACATAAAACCTTATAAGGAAGACTAAGTAATTTGGAGCAACTAATGTTGAAGTAAATTAGTGTCAAAGAAACACAAGTTTTGAAGATGTCCTGTGTTTGAAGCAATCCTCATAAATCTAATGATTGCCTGGACATTTACTCTGCACCTTCCCAGATACTTCTCCAGCCTTCTTTGCCTTGCTTGAAATCTGTTTTCATCTTGCCATTTTCCTTGCCATAGCCTCCAGCTAAGTTTTCCTTTCAGTAGTGAGTATTAAATCCAGGTCCCAGAGAATTATGGGTAAGCCCTCTGCCTATAAGATACACCCCTAGACAAAGTATTTTTAGCTTTGACAATTTAACACTGAAAGTTGATTGAAGCCCTCTTTTAACAGTGTGCTCTCCTAGGGAGGGAGGGGTATTAGAACTGCCCCTGAAATGGGGGTCTGATGTGAGCTCTGACTTGTTATTTGTGTGTCTGAGTATCATTTCCTCTCTTAGTACTGGGATTGTGGTTTTTCTGGTGAGTAGAACCTCCCTGGAACTCACACTTTGGACAGAGCCCATTTTATCCCTGACTCCATGGATGAGCAAGTAAGTCATAGCTTGCTAATTAAAGCACCAAATTCTCTGGCCACCGAGAGTTTGGATCTGTCATCTGATTTTTTATCCAAATTTTTGGTTGTGAGCCTAGTCTTTAATGACTGAACCATATCACCAGCCTTTGATCCAAATTTTTTAAAGTCGATATTTACTTATTTAATTTTTGCATTGGACATGAATCTGGAAGAGTGTAAGGCTGGATCAACAAGAAAAGCCAAAACAAACATGATAAGAAACCAGGTCTTTTGAATTCCTAAAAACTACTCATCTTAAAATCTATACTTTGAAATATGTGCATCAGTGAATTGTTTTTTCCTCACTTATACTAGCACATATAATTTAGACAAACTTCAGTGAGCTGCTGCTTCCTCATCTTTAAAATGACTACACTGGGTTTTTAAGCAATAGATTTACCTTTTCCATAATATCTATTTGAAACCATGGGATTTTTTTTCTGTTAGAATACTCCAGATTGGTAGTCTAGGTGTTCTTGTTCTCATTGTCTTTAGCCGTTACATGGATCAGAGGTCAGGAACTTTCCAGGCATTCATTCCAGGAATCTGAAACCTGAATTTTCAACCCACCGTCATTTCACTGTTTTACCACCAGGGGGCTGTACAAGTGTTCTATAGTGAAAATGGTGTTCTTTGTGTTGTTTATTTTAGTATTTTTATTTTTAAGTGACAGCAATGATTGACATGTGATTATAATTTATAATAAGTGAGAACTTTGGACAGATATCTGATGCAATAAAGCGAGTGGATAAAAGTAAGACTCAAATTCATTGATCTTTTGCTGCAAGTAGAAATTTGGTATCTAAAATGAAAAAAAATCAGTAACAATGAATGTACTTCAGGTTTGTATGAGTTAAACAAATAACTTTATTGCTTCAATGTAAATGATTACTTCTGTCCTTGGGTGATTCTGTTGCTTAGAGAGATCACCACTGTGATTACCATCACTGATAATATACATACACAGTGTTTTGCATTTTCCACAGTTCTAGGACTGTGTCATACCCCAGACAAAATTCAACTCTTTTTTCTTTTACTTACATAGTTCTAAGCATGTTTGCTCATGCAAGGTCAAATCCCTGCCTCCCTATGTTCTCCTAGGAGGGCAGTTATAAGAAACTGATTTGTGGGCCCTGTGGAGTTGGAAGGTACAGTCCTCCAGAAAACCTCCTGGAAGCATAGGGAGAATGGTATGGAATTGCACTGTGGAGAAGTTAAGAAGAAAAGAAGCTAAATTCAATTATGCTTAGAAAAAAGAAAAGCTTTAGTTTGCACCATAGTTTGCAAGGAAAAGTCTTGGGGTTTGGAGTGGCAGAACAGTCACAGGTTTTAATTAGTTCCTTCCTGTTTGTTTTTTTTTTAAACCAGAAAATCATTTGTTCTGAGTGCTTTACACTTTCACTTCACAGTATTTATTATAACTACATTTAACTAATTATTTCTTCAGTTATTAGTCTGTGCTATAAGTTTTTATAGTATTTAATCAATAAAAATAATGTATTTTTCAAAACTGGGAGCTGGCTCAGTTACTTAAATGCTTGTCTTCCAAGCACAAGGAAGATCCCAAGAACCCATGTTAAAAAATTAAAAAATCTGTGTGTGGTGCCATGTGTATGCAGTCCTGGTGCCAAAAGACAGAGGCACATTACTGGGGCTTTCAGGACAGCTAGCCTGGCCATTTGGTAAGCTCCAACCCAGTGGAGACCTTGTTAAAAATGAGGTTTACTGAAAGAAAACCTACAGAATCAACTAACCCGAGACTGAACCAGTAATCAGGGAGCCTGCATGGGTCTGACGTAGGCCCTCTGCATATGTTATAATTGTGTACATTGGTCTTCTTGTGGGACTCCTAACAATGAGAGTGGGGGCTGTCTCTGACTCTTTTGACTGCTTTTGGGACCCTTTTCTTCCTATTGGTTACCTTGTCCAGCCTTAATAGGAGGGGTGATGCCTAGCATTACTGCAACTTAACATGCCATGTTTGACTGATTTCCATGGGAGTCCTGCCCTTTTCTGAAGAGAAATGGAAGAGGAGTGAATGGGGACTGGGGAAAGGGAGGGTATAGGAGGGGAGAAGGGAGGGAAAACTGTGGTTGGGGTGTAATATATGAGAGAAGAATAAATTTTTTAAAAACTTGAGATTTACAGTGCCTGAGGAGGGATACTGAAGTTATCCTTTGATTTCCACATACATGTGCACAAATGTACCTGCATACATGTATACTCACACACCCCGATTGTACTGTTGACAGCTATAGTTTCTGCACCTAGAACAGCAACAATATTTGTTGAATGAATAAATGGAAATCCAGTAAGTTGTATGGGTGACTTAAAATCAGCCCAAGTGAGTTTACTAAGGATTTTTTTGTTCTAAGTGGAATGGGAAGCTGTCCAAGAGTTTGGGTAGAGGAGAACCTTTGCCACCCCTGCCCAATCTACTGCAGAATGGACTCAGAGAGGAGGCTAGATGCTGGGAGGTGATTACAAAGGGAATGCAGAAGCTCAGGAGGGGTTGTGCTGTCATGTGAAAGTGGAGCTAGAGAGAAGTGGCATGGTATAAGAAATAGTTAATAGATAAGGTTTCCTGGGCTTGATTGGTTAAATAAGAGATGAAGCAAATGAAGATACCAAAGGATGTTAACTGAGGTTCTGGCTGCACAGTATAGATGTGATCCTTTCTGAGAGGAGGAGTCTGAAAAAGCAGGTTTTAGAGGGTGATCGGGAGTGGATTAGGCATATAAATTTGAAGTTCAGGTGAACGTACTGTGTTCCATGACTGATCTATATCAGGACAGAAAAAAACTACTTCAATATTTTTCTCATGATGGAGTGATCATTTATTTAGTATACTAAGACACCAATTATATATCACAGTAAACTTAAGGAAAAGGTAAATTTCATGGAAAAAACATTATGATACTGTGAACTGTCTTTAGAAGGAAAATTAATGAGGTCTAGATCTCAGGTGGTTTTGATCTTGAGTAAGAGGAAGGCACCTGGTTTATTATTTTAACAGTAGTGGTGGGAAAAACCGGGTAAAGCTACAGAAAGTTGTGTAGATTGGATGGTGGGAAGTTAAGGATGCATCCATCTGGTGACTTCTATTTTTCTCTGTTTAGTAGGCGGGTAGGTCAACGCAGAGAAGGAGAAGGATGATAGAGGGGAGCTATTTGAGGGAAAGGAAAATTTTGAAATGATTGTCTTTTGACCAAACAAACATGACTTGTCATGTGTTGGGAACTTTTGTGATGTGACAGTCTGTTCTGTTGTGCTACATTTGTTTTCTGGCATTTTAACAACTTGGAGATTCAGAAGGTGAATGAATATGTGAGCTGACCAACATTTATTTTAGATTTCTAACAAATGAAGAAAGAGAATGAAAATAAATTTAGGTTATTTAAATCCTAGATTACAGAGTTTTAAACTGAATATAGAGACAGGTGAGGTTCTGAGACAGTGATTATCAAATATCCAAAAACATCAGGTTTATTTGATGTTTGCTTTAATTTTTTGAGATAGGGTTTTTCCGTGTAGCTTTGTAGACCAGGCTGGCCTCAAACTCACAGAAATCTGCTTGCCTCTGCCTCCTAAGTGCTGGAATTAAAGGTATATGCCACCACCACCTGGCATACTTTAATTTTTAAAATAAAAAATTTATGCCTTTTTCATGTGATTGCTGTCAGTATTATGGGAACAGCATATGAGTCTTGTTTATTTTGAAGGAAACACTTAACACACTTTTTACTCTACATCATTGAGGACTAAAGTATATCAGTAAATCACAAGGAAACCATGCATTTTTGGAATAAGTCAGTCTTGTCTGCTACATTTTACTTTCCTCAGAATATCTGAGAGTTTTACCTGTTTCCTAAAAGTGTAGCATTCTTATAATGATACTTGCCACATATAAAGACTTAGTTGCAGTTGTAGGACCCTGTGAATTAAAAAAATACAGACCATGGTGGCTGATAACACTTATTCTGTCACTTACTGTGTACTTGGCATCATGCTAGGGATGTAGTGTTGAAGACGATCTAAACAGTTCCCAGTACTGAGTACATTAGTGTGTTATTTCACCCTCTCATCAGTCTTTTGAAGTTATATACTATGCCTCTCCTATTTAAAAAGCAGGTGAAGTGAAATTTTGGAAGGTAAGTAACATGTTTAGGTGTACATCCCAATTCTCTACTAGAATTGCAGCAGTTAATAGAGTATCGTGTTTTTTTGATCGTTGTATCATTACATCAGCTTGTGTGGGAATGTTGTAATCACATGCATATCTAAATCCTGAGAATGCATGTCAGTCTTTTGGATTCAGAATGATATAAGATTGTCATGGCTTGTGAATTTGCAACTTGGAGAGTATATATAGAAAATGACTTGTAAATTCCTGCTTGGAACTTATTTTGCAATCATGATGTTTTCTTCTGTAACAGTCTTCTCTTTTATTCCTTCATATGCTCACTGGAAAATACATTATGTTTTGTGTCACATCTTTGCCTCGGTGGCCAATGTATTTGGAAACATGCCTGTGTCCAGAGGCATCAAAAGGCAGAAATCAGTTAGAGCTGGAATCAGTACCCTGGAGAGCTCCGAGGTCTGTGCTGCTGCCTTATAAGTGAACCTGGCAGCTCTTGGATTGTCAGTGAACATTTTTGCAATGATTTCACAATCCTATGATATTAAGGTTTATCAGAATAGATTCTTCTTTTTATTTTTTTGTGTTTTTCAAGATGGGTTCTCTGTGTAGCCCTGGCTGTTCTGGATATTGCTCTATAGACCAGGGTGGTCTCAAACTCACAGAGATCCATCTGCCTCTGCCTCCCAAGTGCTGGGATTAAAGGTGTGTGCCATCACTGCTTGGCAATTCTTCTTTTTTAAAAGTCAGGATCTCAGTTCATAGCCATGGCTGACTGGGACTTTCCATGTAGACCATTCTGGCCTCTAACTCACAGAGATCTGCCTGCCTCTGCCTCTCCAGTGCTGGGTTTAAGCATACCAAGCTTGGCCTGACTTCTTTGTTTTATATAGAGATAATAAAGAAATCCAAAAGAAGAATACCAAAAGATAGATGTCTTGGCAAAAGGAGTATGGTAAGCTATGAGAAAAGTCAGAACAGGATTCAAGGCTTTATGTACAATTCAGTATGAGATTATGACAATAGAGCAATTTTTTGATTCTGTAATTGTCTCTCAAGGGCAGTTTAGACAATGTGGTTTTTTGAAAGTGAAAGATTCTTTATAATTTTTTAATGCTAAAAATAATTGATATTTTTTGTGGGTATTGGAATTGGACCCAGGGCCTTCACAAATGCAGTAGGTACTCTACCACTGAGCTCCATTCCAGCTTGTGTTGTACATTACTGGAATTTTAAGATGATAACTGCAGCAAGGAGATAGTGTCTTTTCTTCAGATCCCCGTGGTTCCTTTTGGTGGGAGTTCTTCTTTTTTACTGAAATCATTGTTCTCAGTGACAAGCTGCCACATTCTGTATTTCTTGCATGGGTTCAAGAGAATACTTTCATGAGCAGAGACATGGTAGCGCTCTAGTCTTCAAATTTCTACTACTCTAGTAGATTTTACAGTATAGACAGATTCCTAAATGTCAGGACTAAAGGTCTTGGGAATTCTGTGGACTTCCTGCTTTGTTTTCTGTGCTGCATGTTCTGAGCTACTCTGCTACCAGAATGTGGATCTGCATTCTCCAAAACAGAGCACCCAGGCTTGTCTTTGCATCAACCCGGTTGGAAATGGATTACTAAGCATCTTTTCTGGACCAGAGGGAATCATCTTTAAGTAGTACAGTTATAAAGACCATCCTTTGGCACATACTCTGGACCTGCATCTTCACAAGGCTTTGTGTGTTCTGGAGGTATCAGGATCCTATCCCTTCAGGCAGGGTTTCCTCAGGCATTCATTCAGCTCCCCTAAGAAAAGAGCTTTTCAGAATTGACTTCCTGCTTGTTCCTTTGTTTTGTACTTCAATGATAATTATGCACCTGTCAAATACTTCCATTGCTAATATGCTGACATATCCTTATTTAATCCTCACACCAGTCATATGGGATTCGTAGTATTCACAGTTTAGCTTGGAGAGTCAGCAAACACTATTGAATGTTGGTTATGTGCTGAGCATTGTGCTAGAATCTCTCATTTATACACATTTGTGCAAATGTGGGCACTCAAGTGCATGTGTACACATGTAATTTTTAAGGACTCAGTTTTTCTGAAAGGTTATTACCCACATTTTATAGAAAAGAAACTAGAATTTAAAGAGGTTAGATAGTTTGTGTTCTATTTATTTCTGGTTTTTAGCACTTACTACCTCATTAGAACTGTGCTTAGCAGTAGAAGGAATGTTTAATGCACACCACAGTTCATGCAGTGCCTGAGGGAGGCACACTTTTAGAAGATGGAAAAGAACTTAAGTAGCTGTTAAGCTTTCATTCTTGGTTATCTTCCCAGGGCAAGAGCTAAGTCACAAGAGAGCAAAAAGATGCAAAATTGTAATGTGGCTGAAAAGTTAACAGATCTGTAGAGGGGTTGGGCCTGAATTGAGGGACCTGGAGCTAGCTACTCGTCCTGTGGCAAGCATAATAGAGTTGGGTTAAATGGCCTAGGCCAGTAGCTGATCTGTGGGAGGGCAGAGTAGTGGCAGGAAAACAAGTTTGAAGGCTGTTCTAATCAAGATCACCTGTAGCTGCCAGGTCTTTGGAAAAAGATTAATTTTATTCCAAAGAGTTGTAACATATCCCCAATTATTAGTATTGAACATATAGCTTAGCCTTCCAGTAAGTGGTAGGTTAGGGATTTGAACACAATAGCCAGTACACTTATTTTCCTTTGACCCCAAAAGGCAATTTGTTGTTGTTAGATTATGGACCTGACCCTTTAAGATGCTGGCCATTCCAAAGACCAGAATCCCATATCCCAAAGAAGTCAGGCAATAGCTCCCCATTCTCACTCCTAGCTTATGCAGCTGTCTCTGAGATAGTTTGGAGTCTTAATAGTTGGCCCCAAACTAGATCCCACCACTGAGATGGACCAGAAATCTATGATGTGCTGTGAGTTTGACAGTTCCTAGTTTATGGTCCTTCACAGTACCTGGCTCCTTCATTCTCCTTTATCACTCAAGCTATTCCAGACTAATTCATGTGGTTTAAAACTTCCTACACGTCTCCAAAAACTTACTGAAGTCACATATCCCCTTTATTCATGGGGTTTCCCTGAAAGGTTCCTCTCTGCCTCCCCACCAGTATCATCATGTCCATAACAGTTCTTCCTTTCTTACTCTTACTTTACACTTTTAATAAAGCTCCTCTCTAGGTTTTAAAGGGAGCCGCTCTTTTCCTTTAAGGCCCTTGTATGCTATTTTTAACACTGTTCTATTACTTTCTAATGTTCTTCCACTGCAAGGCTGGATCATGGTCTTGAAGTTCTTTCTCCTAATAAAGCTAATTCCTGAAGGGCAGTTATGTGTCAGCTACTCTCAGGAACCAACAACCAGGCTTCCCCTTCAGAAGAACATATGTTCTTCTGAAGATGACTTTTCTGTATTTAGCAAAACACATATGTGGTTTCCATCGTACTCTAAAACAGTTATGTATCATTTCTGTTAGATATATGAAGAGACTGATACAAAGGTAAACAACCATGCATGGTTAGACATTGGCTTACATTAGATCTGGATTTGGGTTCTGATTGAGCCTTCTTTCCTATTTACTTCGGAAATGAATGACTAAAAACAGAACCAGAGCTCAGATTCCCTAGAATGAATGTCAGCTCTTCCAGTTATTAACCTTTATGTGTCTGTGGTATAAGATGATAGTAATTTGTTTCTTTTCCTGACAGTGATTGTTCCATCTCAAGAAAACTGTTCCTTCCAATGCTGGACAATTTACTTCATTCAGTCTCACTTAACCCCACTCTTAGTCCTTCTGATAACACTGAGCATTACCATGCCAACACCCACTGAATAAATCAAGATAAAAGCACCAATGAGGGTGGGTGTGAAGACAGTGCTGGGATAGGGGAAGAAAGCTTAAAACCCAGAAAGGGATGGTAGTACTGGAGACCTACTTGGTATGACTTTTCCAAGCCACATAGAGGTTCTATTGGGGTGTAATCAGTGCTGAGCTCCACTGTCAGAGGTGTACTCATCTTTACTACCACTTATCCAACTTTCTGAGAGGAGGCTTCTTGTTCCAGTTCCACAGTACATCTAACTACTTTCTCATATTTCAGAACACCTTAATATTTGGCCTCAAACTAGACCAAAATCTACTTCTCTGGTTACACGCAACACAAAAGTCTGTTGCCAAAGTCATTCCTCAAGAGAACTGTGATTAAACCTGAAAGTGAAAATACCGGTAACAACTACCAACTCCAACTAAGTATTTAGAAGCTGTTACTTCTAGTCTTGTGCTATAAACAGTTGAATAACATGAGGATCATTAATTTTTCCTGTTCTCATCTAAGAACTGAGATTCCAGGATAGACTAATTGTGATGACTGATCTTGGGAAGAGGAAACATCAGCTGAAGAAATGCCTTCAACAGATTGGCCTATAGATATGTCTGTGGGGGCAGACATGATTGCTAATTGGTATAGGAGAGCCCAGCCCATTGTGAGCACTGCCATCCCTTGGCAGATGAGCCTGGGCTATGTAAGAAAGGTAGCTGAACATGAGTCTGGAAACAAGCCAGTAAGCATCATTCTTCCATGATCTCTGTTTCAGTTCCTGCCTCCAGGCCCTGCCTGGAGTTCCTGCTCTGGCTTCCCTTGATGATGGGTTTTAACATGTAAGCTTAAATAAATCATTTCCTCTCAGTTTGCTTTCTGCTGTTATGATGTTTATCATAACATGTTATTATGTTCATCATAACAACAGAAAGCAAACTAATTCGAGTACTCTACAGTAGTGGAAATATAAATCTAAGAAGCACAGCTGAGAGCTGCTTCTCAGAGCAGAATATGCTAGTTATAAACTGGTAGGAACACCTGACTGGACATTATGGTGAACTGCTGGAATCTCAGTGTAGGGCCAGGGTGAGAAACTTTTGGAGTTGTTGTCTTCAGAAGAGCTTCAAGTGTCATAGGTATTACTTCTAGAAACCCAATCAAAATTAAAAATGTGTATTTCAAGGGTTAATATTAATATGATATATATGACTGAGAAGGTTCTAGTGTCCATAGCATACAAGGAATTTTTAGAACTCAATAGTAAACAGCAGCCCAGTCTTTAAAAATGCAGAGGAATTGAATAACCATTTCTCCCTAAGAACATGTAGAAATGATTAGCCATGCATGGCAAGTTTCTGAACAGTCATAAGGGACCAAAGTTGTGATATTCAACTTGGTAGTCACTAGGACAAGTGTGATCAAATAGATAATTACAGATGGCTCAGTCTGTAAAGTTCTTGTTGCACAAGGACCCAAGTTTGATCTTCAGCACTGTGTTAAAGAAAACCAGCAGCAATAACAAAACAAACACCATCCCCCCAAACCAGAGCATTGTGATATGCTCTTATAATCCCAGGGCTGAGTGGTAAAGACGGGGGTGGGGATGGGGGGGTCTCTTGTGCTTGTAGAGAAGCTAGTAAATGAGCAAGTTGCAGGTCCTAGTGAGGGACCCTGAAGAATGACAGCTGAAGTTCACCTCTGGCCTCTACATGCAAGTGTATATGTGAAGGCACACATGCAAACACACAAAAGCCATTAAGAGTGCTGGCAGGGATGTGGGTGGGGTTTGGAATAGTGCCCTAGGGACCTCTTATGCAACTATGGGAAATATAGAATAGTGTACTTAAGACCTTTTATTTTACTGTTGGAAATATGAAATAGTGTACCTGGGGAAAATGACAGTTCCTTGAAAGATTGATTATACACAAAATTACTGTATTAGTTGGCAATTCTACTACTAGCTATACCCAAGAAAATTTAAAACACCTGTTCACATATAGCTTACAAATGTTCAAAGCAGCATTCTTCATTTAGCAAAAAAGTAGAAACAATCCAAATGTCTGTCTAGTGATGAATGGATAAACAGAATTTGATGTAGCTAACACAAGTGTCAGTCATCAATAAAAGGGAATAAAAATGCTGATACAGGCTACAATGTGAATAAACTCTGAAATCGTTGCACTCAGTAAAAGAAGCCAACAACTAGAAGCCACCTATTGTATAACTTCATCTACACAAAATTAAATGTCCAAAAGGCAACTCTGTGGTTGCCTGTGACTGGAGGTAGGACCTAGAGTGACTATCAGTGGATACATGATTTCTGTTTTAGTCAGCAAAAATGATCTAGAATTATATAATGATGAATATAGCAAAACCTCTGTATTATGCTCACATACTAAGGTCTGTGAATATCTCAGTAAAAATAAGAAAACTAAAACAATCTGAATAAACTATGCACTCTAGTTCATAATAAATTAGTATTAGTCATTAATTTGTGACAAATTTACTAAACAGGTTTGAGGATAATGGAAAGCTGTGTGTTATGATTACATTTTTTTCTGTAAATCTAAAACTGTCTTAAATAATAGTTTAGTTTTACATAATGAAAGCAGTTGTTTCAACACCAGAAGTAAAATAAACAAAATGTTGCTGGGTAAAACAGAGAATTAGAGTGTTTTGTTCTAGAAAAATAGAAAGTTAGAATGAAAAATATCTGGTCAGATTATAAAGGATAAACTTAATGTTCACTAAAATCTCTTGGAGGCATTGCTAGAAAATCTAGCCATATCTTATGCCTTCTGGCCTCCTATTATCAGGGAGGTGGCAAGCATACAATATGCTGTAACTGATGAGAGGCAAGGTAGAGGGAACGTGAGAGCATTGAATTTGGACTGCTAAGTTCCAGTTCTGATTTTGCCCAAGAGCCACCTGTCCCCATTCCTTACCCACCTTACTGAGGATTGAATCCAGGTCCTCATACATACTAGATGAATGCTGTACTATTGAGCTACATCCTTAGACATTTTTAAATAGCAAAAGAATTGTTGTTTTAAATCATATTACAGCATTATTAGCTTAAAACTATTTTTTAATAATTTAACTTTAGGAAAATTACTGTATTTCAGGTCCTTAGATTCTTCAGCTTTACAGTGAGAATGTGGACTAAGTGATAGCTGCAGTCCTTCCACAGTTAAAATTTGAGGTCTTATGTGGTGTATTAAGTTGAGGCTGATAAACTTTACATAGAGCTCTAGATATGTAATAGAAGTGTCAAGAATTACAACCATATTCATAGCTTGATCCTAGAGCCCAGAAAAATCAATATTTTCTCCTAGGCAACACTTCTGTGGTGATTGCCTCTTCTCTTAGCTCTTCACACATGGATAGAGTCTTAATCTCCCAGATGGATTCAAGTTATGGTCTTTGAAGCTTTAGAACATCAAAACTGATATGAAGGCACACAGATGCAGCATGAGGAGCGACTGCATTTGGTGCTGGTGGTGTTCTCAAAGTTGTTAGAAATCCAGTGAGTATCTGCTTGGCTCCTTCATGGTGTTATACATGAAATCTCACTAAGCTAATAGAAGGGGTGCTTCTCTACAGCATTTATATTTTATAAGTCTCAGACTCCCTTGAGGGGGGGTTGAGGGAGAGGAGGGATAGGGAAAAGATGAATGAATATATTATTGACTTCTATACATCTATGTCAAACTCCATCTCTTTATCATACCTGCAAATGTAAAGTTGTATTTAAATGTTTTAAATGAAAATTAAACTCAAATGTACTAAATATATTTGGTTTTACTTAGCACTTGATATCCCTGGTGTGTGTGTGTGTGTGTGTGTGTGTGTGTGTGTGTGTGTGTGTGTGTGTGTGTGAGTTTTGTGTGGTTTATGTGTGGTGCATGCCCTTGAGTGTATGGTACACATTTAGGGGCCTCGAGACAGCATCTCTCATTACACTGTGTTGGCTAGGTTGTGTTGGTCCTTTTGCAAGCTCTTGGGATTGGCCTGTTTTGAGTTCCCAATGCCTGGTTTTCCACCTGGGTGCTAGGGATTTGAACTGCAGTCCTCATGTGTGCTGAGCAACCTCTCTTATTCACCGAGCCACCTTCCCAGCTTCATGTCTCATGTTTATAGGAACATTTGAAGATCTACCTTTCCTGTCTTAAAATGTCCTTGTGCCAATCTGGAACTTAACTGACAGGTTTCTGGCAGCACAAATTAGGCTGGAAGTCGTTTTCGCTTAGAACATTGATAGCATAGCTATGTTTCCTTTTGGAATCCAGCATTGGCCCTGGAAAGTTGGAAACTACTTGGTACCTGATATTTTAAATGTGAACTCTTCCCATTCATTTACCTGAAAGTAGTTAGACTTTTCTCTTTGGCTTGCTCTTCTTAAATTTATGATGATGATCTCCTCCCCTGTATTTTTGCAATATTTTTTCAGCATGTTTTTTCTCCTCATATTCCTATTGAATTTTCTTACTGTGATAAAATTTTCTTCAAGATTTTCTACTTAAAGTGTGCAATCCAATAGATATATAATAATATATATAAGATATGATAATATATAACATCTATATTCAGACTTGTGAAACCAACACTACAATAGATCTTAGAAAATATTCATCACCTCAACACAAAGCCATCAAGTATTCATACCTGCTATCTCCCCTCCTTTACGGCCCCTAGGCAAGCACTAATGACATGCTTTCTATCTTTATAGAATTGCTATCTGGACATCTAATTTAGAGAAAATTATTCAGTATGTGCTTCCTTGTGAATAGTTTCTTCCAGTTAGCATAATGTTTCCAATGTTCTAATATTTCTGGCACACATCCATGCTTTATTCTCTTGCAAGTGGCATTTCATTATATGTCTCGTTTGTGCTTTACTTGTTCATCAGCTGATAAACATTTGGGTTTCTGGTTGAGGCTACTATGAATAATGTAGCTGTGAACATTTGTGTGTAAGTTGGGTGAACATGTGTTTTAAATTATCATTGTATACCTAATAATAGAGTTGTTGGCTTATATGCAAACCCCATGCTGAACTGTTTGAGAAACTACCAAATCTTTCCACAATCATCATTTTACATTCCTATCAGAAGTCTAATTTCTCCATATTCTTACTAAAACTTGTCACTTCTGTTATATTTTTCTGCTTTGGTACTTCAGTTTTGATTTGCCTTTTCCTGATGTTTAATGATGTTAAATATTCTTCATGAGCTCTTTTGAAGAAATATCTTTTTAGATCCTGTAACTATTTTTAAAAATTTGGATTGTCTTATTGAATTATGTTTTTTGTTTGTTTATTTGTTGCTTGTTTGGTTGGTTTGGTTATTGTTTTTTTGAGACAAGGTTTTTCTGTGTAGCCCTGGCCATACTGGAACTCACTCTCTAGACCAGTCTGGCCTCAAACTTAGAGACTCACTTGCCTCTGCCTCACAAGTGCTGAGACTAAAGGTGTGTGCCACCACCTCCTGGATAAATTTGTTATTATAGATTTGTGAATATTTTCTGCCATTCAATGACTTTTTACTTTATTGGGAGTTTCTTATTTTGTGTTTTATTTTTGTGATGTTGAGGATTATATCTAGAGCCTTGCACAAATTAGAAAAGTGTTGTACTACTGAGCTACTCTTGAAGGTTGGTGTCTTTTGAAATACAAAATTCTCATTTTGATGAAGTCCAGCTTATTTTTTTTCTGTATTGATTGTAGTTTTGAAGTCAAGTTCGTTGTTTAATCCAAGGTCACAAGAAATTATGTCTATCTTTTCAAGAATTTTATAGAATGCTTTTTACATTTAGGTGTGTATGTGTAAGAGAGACAGAGACAGAGAGAGACAGAGAGGGAGAGAGACAGCACTGTCTATTGAGGAGCAAGTTTTCAAATGCCTGACGTTATGGAGTCATCTCTTCAAACACCACAGTTGATGAGCTCAGATAAAAACCTAGATCTTATTTAGTCTGATTGCTTTCTATACAGCATTTAAGTTAGCCTCATCCTATTACTAAGCAGATGGAAACAAAGGTGGTTTTTTACAATATGGAGTTTCTTCTTCTCTAGAGAAATAGAATTGATACCACAGGAGGAAGCTTTTACCCTAAATGCTTAGATGATATAATGGGAAATCTCTTGTTTTATTTGTAGGAGAATTACCATGGGTATAATTATTATATCAACTGATACACAATATGTGTGTTTTAGTACCTAACACAGGATAGAGGATGCCCTGCCATTGTGGTAGAATCGTAAAATAACCAAAAGTCTACATTTATCTGCTTATCTTTCTCTTTTTTTAAAATCAGTGTTGCATTTCATGTAAAATTATAAAATCAAACCTTCTAGGCCATTATTTGAAAAGATGTTCTACTTTCCCTCTTTTCTAGGTTTAAATTTTTTTATATGCTGTCTGCTATCAAGGAAATATTTTCTTTTGCATTTGGCCTGTGATTTAAACTTTGTCCATTTTTTTCATTTCTTAAATTTCATTAGAGCTAAATACAAGCTTTGAACTATTGAGAAATAAGATGATATGCCTATTTATAATGCTACATCACAAGTAAGCTTTTAAAACAATGTATTAATCATTGATTTTAAAGAGCATGTAACTGTAATGTGAACATCCAACCTTCACTTAGTACTTAGTACATACCAGGTTCTATTGTAGCTACTTTAGAGCAAGCATTACTATGTTGACCACATGTGCTAATTTTGATTAGGATAATATAATGACCATTGGAAGTAAAAAAAATCAGGTTTTAAAGATCAATACTACTAGGTGCCAACACTATTCCAGATATTTTTATGTGTTTTAATCCTTATAACAACCCCTTAGGTAAGTATCATTATGCATCAAAGTTAAGGAAGACTAAGTAACTTGTCCAGTATCACATAACTGTGTGTTTTAAACACAAACCTGTGTCTTTGCAAAGCTCTTGAGCTCCCATAACAATGCTTCTAGAAACGAGTGTGCCTGTTACAGCTCAGGAAGGCTAATTATTGCATGCCAAATGCCTCTGAAGTGATGGGTAATATGAAATAACATTCTTTCTAAGCTAACTTCTACCTGGGAAATTGTATAGTTGTAGATGGTAAGGCAGAGGAGGAAAGAATGCTGAAGGAATTCTGAGCCAGTTGCTAGCTGTTGGAACAGAACGTGATAAAAGGAGACATGTTATGGAGGAAGGGTTGCAGTTCCCTTCCTGATTTTTTCTACCTTGTTTTACCATTAAGTGAAGTTTGCAAACAGGAGACAGTGGCCATGGTGTCTCCTCCCTAATCTAGTCTCCAGAGTTAGTTAGGTTAGTAGATACAATTTAGCACTGAACTTTATGCAAGTAACCCAATTAAGGTAGATCCATTGCTAGGAAAATTCATGTAAGAGTAATTTAAGCCTGCAATAGATTTCAACTCAGCCTTGTGTAAGATCTTTAAGGTGATTTGTGGTTCCAGTGGTGGTGAAAGGAAGGAAAGTTTTAAGAATTTGAGACCTGAGAATGTAGCTCAGCAGTGAGCTACCAGCTTACCATGTAGGTTTGGTTCTCAGCATCTGATAGGAGGATGGGGGTTTGAAGGCTGAAGAACAGGGTCCCAGGAAGATATGACAGGTACCATGTCCACCCGCATAAATGGCAAGATATAGACTAAGGAGCTGGCAAAGGAAGACAAGGCTCCCAAACAGACACAGAAGGCCAGGCATGATGGCAGACACCTTTAATTTCAGTATTTAGGAGGCAGAAGCAGGTTTAGAGAGCAGCTTGTGAGTTCCATATCAAGTTCCAGACCAGTCAGGGCTGTATAATGAGATCCCATCTAAAACAAAACAAAACAAAACAAAACAAAAAGTGTGGTGAGGGTGGGGGAACACACACACACAAAGAGCTAAAAGCAATTTAGAAGTCTCAGAGGAAGCAAGCTTGGAAACTGAGTTATATACATATATAAGAATTGGGGGTGGGGAGTGGGGGGTGGAGCTGGGAGGGAGAAGGGGGAACGGGGATTGACATTTGAAGCATGCATGTTTTTAATTTAAATAAAAAGAAAAAACCTAAAATCCATTAAAAAGAATAAACATTTGTTAACACAAACAAACAAGAACACCCCCCCCACACACACACATATAAAACAGGGCTATTAACATACCTCAGCTGGCAAATGCACTTACCATCAAGCCTGGCAACCTACTACTCACATAATGGAAGGAGAGAACAGACTCCCACAGATTGTTCTCTGATCTTTGTGCCACGGGTGCTGGAAAAAGAAAAGTCTGCCCTTTTGTATGCAAATGCAGTTGTCTCCTCAAATACAATGTAAGTGGGTCTATAATATGAAGTCACAGGAGGACCCACTTTAAAGAACATAGCATATGTAATAGCTCCTTTTGTTGGTTTCAGAAGGAATGAATTATTGTTCCCAGATATTTTGCATTTCTCCAATAAAAGGGTTGAAAGAATTTGCTTTTTAGCATCCCTTATTTTAGTACATATTATCATTAGGTTGGTAATTTTATATGGTTGAGCTTTTAGTCTCTTGTTGTGTTTTCTGCTGTTAATGCTAATCATGCATCTTCCAAAAGAGTACTCAAAAGGCTAGTCAATTGATCAGTCTCGTATTAAACTCAGAGATGGTGTTCTCTGCCTTTCTGCTATGGTTCATTTGGTTCGGCTGAGTTTTTTCTAACTGTGCTTGAAAATCAGAGAATCAGAATCCTGACAGTATTTTTCTCAGTAACCATCTAATCCAATCTTATCCATCCTTCCATCACCATGTATGTCTCTTCCCAGACTATACTCAGTCTTTGTCTGTGTTTAGATCTCATCCTTGAGTGGCTAAATGGATTTACTTGTAATTTCTTTCCTACTTGTATGCTTCACTCTTTTTTCAAGGCCCTACTCAAGTATTACTTAGTTTCAAGAGCTTTTTTGTATTGTTTACACTGTCTTTTTTTTCCTGTGTGCATTGGTTTTTCATTGACTTCAGTGTCTGTTCTAAATCTGTAGGCATGTTCAACTGGTGGCCTCTGGGACACATGTGGTCAACGATAGCTGTGAAAGTTGTCCAACAAAAAAAATCATAATCTTACTTAGAACATTATGAGTTTGTGTGTATGATTTAAAAAATGATTACACAGTTCCTGAACCCGAATTTTGTAATTAACAACATTGTGTCTGAGTTTTTAAAGATTGGAGCTAAAGGTCTGTAGGCAGAGACTAATGAAGACTGAATTTGACGAACTGTGCATCTTTATAACCATCCCAGGTTTGGCAACTCAGGTGGACAACAGGCCTCAGGATATGGTCACCAGAACTGAATTCATGACAGTGAAGGAATAAAAATCAAAGACAATATAAAGAAGAGGCACATGGGCAAGGTGTAGAGAAAACCACGTGTAAGTTTCCAGGAGTTACTTATTTCCCCCAAAGCAAGTCAAGATTTGAGTTTGAAATGCTATATGCCAGGGAAGCTCATTAGAGACCCAGTGTGCCAAGTTTTTTGTTGTGGCTGGTCATATAGATATCTTCTGTCTCATGTACACCAAAATTGAAGACCTTCAGAAAGTAAAGCACATGTTCAGTATAAATCATGCTGTATAAACATCACAGTCAAAGTAAACTACTCTTGTGAATTCTGAGAATGGCCTCAATCCCAGCCAAGGCCAGCCTTGTAAGCCAGCCTTGCTAAGGGCTAGTAATCTCATGCTTGCTAACTCTTGTCTGCAAAGCGTGGTGTTATGAAGGCCTTTCTGAAATGCTGTCAGAAACTGAAATTGATTGACTTAGGAAGGAAATATGAGCTTGTTACTAAGAGGTATATGTGTTAGATAAAAACCCAAATGAGAAGTTAAAAATAACTTAGAATGTGCATTGCTGATGTCTGATCTTGTGCTTTCAGAGTCTCATGATATAATTTCTCCATTTTATGTTTATTTTTCTCATGTGTTGGTCCTTTATTATGCAGGAAAAGTAACTGAGCTAGAAGTCAGAATATAAGTTTTGAATGGGTGATGCTACTCTTCCCTGCTCTCCTTAGTAGTTCTAATGTATTTATAAGTATTTGGATGTGTACCTCAGAGGTTCTTATCTCTGGTATTTCTGCCTCTTAAGAAAGTCTGTTGGGTTACTTTGTTTAAAATTTCACTATTGTGTTTAATGATTATTACTCTCCTTAGTTATATCTTTTGGACAATTCCCCATTTTTGGATGCAATGCCTTCTAGGGTCACTGTCACTAATCCCCCATCACTTAGATTAAAGTCTGAACTTTGCTTTCTTCTGGAGGCTGGTGGAACAAGTCACGGGAGATAGGAAAGATCAAGTGCAAAAGTGAGGGCAGTAATGAGTGTTATGAGTGTTTGTTCTTTCCTCTCAGAACTTCCCTGAGATTTGGAAAGCCTGGTGCTTAAGATAATACATAGAAAAAGAAAACTAACAGTGATCAAATATTTCTGAGTCTTATACTGTTGTAATGACTGTCTTGGTGGACTATCATGTTTTAACATAGAAAGCCTGAATAAAGAAATGCTGCTGCTTTCGCTGAATAGCCCTTCATAATCGTATCCCCCTTGTGTTTTCAGATAAGGATGTCTTGTTTAAACTTTCAAGAGAAAGTAATATAATCAATCTCATTTTATGAAGATAGCAATAGTTTAATGTTGCCGAAGCAAGAACAGTTAAAAGAAAAGAAAATTATAGGACAATATCTCTACTGAAAGTAGATAGAAAAATCCCCAACAAAATCCTAGAAGGCCAAATTCAACAGTATATCAAAAGAATTATTACAATCAAGTGGATTTATCCCTTGGATACAAGAAAGTTTTAACGTATATAAAACAATGAATGTGATGCAACATGAAAGCCAAAAACTATAGGGTAATCTCAGTAGGGAAAGCATTTTACAAAATTCAACATTTATGCATGATATAAATTGTCAACAATTAAGTTTAGTATCTCAACCCAATAAAGCTTTATAGGACAAATTCACAGCTAATATCATGTTGTAAAGTCAGTGATAAAAAATTGAAAAATTTTCAGTGGCACATGTCTTTAATCCCAGCAGTTGGGAGGCAGAAGCAGGTAGATCTCTGTGCTCTGTGAACTCGAGGCCAGCCTGGTCTACAGAGTCAGTTCTAGAACAGCCAGGGATAGACAGAGAAACCCTGTCTTGAAAAACAAAACTAAAAATTTGAAATATTTTCATTTAAGGTCAGGAATAGGACAAGGATGACTGCTCTTAAAACTTCTGTTCAGTGTAGTACTAGAAGTCTTGCTAGGAGCTATTAGGCAGAAATAAGAAATAAAATGTATATAAATAGGAAAGGGAAAAGTGAAATTGTCTCTGCTCATGATACCTTGTTATATATTAAAACCTCTAATAATTCTACCAAAATGAAAAAAAAATAGATCTGGTAGACAAATTCAGTAAAGTGTGGGCTTCAAAACCAATAAGGTTTCTGCACTCTCTCAACAAACATATATAAAAAAGATCTTTAAGTAAACAGTTCCATATACATTAATATTTATAAAACCCTATCAGTAAATTGACAAAGTATAACAGAGGAAAAAAACTCTATGTATCAAAAACTTGAAAATATTTAAGAAGAGATAACTGGAGGTGCCTTTTCAGGTTCAGGTAGAAACCAGATGCAAGGGAAATTCCCAGGAATCTATAAGGATGACCTCAGCTAAGACTCCTAGTGGATATATAGCCTGAACTGGCTGTCTCTTGTGATCGGGTTGGTGATTACTCCAATTGTCATCAAAGGCCTTCATCCAGTAACTGATGGAAACAGATACAGAGACCCATAGCCAAACATTAGAATGAGGTTGGGGAATCTCAATGAAGATTGGGAGGAAGGATTGTAAGAGCCGGAGGGGTTAAAGACATCACAAGAAAACCCACCAAAACAACTAACCTGGCTCATAGGTGCTCACAGAGACTGAACCAACAACCAGGGAGCCAACTTGGGACTGACCTAAGCCTTCTATATTTATGTGACAGTTGTATAGCTTGATCTATTTGTGGGACTCCTAACAATGGGAGCAGGGGCTGTCCCTAATGCTTTGTCTGGCTCTTGGGATTCTATTCCTCATACTGGATTACCTTGCCCATCCTAAATGCATACAAGGGGAGGTGCTTGATACACCATGTTCTGCTTATATCCATGGGAAGTCTGCCCCTTTCTGAACAGAAATAGAGGAGGAATGGATTGAGGGTAGTGAGATGGGGCAGAGAGGAGGTGGGGGAAGGGAATGGGAGAAAAGGAGGGAGGGGAAACTGGTCAGGATGTAAAATAAATAAAGTAAAAAGAATTTCAAGATAACAAAAATATTTGAATGTATGTTGCGCTTGTGGATTGAAAGGATGCTGTTGTATTTTATACTACCCACAGCAACTTATAGATCCAATTGAACCCCTTTTAAAATTCCAGTGTCATTGTTCCCAGAAATAGGAAGTTCTATAATAATTACAGAACCACAAAAAGCATCTGAACATTCAGTTTTGAGGATAAAAGAACAGATCTGGAGATATCACACTTCTTAACTTCAAAATATAAAGCTATTGTGATAAAAATACTATGATACGGACATAAAACATATATAAACTAATGGAATAAGACATAAAATTCAGAAATAAGGCATACATTTATAGTTAATTGGCTTTCCTTGGAGGCACCAAGAACACATGTGAATAAAGAACAGTCTCTTTAGCGAATAGGGCATGGGAGAACTAGATATTCCACAATTCAGGACTGAAGTTGGATGTTTATCACACACCATGTACAAAAAACAACTCAGATTGTATTAAAGACCTAAATGTAAGACCTGAAACTAAAACGTCTAAAATAAAATTTAAGTGGCTATTTTATGATGTTGAACTGAATGACGAGAGAATCTTGAGTAGCTTTGAAGGATAAATAACTTTTCCTCAGACTGCCAATGGACTATAGCGATGTACACAAGAGATTAATTATTCCAGGCTGAGAGAATAACATAAAACAGAAAAAGCAGAAAGTGTGTATATAAAGGCAGATGTTATGGTGTGTTGATGTGATTATATGCTGTATGGAAAGGAGTCAGCAAAGGATGAAACCAGAAAGTCAGAGAGGGTCAAAGGTGAAAAGATCCTTGAAAGCCAGTCACAACACAAGTTGGTTTTATTTTTGTTTTTATTGCTTTATCAAAAGAGTAGCATGAGCTAGAGTTTTTAGAAGATTAATTAATATGACTGTCTATCCCCCAACTCTCTGAGTCTTTTTTTTAGGATCATTTTGTTCTTTATTCCTGAGTCTTTGAATCCCTGAATTTTAAATACAATACTTCAGACACCCAGATCTTTGTTTGCTGAGAGTAAAGAATTCCTTAGGAATGAAAGGGATCTTAATTGTTATCCAGTCCCCTAGTTATCACATCTACCTGTGCATCTTTGCACATCTTTGTTGAGCCTGATTTTTCTTTTAATAAAGTTTACAGTAAGTTCTTATGAACCAGGTAGAGATAACTACTGGCTATATCAACCCTCTTTCTGTCCAGGTTCTACAAAAATATCAGTCTTTTCTTCAAATATGAAAATTTTCTTCCAATTCTAAGTTTATTATTCTATTTATGCTTTAAAATTAATTCACCTAGTTACCATTACCTAGTTACCATTTCTCCAACTTTTTCTTGACCTAGGACTTTTTTCTACATACACCTAATTTCAAACATAAACCAGAACTGTATTAGCAACAAAAATACCCAACCTATGTGTTGTCAGTTCTTTGCAGGTCCAAGTTTACTTTAGAATTCTTTTTTTTTGTTTTTTTGTTTTTCGAGACAGGGTTTCTCTTTATTGTTTCGGAGGCTGTCCTGGAACTTATTCTATAGACCAGGCTGGCCTTGAACTCACAGAGATCCCCCTGCCTCTGCCTCCCTATAATAGCCCTATGTGAGAGAGATTATAGTTTCCATTTCAAGAGAGGCTATACAATATATTCAAATCCCATAAATAGTAGATTTGAAACTGAGGTTAACTGTGATTTTTCAATATTTCTTGTTGCCACCAATCTTATCTTTTGTTGTATTTACTTAATTTCGATTTCTTCTTTATCTTAGTCAGGCCTAAGTGTTTACACAATTTTCCCTCTTAACTAAATCTTTATTCTAGCCAAGTTCAGTTCTTGTATGAAGTCTTATCATACTCTTGGAGATCTTTCCAGGCTCCCCTGAATTCAGAACACTTATTAGCTATTCTGCTTGTATTAGTTGCTTTCATGTTGTTGGACTAAATACCTCACAGAAATAACTTAAGGAAGAAGGGGGTGTTGGCTCATGGGCTTAGAGGGTATAGTCCATTGTGGTAGAGAAAGAGGCATGGCTGTGGATCAGGACCATGGATTATTGGGTGGAGGCTCTTCACAAGTTGGATATAGAGAGGGTTATACTGGATCAGAGAGGATATAACCTTTTAGACCTATCCAAAGTGACTTCCTTCTGCTGTCTTTGTTCCATAAAGGCTCCACAACCTCTCAAAACAGAGCCACCATCCGGGAACCAAGTGTTCAAATACACAAGTCTGTGGTAGCCTTTTACATTAAAACCCTAGCACCACTTACTTGAAATTCCTGTCCTTTTATCCATTCTTTCTTGTATCTTCAGCCAGACTATAGCAATTACATCTTACATACTAGTGCAGTCTATACCATGTAGTGTTTCACCACATTTTACATAGTTAGTAAATACTTAACTGACTGACCATTTAGAACCTTCAGGAGATGGGAGAAGTGTTTATTGAGTCGGAGTTTGAGATTACTGGAGTAATTCTGTTGTGGAATATTACTTTAACTATGTAAAGGTGTGTTGTTTTTGTTTATACTGTATCTGTTTAACTTTTAAAGATGTGTTTCATTTGTTTCACCTTGCCTACCTAAGGCACCTAATTGAACTAAATAAAAGCTGAACAGCCAATAGGCAGTAGAGGAATAGGCAGGGCTTGTGGGCAGAGAGAATAAGTAGAAAGAGGACTCTAGGTTCAAGAGAGAACAGGAGAAAGAGAGGGAGAAGCCAGAGGCCAGCCAGGCAGGCAGCCACCAGGAAGCAGGAAAATAGAACATACAGAATGAAAGAAAGGTAAAAGGCACCAAGGCAAAATGTAGATGAAGAGAAACAGATTAAATTAAATTATAAGAGCTAGTGGGACAAGCACAAGATAAGGTCAAACATTCATAACTGATAATAAGACTCCATGTCATGATTTGGGGGCTGGTGGTCAAACAAAGCCTGCTACATAGTCTCTCTCTCTCTCTCTCTCTCTCTCTCTCTCTCTCTCTCTCTCTCTCTCTCTCTCTCTCTCTCTCTCTCTCTCTCCTCTCCCTCCCTCCCTCTCTCCCTCCCTCCCTCTCCCTCCCTCCCTCCCTCTCTCTCTCCCTCCCTCTCTCTCCCTCCCTCTCTCTCCCTCCCTCTCTCTCCCTCTCTCTCTCCCTCCTTCCCTCCCTCTCTCTCTCTCTTCTCCCTCCCCCCCTCTCTCTCATTGCTGTTTTGAGATGGGGTTCTCACTATATAACTCTAGCTATCCTGAAATTTACTTTGTAGACCAGGATGGCCTTTGCCTCCCCAGTGTTAGAATTAAAAGCATGTGCTTCCACACCCAGCTTGGAGTAATTCTTTACGTTTCCTGAAAGATCATGGTACCAAAGAGTGTTGGTGACCTGACCTGAAAGTATCTGTATAAACTTTTGACCATTTTTTCTGACCATCCTCACAGGGGTATGACAAGATTCTTCCTTTCCAAGGGCTGTCAGCCATCCTTATAACCTTTCCTGTCTTTTGGGATCACATTGGCTTTGATCACTTCCTTTCTTTTGGTTTCTGTGTCTTCATTAGTAAGTTAATATTAAATTAATCTTGAAGTATTCTTTTTCCAGCTTGGGTATTCTGTTAGGCTGTTGTCCAGGCTCTACTGACCTTTGGAGGCAATGGTATAGCTGGACTCTTTGGCATGAAAGCCAACTTCTGGAGAATAACACTTTCATTTAAGCTCCTGACTCAGTGGCATATTGGTATTGTGTTTCCTGTGGGATTTAATCAAAGGAAACTCTGGACATAGCAATGGCTTCATTTTAAGCCTTAGCAGCTGCAACTGAGAATGTGAGATGGGAAAAGATGATTGATGTCACTGGACCCATTTTGACAACTGGATAGTTTCAAAGCACACCATGGCATCTGAGTTATTTTTGAATCCTGTGGGTCAGAGTGTGTTTAGTTCCCTTTCCTGGGAAGGTAGAGAATCATTAAAGAACATTTGGTCTTGGTAATGGGCTGAATTTTCCTTTGTTCTGTTAGGAACTATAACAAGGAAACTAAGTAGTAAGGGTACTTTTATGTGGGAAAACTAGACACTTTCTGTTGAAATCAGCTTACTTTTATCAAGTGTTTTCTTTTCCACACTGTCTTTTTTTCTGATGATCTTAACTGTTCTAACTAGTCATTTTCAAAAGTTCTTTACTTTACCATGCCATGTCTATCCATAACCACTTTTTTTTACCTTTCTCTAAATTTCTAGGAGGATCCTGCAATGAAATTTAATCCTATTTCTCAGTTTTGCATGATCATCTTATTAATGTGTGTACATTATTTGTTGTTTTAGAGACAGGGTCTTGCTATTATCCCAGGATGGCATTGAGTTTCTTATGGAACCCAGGTTAACCACAAACTTGCAAGCTTTGAACACCCAGCTGTATGTTTAGTTTGCTTCAGATCCTATTATAGATGGGTGTGAGGCCCCATGTGGGTGCTGGGAATTAAACTTAAGACTTCTAGAAGAGTATCCAGTGCTCTTAACCACTGAACCGTCTCTCCAGCCCTAAGTTTGTTTCTGTTAGTAGACTTACTTGCTTCTGAAAGGCAAGAACAGTCTTTGCTCATTCCCATAACACTAATGCAGTTTTTAAAGGACCATCACCTCTATTTGTATGCATTTGGTGCTCATTTTTCCATAACCAAACGTGTTCTCTCAGCAACACTTAGCACAGTTAGACATCCCACCTTTCTTTTTCATTGTCTTGGTGGTGGCTCACTTTCAATATGCTTCCCTAGTCAATTACTATGCCTGATCTCTAAATTTTGAAATTCCTTTGGGTTCAGATCTGAGCCCTGTTCTTCATGAAGGCTTTTCTCAAGTAACAGCTATGATTGCCACAGATTTTTACCATTTTGATTTTTTTTCTGTTTCTCTCCATTAGGATTTACCTTTGGATTTCTGTTATTTAATGGATCCTTTCTTCTTATATTTCTTTTTCTCTTTCTCTCCCTCTGTCTTTTCCTTCATCTATTTTTGGTGTAGTTCTAGGGATGGAGCCCAGGGCCTCAGACATGCAAGATAAACACTAGATCTTTGAGTTACATATCTAATGCCCCTTTCTGTTTTATTTTAGAGAAGTTCTCACTAGTTGCTCAGGCTGGCCTTGAATTTACTTGGTAGCTCTGACAGGCCTAGGCCTTGTGATCCTCCTTCTGTTTCAGCCTTCTTCCCACAAGTAAAGGCTTCACTTATATTTCTTATATACATGTCACCCAAATTTTCCTTCCTTCAAATTGGGCTCACCTATGATGTTAAGTTCTAATTGTCAATCTAGCGCAATCTGGAGTCTCAGTGAGGGATGTCTAATTCAAACTGGCCTGTGGATATGTCTGTGGAGGTTGTCTTGAATGTGGTAATTGATGTGGGAAAACTTGCTTACTGTGTATGGTATCATTCTCTGGGTCCTGGGTTGTTTAAGAGTGGGAAAAGCAAGCTGAACACTAGTAAACACACATTAATTCATTGCTCTCACATCTTGACTACGGATGTAATGTGACTAACTGCTTCAAGTTCCTGCCATCTTAACTGCCCCACAACGATGAATGGTTACCCTTTCTCCATTAAGTTGCTTTTGTCAGAATGTTTCATTACAGTGACAGAAAAGAAATGAAGACAGAAATTGTGGTGGTTGGTTTTAGTTGTCAACTTGACACAATCTAGAGTTGTCTGAGAAGGGTTTTGAGAGTGTCAGCGAGGAATTGTTTTGATGGCATTGATTGATATGAGAATACCTGCCCACTGTGGATGGCACAATCCTCTAGGAAGAGATTTCTGAATTGCATATAATAGAGACAACAAACTTAGTACTAACACGCCTGTGTTGAGTCATTGCTTTCTGCTCTTAAAAACATTTACTAGATAGGTAGTATACTTACTCATGTACTACAGTGTGTGTATGTGTGTGTGCAGGTCAGAGAACCACTAGTGGGAATTGATTCTTTCCTTCCACCATGTGAGTCTCAGGGATTGAACTCAGATGATCAGGATTGGTGGCAAGAGCCTTTACCAGCTGAGCCATCTTACCTCTCATGACCTTGTTCTTGACTGTGGACGTAATATGGCAGGCTGCTTCAAATTCCTGCTACCATGAGTTCCCTACAGTAATGGATTATAACCTGAAATTGTGAGTCAAATACACTTTTTCTCCCTTAAATTTCTTTTGTTAAGTATTTTATCATAGCAACAGAAAGGAAAACTAAGATAGTAACACCTTTCTCCAACTTAATGTACAATATTACCATCTATTCGGACATAATAGAACATTGTGGTCACTGGTTCATTTCAGCTAGTTTAACATGAACCAAATCTTTTATATTCTTGTATTTGTCCTTCCATTTTCCCTACCCCAAGTCATCATCAGTTTTCACATACTTTCTATTCTTCCTGTTTTCACACTTATCATCCTATAACTCTTTCTCCATAAGAGGGGAAAAGAAACAAAAAAATTGATTAAAACAGGCTTGAATGGGTTAAAGATGCAGTTAAGTGTTTTTGTATTAAAGGACTGACTCTTGTTGGCTGTTTTCATAATCCCACAGAAGGTCAGGGGGTGGCTCAGAAGAGCACCCAGGTGTCTGAGACCAGTCCAGGGCCGCAGAGGAACATTTTCAGCAATCTGATTCCAAGTGACATTTCTCAAAATTGAAAGTACATAGATTTCCATTTATTCTGTTAGTTACAAGACTTCTGCTCCTAAATGGTACTCGAAGGTTTGTGATCATCACCTTCTGCTGTTTGTGACTTAAACCAGTTATTTAAAATATGTTCTAGTAACGGAATGAATAAAGCAAAATATGAGAATGCTTTCCTTTAAATAGAGACTATCAATGGAAAGATAGAAAATATGTAATTGTGCACATACATGATATAGATATGTAACTGTATACTTAATTATAAATACATATAATACTTATACATATATATATATATATAGTAGAAAATCTGAAGTCTAAAAGTACAATAACTGAAACAGATTTAAGCAGGCTAAGGAAATCAGTAGACCTTAAGATTGGTTAGTTGAGATTATATAGTAGGGGTCTGCCAGGTCCTCCTGCAGTCAGGACTGTGGGAAGGGCCAGTCCAGCCAGCCACTTCCTGGGGCTGAGCAGGCTGGTGAGTGTTGGAGACCTAGACTCCTCTCCTAATTATCCGAGAAAACCTCACTGAGTCTGGAGACTTGTCTAAGCAGAGTCTCACTTTATTGTAACAGGCATTCGCTTATATAGGGTTGAGAAAGAGGGTGGGGACCTCAGGATGGAGTGAGGTGTAAAGGCCAATAATATTCCACCATGTTAGCAGTAACTGGACACAGGCAGTTTTGCTGAGTCAGGTCGCAAAACTCTAGCCAGGCTCAGGATATTCCACTAGGCCTCGTGTCTGGTACTTTTTAGGCCCAACAGGGGTCAAAATAAATAAAAGCAGAACTAAATGGAGCCTCAAGTACCTGTAAAATACCAGCAAGTGTCCCAATAGGAGACACTGTGAGAAAGAAAAAGGCTAAAAGAATATTTGAATTAATGTTAATACTCCCCAATTTAGTAAAATGTATGAAATGATATAGCCATGAAAATTCACGAATTCTTGTAGAGCAGTGGTTCTCAACCTTCCTAATGCTGTGACCCTTGTGCTGTGGTGACCTCCCAACCATAAAATTATTTTTATTGATATTTCATAGCTCTAATTTTGCTACTGTTATGAATCATAATGTAAATATTTGTGTTTTCTGATTGTCTTAGAAGACCTCTGTATAAGGGTTGTTGAATGTCAAACTTAAAGAGCAGAAAAGAGAGAATGATTCACCATATACAAGAGATAGTAACAGCTTATGTCTCATCAGAAATCATATTGGCACAAGGCAATGAGTCGACACATTCAAAATACTGGGAAAAAGTAGACTTTCTGCCAAGAATCTATATATTTTTTAATCTGACATTTTTCTTCAAATATAGAGGATGGGGACTGGAGAGATAGCTTAGTAGATAAATGCCAACCAAGTGTGAAGACTGGAGTTCTCACATTAACCCAGAACCTGCATAAAACTTGAGGAGGATCTGCAGGGCAAGCAGACTACCCAGAAGTGGTAAGCTTTGTGTTCCTAAAGGAACCAACCCTGCCTCAATAAATAATGTGAAGACTAAGGAAGAAACTTGATGTCAACTTCTGGCCTCCACATGTACATATACACATGATCTTTCTCACACATTTGCATGCACATACATATTTGCACCCACATACATGTGAACAGGCATATGTACATTCATGCACACCAAATTCATACACATGCAAAAAGAAAAGGATAGTTCACATTGTAGGCTAAAAGCTTCTAAATTTTAAAAATATGTTTTTATTAATTTTAGTTTTTAGGTTTTGTGTGTGTGTGTGTGTATGTGTGTCTTGGCAAGTGGGTATGTGCATGTGAGTGGAAGTATCCTTGAAGGCCAGAGGCATTGGATTTCCTGAAGCTGTAGTTACAGGTAATTGTGAGCTACCTGACATGGGTGCTGGGAACCAAACTCAGGTTCACTGAAAGAACAGTAAATTCTCTTAACTACTGAGCCATTTCTCCAGTTCCAAGTCTAAAAGTTTTTAAAATAGAAATCATACCAAGTATTTTTTTCTGATCACAGTGCCATAAAACTGAAAGTCCACATCCACTATGAAAAATAACAAAAAATCATGAAAATTGAACAGATTAATATTGATTAAAATTAAGAAAGAGATGATGGAAATTAAAATATTGTCTCCTTAACTCTATGCAATTCATCAAAAACAATATAAAGAATGAATTATAATTTATAGTGGCCAATACTACAGTAAGGACATACAAAGATTTCACTTATACATCTTAAGTAGTTAGAAACATGAAAACGACAAAAGGAAAGAAAGTAAATAGCAGAGTGATATAAATGAAATGCAGACTAAAAAAGACAAACAATAAAAAGAGTTAGATCTTCAAAGGGGAAAAATTATAAGTCTTTGCCTAGACTAAGAGAGAGGCTACAAACAAGTCAAATCAGAAATGAAAAAGAGACATCACAGTTGACACTGTAGAAATATGAAGGATTGTTAGAGATTACGACAAATTTGGTAACGGGGGAAAATGGATAAATTCCTGGACACATGCCCTATCAGGACTGAGTCATGAAGAAATAGAAAACCTGAACAGGTTGATAAGCTATTATAAGATTGAATTCATAAACAAGACCTGTTAAATAAAAGACGAGGACCAGATGGCTTCACTGCTAAGAACTACTAAACATTTAAAGAATTAGCAGTCCTAAGTGATTCAAAAACCTTCTTAAGAGAAAGGAATCTCAAAATTTATTTTAAGGTCAACATTACTCTGATAAAAAACTGAAGAAGGACAAAAAGAAATCCCCCAATAAACAGAGATGTAGACATTCTCATAACTACTAGGGCACGTGATTCCCCTTTTAAGACCCATGTAACACTTTTCAAAAGCAAAATAAAAAAATGTAAATGAGAATGTTAGTGGTGCTATGGCTAAGAATGAACTTGATTATCCTTTAAAAGTGTTTCTTGATTTTCAGTATTACTAGGCAGCAGTGAGCACAGAGTAGGTGCTGGCTGTTTCTGAAGACATAGTCATCCCTTTGAAATGCATCTATTTTGCCCCATTTCCAGACACTGCCACAATTTGAGAAGTAACTGCTTGTGTCTCTGACAACATAATTGAATTGTCTGAGCAATCTGGTTTCAGCTATTCAGCCTAACCTGAAAATGCCAGCTCATGCAGTGGCTGTCTTATTAGACCAGAAGTTTGCATTCTGTTTTGCAAGAGAAATAAGGATTTTGATATTCTGAGGCAGAATCTTTCTTTCAGTGTTACTGATCTGAAATGTAAACCTTTCTATGTGTCCAAAAAACGGAAGAAAAAATTTCCAAATATTTTTTACTAATATGCCTCACCCCTACCCCTATGTAATTTGAGTTAATTTCTACTTCCTGAGTCACTGCAATCTTTTATTTATACAACAGTGTCTGGCATGGTGGACAACTAACAAATGTTTCTGATAGATAAGAAGGCTAAGAACAACAAGTGATGATCTGTTTTCCAAGGTGTTTGTCTCTCCAAGTCTGAGAATATGAAGGAAAAACAAAACAAAACCTGATAGCAGTAAGATAATTTCCTGTCACCTAGGAAATGAAAAAAACAAACAAACACAAATTGTAATGTGTAAGTCCTTTGCTGCATAATTTGCATAGCTGCATTATAAAGTTTTCTCTCCTAAGATTTTTGGGAAAACTTAAGAGTTTTCTTGGACTTCTAGGAAAATTCTAGTGTGGCTTCAAAGGAGTCTCTAACCTATCCCAGACCAACCTAGCCATCTTGGTGTGCATGATAAAGTGCTACAGTTCTATGGTTTCCAATGTGGACATGGTTCATGTAGTTCTTTTGCTGTGTGACACCTATTTACTAGTTGACAGCTCTGCAGGTCTGTAGTCAGACATAATGCTTGTAGGTTTTGTGTTTAGAGTTGCATTGAGATGTTAACTGGGTGAGTTCTTTTCTGAAGGTGCTAGAAAAATCTGTTTTCTAAGCTCATTCTTATAATTGGCAGAATTCATTTCTTGTAGTTATAGACTGAGATTAACCAGCAACCACGATGGCATCTGGAGGCCACTTACATTTCTTCACATGTGGTCATTCCCATCTTACATCATCTTGTGCTTCAGATCTCTGAGTCTCCTCCCGAGAAGATATAACTTCTGTTTTAAAGAGTGTGTTAATTATGGTAGGCTTCCCTGGCTCAGCTTCCTGTCTTACCATTGACTTTGTCATGTAATAGCCTGTTCATGGGTGTAAAATCCATCACATCTGCTAACCTAGGGTTTGAGTAGGACACCTGGAACCGTTTTAGAATTCTGTCTGCCTCACCTGTATTCTGTTTCAATTTTTTTTCTTTAGATCTATTGGTTTTGAGGCAAGCTAATGGCTAGCACAATATTTCGATTAGTAAGTAAAAACCTACATCTTCATCAACTAAAACTTTTTAAAATTAATTATCAGCGACTAAAATTAATGTTGGGAGTTATATATGAGAATAATGTAGTAAGTGTTTAGGGAAGTAAATTTAAAAATGAATAATTATTCATTATGTAACTCAGGGATTTGGCCACTATTCTGATGCTTGTATACAGTGACATATTTAAAAATATACAATTCTACTTGTAATTTCTAATTTTAATAAAATGGCATAGTTCAGATGATAAGATCTTCTAGTGTTTTTATTGTTGTTTAAAAGCAAAATTCCACTGTTTATTCACACAAGTGTCCTTTGTACTTTTTTCTGCCATGAAAAGGTGAACTTTAATAGGTGATGAATATTGGATTCAGGTCTTGGTCCTACCATTACCTAGTGAAGTGTGTGTGTGTGTGTGTTGTTTTATGGGGGTAAGACAAATTAGATTAGAGAAGATAATTAGATAAGACAATCATTTGCATTTACATTTTGATATCCTGTGTAGCTATTTCAAATATAAGTCATCTGGTCAAGCATCCTATGTCATGAATATATGCCTTGCATGTTTTGATTCTATGTATCTCATAGAAGCCTTCTTATTTAAAGGAAGTATTAACTATTTCTTAATGCCCCCATTCAAAATAGATATGGACATTAGCTTCTAAAATAAATTAATATTTGGGATTGAAATGCCATTACCTTGGGACTATCTAATGTCAAATGGTTTTCTTCCTGCTTGAATGTTTTCCTTCTTACAACTTATTAAACCCGTAGTTTTCTATAATGGATGTTGTTGCAGTATAATGACATTTACTCCACTCTTATTGACAATCTGCTGAAAAAGTAGATTAGCAGATATCTAACAGAGAGCTTGTAAGTATAATGATGCCACTGTAATCAGGCTGGATAATGTAATTCTCTACTTACTTTAGTTGTGAATGGTCATTCAGAGAGGCCATTCTCATTTGAGATGACTCATGTGGGGTTTCTGGAATATGACAGTGTGCATTAAAGGAAGCCATGTAATAGGAAGCAATGTCTTTTATTCATCATCTTTGTCCTTTCTGTACAATGTGAACTTTAATTCAACATTTCTTAAAGTGACCTGACTATAGGAACCCTACCATAGAACATTCAACAAACCATTGAACAGAGTGGGAAGCACTGTCTTTGAAAGTAAGGAAGTCAAACCAACTCATAGGGAGCATCCTTGTGTTTTTATTGCAAGTAGTTTAAGTATCACTTATCATTTGGCTAAATTACCTCTATAACAACTGGAGAATCTGAGATCCCCCTCAAGTCTGAAGAGACTTGTCCAAGATATTGTTAGTGGCAGAGTTTGGTTAAGAAGATATCTAGTCTCTCAATTTTAAGTTTTCCCAGGTCTTTATACAACTGAGAAAAGTACATAGCTATGAGCTCCCCCCACCAAAGATGGCAATGTCTTTAGCTTTGGCTAAAGTTACCCTTTGGAAATAGGGATAGAAAGAAGAAGGACCTCCTATTCTAGGGGATCTGGTGCTTCTTCTGGCAACTGAGGACAATGCACATATGTGGTTGATAGCTATACAGGCAAGGAAATCATTCAAAAAATAAAGTACTTATTTAAAAAGGGCATCTGATACTAATTCATACATCTTTCTTTCTAAGAATAAACATTATGAATGAGGTTCTGCATATATAATAATTGAGACTTTCTTGTTTGTTTAAGATACCAACCAATTTAAGAGCCAATTTTCCCAGAACTTCTTGCTTGTCTACTTAAAAGACAGAGATGGGGGAAATAGAAACTGTGAGGAATGTAAAAAAATATGGTTATAAAGATTAAAGATGAAGTTCAGAATGTCACTGACAGCCTGTACTCCTGTTCCTAAATACTTGCCTTATTATGTGTTGAAAAATCTTTCATTCTTGCTTCATCCAACTTGCTTTCCTTCCTTCCTTCCTTCCTTCCTTCCTTCCTTCTTTCCTTCCTTCCTCCCTTCCTTCCTCCCCCCCCCCTCTCTCTGTCTTTTCTTTTTGTTTTTTTGAGACTGGGTTTCTCTGTGTAGCTTTGGCTGTCCTATAACTAGTTCTGTAAACTGAACTGGCCTCAAATTCACAGAGATCTACCTGCTTCTGCCTCCCAAGTGTTGTGATTAAAGACTTGCACCACCACTTCTCAGCCAGAATTCTTTCTATGGAGGTATCTTACATCGAATTAAGTGGCTGGACTTGGGAAAGGAGCATGATCAAGAGTGGGAGGGGCAGAGAGGTATGAGGCAAGAGACAGGCAGAAAGCATAGCAACCAAAAGCATGGATTGAGAAAAGCTGCATTTTCATTCTTCTGGTGTCTGCTGATTTTGAAGTTTGTCATCACAGACAAGACCTTAATCTCTCTGGACTTGTTATCTGATCTCTAAAATAAAAAACAATATCACTCTTTCCAAGATTATGAAGATTGCATAAATCAAAGCATGGTTGATTTTTGTAGGGGTGTACCATGTAGTGCAGGTTGGTTGAAGAAAGAAGGCACTCCAAGATGAAATTTTAAGGTCTATGTGGCAGCAGGAAGGTCCAGCCTCTTCTGATGGACTGAACCCTGACCAGTCATACAAAGGTGTATTTATTGATTGTTACACAAAGTATTTCCTCATACCAAGGTCCCTAATCTAATTTACATGTCTTTCTAAAGGAAAGCATCATGTGTCCTCATGATTCTAGCCCTTTATTATATATTGTTTGCAATACACAGTAATACAAGAGCCTCAGGTATGCCAGAGGCATCTTGTGACCAAAGTTATGGAGTGGCTACAAGACCCTTCAGCAAAATAATTCTACAGATCTCAGGAAACAATCACTGCTTTTCTCAAGGAACATGGTGACTGGCAAAGTGAATCGGAATCTAGGTCATAGCATCATGTCGTCAGGCAGGCTTCTAGGAAGGAAATGTTCAGAAACCACTCAGGACATTGGGAGAGACCCATGTAGAAGAGCCCAGGGTGGCTGCTGGTAGAGTTGCTGTAGTATCTCCAGGACATGTAGAAGCAGTGTCTAATGTTGAGAAGCACAAGGTTAGTGAAAGTTACCTGGAAAGGAGAGGCTTTCCAGGGGGTACTCTGAGCCTAGAATGGTACCTAGCCCTCCTTGAAATCTGAAAACACAGACATGCCTACCTCACTTCCCAGATTAACTCTGTTTTGTCTCTGGGGACACTCCAGCAACTCTGTAGTCAGATCTGATTAATTCATTTCCTCATTCAGCATTGTTTAATTGACCCTGTCAGCTAAATTGTGACATGGGCTACTAATATTTGTTTTAATTCTATTCATGATGTTCATCCTTGTGGCAAATATTCTGTGCTTTCAAAAGGTTTATAGCACAGTTACAAGGCAGTTTATTCCTTTTTAAAAGATTTATTTATTTGTGTGTGTGTGTGTGTGTGTGTGTGTGTGTGTGTGTGTGTGTGAATGCTGCTTGTATGTGGGTCTGCATAGGTCAGAAAAAGGCATTAGATCCCTTTGAGCTAGAGTTACAGATGGTTGTGAGCTACCTTGACATGGGTGGGTGCTGGGAACTAAACGGGTTCTCTGGTAGAGTTGCAAGTGCTCTTAACCACTGAGTCATCTCTCCAGCCCCTATTAATCCATTAGTTGATTCAAGGTTTTTGCACATCTTTAAATTGCTTTCTGTTATTATATAATAAGGGTTTTTTAAAATTCTGGATACTAAACTGTTACCAGATATATGATTTGCAAATCTTTTCTCCATTCTCAAGTAACTTGCCCTTTACTTTCACATTGTCAAAGTTTTCTTCCTGATGAAGTCCTGGGTTTTTATTTCTTGTACTTTCTATGTATGCCTAAGCACATATAGCCTATTTAAGGTTTCTTCTAAGTTTTATAGTTTTACTTGTAGATGCCAGTTCCATTTTGAGTTAATTTTTATATAGTGTTAAAATGTTAATGGTACAGCCAATTTAGTTACAATTATGTGCTAAGTACTCCATAAAATTCCTTCAGCTCAACTTGATAGATGCTGGAAATTTTCTATAACAAAATATTTAAGGAAAAAGAAACTTAAGTTTAGAAAGTTTCTTTTTGGGTACCATCTCCTAGCCACCACATTCACAACTTTACAGTGTAGGTGTAGAGCTTAAGGTAAGATGAATGTGGCAGACCCCAAACTATGTGGTAACTTCCTATTCCAGATAGCCAGATATTTCTTCTACAGCATGCCCCCAAAGAAACCTGCCTCTCATCCCTATTTTTAAATCCTTGATTACTGTTGTTGTTGGAGAATGTCTTATTGCTCTGAAATGATTTCTTGTTTTTCATTCCAAAGAATGGTCTAATTTTAACCTGAAAAAAGACATTTCTATAGAAAGAAAACTCAATTGAGAGACAAAAGATCTACATTCTAGAAGAAATGGCACAAGATCAAACTGATGATCAGTGATAGAATTTGGACCTGGAGCACTTTAATCCAATTTATCAGACAAATGACTTTTCAAGATCATTTTTTAAACATCAAGTTTTGTTTTTACTCATTTATTGTATGTGCATTGATGTTTCATCTGCATGTATATTAGTGCACCACCTGCATGAATTACAGACAGTTGTGCGACACAATCTGGGTGCTGGGAATCAAACTTGTGTCATCTGGAAGAACAGTCAGTGCTCTTAACTTCAAAGCCATATCTCTCCAATCACCTCAAGACCAATTCTTTATAATAATTGGGGGAAAAACCCTAACAACTATCTATCCCCATTCCAACTCTGCTGCATGGACAGTGACATGCTTTGGAACATAAGCCCAGAAGTAAAATTGACCTTTCTAAGACAAGAGTGCATAACCTGTTCTCAGTGGGAACATGAGGATTGTGTCAACTTTTGCATCTGGGGACTGTTTTCTGCTTTATCTACAACAAGCACCAAGAAAATTGCATGTTAATAATATGAATTTTTGAGCCACATAGCAGATGAAACATTCCAGGTTTCAAGTGTCCCCTTAACTTTTTATTCATCCCATATATTTCATTTACTTATTTATTTACTTTTGGTAACCCATTATAATGTCTTTGTCAAAAGAAAAAAAAAACAGTTCCTGGGAAATTGTGTATAAAGGACATAGTATTACAATTTATATAGCTGCCTTAGTCCCTAGGGCCCTCGCTGGAAGTCTTTGATTTTTTTTCCTCTCTAATTTTATAGCAGGCTAAGAAGTTTTACTTTGGCAGTGTTGTCTTCTCCTAGCCCTCAACCATAGCTGATAGCACATAGTAGGCATTCTATGAACTCTTAATGGGTATTAGGTCATTATTGTCATCCAAAGAGCAGAGGTTTGCCCAGCTCTATATACCCATCTCCTGGAGTACAATATTGATAACTATGTGACAGGCATTCAATAACTGCTTAAAAGAATTCTCTGAATTCAGATTTTTACTTCACTTTTAGATGACTGCTTCTATAACAAGGTGTTTCTCAGCAGAGAGAGTTGGAACCCTGAATGAGTCACTGAATCAGGATCAGAGGGTTAATGATAGCCAGAAAAGAGACTGCCTATTAGCTGATTCATAGGGCTATAAATCAGCTCTTTTGAGAGAAATGACCTACATAAATCAAAGACTGGCAATAATGAACTCACAGCCTCCAGACAGTAAAAATTGTGGATGTTGTTGAACTTCTGAGAAAAAGCAATGAAAACTCTTTCTTAATAGAATTTCTGGGCTTAAAACTGGTGATTTTTTTGGTGTGTGAGTTTGTTGAGTTTCAGACTGCTAATTAAAAGGGAGAACATGATCAAAAAAAGGTTGGGAGAAGACAGGAAGAGTTGGGAGAGAGAAGGGAGAAAGGTAACAAGTAGACGGGGAGATAGCTCAGCTTGTAACACTTGCCTTGAGTTCAAATTCCAAGAGCCCGTGAAAGAGGTATGGTGACACACACTTGTAATTCCATCAGTGGGAAAATGGAAGGCACATTCAGGTGGATCCCTAGAAGTTTGCCAGCCACCTGGCCCGGCCTGTGTGCAAAGTTCCAAGACATTTAGATACCCTGTCCCAAACAATAGGTTGTCCTCGGACCTTCACATTCTGTTTGTCCACTTCCACCCTCAATGAATCCATACTAAATTCATAACAAAGGGAGGTAGGAAGGAAGAGAGGAAAAGAGAGACAGAAGTGGGAGACACATACACAGAGAGAAGGGGAGAGGAGAACATCTGAAAGAACTGTGGTTGTGGCCTTGCATGGTTTTGTGAATTGCAGGTATCTGGTGGCAAATGGCCTTTCACTGTCTCAGATGTGGTGTCCATTGCTACCATTCTTCCATGGAACTATGGAGCCCAACCTGAACTCTATATGTTTGGTTGGGAAGGAAAAGAAGAGGCGTTCAGTAGTTATCTTCCCCCATACATATGAGAGGCTTTTTGTTTGTTGTTTGCAAATGTTGCTGTAGGCTAGATTCTAGAGCATTCTTGGCAGGAATTTAACCTTGGGGCTAAGCAAAGGGCATTTCAGTGTCCATGTTATCTAGGTATTTTCTGTAGACACACTGGATGGAATGTACATAAAGCCAGTCTTTCTCCACTGTTGCAGAGATGTAAGAGACTCACTTAAGTGTCACCATCATTGTGATTTCTCCCTACTCACAACAGCTTAAATGTAAGGTCACTAGACCCAGTTCTTCCTAGAGAAAACTTACCAGTCAGTGTCTCCTAGAGGGCTGTGGAGTCTTTTAGCACATGTTTACTGAGTGACAGCTTTGCCAGGTACCTTGGGTTAGACACTGAGGTAAGTAATTTATTCCCTAAGATTGCACCAGAAACAATCATTAGGAAAAGAAGTCTCTTACTTAAATCTATTCTTAAAATCTCCATGCGGATGACTTATTACATCACTCTGGATTTGGGCCCACATAAGATCCTGTCATTCATTGTTTAAAAAGGCCCAGAGAGGCAGAGGGCTTTTTCAGTACCAGCCCACTATCCTTAATAGCATGTGGAAATGGATCCAAGAAAAGTCTGGAAGACAGGAGTTGTGGATGGAAGTTTCTGTCCCACTTCGTCCTGCAGCCATTTTGTCCCAGATAAACACACAGAGGCTTAAATTAATTATAAACTGTTTGGCTGATAGCTCAGGTTTTTTTATTGGCTAGCTCTCAATTATTAACCCATTGTGGCAGTGGCTTATCTGTAATACTCTAGCATGTTACTCCTTCGGGGGCTACATGGTGTCTCTCTTGCCACTCTCTGCATTTCTCCTCCCAGCATTCTCCTAGTCTGGTAGTCCTGCCTATACTTTCTGCTTGGCTACTGGTCAATCAGCATTTATTCATCAACCAATAAGAGAAATATATATTCATAGCATACAGAAGGATATCCCCCATCAACAAGTTCAATGCCAGCATCTATTATATAACTCGTTAAAACATTTGCGTAGAGGCTGCACTATAAATTGTCAGGCACCAAGGTTTCTCTCCTGTTACTGTATTTTCTATTTTTTGCTGCTCATACCTTGAGGTTTGTGGCAGCATTTCCAGAAACAGGAGTTAGATCATCTGGAATGAATTGGAAATTTCAATTTTCAATTCCTGTACCTTCTTATTGTGTCCTCCTGTGCTGCATCTTGATTCTGAGATTTGACAACATGGAGTGTTGGATGATATGGTAGCCACAGAGGTGAACATGATATGTAGTGCACTCACAGAGTGTGGTCTGGTTAGGGAGATAGTTTGTAGTAGGAACAAAATAGCAAGATGATTTCAAATAAGTGATATTTGTGCGGAAGAGGTAGCATGAAGTGAGGTAAGAGCAACGAACCTGCACTTAGAGCAACAGATTCAAAGGCTCCCTTGTGAATGAATCTATTTTTCTTTAGCCAATTTACCAAAAAAAAAGAAAAGAAAAAAAGGTAATGATATTGTAAAGTTCTTAACTTGCCTAACCCCCTAGGTTCAAGTGAGAGACTATATGAGGAACTTCGAAAAACACAGATTAAAATACAGATAGATGGGAAGTGATAACGCCCCATTTTAATGTGAGGAAGCAAATACAGAGAAATGAGCACCTGTGGAATGTTCCCATGCTTATGATCAACATCTATTTGTTGTTCAGCCACAGAATTGTTAACATAAAAAATAAAAGATTCAGAGACTGATATTGGGGTTCAAGCTCCAAGCTGAAGATCAGAAAAGCAAAGCCGTTGACCACTAGCTCTTACCCCTATCTCAGGCTAAAAGGGTTGATCCACAAGCTCTTCACCAATCCTCAAACTTCTGCCTCCCTTCAGTGTGGTGAGTCCTGGGATTAAAGGGTTTGGGATCCCAAGGGGTGAGATCACCTTTGTGTGAGCTGTTTATCTTTGGGACTGGATCACTTTTGTGTAGCTCGGTGTAGTCTTGAACTAGCAGAGATCCATCTACCTCTGCCTCCCAAGTGGTGGGATTAAAGGTGTGTACCACTGCTGCCTGTATAGTTTGTGGCTGAATTTGCTTTCTGAATCCTCAGGCATCTGGTAATAAATCATAAATGATATATCACTATATAGAAAAACATTTCTTTTGCCCTTTATCACTCTTTCACATGCTTTGCTTTCCATAGATTATTAACAATATAATGGACATATTTTTGACCCCATATAATTGTATTTTTGCAGAATGTGAGGAAGATTTTTGGGGCTTTTATTTATTTATTTATTTTTTGGCAGGATTTGCTAAGTAGCCCAAGCTGGCCCCAAATTCACAATCTTCTTGCATTGACCTCTCAAATGCTGGGATTACAGCCATGTGCTAACACATGGAGTTTGTGGATTCATATTTCATATATTATCTTATTTGTAGAGGTTGGCAGAGATTTAATGAGGCATCCTCTAATAAAAATATAATACAAATTGCAAGCATAAATTTTTAAATGTTCTAATAGCCACAGTAAAAAGAAAAAGAAAACCAGGCAAAATTAATAATGTATTGTATTTAACACATCGCTTCCAGAGTTTTTTTTAATTTGTCTTTCATATAATACATCCCAACTGTAGCCTCCTGTCCCTCCCTCCTCCTAACTACTCCCTGTCCCCTCTCCTTGAGATCCACTACTCCTCTGTTTCCTTCAAATAAGACCAGGCTTCCCAGTGATACCAGCTGAACTTGGCATAGCAAGATGCAATAAGACTAGGCACAGATACTTAATCAAGGCTGGATGAGGCAACCCTGTAAGAGGAAATAGGTCCTATGATCAGGCCAAGAGATAGTCAGAGATAATCCAACTTCCATTGTTAGGAGTCCAACAAAAGCCCCAAGCCAAAGGACCATAGCATGTATGCAGAGGGCCTGGTGCAGATCCATGCAAATCTCATGGTTATCTCTTCCAAGTATTTCTTAACATTTAATTAATATAAAACTTTTTGTACCCCAAACTGGGCTCAAATTCACAATCCTTCTGCTCTGTCTCTTGAGTAGTAGTAGGATTGCAGTCTTCTGCTTTTGAGATGCTTATCAACCTGGCAGGTTTTAGAATCACCATGGAAACAAACTTCTAGGCAAGTCTGTGAGGGATTTCTAGATGAGGTTGATTGAGGTGGGTGGCACCATTTCATGGGCTGGTGGTCTAGGGTTGAACAACAAGGAGAGTGAGCAAAGTCTTGGTCGGTGTGGCTGCATTAAGCTCTTCCTGCCACGAAGGACTACCTTGAACTGTGAGCCAAAATAAACCCTTCCTTATATTGCTTTCCTCAGGTATTTGTCTCAGTAACAATACAAGAACACAGCCACCACATCAGGCTAAGACAGGTTCCTAATGAAATGTTTTACATTCCTTTTGCATGCTAATTCTCCAGAACTGGGCATGTGTACTCCTCATTGCACATCATCTACACTAGCCACTTACAGGTGCTAAGCAGTCACCATGGCTGAAAGACTGTTCTGTTAGAGAGTGGAGCCTTCCAGCCTCCATTTATCCCTCTCCAGTTCTGTCTTTCTAACCTTTATTCCTGTCCTCATTATTTTCTTGCAGTGGTTTTGCTTGTTTCCTGTCTTTCTGCCCTAGAAACAGTCTTTTCTTCCCTTTGGTTCAGTCTATGCATATATGTATTGCTTACCTTCTCCTTCAGCTGTTTGAAATCAGCTGCTGTTCCCTGTGTACTTTTCCTTCTCTGTAAGCATTTGGCTCTTCTGAACTGAACTCCCATGGCACCTTACTTATAGATCAGTCTGTTCCCTACACACGCTCTGTAAGGACAGTTTCCTCATTTCTGCAACTCACCCACTTAGCCTAGGGTCTAACATCCAGCTGAAACTTAGTAAGTTTTAACAATTGAACAAATGAGTAAGTTGTTTTTGAAGACCTCACTGACTTTGTTTGCCCACCTCTATTTCTCTCTGAAGGTGCAATCAGGCAACTTTCATTATTTTTTATTTTCTTTTCATTATTTTCAGTGTGTGGGGGGGGTATGGGCAGAATTTTAAACAGATTCTACAGTTTTTTGTTGGGGAAGTCCTGTTATTTGCCTGTTGTTTGTCAATAAAGTACTGTTGAGCCTATAGGAATCTAGATAGGTGGGGCTAGGAGTCCAGGAGGATTCTGGGAAGGAGAAACACAGAGAGTCAACATGTAACGCCATGGGGGAGAAAGCCTGGAACTATTCTCCGGTAAGAAACATACTTAGATTAACAATTATGGGGTAATTACTTAAGTCAGAGCTAGCTAGTAAGAAACAAACAAGGCCAACAGCTTCATAATTAATACAGCGTCTTGTGTGTTTATTTGGGGACTACAAAGCGGCAGAGCCCAGGCAACTGGCGGGAGATAAACCAAAGCGGCTAGCAAGGTAGAGCTTCCCTTAACAGTTTTTCTTTTTCAATATTTTTTATTACTTTAATTTTAAATAGCTTGCTTTACATGTCATTCCCAGTTCCCTCTCCCTCCCCTCCTCACAGGCCCTCTCACTATACCCCCCAGCCTCCCCCGCTATCCACTTCTTTCCACATAGGGATATCTAGAGTCTGTTATTTCACTCAGGGTAGGGTCCAGGCCCTCCCCTAAGAGTCCAGGCTGAGAGATCATCCCTCTTTGTATTATGGACACACAAAGCCCATTTGTATGCCAGGGATAAATACAGATCTACTGCCCAGGGCCCCATAGGTTGCCCAGGCCTCCTCACTGACTCTCACACTCAGGGGGTCTGGATCAGTCCCATGCTGGCCTCCCAGCTGTCAGTGTGGGGTCCAAGAGCTCCCCCTTGTTCAGATCAGCTGTCTCTGCTGGTTTCGCCAGCCCATTCTTTGCCAATTTTTTCATCGCTCCTTTCTCTCTCTGTCACTGGGTTCTATGGGTTCAGTTCAGTGTTGAACTGTGGGTGTTTGCCTCTGTTTCCATCAGTCACTGGATGAAGGTTCTAGGATGGCATATAGGGTAGACGTCAAGTTCATTATCAGGAATGGGCATTTAGGGTGGTCTCTCCACTATTGCTTAGCTTGCCAGTTGGTGTCATCATTTTTGATCACTAGAGGTCTCACTGGTGCCAGATCTCTCTTCAAACCTATGACTCCCTCTATTATGGTATTTCTCATCCTGTTCTCACCCTATTCTACTCTCCACTCAACCTTCCTGTTCCCCCATGACCTACTCTCTCCTCTTCTCCCCCTCTCTTCTTGCCAGCTCCCACTCCCCCCCCCACCCCTCCAGTGGCCGTGTTCAACATCCATAGCCATCAGGGAAATGCAAATCAAAACAACTTTGAGATACCATCTTACTCCTGTCAAAATGGCTAAAATCAAAAACACTGAAGACTATGCTGGAGAGGATGTGGAGAGAGGGGGAACACTCCTCCACTGCTGGTGGGAGTGCCAACTCGGACACCCACTTTGGAAATCTGTATGGAGATTCCTCAGGAAAATGGGAATCAATCTACCACAAGACCCAGCAATTCCACTCTTAGGCATATATCCAAAAGATGCACATTCATACAACAAGGACATCTGTTCCACTATGTTCATAGCAGCATTATTTGTAATAGCCAGAACCTGGAAGCAAACTAGATGCCCTTCAACTGAAGAATGGATAGAAAAAATGTGGTACATTTACACAATGGAGCACTACTTAGTGGGAAAAAAACAATGGAATCTTGAAATTCACAGGCAAATGGATGGCACTAGAAGAAACCTAGTGAGTGAGGTAACCCAGTCACAAAAAGACAAGCATGGTATGTACTCACTCACATATGGATTTTTAGATGTGGATCAGGATAGTACCAGTCTGCAATTCCACTGACAGAGAGTCTGGGAAACAGGAAAGAACCTAAGAGAGATATGCATGGTACCCCAGAGAAGAGGAATGAGGCAAGATTTTTTTTTACAGCAGTGCTTGCTTTCTGCAGTGACCTTTCAGGTTATCTGACTTCACTGACTTGTGTCTGGAAAGCCTGTGGGATCCTTTTAAAGGCTTGGCTACTCAACTGTCTGATTTGTGCTGTCTGGTGTTTTGTCCAAGTGTGTTGCTTCTCTTCTTACCTTCATGCCTGCCTCTGCTGTCTGAGCTCCTGTATAGTCAGGTCTGTTGACCTCACCACAGCCACAAATGACTGATGCTGCAAAGTCCAGGGGGGTTCACATTTTAAAGCAACACTTCTGCTGTTGTCATTCCCTCAGAGATACAACCCTGTATATGAAAATGGGACTGCTATAGTTGGAACAAGTTAGAGATACTCCAGGGCACCACAGAACGTGGCTTAAGAGCCACCAGTCCTGTTAACTCCTTCTTAGTCCAAATGGGAAACAGGCCCAGAAAAGTGAGATGGTGTACCCAGTGCAAACACCATGCTAGCAGCAGAATCTGGACCAGAACCCAGGTTTCCTTTCCAGGTCAGTGCTCTCCTAACCACAATTTACTGCTTGGAGCTTCATTTCCCAAGGGGAGGAAGCAGGAACAATGAGTCTTTTATTGTATTCCCCTTGATGCAATCTGACAGGGTCTACTTCTCCTTCCCTTGTAGAAGATCAGGTTGGCCCCCTCTTGTTATTGTTTTTCTCTGGGACCCAGGCCGGGGCTTGCCTCAGCCTTTGTTCTGCTCCCAGTTTTTGTGGTGCCAAGAAGGATAGGGAGAGAGCGGATTCGGGCAGGTCAAGGTGGCACAGATGTTTCCTGTCCCTTGGCCAGTCTGGCTGTGTCTTTCAGAACACAGAAGCTGAATGCCATGACCAGGTGTGTTTTTTGGGATCTTCCAAGCCCTTGGAGGTGGTAGGTGTTTATAACCACAATTTCCTCATTACCTTCTGTTTTTCATAGGCCCCTAGCCACTCCCTGAGGGAAATAGATTCCAGCCTCTACTCTGAGAGTCGTCCATCATTCAGAGCTCTTTGTGGTCTCATTGTTTTTATCCCTAGTGTCTTAAATCCTGCACCCATGCTTCTCCCAGGCACTCTGTTCTCTGCCCTTTACTCCTCATTCCTGCCTATTAAAATCACACACGACTTTCCAGATTATGCTTATATTCCACTTCTTTCAGAAAATCTCAGTTTCCAATCTTATGCAATCTCCCTGTGTTGTTTGTTTAACTTTGTAACCTTTGTCTTCTATTGTTTCCCTCCTTGTATTTTATGCCCAGCATCTTTTTTTTTTTTTTTTTTTTTTGGTTTTTATGAGACAGGGTTTCTCTGTATTGTTTCGGAGGCTATGGATCCAGCCCGGCCTCGAACTCACAGAGATCCGCCTGCCTCTGCCTCCCGAGTGCTGGGATTAAAGGCGTGCGCCACCACCGCCCGGCTTATGCCCAGCATCTTTATTCATGTCTTCTTGTTTAATATTTCTAGGCTGTTGACCCAGAATGTCTCGCTCTATTCTTTTCCTTTACTTTTGTCTGACTCAGTCCTATTTAAATTTAGGATGAGCTTACACATCACTTTTCAAATTGTCCTCCCCTACCCAAACTTGGTTAGATTCCTCTTATGATCCAATGTACACCCTGTGTTTCCTCTGTGTACCAAAGTATTCAGTGCTCCCAGAGAGATAACCTCTGCCTTTTCTTTTTGTTCCTACCATTCAGAAACATCTTACTCATGGCTAGTGCTTAGGCTATATGTAAGGGATGAATGAATAATTTATATTACTGAATTTTGAGTTATATTCTACATTTTGATAGTTATTTATCTACTAGTAGATTAAAATCCATGAGCATAGGGATGTGAAAGATATAATCTATTTGATCCTTAAGGAATTGTTCATAGTAAGTGCATTAGGGTTTCCCCAGACAGACCAATACAATAGGATAGATAGATAGATAGACAGACAGACAGACAGACTAACTGTCTGGCTGGCAAATCCAATCCTCTGAAGAACTCAAACTTGTATTGCAGAAAAATCTGAAATCTGTTGGGTAGACCAAAAATCTTGGAATTCAGGTGGGAATTTGTGTTAAAGACATACAGTAGAAGTCTCCCTTTATCTGGGAAACCTGATTTTTTTCAGTAATACCTTCAACTAATTAGATGATCTATAGCCATGTTTACCAATTAACTCCTCTACTTACTGTCACCTAATTGTTGATGCTAATCATATCTACAGAACACCTCACAGCAATATCTAATGTTTCACAAAGTAATTGGGAACCATAGCCTATACAAAGTGAAACATAAAATTTTTATCATCACAGTAAGTGACCAACCAATAAAAGCAAGCTTCTTGAATTAATCTTCTTATCTGCAGTTCAAAAATTTTTCTATTGCTGGCAATAATTTTAACTCAGTAACCTGGAAATCTTCTACAACTGAATTCTAACAACTCTGAATAAAAAATAATGTTCTTTGAAATTCATGAATGAGTTTTCAAGAAAGTTAGAGCATATCCAGGGGCAGAAAATGAAGACAGACTGAGTAGTAAGATTAGACAAGGATATTCTACTTTAGTAACCTTAGGGCTTAGCTTTTAATACTAATTCAAGACACAGGAAATAGTGACCTGTCACAAGATGGGAATCTTGGAAACTGAGCCTTTGGAAGAACTGAGACCTTTAATAAAATGGTGGCTCTCATTTATACATGTACATAACAAACTTGTCTGTATAAACTCATGCTCTTAGTAGAAATTCATAAGCCCAAATCTACTTTCACTTTTGTCTATACAGCCTGAGTGATTTGAAGTCCCACAAGTTCAACACTTTTTAACTTAAAGTATGCCCAGCTAGTGATAGCTTAGCAGAAAGTTTGGATCCCCAGAACCCATGTAAATGTGGAGTGAGCATGGGAGTTTATTTGTAATCCCAACCTCAGAAGGTAGAGATGAGATCCCCAGAGCAAGATGACTGTCAAGAAAAGCCATATAGGCAAGCTCTGGGAATGACTGAGAGGCCATGCCTCAGGGAATAAGATAGAAAAGCAGCCAAGGAAGACTCCCAAAGTCAACCTGGGACCTCCACATGCATCTGCATGCTTCATGTGTGCCCTAGCATTTATACACACTTACATACCATATACACATGAAAAGGAAAACAGAACTGTAGAGGCTGCCTAAACAAGAGTTTACCTTTTCCTGTTTGTTGTAATTTTGCTGCTTTGGAGTCTTGGATCTTGTGAATGTTAGGCCAATACCTATCACTGAGCTATACCCCAGCTCTTAAAAGAGTGAAGTCTAGTGAAAACAGAATTGGTGACCAAGAAGCTAAAGCTAAAATTGTGATGAAATGAAGAGAAAAATAGGAAATCAAGATTAAGAGACATGGAAGGTGGAATGAGAACTCTCAATGTATGCCCAGGAAGGAAGGAAAGAGACACTATTCAGAAGTAATGGCTGAAATTTTTCCAAAACTAATAAAAGACTTTAGAATGTACATCGGTTTCAAGGATTCAACAAGGCCATATTTTTACATGATACACTGAAACCACAGACTATCAATTATGTAAGTAGGTATTAAGAGCATCAAAATACAAAAGGAACCCCCAACGAAGAATCACAATTAGATTGTGATACAAGGCCAAAATATTGAGAGCAAAAAATTAGTCAGTATAAGGCTGTGTGGTGGTGGTGCATGCCTTTAATCCCAGCACTCAGGAGGCAGAAGCAGGTGGATCTCTGTGAGCCTGGTCTACAAAGCTACACAGAGAAACTCTGTGTGGAAAAACAAAACAAAACAAAACAAAATTAATCAGTCTAGAACTTTCACTCTAGCTCTGTTAACTTCGTTCAAAAATGAGAATATAACACAGAGAGGTAAGGATTTCATACTGACATTTCATAGTTAATTTCTGAAATTAATATACAAAAACAATTATCATCAGGAAGTAAATCCAAAAGGAAGTAATAACATGAAAAAGCAATAGTTAACATAGAAATTAATAAATATGTGTATATTAAAAAAACAAAACTCAGAAAAATCTTGACTGCATAAAGCAACAAAAACAATGAATCTGCAGAGTATAAAAACAAGATTAAAATGTCAAGCAATAATAGTATGTGACAGAGAAGAAAGAGAAGCAAAGAAGAGTGACCAATCTTATTCTAAGATTAGAGAGGAAATGAGAACTGCTTGAAGACACCTAGGTAAGCAAGGTATGCATCTATCAGAACTAAAGGGTAACCATAAAAAGTAGAAATAAAATGGTATAATTACTAAACCATTAAGACAAGTGGAGAAAGATGAATTTAGCATTACTTACCAAAACTCCTTCATGGGATATGTTTAAAACATTAAAAAGAAATGAATCAGGGCTTAATGTAATAACATGAACGCATGTCAAAAAATGTAACACTGGTGGGAAAAGTAGATACAGAATAACAAATACCACTTATACAAAGTTCCCTAACAAGCAACATACAGTTTGTAGGTACAGATACATGCAGGAAAGTTATATAAACACATGCAGATGAATGACAGGCATTAATTCAGAATTGTTATCTCCTGTGTGAGAAATCCCAACAGTGGGTTTTAATGTTGTATTTCTTTTATAAAAATCTGAAAAGAAAATAAAGAAAAATAGTAAGATTGACAAAACTGGGTGGTGAATAAACAGGTATGTGTTCCATCACTCTTTAAATATTTCTGTATGCTTGAAAACTTACTTGATTTTGGCAAGTAATGGACTTAAATTTGAAGGAAACTGTACCTGGTTGAAAATTCTGTACTAATTAGTTAACTTTCACTCCCCTACCTTAAGACAAGCTGTAAAATGGTCTCATAACTTTAAAAAGCTTCTGCTGAATCTGGTTACAATTCAGGACTTCAGAGAAATAAACAGACTTGGCATTTCTCCAAGGTCGTATTTCCCTAAGTGAAGATTTGCCCAGAGGAAGCTACACTGAATAAGAACTCAGGTTTATCCAGCTTCTAATAATTTCTGCCTATTCAGGTCTGTCCTGACCATCCAGGAGAGGTTCATTAAATTCTAATTATGGTCTGAGAACTTCACTTAGCAATTCTGAAGAGGAGACTTCAGGCTTAGGCTGAAGAACCTTACCATGTGAGGAATGTTTGAGAGGAGAACAATAGTATAGCCTAAAGACATAAAGTCTCAAAGGGGTCTGTTTGCTGTTCCCAAATGGTGGGTGTGGATAAGAAAAAAGTAGACTAGTCTAATGAAGAGAGGCCCAGAACCAAACAGCAAGTTTCATGATGGGAAATTTTAGCCCAGTCTGAAAGTGAAACTAACAACCCCCACTCCTGTAACTCTGGTTGATGACGGTTTCTTATGACTGCTGTACAGTAGATTTGATGACCTGGTTTTAAGTTTCCTACAGAGAAATGTTAGAGATAATTCATTGGGTCCTTAAGACCATCAAGTGAAGCTGGCCATATGCAAGGACTGATGATCTAAAGAACAAACCTACTTTTGGCCTCCTGTATGTTTTAGGAAAATTTTCAAAGAACAGAATCTGAAGCCTAGGGAATAAATAATATTTTAGAAGATAACTCCCTTCATGAGAGTATTGTCAAGATTTCTACTTCACTGTCACCCAAATTCCAACTAATTTGCTTTACATATCTAGTCTGCAGAATCACATCCCTTGGTCACTGGCAAACCGAGAAGAGAACTGGCCTCCCCCTGCCACTCCACCTTGTTCTGATGCCCTGCTACTTCTCTGCCATGTGTATCCTGCGCGCCACCATAACCACACCTGTTTATCAGGGCTTTGAGAATTACACTTTCATATTGCAGTACTTTGTCAATGCCACTAAGATGCCTTTCCCATATCACATATGGAACTATTTTCATTTTGGAAAGCTGAATCTATTTATCTATTAAGTTTCAGCTCCCCAATGAACATAAGGAGTTTGAAATATTTACCTAATAAGACTGATAAAATAAAGATTTAAAGTACTTATACAGCTGAGCATTATGACATATACCTATGATTCTAACTCAAGGCAGAGGAGAAGGATCAGAAGTTCTAACTAGCCTAGTGTATATAGTGAACACCAGTCCTTTCAGGACTGTTAAAGGAAAATATACATTTGTATATATGCCTGAGCTATAAAGAAGCTGAAAAGCTTAATTCCAAGAGTTTAAGAGTTGTTTATGAGCCTCATAAAGGAAAGATCTTAAAGTCAGGTTTGGTGACACACACCTATAATCTCAGATCCCCAGTGGTCAAGATGGGAGGATTGAAGGCTTGAAACAAGCCTGGGATACAAAGTGAGATACTCTGCCTTAAAAATAAAGGAAAAAGGGAAAAAGTTTTAAACAACAGCGGATACTGGTGAGGATGTGATGAGGGTCAAGGAAAGAGAGGGGAGACCTCTCTGTACACTCTTGGTGGTAATGTGAAATAGTCAGTCACTGTGAAAGTCAATAGGTAGGTTCTTCAGAACAATTGAAAATAGGACTACTATATGATCCAGCTATATCACTTCCTAGTATTCTTGAAGGAAACTAAGTCATATAATAGATATATCTCTATATCCAGGTTGATGGCTGCTTAGTTAGGGTTTCTATTGCTGAGAAGAGACACTATGACCATGGCAACTCTTACAAAGGAAAACATTTAACTGGGACTGGCTTATAGGCTCAGATGTTTTTTAGTCCATTATCATCATGGTGGGAGCATGGGGATGCACAGGCAGATAGGGTGCTGGAGAGGTAGCTGAGGATTCTGCATTCAGTTCAGCAGGCAGCAGGAAGAGAGACACTCTGCCTGGCTTGAGCACTTGAAACCGCAAAGCCCATCCCCAATGACATACTTCCTCAAACAAGACCACAATTACACCAACCATGCCACACCTCCTAACAATGCCATGCCCTGTGAGCCTATAGGAGCCATTTTCATTCAAAATACCACAGTGGCAGTACTATTCACAATTATCAGATCAGACTAGATGCCCACCAATGGATAAAGAAAAATTCATGTATATACATAGTGGTATATACAAGTATGAAAATGCTACAATGAATCCACTGTTTGTTCAATTAATATACACTAATAAAAATTTAAAGTTTGGGATTTTTTTCTATTGAAAGACACTGTAAGAGAAGAAAGAAGATTAATGGTTTTAAAAGTTGCCTGTTAGTCAGAAGGGCATCAGATCATACCTAAAGGTGTTGACTGTCTCTACTAGTATGCCTAAGTAACCCTTCATGTTTCCTTAGAAATATGTGTTAAAATATTAATGGAAGTTCTTATGCTCGATTCTTTAATCTAAAATATTAAATAAATGGGGACATGCATTAACATGAATTACTAGTAATTTCTGTGACTTTTTAATGGATACCTTTTAAAGGTTATATTTGTCAATGTTACTGTTGGTTTTATTTATTTATTTTTGGCACAGTCTCCCTACATAGACCAGGCTAGCTTGCTCTGATGGAGATGGTGTATGCTACTACACTTGGCTAAAAGTTTTTCTTTTTAGGTAATGCCATATGTGGGAAGAATTGTGAAGCAGTGACTTGGGAGGTGGTGCTCTCTCCCCATCAGTTGTCACAGGAAAATTGAGTAAGGTGAATAAAGTGCTTAGCATGGAAACCAGCACTAACTACATGATAAATACCATCTGTTATTAATTTCATTGTGCTCAATATACTCTAGTGCAGGTGTTCTGGGTAGGTAATCTACTATGCTTCTTTGATACCAGTTCATTTTTATTCTTTATGTTAGAGCTAGGTGAGACCTTTCCTTTCCCTTACCCAATGCCTGGCATACAGTTGAGCAAATAATAGGTGCCTAATCTAAGAGATCTTTGTTGAATGAGTAAATGAATGAGAATTATTGCCTTTTAAGGATTTATAGAATATATTTCATCATAACAGTACTGAATAATTCTTTTCAAATAAATATATGCAGATACTAAAAAGGACTATGTTTTCATGATTGGGTTGGTTTTTAAAAGTAGTCTTTAGGGCTTGTTGAGTGTGAGGATTATTTTAGATCATTAGTAGTGGTTAGAAACAAGGACACATTGACAAAGAGGAGAGCCAGGACAATAGCTGGCATGAGCTTCCCATTACACCAGCATTCCTACAGGATTTACATGGTGTGATCTTTTTCCCCCTCTAAGATTCAGTTTCTCCGCCTATGGAAATGAATAGAGGACACTTAAAGCATATTCTCCTTTTCCTGTTGTTAGACTCAGGTACATCTGGGAGCTGTGGCAGGTGTCTTCCCGGACAGTGCCAGATCTCATTCCAGAGTGCCAGAATCAGTTGTGAGGACCTAATCTGGTGAACAGCATTTCCCCCTGAAGTGGTGCCAGCTGGAAAATTGCAGACTGGAACGTGCCTCCTGCTCTGAGATATGGAAATTCAAAACGTTTTTACCTTGAGATCTGGAGATGTTTCTGCTGAGCTATGCTAGTGAGTGGGCTGATGATGCCAGCTACTGCAGCTTACACTTGGACTGAGGAAGGAGGCTCGGGCCTTCTCTGCTAATGGGAGCAGAGCATGGGGAGAGTGCCCCAATTCTTGCAGTCTGCTCTGTGAATCATACTCTGGTGATTCAGCAGCCCAAGAACCAGCTTTACAGCATTCTGCGATGCTCAACCTTTTCTGGTCCTTGTCTCATAGGCACTGGAAACAGGAGTCAGAGCTCAGTTTACCCATCCTATTATCTCATTTAGGATCTCTGTTCAACTTTGGTGGTTTGGGAGCAAATTACCATTCTTACTGTAAAGAGGTAGCTTTTAGGGGTGGAAGGGGAACACGGTCAGCCTCTGTTAGATATTTTCCCCCTAAGGTGGGGATCTAACACAGGGCAAGATGAACATCATCCTGCCTCTTTGGTGGTGGTTTTTGTTTTGTTTTGGGACAGAGTCTTTCTGTTTAGTTCCCCCTGTCTTCAGATTTGTGATTTTTCTGGCTTCTGCTGTCTAGTGCAGGGATGACAGGTGTGTGCTATTAGATTTAGATCTATTGTTATATCTTGAACTAGTCAAACATTTCCTTTCTGTGGGTCTGTTCCTCATAAATAATAAGTAAAAAGCCCCTAAGCAGAATTTTCTCTTAAAAAGATGAGAGGAGATTGTGTTCTTGTTATATTGAGAATAAAGTATGCAAGTTCTTCAATAACTGCCATGTTGATTTGTACTGGAAATAGCACATTGAGGACTTAGCATACACAGGCCCTGGGTTTGTTCCAAAGAGCCAACTCCCACCCCACCAAAAAAATTTAAAAAAAGCAAAAAAACAATTAAGATGGAGCTTGGTCCTGCCATATGTTGAAGTAAATGTTCTTTGTATTTTTTGCATATGGTTGAGCTGGGTATGAGATACGTACAGCAGTTCCCATAACAGCAAGGTCCTTGCTGTAATGTTCTTTATCCCTGTCTCTGTGTCTGTCTCTCTTGGTTTGTCTGTCTCTGTCTCTGTCTCTGTCTCTGTCTCTCTGTCTCTCTGTCTCTCTCTGTCTCTGTCTCTCTCTCTCTCTCTCTCTCTCTCTCTCTCTCTCTCTCTCTCTCTCTCTCTGGGAAATAGAATTGGCTTACATGAGCATGAAGACTAAGAAGTCCTCAGATTTGCAGTTAGCAAACTGGAGACCCAGGCGAGCCAATAGTAGAAGTTTCAGCCTGAGTTTAGAAGCAGTTTGGTGACAGTCTAGCAGAGAGTCTTTTGTGCTTTAAGATGATTCCAGCCATATTGGGGTAGGCAATGTGCTTTACTTAGTCTACTGATTCAAATGTTAATCTGATGCAAACCCACTTTCACATGCTAAGAAACTTTGTTTAAATAAATGCTGGGCATCTAGTGCCCTACTCAAGTTGACACATGAAATTATCTGCCATAGGTGTACCTCGAGTAAAGTAGAAATGAGTAAGTGTGAGAGTTGTTGAATGATAGGAAGTGTAAGATCTTCAAGGAGTTCATACCCTTATGGGCTCTATGATATAATGGGAAGGAGGAAATTTAGCTAGTAACACTAGTCTTTGTCTACTTGAAACAACAAGTTGATGGGTTTCACATTAGGCTGTCTTTAAATAAAAATATTTATCTTTATTTTTGTGTATAGATGTTTAACCTGAATGTATGTTTGTGTACCATCTGCATAAGTGCCAGAAGAGGTCAAAAGAAGGTGTTGGATCACCTAGAACTGGAATTACAGACGGTTGTGAGCTACCATGTGGGTGTTGGGTACTGAACCTGGGTTTTCTGTAAGATCAGCCTGTTCTCAGCCACAAGGCCATCTCTCCAGCTTCTCATATTAGGCTTGCAAAGAAAAAAGAAATGACTGTAGAAAGAAGAGATAGGGACCTTAAAGGATGATGACTTTGCAGAGGATAGGGCACCATAGTGGTAACTGGGAAGTGATAGGTAAGTAACTGTATGGTAAGCAGAGGCTGTTATGTATGCTTATGCAGGCTTTTCACTGTAAAAGTGGCTGGAATATAGCCTCCCACTCTGCTTTCCAAGTCAAGTGCCTCTAGAAATGTGACCTATACAAACACCCAAAGAAAAGGGTGCCTTTGCCTAGTTCACTTAGTCAGGCACAAGTTTGAAATGGAGTGGTTGTGTGTCCTTGTGGAAAGCATTTGTGTCTAGATTGCTGTTGAAGGATAGAAATGTGACTGAAGGTGGCAATGACTGTTGGTATGATTTGTGACCCTCCATAGAAGGTCAACCTGAGCTTTCTCAATGCCAACAGCCCTGCTTATCTCACATGAAATACATTCCCTATCTTTTGAAAATTATATTTGCCTGATCTTTTCCCAAAGCAAACTTGATAACAGGCCTACTTTACTTCAATATCAAAGCAGCCTGATTTAATTATATAAGCCAGTCATGGAAAGAGAATGTGTCCCGTGACTCCAAAGCATTCTGTTCTGTAGCTCCACTATAATTACAAACAAATGTATCCAATCTTCCCATCATGTGTTCTCCTGAGTTACAGATTTTCCCCCTAATTTTGATAATCTTGTTATCTTGTAATACTGCATCATTTAATTATTCCCCAAAATAGATGCCTTCAGAAAATCTGCTCAGAAAAACTGATTTGTTCCCAGCTGAAGTCACAACTGGGTGCTTACTTGGAAATCCATTATTTTCAGAGCTTTGGGGTTGCTGATTTTCTAAAGGGGTCTCATCTGCCTGCTCAGGCTTGAAGGCCTCCTGAAGAGCACTTGAAGGAATTTAATAAACTCAGGAAAAAGGACTATATGTGTATGCTCAGTGGTCTTTAAGCACAGGACTCTGTCAGGTTGAGCCTGGTTGCCTTCTCTGGTGTTAATATCCAGATGTGGAGCTGCAGCCAATTCAATAGCCTTGTAAGTATTTACTGAGTGACCGCTTTATTCCAAGCAGTGGAACAGGCCTTGGGGATACAAAAATGAGTATTACACAGCCTGTTGGACAGAGATGTCCAACCTCTAAAATGATCATCAAAAAAAGCACTTGATTTTGATGACTTATGACACCCACTAACTTCTAATTTTAAATAAGCCAGTCAATTCATTGGATACTCATTTCCCCATAAAATCAGTAACATTGGGGTAACTTTGCCATAGGAAGCACTAAATATTATGAGGATAAATTTTGGTTGGGGTGAGTGACATCTGTCCATCCACCATTCTTTCTCTCTGATCCACACTCATACCTTCAGTTTAAGGAAAGATTACTACTGTAGTTTCCTAAAACCAGAACTATTGCACTGGGTTCTTCTTTTCTTTTGCCATTTCCACCTTCATAGTGTTGCTGGTGTAGAACAGAAGACACAACACACCGTATCACTAACCACTGCAACTTGTATAAGATGGAGTGGGGCAGAGAGAAGCCCTCTGTGTGTACTTCCCAACATACTTGTTGTTGGTGATATTTTTCTTTTCATTTCTCTCTCAGTCTTTTTGTTATTGTGGTGACACATCTCAGGCATATCTTGAAGGAATAGTTTTCTGCCATTTGGGCTTCTTTACCGAACAATGGTTAATAATATTCTGAGACTTATTTACCCCAAATGTGTTTTCTTACACTTAGTCACATTAAAACTCCTCTGCCACTTTTCTGCCCACGTGCACATCTTCGTTCAGTTTATCCTTAATCAGCTTGGCATTTTAATCCCTGGAAATGCTGAATGCCATCTGCAAACTTGGCAGTTTCCCCATGCACTCTCTTCCAAATCATTTATGTGAATGTTGACTAAGCTGTCATGCCACTTGCTCTATCTAAACATCTCCTTCCTTGCAGAGTGTTTGATACAATGACTCAATCACAGAATTAATGATATAAAACTAACCCTTCAACATTGCATTCACTGGGGTCTGTGCCAGTGTCTTCTTGTTCTTAATTTCTTATTCCTAAATCAAATGTCCACAACAGGAATTTTCCCATGTACTGAAAGAAATTCATTAGATTTCAATTCAAATTTGAGTTAATAATTTCTTCACCAACATAAGGCCCTGTGTGACTATATTAAGACTCATTTGGTCTCTGTTCCAGGACATCTACAGTGAAGTTCTGTGTCTCTTTCTTTCATGTTATTTATTCCTGTTTTTCAGTACCAATGCCATACCCCAGGTAGTCTCTTAAGTTCCTAGGCCTCAAACAAGTGATTAAATTGTGAGGTGAGTGCTGTGCAATAATGGGTTTTTCAGTTGTTGATAGAGCAGCACATTCTGAGGTCTGGGATAGCACAAGCTCTCAGATGTCCTTGAGCCCTGATTCAATCCCTTCAGTCTCAAAGTGGTTTCTCAGATCTTGGACTCACCCGATCATGTCCACCTCACTGCTTAAAGTCTTTGAGAGTATTTTTGTAAGTAGTTGGGAAAACATGAGCATAGACTCAGTAAAGATGTTACTAAAATTATTCACTTTGTTCATGATTTTTATACATAAAAATCATTGCCATTGTCATTATCCTAGGCTAGCAAATATATGAAAACAAAGAATAGATTTGAGATTCCTAAGACAGAAGGAGCAGAGGATGGTTTCTGGTTGGATGATGAAAAGTTGTGAAAATGTGTAGTGGGGCATTTACACAGCACAGTGAGTATAAGTAATGCTATTGAATTGCATGGTTGACATGGCAAGTTCATGAATATTATTTTATAATAAAATTAAATCATTTACCAGTTGAAGGTAATACTGAAAAATTGGCAGGAGAAATGAGTTTTTGGTCTTTCTTTGAAATAGTCAACCAAAGCCAGGTATAGTGATACACACTGTTAATCCCAGTACCCAGAGGCAAGAAGATCAAGAGTTCAAGACAAGCCTGAGCTATCTAAGACACTGAGACACTGTCTACAAACAAGCAAATGTTAAATCACAGTCCTAGCAACAAAAATGTGAAGGTCTGGCAAATAGTGTTGAGTTTTGAGGCTAAAATTTTCCACAGCAAAAAAAAAAAAAAACAATTAATACTTTATTAGGGGTTGGAGAGATGACTAAGGGATTAAGAGCAGTTGCTGCTCTTGCAGAGGGTGGAACTTTGGTTCCCAGCACCAACATCAGGCTGTTCACAACTACCTGTAACTCTAACTCCAGGGGAACCCAACTCCCTTTCTGGCCTCCTTCAGTGCCATGTACACACACACACACACACACACACACACACACACACACACACACACACACACACAATAGTCTTGGCTAGTCTCACATACTCAGCCTGACATATGAGGGCCCATTTTTATGCTAAGCCAAAGTGAGCTGTACTTCTTTACTTCCTCAAGCCTCCAGGCCTTTGCATTTCAATCTGTGTCTTCCTTATGTGATAAGTTCCTGCTAACTGTTTACCATTCAGTCTCTGAGGAGCCCTTCCCTACTTCTCTAATGAAGGAACTGGAATTGCCCTTTCTTTTGAATTCCCATGGTACCTGTTTGTGCTTCTGTGACTTACTTCCTGCACCACCGTTTTGTGTAGTTGTTTCTGTCTTCTCACTAACCTGTGAGAAGAAATGCATTTACCTGCCTTAGAGGTTGAGAAAACTTTCTAAGCTATGGGAACCTTTTGTTCTTATGCAGTTGTGATTGTGCATTTTAAATGTTAAATACTTGTAAAGAGAAGATTGAAAATTAGAGATGTGATTGTTAGTCATAAATCTTAAGACCTATAAGGAACTTGAGCAACTACTCATTGGTATCGGTCTTCTGTAGACATTTTTATCTACCTGGCAACTGCCAATATCCCACCACTCCCCCCCTCACTTACCACTAGCTACTCAGCAAATTCTTGCTGAATTTACTGACATATTATAGTCGTGTGTGTGTGTGTGTGTGTGTGTGTGTGTGTGTGTGTGTGTAAAAGGTATGTTTTCTCTGCAGATGTTTGTGTTTTAGAAGAAACAAACTTTGAGATGGCTTGTTGGGAAAAGGTGTTCCCTATCAGGCTTGATGACACAGGTTGGATCCCCAGAACTCACAAGGTGGAAGAACAGAACTGACTCCACTTGTTCATTTCTGACATACTCATGCAGGCTGTAGACAACCCCAACCTCACAATAAATAAAATTGAAAACAGAAAGAAATATTTAAAACAACAAAACCCCAATGCTATTGTTATGTTGTGCTAGGGATAGAACCCAGGGCATTGGCCATGCCAGACAAGTGCCCAAGCTCTTAAGGCTCACCCTGCACCCCAAACTGGGAGGGGGGGAGATAGTCGGAATGTTCACCAAGCAATAAGCTAAAATTGCAAGACACATCTGTCCAGTAGGTGGCAGAAGGAGCTCACAAACTCAGCAGGGCAGGCCGACTTGGTTTTATCTTTCCTGTGTGTGTGTGTGTGGGGGGGGGGATTCCTGTATTTCCAGTTTTTCAAACTCTTTGAGGGCTTGAGGTGCTTGTTCAATAGGACAAGGCTTGAGTTAGAGTCAGTGAGAGCAGAACCAATTACTTTGCTAGACATACATTTCTAGACCAGTGCTAGGCATCTACAAGATCCTTGGCTATTTCCAAAGCTTTTGGAAAATCTTCTATGTGCCCTCTGAACCGAATTAGCAGTTATCCTGCAAATTTCAGTCATCTGGGGAAGATTTACATTAGACTGCTTCCTGGCCTCTGTCTGCCACTGTAGATAGAGTTTGAAGGCATGTTTTCTTGTGTAGAAGGGTAGGGAGAAAAACATGACAGTCTGGAACTGGCACATGTGAGAAGAGATATGTAGGCCTGCAAAGTCAGACAGGGTCCTCTCAGCCCTGAGGATGGCTTCTGGTCTCCTCTGTTGGCCTCCACAAACCATCACTCCTAACATCTACAGACAGTAAGGAAATCCTGATTGTAAGCCTGCTAAGTGCAGAAGTTGATGAAGGATTTGGCTATTTAAGACATGGTAATTATAATTATAGAGGCCTAAGTTCAGAACATGCACTCACACAACACAACATAGTAAATATTTTTAAATCCAAAAGATTCTGGAGAATCTAGGATTTATACAAGGGATGATCTTAAGTGATGGAGGATGGTGGCATCCAATTATTAGACAAGTGACTTTGAAAGGTGATATTAGATGCTGCTGCTGTGAACCTAGTGTCATAAGCAGACAATACATATGGTAAAAGTCTGTAAGATGAGGAAATCACATGGGTTATATTAATAGAAAACAATTTTTTCTGTCTTTTCTAACAGTAATTCACATTTCCATAGTATTTCAGAGTTTCTAAACACTTCCATTTGATTTTATTCCCTTTTTAAAATTTATTTTAATGAGTATATATTAATTATATGTAATAATGGGTTTGTTATGAAACTTCCACACATGTATATGTGTTCTGACCATACTCACACATATCCATTACCTTCTCTTATTTCACTTTCATACCTGTAATCCCTTCATAGCATCTGGAGGTCAGATATTACTAAATATGATAAAATACATAAAATATTTAATGTTTGGTTCTCAGCAAGTCTTTACTGCTAATTATTAAATTTGTCATTAGCTCCTCCACCCACATTTGTTTTGTTTTCTTTTGTTTTGAGATAAAGTCTTAATATGTTGCCCAGGTTGGTCTCAAACTTCTGGGCTCAAGCCATCTTCCCACCCATCATGCACCACTAAAGATATTCTTTTCCTTGAATAACAAGAGTTATATCTAGATGCCTCTGCTCATTTTAGCAATAAGGGGAGATGTTTCATTACCTTGTCCGTTAAGGAAACGGCAAGGCACTAGACTCACATGAATCCTCAGCTGCTAGGCATATTAAGAAAATGTTACAATAGGGGGAAATTGACAATGCAGGCACCACAGATATTTTTAGACCATGCTGCAAGGATGTACATCTTGGGTTCTGTTTAGTATTGAGCACAAGGGGGATAAATCTGGATTATTTTATAAGATTGCCAATCAGAAAGTCCATAAGTACCTACTCTGTTGCCATCTTATGCAAGGGACAGTTTGGGAAAACCAAGGTAGGTGAAGTAGATTTCCCAAACTTTCAAACAGGAACACATGTGATAAATCTTTTTCTTGGGTGGGAAGCAGTTTGATAGTTCTGTAAGAACTGTAGCTGTGTCTATTTCTTGCATCAGGAATGCTACAAAAAAACATTTGTTTCATGTCTGTATAGTAAAATGTACACCATGTAGCACCAGAGAAGAAAAGATAAGCACACTGCTATGTGTTAAAAAAGACTATCACTGAGACACACTCTTGAGTGAGAGAAAATTAAGGCTCAAAAAAGTTTTTGTAGCAAGATGGTGTATGTGCATGTTTAGAACATACAGTCATGTCTACACCCCCTACTCCACTGGAAAGGCATGCTGGGAATGATAATGGGATTGTATGTGATAAGAGATGAATGGGAAAATGGAACATTTGCATTTTTATCCTTTCATGTTCTTTTGAGTACAGATTGGTTGAATGGTTTAGCCATATAAACAACTTTGTTATTATTTGTTTAAATGTAGGATCCTTCCTAAAGGTCACACAGCCTGGGAAGGCTACAGCCAGCACCCACACCCCAGACTGAGGCTGCAGAGCTTGTCCTCTGGACCCCGGCACACTGTTTCTTGCTAGTGCCCTCTTAAGCTCAGGGGGTGTCTGTCATTTGCTAGCAAGCTACGGAACTTATTCCATGTCTTTTTTTCCCTAGAAAATGAATCAGAATGTCCAATGGCCAATTACTTCATGAATGTGTTTCTCCTCTAGAAGAGGGCTCTGTCTCATCTGCTGCCATCTTGGCTCTTTTATGATGACAATACTGTGGCTTAGCCAAGAAAGCGAGTGACCCTGGGCCAGGAAACACAAACTATGATTTCCAACAGGACAAATTACCTTAAGGAAAAGGCATTAGGATAGCTTGCAGCATTGGAGCAGAGGAAAGGCATGAAAACAGTTCCATTAGCCAATTTGGTCAATGGGCAGGTGCAGGAAGTGGCAGATAAACCCAGCCAAGATCTATAAATATACCCTAGTATCACTGTTTAAAACCCACAAATAAATGAGCAAGTTAGAAAACTTGGCAGTGTGTGAGTATCTAGATGCAAACTTTCAGTTCTCAGCTTAACTCATGATGTCTTCTGTGAGTTTGCATGCTGTTGAACTGTTTGGAGTTTCAGTTTTCCCAACAGTCTGATGAACAGCAAGCATCCTATCTCTCTTGGCTCCTTCACAGAGATGTGAGAAACTAATGTGTCAAAGAATGTACTTTGACACTACTAATCTTCATATAGAATGAAAGGTTACTGTTGAGGTGTCTGAGGCTAATCTTATTTGAGACAGGAAGGCAGGAGCAGTATCAAGAAAGCACTCTGATAGCAATGTAGGCATACAACCAAAGAAAAGCTGTCTTGTAGGTCACATACTTTAGTTCTTCCTTGTTATAATCATGAGCAAAAGACCGAGAGAGTCAGTATCTGCAGAGCAGTGCCAGTGTCATGTATAGACAAAAATGTTAAGAGAGTAGCATGTGCTACAGGGCCCCTGACTGAGGAGCTTGCTGGACTGTGAATGCTGATCAGGGTCCTGGGAGCAAGCTGATGTGAAACTTAGGAAGAAATTGGGGCAGAGGTGGGGGCTTGGACTTCAGTGATCCAGCTCCAGGATGGCCCAGTGCCTCAGAGGAGCAATTTCAGGGTGGCCAGGGACTTGGATAGTACAAATGACAACTTCCTAGAACGGTCTGTTCTAGAATCCATAGAGCGAAAGGAAATAGCCTGGCCTCATCCTGAGTAAGTTGACAGGAACCAGGATAGGAAGTATTTATAGTGGTACAAGTACTCGTGGCATCGTTAAGTCTCTTTTGAGTGGAAGAAGAAAAATGGGGGAAAATCAGTGCATCACATGTGGCAAGTCAGTTTCCATAGTGTGGGAGAGCGGGAAGAACAGGTCAGCAGAGGGAGATGGCGCTGTGTGGTGTGGGGCCACTGCACTCACTGTCCTTTGTGGCTGTACCAAACTTGCTAAATGACCTTGGAAATGTCTTTTTCTTCCTGGGAATCCTGAATGCCTTTGTTTCAAAGAATTTTCTCCATTTCTGGTGAGTCATTATGAGAATTAAACAAAACAATCTTAGAAGCAACTAGCATACAGCTCCTAGACCGCAATGGCAAATGAAATATCGGTTTATTTCTTTATTTTGAAGAGAGATTTAGAAAATCTCTAATGAAATAAGCCAGTTGGAAATGTAGAGCACTGAAAAAAAGCAAGTATGATTTAGACTAGTAGGCACAGCTAACTAGGCCCTTTTTTATAAGCAGAGAACAAAGCCTAAATGAGCAGAGAAGAAAAATCCTACAGACAGAAGAAAAATTAGAGGCCAGGAAAGAAGGAATGTAAGTATGTGCAAGGATGTGATCTCCTCACACAGGTCTGATGCCTTAATGCATCAAGGTGAAGTTCCTCTCAACACTGGTAGGTGAGGAAGACACTGAGCTGCATGACTCAGCTTGACTCATTTTCCTGAGTGTCTGTGATACAAGATAAGTTTTATGCTCAGTTGCAGTTACTTGCCTTGGTTGTTGGCTCTCCTAGTGTGTGTATGAAGAAATCAAGAGTTAATGGTGATTTCTTTTTAGTTTTGATTCCAGCTTTTATTATTATTATTATAGAAAAGATTCTTCTCTCATACAATACATACTGACCACATTTTCCCCTCCCTCCACTCTTTCTAGCTCCCTCCCCTTCCCCTCTTCCCCAGACCCTGCCATCTCCTATCAGAAAAGAACTGGCCTCAGAGAGACAACAGCCAAATACGATAAAACAAGATGTAGTAAGACAAGGCAAAGGCCCTCATACCAAAGCTGAACAAGGCAACCCTCCAGGAGGAAGAGTCCCAAGAGCAGGCAGTCATAGATACATCCACTCCCACAGTTAGCTGTTCCACAAAACACCAAGCTAACAGTCACAACGTGCATGCAGAGACCTGGTGCAGACTCATGCAGGCCCTGTGCTTGCCACTTTAGTCTCGGTGATATGCGCCCTGCTTTGTTGGTTCAGTAGGCCATGTTCTCCTGCTCTGACTCGTACAATCTTTCTACCACCTCATCGAAGGGATTTCCTGAGTTCCAAGGGGAGGGAAGCAATGGAGACCTTCAATTTAGACTCTTTCCACAGGTCTGGATGTGGGTCTCTGCATCAACTCCCATCTACTGCTGGAGGGAGCCTCTTTGATGACAACTGAACATGGCACTGACCTATGATATGGCAGGATACTGCTAGGAATCATTTCATTGATATTTTTTTTTCTAGACTTATCATGTCTGGTTCTATCCTAGGTCTCTGGGCTAGCCAGTCTCCAGTTCCTGGCCATTCAGGCAGTGTCAGGGATGGGCGCCCTCTTGTGGATTGAACCCCACGTTAAATCAGACATTGGCTGTGCCATCATTCCTCAGCATATTTTGCAGGCAGGGCAGACTGTAGGTTGAAGGTTTTGAGGCTGGGTTGACCTCCATGTTTCTCTTTCAGTAGCCTGCAGAGTACCTTCCTACATCAAAGAGACTAGAACAGAGGGGTAAAGGCTCCATGGAGGCTCCAACTTGACCTCTCCATATTTAATGAGTGGATGTTGTTCTTTGCAATACCTCCTCTTCCTCCCTCCCCTGTTAGGGTGCAGTAAACAATCCTTTGTCCTAGCATCAGTCTAGGTTGTTTGGGGATCTCTATGGGACCCCTTCAGTCAACAAGTCAACCAAATGTAACTCAGTCCAACAGCAACTTCTTTAAATCCTAAAAGTCCACAGGTAGATGACAATTACACATGGAGTAAAACACAGGGTTAGAAAGAAGATAAGGAAACCTCAGAGGTGTGTAAGATTGACCTAGTCTTTTCCAAGAACAACACAAAGCATTCCTGTTTCTAGGTGTGTGTGTGTGTGTGTGTGTGTGTGTGTGTGTGTGTGTGTGTGTGTGTGTGTAATACAGGGGATTAAATCATAAAGGTTGAAAGTGAAAGGGAACTGTGAACTATTTTGCAGGTGGATAAACTGAAGCTAAAAGAAAGGACTTACTTGAGACAGTAGCAAGTGAAGAGACAAGTCCAAGTCTCCCAACTCTCAGTCTGGGGAGAGTACTTGTCTGAGTCCATACACTTGCACAAAACTAATCTGTATGCCCTCCTCCCTTTCTCTAGGGCCAAGTGCTTTCGGGGCAAAAAAGTCCTTGGAGATTATGACATCAAGGTGGAACAGGTAATCAGCCCTCTGTCATCCCAGAGTGAACCGTCTAGTCCTGGCCAGTGGAGTGCAGTGTCCTCACTGGGCTCTCGACTCTGTATTTCCTGTCATTTCCTTAATTCAACAGTTCATAAACAATGTGGTTCTCCAAGGTCTCTTGCAATGCAGGGTCCCCAAACTGAGAATTCTTAAAGCAGTGTCTTCCTAGGATACTGACCACACCTCCATGTTGTTGGTAGTGATTCTGGTTGGGTACATGTCTTTTGTTCATTGTCTGCCTACTCTTACCCCTGAGGCTATACTTCAGAGGGCACCTAGAAAAGAACATCCCCTTGTTTTTATAGGGAGCTTGAAAGTCTGTTTTTATTTGTTGTTGTTGTTTGTTTGTTTTACCTTCCTCTGCCTCTTGCTCCATGATAATAAAAAATTAGGTCCTTTGTAGGGAGATGTCCTATTTAAATAACATGTTTTCTATGTAATAACAAGTTATTCCTTATTTATGTGTTAGGATTTACAGAATGCTATGGTACTTTCCTGCCTATCATTACAATGATTGATTGATTTTTGCAAAATGATCTCACTAGGTGGCCCTGGCTGGTCTGGAACTTGATATACAGACTTACAGAGATCAGCCTACCTCTGCCTCCACAGTGCAAGGATTAAAGGGGTACATCACCATGCCTAGTTTATATTCCATTTTTTAAAAACAACTTGTTAGATATTCTAGATTCATTAAAAACAAAAACAAAAAAACTATCCCTGTGTTGGAGACTGAGGAAATGGAAACCTGAGCAGGACAGGTACCTTGCTTGACATTCTGTGTCAGGGACGGGGAGGAGGAAACCCAGTAGCCTAACCCAGAACTCAGTGCTTTCATGCAGAGACTGAGAAAGGAGATGCTTGCCTTGGTCACATTCTGTGCACGTAGAAAGGCTCAAAGGATGCTGAGCTGGGAGTCTCCTGAAAAGTTCAGAAAAGTCACCTAACTGAGGCAGTTTTCTCCTTGGGTAGATGGGGATAGTGATCTCTACCACCTGACTCAACAGGCTTCCTAGAGTATTGGGTGAAATCTAATGGATGTGAAAATACACAGAAACTAAATAAATGCTTGGTGTTGTGGTGGCTGTTGAGTGGAGAACTGAGGCTCACTGCTGTACTCTTTACTCTTCAGGCGGAATTTTCAGAGCTTAACCTGGTGGCCCATGCAGATGGAACCTACGCCGTGGACATGCAGGTGCTCCGGAATGGCACAAAGGTTGTCCGGTAAGGGCCTTTCTGTTCTTGGGGTTGCTGTCACCTCTGACTTGATGGGGGTAGTTTCAAAGTCAACTTGAGATAGTACCACTATGTGTTACAATCTTACTCCAGCATTAGAGAAAGCAACTTGAAGTTTCACAGAATCACTTAGAGGTAGCTGAATTCTGTTAAGACATCTTCCTACCTTCAAGTCAGCATGGGTTTGTGCTTCTGTCTTCCCAAATAGTTCCCCTGGGAAACCAGGTTCCATTGCCTTTTAAAACACCTGACCGCCATATTTATGCCAATTTGCTTAGATTCACTCGCAGTTGGCAGCAAAGACTTGTGCTGGATGCATGTCCTTGTGACACTCATCCTGTAGCCTTTCTTTATTCTTCATTCCCAACATCTCATATGTCTGACGGGAAAATCTAGTATTGGAATAGACATTGTAGATGAAAGAAAACGACCAAGTGCTGAGCATTTCCTTGCCAGGTGGTGTCCTGGGTACCTAGGTGGTGGTTTCAAAGTCTGGGAATATGGTATATGCACAGCAGTTCCTTCAGGGAGGAAGTGGGAATTCCAGATGAGAGAAATGGTTTCCATTCTCCACAGAAACTTAATGTTGCTTTAGGTTTTCAGACATAAGCCTTATCCAGGAGGGGTTCAGGACCTATATCTCTCTCTTCCTCACCTCAGTCACAGGACCCTGACTCCTAGGAGGCAGAATCTGGGTCAGTGACAGGAAAGGTCAGACTGGGGATGTCTGGGACCTAACAACAAGGAAATGGGCTTGCCCTTTCTGAAATATGAAGGACAATGTAGGTGTGAAGTGAGCTTAGGGAGGTCCTACAGCAGGATAGACAGGCTTCTCCATCCATGGGTCAAATGTGTCATGGAAATGCATACCTAGGCAGGTAGTGACAGAAGGTCCAGCAGCAGGGCTCCAGGGCAGGTGCCAATATGGGAACTTAGATTGTTCCTATAACTGGGATATGAGGTTGGGATTTGATGTCAGGAATACAGGTGGACTTCAGTGTCCAATAAGAAAGGCCTATTGGGGTTATCTGGACTTTACATCAGGTCCCAGAACTTGGGACAAAGGTTAGAGTACCCTCAGCAGATGGCATATTATCTTGGTAATAAGTGTTTGAATGACTCTGGAAAGCTTTAGCCTCACTAGAGCTGATCTCTGAGTTGGGTTGGGCTGGATCTGTAGGTGGGGGTTGGATGGGTGCCTGGGCAGACGACCAGGTAGGTCATTGTACATGGTGTCAAATGCTGAGCCGCAGAGCCTTTGGGGCAGATGCTGCCATAAACTGCCTCTCTGGGACGGTCTCTGAAGCTAGGGCATGAAGACAGGCAACCTAGTCCTCTAAAGCAGCTATGGCTAGGAGCTTTGCTGGCTAGAGGTGAAAGTAGGGAAGCTTTCCCATGCATGGGAACATTCCGTACTCTAAGTGCTTCCTGCAGCCCCGTTGCTCAACCTCAGTTCTGCGAAAAATATTTGCACCCCTCCCTAGCGTCCGTTTTGGAAGAACAACATTGGGAAGTTTGGCATCTGCCCTCGGCCAACCTAGTGCCTTGCTCTCCTGAGGCCTGATGAGGGCATTGCCTATTTTAAGGAGCAGCTGTAAGGAAGTGAACAGCATATGAAAATCAGAGATCTGGTAGTAGTGTGGTCTTCCAGGACCTGACTCTAGCATCAACTCTGGAAGCACAGGAGATTCAGGCTTTCACACCACCCCATGAAGACAGATAAAGGTCTCTCTCCTTTAAGGTGTGGGCCTCTAAACATGTGCTAGAAAAAAGATAGCATTTAGTTCAGATGAATGGAACAGACTCAGAAACACAGTTCTCAGAGCTCCATTGAAAAGAGCCATGATACCCCATCCTGAAAGGAGTAATAACACCAGGGTCATGGACTGGGTGGTCCTTGACATCTCTTCTGTCTTAGGCTTTGGAAATATGTCACTTGAGGCGCTGCTTAATGGAAACTTGCCTCTGTATTCTTATCAGGTCCTTCAGGCCAGACTTTGTGCTCATCCGACAGCATGCATTTGGCATGGCAGAGAATGAGGACTTCCGCCACCTGGTCATTGGCATGCAATACGCAGGCCTCCCCAGCATCAACTCCCTGGAATCCATTTACAACTTCTGTGACAAGCCATGGGTGGTAAGGCACCTTTCCTCCACTTCCCCAGAGTACTTCCAGCACTCCATTAGTAGCATCAACTGAGATCTGAGGCTTGGGCACCGGGAAACCTGGTGGAGTAGGCCATCACAGTAGCATGTATCAGATGTGCTGGGCTACACACTTCTGCTGTAGAGGAGACCTCTGACCTTTCCCCCATGCTGCACAAAGATCCTGTGACAGAATCCTTACAGGTCTGTTGGTCTTTCCTTGACTAGGGCCACAGTGATAGAAGTGCCTGCCTCTTGCCTCTTAAAATGGGTAAACTATTGGAAGGACCTAAAACTGATAGAGAAATCCAACTCAGAGGGATATTAGAGACAGAGTTCTACTAGCATTTCAGCAACCTCAGAGTCAGATTCATCCACACATGTGAACCCAGCAGTTAGTGTACTGGGTTCCTTTGAGGTACTGAAGTCTTACCCATTCGTGGGAAGAAAAAAAGAAAATGAGGCACATAAAAAAACTCCTGCTGTTTGGTGCCATCCCCTGAGATTATTCTATGTAATTGCATTTAATCTTCACGATAAGCTTACCAGGGAGGTATTATTATTTTCACTCTTGCACAGAGCAGTAAGACCCAGGAAGGATTAAGTTACTTGCCAAACTTACAGAGCCAGGATTTCTGTATGCCACACTGTCTCTCTCACAAAGTGAAGAAGAGCTGGCTTGGCTTCCTCTTCCCCAGTCAGTCTAGAAACCTTGGAGGGCTGTGGAAGGCATTAAGAGAATGAAGCATGGGGGCCTAGGGTGACGGAAGACTCTCCTCTGCTAGCTCCGCTGTCCCAGGATGGCCTCATGGAAGGAAATGCTTGCACCTAATCATGTCTTCTTCATCTTCTTGTTTTTCAAAAATCAAATTTCACACATGCCAGATTGCCAAGGATCACCAGGCCTATTGTGACATTTCTGAACCTTAAACTTCTCTGATCTGGGAGTTGGAGGGATATCCTACAACCACATGGGCCCCTAGCTCTGCTATTGACTTTTTGTTCTTCCACACAAATGGACAGCTTTCCTGTTCCCTGGGTACCAGAGACCTTACAGTGTAGGAGGAAGAGGTGTGTGTGGACAAGGAGGAAGCTTGAGAACTGTTGTGGTTAAGGAGAAGATGGGTTCCTAAGCTTCACTAGTGGCTTTCCCTATGTGTGGCCTGTGACATCTGGAATCCTACTGTTCTGCAGAAATTGGCTAAAAGGGTGTTGTGATTTGAGTGTGATGCCTATCTCAGAAAACACATATGAGACAGTTATCAAATCTCTTCTCTAGGAACCTCCCATTTCTCCTCAGTCACATGATCTTCCTCCTGAAATATGCCCTAACTTACCCCATCCCCACTTCCTGTCAGAATTTGGTTCTCATAGCTACACAAGGTGATTCCACTGGTGTCAGTTTTTGCTGAGTAATTTAATGATGCGGCCCTATGACTAACCATCATCTTTTGTGCCCCAGTTTTGGTGTGTACAAACTGTAACTAATAGTATATGCCATTACTTTGCCAATGTGGTTATTATGGTTCCCTGATTATCTGTGACCTCCTAAAGAAAATAGTTCCATGCTTTTTTCCTAAACTGTGGCAGAGGCTAGAGAAAGGCGGAACAGAAAGATCCCTCACAGGATCTGGGATCTGGTAAGGGGTCACATTCTCACCCATTCACAATCCCAGCACACTGCCTTTGGCATTGCATGAGAACAACAGGGCTTTCTGGCCACACACCAAGTTCTCCCTGCAGTCTCACTAAGCAGCTGCCACACAAATGACATTTTACGTATTGTTCTCAGCTTGTCAGTAGAATGATGGTGAGGGGAAGTGTCCCTCTGATACAATAACTTTGTTTCTTGTTTCCTAAATTTCTTACTGTGGGTGTTCTTGGTGTTAGGAGAGGCATCCAGTGGGCTAGAGAAGGGTACCCCTTGCACCAGAATGACTCTAAGCAAGTCTGCTGTCCCCAGGCAGTCACTGGCCAAGGCAGTCACTTGGATTTCAGAAGGAGAGAAATAGTTCTGTCAATGAAAGCAGAAATCCAGAGAAAGCAAGAATGCCACCATCCCTGATTGCTCCACTGTAGCTGAATTTTGGGTTATTTGGAGATTGATAGGCCTGGGTTAAACTAAAGCATTTAATATCTAGGAGAGACAGGGATAACATATTATTCAACTAGGACCCCAAACCCCATTTCTTTAATGAAGTATTTCTTGAGTCATTAGATATGTGATTTAAATAAACATCTTTCTGTTCACACCCAACACCACACAAGTTCTTAGATTTGTTTTTCAGTCTGCATAGAGGAAATAGCCTTTATCAGATATTACCTTTGTTTAATTGGTAACTGTGTACTTGCAACTTAATCTAAGTTTCCAGGGAGGCAGAGGTTTGATGCCAAGTCCAGTCCATTAATCAGACAGGGAATGGGGTAAGGAGGGTAGAGTGGGCTTTCAGGGACCCAACTGGAGCCTGGGAACTGGCTGTCATTTTAGTCTTGGCTGTCCCAGGGCTCTGGGAGTCTGCCTGAGGCCTTCCTGGCATCCATGTAGTTGTCTGTGTAACTCACCCACACGTAGGGAAGATAGCGCCCCACATGTCTTGGTGCCATGCCAGAGTGTGGGCTGCAGCAGGACAGAGGTCTTTAGGCAGAGCTGGCATCAGTTCCCTGGGGATGCTGGAGAGCCTCAGAAGCCTAGGCAGAAGAGGAATCCTGCCAGGTCCAGGTGGGCAGGTAGATCTGAAGATCAGGTGAGGTAGTAGGAAGAATTGGAGAAGGAAGGAAGGAAGGAAGGAAAGAAGGAAGGAAGGAAGGAAGGAAGGAAAGAAGGGGCTGAGGGTCAGTCGGAGCAAACTGAAGAATCCAGTGATGAGAAATAAACAGAGAACAATAGAGGATGCAGTGGGTACTGAATAAAGAAACTTGGGCACTCTCCCAGTATAGCTTCAATGCAGGTATGCTCTCAGGCTTCCCTAGCCTGTCTCCTCAGCCCTGGTGTGGAGGCTGAGGCCTCTCTCAACAATTCTAAAGGAAGTCTTTGACCTCTGAAGTTACTAGTTCCCCACAAAAGGACCACAGTCTGATGGAGGAGTTTAAGGCTAATGCAATAAAAGATGTTCTTCCTAATGCCCTGTGTGAGAAACTGAAGGAACACACCCTTCTCTGCTTAAATCTGAAAAGGGAGCCGGGGAGGGACCTTTTGTCCAAAGGTAACTAGTGGGTTAAAAGAAAAACACTAGGAGACTTCACTTTGCTAGAAACTGTCCCAGAATAGCTCATATGCTAAGAACCCTTACAGAGAATGGGACCTGAACTTTGGGAGAAAAAATGTCCTAGCTTTCCTGTCTTTGACAAGGTTGGTCCAACAACTCTCCCTTGCAACTGACCATGCTATTGGCGATTTGTAACCTGAACTGAGCCCACTATAGAGAAGATGCTAGATTTCCCCTACTGCCCATGCAGGGGTTGGCATCACTGGATAAATGTGAACCAGGCAGCAAAGATCTGTTTCCCATGAGAAGTGCATGATCTGTAGAATCTGAAAAATAGCTACTCAGAGGATTGGGGAGAAATTCAGATTGGGAGTGAAGGATCTGGCAGTGGCTCTTGCTCAAGAGAGTGACTCAAGGCAGCTAACCTCTCTGTTCTTAGTCTGTGAGTATTTTTGCCACAGATTAAAGGGTCTAGCAAGTTGAGTGCTTGTAATTCCAGCAAGTCAGTACCAGGAAGATGGATCTGTACGTTTTACCACTGTGACCCTCCAGTCTTCCTGAAGAACAGCCACATTCATGCCACCTCTTGTGCAGACTCTGGTGGCCACGTATAGCACATGGGAGGGTTGTCATTTATTTCTTTGCCTGGCGATAGAACTTCTGAGACTTGGCATGCTACCTCTTCAGCTTGCTCCATTACTCAGAAGAGTTCAATTTTCAGTCCTAGCTTCACCTCTTTTCAGTTCTATTATTGATTTTTATTTGAGATAGTATTTTATCATTTAGTCCAACACAATGGCCTGGAGCTCACTCTGTAGTCCAGGATGGCCTCAGACTCGTCATCCTCCTGCCTCCACTGAGTGTAACACACTGTGATTCAAGTGAAGGTCCCTACCCCTTCTCAGCCTTTTCAATTTGAAAAGAAGATTGGGTGGAAACTATCAAAATTAAGCAGGTCCTCCACGAATACCAGTTTTCTTTTTGCCTTCCTCTACTAAAGCATATATCCTTGAAATTGCATGTGCCTTTCCTTTCTCAGTATTGTCAGTTTATTTAACACAGTGTCTTCTACAGAGAAAAATGCTCTATTATTCATTTGACAAGTGGATGTTTTGTCTGGCCCAGAAGTTGAAGATACAATGAAATTCTTTCTTGTCTTTTGCAGTTTGCCCAGATGGTAGCCATCTTCAAGACCCTGGGAGGGGAGAAATTCCCACTCATTGAGCAGACATACTATCCCAACCACCGAGAGATGGTAGGTGGCTATGTGGCGCCTTGACTATGCTGTTCCTACTCTTGGCCACATGGTGACTCTGGAGGTCTGGCAAGGGCCTCAGCAAAACCTCAGGTAGCTATAGCTGCTTAGCTGCTTAGAGCAGCAGAAGTGGCCAGATTCTAGCCAACAGCTTTTTGTTTTTCGATTCTGGGGACAGAGGAGAAAAGCAGAAACAAAGGGCATTTTAATGTGAGAGAGTAATAAATCTGTGAATCAACAATCAGGAAGTTTCACAGTTTTGAATATAGCTCAAGCTTTGCCATGTGTCTCTGGGGTTGTTACAGTCTCTCACTATATGCCAATTTCTCAACCATGCCGAGTGGGAATAGTTACCCTTGAACAGGATATCTGATACGACGTGCATATGATTTCAGAGAGATCCCTCAAGTAATAGCCTTCTGGTGGGTGTGAAGCCTCCTGAGACAGAAGCTGTTGCTTCTGTTATTCTCCACTAGACTTCATTTCCTTCACTACCTCCAAATTGTGACAAAGCAGAGTTAATCCTATGCCTTCTCTGAATTCACCCCTGGAGGTCAGAAGGAAAAGAAAACTGGTTGGTTGAAAGCTGTGAGGATGTTTCATATGGAACAGCCTGGAGGTTACTGTCCATCTTTCTCCCCACCCCACTCCCTCTGCCCAAGGATGGTGTGGATTATTACTGGATGTTCTCACTTGGAGACTCACTGCCAGTGTTGTGTTCTGGGACAGAGATCATGTTTGGTCCCCTCCTACTCACTCCTCCAAAGGGGAGCTCTATCATTGCATTTAAATCCAGCACCTTCTTCCAACACAGCACACATGGCCCTATCACCAGCTGACCACATATCAAAATGAAAAACAGTCCTAAGTTGTCAAAAGACCTGATGATCCCAACCATCTTTTCCAGAGATTTCCCCAGGAAAAGGTTCTGGGATATTGAGTTCTATGAATTAATAAACCGTTGAGGCCATTGTCAGTGTTTTCCCACTTAGACAAACCAGGAAGACTGAGGAGCCTCCAGGGGCTGGTATCTAGAGTCCAAGTCACAGAGGTGAGGGGACTTAGCTGAAGGGTGGAAATACTCTGAGTGAGTCGCAGCTAGCTGTCTGCTGCTGTATCACCAGGCAGGGATAGCTGCTGAAGAAACTTGAACCAAGTGCAAGCCGTGTTCCCTGTTAGCATCTTTTCCCCCAGAGGGTTTTTTAAAAACTGTCTCCCTTCTACCCTCTACTGCATTTTGGCCTTAGAGAAGACCATGCTCTGGGGTCACTTTTATTGTTGTTTCATCTTTTTGTTTTTGCTTAAAAACAAAGTTCTAAGGTAGGAACAAAGACATTAGCAACCTAAAGGAGGCTGAAGAAAGTTCCTGGACATGAACTGAAGGTAGTAGGGATATTTAACATGGAAGGGAAATGCTTGTTCTTGTGTAGTAAGTCTTTCCTTGTTCAGAGATGTGTGCTAACTGGGCCAAACCTTCTGCCAGCAATAGTATCAGGGGACTTGCAGGGCACCAGGAAGAGTGGGCTGTGCAGCTCTCACTGTGTTCTTGAAGCAGATGAAAATGTGTCAGAGGATTAGGGAGTGGAGGATATGGAGCTTTAGTGCATTCTTTCATTTCAGCCAACCAGCCTACTCAATATACAGTCACCCCCTTCCATGGCATACATCATGAGGTGGAACCATCTTACGACACTCACAGCTTCTCCCTTACATTTTCCTGACTAGAGAAAACAAAGCCAGAATAAAAACTTTCAGTAATAGGTATAAACTAGACTACCAAGGTTTAGGAGACAAGGGAGAGGGGCTGAGGGCAAGGCAGCTAAGTCATACTACCTTCCCCAACCCTTGATAAGTTGTAAGCTGGAGATATGGACACAAGTTGTGGAATGTTCCACAACTGCCATGATGCTGGCCAGGCCACCCATTTATCACTTCCTGTCATCTGGCAGCAACATGGCAGGTGGTGATGGCCAGAGTACCACAGAGAACTGGCTTCATTTTCAGGACTCTTCCAAGGATGTGGTGGTCACTGGTACTGGTCTCTACTAGGGCTGGATGATGTCAACATACTCCTTCCGGAGGTGTAGGTGGCCCCGGTACCAGCTGCAGATGCCATCAACGTGCTTCATGCAGACATAGTGCTGGGCCTGGTACCCATAGAGCTTCCGTTCCAGCAGCCAGTCTGTCCAGAGACACTCATTGGGGGCTGAGATGGTACAGGGTACCGCGTAGCAAGTGGTGATCTAGTCATAATCACACAATATCAAAGTGAATAGTACCTTTTTCTGTGTCCTCACTGCCATCTCAACTGCCTTTGTCTTTTCCCAGTCTCAAGACACCTCCTTAGCTCTCCTCCCCCATCCTTCCTAGGGTCACTGGACTCAGCCTTGATGACTCCCAACTGTCATGACTAAATACTCTTCAGAGTCTTGATTTCTTTACCTTAAAACTAAAGTCTTGTTTCTTTATAAATTTGCTATAGACTAAACTAAAATTTGAAAATAAATAAGTTATCACAGGGTCTGGAAAAGGGTACTCTGTCTTCCTGTGCTCCCTTTTCTCATTTAGAAAAACAAAAAGCAAAACAACAACAACAACAACAAAACTGGTGTCTTACTATGTTGCCTAGGTTAGCCTCAAACTTCCTCCTTCCTGCCTCAGCCTCTCAAGTACTGCTATTACAGTACAGCTAAGCCACCACACCTGGCTTAGATTTTCTTTAAATGATGATTTAGCGTCATTTCAGCTTGCCCTGTGTGATTGCAGTGTCCCACCCAAAGCATAAGTACTACTTTGAGATAGGTACTGCAGTCTATGCCTTCATGACCCCAACTCCATGGTACAACGTAAGTGCAGGAAGTGAGTAAGTACATGTATGTAGAAGAAAACATGAAGGATGAGAACCAAGGCTCTAAGCTTGTCCCTTACCCACAAAAAACCTTACTTGGCAGCCACAGTTCTGGTGATAGTGGTGATTCAGACTCTCCCTCTGCACCCAGGACAGGTCCTCCCAGGGCTCAATGTAGTTGCACAGATGGATGAAGACTTTTCCATCACTGAGAATCTGGCCTTTGTGTGTGTGTGTGTGGGGAGAGAGAGAGAGAGAGAGAGAGAGAGAGAGAGAGAGAGAGAGAGAGAGAGAGAGAGAGAGAGAGAGAGAGAGAGGAGTCTAGTCAGGAAACTGCATAGGACTCCCAGGGCTTCCCATCATTAAATAGCCCTTTTGTAATGGCCCTCCCTCCCTCCCTCCCTCCCTCCCTCTCTCCCTCCCTCCTTCCCTCCCTTTCTGTTTGTGCTGAAATTATGCCATATGTATGCTAAACACACACTATACAACACAGAGAAAACTCTAGTCTCAAATGACTTTATGACAACAGTGCCTACTTTGGACTCAATGAAGGGACCAGACAAATCCCTATATAACCTTTAAAGTAGAGATTAATTCATGTTGTCTGTGTAAGGAAGGCAGAATTGTGGAATCTAGTGGAGATCTTTTTCTTTAGCACAAAGCAGAAAGGAGGTGGGATTTAAAATCAGCCTGTAGCTTGTCAGAGCTGGTGACTCATGCCTGTAACCTTAGCCCTCAGGAGACTAAGGCAAGAGGATCAAAAGCTTGAGGCCAACCTGGACTCCATAGCAAGACTCTATCTTAGAGAAACAGACAAACAAACAAAAGGTACAAATAGAAACCAAATAACAAAATGACTGACTGCAGGCTTGGGAATGTAGCTCAGTAACACATGCTTAGCTTGTATGAGGGCCTGAGCTAGATCCCTAGCCCAGGGAGGGAGAAAAAAAGCCAGACTGTGGGTATGACTCCTCCTTTTATATACTAGCTGCTGTAACCAACCATAAAGAAGGTCACAGGAGCTTTCAGGTAGAGGATGGGAGTAGGAAAGCTGTTGGTGAGATTAAATAAGGGACTGTATATAGAGTTCTTGGTATAGTTGTTGGCCCACAGGAGATGTCTACTCCTTTTCAATATCCACACTGGGCTCTCCTGCCCAGTTGATATCTGTCTTGGTGAATATTTTCCCATAGTTCATTTTGTCTCTCAGGGAGAAAGATGCAGGGTACTATGTCACTGACAAATGACACAGAAAAACGACAATGGTCACAGTGTTCTGGCCACAAATAACTTTTACCTATCAATGAAGGGACCATTGGCTTCTCCTGAAGGCATGGCACCACTGATACTTTTTGTAGAGTTATGTTTTCTCCACCCTTGGTTATTCTTGACCTCCTCCCCACACACCATGTTCACTTTTCCCTGATACACCTCAGTGCCTCAGTGAGGGTGAGACCCACAAAGTGGGTGCTCAGGAAAGGGGATGGGTGTCAAGAGATGTAAAGAGACTAGTCTGCTCATGAAGGAACTCTGTAGAGGCTGCCCAGGGCAGCACAATCTCACATCCTTAGAGCTAGGAGCCCCTTTCATTGTGTCCTCTAGTTCCTGTCACTCTTCAAGAGCCATGTCTGGACTATGGAGTCTTTGAGACTGTGACCTATTCCTGAGTCTCCACTTTACTGCCCAGACCCGGCAGTATGTAGTAGATGGTTATCTTCTGGCTCTACGGATAGAGTAGAGCTCTCCCTATTCTCCCTGTGGACCCGTGCTTTTGTTTCCCTTGATTTCTTTACAGATGTTTTCCATCTTGTGGCCAGCTTAGAGCCCACTCAAACAGTGAAGCTTCCCTGCCTGTTCACAACCACACTAGCACCTCTTTCCCAGAATTCCATAATACGTTAGTACTGTATTTCTTTAGTCCCAAAAAATATTCTTAGATATTTTGGATGGATGACTCATTTACTGTTCTGTCCCAACTAGTTCAGTATAGAGTAGGCTGGCCCAGGAGGAGTTCATTGGGGTGGAACTGTAGAGTCAAGCTACAGTGATAGATAACACAGGAAACACCTTCAGGAGATGTATTTGGACTCAAGATGCCAAAAGTCTCATACCAATTAACGCTTTCAAAATGGAACTAGCTGTCCTTGGTTGGTAGAGCAGTTTGTCCTTAAAATAGTGGAGCAGTGGCCAAGATCGCTATATCAGGGACTCTTGCATTGAAAGGGAGTTAGTTTCATTGCTCCTCCCAACTAAAAGGCTATGGTCACTATCACAACTCTGCTTAGCCCCTTAGCTTACCAGTCAAAAGATACTGCTTCTGGCTGTTGGTCTCTAGCTTCACACCGCAGAGAGACGAGTCAAATGGTGTGTAGACATATTGAACATCATTGGCCTTCTCAAACCCTTTAAACATCTGAAAGGCAGTTATGGAAGAGCAACAGTGGGTCAGGTCAGGGCAGTAGGTTAAAAGATACTCATTTCTTTCCAAACCTTAAGCAAAAGTTGAATTCAGGCTGGGTGCACAGATGACCTCGCTGGTTTGTTTGTTTGTTTATTTTTAAATAAGTCTAAACCTTGATTTATTCCAGGGAAGGTCCCACGGACAAAGAGCTATAAGACAGGATAGACAGCAAGTCCCCACCCGGAACAGTCACTAGCCCATACTAGCTAGCTCTTACAGTTCCACTTCAGCACCTTCCTAAGGAGACCTGAGACCATTGCTTGACTCTCACCAGGTTCATCCCTCCCATAGCACAAACCCCATCCCTCCATCAGACCATCATGGCTCAGCCCCTGTCCTGCCCCATGTACCTTTATCTGTTTGATTTCATACCGGATCATTTTTTGAGTGTCAGTAGGGTCTTCACTGGCAGGAACTACCTTCTCACTGGAGATCTTGGCCCGAATTACTACACAGAAAAATAAAGGGGAGGGGGAACTTCGGTACTGTTGGAGTGTGCAATCTCAGGTCTGGATTGCCTGGAGTCCTCTGAATGTCCAGAGATTGGTTCTTGTGTTTTTGGGTTCTCAGCAGTATGATGCATATGAGAGAAGGGGCTTGCCAGCTTCAAACCCTTCAGGGTTATTAGGTCCTTAAACTGTGTTCTGCCTTTTAACCTGTCAGTTTCTAGAGCTCAAGTTCTCCATAGCCCTGAGTGTAGCCAGCAGAAAATAAGAGTCTCTTCAAGGCAACTAGTATGAGACCTATCTATTGATACATCTTAGAACCTCATAGCACGCCTACAAGCGACAGTTAAAAAATATTTATAAAATTTGTAAATGTCTCCACTCTCCATTGAGGAAGTTCATCACTTGCCATCTAATCAAGAACTGTTTTTTGTTTTTATTTTTTTTTCATGTATTGAACGCTGAACCTAAAGTCTCACACTTAAGAGGCAAATACTCTATCATTGTGCTACAGCCCCAGCCCTGGAAAATTTGTTTAAAAAGTTCTTGTTCTCTCCCTGACCTTGCACTAGGCGCTAGGATCATCGACAGTGCCATCTTCCTGCAGAAGGTGGAGAACATTTTATTTAAAAAAGCAGCATCCACTACAAAGGGGGCAGCAAGGAACCAAAAAGCCTTTAGGAAATGAAGGGTGAATAGTAGTTTGCCAGGAAGTTAAAAGTGTGAAAGAAGGGTCTCCAGGTAAGGGGAGAGAAAGGACAAAAGATGTAAGTCCTGGGGTGACACATTGGCAACTTCAATTGCAGGCAAGGAGGCAGGTGTTACCGTGCAAACGCCCCACCCCTCAGGAGTTCTGAAACTTGCTGGCAGCTCTAGTGACAGCGAGGGTCCATCGAGCTGAGCTGACAGGAACTATTCTGGAGATCTGTGATAGAATATTTATTCTCCTACAAATCAGGCTTTGTGCTTCCAAGGTCAATAAAGCAACAGCATGTCTGACCTATCAGCTGCAGCAGGAGACACCCGTACAGGATCTGAGCTCCGCCCCTTCCCTCAGATTCCAGGTCTACAGCTCAGCCCAACACCAGTTTTCCCACAGGCAACCCCTGTTGTGGTCCTCAAGGGCCACGGACAGACTCACCTAGAGCTGAGTGGCAGACGTGCTGCTGAGGGTGCGCAGGAGCGCAGGTGCACGCCTCACCCAGCCCCGGGGGCCGCAGCAATGCCAGCAGCCGCAGCACCAGCGCCCAGCTCAGCGCATCTAGGGGGCTCCAGGGCATGACACTGCAGAGCCCCAGCTGAGCTCGTGGGGTCTGCCTGTCGTAACAAACAGCCCCTCCAGGACTCCTCCAGAAAGCCTCATGCAGTCCAGTCTTTATGAGGTGGCTTTAGGGCCAATCCCGCCCTCCATGGGCTCCTCCCTCCTTTGGCAGCAGGCCACCCACAGCCGCAGGACCCAAGGCCCTCCTGACCAGACCAACAGACCCAGTAATGCAGAGGGAAGCGGGCAGATTCCGAAAGAGGCAGCAGCCTGAACGTAGATGGAAGACATGGTGTTGTGGGCAGAGAGAGAAAAGCAAAGACCAGCGCAGAGACAAGAAGGCGCAAAGATGAGGGACTAAGGCTCCTGCAAGAGGAGCAAGTGAGGGGAGGCATAGACACAGGGAGACCCAAGCCAAGTCAGAGGCAGACAGAATTACAACAGGCAAAAGAGACAGTGACAGAGGAGGACGGACCCCTCGCTGAGCTGCATACTGGGAATGAGACAAGCTACTCAGGGCTTCTTTCAGCCGCAGGAAGTGTTTTCAATGCCCTATTTATGAGGCTCCAAAGCAACAGCAAACAGTCAGGGAACAGGACAGAGAAAGTTGGGGTGTGTGTGTCTTGGCGCTGTCAGCTGGGGGGTGGGGAAGGATGTTAGAGAAAGTAGCCAGTGCTTTAAAACCCTTTCTCACAGCCAGAGCCATAGACTGCAGAGAGTTGAGGGCAGTTCTTTCCATGGAGCTTAAAACCAGGGTGTCCTGTCGGTCAGGACAAACTTTGGACCTCAAAGCTCAGACTGCACATCATTGCCCCCTGGAGACGCCATGTTGCAGAAGGTGGAGCCGCTTAGCAAACAAGCCAGGCACTCCGGTCATTGTGACCCAAGCCTTGTCCACTGTTTGTCAGCAAAGTGCTCCAAGAATCTGAATGAAAAGAAATTCGTGGAGTGACTGCCTCAGGGAGAGCTGGAGGCTGGGTCCTGATTCTGGCTGCCACTGGGTCGTTCTGTGATCTTTGCCTCTCTGGGCCCCAACTTTTTCCTCCATAAAATAAGACTGAACTATATGATTCCTCCCTCTCTTCATTTTGCAGTCCAGAGAATCAAACCCAAGACTGAACTATATGATTCCTCCCTCTCTTCATTTTGTAGTCCAGAGAATCAAACCCACATTTCTGATCACAACCACCTCTATTTTTCTAGCGTCTAGTGACAGCTATGTCCTTGAGAAGACACCAGTTAGATGGCAGTGGTAATGCTTGAAAAGAAGGGAGTTGGGAGAGACTGAAACCAGACAGAGACAGGTGGTAGGTCCAGGTGTCTAGAGTAGTTCTTCCCACAATGCTTAGACCAAGATAGAGTTGTCACTCGGAGGGGTCTTCAAAGCATCTGCTCAGTCTTGTCAGTTTACAGATATGAGGGCTAAGAGGTTCAGTGCCATGAGGTGACTGGCAGGTGAGAAGCAAAGAGAATTAGAATCTTCATGGACAGTGTGCTGTCTGTTGCTCCCCCTACTCCATCATGTTCCTGCTTGTGCCTGCATCTTTTTGCAGCTCAAAATCCTGCCTTTGGAGGGCCCTTCTTCTTTTAAATCTTATTCCTCCTCTGTTAAAACAAGGCTACTTCAAGGAAGAGTTTACTGTGTTAAGGATGTCTTCCAAGGGTAAACATACCAAAATCTTATGCCATCTCTCTTCTGAATCCTGAGCTGGACAGAAATAGACCTCAGCATATTAAGTCTGTGTCTGGTACTGGGCTTGTGGTGCTGGTAAGCAGTGAAGAGGAAGAGGACAGTTAGGACCAGTGTGGGAAAGATGACAGGCAGAGATGGGCGAAAGTGCATGCTCAATGGACATCAAAGCACTCCGAATGCATTCCAAACATTTCTAGTCTTTTACAGTACAATTGTTAAATTTACCCCTTCATGAATTAAAAAATTCTCCTTAGCTGAGAGGAAGTCCTGCTAGGATTGTCTAATGCAGAAAAAATTAAAGCAGTGAGATTCAGAAAGCATGATGTAGGAGAACAGGGCACAGATAGTCTGCCTCTAGGCTACTGTGTGGCCTTGGGAAAGTTGCTGTCATTCTATGGGTCCCATGTGTAAAACAAGTGCTGTGTACTAATGATTTCATTTTAATGATCTTATTAGTTATTCAAGAATTTCATGCAACATATTTTAGATAATATTCACCAAAGTTTTTTTCATTATTTACGTGGATGTATGTGTGCCTGCATGAGTTCATGTGAGTCATGTGCATGCAGGAGTATTCAGAGGCCAGAAGGTGTCAGAAGCCCTGGAGCTAGAATTACAGATGGCTCTAAGACACCTGGTGTGGGTGCTGAGCATTGAACCCAGGTCCTCTGCAAGAGCAGTAAGCCATCGTAAATGCTGAGCTCTCTCCAGCCCCTACATTGATTCTCTAAAGGGTGCTTCCAAGGTTCTTTCCAAGGAAAACATTTCAGGATTCCAAAGAGAAAAGACCTACTGACCAGTCCACTTCTACCTTTTCTGTTCTCAGCTCACACTGCCTACATTCCCTGTGGTGGTGAAGATTGGTCATGCTCACTCAGGCATGGGCAAGGTAAGGCGGGATGGCTGGTAGTGGTCTGGCTTTAGTCAAATGGGGCTTTTTCAGCAAACCCATTTGTAGACTATTTTTCCTTTGTCAGTAGATTTCTCCCAAGGACCTGAATAGGTCTCTTGGAAGCCATTGATTTTGACCAATCATACAGTGATGAGTGCAACCAACCCAGCTGGCCCTTTAGATCTTTTGCAACAAGTGTATCCTTGGCTCTGTGAAGGGACTAGAGACAAATGAACTTCTGGGGAGATGGAATACTCATGTTTGCCAGTGTCAGAAACTGTGTGATTGGCTTGGAAGCTCTAAGCTTTCAGTGTGTGTATGCACATGTCCCCCTTCCTGTCTGTCTTACATCAACATTAGGTCAAAGTGGAAAATCACTACGACTTCCAGGACATTGCTAGTGTGGTGGCCCTCACCCAAACCTATGCTACAGCAGAACCCTTCATTGACGCCAAGTATGACATCCGGGTTCAGAAGATTGGCAACAACTACAAGGCTTACATGTGAGTATGTGTGGAGTGTTCAATGGATACTATCCACTTTTCTTCAGTAACTACAGTTTAATCTCATCAGCTCCATAAGGTAGGACCAGGGAGAAGATGCCACTGAGTCAGGCTTCTTAGCCTAAATTCTTTGGAAGTCAGAGGAGAGATCTGAGAAATAAAAGTATAACTATTTCACTAGTCTCCAAGTGGATTTTACTTTCTCTTCAGACAGGAACAAAGGTTGTAGACTACAGTAGTGGCAGTGTGTGGGCCTTTTCACTAGAAGTGGTCACAGGTATTCTTGAATCACAGTCATATAAGTTATAACAAACGTTGCTAAAACCAACTCTTCTCTTTCCTCTTCCAAAAACCATGGCAGTCGTTAAACCTGTCACTACATCATGTTCATAGAAATGCTTATTTTAATATTTAAAAAATGTGCCATGTGACCCTATGTGCTTTTTTTCATACATTACACGTTTTGTACTTGAGAGAGATCTGTACGCTTCACCAGACTGCAAGAGCACAGAATCAGCTGAGCCCCTAATGTTAACACCCAGCCTTGGAAATGCTGCTACCTCCTTCCCAAGAGTGGATGGCTGTTTCACTGAGCCACATCCACCAGGAAGAATGTAGATGTCAGGAAGACAAAAGACTTCAAGATCTGCCTGGCCTTCTGTCATACTCATGCAGACAGTGTGTAGCTCCAATTTTGAGGATGTTAATCTGTGGCTTTTTAAAAGTTAGCTTAGATGTAAAGATTTCTTTACAAATAAAGAGCATTATTAATACATGAATTTGCTTTCTGCCACTCAAGACTTCAGTACATGAAGTTGGATGCCTTCCTGTGTCTCAGCCATACTCACCTGTTCCCACTGTCCTTCTCCCTCCTCTTTTCATTGTTGGTACCTCTGGAGGTAGGGAGATATTCCTTTCCTGCCTTTCTTTCCATACCTGCTTTAAACTTTAGTCCTTCCCAAAAAGATCGTTCTTTTCTAGGGTGAATTTCTTGTGGGGAGAATGATAAAATCACTGTTTCTCACCTTGTAAGCAGGAGGCACCCACAGACTTCAGGGAACACCTTTGAAGAGAGATGAAGCATGATGGTGGGAGTGTCTTTCTGATTTGGGGATTTGGGGATTTTAGTTTGGGGTGTGATCTGTGTGTGTGTGTGTGTGTGTGTGTGTGTGTGTGTGTGTGTGTCTGTCTGTCTGTCTGTCTGTCTGTCTGTCTCTGTCCATGCCTGACCATTAATTTTCCTAGTTATCATTCAAAGTAATGGATTTCATTGTGCCATTTTCATGCACACTTTGTTTTTGTTGCACTCCCCCGTCCCTCCTCCCAGTATCCCTTCTCTGCTTTCATGGCACATGTTTTCTGTTACCTCTTCTTTCTCTTTCTCACCCCAGCCCAAGGCCCATTTTCTAGTTCTTATGGTCCTCTTTCTAGTTTTATAACCTAGATATATAAAAATTAGAATATAAGCTCTGTCTATTAGAATGTGGTATTTGTGTGAATCTGGGTTACTTTGATAATTTCTAGTTCCATCCATTTTTCTGCAAATGTCATGTATTCAGTTTACTTTGTAGCTGAATAAAATTCTGTGTGTGTACCATGTTTTCTTTATTCATTCACCTGTTGATGGACTTCTAGGCTGTTCCATTATTTCCTGACTGTTGAAAGTAGTAAAGCAGTAATATGAATGTACAAATATCTCTGTGGTAGGACTTGAAATACTTAGGATATATTCTGGAGGTAGGATAGCTGGAACATTTAATATTTCTAATTTTAGTTCTGTTTAGGATTTCTTTGGTTTATTCAAGGTCTTTTGTGTTTCCCTATGAATAGTAGGATTTCTATTTTCTACTGTGAAGAATGCTACTGGAGTTTTGATGGGATTGTATTGGCTCTATACCTCTTTTGATAATTAACCAATTTCACAGTGTTGTCAATTCATAGCTGCAAGAGGTTTTTCAGTAGTCTATCTAGTGTCTTCTTGAACACTTTTCTTCAGTGTCTTAACATGTTAGACATCTCTTGTTAAGTTTATTACTAGGAATGTTTTTTATTTAAGCTATTATAAATAAGACATTTTTCTTAGTATATAGAAAATGTGCTGATTTCTATATGTTAATTTTGTATTCTATAATTTTACTGACAGTATTTATCAGGTCTAAGAGTTTTCTGGTGGAGCCCATATGGTCTTTTAAGTATGGGGCCATGTGATCTTCAGGTCCAAGTAGACTGAATTCTTGTTTATGGTCCATTTTATTTTATTTTTTATTTTACTGTTCTAGTTAAGAATATGAATTTTTAAAATAAGAGTAGGGAAAGTAGGCAGTCCTGTCTTATTCCAGATTTTAGAGGAAATGCTCTTAGCTTTCCCTGTGTAGAATAATAATGCCAACAGGCTGGTAGCCACTATTATGCTGAGGTGTCTTTCTTTTGTTTTTTGTTTCTTCAGAATTTTATCATGTTGAACTTTATTAAATGTCATCTCATGTGACTTCTGCCATTAAATCTATTTAATATGGTGCTATTGTGTGTGTGTGTGTGTGTGAGAGAGAGAGAGAGAGAGAGAGAGAGAGAAAGGAGCCAATGACCTTGATGTATCTTTAAAAATTTGCATCACTTTTATTTGTCTGTATGAGCATGTATATTCATGAGCACACCTGTGTGTGTGTGTGTGTGTGTGTGCATGTGCATGCCACAGTGCCGGCATGGAGGTCAGAGAGCAACTTGTGGGAGTTGGTTCTCTCCATATGAGACCTAAGAATTAAACTCAGGGCACTCGTCTTTGTGGCAGGCACTTATATCATCTAGGTCATCTTGCCAGCCTTCTTCATGTATTCTTGAATTTGGTCTGTATTTTTTTTTGAGAATTCCTGAATCTATATCTAACTTTAGAATTGGTCTAAAGTTTTCTTTTTTTTGTGTTATATTCTTGCCTGGTTTGTCTATTTGACTTTGTATAATGGAGTAAATTTAGTGGCTTTCCTTTCCTTTCCATTTTTTTAATTTTATAAGTTTTAATGTCATGTCTTTCGTGAAATCTTTATAGAACTCAGCAATGACTCCATCTAGTCCTTGCTTTTCTTTCTGGTTAGATTTAATTACTGCTTCATTAATATTGCTTGTTGTGGGTTTAAGATATTTATATAATTTGATTTAATTTTAGTTGGTAATAGTTTTTAGAAATTTCTTCATTTTTCTAGGTTTTTAGCTTTTTGGAATACAAGTTTTCAGAATATTCTCTAATGATCCCTGGCTGTTAGTAGAGTTTCTTGTAGCAAAGACTTTTTTTTAACATGGGAAGGAAGTTTTATTGGGTGAAGGGAAGGCAGAGAGGAGAGAGAAAAAGAGAGAGACAGACACTCTCGGGCTTTTTTATCTCTACTTTTTTTTGTTTTCTTCTATTTCTTCTACTTAGTTCATTTCAAAAAAACAGCTTTTAAGTTCATGGTTCTATGTGTTACTCTTAGTCTCTATTTTCTTAATTTCTGCCTCGTCTCTATTTATTACCAGTTACTACATTTTGGTTTGCCTTCTTGCTTTCCTGGGATCTAAAAGTATGCTACTGGGTTATTTATTTGGAACCTTTCTGATTTTTTTTAACACTAGGACTTTTCTTTTAGAGATGCCTTAGCTGTATCTCAGAGCTTTAATCAGTGATGCTCTCATTTTCATTTGATTCTAGGAAGTTTTTAGTTTTCTCTGTGACTGTTTCAATGGCCCAGTATTCATTCAAAAGTGTTCATTTGCCATGTAATTGTGTAGTTTCTGTGATTTCTTTTGATGTTGCTTTCTAGTTTTATTCCACTGTAGTCTGATAAAACATAAGGATTTATTTCATTTTTTATTTGTTAAAGCTTGCTTTGTAGCCTTAATCTGCTTGACTTTGGATGTTTTATGAGTCTCAGAGGAGGTATATTTCTTATCTGTTGGATGGATTATTCTGAGATTGACCTTAGTTGGGAGAACGGGGCATCACAGGTGACAGGTGACTCTAGGCCCAACAGATAGACCCTTTAGTTGCTCAAGAGAATTCTGGTAAGCAATGTAGCAATGAACTAGTGATCTGCAGTTCTGGAGTTCTGCGCTTTCTTTGCTGGTGTGGCTCACAGACTGTCCTTTTCTGGTGGGGCTTTGTTTCAGGAGAACATCTATCTCAGGGAACTGGAAGACAAACACTGGCTCTGCAATGCTGGAGCAGATTGCCATGTCAGACCGGTGAGTGAGCGATGTCCTGTCTCATGTAGAGGAAGGCTGCTATGAATAAAGAGGTGTTAGACATAAGCAACACCTGAAGTGAGGGAGGCTCTGTGTAGACTAATAAAATACAGAGGCTCTGGCAGCCAGGGAACAAGATCAGGCAGAGCCAAGTCAAATGGTGTTACAGAGATAAGGACAATGTCCCACAGAAACTCCAATAAAGAAATAGTATTGTGGGCTGGAAGACCTTCTAGATGAGGTGAGGGCTTGGGCATTTGGGTGGGTTCAGGGGCTCAGAAAGGGGAGGCACCATAAATAGGCACCGTGCTCAATGATATAAAGGAAAGGAAAGAAGAGGTGAGGATGGGAAAGGTGAGGACCGTGAGACCTTAAGGGAATGTAGGCTTGGTGTCAGCTTAATGTCTTAGCCTCAGGACATCTCCCTGTCCCCTCCAGGTACAAGCTCTGGGTAGATGCCTGCTCTGAGATGTTTGGTGGCCTGGACATCTGTGCAGTCAAAGCTGTACATGGCAAAGATGGGAAAGACTACATTTTTGAGGTAAGTCTGGTCCAAGGAACACCCAGACTGGGTGAGAATCCCACATTACATTTATCGTCTTCTAATTATGGAGGTACAAGGTGGTAGGTTTGCATAGCAAGCTTCCTCTCCAAGTGGAGAGCTGTTGGCCAAGCCACACAATGAGTAATAGATGGGACATCTAGGTCCCTGGTTCCCGACCTACTTGTTATAAGAACATTTTAGTGGTTGTATCACTTTTACTCTGAGAAAGCCACATTTAAGAACTGTTCAGTCAAACATAATCAGTTATGTGAGGAAATGGAGTCTCTCTACCATGAATATGTGCTTATGGCTGCAGGGTGAATCAGTGTCAAGTTGGCACCTGAATGCAGATGGTTCTTTCTAACATCTCTTAACCTTAGAGATATTGTACTCTGTCTGGTCTCCTAACCCAGCTTTTAACTCTCCTTTTAACTTTCCCTGTCAAAGGGAAAGCCATGGTAGTGGGAAACCCAGCACTGCCTCCTCACTGGGTTCAGTCTTCTTGGGAGTAGACAAGTTGGTGTTTCTAGAATACTAATGTCAGGAGGCTAACGTGGGTTTCAGATACAAAATATACTCTATAGCCTGCTTAGCATGGAACCTTCTAGATAACCATATCACCCTCTCTGGGTAAGCCTGTTTATCCTCTGCAAATGAAAGTTGGACCACAATCTATGGTCCTCCTAAAGCAGGTACTTCCTAAAGGAAGGAAGCATTGCCCTAGATGCAGAAGAATCAAGATCAGTGGCGAGCAGAGAAGCCATCCTGGTCAGGAGCAAGGGCAGAAATCAGGCCTGTTAATAGACAGAGCGTGTTTGGGAACAGACTAAAAAGTCAAAGAATGACAACTGCTTGCTCTAAGACATTCTCTTCCATGTCTTTCTGCTCCTGTAAACTTCCAGTTCCAGGCCATACCCTCGCCTGCTTTTTTTCCCTCTTCCTACTCCCAGTACCCAGCACTCTGCATCTCAGAGCTCTGCTCTGGGTAAATGGAAAGGAAAGGGGTCATGGCAAATGTTTGCAGCAGGAGCAAACGGTTCCTGTCTCTGCTAAGGAACACAATTCCAGCCAGCCATTTCACTTTGCTGGTTTAAATGTATCCATTCCCCAAAAGCATAGTGGGCCTTTATATTTCCAGACCTTTTCCTTACCTGGGCCACATCTTCTTCTAGGTCATGGACTGTAGCATGCCACTGATTGGGGAGCACCAAGTGGAGGACAGACAACTCATCACTGATCTAGTCATCAGCAAGATGAACCAGCTACTGTCCAGAACTCCTGCCCTGTCTCCTCAGAGACCCTTAACCACCCAGCAGCCACAGGTAAGAAACTGCAAAGAGACCCAGCACAGTCATGAACCATTTCTGTAGACACTGTAGCTCTATGAAGAATCAGGATCAGATACCTACAGGCTTAGCTGGGATCCAAGGTGCCTTCCCTCTTCCTTTTCTTACATTCCTTCCTCTCTGGGTTATCTTTAAGTGCCCCCTTTAGAGGTCTCCTCTTCAGCGACCTGCAGTATCAGTTACAGAATTGTGCAGAGGTAGAGTGCTGGATCTTCACCCTGAACTTGAAGACTCCAGGAAGCTATGTCCCACTTCTCCTGTGACTCAGGGTGTCTTATTGTGAATTAGATCTCCGAGGGAAGTCTTAACCAGATAGTTCACTGACTCTTCACTGCCATGTGTGTAGTAACATCTTTCTGAAAAGGAGGGAAAAGTTAGTCCCTAGTTCCAGGGGAGACTGACACTGCAAAATTCAAGTTAGAAATCTGCTTTTGTTCCTGTGAGAGAGAAGTGACCTTCTCTAGTTTGATGTGGTACAGGACTCTCATCACAGTGGCAGCATCCCAGATACAAGCCTGCTGGAAAATTCACACAAACTTTTGTAGAACCTTAGGCCCAGGAGCTCTACAGCAGGCCAAAGAATGGATAACACCTTAGGCCTAAATTCTGAAGGAGATATCTCATCTTTCAAAAATATACCCAGGACTCTCACTTCTGAACTTTTTTTGTAATAGAGTGGTAAGATCTTGGACAGCTAATCAATGAGACTTGTGAACTTCCCCTAAACATCTGTGCAGCTTTGTAAGGAATCATTTCCTCTTAATGAAACTCAGGTTTTGACGTTTTTTGTTAGGATTTTCTTAGAAACCTTCCCTTCAAAATTCAACCTGGAAGAGTTAGGAGAATAGAACAGAATAGTGTAGAGTGTCAGCTTTGAAATGAACATCACCCAAGTTATGAATTCTAAACCTGCTTCTGTTGACTTTATGGCCTTGGACAAAGTCCATAACAATAGTTAAGAAAAAGGAACCACAGTCCATATCCCTAGAATTTTATGAGAATTAAAAGAAGAAGAAAACCTCCTAAAATAAGGAGAACAATATGAAGCACCCAGTGAAGGCTAATGTATGCCATGGGTGCATTCTGGATTTGGATCCTACAGTCTGAAGCCTGGAGAAACATCAGCACCTTATCTGGAGATGAGCGAGTCCCCTTCGAGGTTACACTGCACTCGCTAGCAAGCCATCAGCCTTCCAGTATTCCTTCAGTGAGAAGGAATAGAGGGATGGCAGTTTATACTGGGCAAGGAGAATCAGACTAGGTTGTTTAGGGTAGAAACTAATTACCCTAGATACCCGAGCATTGCAGAATCTGTAGATAGAAACGTTGATATTTAGGATAATGAGCCTGAATTGCCAAGAGAAGAGATCAAATATTTCAGGCAGTAGTATATATGCTACTTAAGGTATGTAGAAACATATGTGTGATAAGTATTTTCCCCCAAATTGACTAGCTCTCATGCTCATTCTGATGTAATATCTTTTGTTTTCTAAAATGTTCTTTAGAGCCAGGCCTGGTGGCATACACTTGTAATCACAGCCCTGGAGAGGCAGAGGCAGGCAGATCTCTATGGGTCCTAGTATTACCTTCCAGTACATAGATTGCCTTGGTAGGTAGTTAATGATAACCTCTAATCACATTGCAGATTTAATTTCAGCACAGGAAGCCTAATGGACACATTGAAATAATATCTAAGTCATAATATCCCCTATTTTATAAACACTAAATATTTTCAGTTTAAGCATCTTAGCACACCATACTGAAAACCAGGAGACTGGGGGGAAAGCCAATTTCCTGCTCTGTTATAATACCTGTCCTCTTTCTATACTGTTTCCTCACTTGCAAAGTCGAGTTAAAGTAGATGATTTCTAGGTCTTGTCCAATACCAGGGTTACCTGAAGTTAGCCAGACCACAAAGTCTGAGGGCATAGTCCTCTATAAGACTGCCTTTACTTCTGATATCAGCTGAAAGTTCTGGAATTCCAAAAACCACTGGGGCTCTGACTAGAGCTCTGCAGGAATCAGGGAACACACTGAAATCTGTTGTACTCACAGTCACTGTGTTATAGAAAACAGTTCAGATCAACACCAAGCCACATGAAGATGCATAGTGAGACTTTGAGAGGGTTCTGAAAGCAAACCCTCCGCCACTTTTGGGCATGTCTCCCTCCTTCCATCCACATGTGATAACACACACACAGGGATATTGGCAACCAGAGCAGTTGCCTGCTCTTCACGGTCCAGCTGTTGCTGGGACGTCATTACTTAACCCCGATGGATTGATTTGATTGAACTGTATGCACATGCCTCCTTCTCTAGATGTCAAACTAACACAAGTGGTCTAAGGGGCCCACTATGAATAACAAAGACACTTTGATCCTTCAGAAAATTACAGGAGTTTATAGGTTTCTTCCTGGAAGCCAGATGCAAAATCAAACACCCTTCCTGAACCCCCCTACCCCCAACCCCCACTTGGCAGAGTTTCTCTGTGTAACAACCGTGGCTGTTCTGGAACTCACTCTGTAGACCAGTCTGGCCTCGAACTCAGAGACCCTCCTGCTTCTGCCTTCTGAGTGCTGGGATTAAAGATGTGTACCACCACCTGCCTACTTTCTCTTAAGGCAAGGCTGAATTCTTTCCTGCACACACGATTAAGTTAATATAAGTTTCCTAAATGCTCCCCCTCCTTGTGAGCAGTGACCAGACTTGCTCTGTGTTCTTTCCCTTGGCTAGTGAAGAAGGCCTTATAACCTTAAGAATTGTACAGTGGATGAGATGCAGTTCTGCCCAAAAGCTGTTTGTGTCCTGACTTGAAGTGGTGACTGAATTCCCTAGGCAGCATCTTCTGTGCCTTCTGTTAACTTCCTCCTGAGTCTGTGCTTTGGCCTCGGGCTGCCCAGAAGTCAGTGGACACACAGCAACAGTCTGACACCTGGCAAGATGCTGTGATGGCCCTTAAGCCACAACTCTACTGGTCACATTTCCAGATCCTGTTTTGTTTAGATTGAGAAGACATTCGTCATTCTAAGCCCAGGCACACAGATTGGTCACACCTTCCGACCAGCTGCCTTCTCATTCTTGTTGTCACACATCTCCCTGCCTCCCTCCCTGTACTTTACCCACATGAATCTGTTTCTAACGCCCATTCTCCACCTGCGATCTGGATCCCACCTTTGGCTTTAAAGTGTCCCCTCTCTTTTCCTTTATTCTTTTTCAAATGATCACATCCACATATAACACATTCACCATTAAACAACACAGAACAGTTGGGTGGTGGCACACACCTTTAGTACTTGGAAGGCAATGACAGGCAGATCTCTGTGAGTTCCAGGTCAGCCTGGTCTACAGAGTGAGTTCCAGGACAGGCTCCAAAGCTACAGAGAAACCCTGTCTCAAAAAACCAAAACAATGACAACAAAAACAAAGAATAATAAAATACTCTTCGATACGTATTCCCATCTAGCTACTGCTCAATTTCTCCCCTGCTGTTTCACTGTCACTTCTTTATCATACCACGCTCAGTCCACTCCAGTCAGCATCCCACCACCACCACCCCACTGAAATTGCCCTTAGCAGAGTCATCTCCATGTCACCAATTCTGGTTGTCACTTCTCGTCTTGTCTTGGTTTCACAATAGTATTTGATACAGCTGACTCTTTCAAAGACACTCCTTGATAGGCCTCTGTGAGTGTATTCTTGCTTGTTTGTCATTCTACCTCAGTGGCTTCTTGTCATGAGAGTGCTACAGAAATAGACAAACATGTTTGTGCATTTCCACAATTTATTGAGCGACAATAAATTCTCAAGGTGCAATGCTTTTTTTTTTCTTGTTTTTCGAGACAGGGTTTCTCTGTATTGTTTTGGAGGCTGTCCTGTTACTCACTCTAATGGAAAGCATCTACCAGGTTTTCCCATCTTTTCATGGTAACCTAGCTAAGGCAACACAAGCTCTTTCATTGCAACCGTAATTACAAATACTAACTCTAAGATTGTACATCACACCACAGTATCTCTCTATGTGTGTATGTAGATTAAAGAGTGACCACAACAGGTTAAAATCAAGAACTTTTCAGAAGGAGGCTGGTAGGAATGTAAATAATGTCTATATCAATGAGACAAGGAACCCAAGCCCAGTTGCAGGGAAGAAGCTGAAGAAGCAGCTGTCAGCTCAGCTGAGAGTGGAATGTGGAGTTGAGTCTGACTGAAGGGGCTAAAGGGCAGGCTAGGTCTAGAGGAAGGAATAAACAGAGGGACAAATGGCAGGGTCTCAGTCTTAGGGACAGAAGGAAGTTGAATGTGGGGACTGAGTTGAAGCCCAAGGATAGTCAGGAGTTCTCTGTCTGCCAGTCCTTAGTGCACACACTCTGGTTAGGTGACAGGTTAGTGGGGATATTACCACTGCAGTTCTGGGTATCTACCTCTGGGCCTAGTGAGAGAGTTAAACCCTTTCTTTTCTGGTGTGTCTAATAAGTTCTTAGGCCCAGTTTCCCTGGTGTAATTTAATAAACCTGATAAATTTATATAAGGTGGTACCCTTTTTACTCCAGGAACAAGTCCTTTGTCAGTCTATGCCAAATAGATGGTGCTATGTGTATATACATCCAAGGACACAGGCTTCCTCCATCTTCAAAATGGAGCCAAAAGCTACTCATGAAATGGAGTCCCTCAGGGCAAGGCACAGTCTAAAAATTCAACTGCTTTATACAATGTGGAATAAATTAATAGGGCAACATGATCTTAATATTTCCTTCCCACCTTTCTTTTCTGACGCTCCTCCTTCTGATAAATCTTGAGATGTACCCTGAACTTGCAAATTCCCTGATGAGCTTGGCCAGCCTCTGTCTATCCTGCCTTGACCACTCCTTGAAATTCTAAGTCACATCTCTAAGGCTCACTAACCCCTTTACTTGCCTGCCTGAATACAGCATAGCCAAAGCACAGCTCTTTCATTTCTACTAATACCTTATCCCTTTGCTTTGCCTAAATTTCCCCAGGCTATTTATATAGGCTCTCACCCACCTTTCACCCATGTGCCATCCTACATGTTGTGCTCTATGCCATAGACACACTTGTCCCAAAGGCATATGTACCTCTCTTAGCCTCTCCTTAAAATATTTCCCCTCCTTTGTTTTTCTGCACAGCTCACTGTTTGATACAGAAACTTTCACGACAGTGTAACTAACATTTCTTCAATCATCCAGAATTGCCACAGCTTAGCAGTTGATACCTTTCCCTTCTTAAGTTTTTTCCCCATTTCCTATCAGCTAAGATTGTTTGATTCTTTTTGTCATTTCTACTTTAGAATGTAAACTCTTTGAAAGTTGGAATTTGTTCACCATTTCATCTCAAGATCTTAGCAAAGCCTCTAGACTCTACAATTCATTGAAGATGCTCCTGTGAGACTCTATAACTTGGGATACTCCTGGAGAGTTTTGATCTCATGTGACTTCATTGATGTAGTGCAAGCATACACAAAAGGCCATGATTATCACTAGGCAATATAATTCCATGAACCCACCATCATGTTTGTGGCCAATTATTGAGCTAAATATTGTTATGCAGCACATAACTGTTTATCACCAGTGTTCTAATAGGGTGTTTGAGAGCAGTTTGCCCTGGTTGGGTCAGTTGTCTCTAGAAAATGTAAAGCACAGTAACAAATATAAATCTATGTTTAATATCTCTGCATTTAGTAACAGCTCTTTACAAATGACAAGGGTACAGTGTTCCTCCTATCTGGGCAGATCACCTCCACCACTTCTGTCCCTGTGATAGGCTTTACAGAACATAATTGATCATGTGTCCCCATTTGGAATCAATGCCTTTAATGGCCCTATCATCTTGTTTGGGCGTATGAATCAAGATCCTAAGGAAGTCTTGGTCGTGTGCAACCAGAAGAGATAAAAACCAAGAAACACTGCCTGGGTCCCAGCCTACGTGTCATGTCTTCTGCCAAGCCTCTGCATGTGTCTGTCATGTATGTCATTACTCAGTCAAGCCATTCTTGTTAGCTTCTTTTATAACCATGGAACCGTGGACTGAAAGAGAAAGCTCCTGGCTTGCATCATATAGTCCTATGATCTGCTCATAGCTCAGTAATATCAGTAATGTAGAAGAGGACCAGGACAGACTTGTGACAAGCTTGTCCATCCCTCTTTCTCTGTCCATCCCTCTTCTATCCCTAGAGTATTCCTTCCTATGATTAGAGATTACCTGAAGGAGGCTAGCTGGAGGGAGGACGATGAACAGTGGGTATACTTTGCTTTTCTGTAATTCTGTCCCTTACCTAGAGTGGATTAGACATGGAAAACATAAGCTAGCTAACTGCTGTGCATCCTTCTAGGAATCAGGGAGGTAATGACTACATCACCAAAAGCAGAGAGGTGAATACAAAGTTTGATTTGACTGTCAATGGCCTAATCTCACCCTGGTTGGACTGTTAGCCTCCAGGCTGCACCAGGCAACTGAACCTCTACAATGGGTATGCTGTTCTCAGGGTGGCAGTGACACCTGGTGGCCAACAATTGCAGAGCCTCTGTGGTCCACACTTAGGAGCCTCTTTCCCTGTTACCCTGGCTCTCCCATTCCCCAAACACACTCAGTCTTTGATGAAGTCCACTGCTTCATCTCTAGGACTTAGGAGAAATCCAGTATCTAGGGCTGCTGAATGTTCAAAAACAGTTTGACAACTGGGAAATCCCTGAGAAGTGTGGGGTGTGTGTGGGTCATCAGGATCTGAGACAGGCATGACAGTGGGGCTCCCCAGAAACAAGGGAGAGACCTTCAGGTGGCCAGAACTTTCATATTTTGTCCAAGAGAGATGGCTTCCTTGTTTTCGGCTGGGTTTGTTTGTTTTCACGTCTCTTTATATTGGCATCACACTTTTATTTTCCTGTAAAATCTTCCAGAAATAAAAGAACAAATGATAATGCAGGGATTTCAGATGCCAATGAGTGAAGCAGGGCCTGGTCTTTCTTCAGTGCCCCCTTGGTTATGCATTTGGCCAGCTCACTATTTGGCTTGTGGGAAAGACCCGTAGATTAGCCCTTTGGAAGCAATGATGTGCATTTGTTCCCTGGGATAAGGTGAGACTTTCTTCTTCCTGAGCTGATCACATCACACAATTGATGTCGCTTCTTGTCCGAGGGTGGTAGTATAACGGGGTGGATTCTAACTGAGTGTGATCAGAGGACAGATCAGGATGTCAGTGGCTCATCTAAGCTATGGATGAAAGTAGAAGGACTGTGTGTAGAAGATGTGGTACAGTTGGTAGAGTACTTGTATCACATGCATGAATCCCTGGATCAATCCCAGCACAGGCATAAGCCAGGTGTGGTGGCACACTTGCAATCCCAGCATTCTTATGGTGGAGGCAGAAAAACCAAAAGCTCAAGCCCATCTTTGGCTACATAGCAAGTTTGATGCTAGCTTGGGATACATGGTGCCCTATCTCAAACAAAACAAAACAAATTAAAGGAATTGCAGTTGGCTGCCAGCTGTTTCCAGAAGCTGATGACTCAGTGTCTTTAGCTTTCTGATGCCGTCACGGATTAGAAATGGTCCCAGAGGCAAATCTGCTGGAAGACAGGCTTTGACCTTGAATAAGGAATCAACTCACCTATACTGAGAGCAGAAACTGTCGCTCTGGACTGTGCGATTGTCACATTAATGTTCAGACCTCAGCAGGATAAGCTGCTTATTAGGGAGGTGGTGAAAGGGCGGGTGGGAGCTGATGGAGCAAGTCAGTCTCAGAATCTTCCAGAGCTAAAGTATTGTGTTCCATGCTCCATGCAAACCCCAAACCTGGGAGAAGTAGTAGGAAGAGTTCAGAACAAAAGGACTGAGGGCCTGGGAGACAGTTCTGTGGTTGGGAGCACTGGCTGCTCTTGCAGAGGATCCAGGTTCAGTTCCTAGCTCATATCTCTGTCCTGGAAAATAGTGACACTTCTCTCTGACCTCTGTGGACATCAAGCACACACATGGTACCCATACATACATGCAGGCAAACACTCATGCACATGAAATATAATAAATAAATTCTCCTGTGAGCTTTGTAAGTATGAGGAGACCAAGACTGTGAGGGGATCTCTTCACCCTGAGAAGTGCAACCCACTTAGAGAGGGGCACAACTGTCCCTCGGATCCCACATTGGAGCTGTTTCACTTGTTCTAAGAGGTAAAGTTAGGACAAACCAAAGCCTTCCTGCTTCCCACAGCATGACTGGCTTCAGAGAACATGTTCCCCAGTGAGTAGAAGCTGAGAACTCAAGGAGATTGAGGGCAGATTCAGATAAAGCCACCAGTGACTAGATCCCTTAACAGACTATTAAGAGAAACTGGCTATTTTAGGACAGTCTTTACTTTCAGGGACATCTTTAATCACTCGAAACTGACATTCTGACCCAGGGTGACCTGATCCTAAGAGCCCCCATAGGACTTGTGGCCACTGTGGACCATTTCTGGTGTGCTCAGGTTATGGGAGGGCCATAATCCAGGCAATGGTCTTTGCCCGAAGAGTGATTCCCCCGGGAGGGGAGGAGCAACAGCTCATCCCTGGCTACCTTTTATATGCTTGTAGAGGAAGGAAGGGGGGCAGTGGCAACTGAAAGGGTGAGTCTGGAAAGGTCTCAAGGTGCTGAAAACATGCCGTCCCCTTTGCTCTACAACCTCCTGACCACATTCCTTCCTGCTGCTTCATTCTCCCTGGAGTACTGGACCGGGGAAGCAAGGCCTGGGGGAACTGATCAGAATAGTTCTGTGCTGTGGCCAGTAAGGAGCTTGGCCTGGCCCCTTTCCTGGGGCCAGACCCTGGGACCCTTTCCCAATTTCCTGTCTCAGATATGCTGAGCAAGCATAGGCCTTCCTCCTCCTGGTGGGGGCAGCTGGTGTTAAGCCAACAATTCTCAAAAGTTGAGTCATTCAATGTCTTTCCTTCCTCAGCTTTCCATCCTGTTGGGGCCTCACTCAGATAGAAGGTCCTCTGCCAGAGTGTCTAACAACAGCTACAGGGTGGAAAAGTAGAGGTACCTTAAGCAAAACCCCATAGGTCCTCAGCCATGGGCTTGGTTTCTTCCCCAGACCATTGATCCTCTCTCCACTCACTTCAGGAACCATTTATTCTTCCTAATCTGGCATTTTTGCAACTGAGTGTATCTGTCCCAAACTAAGGCACTGATAAACACAGAGAGAAGACATGGTCTAACCCAATCCAGAAGTCACCATGTAAGAACTACTGTGCCCAAGATGACAGGAAGCTATCTAGCAATGTCTTCTCCACTGATGCATGACGTCCTCACACTTAGCCTTATTTAAATAAAAGCAATTATCTTAACTTATCATTCACTGCCTATGGCTTTACAGTTTATAAAGCTCATCTGTTGTTTTTAAGCGTCCAAACCCTTATGTGAGATATTGGGCTAGTGATTCTGTGCTTGTTCACATATCAGGAAAGACAATGAAGATGATTACCCTGAGTCACCTGGCTGCTAAGGAGAGTTGGAGCTGACCCCCAGCTCAGGAGGCTCTGTGCAATACTGGGTACCATGACTTTTTGATGTGCCTGTGACAGCATGGGGAAAGGAGAGAGAGAGAAACCTGAGCATTTGTGGTACTGTATGAGGAAACTTGCTCTTCTCCCTTGATAGCTAAATGCTCAACCTGTCAACCTGAGAGTCTGCACTTCGCCAGCTGCTTCTTGGGACGTTCATCTGTCCTGCCCCCCTGGCTCCCTTGATTGCTAAAGCCCTACAGACTCAGCAGCAGAGTAGGATATTAACCTAGTTAGTCTCTGTGGGCAGCAGCACACTCCCACCGGGTACCTCCAAGTCTGTGCCTGTAGGATATCTCTGTTCAGGTCCAGCAGCCTTGGGGCTTTTCTTGCCTCAAGACTGCACTGCTAAGAAGGGCTTATCTATTACCTCAGTCGTCCAAAGAGCTGAAAAAATGCACAAAGAATTAGTGGAAGCCTGGAGCCAGAAGAGCCAGCAGAAGTCATCTGCTTGTGACGACTTGTGTCCCCTGTACAGTATCTCTGGCCAGAGTTTTTCTAGGTGCTGGTTGCAGAGCTCATTGAGGGAAAGTCACCATTACCTAGGCTACCCTTGACATGATTCACTCTGAACACTGGTACTGCCAGGCTCACACCATTTAATCCTGTAACCTGGCCATTTGGGAAAATTGAGATTCAGATACGAAGTAACTTGTCAAAAGTCACATAAAGAAAGGTGTTTCCAGTCTCTCAACCTCTTATCTCTTCACAGACTCTGCCTTTAGAGAGGTACCTAGAAGTGGTGCCAGTGCTTTCTGATGAGGCTTGACCAAGCAAGAAGGCAGTGGATCTGTTTAGCTCCCTTATTAAGACACGAATGCACCTTCTGCCACATTAGTTTTGTCAGTGGCATTAGACTGACACCCTCTAGCAGTCATTCCCTAAGTCCAGGGTTTTGTGGGGCCTTGTCCCTGCCAACCTTTCTGTGCACATCTGGTCATGGGGGCTGGACTAAACATTCTTACCTGTCTGAGTTAACCAGCTTCCTGAGAGCAACCCGGCCACTCAGGCTGACCATGAGTTCCTGCCTTGGGCTGGCTATAGGCCAAATTTTGGCAGTGACGCCAGAGTGGCCAGACTTCTGTGGAATTCAGCATCCCAGGAGGCTCTTGGTGACTGGAGACAGATCCCGTGGTAGCCAAACCCCATAGGGAATAAGCCCTCAGCCTTTAGCAGACAGCAGGCTTGTGGGAGGAGCCAGAGTGTCTCAGCCTGGCAAGGGACAGTCCTAAGGGACGCTCCTCCTGGCCTCCCTCAGTCCCTGAGAAGTCTTCAGTCCACAACCTCAGTGGAACCAGGGATAGGAGAAGCTCTTTAGGCGCCATCAAGGGTGGCCAAGGCACATTCCCAGGCTCTAGCCCTGAGGACTGCCTCTGGGACCTCCTCTCCTAAAGCTTTGGGAAGGACACTTTGGGTTTCATTTTCTCCTTAATGTCTCACATATATATTTCTGTGGCTGAGGAGAGCTAGAATCAGCCTGTATGGTGAGTGCCTTCTGTGAGGCCTGAGGAAGAAAACTGGCAAGAACTAGTCTAGAAGCTCCCCAGGCTCGACTTGTGCTGCCCTGTCTGAGTATCTGTCTTGGATAATGAGAAACCATGACACTGAACACATGGCCTAGAAAAGAGACTAAACAATAAGGTTTGGACCAGAAGGCACAGGTACTTTAAGGATATGTAGGGAGCTGAAGACTAGAAAGGTTGATTCCAACAGAGCTGAAGCAATTGGGAGTGTTAATAAAGCAGTATCTGCTATATTCAACCGTTGTTAGGGGTAAGGGAGAGACCACATAAAGGGTCCATGTATCTGGCACACAGTAAACACTCAAGAAATTTCATTTGCAAACCAAGAGAAGCTAAATGACACAACTAGGGAGGGATTTTAGAAAGGTATTTGGCCAAGAAGAAGAACAATTAGAGAGATGAGTTGAAAGGATTAGGAAATTCTAGGGTAAGCAAAACCTGATAATGTTTGACCAGAGATGGTAAATGGAAGATGGTGCCAGAGGGAAGAACAGAGGAGCGCTGGTGCATGAATGGGTTGGGTGGCCACCAGCTGGCTTAATGGGCGTGTGTATGTCTCAGTGTCAGGGCTCAGCACAGGTATCCTGCAACCAGTTAGAGTGCTTGGAATTGCGGAGGCAGGGATGGAAATGCTGGTTTCTGTGGTGACACTGAAGGTGGTTGACAGGTAAGATGGGCTTCCCTGCCGAGGGTTACTGAGGACACTGCAAAGGTCATGCCTGTCACTGTACAAAATCCTACACAGCTGGAAATGATGTCATCTTTGAAAGATTGAGATACTGGGAAGGGAACATTTCTACTTCCAGGGTAGGAGCTGGAAACTGGCCATAGGAAGCTGGAAGAGAGAAAGAGCCCAGGAGAAGTAGGAAGCAGGGATAAGGTTGGGGCCTTATCTCCAGGAGTGAGGGGAGCTGAGAGGGAAGTGAGAGGCAGCTCAAAGGCACATTTAGCCCACTTCTCAGCCCTGGGTGGGAATGTCCACTCTGACATCACCATTGGCCCACTTGGCACACCTTGGCTTTAGAGAGTGCTTCCGGTGCACTCAAGACAAGCTCCAAATGTGCCTAAAACACAAGTGTGAGACAAACCAAGTCACATGCATCTTTGATCCTGTCAGGACATAATCAGAATCACAGCTGGGAGGAGAGGAAGCGTGGGAGTGGAGCCATGTCGTCGGGCTGACTGCAATTCTGCAGTTGGAGACAGCAAAACAACTTGGCCTTGAGCACTTTACCAGTGTTAGCATCTTACCCTTCTGGGTAAGAAGGTTCTGAGAAACAAATATCAGCTCCCTCCTTCAGGTCCCTTTCCCAAAGAGTGGATCAGACCCCTAGTTAGCCCCCAAACTGAACCGACCCTACAGCTCATCCCAATTAGACAGGAGCCACCCCTAAGCTCACACTTCTACCCCACCCAACCCCAGACACGGCTCCTCCCCTAGAGCCACGTGCAGCCCAGTTGCTTTCCTATCAGAAGCTGGTCCTGTAAATTCATAGTGAACCTGGGTGTCAGGCTGTGTGGTGTGAGAACAACACACAAACTTAAGTCTACAGTGAGCAAAATGAAAGAGGCTTGAGGGGGTCTTAGGCTTCCACCAGTAATCCCAAGCCCCATACTGCCTACTCCTTAACCAGCAGCAGTCCAGAGGCTGAGGACATCCTGAGCAGACCCGGGATGCCAGTGCAGCCTGGCCGCTGCACTTCTCTTTGGTGCTTCCTTGGAACTTTGTTTTTATCTCTTGTGGCTTTTTTTTGTTTTTGTTTTCCAGAGTGGAGCACTTAAGGAACCGGACTCCAGCAAGACCCCACCTCAGCGGCCACCCCCCCAAGGTTGTTTACAGTATATTCTCGACTGTAATGGCATTGCAGTAGGTCCAAAACAAGTCCAAGCTTCTTAAAGTGATCAGTAGTTAATTTTTCAAAGCAGAAAATTTAAGCCAAAAACGAAAAAAGAGAAAAAAAGGAAGGCGGGGAGGGAGCGGCAGACCCTCCGGATGGTGCCGCTGCTTGTCCTCTCAGTGCTGACTGGACCCTTTCTCCTATGCAGTGTCAGCTCCTTGTCTGGTTGTTTACCTGTCGCTGTTCGTGCTTGTAATGCTTTTACGTTTTCTGTATAACTTGTGGTTCCAGGGCTGTTTGTCAACAGTGTACACAAGAATCGTGCCTCTCAAGTCCAGTGTGACTATCTTCTGGGTGGTTTGATAGTGTTTTTAAAGCATCACATAGCAAGGGGTGAGATCTGTGCATAGGGTGGATGGGGAGAAACAGCCACCACCACAAAGAGACAGCCAGGCTTCTCTCCTCCTCCCCCAGGCTCAGACTCACCTCCTCCCACTTACCTCCACAAGTGCTTGGGATCTTCAGTGAACTGTGTCTTACTTCTTCCCTGCATGACTAGGGTAAATAGATAGCACTTCTAAGAGATTTTCAAGGTCTACTTTTCATAGTTCCATCTGTTGAATTTGAAGGCATTCATCTTTTTCTCCATCCGCTACAATCTGGTGTGAATAAGCTGGCTGTGCCTGTAGAGCTCTTGTGTTTTTAGTGATGAAATACAAAGAACCAGCTGCTTCCAGAAGTGTGCTCTGTATTTTATATACCTGTGTTCCCTTCAGTTTGATTAATTAACTGCAAGGCTAAAACATAATAAGGGGCTGCCAATGTGCAATATCCAAGTGATTTCATCTTTTCTGTGTGCTGATTCTCAGTGCCTGCAGTTGTTTCTTTGTTGTTGCTATTTCTAAACTGGCCGTGTGTGCTTCTGTGAAACTGGGGCTGCTGTGCATTCCTCAAAACTTGACCTGGGAACAGAACTGATTGCCCAGCAGTGTTGAACAGTGTGCAGGGGATGACTGACATGAGACCAAATCAGATATGTCTCCTGTTCCCTGAGTGGGCACTCTACCGACATAGCTCTGGGCTTGACCATTTTAGTTCTCAGTCTGGGCCTCTTTGGAGAACCCAAACCGGGGAACCTTCTGGAAAAATCTGGCTTAGATGTCGGTGTGTTTGTTGGACAGAGGCTCCATACCTTGGAGAACCATTGCCAGTGTGTCTGTCCTTCCTTCTGACGAGGAGCCTTAGGAAGATGATGTAGTTGTTAATTAAGCCAGAACTTGAGGGTCAGTGCCTCATCTTGCCATCTGTGAGCGGGGCTGGGAATGTGTTCCAAGTGGCCTTCTCTAGTCCCACAGCCCGTATGGGAGCTCATGTCAGCAGTCTGCCTTTTAGAAGAAATGCTTCTGGCTCTACTTTTACATTCCCCACCTTTGTGGTGACATGGCCAGGTACTGGCCCACCAGGTCTGAGGAGTGAGCAGTGTTGGTTGTATGTAACTGAGTCAAGGGTTACATGCCTTGGTTTCTGGAAAATTCTGAGGCTCTAGAAAAATGTGTATAGTGTGAATGTTGTCATCTGTGACCCTTCCCTTAGATAAAGATGGTGATCAATTGGTTGTAAATATATACATATATGCATATAGGCACTTCCAAGTGGATTAAGAAGCAGGCCCTTAAACACCTACTCTAAAGAGAGTAAAGGAATGTTTCCCAAAATGGAGGGATACAGTTTTTGTTTTTTAAATTTTTTTTGTTAAATGGTGAGCTGATGGTGGTGTTGCTTCTCTGCATGTTATCAGTGTGTTACATCCAGGTGCTTTCCATGTGACATTTGTGAGCCACAAATACAAAGTTGCCATTTGAATTTAGTCAAGCTACAGGGTGGTGTCAGCCAAGGCCTCTCAGGTAGGGGTTAGATGCTGATTACAGCTCCCACTGCCACACGCAAGCAGACAGCATCACCTGACTATCATGTGCCCTCAGGCAGCATGCTAAGGGACAATTCTGTGGCCTGGGGGGGCACATCTGTCACAGTGTAGGGTTTCTGTTCAGGTGTTCTGTTCCCATTTCTTTTCCCATGTTGTCCCCTGTTTTGTACTGATCTGGCTGGGTGGTCCTCAGCCAATACTGGAAGTGTGATGAAGCACCCCTCTTTTGTGATTCTCTTGTACAGCTCAATGTGCAATAAAGGAAAAGTTATATCTGTCTTCAGTGTTAAGTTGTAAAGTTTCTGGCTATTCGATTACCTGTGTACAGGTGGGAAAGCACTCAGGTTTGTGATACAAGAGGCTGAGCTATCCCGACTTGAAAGAAACACTGATGCAGTAACAGTGCTAATGAAGTAATAATCTTGGCATCAGATTTCAGGGGACAGAAGCTGGTTAACATGAAATAATTGGCTGGTTGTGTGGTTACCTGATGTGGCTTTGAACTTCTTATACATGCAGAATTCCACATATGTATTTTTATGTGTAACATACCCTGCTATTACTTGGAGACTGATGATAAAGGGGAGCCCATGCCACATAGAAGGAAAATGAGCTAGTAATCCTGGGTATGCAGTAGCACAGACACACTTCTGCCTCTGCAGAGGACATAGGAGTATTCTGGTTTCTAGGAAACTAACAGGGCCAGTCTTAGCTGTGGCAAGCCCATGAGTGTAAACTCTGGGATTGAGGCAAGAAACTTGATTTTCCAGGACAACTAGGAATCATCTCCATTAGTCAGTGTGTGCCCATGGGTCATCTTTTGACATAAAAGATGTGCAGATCCCCTCTGAAAATATGAACTGATTCCATACTTTCTGTCCTTCACCCCTTAGACAAAGGAGGGCTTTTTCTCAACAGGCCATCTATCTGATGGTTCTATGTCTCATATTGGGTAAAAGGTATGCTGTTATTAAGGGGGCTGTTTGCCAGATGGTGCCCACAACATCCCTGGGGGAGCTTGGGGTTTGAATGTCTGGAGAATTTCCCCCACACACCTGAGCAGTTTGTCATGCTGAGGCCCCTGAGGATGGCACTCAGGTAAAGAGGGCCTGGGAAGAAAGGGTTGATCCTGGTCGTGGGAGTTCATGCGCCAGTGAAGCCCAGGTGGGATGGGTGTGGCAATAGACACCTGCAGGCTTGGAGCAGGATGAAGGCAGCTCCATGGAAACAATGTCAGTCACTGATGAGCTTAAGGCACAGAATCACTTCTGAACAACTTTCTTGGCTGCTATCGTCTTTGAAATAACTACTATCTTTAAAAGATAATTGTAGGACTTTTAAATGATTTATGGTTGGAGAAACTGAGGCCCAGAGAAGCTTAGCATCTTGCTAGGGGTAGTGTCACTGGTAGAATATTTAAATGTTCTGATTCTAGTGTTTGTCCCCTGCTCTCTCCTGCATCTTCTATGTAGATCTGGTTTGTTTTTGTTTTTTTTTTTTTAAGGAATTCTTAGAGTGGGGTGGCTTCTTCCTGGGGACTTCTGGGAAGCAGAATGGAGTCCCTCTGGTCTGCAGACCTTCTGTAAGGGAGCTTCTCTCTGTGGGACTTTCCAGTCCTCTGCCTTCTTCCCTGCCCTTCTGCCTTCTGCTGTGACTAAGTTGCTGAGGCTATGAGGAGCACTCAACAGCTATATCTTGTCTAAGGACTCCCTTCCTATCCCTCAGAGCCTTGGGTAGCTTATCATTTTAATAATAATCTAACCACACCATTTGAGATATAGATTCTACTAAAGAAACCCTTTGAGATGGTTAAATTATGAAGTTTTTCTTGTACTGAACCTAGGGGGCCCTGGGCAACCCCAAGGAATGCAGCCCCCAGGCAAGGTGCTGCCTCCACGTCGGCTCCCCTCAGGACCATCACTGCCATCTTCTTCCTCTTCCTCCTCCTCCTCTTCTTCTTCCTCGGCTCCTCAGAGGCCGGGCGGCCCCACCGCCACCCACGGAGATGCATCCTTCAGCAGCAACTCCCTGGCAGAGGCCCCACCGCCCCAGGCTGCTGCATCACAGAAGCCCCAGGCTCACCCACAGCTCAAGTAAGATAACCCAGCAGTTCCTTAGCCCTTTTCTGTCCCTCCTCGTGGGCTGTAGGCCTCTGACCTGTGACAGAACCACCTTCAGGTTGCCACAGAGAGTTGGTGATTTGGGGGATGGGTTGGTAGTGGTGATGGTTGTGGGTGTTTGGTTTGTTTGTTTTTTGTTGTGTGAGAGAAGAATGCCCATAGTGACTTGGGAGGGGAGAAAAGAGGGAAATTAAATTTTGCCTCAGGTTGAGCAGGATGCCCACACCCACTGCTTTCTTCATGAGGAATTGCAGCAGGTACTAATCCACCTCTGTCTAGCCTTGTGCTAACTTGGGGCTCCCACTCTTTTTTTCCATGTCTCCTAAACTTAAAAACAAAGAGACAAAAAAAAAAAACACCTTAAAGTCTTCCTGACTTCTGACTCAAGGGTATGCAATCAGCAAGGCTGCCCAAAAGTAAAGGGAGAAATAGTTAACTCCATCGCAACTTTTACCTTCAGCTGTCTGGAGGAAGTGTAGGTAACAAATTTGGTACCCAGGAGTGCAAAAGAGATCCATCCTCCTTGGTATCCTCATTCTCAGGGGTCAACCCGGAGGCCCCTGCACACTGTTCTGCTATATAGAGAACTGTACAGAGCCCTTAGGAAGCAGTAGTTCTGTCCTTGGAAGGGTGGCCCCAGTGTGGTCTGCTCCACCCACTTCCCAGAGCCACACATGCTAGTTTTAATATCCCTATGCAGATTCTGTCACCACTCCTGGCAGAGATAGCAGAGGCTCCAGGGACATCGGTGAAGTGATTCTCAACGTGTGGGACACGAACTTATGGGAGTCAAATGATCCTTTCACAGGTGTCACCTAAGACCATCGGAAAACACAGATGTTTGCATTATGATTTATAGCAGTAGCAAAATTATATAGCTATGAAGTAGCAATGAAAATAATTTTATAGTTGGGAGTTACCACAACACAAAGAACTGTATTAAAGAGTCACAGCGCTAGGAAGGTTGAGAACCACTGTTCTAAATGATGGACAATAGTGAATATTCAGAAAAAGAGATAGAGAGAGAGAGAGAGAGAGAGAGAGAGAGAGGAACTTTCAGAGTCCAGGTGATCACCTGGGGGTTGTACACATAGAAGACAACTTTGCTCAGAGCCACCAATTAGTGGTAGAGTTAGGGCTGGGTCTTGAGTGTCCAGATGCTCACTTCTCTGGTCTTCTAGTCATACACATTGAAGAGGCATGGCTACTCTTGTTCTCCAGCTCAAGTCAGTAGTACTTCTAATATCCAACTTGTTGTGCCACCTCCTCAGTTCAACAGTTTGTCCTTGCTGATTGGGGTCATCACAGCTGCCCTGGCCCCAGTATAAAAGCAAGCCTCTGGTTTATTATCACCTCTGGGTTGAAGCAGATGAGCACAGCCAACCACTGGTGATGAGCTAGAGGCTTGTACCTGCTGCCCTCTGCTTGTGCATGCAGAAGTCTCCTTCCCCAGAGGCCAGCATGCTAGGGCTTGTCACCAGCCCTAATGAAAGGCAGGACACCTGTCCATAGTTCCTGTGGGAGGAAAGACTGACACACAGGTGGGACTTTCCTGGATGCACCCAGCATTTAGAAAAGGATGGAGATCCTAGAGGAGTCCTAGAGCCATAAAGACCCAGTAGGAGTCAAGAGATAAACCAGGCCACTGGGGAAGCCAAACCTCAAGTTTCCTCTTGCATTGTGGTGTTGGCTCCCCCCCCCCAGCCTTCAGCCTTCACAGTTTTTCTTTCTGAATCACTTGCTATGAAAAGATAAGTTCCGTGTGTGTGTGTGTGTGTGTGTGTGTCTGTGTGTGTCTGTGTGTGTCTGTGTGTGTAGGGGTAGTTGTTTTTTTATTATAATATTGCTTAATAACTGGCCCAATAAAGTGCCTCTTTTACTCCTATACACCCTGAATCCCTCAAACCGCCTATCAGGTTTCCTCTGAGAAAGGCTACAGGGGTGACTGTGACCACAGTAAGAACAGGGACATGGAGCTAGAGATGTAGCTCGATAAGTAGAATGCTTGCCTAGCATACACAGAGCCCTGGATTTGATCCCCGGCCCTGCATAAAACATGGAGTGATGGTACATGCCAGTCATCAAGCACTTAGGAGATCGAAGCACAAGGGTATGCTCAACTACACAGGGAGTTCAAGGTCAGCCTGAGCTACATGAGAACCTATCTTAAAAAAAATATAATAAATGCAAGACCAGGGAAACGGCGCCATTAGACTTTATAGATCAAGCTGAAGGCATTAGACTTTGTGGATCAAGCTGAAACAAGAGAAATAGGAGGAACCAAGAGGACCCAGAGGTCATCATTCTACCAAAATCTTCATGCCACATATGAAAAGCCAGGGCTAGAGTGACACATGGCTTGCCTGAAGCCAGACATGACTCTGTGGCAGAATCAAGTCTCTGAAGTTGAGTCCATTTTGATAGTTGATGAAAAAAATTGGCCAGGAGCCCACAAGTGCTGGTGTCTTCTTTCATCAAAGGAAAAGGGTGTGAGATGCCCATACTTAGAAGTTAGGGACAGAGCCTTTGAGTCGCCCACTCTTCCTGTTTCCCCTCGCACTTTTGCCCTTCTCTCTGGTCCCCACGCTGTTCCCATCCCTTCCTGTTTCAGCAGTACTGAAGGTGAGGAAGTAGCCAAGGACTTCCTAGTGCCTAGCACCGCCCTCTCAGCCACCTCCCGCTACCCTGTTCTCCCTGGGGAGGGAGTGGGGAATTCTTGTTGTACACCCTCCCATCATAGCCCTTCGCTGCCTCACTAGGAACACCCTCCTCATGTTCTCTCTGGTTTTTATCTTCAAGCAAGTCGCAGTCCCTGACAAATGCGTTCAGCTTCTCTGAGTCCTCCTTCTTCCGGTCTTCAGCCAATGAGGATGAAGCCAAAGCGGAGACCATCCGGAGCTTGAGGAAGTCCTTTGCCAGCCTCTTTTCAGATTAGCTCTTCAGATACACGAGGGCGCCCGGCCCAACCAGGAAAGGCATCTAAGACATTCACCAACAACAGTCTGCCATGTTTGGTGGCGATGTCCCATGACTTGACATGTGTGGTCCCTTCTTCTGTCCCTTTGTGCTCAGTAATTCGTGCAGCCTAGAAATGACCAGGCGACAGTCTCAGGGCAGGTGCCTACCCTGAGAGGGCCTGACAGGAGAGGAAAGGGCTGTTTCCCTGTAGTCTTAAGAGCTTTATTCTGAAGTCATTGTTGCTGTGAATTTAGTGGCCTTATTGTGACAGAGCCATTGTGTCTTACTCTTCCCTGTGAAGTCAGAATCTCCGTAATGGAGGACTCCTAGTAGCTTAACCCAGCTCAGATGCAGAGCTCAGCATGTCCTTATAGTCAGTGCTACCTGTGGGAAGAATACACTTACCTAGAAGTACTGTTGGCTCTGAGTTTTAGGAACTTTCCCCAAAGCTGGGTGTCCTATAGCACCTGTTGAAAGCACACTCACCTGACCCTGCTGTGGTAGTGAAGTTCCTGTGTCTGTTGAACCAAGAGAACCAGGACTGCTGTGTCTCCCTCTCTCCCCTCCAGAGAGCAGTTCTGTTGTGTGAACTGCAGTAACCTTGGCCTCCCAACGCTGCACTGTAGAAGAGAATGCATGCCGCTATAACAGCAGTACGCCAGCCTTTGTGTTCCTCACCTAATGAATGTCAAGACTTCGGTGTAATAAAAGCAGCAGCATTAACCAGCCTTTGATTCAGCCCTGAGGTTCCCCTGTCTAGGTTGAGCACATACATGGGGCATGCAGATGCGTTTGTGAGTAGGGAGTGAAAAGTCCAGGAGGGTAAAACTGCTGTTGATGGGGGTGGGTGTGTGTGTGTGTGTGTATGAGAGACAGCAGGTGTGTGTCTGTGTTAAGAATGTGTCTGGGCCGGGCGTTGGTGGTACACGCCTTTAATCCCAGCACTCGGGAGGCAGAGGCAGGTGAATCCCTGTGAGTTCGAGACCAGCCTGGTCGACGGAGCGAGTGCCAGGACAGCCTCCAAAACAATACAGAGAAACCCTGCCTCAAAAAAACAAAACAAAACAAAACAAGAATGTGTCTGGACTTTACATCACATGCTGACACTCCTGTCAGCTCCCCAGTGCAATTGTCTCCTCTAGAACTGCTGAGTTACCATCAACAGCTTGGCATTTCTACCCATTTGATTCAATTCACAGACTCTAATCTGCATAGCACCCCAGCTGGCATATCAGCCAAGTTAGACCCACTCTCCCATCGTTCATCAGTATCCTCAGCTGTAGCTCAGGAGGCCTGAAGGCCTGCTGCTGGGGTGGGCTCTGAGGGATTTTACTCTGACACCCTCATGATTCTATGAGGGTGTTTCCAAAGACTCTGAAGATAAATTTCACATGTTTAAGAAAAATAAGTGTGTTAGCATTTTAGCTACATAATTCCCTGGATGCAGTATGAATTCAACAAGTTAACACTCCTAAAAATGCCACTGTCTAGCCCCTGCTCACAAGCAGGGATTCCAAGAGGTCGGAGAATGAATTTTGGTGGTGCCAAATCTCCTTACTGAGTCACAATTATCCTGTGTTTTAGGATCTAAGGACCGAGGCAGGTAAGACAAGACGTAGAATCCCACCTCACCCATTGAATGGCACTTGATGGGTGATGTACTTCCATCCACAGTACACATACTTAGGGCACGACAGCCAAACAAAAGACAGGATCTCTCTCTCTCTCTCTCTCTCTCTCTCTCTCTCTCTCTCTCTCTCTCTCTCTCTCTCTCTCTCTCTCTCTCTCTCTCTCTCTCCTTCCCTGCCCCCCTCCTGGGAATGGATCCCAGGGCCTCAGAGCCTCACTCATGCTAGACAAGTACTGTACCTCTACCTGCATCCTAGTGAAAGAAAAGGGTCACACAAATCTTAGGTTTTGTTTGAAGAAATGACAGCACATCAAAATTCAGCAACTTGTTTAAGGTCATCCAATTGGTCAAGTGGTGGAACTAAAATTTAAACCCAAACAATAGGGGCTCTGAATGTGACTCCTTGGGTACAGCACCTGCTATACAAGTATGAAGACCAAAGTTTGGATCCTCAGAATTCTTGGAGGAAAAAATCCCAGGTGAGTCTGGTAGCCTGCCTATAATCCTAGTGTGTGGGAGGCAGGGATAGGGAATCCCTGGTGGAAACTGGCTACCCTGACCAGCTGAAACAGTTCAAGATTCAGCCAAAAACCCTGTCTCAATATATAAGGTGGAGAACAAAGAAGGAAGACATCTAGAATCAACCTCAGGCCTCCACGTGCTCACACATATACATGTGTCTCTGTATACATGTGCTCACATGTAGATGCATACACATATGTATACTGCAAAGAGAAAGCCAAGCAATAGCACAGTAGAGTTCATAGCCTTAATCACTTTGCTATATTTTAATCAATCTTGCAGGGTCAATAAGAGATAATTTTATCAATTTTTCATAGGATGACTACATAATATACAAACCTAGCCAAGGGGGAAGGAATGAGAGGTGGTGGGCTTGTCACCAGTGTTGACCCATTGGCCTAAAACCATGAGTAACATGCACTGTGCATCTTATTCTGTTCAAATATAATTCTGGTTCTTAAAAAAATTACTCATTCTTCCACATGTGATCTCAAAACCAAAACCACAAGTAGCTTATTTAGAAAATGAGTCACCCTGGAAGGACTGTTGGGGCAACAGAAAGGGGAGGTATTTACCATAGTCATTCAGTGCCCTAGTCAAGGGATACAGGGATTCTACCCAGCCCCTACTAACAGATCTGGACCAGAGGTGGGGGTGTCCCATTGAGAAACAGACCTCTTGGCATTTAAAAAAGATGGTCACAGAGACTCGGGAAACAGTACCACACAATAGTTCAACATCCAGTGAATAGTGTGAGTAAAATGATCAAAAGTTGGGTCAAATGGTTGACCCTAGTCTGCTGTAGATTCCTAAACTTTTAGTCTGTAGGCCAACTGACTGCCATGTATATTAGATTACCTTTCTGTAACTTATTGGAATTCCCTCTGACATCCTCAGCTCAGACGAGTAAACAAAAAGCTTCATCCCTGCCCTTGTGGGGCTCCCCACCACGCAGATCAAGGTGAATAAATTCTGTTCATTATGTATTTGTAGGTAATTCTTTTTTGTATACTTATTAAGCTCAACAAATTTCATGGAAGAATATAAAACTGAAGGTTTCTGCATTCATAAAATCCACAACTGTCAGGGGAGATGATGTAAATAGAAAAGGCAAGTGTACTGTCTTAAGGAATGCAATCATGGTGTCAGCTTGGAAAATAATAAAGCTTGGTAGCTATCAATGAGAACATGGGAAACTCTACACTTATACATTGCTGGTGGGAGCATGTGTGGGCACTACATCCAGTGCCCAGCTATGCTTCAGGAATCTGATTTCTGAACACTGCTAGGGACTTCATCTACACAAGGAAGCAAAAGAATATTTGTTGCAACATGGAAAAAAAAACAACCAAACATGAAAACAAACAACTGTTCCTCATGAAGGAATTAAATCATATATTGTAACTCATTCATAAATAAGACTGATTTAAAATGTGAGGAATTCAGATGAGTTCTGATAAGATGTGGAAAGAGAATGAGTAAGATGAGTTACGTTAGTGTAAGATGGACAACAAGCTGTACGTGTCTCAGTGGAGCATATGTCTAGCTCCAGGTCAGAAAAGCCTACATGGTAGGTAGGAGAGAGCTGGGAAGAGTCCACAAGATTGAGAGGCCTGTCTGCTGGGGGAGGAGTGGGTGCAAAGAAAACAAGAGTTTTTCAGTTGAAAGCAGCTACTAGTTTTACACCTCTTTACAGATGAGAAAATTGAGGCTCAGACACTTAGAGCATTTGCCACAATCCTAAAGGGAGTTAGTGACATAGACAAATAAATGAGCTTTAGTCCTGTCTCTACGGTCATTCAGAATATGTCCTTCCTGAGACAAATGGAATGGAGAGGTGTATCATTTTTAAAGAGCGGTGTATCAAGGTCAGAAGGAAGGGTGAAGACAACAGTGTTAGCCGGCGGCAAGAGCCTGAGTCAAATTTGAGTTTGTACCCAGGCTCTGCTAATTATTGGCTAATTGATTTGACCTTACAAGTGATTAGCTTTTCTGTCTCAAGTTTTCCTTTTCTGGGTCAGTTTCAGGATTAAATGAGCTAAATGTCTGCTACCAACAATGGCTGCTTCTGAGACCATCATAATAAATTCCACTTCTGTCTATCTCAAAGAGCACACTTGTCAGCACCCAGTCCCCTTTCATATGACTCCTCCCAAGGAAGCCAAGTGCCTTTCTCCAGCTCCCAGATTAGTGAGCCTCTAGGGCAATTTAAACCCATCTGAAATGACCTGAGGCTGTAGCTGTTGACCGACAATTAGAGTTGAGGGTGGACACCTGGAGAAACAGATGCTGCGGCTGCCAGGCTTCCCACTGGCAATGATATAGTGTGAATGCACAGACACAGACACAAGCATCAGTAACCTTTGCAGGCATAGAAATAAAAATCCCATTAAAGAGAGATTCTCACTATGTAACCTTAGTTGACCTAGAACTCACTACATAGACCAGGCTAGCCTTAACTCACAGAGACCTGCCTCTGCCTCCCAAGTCTTGGGAGAAAAGAACAGGCACCACTATCCTGGCTAATAGTTTTCCAGTATATTTTTTAGATTTATTTTTTCATTTTTATTATTTTTAATGTGAGAGTATGGGGTGGGAGCTGTATGTGAAGGCTGGTGCCGAAAGAAGCCAGAAACCTGAGATCACCCTAGAGCTGGAGTTACAGGTAGTTGTGAGCCAAAATCCTAGCTGAGCTGGGAATTGTACTCAGGTTTGTTGGGAGAGCAATGCAGGTGCTTTGCATCTGAGCCATCCCTCCATCCTATGGTGGACCTATTCTTAAACACACCTCCTACACTGTCACTCCCGCCATGGCTTGGATTCCTCCAAAGCAATCCCTCTGGGAGACCAAACATTTATTCTAGCCAGACTGCTACTCTACTTAGGCACAGAAAATAATTGCCTTCAGATCTGTCGTAAGTACATTATTTGAATTTCTGTGACTTTTAGAAGATCAGGAATTTTAAACCTAGGAATCCAGAGATTTCCTTCATGAACTGCTTTGTGTATTCTCTGTGTGTGGTAGCAGAGTTATGACATAAAGGAAATAATTAAGAATTGTCATTTTAGGGATTTAAAGGAAACAGTCTCCCTGAGAATCAAATTGAAGGGTTGATCTATATTATAATGTGAGGTTCAAAGCATATGACCATAAATGTGTGAGAATTTTTTAAGACAGGGTGTCATAATTGAATGCTCTGTTTCTATTCATAAGTACCCGTGAACTTCAAGTTTGTGAGCTGTAAATATGTAGAAAAATAATGCAATTAGTCATTGCTCCTGGTTTATCCTCTTACTGAACACCCCAATCAGTTTGAGAATTTGCAGTTTCTCTTATGGTCACACACACTACATACACTAGTCCACTGGACTGTATTTTCATGTTTCTTTGTGGATCCCATTCCCCCTCTATTTTTATCAGGGTGATAACCTGACAGTCAGGGTGGAAGGGGCAATCAGAAACCTGGTACAGGGGCCTCACCCCATTTCTAGATGAATGCTCCTTAAGGAACACTCCTCTAATCATTTTCAGGCTCTTCCATATCCATACCCATCTCCTCTGATAAGAATTCCCACCCGTCTGTTAACTCCTTCAGGCAGCTCTCGGAAGAGAACCACAACTACTCCAGCAGATCAGTCTCAGTTCCATGACCCTGGTTAATAAAAAAAAAAAAAGAAAAACAATTCTAGTTCTAAATCTAGTTTTCAGGGGAAGGTTGGCTCTGTTGGTTTAGTCCCGAGACAGCAAAGGTTTGAGTTCTTGAATCTCTCTGGAAGTCTGTGGTAATGACAGGAAATCACTTGGCCCATAGACAACTCCAAAAAGGATGAACTACCAAGAGGAGATTTCAAACCACCCTGGTTCTGATTAGCTGTGGCAGTGGATTGGAATAAATTTAGGCCGTTCCTTTTGCCTTGGAAGTTTCACTAAGGCTGATACACCATAACGCTAATCTAGAGAGCCTTTGGGTTTGAATAGTCAACATTAATACAAAGGGTTCATCTGGTAGAGTGCTTGCCAGCATGCACGGGGTCCTGGCTTTGATCCCCAGCACTGTATATGGGTATGGTGGGGCAAGCTCACATCCTCAGCATTTAGGAGGTGAAGGTGGGCTGATTAAAAGCTCTAGGTCATCTTTAGTTACATAGATTGAGGGTGTCCCGGGTTACATGAGGCACTGTCTCCAAAACAAAAGAACCAGCATTACAGCAAACAATATAGTCCACATAATGTTAGAAAGACAGTTGGTTATTTCTTCTTAAGGACCATCCTTTTGTTCTGCTGGCCTTCCATATTAGGGCCTCAGTTCATACCTCCACTGCCATAGCTTTTTCATGGGGCTTCCTGCTGAACTCTCCTACCCATTTTTACCAGATACATTCTATTTAAAATATCTGACCTTGTCATTTTCCTGATCAGAATCTTCCTGGTGAATCCCCAGGCTTAGGAAGCAGAGTTCAAACTCCTGAACTTGGTCTTGAAGGCCCTCTGGAGAGTAATCTCTACTTCCCAGAGAGATAGCATGTCCAGTGGTTAAGTAAGTCTACATGACCTGGGTTCATGTTGGTACTGGGTCTACCACTCGCCAGCTGGGAAACCTTGGCAGATGACTAAATTCTAAACCTCAGCTTCCTCATTGGCTAAACCTGCCTCCTGTGGTTGTTGTAAAGATTAAGTGAGATAGTACATCCCAAGCTTCCCAGGCTGGTCCCTGACACAAAAGAGGAAGACCTTGGAGCTGTCTGACTCTCATCCGTGCTGCTTTACAACTTCATCTCCCCATTTCAGTTGCAACTACACTGATAGAAACTTCAAGATCCTTGTTTCTGTCTTCTTACACCACCCACAGGCTCCAACTACAATGCCTTCTTGTCAGCCCCTTGAAATTGAGTGCATGTGTGAGTGTGTGTGTGTGTGTGAGTGCTTAAGAATACCTGCGTGCATGTGTGCCTGTATGTGCATGCATGCACAGAATGCATGTGCAGGTCAGAGGACAATTTGCAGAAGTCATTTTTCTCCTTTCCACCTCACATTTTCCACCATGTGAGTCTTAGGGATCAAACTCTGGCAAGGCTTGGTGACAAGTGCCTTGATTCATGGAGCCATCTTGCCAAGCCCAAAGTTGCTTTCCTTGTCCTCATTGCTTTAAAATCATATACATCCTTCAAGGCCCAGTTGTAATATCACCTATCTCATGAAATACTTTCTGCCCCATTAACTACTCTCTCACAATGGCTCTCCCTCCTTTAATCTCTTCAAAAATACCCATCACCTCTAATAGTTATGAATGATATGTTTTGAAAGCTCATGTCATTTTGTTAAAAATGTACCATCTATTTTATCTTTCATAATTTCAACCACTCTTTTTGTGTGGTTTAACACACCTTTAGTGTGTATGTGGTATATGTGTATATGCACACACTGTGACAGGTGTGCTCACTGTGTGTGCACATGTGGAGGTCAGAGGACAACTTTTGGGAGTCAGTTTTCTCCTTCTACCATGTGAGTCTGGAGGCTTTAATTCAAGTTGTCTGACTTGACAGCAAGCACCTTTACCTGCTGAACATCTCACTGGACCTATGCTTTTTTTTTAACTGGGCCCCTTACTGAGCCTTGGGCTTACCCTTTCAGCTAGGGATCCATCCATCTCCTTCTGCATAGCTACAAATGCACACCCCAGTGCCCAGATTTCACATGGTTGCCACTGATCTGAATTTGGGTCCTCATGCTTGTGTAGAGTCTTAGGGTTTCTATTGCTGTGAAGAGACACCATGACCACAGAAACTCTTATGAAGGAAAACATTTAACTGGGGCTGGCCTACAGTCCAGAGGTTTGGTCCATTATTATCTTGTCAGGAAGCATGGTGGCACACAGACAGATGTGGTACTAGAGAGGTAGCTGAGAGTTCTGTGTCTGGATCCACAGGCAGCAGGAAGTAACAGTGACATGCACTGGCCAGGCTTGTGCTTCTGAGACCTCAAAGCCAACCCCCTAAAGACACATCCAAAAAGGCCACACTTCCTAATAGTGTCACTCCCTATGGGCCTAGGGGTCATTTTATTCAGACCACCACATGTAGCAAGCACTTTACTCACCGAGCAACCTCCCCAGCCCCATTGTTTATTTTTTAGTGTTGTATATGCATGTGTGTGTGTGTGTGTGTGTGTGTGTGTTTATTTGTGTGCTTGTGCCAGTGGGCCTAGAGACTGGAGGTCAGCCTTCAGCATTGTCCCTTAGGTATTGTCCCCCTTGTTTTTTTGAGAAAAAACTGGGGATTATGTCCAGAATATGCACTTTACCACCTGAGCCCCAGCTCTGTTATTGATTTTTAACGTTAAATTGTTTCTTTAGCTTTCTCCAAAGGCCTAGTTTACATCTGAACCCCTTGCTTTCCACAGATTTTTATTGCAAAGATTTTCAGAGAGGTGAACTGGCCAGTGAACATCTTGTACTCACTGCCTACATGTGCAACTAGCATGCCCTTATCCTCGATTCTCCCACATGGTGCTTCACACACTTCCCACAGGCTGTTTATTTGTGTGTTTTCTGTGGCCAGTTGCAGACAGCAGTCAGCTTCAGGAATCACTCATACAAAGCAGTTTGATCTGCTAAAAACTTTGAAGAAGACCCGAGTCATCCAACTATACACATTTAAAAAGTTAACATTCTAAGATATCAAGCAATTAGTTTAACATTGCTTAACCAAAGAAAAGGAACTGAAAAATCTACTATTCTGCCAGGTCCCAGAAACAAACCAAGTAAAGGCTCTGCCCTTGTGGACCACGAAGTTTAGTGGGGGAAGACTGATGTTGGATGCAACATTATAAAGAGGAAAATAATAGTGAAGGAGCCAGCTGAGTGTGGTTGGAGAAGGACTCTAGAAATGAGTTATTAAAAAAAAGTACAAAGACATCCCAAAAGGTAAGTACTGGGCCTTTAGTGCTAATCTCCAAATGCTTTCATGTGTCAGTCATCTCTTTATCTTCCACAAGACCTGGTGATGAGCCTGCGAAATTGTTGTAATCACAGCACATGCCCCACACGTCCCTGCAGAGGAGAGCACGTGCTCAGAGGTAGACATGAAAGTGCAGCCTGGGCAGGAAGCGTGGGGCTGTCCTCCTGGCTCAGTAGCTAAAGCAGTGACTAGAAACACCAGCCTCTGGGGTCTAGGGAAGAGAGGCTGAGGGTAGATCCCAGGAAGGCAAGAGAGACTTTAAACTCGGGGAGTATGACTGGGGCAAGAGCAAAGGATTACAGAGGTAACATTTAACTGTGAGGGGCCCCAGAGCGGGCCTTACTTTCCCGGCATCCTGAGAACATGAAGGAAACATGGCTTTTCCTTGGAACTGTCATAGGTTTCCCTCCCGATGAATTGTTTGGCAGTTCATGGTGTTCCCTTCAAGTTTGTATTTCTGGGTTCTCTTTTACCTCTGTAAGGTAAAGAAATGGATCCATATTTGGTGTAAAGGAAGTCAGATCTGGGGCTGCAGCTCACTGGCAGTACTTGTCTAGTATCTGTGAGGCACTGGGTTCGACACCTCCCCTGGCACCAGTAAAGCAAGGGGAAGTTAGAGATGTGTCACGTCCCTAAATTCAGGCTTTATACTTCTGACGTCAGAGGTTAACCATGAAACAAAGCAAATAGGTTGGTCAAATACATCCTCAGTGGGATCCTTTCTCCCCGGGTTGCCATTTTCAAAGGCATCAGTGTATCTAGACAGACAAGCTTCCTTGTTTCTTTGCTTTCAAATTATTTTGTATTTACTAAATATACCAGCTATGGATAGTCCTCGAATTTTGCCTAACGAATAGATGTGACCAATGGGAAGCGTGAGTGGCAGAGCCTTGTCTTGGATCCTCCAGTGTCTTTTCTTTTATTGTTGATATATTCCCACTACTGCCAAGAGAGCTTGCCTTCCTCTCCCCGACATGGGGCTGTGTGATTGGACCTTTTCAGCTAGTGGCTTGGAAGGCAGCACAATCACTCTATACTTGGAACAACTCACTGAGATCTTCCAGTACCACAAAGCAGTCCTATTGGGCCTTAGAATAGATGGGCAGGTGTAGCACAGCCACAGCCAGTTTACAGCTGCCGGGATCTGGATGATAAATACATGCCTATGTTGTAAGAAATTGGTATTTCATACCACAGCTGAGTGATAAATATCAACAAAAATGTATTCAGAATAGGCCTCCCCTGGAGTTTTGCCTTGAGTGGGTGAGGTTTCTCAAAAAGCTGGTTTTTGAGCTGGTTATTGCAACATGACATTGCGAGCAGATGGTTTAGAAATGAAGGGAGACTCATTTGAGTAAATGGGTAGCATTAGAAGAGTGAGGCGGATACCCAGGGCAATGGCATTCATGGAAATTTCACTTCTTTGTGTTAGTCTGTTGTCTTCATTTTACCCTAGAAGCTCAGCTTCTGTCAGAACTGTGGCATTTGAAATAGCAATTATTGAGAGAGGGGGTTGTTTTTAATATTCAAGCATCCTACCCCAAAATTAACCCCCAGTGCCCCAGGCACCAACAGGCTTTCTTGTTGGGTTAGTTTTGATGGGTTTTGTGCTGGTGATCCAACCCGGAACTCTGACATGCTCCATCACCCCAATCAAGACTTTCTTGATTTTTGTCTGAAAACTTGATTCTAGATTTTATCATGTGATAAAACTGGACGTGGAGCAAACCTAGAGCAACTCTCCATCTGGAAGGTTCCATCTGGGAAGGCAGTGTAACCCAGCCATGCCTTCTGCAGGATCTCCTGAACCTTGAGGGGATGGACAGGCACCAGGAATAGAATGAGTATATTCTTGCCAAACCAGTTGACCTGCATCTCCAGCTACTCACTAATTAGGCCACCATTTTGGACTTTGATGTTGCAGTTTTCAAAAGCAAACACTGCTTTTGTTCAAAACCCCGAAGTATAGCCTCATAATGTGCTTGCTACTCCCAGAATCAGCTTCCCCCATCCTTTCTAAAATGTTAGACCAGATAAAAAGCCCGGAGCGCCACTTTCGTCATCGTGTAACCCTGACTCACATACCCAGAATAATTCCCCACAGCCTAGAGCACAGACACCAATCTTCTGCTTATCATCAAGGCCTTCAGCAAACAGAAGCCAAATCCACTCTGAGCTTGCTGCCCCAAAAGTCCCTGCCCCACATTAATGGTCTCCGAACTGTCCCCCCACTGTAACTTCCGGCTCACGTCTGCTTCTTGATTTTTGTCTGAAACAAAATCAGTTTCCTGCTCCCTTCTGTTTGTCCACATATCTCCACCTTTAGAGCCCCCTCTTACAGTTTGCCATGAAGCTATCTCTGATGACCCAGTGACCAAGGATCCAGACCTATCACTGCTGTACTGACATGAGGCTACAGAGACCTTTTGGAGCCCATTGTCTGCCTAAAAGAAGTCAAAGATGAGCTGCAGAGATGGCCCAGCTGCTAAAGCTTAGACTCACAACCAAAAAGAAGTTAAAAAAAAACAAACCCCTGTCATTTGTTTTTTGATTCCCTTAGGGATTATAGCTTGAGCTAAATGTATAGGATACTTATGACTTTCCAGCCTTTTAGGCAGGGCCAGTTTCAGCCCCCTAAATGCTCACTAAGGGGCCGTTCATTTGTTTAGAATTAGAGATAAATCCAAAGACCCAAATCACCTCTTTAAAGCATTATCTGCTCAAAATCCTTTCAAAACCTGGACCCCCCTTCAAAGTTCTGAGTCCTCAGGACTCGTGGAGAAAAAGCCCTGTAAGACAGGACATGTGCTAGGAAATCCATAAACCATAAATGTTAAGCTTTCTCTTTGGTTCTTGAATATTATTTTTTTTTGAGACAAGGTTTCTCTGTGTAGTCCCAACTGTCCTGGAAACTCCCTCTGTAGACCAGGCTGGCCTCAAACACAGAGCTCTGCCAGCCTCTGCCTCCTGACTGCTGGGATTAAAGGTGTGAGCCGCCGCCACCACCACCTGACTTTGAATACTATTAAAAGGGTTTTGATGCAGAACTTAAATTTGCAGAACTGTAATGGATTTCTTCTTATTATCCAGGGATGGGGGTAAGTCACACCCCCTGATGTGGTTAGTCTCTCCATAGTCCCCATACCACGCCCTGAGGCAATCCTTGTTCCCTGCCCTGGAAAGCCGAGTCTTTAAACACAGTTTATTACTGTTCTAGTTCCCACTAGAACCAACCCTGCTACCCAGGGTATATGGCAGGTAATTGTTCACCAGCCCATCTCCAAACACCAGGCATTCAGCATCCCACCTCAGCAGCAGCTAAGCAGAGCGCCGTTATCAAAGGAAGAGGCAGATGCAGCTCAGTACAAACTCCTGGGGTGCACAGGGCCTGGCCCTTCAACAGAGAATAACAGGTGCTTGCGTGTGCCCAGTACTGTATCTGCAGTGGTGGGAAAGGCCGAGTCGCATCTGGATCAGTGCCCACAGCCTCCAGCCCACAGGAGGCAGGCCAGCAGCAGGAGGTGCTCCACAGAGGGCAAGTACCTTGGAAAATAGGATTGGGCTCTCTGGCAGTATTTTATCCTTACCACCGCTTCAAGCCTGGGGCTGATGGCTGATTGAAATATCATTTTAATTAAAACATTTACCCTAAGTGACAGGAGCAATCTAATGAAAGATTATGAAGACTAAGCATAGTATTAAATGTGTCTGTACATTGCTGTTTTGTCACAACAACACTCACGGGCCTCCTTTCTGTTAGGAAGGCCAAGATCATCAGGGGCCTCTGTGGTTAATAGCACTGGCTGCTCTTGCAAAGGACTAGGTTTGATTTCCAGAACCCACAGCTTACAACTGCCTGTAACTTCAGTTCTAGGGGATCTGATGCCCTCGTCTGACCTCCATGGGCACCTGAATGCATAAATCTAAAAAGAAAAACAAAACCAACATTACACATCTGAGATCAGAATGTACTTTAACTCTTGCTAAGAAGATGGGGTTTAGACAGTCGGGAATGGTGGCACACACCTTTAATCCCAGCACCGGGGAGACAGAGGCAGACAAATCTCTGTGAATTCAAGGCCAGTATGGATGACAGAGTGAGTTCCAGGACAGCCAGGGCTACACAAAGAAACCCTGCCTCAATAAACAAGGCATGGAACAGATGTGCATGTGAAAGGAATTATGGGAAGAAAGAGTCTTTGGACCAAGTTTCACATTCCAGAACTGGACAAAAGTACTGCTTTGACGTTTAGGAGCACAGTGGGGAATTAAGCTCCCTACCAGTGGTTTTCCAGAGCCTCTCAGTATAACCCCAGGCAGGGCAAAACCAGAGCCCCTCTGAGCCCTGACGTAGGTGTTATTGCCTTTAAGGAGCCCTGGGCCCTCAGAGGCCTGAGGGCTTGGAGACAGAGGGAAAGAGAAGGCTCAACTTTACATGAAGGAAGTGACTTGTTCAAAAATCCAGTAGGCTCTCCTTATCCTTCTTCTGGGTCACATCAATGGATCAGACCTACGCTGGGCTCTGGCTGGCATATACTGTTAGCCTGGGATGGTGGCAACAGTACTGAACAAGTACAGACTATTGTCATTATTTCCTAAACAATACAGAGCTCCTGTTCCTATGGTGTTTCCATGGTGTCAGGCATGATGGGAAGTTAGAAACAATCTTAAGTGCTCAGGAGAATGTGCCAGGTCCTATGCAAACATCACACCATGTAGAGGGGACTTGACCATTTGTGGGTTTCAGCAACCACAGGAATCCTGGGGCCAACCTTTTAGATAATATTGTGTTTTAAAGACAGTCTGAAAGTACACTCTATGGTAAGGTCGTGGCTTCTCGAGCCAAATTAGGAAAAAGCAAGATGGCCAGGATTAGCTTTTTGTAGGTCTGTTCTAGTCCATGGGTCAAGCGTCACTAAGCGCTAGATGGGAACATGGATATCAAAAAAACATGACCAAAATCAACATTTCTGAGGGAAAAGGCTTGCAAATCCTCTAAGCATAGAGTTCAAGCCATCTTGTGGAAGCAGGAAAGCACACCTTTGCACATCAAATGAACTTTGTGTTTTCTGCTGAAAATAGTAGCTGTGCCCAGCTACAGATCAACCAGGCACTGGCCAAGGTCCCTCCACAGTACCAGTGTGGGAATGGGACTGACTGGCAGTCCTTGCTGCATAGTCAGGTAGAGTTAGTATGTGATATCCACTCCTAGCATGGCCACACCATGAAAAGCCCGTGATGGGATAAAGTGACACGAGGCAGTAGCCCTGAAACCAGACGGCTATGCTTAGTGGTGGCCAGAACTGGGGTTGGAGTTCTCCACTTTTGCCACCTGTGCTTTGTCCTGAATTCATCTCCTTTAAGAAGTTTTCTACCCAACTGAAGTCACTCCACTCTGCCCTGCTGCCAGGCTCGGCATGAGTCACGATATGAAGACGTTGGTTTCCTCAGAAAGCATAAAATCAGAAGAGAGAAGCAATCATTAAAATCAGATTTTTCCCTGATCTGCATAATAGACACTTAGAACTGGAAGGGATGTCAGAGGACATCAAGCCCCAACGTACCCATCGCAAACTTGGCACGGAGCTGTGCAAATCAAGTTTGCAAGGGCCCACAGATCAGCAGCTAAGCTTCATGCTTTCAAATCCTGTTATTTACAATTTTGCAATATTGCAAAAGGGATGGAGAAAGATAAAAGAAATGGGAAAGCGTCTATTCTCAAAATATATTATCAAAGAGTTCTGTGATCAAAGGAGAAACATGAAATGATTCCTTAATTTTCTAGAAAATGGATATTTTAGCATCTCAGCAGTATGATTAAGTGATGCCAGAAAGAAATTGGTAATAGTAATTACCCATGTTAATGAACATCAAAATAAATTAAGTATGTAATGAAGAAGTAGAGTTATCAATGGGAAGGAAGCAAAAGAAAAATTGATAAGGATAAAAGCAAAAGATAAAATTAAAAAATTAAATGGGCCGGGCAGTGGTGGCACACACCTTTAATCTCAGCACTCGGGAGGCAGAGGCAGGCGAATCTCTGAGTTTGAGACCAGCCTGGTCTACAAGAGCGAGTTCCAGGACAGCCTCCAAAGCCACAGAGAAACCCTATCTCTAAACACCAAAAAAAAAAAAAAAAAAAAAAAACCAACCCAAAACAGAAATGGAATTTAAAAAGCTGGTTCAATTGGAAGAATTAGCTAACTTTTTTTTTAGTGAGAAGCATGAAGATACCAAGTAAGAAATGGTAACCTGATGGTCAGAAGAAAGAATATCTGGAAGTCTACATGATAATTGGATAGAATAGTGATTCTCAAACTTCGGGCGCTCCTAAAATGCTATGATGGGGCCTGGGGTGTGGCACAGTGGTGAAGGGAGAGCAAAGCACCCAAGGGGCTCTAGGCTCCACCCCAGGACCCAAAAGAGGACTGAAAGGGACTTTCAGTATGTTGGTTGTATCTGTGAAGATTCACTGTGACCAACAGTAAATTGGAGGATTAAAAACCATCCATCATACCGATTAAGAAGTGCATTAAATAACTCTTAAGATCAGTTTGAGAAAAATTGGCATGTTTACAGTGCTGAATGTACTAGTCCATGAATATGGTACGTCCCATTTACTGAGGTGTTTAATTTTCTAAGTAACTTCCTGTGGTTTTCCTCTGTGCAGCTCTGTCATATCTTTTGACAGATTTCTCTTCTTTGAGATTTACTTTCTTTCCTGTTATGCAGGTGTAATTTAAGATTTGCATTGTCTCAGCAGAGCCTGGTGATGCAGGCTTGTAATCTCAGCTATCTGGGAGGCGGAAGCAAGAGGATTGCAGCTTCATGGCCTTTCTGGCTACAGAGAGATTTGAAGGCCAATCTGGGTACCTAGTGAGAGTCTTGACTGAAACCTGGAAGGAAGAAGAGGCCTGGGTTACAACTCAGGGGTCAGAGACTTGCCTAACACACATGACACCTGAGGTTCAGTCTCTAGTGCTGATAAAAATAAGTTGTATTCATTTATTTATGTCTAGTGTACAGAAATACAGTAGATGCTTTTGTAGATTAACCTGGTACCAGTAATCCAAGCTCACATACTTCAGTAGTTGGATAATCTTGGATTCTATATATTGCAATCTTATCATATGTGAACCATGACATTTCTATTTCATTTTTTCTTGTCTGTATGCTTTTTTTCCCTCTCTGGACTTAAACTTCTTATATAATGCTGCCCGATATAGATATAGCAGATACCTTGTAAGCAGAAAATTTTCCATTAAATATAATCTGGAGATTTCTTTTTCTTGTCTTCTTCAATACACTATTAGATTAAGGAAGCATCCCTATATTATTCATTATTTTGTCAAATGATGTTTGTTTGGTATGCAATCACCTGGGGTTTCAAACCTTCACATTTTTCATTTGTGAATTAAATTATTTGACTTTCAAACTGTAAATCAATTTCTAACTCCTGGGATTAACAAGACAGGAATTGGGGGTGATGGGAGCTGGAAAGATGGCTCAGTGATTAACAACACTGGCTGGTCTTGCAGAGAACCAGGGTTCAGTTCCCAGCACCCACATAGTGACTCACAACTGCGTGTAACTCCAGTTATGGGGATCTGATGCCCTCTTCTGGCCTGCATGTATGTGGTGCGCATACACACATGAAGGTAAAACACTCACCCTCATAAAATAAAACTGTATAAATCTTTTTGTTTTAAAGATTTGAGCCAGTCAGTGGTGGTACACACCTTTAATCCCAGCACTAGGGAGGCAGAGGTTGGCAGATCTCTGAGTTCGAGGCCAACCTGGTCTACAGAGAAAGTTTCAGGACCAGCTTCAAAGCTACACAGAGAAACCCTGTCTTGAAAAACAAAGCAGAACAAAACAACAACAACAAAACTCTCAAAACCAAAACCAAACAAACAAACAAAACTAAGACTTGGTTATAATGTATTATTTTTTTAGTTGCACACTGGAGGTTGTTGGGCAATGTTCTGTTTGTATTCTATGTGAGTCATGGCTTCCTTACCTACTTTTAGTATCACATTGTGTTGGCTTGATGAAACCAGCTGGATCAGGATCTCTTCCTTTCTTTTCTGTGAGAAAAACTTCCCCTAGAGTGGTTTTCCCCTTAAATATCTGCAAAACTTACTGTTGGAATGGTCTGTGCCTGGAATTTTCTTTACAAGAAAGTATTTAATCACAATTCAGTCTTTTAGTCAATATAACATAATGCACATTTCCTATCCCTTCCTATGTTGATATTGGAAGGATGTGTTTTAGAAGAAAATTTTCCATTTAAGATTACAGTTTTTTTAGGATAAAGATTTTTTACAATGTCATGTCTCAGATATTATTTATGTCTGTCTCTTTGTTGCTGGTGATTCTACTCTCTATGGTGTCAAGGATGGCCCACAGCAGTTCCCATCTACTAGAATTTCTGAGATTTCTTCTCTACTTTTCTGTGACCCTAGAAAGGTATCTTAGAAGCCACAAATAATTGGAAATTATATTCATTTACTTTGATAATCTCTCCTTTACATTCTGGGGAAGGGCATGTGGGTCATGGCACAATGTGATTGTCATAGGACAACTTGAGGGGGCCCATGCTCTCCTTCCACTGTGTGAGTACCCATAATTGAAGTCACCCATCCACTTTGTCAGCAGGCATCTTTCCCCACGGAGTCACTTTGCTAGGTAGCAGTCTATCTTTTAAACAGAGATATTCATCTAATTATTGTTCATTGTAATTGGACTAATTACATGATATTTGGGCTCAGTTGATCATCTTTTTTTTTTCTTATTTGTCAAATAGGCCCTTTCCTCCTCTCTTCATGTTTTCTTTTGAGTGACTCAAAAAATGTTTATTGTCCCATTGTGGTCTTTCTCTTGTGTGTTTGATTTTTAATTTCTATGCGCGTGTGCCACTTACAGGATGTGTTCATAGCCAGCTTTATTGACATATACAAGTTCTGTACAAGCCACCTGCTTGAAGTGTCTGATTCAATGCTCTTCAATATGTTCACAGCTTTATATACAATTAAAATCTAAGCTTAGCACATTCCTGTCACTCTAGAAGGCAAGCATGTAGCTCCTAGTAATTTCTCCCTACTCTTCCTTAACTTCATATGGCCATTAATCTACCTTATGTCTATAGGGGTTTGCCTGTGTTGGGCATTCTCTGTAGTGGGTGTGTGTTCATGTGAGTGTATGTGAGTGTGGAGACCAGGAAGAAGCTGATGTTGGGTGTCTTCCCCAATTGCTCTTCTCTTTATTCTCCCCCACCCCAGACAAGGTTTCTCTGTGTAGCTCTAGCTGTCCTGAAATTCACTCTGTAGACTAGCCTGGCCTCAAATTCACGGAGATCCACCTGCCTCTGCCTCTCAAGTGTTGGAATTAAAGGCATGCGCCAACATGCCTGGCCCATCTTCATTCTTTTAAGCTGGGGGCTTTTATTGGACTTGGAGGACACTTGCTGCCTAGAATGTTTGGTTGGACAAGCCTTCTGTCTCTGCCTCCCAGTGCTAGGATTGTACCTGCACTCTTTAGGGTCCAGTTCCCATGGTTTTATATCTGGGTGTCGAGGATCGGAACTCAGGTCCCAATGCTTACAGAGCAAGCACCTTGCCAACTGTCCCACCTCTTCAGCCAGGGTATGCTTTTTTTAATTTGGCAGGTTTTGCTTTGTTGCTTTACTTTGTTTTTGAAGACAGGCTCTTGCTTTGTAGTCCGAGCCAGGCTTGAACTACTGACCCTCCTGCCTTTGCCTCTCAAGTTGTCCTGAGATCACAGGTGTGCCCACCAAGTACCAAAATATGTTTTCTTTTGTCATTGACGTCTTTCACTCATCATATTTTTCTTTCAAAATTCATCCATATTATAGAATCTACTTCATTCTGTTTGCCCGTATGTACTTTAGGTCTCTCTCCCCATTGCCATCAACACACACATTGATCTTTCCTTACTCCCCCTCATTTCTGATGCATTCACTTAGTCTTGGGGGGACTGGTTCCAAGAATCTGTGCAGATACCAAAGCCTGCAGGAGCTTGATTCCCTTACACAAAATGGCATGGTAATGGCACACACCCTACACGTTTAGTCCTGTGTACTTTAAATTCTCTGCACTACCTAACTCAATATAGATTTTATGTAAATACTTGGTTACACTGTACTGTTTAGGGAACAATGGCAAGGGAAGAAGTCTGTGTGTGCGTGCCCAGAACTGAGAGAAAGTTTTAAAATGCTTTCGGTTCATCATCAGCTGAGTGTGAGGATGCTGAGAGCAGCCGTGTGTGCCCTGATTTCTGGAGAGGAGCCTGGTAAATAAAGTTATTTTCTTTATTTAAGATCAGAAAATGGACATTTATAAAGAAAGGTTTCAGGAAGACATGGAGATGATTTAAGATACCACAGGGAATGCCACTGGGTAGGTCAGTCTCCAGTTATCAATTATTGATAGCTCTGATGGCAAAGCATCCATCCCAGGACCTGGTGCTTGGGCCTAAGTGAAATACCTTAAATGGCTGCTTAAGGGTTATGAAAGCAAGGAAGTGTCCACAAGGAAGTCGTCCCCAGACTTTGTGGAGGTCTAGACTGATCTAAATCCCAGGGCTATGGCGCCAGAGATTTTAGACACAGTCCAGTCTATCTGTGACCGAGAAACCTTTGTGTTACAGGTAACTCTACTTAGCAGACGTGTCTGGAAACCAGCCTTTTCATTTTCTTTTCCTTTTTTTTTTTTTTTTTTTTTTGATACTGGGTTTCACTATGTAACCTTGGCTCACTATGTAGACCAGGTTGGGCTCAAATTCATAGGGATATTGCCTGCCTCTATCTCCTAAATATTTGGATTAAAGGGGTACACCACCACATCTTAAAATACTAGTTAGAAACTAGCATTTTTAAGCTGTCCTAACAGTTTGGTTTTTTCATTAATAAATTAATTCATTTATTTACTGTTGTACTGAGGATTGAACCAGGCTTCCTATGTGCTAGGGAGTCATGGTAATCTGAGCTACATCCCCTTCTCCAGTCAATTTTATATAAAAGCCAGCCCTCGCTTCTACTTCGTGTTTGCATATATTTATCATAGTCTTCAGAATTAAGTTTTCTTGTTTGGAGGGACTTGGATGTAAGTCTCTCATCTGGTCGCCACAAAGTTCTATATTGTGTACATGTTATTAGGTAAGTCTAAAATAAAAAGGAAAAAGAAACCTAGTATTTATCTTATTATTTCTAAATGCCGTGCTAAGTCTCTTTAGCTTAAATTATCTCATTTCATCTTTAGTACAGCCCTCTTTAATTTATTCTTGCCTTCAAGTCTTTTGCTAGAGGCTCTGAGATCTTGTTACTTGCCCAAGGACATGCAGCTGAAAAAATACCGAACTGTAATTTGAAGCAGGAAAATAGTTTAGAAGTAGGGCTCCAGGATCAGTAAACTTGAGCTTAATTCCTGTATTTTTTAGAATATTAACTGTATAAGCATGGTTGAAGGTGCCCACCCTCCAAGTCTTCTGTTTCCTCCTCCTCCTGTCGTGGGTGATAAGAACAAACAGTCCCATTTCACTGACTCGCTGTGAAGAGCTGACAATGAAAGGGGAAAAAAGAGTATTTAGTGTCTGTTTCCAGGAGCCTGGTTGACCCTCAAAAGCAGCAGTGGTTACTGTTATTATTATAATTATTAGGTCTAACTGCACATGTGTTCCATCATGTCAGTTTATCTCCAAAATGGAATGTAAGAAGTTGAAGGTACACAACACCATTCGCTCTTCACCATTGATTGCTGTTAATGCTGAAGACCTAATTTACACAGCATCCTCTTGGGGCTGAATTTCCTACATGTGCTCTGTTTTTTGTTGCACATTTTGTTGCAAATGTACAACCAATGGTTCAGGCTGGCACATATATGTCTGACTGTTTTGTTACTCTTGTAATTTGACCTTCTGTGCAATCTTTTTGTTTTGTTTTGCTTTTGGAGACAGGGTTTCTCTGTGGCTTTGGAGACTGTCCTGGAACTAGCTCTTGTAGATCAGGTTGGTCTCGAATTCACAAAGATTAGTCTGCCTCTGCCTCCCGGGTGCTGGGATTAAAGGCATGAGCTACCAACACCCGGCCTTCTGTGCAATCTTAATTTGCTAATTTCACTTTGGGGTGTATGAGGGGCTTGCTGCTACCCCATTCTCACAGTCACGTGGTGGTCTGTCTTTCTGTTCACAGCCATCCCAGTGGCTGTGCATTTCACAGTGGCTGAAGATGCTGAACATCTTTTTGTGTCCTTCCTGAAAATGCCCATCAGTTTTCTGTCATTAAAGCAAAATAACCAAGACAAACACAAGGAGAAAAGCTTTGTTTTGGTTTGAGAAGTTGCAGCTCATGGTTGATTGGCCCATCACTTTGAGCCTGTGCATCATGGTGGGGGGCACAGAGAGGGGCTGCTGAGAAGCATAGAGGAAGAAGCTTGAGTCCCAATAAATCTTCACTGAGGTACTTCCTCCAACTGGGCACCACCTCCTAAACTTTCTAGTAGCTTCCCAAGGTGCCATCAGCTGAGGACCAAGTCTTTAACGTATGACCTTTATGAAGAGGAGAGAGGCGCAGTTAAAACTTAAAACTACATTGTTGATTTTTTTTTCCTTTGGAGAAGTGTCTAGTCAGACATTTGCCTATTTTTAATTGTGTTATTTGTCTTTTATTACTTGCTAGTGTCTCTTTTAATTTTTTGTTGCACTTGTTTATCTGTATGAGGGGGTGAATGTGTCATGGACACAGTTGTGCAAGTCAGAGGACAACTTACAGGAGAGTTGGTTTTCTCTTCTACAATGTAGGTCCTAGAACTTGGGTTAAGGTCTTTAGGCTTGATAACAGGCACCTTTACTCTGAGCCGTCTTGCCAGTCCAAGTTATTTGTGTGTGTGTGTGTGTGTGTGTGTGTGAGAGAGAGAGAGAGAGAGAGAGAGAGAGAGAGAGAGAGAGAGAGAGAGAGAGGGACGGAGGGATGGAGGGAACGAGGGAGGGACAGAGGGAGGGACGGAGGGAGGGAGAGAGGAAGAGAGGGAGAGGGAGAGAGACTTTATCTGTGCCCTTCATATTTAAGATATGCTTTTGGTAAAGAGCATACAGCTGAGATTTTCTCATTATTGAATATGTTAATTGCACAGATTAGTGGGATTTGATGTAATATTTCCATGAAATCAGTCAGTCATTCTTTCTTCATCATTCTCCTACCCCTGGTCCCCCTTCCCCGCCACTGTTCCAGTCCATAGATAATCCATCTTAATAACTTTTTATCCCTCCTCCTTGCTACCCAGATTTTTAAAAAATTGTTGCCCTTTGATTAGAATGCTCAAACCATTTACATTTATTGTAATTAGGTATGGTCAAGTTCAGATCTGTTGTCTTGCTACCTTGTTTCTTTATTTGCTGTCATTGTTGTTTTAATTAATTAATTAATTAATTAATTAGAAATGGGGTTTCACTAAGCTGCCTAGGGAGCTTGAACTCTCAATCTTCCTGCCTCTGGTTCCTGCGTAGCTGAAATTAGTCATACATCACTGTACCCAGCTTCTTGTTTTCATTTCTCCCATCTGTTCTCTGTTCCTTTTTTGGTTCTTTTCATGCCTCCTTTTGGGTCAACTTTTTAGAACACTAGTTTTTATCAGCAAATGGCAAGTTGATTAGCACATGGTGTTGCTTTTCGAGTTTGCAGTGTGCATCTTTGTGTTAGTTCAGTCCTGTGATGTTTTAGCTCCATACACTATGTGGTGTCTGAACAGGATGTATTTTCTAATAACAGAAAGAAATGAGGTGGGTAGCCCCAGTACTCAGTTGACCACATAAACAAACATTAAACTGAAAACCACTGAGATTAGAATGGACTCTTTCAGAGTCTGGAACCTGATCTGACGTTTATATTAGCTATGAGAGCACTCTGGGAGGAAAGAGGCTGCTGGGCCTTGGGAAGGGAATTGGTGTAGATTCAGCCACCCTCTCCTGTTCTTCAACTCCATACTGCTATAGGGTTGGCATCCTTACCTCAGGGGGACCTTGTTGGAGACAGTGTAAGTGGTAAGGACTTTATCTCCCCAAATCTCTGGTGGTACACTTTGGCTGACTTGGTGGTTCTCTGGAGGACTGGACATGGACACCCTGTTTCAGCCCCCTTAGGCTGTATTGCCTTCCAGGTGTCTATCAGGAGGTTTAAGGAGACAGAGCCTTACCCCCTTTCAGCCTGTGGTCCAGGGACTACAGATGTTCCAGGATAACTATGGACAGTTTGTAGATTTCAATGTCATGTTGCACTGTTAAATGTTTGGATCCCTCTATGGTAGGTCCCAGGCTAACCTTATAAATATCAGAAAAGAGATCATACATAGTCTTTACAGCTGTCCTCATCAATCCCTAAGGAGAGGGCAGGTCTGGCTTCCAAGTAACCACATTATGATATTCAAAACAACGTGATCTAAATAAAGCAGGACGTCTAGACACTGAATACTGGAACACATGAAGTCATCTGTGTAAATACCCTTGACATGCTCAGAGGAACCATCAACCAAACACTAACAGATATTTAATGGCATATAATAGAATAAAAATGAATAATGGTATAGAATTTGTAAAAATAAAATTTCAGAACTAAGGCCAACATAAAAATCAAAACAAAACAAAAAGAAAACCAAAACCAGAAGGTACAAACTACTAACAAGCAAGCAAGCAAGCAAATGGCTGAGAAGATGAACAATGGCAACAGCCCAGTGTACAGGAAAGAAATAAAAACAATGAGGAGGAAAAAATGCGAGAAGCAGGGGCACATGGGGAATAATACCAAATGTGTCAACACATAGGAAAGAGAAAAAGGAAAAATATTAACAAAGAATGGCCCAAACGCCTCCAATTTGATGAAAGGCATGAATCAGATTACCAGTGCCTAAAGAGAATAAACTCAAAACCACAGGAAGGCAGTGAGAAAGAAGCAGCTTGTTCCCAGGGACCTTCAGTAGATCACCTGATCTCTCATCAGAAACTCCAGAGGCCAGGAGGCACGGTGAAGACAGACAGATGTAAAGTCCTGAAAGGAAAAAACAAAAAAAGAAAAAAATTAAAGAAAAAAAAAAAACAACCCCAAACCCTATTTCTAGAAAACCACCCTTTAAAAAGAAGAGGAAGCAGTACTCCCCACACACACTAGCTAAAAACTGGCAGATCCCTAAGAAATGTCCAAGAGGCACCTTCAGGTGGGGAGGAAATGACACCAGACATAACCCAAAGCAACGTGAAAAACAGGATAAAGGTGACTTCACAGATGAAGATAATATCCCGGGTAGTTGTGCTCTTGTTATGTAACTATTCTTTTTTTCTACGTAGTTTAACAGACAACTACGTGAAGCCACTGTTTAAATCTACCGACAGACGCACCAGGTTTAAAGATATATTGTGTGGCAATAACTATCATATGAAATGAGGGATGGAAATGTGTAGGGGCTAGGTGTGTATATGCCTGGGAAACAGAGTTGGCTGCTTGCAAATGAGGTTGTTACAAGCATCAGATGTTAGTAGTAGATTCCAGTAACTTAAAGACGCACAGAAATGAAAGATGGGAGATTCAACAGTGCTGTGCTGCAGAGAGCAAACCAGTCTTTCAAAGCTGATAACAGATGGACAGAAAATACAAGACGGACAGCAAGAAAGAGAAGTCTTTCCTCATCTGTGGTTGGATTAAGTGAAGGAAACTTGATGTCAAAAGGCAGAGACTGGCACAATGACTTTAAAACATGGTCACCTCTACAGTGTCTGCAAAAAATCATAGATGAAACATTGAATACTTCAGAGGAAATGGACTGAGAAACTTATGCCATGCAGAGAGTAGCTAGGGAGAACTGGGTGGCTTTATCATTACCAGATAATGCATGTAGATTTTGCATAGACCAAAGTTTACAGAACACATGCTGGCACATTTTGATAAAGGCTCAACCCAGGAAGAAACAATAGTATATATGTGTGTGTGTGCGTGTGTGTGTATAATATTGTGCATATATACATATATCTCATATATGTACACATATATATGTGTATATATATATATATATATAGTGCGCGTGTGTGTGTATGTATGCCAATAGTGGAGACCCAAGATATATAAAGCAAAATTGGACAGAATAAAAGGCGACAAATAAACAACTGTGGTAGTCCTTGGAGATGTCACAACACACTTTCAATAACAGTAAAACAAGATAGAACCAATAAGGAAATGGGGGCCATGAACAGCCCTATAAACCAATTAACCCTAACAGACAGGCATATAGCATTCCATCCAATGACTGTGGATTAAGAGACATTCTCAAGGATATAACATGTTCAAGACTAGAAAACAAGTCTCAATAAATCTAAAAGGAAAACAGAAGATATAGGTAGAAATTAACATGCACTTATATAACCAGAGGGCCGAAGAGGGGATTGAAGTTTATGGATGTGGTAGAGACTGTACCGAGGCAGGAAATTATAGGGAAAACCTACCCTGAAAAAAGAAAAGAGACCTCAGTCAGTAACCTAACTGTATAACTTGAGAGTTTAGGACAAGAACAAAGAGAACCTGAGCTAACAGAAGGAAAAGGATACTAAACATAATAATAAATAGAAACAGAATTAGGAATGAGAAAACAATAGGAAATATTAGCAAAACCAAAAGACAGTTCTTGAAAAAGGTTGACAAGACCTTTAGGAAGGTAACATAAAAAACAAACAAACAAAAAACAAAATTAGTTACTTCAGAAGCCATTATTGATGACTTTACAGGAAAAAAAAAGTGTATGGAGGGGATTGTAAGTGAATATGAGAAATACTTTTACACAAACTGGGTAACCTAGACACATTACCAAAAGTGATTTAAGATGAAATTGACAGTCTAAATAGACATATAATAAGCAAGGTTGAATCACTAATGAAAAACCCCTAAACAAAGAAAGGGCCTGATTCACAGTGACTATGGCTCCCTGCATAAAGGAGAGCCCATTAGCACCTTTCCACAGCATCTCATCATGGGTGAGAGAGGAGATCATACCCAAATGACTATTGTCAGCAAATAGTTGCTGGAGGAGCAGGAGTCATTTTCTTCAGCCAAGTAGCCACTGGCAAATTGTTCATGCTCCAGTAACTAACTCTCCACTCGTGTTCCTATAAACATACTGGTCTGTTAGGGATGGATGTTTCATTGTTTATCTCCTAGATCTTATTGTACCTTTATATTTCAGAGATATTTTTGCTAGGTATCTTTTTCTTTCGGCATCAAAACTTATCTGACTGCATGATTTCTGAAGACAAGTCAGAAGTCACTCTATTTTCCTTTATTATACTGTGTGTCTCTTTTCTCTGACCGCTTCGAAATACTCTCTTTATAACTTCTTTTTAGCAAATTGACTACAATATGTCTCGATACTACTTCCTTGGTGGCCATTCAGGGAACCTTCTGGATTTTCAGGTTGTAGAGGTGTTTTGTTTTGTTTTTAATTTGCTCTCTGTTGCTCTAATAAAATAAACTAAACAAAAACAACTTAGGAAAGGAAAAACGTTTATTTCATTTTATGCTTCCATCATGGAAGGAGGTCAGGGCAGAAAACATGGAGGAATACTGCTCCCTGGGCTTGTTTTCTTTGGCAAGCTCAGCGTGCTTTCTTACATAGTATAGATCCACCTGCCTAGGGGTGGTGCCTCCCACGGTGGACAGAGCCATTCATATCAACTATCAATCAAGACAATCCCCCACAGACATGCCCATAGGCCAATCTGACAGAGGCAGTTCCTCAACTTAAGTTCCATCTTCTCAGGTGACTCTATTTGTATCATTAACAATAAAATAGTAATAATAATAAAACTAACCAATATAAAATGCTTGTGTTGTTCTTCCCCTTCCTCCAACTTTTGTGGTAAACTGGCTTGTATTTCTTTTTCTATTTACTTTTGTTTGGTCATTTTTTGTTTTGTGTTTGAGATTGGCCTTGAATTTATGATCCTCCTGCCTATACCTCCTCAGTGCTATGATTTTACAGGTTTATACCCTGTATCTGGTATCCTTTTTTTCATATTATTTCTGTCCTTTTGTTCTCTTGGATGTTGGATCATATAACATTAGAGTTGTTAATATTTATGTTAGGCTACTTGATAGTCATGTTAGATGACTTAATATTTGTATTAGAATACTTAATATTCATGTAAGGCCACTTCATGTTGTCATACAAGCCCCAAAGACTTTCCCTATTTTTGTGTGTGTGTATTTTTCATGTGTGCTTCTATGTATTTGTTTGTTTGTATGGGGTTTGGAAGAGAGGGGCTCATGCTTGCTAGGCACATGCTCTTCTACAGAGGTATATCCCTAGCTCTCTTTGCTGTCCATAACTTCTAGAGTTACAGCTTTGATTCTCCATATCATCTAAAGTGTTATTAACCCCATCAGGTAGATTTTCCATATTATGTGCTATGTTTTTTTCAGCTGGAAAATGCTCATTTCACACTTTAACACATCTTCAGGTTCATCTTAAACCCTTGCATATATTTATAATAACTAAGTTCTTGTCTGGTAGTTCCATCACCTCCATCACTTGTAGGACTGTCTCTACTGACTTTTATTATATGTTTAGGCCATACTTCCTGCTTCTTTGAGTCTGGTAATATTTTATGGGATAGTAGATATTATGATATTTTTGTCATAAGTATTTAGATTGTGTATCTTCCTTCAAAGAGTGTTGTGAGGGTTATTGGGAGCTATTAAAATACTTTCCAGGACTTCAAGTTTTTTTTCTTATGTGGCCATGGTTAATTTATGGTTAATTTAATGGTGTGTGTGTGTGTGTGTGTGTGTGTGTGTGTGTACACATAACATGCTCAGCCATGCCACGACCAGGTGTAGAGGTCAGAACATACCTTTTGGGAATTGGTTCTCCTCTTTCAACTTGTGCATTCTGGGGCTCAAACTCATTCTTGCAGCTAGCACTTTTACCCACAGGGCCATCTGACTGGCCCCAAGCTAGCCCCAGTTTTAAGGCTTAGCCTTTTGAAGTCTTTGGATAAAGAAATTCTGGGAAGTAGAGGCAGGAGGATCAGGATTCAAAACCAGTCTCAGCTACACAATGAGTTCAAGACCAACTTTGGCTACGTGACAACCCGTCTCAAAAAAACAAACAAATAAGCCAGGCGGTGGTGGCGCACACCTTTAATCCCAGCACTCGGGAGGCAGAGGCAGGCAGATCTCTGTGAGTTCGAGGCCGGGCTGGACCTCTAATTGCCACGCCTGCTGCGCAGCCTGTAACCGAGATGACACAGAGACCGGTTGGTTGCGTTAAGAAAACTTTATGCTCCCCAAATCGGCTTAGGAGAACTTCCCAAGAAAAAACGCTTCCCTTCAGGAAAAAACTTCTGCCATCCATATAGGCACAAATCTCCAACAGAGCTCTCACACACCTCTCACAGCTCTCACAGCCCTCTCACCCTCCTGGCTGGTGGTTAAATCTCCAGCACCAAAATCGGGGGAAAAACAACAGGGAGCAGGAAGAAGCAGCTAGCCGTTGGGGAGGGGATCAAAGTCATGGTGTTTCAGTAAGCAAGCCCTTATGGGAGCCCTATCAGGAGCTTATGGCACTGAATTGTTTTCAGTAAACATGTTTTCAGTAAACATTGTCTCACAGCTGCCTACTACCAGGCTGATGGAGGGATGGGTTTCCAGCCAGGGTCTGTGATCCCCACAGATAGCCTCCAAAACAATACAGAGAAACCCTGTCTCGTAAAAACCAAAAAAACAAAACAGAAACAAAAAACAAAAAACAAGCAGACATCTCCTAGCGTGTTTGAGCTCTGTGAACTGCTTATCTTAGAACTTCTGAGAGCTGTGCTCTTTCCAGTGGGGTTTGCCTTGCATAGGGTTATCCTAAGGATGCTTGGTTTACTGTTCGGCCACAAACTAAAGAACTTAGACAATAGTTCTGCAATTTTCCTTCCTCATGAAAAACTCTACCTCACCGCCCTCTGCAACACTGAAATCTCCATCCTCTTGTTCAGGACTTGCATACTCTTCATGAGTCCCCACCCCCTTCCCAGACAGCAGTCCTGACAGCCAGGGTGATCATACTTTGCTTGCTACTGCCCCTGAAGGTCTGTCCCATGGTTCATGTGGTCTCACATCTGTCCAATGTTGTTTCATAGACTTTGCCCAGCTGGGAGTCAGATCTGGTACCAGTAATGCCCCCATCCCTGGAAGTAAAACTAGATTCCACTCTCTAGTCCCACGAACAATGAATGTTTAGGCTCCTCCCACTCTAGGTAAAGTAGAGATGGGTGTGTGAGTGAATAAGTGAACGAATGAGTGAGATGTGGTCAAATAGATTGCCTCTGGGTCTCCCACGGCTTGGAGAAACTTCAACAGCTTGCCTGAAACACGTCATGTGGATAGTCTAAATGAAGACCCATTCTTCCCTGAGGCTAGGCATACTTCAGAAATTATACCTCCATGATGGACTTTTAATTAATCATTAACACCATCAGAATGCTGCCTTCAATGGCCTTGCCATATTCCTTCCAGCATTTAAAAGGTTACAAGTGTGGAGTAAGTTCCAATACTGTCTGCTTTACTAAAGAACAAATACAGAGTTCCAGTTTGTGCTGTCTGGGATAGGCGCATTCGTTTTCATCATTTCACCGAGGGGAGAAATTATACAATTTCCTTATAAAAATCTAAGATTCAGTTGGGGGATTATGGCCAACTGCCTTCCTTGACTTACATTCTGCATTTGGGTTTTGCTAAGCGTGGGGACACGGTTACTATTTTGTGTCTCCATGTTTTCTGGTAGATGTCTTCCTCTCTGGGGTTTATCACACATTTTATGCTTTATCTGAGAAAAAAATTAACCATGGCACTGACTTTTTTGAATTTGCCTGTACTATGGCCGCTGAGCACCTGGTGAGAGGCTAAAGCAGTGAGTGAGGGAGACCCATCCATTTTCACTTTTCATCTGCCCTCAGTGTTCCTCAGCTGTCTGAGGACAGCACTGTTGCTGGAACTCTCAGATGGATTTAGTTAGCAGAGGTTGTCCAGGGGGATGGGACGCCTATGGCCTCTGTGGCCACATGCACATACTCTGAATAGATACACACACACATACACAGAATTAAAAACAATAAAAAACAGATTTTTTAAAGAAAAATGAAAACTTTTTAAGTTTTAAAAAATGTAAATCCAGTCCTTTAATTTCAGTACCTCCTAGTTCTTTGACTTTATGAATGGAAAAAGGTGGCATGTATCCACTGGCTTAATCTAAGGTGTCAACAATCCCTCTCTGAAGCTATTGAAGTAAGGGGAGTGCCCACAATTACTAAAGATCTTCCGGAGATAAAAGAGCAATTGCATAAACTTCTGGCTCCGTACATCACAGTGAGTCAGCATTTCTCAAAAAGCTCAACTCCATTGGCGGTCCTGCTCCACACACTCAGAGGAATAATTTCTCCTCACATGTAGGTGAGTCACTGGGGAGGCTCAGATACACACTCCTGCAGCAGCCAAGGCTACGCAGAGATCAGCCTCCACCAGGGTTCCCTTTATCCACTTTCTCTTGGATGTTTGCTTTTGACCAGAGATGATGACTTGGCCAAGACAGAATTCTCTCTCCTGGCAGTTAAGTTTGGAGCTTAACAAGGGAGAGATTGGATGGCTGCAGAGGTAACGAGCTGCCTCAAACTCCTTACCTTGCTGCCAAGCTTTGACAACCTGAGTTCATTTCCCAGAACCCACATGGTGGACAGAGAGCACTGACTCCCTGGAAGTTTTCCTCTGATCTCTACATGCATATGTGGCAAGCGCAGACACAGACATACTCACTCACGTTAAACAAACAAATAAATACGTGTTTTTTTAAAATCATGTCTAATTCACCTGGGAGATTATGTACCTGGTCCTATGCTTATCTATCATGCTCTGTAGGGGGCCTGAGTAGGAAGGAAAGAAACAGGATACAGAGGCATTGCTACCAGGCCACCCTGCCAACAGCTCTATACTAAAGTCTTTGCTGAAACTGTGCCCATTAACCTCTACCTTCCACATTTACACACAGAGAAAAATCTGGCCTCTCAGAACCCTCACAGGAGGAATACAGTCTGGGTAGCCTGGTGTCCTGGATGGCCATGAAGAAGCAGCCAAGCTTCTAAAATAGAATCCTTGGCTAGGTTGCGGCTCCGTGGTAGATCATGTGTTTAGCCTGCTGGAGGTTCTGAGCTCCATCTCCAGCATCATAACATAAACTATGGAAATCCTCGTGACACGTTTTTCCTTATAAGTAAAATATATAGAGTGCCATTTTCTTGAAGACATACTATAAATTATCAGTTACAGTGAGCCACAGTGCAACAGGACACTTAGCATAACAAGGCACTTAGACATATTCCCCAGCACTGAATAGTTCTAGACTTCTATTCCCTGTAGTTAAGATGTTTTCCTCCCTTGGACCATTCATTCTCTTTGGGAGTGGTTACATCTTCCTACTAGGAAGAGGATATTAAATTGAACTAACTTTAAATTACAAAAATCCAACTTAAATTGAATGTGGCATAGAAACTGTTGTTGTCAGGTTTTGTGTACGGCTTTTATAAAAATAAAGTTCATTAGATTGGGAGCCCAGACTTCATGACACCCATTATCTGCTCAACTCTATTGTTTATTTACTTTCTTTGGGAGACAGGATATGTTCCAAATTGGTGGGGTTGAACTTTTGCCAGCTACAGTTCCATCACTCTGTCATGTCGAAGAGGTGACTCCCTCACCATCCATAAAAGGAATGTACAGAGCTCCATGTTCCCTGATTATACATAAACATATATGTGTGCATGTATGAAAATGCCAAGACAAAACCTATTGCCATGCATAATTAATGTATACTAATAAAACCTTCTTAAAATTGATGTTTCCATGGTATTTCCCCAGTATAAACAAAGGGGATACACTGTAAGAATCCCAATTAATACCCAAAACATTGGATAGCACTAAACCCTCTCTGTAGAGGATTTCTTTCCTGTACATACTTCCAACAAAGCCGAGTTTATAAATTAATATGAAGATGTTAGTGTAGAAAGAGACTAACAATGATGAGTAATAAAATAGAAAATTATATATGTGACTAAGTTACATGAATGTAGTCTCTTTCTCCCTTCCTCTTTAGTGCCTCCCCTTCTGACTTGCTATTCTTTCTTTGACATAGGGCCTCATGTAGGCCAGGCTAGCCTCAAACTCACTTGTAGCTGAGAATAACCTCAAACTCTCAATCCTTCTGCACCAGCCTCCCAAGTGTTGGATTTAAGGGTGTGTACCACTAAACGTAGCACTTCCAACACTTGTACCATTTTACTTAATGGAAGCACTTCTTTTTAAAATAATTTTTTATTATATGTGCATTGGTGTTTTGCCTGGGTGTATGTTTGTGTAAGGGTGGCAGATCTTGGAGTTACAGACAGTTATAAGCTGCCATGTGGATGCTGGGAAGTGAACCCCAGTCCTCTGGAAGAGCAGCCAGTGCTCTGAACTGCTGAGCCATCTCTCCAGTCCTCAATGGAAGCACTTTCCAGCTTTCCCATGATGCATCTGAATTGCCAGCATCAATGCCCTTGGGCTTTGGGGCCCTCTTAAGTAAAGCAGGCACTATAATAGTGTATAACATTTGTGCTGATAACTGAGATGACACACAGGCGGGCAATATATACAGTATGGATATAGCAGACAAGGAGGTGACTCACGGCTGGGGTGGGACAGGGTGGGACTGGGAGATTTCTTCATGCCACTCAGAAGTACAATTTAAAACTGCATGATTATTTACTTCTGGACCTTTTTGTTTCCAGAAAATGTCTCCCTATGTGACTCAAGTTGACCTTAGACTCCATATTCTCCTAGCTCAGCTCCCGTGTGCTGAGGTTACAGGTGTCACCTCCATACATGGCCCCATTTAGTATTTGGGGGCCACAGATGGTACTGCAGTTGTCTGAGACAGGAAAGCAAAGCTGTGGATAAACCAGATCACTGTGTCAGCTAATGTTTATAGCTTTGAGCCACCCACTGCTGACAAGGGTTCTGCCTACTTATGGCCACAAAGTATGGAGAGTATTTTTGTGATATAGCCTTATTTAAGTATTAGAAATATTTCTTTTCATCTTCCTATTTTCTTTATTCTTTTAAACCAAAGATTTGTTTCTAAATTATGAATATATATTGTCTCCATTCTTGGCCTTGCAATTTCCTAGGTAGATATATATTCCTTCTTTTCCTGATTCCAGTATCTGCCACACTATTTTGACAGTTGGCTCTGATAACCTCCCTCTGGCATTAATTTCAACCAGAGGTTTCTAGTTCGAAACTATTTAAGTAGCCTGGTTAACCAAGTTGAATATAGGGATTAGAAAAGCCACTGAAAAAAAAATCTCAAGCATTCTAATACAGTGAAAATTTTAATTTAGTTAAATCATTTATGCACAAAATATGTATCGCTGCCCCAAACCAACACACCACAGACTACTATAACCTGTTTCACAGATTAGCAGTCACGGAAGGGGTCTTGGACACCAGCCAACCCAGCATATCATTCTACAGTACAGAGCCCAGAAGTGAGTTCCCTAGGGTTTCACACGCACGGGGTGGGTACAATCGTCACGAGAGCTGGAATGTGCCATTGGATCTCAATAGTCTGTTTTACCACGTAACCACGGAATTCCTTCTCCTTTCTCTCTCAGTCTCTCTGTGAACCCGGACTGCTTTCTTGACTCCATTCTTTGGTGACCACAGTTATTCTAACTTTGTTGCTATTTCAGCCTCAAGTGGGTTTCTGGCATTCCTAGTTCCTAATTCAGTTATGCAAGCCCTCAGCATAATTTAACCAACACGAGTTAGCGGGGGTGAGAAACTATGTAGACACTTTCATCAATATCAGCTTTTTTTAATAGCCTGATATGATTTTTTATGAATTCTCACCAAGCCCGGTGTCCTAGGCTAATTATCAGAAAAGGTGCACATTCCTTTTGGAAAGAGCTTCCTGTGCTATAACACACTTCTTCCTGGGAGTTTTCCTGTGATGTGTGATGGGCTGGAACCCTTTCTGGTCAAAAGCAAGTGTAATCTGTTATTCTTCCCATGAAATAGGTAGGCTCCATCTGAATAAATTGATTCATTAATGGAGAAAGAAACAAATATCCAGTTATATACACAGTGACCATGGAAAGTCGTGGGGTGAGCTCTCAACTTGAACGAGGTCTTCGAATTTCTCAAGGAAGACAAGGGTGGTGCCGAGGAGAGGGAGCAGGGACTCTGATTCGCTTTTGCAAATATTTTCCTTTCCTATCTCTGCTCTTTGTCAGTCTCTCTGGAGTCACCAGGCTGACAAGAACTGGACAGTTTCTTTGAGTAAATCATTTTTGCCTAGAAATCCTGCAGGACAGGTATGGCCCGACTTAGCTGCAAATGATAATCTAGCAATGTCGTTATGCAAGTTACAGGGGACCTGAAGGAGCACAAAGCTACCTGCTGTGTGGTCATGGTATCTGCCTAGGAAAGTGATAAAAAAAACCTTAGTGTAATGGAGGGGGAAGGGGAGGGGGAAGGAGGGCAGTGTTTCCTTTGACAAGACATAGAAGGCTAGAATTTCCCACAGCTCACCATTTGGGTTAAACTATCCAAAGAAACCCAAATCTTGCCTTAACCTGACTTATAACTTCATTCTCTAGCTACATCTCTAAAGATATCTCCAACTACAAAGATCTGAATTGCAGCAGTGTCTCCCTGGTTTCTTATGAAATCTCTTCCGCTGGCTTTGTAATGAGTATTCTCATGCGGTAAGTGGGCAAATCCCACTCTGCTTCTTACATCTACCTGAAGTGGGTAGCCTACTCCAGGAATGACCATGTTCCCTACCCTGGATTTGCCAGGTGCTGACAGCTGTTAGTCAGACATGTCAGTATTACACTGTTGCCCTGGAACCAGGCAGTCTCATTGAGAAATCCTCGTGCATCCTTCTATGCCAACCTCCCACCTACCCCAGCATCGCTGCCACCAATGCTAACACCCTGGCATCCTTTTCTTGGGCACCAGCACTCAGGCTGAGACCTGCTTCCTGACAAAGGTGTTTCCTTCCTATCTGGCACATCCCAGACAGAAATCACGTTTCATAATGTCTCTCTCCCTTTGTTCCCAATGGCTCCTTGCAGCCCGAGTCCCTGTTATCACACCTGGGCCAGAGCTGGCTCCCAGAACAACGGAAGAGGCTTGCCAGCAAACTTGCCTAGGATGTCTCTGCAGGAGGAATCTTGGGACTGGGGCCTGTTTAGAAATACCAGAGATAATGTGGGAAAAGAAATGCCAATGCCTCCTATCCGAACAAGCCAGAAAACCACATCAATCCTTATAAAGATGCCAGGCTTAAGGGGGTGGCAGGTGCCCCTTGTTGGTATGAGTGCTTTGCTCTGTGTCTATTGTCCTGATTGGAGCAGGTTGTCACTGACCTTCTCAGGACATTAACTGAATAGCTGGGGTCTATGGAAAGGCCGTCATCGAATGCTTGCAGCATGAGAAGTCCCTCCCTCTGCTCTATCTTTTTAATCACTAAGAATGTTGATTCATAAAGTCCAAACTTCTGCTGGCACCATCTTGGCCTCCCATGCCCTGCCTTGGCCTCTTATGGTCACCTGCATAAAAGCTCTGGGTGAGTCAGCAATATGAGAAAAAAGGAAAGAGGTGTGTTTCTGGCTCTCACACACATGACTCTGAGCAAGGAAGGACTGCAAACAAAGGCTTCGAGCTGAAACCAAAGGGTGTGGGAAGCTTCACAGCGCCGGGCAAGCGAGGTTGAAGCAGTGTGCTCAGCAGGTCGGACATGTGTACTTTCTTTCCACTTAATAATCAGAAAGGAACTAAGTCCCCACTGAACTGCAGGCAGCTTCTAATGGTTCTTGTGGGAAATGCCAGAGACAGTGCTAGGATCTCCTTCTTCCTCTGCTGTGAATTTCACTCCTCGTTCCTTGGTTACTTGTGGATGAGAATGTGTGTTTGTCCCTTACGTTAGCCTGCTTCAGTTGATTTTATAGAAGGTAGTGTTTGAGCTAAAGCAGCTGAACTCAAGAAGTGGAATCTCCCTCCTAGCCAAGGACACAGCAAGTTCCTTTTCCCCCATGATGTGTTTGAGGCCTTGAAGCACCACCCTCCAGGGTAATTCACGTTGGCCCGGGATGATGTTAGCCTTCTCATGCTTCCATGGAATGCTGCTAGGTAAGAGACAAAAACTCCACCCAAAACCTGGAGTCCCCTGTGTCCCCTCATGGACCAGCAGATCCTTTGCAAGAATCTTGAATCGTCACCCTCAATATGAAGCTTAAACATCAAGAGAAACATTATGAAATCTGATCTCTATCTTCCTGGCATAGGGGACAGCATGGTATTCGGCTGTAAAAGCACACACACACAACACTGTGAGGACAGGCCTCAGCCTGTTTCTGCATCTTAGAACCCCTGTTAAATCCCAGGGGACAGAGAGAAGCCCTAAGCAGACCTGCCCCAGTACAAATCCCAACTCCATCAATGGTTAAGTATGAGCACAAGAGCAAGCTACTTGGTTCCCCTCCTGTTCAACATGAATGACAATAATGCCTGTCTCCCAGGACTACTGTAAGGATAAAATTATATTTGTAAAATGTTTAGAGGAATGTGCGTCATAAAGTGTTTGTTGAGGGGTTGGGGAGATAGGTTAGTGCTGGCTGTGCAAGCTCCAAGGCTGTGTAAGCTCCAAGTTCAGGTCCCCAGCCCCCTGTACAGTCAGGCATGGTAGTACATATCTGTGAGCCAAACACTGAGAAGCAGACACAGGCAGATCCCCGGAGCTTGATACCCAGACAGTCTAACTGAAATGTGAGCTTCAGGTTCAATGAAAGACCCTGTGTCAAGAAATAAGGTAGAGATACAGCTGAGGAAAATACACATTGTTGGCCTCTGGCCTCCAGGGTCTGCATGGATATATACATACCCCGTCTCAACTACTATTGAATAAGTGAAGGTATACACTGCAATGTGACAGTTGCTGTAACAAAATACAACAGGCTCAAACTGCAGCAATTTGTTTCCTCATAGTCTGTAGGCTAAGGTCAAGATGGGGTCTACCTAAGGATTCTTTTCAGGGTCTGTAGATGGCCCCTTCTCTCAGTATTATCATATGGTTTTCCATCTGTGTCCATGTCCAACGTTTCTCTTTACCTAAGGACACCAAAAATAATGGATTCAAGTTGGCCCCAATGACCTCATTTCACTTTTGAAGATTTCATTTCATTTATGTATATAGGTCTATGAGTGTATGCCGTGTGTGTGTGTGTGTGTGTGTGTGTGTGTGTGTGTGTGTGTGTGTGTGTGTGTAGACGCTGTCACATTCTAAAGTACTGGAGGTCAGGACATCAACATATAAATTTCCTTGTTCCTCCAGAAGCAGTCACATGTCACAGTAGTTGCTCAGGCACAAGAGAGAGAGAGAGAGAGAGAGCACCTTGCCTCCTTTATTTCTAGTTCAGTTGCATTGCTTTTTGTTTGTCTGAAACAGGGCTTCTCTGTATAACAGCTCTAGCTGTCCTGAAACTTGCTCTGCTGACCAAGTTGACCTCGAACTCACAGAGGTTCCCCTGCCTCTGCCTCCTGCATGCGGGGATTAAAGGTGTGTGCCACCCACTGCCCAGTGCCCAGCTGCTTTTTTATCTCACACTCACTTAAGACTACCCTCACACGCTTTTTCTTTACTCTTCATTGTATAAAATTTACATAAAATCCACCATTTTTATCCTTCTCAAATGTGCAGTTCCGGGGCAGTGAGTGTGTTACTGTGTAATTATCGTCACCACCCCGCTCTAGAGCCTTCCTGCTGCCCCCAGCAGAGACTGTACTCATTAAACACGAGCCATAAAAAGGAGTGAGATTCTGACACACACTGCCCCTCTGGTGAACCTGGAGAATATTGTGCTAATGTCACCAGAGGGCAGGTGCTGGATAGGTCCACTCACATGAGGTTCCTAGAATTGTCAAGTCAGGTTTGAGTCAATGGGCTGAGGAGGGGCTAGGAGAGAGGGGAAGTTACTATTTCATAGGGACAGAGTTTCAGTTTTGTAACATGTTACCAAAAGTGAATAATAATGGGAAGATGAAGTTTCCTGCAGGAGTCTTCTTCCCCTTGCCTGCTGCAGGCATGCTGGCATAGCCTGACAGCCCAGAGGCACTCACAGCACTGGAAGCAGAGACTCCAGCTCTTGCCTTCACTTTGCAGAACATTCTCTGCTTGGTATTTTCCGCCATCCTTGTGCCATTCCACCTTCCCTATATGTGTCACTGTCGCGCCTATGTGCTGTTCAAATGACCTCTTAGGCAACTGCTAAAAAATAGAACCAGCAGACGCAAGTCCTACTATAGGGGTGGCAATGTGTCCCCACTCAAAGAATATTTGCATCTAGGCAGGTGACAACTCAGTCTCAGCCATGGAGTGGAGTAGAGGGGAGGGCATGCCTTGGGAAAGTGACTCCAGAATAATAGAGGGCTGGGAGGGTCCCTGCTCCAAAGACACCATTCTGCCTCTTCTTTATCTCCCCCTTCCAAGCCAGGCCCACAGAAGACCCTGTAGCCTGAGCATCCCTTACCGAACCTCCCTGATGGTGGCCTCAGTCTCTGTGGCGGTATAGCTGTAGCGGAAGAGAGCACTTGAGATGTTCTGATGTTTGGCCTCATGTCAGAGTTCAAGTGACAAAGTCCCTGCTTTTATAGTTTATAGTCCCTGTTTACAGATATGCTGAGCTCAGAATGGCTGTTTCTTCATGTGCCAACTCTGAAACCATTTACACACACATACACACACCTATTTTACTGGCAGTGCTAAATAACTATTTTACTGAAAGTGAGCTAGCAGAACCTTCCTTTTAAAACAACCCTTTGCGTTTCTAACATGACTTCTAGAGGCAGACCTTTAGAAGTCAGTGTCCACCAAAAAGCATCTCAATGAGACAGAACATAGATCCTTCAATATTGCCAGAGTTCAAGCCCTGGGGTTAGCTCCTGACTGGCATTAGAGCTTAGGAGATTTAGTAGCTGTTCTGGATATAGGAATATAAACATGTCAGCTCCCCATAAGCCTTCTTAATGATAGCTCTTCTATTGTTCTCAAGGGAGACACTCAGAGAGTCGAGTGTCAGTCTTCACCCTAATGAATGGGCTTTCTGTTCTCCCGCACCTTGAATTATGTGAAGAAAAGATCAGATCTGTTAATATGCTGTCTTTAATTGCACTTGGCCTAAGGGATCTGCCAACCCCTATCTTTCTTCTTATTGCTCTTTCCTTGAAGTGTGAAGCCAAGGAAAGCAAGACTTTCCTTTTGCATACTTAAAGCCACCCCAGTTAAAGCACTGACATGTAGCAGGAGAAAGTTGAAAATGAGAATTTGTTGTCTTAGGAAAAACAGCACAGAGAAATCTCAGACTACAATCAGCAAGTAAAAGCAATGCAAACACCAATAAAACAACAGCCCATCCGGCTACACCAGCTATCTTGGTGATAGATGACTAGAGTTCCTTCAAATGGCAAATCCAACCTTATAGCAGGTAGGCCAAACTAACTCTTGAGAAGTTTGACAACGTATCCAGGATTTTGTTTTTTCTCTATTCTCAGGCATTTTTTCCCTTTGTTTGTCATTTGTAGGAGTGACTAATATTTGTAGCTAGATGAGATACCTTTAGCCATTCAACTTTCATTTTAAATGTAAAACACACAGCACATTTTGAATATTAGTGAACTCGTTATGGCAAATCCCAGAGCCATAAGTCCAAATAGGATTCATTTTTGGTTTTTGAAACAAGGTCTTGTTATTGTAGCCCTTGCTAGCCTGGGACTTGATATATACTTCAGGCTGCTCTGGAATTAAGGCAATCCTCCTGCCTCTAGATCTCAAATTGTTGGAATGACAAGCATGCATCAACATGCCAACTTAGGCCTAAGGAAGCTTTATAAACAAGTGCTCTTTTATTCCTTTTAAAATTTGTTTTGTGTGTTGGTGCTCATGAAGAGGCCAGAGGACAACTTTATGAAGCGGGTTCTCTCCTTCCACCTTTCTGTAAGTTCTGTGGACCAAACTCAGGCCATCAGACTTTTGAAGCAAGCACTTTTGCCCACGGAGGCATCTTGCTGGCCCATTTTTGTGTGTGTGTGTGGGGGGGGGTTATTTTTGTTTGTTTGTTTTAAACACACCAAAATAAATAACATATTCATTTTCCTGGGGACTAAAACCTTAGCCTCTATTTCAAGTCTTTCTTAACTTGAATTTCAGTGTGTTTGGATAGACTAAATACAACCTAGACATTAGAGGCCGGGAGAGGAAGGTGCTTTTTCTAGGATTCCCTTAATTCTCACTAATTAACACTTTTACTAGCAATCAGTCCTGATGAGATTTTATTGAACTTGTTTTGCCAAATTCGGCACTTTAACCATGATGCTAAGAAGAACAGCATCTCTGAGGGTCAGGTGTCAGGGAATCTGCGCCTGTGGTACATTTTATTAGTGTTGCTGTCATCACATTAAAAAGTCCTTATTAAGCCAGTATGTCTCAGCGGTGCTGTGGTAAGCAGTGTGTAAAGGAGAACTACATGAAGGCAATTCCCATTTTGATGGGCACAAAAGGGAAGCTGAGGAGGAGGCACAACATGACAAGTACAGATTTGTCCCGTGGGAGGGGATTAGGAGCTGAAGAAGAATGGGGGCGTGGAGGAGTCATTCAACGGGAGAGTGGGTGCTTAGCCTACACAAGGGCTCAATCACTAGCACCAAAAGGAAAAGAAATTGGGGAGTTTCTGGTTTGTTTTACAGACCAAAGAATCAGCTAGGCTAGGTGGCACGCCTTTATTCCCAGCATGAAGGAGGCAGAGACAGGAAGATCTCTGTGAGTTTGCAGCCAGTCATGTCTACATAGGGAATTCTTGGCCAGCCAATGCAACCTAGTGAAAACCTGCCTCAATCAGTAACAACAAAAACCTAAAAACAAGGTAATCAATCATAGAACTATAAAAACAGACTACGCTGTGAGGGTTGCCCAGGCAAACCCTCTTATTTTATAATTCAGAAGAGTGACACTGGACAGAAAAGGTTAAACCAAAGTTACAGAAAATTGGACTTACTTGGTGTTATAGACTGGCCCTCCCAGTTCTGACTAAAGTGTTCTACCTATCACACTATTTTGCCTTCATATTTTCTAAGCACAGCCATAGTTGTATATTGATGCTCTCTTGTAGTTGGAGGTTTTTGTCCCACCTGGTCCCGCAGCCATTTAGTCCCAAATAAACACACAGAAGTTTATATTAATTATAAACTGTTTGGCCTATAGCTCAGGCTTCTTATTGGCTAGCTCTCTCTTAATTATTATTTCTATTAATCTGTGTATCTCCACGTCGTCTTAGTTTACTGGTAATGCCCTAGCCTCTTGCTGGTGTCTCCTGACTCTGCCTACTACCTTTCTCTATCCCTGTTTGGATTTCCCACCTGGCTAAATCCTGTCTGTGCATTAGCTGAAACAGCTTTATTCATCAACCAATAAGAAAAACATATATTCACAGAATACAGAAGGACATGCCCCAATCACTCTCTTAGCCAAGATTCAAACTTCTCAAGCTAGCAACTGAAAGATTTGTTTAAACTGGGTGGTGGTAGTGGTGGCAGTGGCAGCAGCACACACCTTTAATCCCAGGGTGGATCTCTGAGTTCAAGGTCAGCCTCAGAGTGAGTCCCTGGACAGTCGGGGCCACACAGAGAAACCCTGTCTTGAAAAAACAAAACAAAACAAAAAAAAAGATTTATTTAAGGAGATAAAAGATAAAAATGAGAGACAAGAGGAAAATAAGTCTGAGAGAAGGAGAGGGAGCAAGGGCAGGCTGCTGTCCCCCAGAAAGAAGCAACCCACCTGCAGAGAGCAGGGAACTGAGCTCTAGGGCCAACAGGCCTGCTGAGTGTCTCTGGCTTTGGGACCACAGGCTGGTTACATGAGGCCTCCATGTTTGCTTCCTCTGCGGATCCAGGGGCTGTCTCCTGCCCTGTTCTTCTTTGTTCTCCCGGCAAGAAAGGCCGGGCAGTTCCTGAAGAGAACCCGGGGTGTCATGGAAGAATGAATGAGCTTCCCACAGGGTCACGGGCCCAGGGCCCAGAAGGCTCCTCCATTAACGCTGCCCCAGAGCAGGAAGGGCTGTTTCAGTCTTGGCGACTTCTTGATTCTGATCATCACGAGTGTTAGAACTGTGAGAGGCAAAGCCTTTGCTATTGGGCTGTAGGGCACTCATAGGCATGTAAACGTATGTGTTAATAAAGCCATTGGAAACAGACTCCCTCCTCCTTCCTTCCCTTGCCTTCCCTCCCTTCTCCTCATCTCTATCTTTTTCTGTTTCTCTCTTCCCCCTTCCCCTTCCCTCTCCCCTCCCCTTTCTCCTTCCCTCCCTCCCTTCCTCCCTCCCTCCCTTCCTCCCTCCCTCCCTTCTTCCCTCCCTTCCTTCTTCCCCTCCTGAATTTTACATATGGGATAATAGGTGAGCTATGAGAATGGCTCTCTCATCTCAACAGACAAAGTTGCCTTTGGCTGTTGTTGCCTCTTCAAGAACAGTGCTGTGGTTCCAGAGAATACTCAACCTTGCATTGGTCTCAGATTTTTTTTTAATTTTTATTTTTAATGGTAATTGGAGCACCCTGATTGGCTGCTTTCTACTGCATTAAAAACAAAAAACTGCTTCCAGGTGTCCACTAGAGACAAAGCTAACTACTAAAATAAACTGAACAAATTCCTGTTCTGGCGTGGAAGTCCTGGGCTACAAATATTTCTGTTTTTCATCTGTGCAAAACACATATATATGACCATGAAGGCAAGAGTCCCAATCATAACTGAAAGAGTCCCAACCTAACTTGAGACAAATTAAAACAAAACCCCAAGCTCCACACAGCCTGATTCACACAACCTGATTCTCGGGGCCTGAGATAAGCTGGGCGAGCACCCTGCCAAACCATCCTGAATATGTAGAAATATCTGCAAGGCTTGGTGTGTTTGGAGGTTTTTGTGTGGGTGTTTTGTCTACATGCCACAGGACAAGTAGATGTTTAAACATATAGATGGCAACCTTAAGGTTTTTGTTTTGATGTGACATTTCCCAATATAATCAAGAAAGATTCCCAATTGGTAACTGACACTAAAACCTACAAGAATGCATCTGCCTTGGTTTACTCCACATGGGCACAAGAGGAAAGACCAGCACAGTGGTGTGGCATTGAGTGTTCATTTTCCACTTACAAGTATGGAAATCCATAAACCAGGGAGGAATTCTGGGGCCCTAAAGCTTTGCTTATTGCTTTTTAGAACATTCTTCCTTTGTGCTTGTTTTCCATCTTTTCTTTTCCATTTTATTTTTTAACATTAAAATTTTTTCTTTGACTTATTGGAATGATGGAGAAAGCTAAAGCCTGTTTCTTCTTATACTCAGTCCCTGTACTTACAAAAGTGGACTGAGACATCACTGCTAGTCTCAGAGGTGGCTGGTTTTATTTTTTGTTTGTTTGTTTTGACTAAGACAATTCAGGGTATTTCCACTTAGTTTTCAGATTTCTACCAAGGTAGGGACTGTAGTGGGGGAGCAGGGGACAACTGTATACCACTCACATTCTTCTCTTTGGTGGTCTCCAATTCTCCAGGGAAATCTCAGCCCAAGAGAGAACTGAAAGAGCATGTCTTGGTAGTGCCTGCCCTGCTGTGTTTTCCCCTCTACACCCTATGTTCAACACAGAGATGGCTTTTTCTTTAAATTCACATACCTGTCTTTGGTCCACTCTCTACACACCCCATTTCTTCTTTTCAGATATCCCAAAATACCACTAATAATAACCGAAATACAAAATGGAAATAGTATCTTGCTAGTCATCATAGCATGCAGAATTGGGAGGTTTAAAAAAATCTATCCCAACAATGTACATATATGTATACAAGGTAAACAAAATAACCCTAAGGAATCGGGATTCAAGAGGGGGCAGAAGGGTGGTAAGATCCAGAGGTCAGGGAAGACCTGGCAAAACTCTCCTAACACAACAGGACCAATACACTCATGAGCTCAGAGCAGCTGCAGCTGCCTGCACAAGACTTGTATAAAATCAAGCCAATCAACATTCCAGCATGAAGGGAGGAGGGGCTCACGAGCACCCACCCTTGGGAATGGTTGTAGACAGTTGATGGCTTCTGGAAAGGGAAGTCAGTTTTCTTTAAGGATGTAGGCCCTGGTAAGTCAACCATACTCCAGTGGGTGGCACCAGGCCCAGGAGTATATATGTACATCCCAAATTGAGATGGGGAGGTGGGGTGGATCTGGAGGAATTAGGATTGAATATGATCAAAATATATTATATTCTCAAAGAATTAATAAAAAATGTAAAGAAACCATAATTCACTTCCCTACACCACCAACCCCCAATTCCGTTTCTTAGCCCTTGTCCCAGACCGTCACGTTTTCTTGCTTCATCCGCCTTCTCTCCTGATGTTTCCCTTGGTGTTTCTAGCCACAAAGCTTTTTCTTTAACCGTCAACTTGGGTGTCGTCCAACTTAAAATTGTAAAAGGAGTGAATTAACACTCTTACTCCCCTGTTCTTTACTCCCTCCCTGAACAGTCCTCTCCTTTCTTTCATTCTCTCAATGTAATGTTATCATAATTTGGAAGGGGACTGAACACATATTTGCATTATTATTACTGTGTAAACATATCACAATTGAACCAAGAATCAACCATGAGTATGGTCTGCCCCTTTCCTCAGATTTGCTTTTCCCTAGGGTTGATCACCGCCTTCTCCTTTAGTTTGTCTTGAGTACCAGCTCTACTTCCCATCTTCTTCAAAAGAAATGTAAATTTCCAGCATAGACTCATTAGGCAATTGATCTGCAAGTATCTTTCAAAATATTGGAGAGACATCTCTCTGGCAGTTCCTCCAACACCACCCCAGGCAGGATTAGCTGTTCTTGCTGGCTGTCTGCTTAGTGTCAGCCTGGCCTTCAGTCATCCTGAGAATGGCCCTTCCTTTCTCCAGGGCTGATTCTCCTGTTTCCTGGATTCTTGTCTCCTGTGTAATTAGTCCACTCCATTCTTATGTTAGAGCACATCCTCCAGTATTGTCTTGAGAAAAGGTGAGCAGAAGGCAATTCAAGAAAATCTCTTTGTAAATATCTTTAATATTCTTCTTGTAACAGAAAAGCTACAAGAAGAATACTACATCAAATATTCATCTCTTTTCTGTTCCAAACACTTTGTCCATTTATTGTTGTTTTCTTTTGTGCATACAAACAGAAGATAAGGAGAGGAATAGGCGAGGAAGAGAGATTGAGAGAGGAGGGAGAGAGAAAGTACATTTGTATTAAGTAAAAATGAATCTGAGCAGTTTGGAGCCAGCTTCTGTGCATATGACCCTTTATCCCTAATTATCTATATAGTCCCTATGACTAAAAGTATCATTTTACATATCAGCCTCTTTGGTAAATATAATGTTGATATAATACTCTTATCAAATCTTCCCCTCCTTATTCTAACATCAACTGATCAGAAATGTGTAATGAGTCTTTCTCTGTCCCACCAGTCAGCTCACAAATAATGACATGGAGACTTCTTATTAATTTTAAAAGCTTGGCCTATAGGTTTGGCTTGTTTCTAACTAGCTCTTATAACTTAAATTAACCCATTTATATTAATCTATGTTCTATCATGTGGTATTACCTCTCCTCCATCTTTACCTCCTGTTTCCTCTCCGTGTCTCCTGGATTCCCCTGTGCACCTAGATTCTCCTCCTCTTCCTTTCTCTGCCTGGAAATCCCATCTATACTTCCTGCCTATCTATTGGTCATTTAGCTTTTTTTACACCAATCACAGTAAATACATCTTCAAACAGTGTATAAATATTCCACAACATTTCCCCCTTTTGTCTAAATAAAAAAGAAAGGTTTTTCTAACATAGTAAAACTATATACAATATGAACAATTAGTCAAGTAAGATTACATTTATAATATCCAGTCCATTTGTATTTGGCAAATTCAGAGGAAATACTATATTATCTATCCTGTCTTAGTGAATTCAAAGTTTTGTGTCTAATTTACTTTCTGTTCTAACTCATATTAACCAACCCAAAACTATCATTTTAGACTTCAAAACATTTTCTTAGATAAACAATTTAAGCTTTTATGTCTCTCAATCTTATATGCTTTATAACTCTTATATAATTAAAAAATTGGTAAAAAGGAAAACTTTAACTATCTAGTGTTCAACCCCACCAAAAACCCAAGAAGGATATATTTACCTGAGTAAACAGGAAGTACATGGCAAGCATCTTCCAAAAGTATAGAAATGACAGAAACAACTGGCTGCCCGGACAGCCACCCAAGGTTCCTCTGTAATGTTGAGGCATCCATCTTTGGCCTACAAGCCTAGAATATCTGATTGACTTTTCTGTGAAGCAGGAATTTTGAAGGACTTCACTACTTTATCTTGGCAAAGTTCAGCAGTTGCCTTCTTTTGTGTCCCGCTCATCCATTTTGGACATCATACTATCAGCAGTCAAAGCAAGAGAAGTTTTTTTTTTTTTTTTTGCCAAGTGCCACGTTGAAAACAAAATCTACACGGATGTTCTGTGATGCCCATCATCCTTTTTTGAAGTAAAGTAAAAAAGGAGCAGAGGTGTCTCACTGTCATGAAAAACATTATGTTATTAAAATATCTTCAATGCCATATAATATGTAGGATTCTGAAGTGTTTGAAGACCACCTTTCTATCTCTGTTTAACCTTGAAAACATACCTAACATTACTACAAGTTTGATTATTATAGATGACTATCTAATAACCTGTATTTCTTAATTATCCTAAATAGCTTTCAAGGACTAGAACTTTGCATTACATTTTTAAATTTGCTGTATAGGTACAATACCTTAAGTAAGAGTAGAAATATACATATATATATATACATATACAGTATAACAAAATAACCTTAAATTTGTATCAATATATAAAATATTTGAGACTAGTGGTTATTCAAAAGTAGACTCAATATTCCACCCCTTTATCCCATCATTTCTATACTGTACCCACATTTTCCCCTTCAGAAAGAGATCCCTGAATCTAATCTCCTTTATTCAGCCTTTTTTCCTGACTACTAACCAATAATAGCTGTATCCAATACCCCTAAATGGTGACAAACATCCATAACCCACCAAATAACCCCAAACCACCCATCCCACCTCTTGGGAATGTGGATGTTGTGTTCTCTAAACTGCTTTCTGTTGTCTGAGGATGACAGCGTCTTTAAGGGACCCTAAGAAAATTGAAATAATGTTCAAGTCCTAGGAAAGCTAACTGTATCACTTGTTGTCCAGTCTCTGTGTGATAAGATAATGCAGGGCTTATCTGAAGTCCTAGCTGGAGTAGTCTGTGAGGCTGGACCATCTCAGCCAGCAGCTTTGAAATTTTGAGAAAATTGCAACAGAGGCATTTTGAGAGACTGGATCACCTGGGCTACTTGTCTTTATTGTTGTCTGGTCCTTTTTTCTGAAAACACAAACTTTTAAAGGTAACATTTATATGGTATGGAATGTACAATGTGCACAAGTCAGTTAAAGATGTTTTTTTTTGTTTTTTGTTTTAGCAGGTAAAAGGCATCTATTAACTTTATGAGTTTTTTAGACTGTATAACCAAACCTCTATCCATGCCATATGAAAACATTGAATATAATAAGTCATGAGGACTCTGTAGCTAACAAGATTTATCATGTCTCATCCAGTCTCAGAGTTGTCCCCATAGTAGAAGGAACAGCATATATGCCACCTGTCCTGTAGTTTTTCTTGGTTTCTTTTTTTTTTTTTCATGTCTGTAGGCAACATTTTCAGGTCTCTCTCAATCAGATCTGATTTTCATTAAAAGGAACCATAACTTTTTGTTTTCTCTGGAAACAAAGGCATAACTTCTCCCCCAATGCACCATATTTTCTTACTTCCATTTTGAAGTTAAGAAATTCTTAAGATATATATATATATATATGTATATATATGGGTTTTTTGTTTGTTTTCTTGTTTTTCAAGACAGGGTTTCTCTGTATTGTTTTGTAGGCTGTCCTGGAACTCACTCCGTAGGCCAGGCTGGCCTTGAACTCATAGAGATCCACCTGCCTCTGCCTCCCAAGTGCTGGGATTAAAGACGTGCGCCACCAATGCCTGGCGTAGATGGGTTTAATGTAGCAGTTTCCATAATCCAATGTCTCTCAGCAGCTCTTGTTTTTTATACATTAATAGTTAAATAATTCAAAGTCAACAAAACACCATACAGGATTTGAACACCCTGTGTATTTCCCATCTGTATGTGACTTTTTAAAATATTACTTTACTCTCTTCTCTAAGACTTTACTTGTTATTTTTCAACTTTTTTTCTATGACAGTTCATACTTATTTTCTTTTCTTCAGCATCTGAGCACATTTTAAAACATACTGTCCCTTTTTAGAGGTTTTCTGTGCCTGGACCTGGCTTTACTAAGCACCTGTAGTATTCTTCACATCATGAGACAGATCTTACATTGCCATGTCAGCTGCTGTGTGACTCAGCTTAGCACGTGGTGCTGGTGTCTGGCTCTACCCTGCAGTGGCTGGGAGCTGTGTCTCTATGCCATTGAGCAAAGACCCACCTGAAAGACTGCAGGATTAGGAATCCACGTTGGCTCCTTGTCCAGAACTTTTCTTAGCTTCCTCAGCCCCTGTTTGGATATTTGAGCCTCCATGTTGGATGCCATATGTAGGCAGATTTTTCTTTGGGCGCCAGCTCACAAAAAGTGACATGGAGACTTATTATTAATTATGAAAGCTCTGCCTATAGCTAAGGCTTTTTCCTAACTAACTCTTTTCCCCCCATTTTAAAATTTTATTTAAATTAGAAACAAGCTTGCTTGACATGTCGATCCCAGCTCTCTCACCCTCCCCTCCTCCCCCACTCCCCACCAGCCCCCCAATTCCCAACCCCATTCCCTCTCCGCTCCCCAGGGAGGTTGAGGCCCTCCATGGGGAATCTTCAAAGTCTGTTAATTATCCTGGTCAGGGCCTAGGCCCTCCCCCATGTGTCCAGGCTGAGAGAGCATCCCTCCATGTGGAATGGGCACCCAAAGTCCATTTGTATGCCAGGGCTAAATACTGGTCTACTATCCAAGGCCCCATAGATTGCTGAGGCCTCCTCACTGACACCCACGTTCAGGGGGCCTGGGTCAGTCCCATGCTGACCTCTCAGTCACCGGTCTGGGGTCCAAGGACTCCCCCTTGTTCAGGTCAGCTGCCTCTGCAGGTTTTACCAGCCAGGTCTTGACTTCTTTACTCATCGCTCCTCCCTCTCTGCAACCGGGTTCCAGGAGTTCAGTTCAGTGTTTAGCTGTGGGTGTCTGCCTCTGCTTCCATCAACCACTGGATAAAGGCTCTAGGATGGCATATAAGATAGTCATCAATCTCATTATTGGGGGGAGGGCATTTAAGGTAGCCTCTCCACTATTGGTTAGTTTGCCAGTTGGTGTCATCCTTGTAGATCTCTGAAAATCTCCCTAGTGTCAGATCTCTTCTCAAACCTATAGTGGCTCCTTGACTCAACCTTCCTGCTTCCCCATTCTTCCTCTCCCCTCCCCTCCCCCCATGCTCCCAATCCCCTCAGGAGATCCCATCCCACTCCCCTTCTCTGGGTACCATGCATATCTCTCTTATGGTCCTCCCTGTTTCCCAGACTCTCTGGTGGTGTTATAGGCTGGCACTCCCCTGCCTCGGGTCTAAAAACCATATATGAGTGAGTGCATTCCATGTTTGTCTTTTTGTGACTGGCCTAACGAACTCTTACGACTTAAATGAACCTATTTGTATTCATCTATATTCTATCACATGGCATTGCTTCTCTTCCATCTTGCACCCCGTTTCCACTCTGTGTCTCCTGGCTTCTTTTGTATGCCGACCTTGTCCTCCTCTTCCTTTCTCTCCCTGGCAACTTCACCCATACCTTCTGCCTAACTATTGGTCATTCATCTTTTTATTACACCAATCACAGTGAATGCATCTTCATACAGTGTACCAATATCCCACAACAGAAATGGATTGTGTCTGTTTCTTAGGATCTCATCGAGGCTCCCATATTGTATTTAGCTACCATGGGTCTTCAGTCTCCTTTCATTTGAAATATTGCCATAGCCTAACTCTGTCTTTTATGAACTTAAAAATAATTTTAAAAACCTTGTCCTTATAGTTAATAGAATTCTCCTCCTTTTTACCTCTTCATGTTTTCTAATGGTTACATTCAGGCAATTCATTCCTGGAAAATACCACATCAATGATCCTGTGTCCGTCCTAGGACATCAGATTTGAGTACCTCTCAAGGCCCACCTGCCCTTTGGTTACCTGGTTAAGATGCTGTTCATTTTTGTTTTATATAGCTAATTTTTTCCTCTTGCATTAGGTGGTATGGGAAAACCTTTCAAAATCATTTTGATATCTTCTTAACCATCCAGGTTTCTTTGTATCCATTAATGATTCTTGCTGGAATAAATATTTACTAATACAGTAAATGATTTGTAGCTGCCTGCCCTTCACCTGGACCAGTAAATCCTCTGCATGCCAAAAGCAAGAACCCTGCAGCTTGCTACATGGGCAAGTTACCTGGGTGCCAGTCTGGTGCCCTAACCTTTAAACAATGGGACCTCCTGGGAGGTTAAGTCATTAAAGGAATTTTAGGCCGTGGGCTCTTTCTCTTTTTCTCTTTGCCACCACAAGATGAAAAGTTTTGCTCCCTACCCTATCCTGTCTTGATGTAATTAACCCACACCAAAGGCAGTCACTCTAGAGTTACTAAAAGCCATTACTCCAGTTATCCATGGACTGAAACATCTAAAAGTAGGAGCCCTAATAAACCATCTCTCTTTATAAATTGATTGTTTGGGGTATTTTGTTACAGTATCAGAAAGCTGGTGTCTCTCTTTCTTCCCCATCTGTCTATTCACTCATCTATCCATGTTGTCAACATCTGTCTACATAGCATACATTTACTGTCCATCCTTGGTGTAGAGTCTTAGATTTTCCTCAATGCTTTTCAATTAATTTCCTCATTTGCCTTTAGAATTCTTGTTTCCCAAACACTTGTACAAGCCTCTTGTTTTCTTATCTTTCCTTCCCCCTTTTACACCTGGGTCTTCTAGTTCTTTCTAGGACAATCCTTAGCTTTAAGTTCTAATCCTTGTGTCAATCATTTTATCTTTAGCTATGATCTTTTTAATTTTTAAGAGCTCTTGTTTTTTATTTGTCTTACTTTGTGGATGCAGTGAGGTTTTTTTCCCCCTTTCTCAGATATTATTAGCCCTGTCTGTTTCCAGTCTTTCTCTCAATCTCTCTCTCTCTCTCTCTCTCTCTCTCTCTCTCTCTCTCTCTCTCTCTCTCTCTCTCTCTCTCTCTCTCTCTCTCTATCTGTCTTCTTTGTGGCAATGTTATTCAAAGGAGCCAGTGGTCTTTGGCAGATTATCTCAGACCAAGCACAGGCAGGATCTGCTAAGCTTCATTGAAGAATGCAGGATGTTTAGATGTTTGTCATGTGGTAGTTCTCCAGGGAAGAACTATCTGATCCTATAATTGGGAAGAGTGGGGGCGGGGAAGAGAAAGAATAGTTGAGGGAAATAAGCAGGGATACTAGACCCAAAGGGAGGGCTTCTGTCAGCCTGTTCAAGGACACTCTCATCACACCTATAGTTCTGTACCCAAAACCTCTGTCTCTTCCAGACTCTGCCAAGAATAGCCTTCTTTCTTCTACAGGGCATTGAAGGGCACTACTTAGCTGGGTGGACTAGTGGGGGAATCAGAAGAACTAAGTGTTCTGGAAACAGAGTTTAACCAATCTTCATTTCTCCTGTTCCAGTCAGTTTCACTTCTGTTGCTGTAAGAGAAAAACAAAAACAAAACAAACAAACAAAAAACAAACCAAAAACCAAACAGACAAAAAAAAAAAAAACACCCTGACAAAAAGCAACATAGAATTGTTTGGCTTACAATTCCAAGTTACAGCCCATCATTTTGGGGAAGCCAAGGCAATAACTCAAGAAGTTTGTCACATCACATCCACAAGCAAGAACAGAGAGGGAGCAAACATATCCTTACTTCCTTGTTCTCAGCTAGTCCTTTCCACTCTGCTGCTCAGGAACTCTGGATGGGGAATGAATGGTACCGCTCGCAATTGCCTGAGTCTTCCTATATCACTTAGTAATCAAGACCCCACACACATATAGACATGCCTGCAGGCTAACTTGACTTAAATAATAATAATAATAATAATAACAGCAACAACAACAACAGTAATAATAATTCCTCATTAAAACCTTCTTTCCATGTGACTCTAGGTTGCATCCAACCAGCACACTGTCCTTCCCTAAGTCACCTGATATACCAATTCCTGAACTTTCAGGGACTCCGAAGAACGAGTTGCCACCTTCTGTCACTTAAGGACTTCAGTCTTCACCTTCTGTACTCTACTGTCAGTCACCACAGGTCCCTCTTGTCATTTCTACAATCCTTTGTCGTCTCCTTCCAAATTGCCTTTATTCCAGTGTTTTTCTATGCATATGAAGTCCCTATTCTGTTACTTCGATGGTTTCTCAAAGGGGAACATATTGTTTGAGTCACTATATTTCTCTGGATTGTGAATGCAAACATGGATCCAGCCAAAGGAAGCCAAGTATAAAGTCACTGACAGCAATAGTGGCCTTGAACACTCTGCTCAGGACTGTGCCTGAACTGCAGTGTTGTCAAGTTTGTTTTGTAGTCATAGGGAAAGCCATGGACCTAAAAGTTTCATTTGTGGTAAGGTGTGAGATAGCTGCTTAGGGAAGGATGTGAGATTATATTTCCCTTTAAGACATACCCCCATGCTCTCTGTCTCTGTCCCTGTCTCTGTCTCTGTCTCTCTCTCTCTGTCTGTCTCTCTCTCTCTGTCTCTCTCTCTCACACACATATGCTGGCACACACACACACACATCTCATCTATACCACTCCATACAACTTTGCAAGACAAACCTAGAAAAGTTGACATCGCTGGAAGGGAGACCTCATGTCAACATTATACAGGCAATCAACATGTCATCATCAACAACAAAAACCAGAGACTAAGGAAATGGCTCTGTGGGTAAAGGGCATTGCTGAACACACATGGATACCTGAATGTCTGTTGTAAAATGCCAGGGGTGGTGGTGCATACCTGCAATCCTAGCACTGGAAGGCAGAAACAGGAGGTTCTGGGGCCCACAGGCCAGCCAATCTAACCAGTCAGTAGGTTTCATGTTCAATCTGAAGCTCTGTCTCAAAATATAAGGTGGAGGGTCAGAGGGATGGCTCCACAGGCAAGGATGTTTGCTGCCAATCATGACTACTCCAGTCTGATCCCCAGAGCCCACATGGTGGAAGGAGAGAACCAACTCCCACAAATTTGTTCTCTGAACTCTACACAGGTTCCAAGACGCAGGCTAAATAAGTAAATGTTAAAAGTTTAATATATATATATGTATATATATATATATATATATATATATGGTAAAGTATCAAAGAGGGAGGTGTCAACCTCTGGCCTTGAGTTGCACATGGATGAGCACATGTGTCTGCACACAAACATGCACTCCCCCCAATAATGCAAATACAAAACTAGAACATAGGAAGAGAGCTGGTAGAAAATTTCACCAAGAGAGGCTAAGGAATGTGCACTGAGTGCCTCTTGTATTTGATGACTGATAGAAGCTCATTTCCTGGACTTTTCTTGCTAGGTTACCATTAACATCTGCAGCAAGAGGAAACTAGTGTTTGACAGCGGCCAGACAAACTCAAGTCACTGTGTAGCCCTAGGTTGTGGAGCAGCTAAGAAGAGTAAACTCCCTGGGGTACAGGGAGACTTGCCTCATAAGACTTGAAAGTTAGGCCATAAAATATAACCTAGGTGCCTTTTTTATGATTCCATAACTTACTAGAAAATCTGAAACTTGACTGAATTGATGGCAGATTTTGTAAACGTTGACTGATGTGTGTGAAATCACAGCCAGTGCATAGTTGTGTTTATTCCTCTTGTGGGTGAAGTCTAGCAGCAAAGGGCAAGCCCATTGCATGACTCATCAAATTGTAGCAGGGAAAATCCATGTATCATCTGGTACTCCAGTAAAACTTAACTAAATCTGAGTTCATTCATACTACCAAGGAAGAAAGGATAGTGGCCATGACAATCCCTTCCCTGAGTTTATGGGCCTTGGTGTAATGTTCAACTCTTGAGGCAAGGAGTTGCTGCTTAGGCTCATGAGAAGCATTGTCTTAAAGGAGATCTGCCCATTTATAACTGGCTTACACAGCAATAAATAGACCTTAAACATAGAGGAGGAGAGAGAGATGTACAAATCCCTCAAAGAATATCAGCAGAGAAGAAGTACAGCTATACTGGAAATCACAGTTCAGCAATGGAAAACTTGCCTGGCAGGCTCCATCCATGATCAAGTGAGATTTACCCCCACAGGAGCTAGAGAGATGGCTCAGCACCTAAGAGTACCTATTGCTCTTGTAAAGGACCCAGGTTCAGTTCTTAGCACCCATGTGGGCAGCTTACAGCCATCCGTAATTCCAGTTCAAGAGGATATGATGTCCTCTTTGACCTCTGGTGGCATACTGCATGTGATAATGCATATAGGTAAACACTCAAACACATAAAATAAAAGCAAGCACAACTTCCTTTAAAGTGTGCTGCTGGGATGCAAGGATATTTTGACAGATGCTAATCACTGAATATGATAAGCCATATTAGCAAAATGAAATATAATAGCTCATGAACATGTCAGTAGTGGTAAGAGCATTTGACCAAATTTACACGAAGCTAAAAAGCTTCCACTTAGAACAGATGCAGAAATGTTCAGTAAACCGGAGAGATGGCCAATGAAATGGGAGGCAATATTTGCAGACCATGGCTCTAAGGAGAGCTTACTATCCAAAATATTCGAGGAACCAGTACCACTCCAAAGCAAAACACAAACAAATACAGTCTGACTGAAAAGTAGGTAAAAGACCCAAAGAAGATGTACAAACAGCTATCGGGTTCATGAGAAAAAATTTCAATGTCACAAATCACCAGAGAAACACAAGTCAAGATCACCACATCACCTCATCCCTGTCAGAGAGGCTGCTATGACAAAAAGGACAAACGTAGAGAAAAGGAACATTCATATACTATGTGAGAATGTGAAGTTTTATGGAAGAATACAGATTTCTAGGAAACTAAAGTTAGAGGTACATATGATCCAGCTTCTAGTCTATATTCAAAGGGTTTCAAATCAGTATGTCTAAGACACACAGGCACACTCATGTCTACAACAGCCAGGCAAGAAGCAGACAAGTGCGCACCAGTAGATGAAGCAAATGAGGCATATGTATACCATGGAATACTATGCATTCCCTACAAAGAAGGAATTCTATCATTTTGATGATGAATCCGAGAAGTACACTGGGGGTTGGGAAGCGGGGAATGAGACAAATCGTCCAGTATGATCTCACGTATGCAAAGAACCCAACATAGTCAACATATAGACATAAAATGCAGAACAGTGGCTTCCATGGACTGCAGGGGAGTTTGATGGGGTAGATGCTGGTTGAAGGAGTTCAGATGAAAAGAATTAAGTTAGTGGTCTGTTGCATTGTGTGGTGACTGTGGTTAATGGTGTGTTGTGAGTTTTGAGACTGGTGTAGTCTTTAGTCTTCTCCTCAAAACAAAAACAAAAAATCGTTGTGCTGGCACATGCCTTTAATCCCAGCACTCAGGAATCAGAAGCAGGCAGATCTCTGTGAGTTCCAGGAGCAGCCTTGTCTGAGTAGTGAGATCCAGGGCAGCCAGAGCTACACAGTGAGACTGTCTCAAAATAAATAAAAAAAATGTTTTGAGGTGATGTACATATTAATTAGCTTGGTTTTCTCTTCCTATACTCCATGCACCAACCAAAGGTTTGTATTTTGCTCTAAACTCACACTTATTTTTCAGTGAAAAGTTAAATAAAATAGAACAAAAAAATAACATTTGCTAGCCAGAGTGGCAGAGGTAAAAGCTGAGGAGGGCACAGTGCACTACTCCCGTGTAAGACAGAAGCAGCCTCTACAGAATGGAACTTGAGGAGCCAGGTTTCTCTCCTTGAGCTGACATTCTATTGTCAGGACTCTAGCCACAAGGGACAATCAGCAGAATGTAAGTGATAGACACGAGAACATCCATTGCACTTCTAGAATTTGAAAACTTCAAAGAACCTCACGTCACTGTACCAAAGGAATTACCTACAGACACTGTGCAACTGGGTCTAAATGTTATGCAGTGTTAACACTGTGTTCTGAAGGAAATGTATGAGCATGAGAAGAACATATGATTGGAAAGTTCAGTGGTCAGAGCAGATTCTTCTACTCACATTAAATAATGATCTGTCAGACACAGAAAATAATCTGAGGAACGGTGTGGTGTAGCTCTATGGTAGAATGCTTGCCTAGTATGTCTGAGGCCCTGGGACCCCTCCCTGCCACCAGACTAATCATAGCAATAACTAGATAAATTTCCTTTTCTACTTCAAGTATTCCATAATAAACATGCACCCTCAGTTTATTTACTTACTTATAGACAGGATTTTTTCATGTGTCTGGGGGTGGCCTGGAACTCTCTCACAGAGATCTGATGCCTCTACCTCTGACTCTGGAGTGCTGGGAATAAAGGATAAAAGTGTCCACCGTCAGCTTGTTTTATTTGTAAATTATGTGTATTGTTTGTTTCCCTAGTCAGGCAAGAGCTCACCCTACACCCTTCTGGTAACACACAGGGCATTTAGGATGTATGCATTCATCACTTAGCTTTCCAGTTGTATCATTTACTCTTCTTGGGGTCTTCTCATTTCTTTTCAGTTCCACTGAAGTCACAGTGTCCCCAGACTTGTCATGTTTGTTCTTGTCACAGCATCTCTCCTCAAGTTGAGTGTTTTGTTTTGTTTTGGGTTTTTTCTTCCCAGAAAGCCCTAAGAAAGAGTCCTAAAAACAAGGCAGGGCCTCCATTCTTGGAAGCTGGGGTATCTATCACTCAAAGCAGGAATCGGGAAGATGGCCCAGGGAAGAGCCCTTCTCAGGGGAATCCAAGCAACGCATTGAAATGAGAGGCAGAGTTCCCAGTGCTGGGCTGACCACCCCACGGTCACTCCCTAATGCTATTGGAGATTTCCCAATTAATCTGAAAACTGACTCAGATTCTGAATCTTAATTTTAAAAAAAGAGAATGGTTTGCAATGATCTTATGGGTGTCTGTCTTCTTCGTGAATTTGTCGAGTTCTCCAGCCTCATTGAATGAGACCATTACCTAGGTCCCTTCTCTGTCAAGCCCGACACAAATATGAGCTTACCGGTGATTTTTACATCATGAAGCTGATGAAAACCGACTTTCTTCTATGGTGCACAGGGGTTTATCTCCCAGGCCTGTGTAGACAAAGATGACGAGCCCTGGCTCTCTGTGGGCCCCATCCCAGGTTGGCTTCCCTTGGGGCTGAAGCGATCAGCGATCACTATCACAGCCCACCTGGTCTGCTGTCCCAGGCAGCAGAAAATCTAGTTTGCTCAGAAATGTCCTTAGGGGGGGAAAACAGCAAACATCTTGCCTCTCCTCCTCAGGTACATTTTCTCTTTAGCTCTTCCTCACGAACCGTCAGAACGGCAGCTGGAGTCTCTCTTTTGACCCACACATTCAAACGTCTAGGCCACCACTGTCCTTTTATTACTTCTATGGCATTGTTCACAGAACCCAGGCCGTCAGGCATGCGGCAGGTGATCTGCCACTGAGCTATATCCCCAGCCCCATGACTGCATTCCTAAAAGAAGCAATTTCCTGACTTATTTTCATTGCTTCGACATCCTAATGTGACACACGCCTTTCCTACAGTGAACCGACTTTGGCTGCCACCTGTAGAGATCTCTTGGTAAATGTGTCTCTCTCAGGTGTCAGAAAAGCTCTAAGTAGCTCCAGTTTTGTATGTGTGTGGTGTGTGTGAGTGTGTGTGTGTGTGTGTGAGTGTGTGGTGTGTATGTATGAGTGTGTGTGTATGTGTGAGTATGTATGAGTGTGTGAGTGTATGAGTGTGTGTGTGAGTATGTGTGTGGTATGTATGTGTGAGTATGTATGAGTGTGTGTGAGTGTATGAGTGTGTGTGAGTGTGTATGTGTGAGTATGTATGAGTGTGTGAGTGTATGAGTGTGTGTGTGAGTATATGTGTGGTATGTATGTGTGAGTATGTATGAGTGTGTGTGAGTGTATGAGTGTGTGTGAGTGTGTGTGAGTGTATATGTGTATGTATGAGTGTGTGTGTGAGTGAGTATGTATGAGTGTGTGTGAGTGTATGAGTGTGAGTGTGTGAGTGTGTGTGTGTGTGTTGGGGTGGTAGAAGGGATGACAAGGGTACCCCACCACAACTTCCTGGTGTTTCTTCCTTCAGAGCAGACCAGGGTCCTCCATTCTTATTCTCTGATAAGCATCTAGTCCTAAATTGCCCTGCTTGTTTTTTGTTATTATATTTCAAAGGAATAAAGGGCATGGGAAAAAGTATGTGCAAAAATGCACAATCTAGAGCTGGTCTTAAAGTTTTATTATTTATTTATTTATTTATTTATTTATTTATTTATTTATATGTGTGTGAGTCTACATGGAGGCCAGATTTTCTTCTCTCTCTCTCTCTCTCTCTCTCTCTCTCTCTCTCTCTCTCTCTCTCTCTCTCTCTCTCTCTCTCTCTCTCTCTCTCTCTCTCTCTCTCTCTCTCTCTCTCTCTCTCTCCCTCCCTCTCCCTCTCTCTTTTGAGACAGGGTTTCCCTGGATAGCCCTGGTTGTCCTGGAACATCACCTTTCTCTGCCTCTTGAGGGTTGGTATTAAAGGTCTGGGCCACCACCTAGAGCTAGTAATTTTGTGTTTGTTTGTTTGGCTGGTTGGCTGATTGGTTTTTTGAGACACAGGGTTTTTCTCTGTTGCAGTCCTAGCTGTCCTAGAACTAGCTCTGTAGACCAGGCTGGCCTCGGAAGCTCTCACAGAGAACTCAAAGAGATCTTCCTGCTTCTGTTTCCTGGATGCTGGATTAAAGGTGTGTACCACTACCTCCCAACACTAATACTTGTTTTTAAGGGAATAATTTAAATGTTTTCCACAATCCACATGATTCTAATTTCTTTTCACCAAAGATAGGAAAAGGATCAAATACTAAAAATTTAAAATTAAATTTTATTTACTTGTGTAGGTACACTTTCCCCAGTGCACACAGGTTAGTGCTACAGATGCTGTGTCACTACATAGTGCTAAAAACTACACGACCCATGATGTTTTTACTCTAGTACTTCCCTAAAGTGAGACATGAACTCTGACACCCACCCCACCACACCCCCCACACACACTAGAAAGCAATAGTTTCTGGCCTTCCTACCTCCTGATTTCTTTGTAAATAGTCCCAGTAGTGAGTGTGACAATCTCAGAAGCAGCTCTGGAAGGGGACTTAGGCTCCAAAAAGAATTTGTCAAAGGAAGACTGAAAACATTCCAAGTGTACACTCTGGTGATTTTGCATGTGTTTGTTTTGTGTAATGGTCACCTCAATGAAATTAATTAACAAGCTAGCTGACAACACACCTGCAAGACAGACCAGTGCTTCTAGAGACTGAGACAAGAGAATTCAGAGTTTAAGGCCAGCCTGGCCATAAACTGGCGATACCTCATCACAAACAGAGCAAAACCCACACAGTGGATGTGCACCGTCCCCAGTTCTTCCTGAACTTGTTTTACAACCAAAGTTTGTATTCACACATCCTTATAACCTTGCCACCTCTGTCAGTCATCCTAACCTCTGCTTTGTGGCTCCTTCCTTTCCTTTTAGATCCTTCAGACGCACACATGAGGCCAGGTAATACTTTCTTTCAGTGTTTATTTTGCTTAAAATCACCTCCTCCACATTATATCCTTGTCCAAAAATGGGCTTTTTCTCTTTTGATGGCTGTGTAATATTCCATTGTCCATTTACACTGAAGGAAGTCAGTGTGCTTGCCGTTTGGGTGCTTTCCAGTAGATGAAGAGTGGACCCATGTTATGGTTTTATGTAGGGCAATCATCTCATTTGTGGATATCTGAAGACAGGGACAGCCCACAGCCCAGTCAAACACGTTTTTCTTACTGTGAAATAGCTCCATTATGTCTAAGAAGGCCACACCTAGGTATTTAACCAAGAGAAATGAGAACTCATCCTCACATAAAAACCGGTGCAGTGAAGTTCATGCCATTCATAGAAGCTCAGCAGTGGAAACAACCCTAAATGTCCATCAACTTAGGTATGGTGTGTCACCCAACTTTCCACTACCGTGAAAAAGAAAGCAGCAGTTACTTCTGTAATTTACGAAGAGAAAGCTACTCTAGTTCCCATCCTTAGAGGCTTCAGTCTGAGACTGGGTGCCCACACCATTTTGGGGGACTGTGGCAGGCAGTTTATCATAACGTCATGTGGGGTCAAAGCTGTTCACCTTGGAGCCAACAAATGAAAGTGAGAAACACAGAAGGGCTGACTGAGTTCCAGTGTCCACTTCAAGGGCTTCTCCTCAGTGGCTGGAAGACCTCCATGCTAATACCAGGAACATCCAATTAAGTCGAAATTTTAGATAAACGATGGGAATGTTTGATTTTTACAATACATGCTTCAAATGTTCATAGGATATACTCACATTAAAAAATGTCTTGCTGTTTATCTGAAATTCAAAGTTATATTTAGCTATGTGTCTGTCTTAGTCAGAATTCCTATGGCACTGTGACCAAAAACAACTTGGAGAGTAAAGGGTTTATTTCAGCTTATACTTCTATATTGCAGTCCATCACTAAGGGAGTCAGGGCAGGAGCTCAAGGCAGGAACTGAAGCAGAGGCCACGGAGGAGTGCTGCTTACTGGCTTGTTCCTCTTGGTTTCCTCAGCTTGTTCTCTTATAGTACCCAAGACCACCAGCCCAGGGGCGGTATCTCCCGCAGTAAGCTGGGCTCCTCCCACTTAAAGAAAATGTAGTTTATCTTGAAACGGTTTTATGTAAAGGTGGCCATAGTGGGAAAAATGAGAGGCCATTTATCTCAATGCTGGGGAGGGGGCATACTCTGTCTTGAGCCAGATCAGAGGCTCCCTGAAGACTGGGTAAAATTAAAACGAGGGTTGAATGTGAGGTGTCCTACCTTCCCTGATGCAAAACAAACAAACAAAAAGAAACAAACAAAAGCCCCATTGCTTTAGGCTAAAATGGGGGAGCATTTATTAGGAAGGAAGAGGTGAGCAGGCAGAAAGGAAGGAAGGGAAGAAGGAAGGAGAGAGGGAGATTGCATGTGCTTAGTTTTCTCCTTGCTTATGTCCAATTATATTACGAAGTGAGAGACTTTAAAATTACAGACAGTCTTGAGTTAGGTTTGGGATCCTGCCCCATGATTAATCTCTATACATGTGACCCCTGTCAGGTCAGCTTCATTTCCAGCACCCTTGAACCTGGTAAAGCAGCAAAGGTGAGGGGGAGCTGACTCACCAGAGACAAAGTAAAATCCAAGTAGCCTATCTGTGAAGCATAAAGGTTTTACCAAATGTTAAACGAAAGATACAGAGCTTAAGAAAAGATCTGTGGACTGTTGGACTGTTGATTGATTGATTGATCATTCAAAAATGAAAAACAAGGAACTGGAGGGAAAGCTAAGTGGCAGAGTGTACACTTGGCACACATGGGGCCACTGGTTCAGTCAGTCATATATATACCAAATCTTAAAAGTGAGTAAAGAAATAAGCAAAAATATGTATTTTACTATTGAGGATGGGAAGATTAATTTCTGTTTCATTTATCTATTTTTTAAATGTGCTGCCAGAATGTATGTGTACCATGTGTGTGCAGTGCCTGAGGAGGCCAGAAGAGGGTGTCAGATCCCCTGGGACTAGAGTTACAGACAGTTGTGAGTTGCCATGTAGGTGGTGAGAATTGAACCTGAGTCCTCTGCAAGACCAGCAAGTACTCTTAACCACTGAGCCGTTCCTCCAGTCCCTCATGTACCTATTTTTAAACACATGACTACAGACATTTCAGAGGACAAATTCCTTGCATAGTAACAAAAATAAATTCTAAATGTTCTCTTAAATGAAGTGTATATGTGTTTGAATTTCATCTTCCATGTGCCAGGTTATATGAGAAGTGCCTCAAATTATGAAGCAAGTATAGGAGAAGCCTGTGGGCTTGTTTAATTTAGAAAGAGGTGGAAAGGAGCCAATAAATTTTTTGGCTTTAAATAAGACCCTGGTGACATGTTTCATTTTGATTTTTGAGATTAATTAATTATGGGAAAAATCATAGCATTTATTTAAAGGGTCACATGGGAAAAGTCATACACCAGGAAAGGCCTGGACTGAGACTGAGGGGCATTTCCAGGATGGGATGATTGGCGTGTGGAAAATTACTAGGAAAGAAATAATGCTTAATGTTCATGGTTTCCAAATTAGAAAGGAAATTTTGTTTTTGATGCCACTGTTGTGTTCGAACCTTTATAATCTTTTGGGGGCAAGATTATGGAGTACACTGCAAATGAAAACTTCCTGAGTTGTTTGTTGTTATCTAGCACAATGCTGGATTTATGCATGCCCTTGTACTTATTATGCAATATAATGCATATGGGAAGGTAATGGGTTATACCATCAAACATTTAAATGGAAGAGAGAACATTCTAGGGCACACTGAAATGGGAAGGTTGAAAATAAGGCTAAATGAAGAAAGAAATACAGATGTTTTACCAGGTGGGAACTGGTTGCAGCAAGGCATTTGCTAAGATCCCTACTAAAGAGGCAGAACTCTACTTTCTGCTTTTGCAGAAGATGGAGTTCAGGTCCCAGAACCCATATAGCTTCAGGCTCTGCATATATGTAGTGGATATGTATACATACTGGCACACATACAAAAAATAACAGTAAAATAATTTTAAAGTTTTTTATTATTTTTAATTCTGTGTATGTGTTTCAGTATATACATGTGAATGAGGTATCCATGGAGGCCGGAGGTGCTGGATCCCCTGAAGCTGGAGTTACAGGCAATTGTGAGCTGCCTGGTGTGGGTGCTGGGAACTAAACTCTGGTCCTTTGCAAGTGCAGTACATGCTCTTAATGGGTGAGCCATTGCTCCAACTTTGGATTTTTTAAGACCCCTGAAAAACCAGTGTTGTTTGGCTGTTTGTTCTTTTAAGATAGGGTTTTACCATGTAGCCTGGTATGGCCTCAGAGCCATCATCCTCCTGCCTCAGGTGCTTGAGTGCTGCATGAGATCTTTAAAGAAACCTACAATGCTTCTGTGAAGATTAAGATGTGTTAATACAATGTGTTTGTTAGCACACATCTACTATGTCTAATAAAAAAGAAATTTTAAGGTCTGGCAACCTTTTTGATCATTCCACATTGTTAGCTGTGTGCTCATTATCTCACTAAACCCACAAACATATAATTCATAGCAATGCAACAATGATCATTTTTAAAAAGAAATTTAAAGTGCAAGGCTTCTATCTATGTGCCTGAAAATAGTTTTATATACTGAACTCCCCCACCCCTTCTCCAAGCTGAAGAATATTTGAGGAACTTTTCTACCATAAAATACAACTAACACATTACCTCAGGGGTGGGAGATCCACAAGCAAAAGATCTCTTTAGGAAGCTGAATTTCAACTTGTCTTTCCTTCAGTTCTTCCTCCCCTTAGTCTGAGGTTTGAAGAAAATAAACATAATGGCCAAGTCACATGTCTGTCACATACCCGGATTCTCTGTCAGCTTCCCTTTTTTATCTCCTGCCTGTTCTCCCTGTCAGAGTTCTTTTACAACTCCTAAAACATTAGTGAAAATCAAAATCACAGTTTGTCCCACATTAGCGACTTTTACTCAAAATGCTTTAGTCATAATTTGGCGCTTTTTTTTTAAACATCAAATATCTCTTTGGGCATCTGCCTGTAACTTCAGATGTGGCAGTTCTCCTCAGATCGCCTCACACTTTCCTATGAAAAAGATTTTTCCTCATGTTGTCAGACATAGCCCTCAGCTGTAGTCTGCAAAACTTTCTCCCTGCTTGGTTGGCAGCATAATAAAAGCTGTGAAGAATACCTTCTCAATAATGACTGTCCTACACATTCTAACAGAATTGTGCCAAGAACAAAACTTTCACTTTTCTGCACAGTAGCCAGTGGGAGAGTTGACTAATTATTTTTCCTAATTTCGGGTGACTATTTATTCAGCGGCTGCATTTTGTTGGCGATACACGGGGATACAGGTGCAGTTCCTTTCTAGATTTTTGTATTGTCTGAAATGTTCCATGTTTTGGTCCAAAATATACTTTATGTTCCACAAATGAAAGGAAGACCTTTGAGGTAGGTCTCGGTGATTTTTAAAAACACTGCTGCTGGGTTCTGTAATTCTCTAGCACTGTTCAGTGTCTGGTGCATACCCAGCATGATGTGCTTGCCCAAGTTTGACTTTTGTTGTTGTACAAACTCTAGGACTAAAAGCTGAATTTTTACAAAATTAAAAAAAAACTATCAAGGAAAAAAAGACCAGGACTTGGTGCCTCATTGTGAAGATCTTTTTAACAATGTGGCTTGTTTGAATTCTCTGTCCATTGACAGACTATACAAGTTCCATGTGCTGCTTGTGAATATCGCTCTACATGACCTCTGTTTCTGACAACCAGGGTGAGAGCTGGGGTGGATGTTCTTGTGAGCTACTATTTCCCCCTCATTAGCAGCCCAGGATTTGATTATGCAAAACTGAGAAGATGGGAGACACTTCAGGGATAAATAGATGGAGTTAATATGACAACGTTTGTGAAGGGTGACAGTACACTTGCTGACAGCATGCCAAGTTGCTTGAGCAGATCAACCCACTTGCCTCCATGAATCTTCACCAGTAATTTCTACATTTTAATCTGAAAGGTTAGTTACTGGTGGGCAAGCATTCAGAGGAGTGTTTGGATATTGAGAAACATTCCCTGGTGCATTTAAACCACAGGCACTATCTCTCATTTTCTAGTACTTGTTTGGTTTCAGGAAAATCATAACAGATAAATTCTTTCCCTCAACTTGTAACCATGGAACATAGTGACCAAGTGATCATTGCCAGTATCACAAGTACTCTATCTTTCTTCAGACAATGCACTCTGCTTCTGGGCTGTCAAATTTCCACGCTTCAATATCCACCATTCCAGGAGAGCACATCTGCTCATATTTCCCATGACAGACACCCTATTTTTGTGGAGATGTTGTTCATGACCTCTACTGAAGTTTAAATTGGTATGTGTTTTTATCCTTTATTTGTTTATTTGTGTATTTATTTATTTATTTTATTTGATGGTCTAGCCCCCACCTGCATTAATGGTCTGAGTGAATTCCTTCAATTTGATATTTTCTTCATGATTTTCAATCAGATTTATCAAAATGATACCACACCACATGTTGCCCTTTGCTCTTTATCCCCTTCCCACCCCCACCCCCACTCCCCCACCCCCACTCCCCCATTCTCCTACCCCGCCACCCCCACTCTGCCAACCCCCACCCCTGTACACATTAGCTAATTATTTAAGCTGGGAATTTTTTTGCAAAGGTCTAGAAAAAGAACACAAGGACACTGTTGCCAAATATCAGGGAGTAAATGGGGATTGTATTTCTGTAAGCACCATGTAGATGCTGGGGGGGGCAGTTTCCGGTTAAATACCTCAGGCATTTCACAGCAGAAATCAACTCGGTCTCCCACAATACAAAAAAATAATGTCACAAAGGTGACTCTAAGATACATAGTGACAATAAAGAGCTGAAAGGACGCAGTGGGCGAAAGTCCTAACTAACTTGAAAAATATTTAACTGAACAATAATGGAGCCATGCCAGATGCTAAAAGTCACCAGAGATAATTTTAATTGTTGTAGGTATAATGGTGTTCAATGACAGCTGTTTTGGAACAAAAAGGTTACTTCCTGCAAATTTCAGTAGGTTTTCTCCTAAAATAAACTCTCATTGATTGTTAAAAATTACCAATTGTCCTTAATGGTAATGAACACTGACGTCGGCTTCAAACATGGAGTCACTTCTCCATGTTCATTTGTAAACATTATCTGGAGGAAAAATTAAAGGCATAATGTGGCTCTGTGTTATTTCTCCCTATGGAGAGATTACAGGGTTCTTATGTAAGAGAAGTTGGAAAAGAAAAAAACTAAAGTAAAAACTCCTTGCAAGCTGTTACAACTTCCCTACTGAGTCCAGCTTCCCTGATGTTTTCCCTTTAACAATTTTTTTGAAATGACAATAAGCATTTTAAAATTATAATTGAATAAGTATTAGTGGTAATTCAACAAATTAGTAAATAAGTGAGTGTTAGCAGTAATTTAACAAATTAGTAAGTAAATGTATTTGTTGTATGGTGGCTCAGTGCTACTAAAGAAAACTTGCTTTAGATGTTGTATTTTTCTATATGTTAAAATTTCATCTTCTTTTTTAACCTAAGACTGTAATTGTATGCACTGCTCTGAAATGACCAAAGGAATTTACTTCCTTTTTTTCTTTTGGTACAGGGCATGGTGCCCAGGACCTTGCATTTATGTGTATGGTAAGCACTGAGCACTGAACTATAGTCTATCCTGCTGTGTGTTCTTAGAAATGTTAGAGATATGGCTTGATAGTTATTTAAGTAAAAGTAGTTTGGGGAAATGCCAACATAAAGAGGTTCCATTTTTCAAGTTTTTGGTTTGAGACAGAATGTCTCAAGTTTGCTGTGTAGCCAAGAATTATAGACTTTTGCCACCATGCCAGGTTTGTGTGGTGCCTAGTACGGACTCAGTGCTTCATGGCAATGGCCAGACCCGAGCTACACATACAACCTTGAGTTTGTTTCAAGTCAAGAGACACAGTCCTCCATGAATTTGCTATTAACTCACTTTAATGCTTCCTTTTTGTTCTAAGTAGGAAAACCAAGGTGTATTTATTGTTTTTTAAATTGGGGAATTCAGAAGAAGATGAGAGTAACCTGAGTGCCCACAGTCCCCAGAGAAAGTCACCATTCACACAGGAACTTACATTCCCTAAGCCTTCCTATGGGCATGTGCACATTCATCTTTAAGTGGGAACTGACAAAGTTTTAGTTTTAGAGGCAGGCTCTCACCATGTACCCCTTCCTGGCCTGAAGCTTAATTTGTAGACCAGGTGCGCCTCAAACTCACAGATCTCTGCCTGCTTCTGCCTCTTAAGTGCTAGAATTAAGGACATGTGGCACCATGCCTAGTTAAAGTTTTATTTTTTGAAAAATATTTTAGTTACCAGTTGAACAACAATAACTAACAAATTTTAAAAGAACAATCATTGTTCTTGGATACTGTAAGAATTCCCATTATCCTAAAATATTTAGTATTTTCTTTGTTTTTATTCCTGCCTTATGAGATTCACAGTATTAAATTATACATGCTCATTAAATAGAATTCTGCTATTTTCTACTGAAACATTTCTTTTAAGAACACTTGGTTTTAAGCAAAAAATGTTTACATAAGACCTTTTGTGTATCACAACACATTAAAACCTATGTTTTTAAAAGAGTAATATAAGGAAAAATTTTATGAGTGTATCTCCTCAAATAAGTAACTAAACATGGAAATAGTTAGATGTAATTGCTGGCATTTGCTAATTAAGGGCTTTGGAGCACAATTATCTTTTCTTTTCTCTTACATAGAATAAATTCTAAACTTTATTCTGTGCCGCCCTGGGCACAAGAAAACAAATACTACATGTTCTCACTCATATGTGGGAGCCAGAAGCATGGGTCTCCTAAGAAGATAGTAGAGTGTTGGTCAGCAGCCACTTGGAAGGAGGGATGGGGTAGAGAGCGAGTGGATCATAATATTGAAATACTCCTTGGAGGAATAAATGCTAAAGTTCAGAAGGATGAGTATGGTTTATAACAATTGATTTTCATTTTATTTTATCTCATCCTGGGTATTGAACCAGGTTTCTGGGAATGCTAAGCACATACTGTAGAATTTAGCCACATCTCTATACCAATTACATATTTGTAAAGAACTCTGAGAAAGTCGAACCCTTTCAACACAGAGAAATTTTAAGTAAATGAAAATATCAATTGCCCTGATATGATATATGTGTATAATTTTGACACTGTATTTCATACATATGTATAACTACTTTGTGTCAATTAAAATTTTTATAAATCAGTAAGACTATGGCACCAGTTACTTAGGAGACCGCAGTGGTAGAATCTTGAGTTCTAGACCTGCTTGGGCAATATAGGGAGATGGATCTTAAGTAAATAAATGCAAATTTTCAAAAGTAAAACATACACAAAATTTACCATTAATAGTTCTATATGTTCTGATATGAAGAAGGTACTTTTTAAAAGTGAAACATTCACAGAACAATGCACTTAAAATAATTTATGCTAAGCACTAATAAAGGTGTGCCTTGCTAAAAGCATGTGTGCATGGATAAGAGTCTTGGGAAAAAATGTCTCATTTAGGCAATGAAGTAGTGGTGGTGTTGGTAGAGAACAATTGTTCTAGAGATTTCTGTTGTCCTTTCAACAAGGATGGCCATACAACAGAGAATAATTATTTTGAAGTGGAAGAAATAAAGTAACCCAACACCGTTAGTGGTAGGGATTCTGAATTCTGAGTTGGCTTTGCTTTTCCATTTTGGGAATGGAACAAGGACCTTGCGCATGCTCAGTGAGCACTTTCCTGAGGCACCACGTTCCAACCCTCCGGTCATTTCTGAAGCAATTTAATCTCCAAAAAGGTCAGAATTTCCTGAGTTGAGCAAAACCATCACAGGGAGGAAATGTCCAAAAACTCTGAGTATGGATTGCTTTATACATCCTTGTGGTCAAATTACAAATAAAAACTGGAATGGATAGTCCTCTTCAAGTGTAATTATGGGATGTTGGTCTAAGTAACGCTTTACATGTTTGGTGTCCTAGGGATGAATTTGGGGGATTGGAATGCTAATCACTTTCAGGAGCATAGCAGGGTCCGCAGAAAGCACCTCACTGAGCACCAAGGAGCTCTGGGTAACTCAGTCACACATGAGAATAACCAGGCAGGGGTGGAAAGGAGAAGCAGAGAGGCATTCTCGGAGCCTAGCAGTGACCAACTCACCATCCTGAGTCCAAGTAGATTAGGCCTGCTATGTATGGCAAATAAGTTCTGAGGCATGAACATGAATGAGGTCTACTTCACCCTAAATTACACTCATTAGGTCAGTCAATTCCAAATCCTGTTGTTTGTTGCTGAAGACTTTTCTTTTTTGTTTGTTCTGAGACAGGATCTCACTGTACGCCTGTCTGGCTTTTAAGCTTTGTTTTGATGTGTGGGATTTGAACCCAGGGCTTTGTACTTGCCCTGCCACCGAGCTCTGCCCCCTCATCAGCCTCTCCCAGCTTGGGCTGTCTCTGTTCTTTCTCCTTAGTGTATGACATGTGCAGGTCTCCTTCCTATTAAAGACAAAGATAAGACATCTACTGAGAATTAGTGTCCCCTCTGCAATCTGCCCGACTTACTCCACTGACAGGCCTCTCAGAGCAGGTCCTAGTCTATGTCTGTGTTTTCTCAAGACAGCGGTTGACCAGCAAAAGTCAAAGAGCTGTGCTCAGAGTTTAGATGAATTCACACAGATCCTCCTGCATCCACCTCTTGAGTGTTGGGATTAAAGGCTAGTGTGTCACTATTCTAAAAAACAACAATAATTAACCCGTTATAAAAGAAAACAAACCCAAAACAATAACAAAAACATACAAAGAAAGCCAGGTGGATCCACAAGGATGAACCCAACTAAGAATCTAAGCAATAGTGGAGAGGCTTCCCAATAACGAGATTGATGACTACCTTATAAGCCAGCTCAGAGCCTTCACCTAGTAGCTTATGGTAGCAGAAGCAGACATCTACAGCCAAGCACTGAACTGAACTCTTGGAATCCAGTTGTAGAGAGGGAGGAGTGATGAGGAAAGGGGTCAAGACCATGCTGGGGAAACCCACAGAAACAGCTGACCTGAACAATTGGGAGCTCATGGACCCCAGTCCATGTTGGGGAACCAGCATAGGACCAAACCAAGCCTCCTGAATGTGGGTATCAGTTAGGAGGCCTGGGCAATCTATGGGACCTCTGACAGTAGAACCAGTATTTATCCCTCATGCTCAAATGGACTTTGGAAGCACATTCCCTATGGAGGGAGGGATACTCTCTCAGCCTAGATACACAGGGGAGAGCCTAGGCTCTGCCCCAAATGATGTGACAGACTTTGATGATCCCTCATGGAAAGCCTCACCCTCCCTGGGGAGTAGATGGGGGGTGGGGTGAGGGGTCCATGGGGAGCATGAGAGGATGGGAGGGAGAGTGAACTGTGATTGATATATAAAATAAAATTGTTTCTAAATTTAATTTAAAAAAAGAAAAGAGAAAGCCAGGTGGAGCCCAGCAATGGTGGCTGAGGCTGTAATCCCACCAATTGAGATACTGAAGCAGGGGGATTGCTAAGAGTTTGATACCAACCCAAACTACAAAGTGAAACCTATCTCAAAAACAAAATACAAGAGTGTAGTGGAGCATGGCCTTTATCCTAGCACTTAGGAGGCAGAAGCAGGTGGATCTCTGAGTTTAAGGCCAGTCTGTTCTACAGAGGGAGTTCCAGGACAGTCATAGCTGAGAAGTGAGGCCCTGTCTTAGAAACAAAAACAAACAACCAAAAAAAAACACCAAGGCAGGGGTCTCTAACCTAGTTCCCAACTGGTTATACATCTGTAGATGAGGCCCTTCTGTGCCTCAGTTTCCTCATCTGTAATTTTAGGGTGACGATTTTAATACTAATAAAGACTAGAGTTCTAAAACGATAGTCAGTGGCACATCTGACTGTGTGTCTGTAGCAGATGTTCAGTAAACTGCCCTGACAGTTTCCATCTTGCCTCTCACTAAAGCCACAAGGCCTGCCCTGGTTGACCTCATTGTGTCACATGACAGTATTATCCACAAGAGTTCTCTCTTACTGTCTCTACTCCTCCCTCCCCTCCCTTCCCCCTCCCCCCTCCCTCCTCTCTTTCTCCCACTTCCCCTGGAGACAGATCTTAAATCACCCAGGCTAGTCCTGAACTTGACAGCCTCCTCCTGTGGCCTTATAAATGAGATTACAAGCCTTCACCACAGTGCCTGGACCACGCCCTTTTTTCTTTCTATTTCTTCTTTCTCAAATTTGCCTTCCTCTTACATTTGACTCTTTGAAAGTAGGAATTCTGTCTTTCATGCTAACAGAATACAGGCAGAAGGACATACCCTGTAGGGTTGGAAAGTGAGCCTGGCCCAGCCCACCATTTAGCACGGGTGTCTTAGTCATAATCCTATGAGCTGAGAATTTAGCCAGATGATGGTGAGATGGCTCAATAACATTCCAAAGAATTTACCAAATAGTCAATCTGTTCTTAGGTAATTAAGAGTTAACTATATACTAGAGTCCACGGGAATCTTGCCAAGTCAATAAATTACTTGCTGTTTACTGAATACCAACTGTTTCCTCCACACACTGAATATGTTTATGGTTTCCACAGCTTGCCTTTCTATTGGGATTACACATTTTTTTCCACGAGAATGGAAAGAGTCTTTCTGTGAGATAGCATCTTAAGTGATGGCTCTCAGATGGTTGGAAAGGCAATTCTCTACCTTTGCTGGGGCTTAGACTCAATTCACACAATAAAACACAATGATGAATATCCAGCCTGTGCCTTGAACTCTAGAATGTTTTGGCTTTTCCATCACAGACATGGTTGTCCGGTTTTCTTGTATATAAGAAGCACTAAGTCGACTTCAAAGATCCCCCATGGAAGTCCTCACCCTCCCTGGGGAGTGGATGGGGGGGTTGTTGCCGGCCATGGGAGGATGGGAGGGAGAGGGAACTGGGATTGTTATATAAAATAAGATTGTTTCTAATTTAAATAAAATTTATAAAAAGAAAAACAGAAACACTGAGTCATGGAAGGAGGAATAGCACTTAGATTGCAAATGAGAATTTGACTGCCTCCCCAATCAGGAAAGCTAGAGGAGTTAAGAATACTCCTTGCAGTTGTTAGAAGACCTGATTTTTCCCCTTCTTTAAAATTTAAATTAGAAACAAGCCTGTCTTACATGTCAATCCCAGTTCTCTCTCTCTCCCCTCCTCCCCTGCCCTTCACCTATCCCCTGTCCCATACCCTTTACGCTCCCCAGGGAGAGTAAGGCCTTCCATGGGGGATCTTCAAAGTGTGTCATATCACTTGGAACAGGGCCTAGACCCTCCACCATGTGTCTAGGCTGAGAGAGTATCCCTCTATGTGGAGTGGGCTCCCAAAGTCCATTCGCTTATTAGGGATAAATACTGATCCACTACCAAAGGTCCCATAGATTAACCAGATCTCCAAACTGAGTTCAATTCCCAGAGCCCACATTGGGTAACTCATGTCACCTCTGGCCTCTGCTGACACCTGCATGACTCACAAAAAGTAAAAATAAATCTTAAAAATACTTCCAGATTTAAAAAATTATTATGTTTTATTTATTTGTTTGTTGTGTGTGTATACTCATATGTGCCACCGCCCAGGGGTAAAGGTTAGAGGACAACGCACTTGAGGTCGCTCTCTCCTCCCACCAGGTGAGTCCTTGGGTTTGAACTTAGATCATCAGACTTGGTAGCAGGTGCCTTTACCTGTTGATCCATATAGCAGGCCCCCTTCCAATATTTCAATAAGAAAAATATTTATGAATATTTGTGTTGTCAAATTCAAATCTCACAGAATCACCTCAGATGCTTAGCTGTTGGGTTCCTGAGTTTAACTGAGTGGTTCTAGTGAGTCCCTAAGTCCCAGGTCCCATCCCTTAAGATTAGAAACAAAACAAAAACACTATAAACACTGGATGCTCAACCAGCCATATTTCCAAAACACTGATGCTTGATTGTTAAGTTTCTTAGGATCTCGAATGTCAGTGGTTCTGGAGTAATACTTCACAAACAAGTGGGTAAAGCAGCAAGAATTACTGAAGAAAATCATCAGTTCAGAACAGTACAGTTAACACTGGTATGCCAGAATTCTTAGATTTATTGCCGTGGTCCAACCTGCATCACTTTTTTTTTTCCTTCAGAAAGTGTCTATTCTCTGATGTTAGCTAAGTGAAGGAGGATCTTTCAAGTTAAGTGTATATTAGCTATTGTAATCTTTAGGCCCCACAAATAAACGACATTGGCCTCTATTTGTTCCTATTTACTCACCTACAGACATTGCCAAGTACTAGGATTTCAGGCTCTTTCTGTTTGGAGGAAAGTATAACTTTGAACATAACAGTAATTTAATAAATGCGTGTTAAGTCACTGTTTATATTTAGTGTAGAAAATACAATTATTTCAGTGCTTTTGAAATCGACAGAGGAATGTTTTCAGAACAGTCTCCCAGACAGTGACTTCAGAGACCCTCTGGGTCTCAGCATGTGTCAGCTTAGAGGGGCCACAATGCCAGATCCTGAATGCCTTTTGAGCAAAGGAGAAAGTCAGTGCGAAGGAGCTGAACACACAAGCCAGAAGCCTGCTCTTTAGATTAACCAGACAGTTGGGCAGTGACCTTCAATCCCAGTGCTGGGGAGGCAATGGCAGGCAGATCTCCATGAGTTTAGGGCCTGGGTTATAGAGACTCTGTTCCAAAAGAAAACCAAAGACTGAGTCAGATAAATTTCAACCCAAGTTGCTGAAAGAAGGCTAAGCGGTGCTCCACTCGGGAAAATTATTTAGAATGTGAATGCTATCAAAGTCATTTGAAGCGCCTGATTTCAGATTCAAGATGGAAGACTTGAGTAAGGGTATGCCCTTACCTTCCCTCCCCACCTGAATGCTCATGAAAAGATCAAGGCCACTCCTGGACACTTTTCTGTGGACTAAAGAGAGGCAGCCCCTTCTTTTAGGAGGATGAACAAGAGTCTTAGGTTTTAGCCCCTTGTGTACCTGGTTGGCTACCTTTCTACAAAATCAGTCTATCAATACAGGCTAGTGGGACATGGCAGGCAAGTGGAGAAGGCTAAAGCAAAAACAAGAGGAGGGTACTTTAAGTAGACTTTAACTGAGATACAATTCATGTCTAATAAAATCATCCTTATAGTTAATTAGTTAGTGTATTTATTTTATCTTACTATGTAGCCATGGCTAGCCTTGATTTCACAGTCATACTGTCTCAGGACTTCCTAGGGCTGCCATCCACGATGCCCATGTTAAATGCATGGTATACGTGGTTTTCATATAAATAATTACTGTTTCATTCTAGAGCAGTGGCTCTCAACCTTCCTAATGGTGTGACCCTAATTCTATTTCATATTTGTAATTTTGCTATGGTTATGAATCATACTATGAATATCTGTGTTTTCTGATCGTCTTAGGTGACCCCTGCGAAAGGGTTATTCAGCTCCCAGGGGTCGTGTGCCACAGGTTGAGAACCACTGCTCTGGAGTATTCCATCACCCTGGAGGACATTCTATACTTGCTTTCTGTCATTTGTATCCCTTCGCTCTCCCCAAGAGCCACTCCTCTACTTCCGTCTTGAGTTTGCCTGTCGAAGTCATTGCACTGCAAAAGGAATCTCTCTCGGGGCTTCTCTGTCTGGCTTCTTACACTTAGTGTGCTGGGTGATCATCCACATTATAGCACCTGTTGGTACTTCATTCCACAGTGGGGGCATGTAGGAATCTGGGGCCCTGGCACATGCCAGCCTAGTGCTTCCCCACCGCCCTTTCCCCCGTTTTATCTGCCCACCTGCTGACCGACACCTGTGGTCAGTATCCATACCTACACTCTGTGATGCTCGTAATGCTGCTCTGAACACGCGCATATAAAGCTGACTTTCACTGAGAAGTGTACCTGACCTTCCTGCATACACAGTGCATAGAGACTCATGAATGCCCACAGACACATTTTTATACAAAATAAACAAGTGTATTCATTTACATGCTTTAGGAGACTGTAAAAGCAATTTTACTAAGAGAATAAATGGATTTTATAAGAGACTAATGTCCCCAAAAATACTTTGGGAAGAGAAAAAATTTATCTATGCAAGAAAAGACACTGCCAAAATGTTTTGTCAATAAACATACTATCACCTACCCCCAGTGATGCTTCCACCTCCTTCCTCTCCCCCACTTCTCACGACTTTACAAATTTGTCTAAATATATGAATGTGATGCATGACGAGCCTATTAGTCCCCCTGAACATCAAAACTCCAGCAAAAATGCAAAACAGAGCTCTAGTGTGTGCCAAATCATCACATCCCAAAAACGAATTCCAAATTTCACATCCTAAATGTATGAAAAATGCTTCTTTGAGTGTGGGTGCCAGGACTGGTACCCCGATGACTTGAAGGGAAGTCATCCCAATGGTCGCTGTAGTAGCCGTACGTGTAGAAGCCACTTGACTCACATGGCTCAACTTCTGGAGTAAGAAGCAGGCACCCAAGTGCAGGCAGGGGGAGTGGGAACCTCTCCTGGAAAGGGGGACAAGATTCTTTAGCCACACCCTGAAAAAGCCCAGGTCTGGAACTGTGCAAAATCTAGGCCAGGCTTCCCCAAGAGCAAAGTGGGCAGTTGGGTCTAAATGTTCTTAAGAAAAAATTTCTCTAAAAACAGAGGTTCATGGCTACCTAAGTAAGGTCCAGATCAGTGGGTGAGCCTGGGAATTTGGATACACAAATGCTATCAGTTTAATGAATAGGAAGGATAAGCATATGACTTTTAAAGATGTTTTTAATTCTTTGAAAACTTCAATCATTTGTATAATATATTTTGACCTTATCCATCCACTATAAACTCCCTTCAACTCTCCCTAGTGCCCTCACTCTACCTTCCTCCCATCTTCATGTCTTTTTATTATTATCATTATTGTCGTCGTCGGTCGTCATCATCATCACCATTAATTTGAAGCAGAGTTTCTCTGTGTAGCTTTTACTGGCTTTGAACTCTGAGAGATCCTCCTGCCTCTGCCTCCTGAATTCTGGGATTAGAGATATGTGCCACCATTCCTGTCCCTCCCGTAAAAAACAACCCTAAATCTAATTAATCTTGCCCTTACGTGCAGGCGTGTGGGGCATCCACTGGGGCTTGGGCAACCTACCGACAATTCCCCTACAGCCATCAGCTGTCAATAGATCCTCTGCTATGGACAAGGCATAAAACTTCTGTAAGTAATTGAATTGATAACTTTACTGATATTTTAATAAAATAGGGGGATGTGGCTCAGTTGGTATGGGCTCCAACTGCATGTCAGGCTGAGATTTACATGTTGAATACTCTGAATCTGTTATAGATTACCCACTTGTTTGGTTGGAGTCATAACAGGTAAAATGGGCTTGGACACAAAAAGATGAATAAAGTTTGATTTCTGTTCCCTAGATGCCAGTATTTCAGTAAGGAAGAGAGACCTCTCCAGTACAAATTATACCAAACTGATATGTGTCAGAGCAGAGGCCTGCACTCCACGTAGAAGCATGTTCACATCCCAGCATCTTCTGGAAGGCACAGCACACATATAGCAGTCTTCAAGGTAATGAGCATAGTCACAATATGACAATAATAGACATCAGCCCTGAACTGATCAGCCCTAGACAAATGAGAAACCCAAAATCTTCCAGAAAAAAAGTTGCTTCCAATGTTTTCCTTTCTTTTCTTTTCCCTTCCTCCATCTCTCTGTTCCTTCCTTCTCTCCTCCCTCCCTCCCTTTGTTCCTTCCTTCCTTTCTTTTTAGTAGACAGAGCTGGGCTCAAACTTATGGAGATCCATTTGCCTCTGCCTTCTGTGTGCTGAATGTAAAGGTGTGTACCACCTACCCTGCACTTTCTAACTTTCAAAACCAAGAGAAAATGTTTAAATTAAGATTGAAAATCCTACAAGGAAATTTATCATCTGGCATTTGTTTCATAATTATGTTTGAAGAGGGATGAGGATAAGAGTTTTGATGAAACAAGACTAACATGGAGCACATTAATGTTCTATGTTTATGCATGTTTTGTATTTTCATAAGGATTTATTTATTCATATTTATGTGTCTTGGTGTGTGTACATGTGTGTACATGAGCACTTGCAAGATAATTTTATGTGCACTATGTGTATGTAGTGCCCAAGGAGACCAGAAGAGGGCATTGAGTTCCCTGAAACTGAAGCTACAGATACCTGGAAGCTGCCTGATATGGGTGTTCTGCAAGAACCTTAAGCACTCTTAACTGCTGAGCCATCTCTCCAGCCCAGACAGGTATATTATATTTTACACATAATAGATAATTATAATGTATTATAAATATTACTTATATTTTAGAAATATATGTTAGAAAATATGTATGTGTACATTTAGTTTTATAGTATAAGGTCAAAGATTTAAACTGTCTCTCTCTGTCTCTCTCTCTCCCACATGCACACATACATACACATACCCACACTCATACTAGAGAGCCATTCTCAAAAGTAAATCTTGAATTTGTAGCTTTTTCAAGATTTATTCATCAGATGGGATTTTGTATTTTTTTTTTTTGTTTCTTACATACCAGAAAGAAAGAGATACAGAAGTAGAATGCCTGTGCAGAATCTGCACTATAGATGGAAAGCTAGACGGGAAACGACATGTGAAAACCATTACATGGTGCTCTGACATTCATGAGTAACTATCAGAAAAAGATTCGCAATGCTTTTGCACGCTTGATGAGTCACAGTTTTTGAGATTCTGCTGGGAGCTTGGACATGGTATATTCTCAAGTCATCTCACTGATGGAATTTTGAGAATATATTACAATTCCATTGAATACGTGAGAAGACTAAACTTCAAGAAGATGAATCAGGGTCACAACCAGAAAAAATAAAGGTCAGGCATGTAAAACGAGATTCTTGTGCTGAGTTCAACAATTTATATGGAGTGGAGTGGGCAGATCTTGTGTCTTTAAAATCAGGTCTCACGGTGTAGCACACCCTGACTTAGAACTCAGAGTCTTCCTGCCTCAGCCTCCTGAGTGCTGGGAGTACGAATGTGAGCAGATGGACAGTGGACAGTGGAGCCTGGGGGTGGAGCCTGGGGGTGGAGAACACAGGGACAGGTACACAATTTTTCTTCTTAAACTTTACCACTTTTCCTACCCCGCAGTCCTGATGAACCACAGGGGTCCATTTATAGGGAAAAGCAGAGGAAATAAGAAGGCTTGGCAAGTGGCTTTCTTTTTTAATCTCCTGAAAACCGAAAGTATTATTGAGTTGTTACCATGTTTTCAAACCATTAGAATCTTAGAATCTAGTCTAATTCAAAATAGTTAAAATTATCAAATGGAATTTCCTTAAATTTTTCATGATATCATAGGTGTTTACAAATCATAAAAAATGAAAAGTAATGTTTAAAAAAGTGAATGAGTACAAGGAAAAGAAGGTATTACTTCACTCTTTAGAAAGAGTATCTTTAAAGAAATGGCCTGAATGTTGTTGTTTCTCTCAGTTTTCACCTAGAAGCTCTAAATTGAGACACTAAGAAAAAAAATACTAACTTAGCAAAATTCTCCATGGTGTCTGTTTGTTTGTTAGCTTTGTTTTGAGATGGAGGAGGCAGTCAATGTATACCAGGCTAGCTCCAAACTCAAGCCCTCCTGCCTCCAGAGGGCTGGATTACAGATGGGAGTCATTTTGACTATCCAGTTGATACACTCCTGACTATTTTTTCTTATTCTTTTCTAAATTCATCCCTTGATCAAACCGAGACCCTGTAACTGCTATGCAACGATCTTACCACGAAGTAGCTAAATAAACCATCCAGACTTAGATTCTTTAATTAAAATGTTCCAAAGGGTTTAAAAAATTATTTATAGGCAACCACTCAAAACAAAAATACAATGTTCAGCGAAGCAGAGGTGGCAAAAAGATCAAACACTCTGAATTTAGAAGAAAGTTTCCAAGCTTGGTGTTGGGACATAAGAACTTTTTTTTTTTTTTTTTTTTTTTTTTTTGGTTTTACGAGACAGGGTTTCTCTGTTTTGGAGGCTGTCGGTCCAGCCTGGCCTCGAACTCACAGAGATCCACCTGCCTCTGCCTCCCGAGTGCTGGGATTAAAGGCGTGCGTCACCAACGCCCGGCGGGACATAAGAACTTTTTAACAGAGCACATTTGATGAAAGAGAAAAAGGACCCTAATAAAATTCAAAGTCAAACTGGGGATCTGCAGGTAAAATTTCATAAACGAATTTAAGAAAAATCTCACATGTGAGAATATGTTGAGAATTACTCAAATAGTAGACATGCTTTTGTGTGTGTGTGTATGTGTGTGTGTGTGTGAGAGAGAGAGAGAGAGGGAAAGAGAGAGAGAGAGAGACTTGTTCATTGTGTTGAATTGGTTTTGATTTTTTTTTAATTTTGAATGAAGATATTCTAAATCTCCCTGGAATTTACAATGGCTGGAGGTTGATCATGGTTGTCTGGGATACAGAGGAGGGACAAACGTCAAGTTGTACCCAGCAGCTGTAAAGAGCAGAGAAATTCTCTCTGGAATGATGTCCCCTCACCTTCCATGCAGTGAAATACCATCACCAATGCTGAAGTCATTCTATAGGTCCCTTGAATAAGAGAGAAAAAATTCTTGTTATTTTAAATTCCTCCTGTAAAAAGTAATGTGACACTATTTTTAAATTCTTGGGGAATATCCAATTTAAAAATAGTTGAAGTAAATGGAAATCAAATAACTTATAGTCATCTCTCACTCCTTGACAAAACTCCCTTCCCAATATAATAAACACAGTGTGCAGGTGTTGACCTGCCGTCAAAGCACCATTCTTTAGACAAAAGTTATATGTTGCAAACGTCAAATGAAAAAAAAAAAAACACCTGAGCACCTTCTTGACTGTTATAGGAAACCAGCATCAATATTTGGAGGAAGTTCTTGTGGCTGAGGAAACTGAATCAGGTACAAGGTCTTGTCTCTAGAAACTCCATAGGGACCAGTCTCACAGTTGGTACCCATGTGCTGCTTATCATTTTATCCCTGCACTTAGCAGAGGGCCTAGCACAAAATAAGCACTCAATAAATGTTTGTGGAACAGAAGAATCTGCAAGTAGAGTTTCTGCCATGTTTTCCCACCTTTTAAAAATGTCATCTGTGGTTAAGAAAATCATGTTATAACAACTCCTGGAACACATAAACACACACATATAAAACTCCAAAGTCACATTTTCTTTCATACGGAAGCTACATTCTGAAAGTCTGTGTTTTCTATTCTGTTCTTTTTATTTGATTTGAAAAGTATGGGCTTTAAACCACTAAAGTGATTTCATAACCCACTAATGGCAAGGCCACAGGTTTGAAATCTTAGACTATTTCTTTTCTATTGTTTACTCACTTATATTGTAGGTTTCACTAGCCACAGACACTTTGAAAATAATAGAATTTTTGATCCAGGAGACAAATTGTTTAGAAATAGTTCAGATCAACTCTAAACTTTTGTACCATTTATGAATTCTCTGTAGTGGAATTTCCCCTTCATGGCTGTTGATGAATTATGAAAATTTCCCCCACTATAAGCTGATTGTCCTCAAGCTCACACAATATACAAAATTTGTCTCAGAATGGATTACAGACCTATATTTAAGAACCAAGCCAATAAAACTGTCAGAATTAAACCAAATAATACTTATAGCATTGGGCTTATCTTTAATATGACACCAAAATAAAACAAAATGAAAGCTAAAATAGATAAAAATTTAATCTGTGCTTTTAACAATGTCATTAAGAAAGTAAAAGGGCAAGCAGACATGGTGATGCACAGAAGTGATCTCAGGAAGCTGAGGCAGGAGGATCTCCGGTTGGAGGCTAGGCTGGGCTACATAGCAAGCTCTTGGCTAAAAACAACAAACAAACCAACAAGACAGGTTAGAGAAGGGAGAAAATATTTGCAAATTATATAGCTGAAAAGAGATTTGTATATATAATGTGTAAATAACTGTTGTGTATAAAACTAAAAAAAGAGAATGATTTTAAAATGAGCAAACGATTTGAACAGTCTTTTCTTCAAGAAGGTACACAAATGGCCAATGACTACATGAAAAGATGTTCAATGTGATTAGTCACTAGGAAAATGCAAGTCCTAACAAGGAAGTGGAGAAAATAGGCCTCTCGTGCATTGCTGGTGGAAAAATAAAATGCTATTTCTCATTCCTACAGGCAATGTCTAAATTCCTTTAAACACATTGTTACCATATATATGAAATGCAATGAAAACTCACACAAATAACATTATCCATCACTGCTTATAGCAGCATGGTTCATAATACCCAAAAAGTAGGAGCAGGGCTGGAGTTAGGGCCCAGTAAAGTGTTTGCTTTGGAAGTCTGATCCCCAGAGCCCACATAAAAAGCTATGGGGAGGGGTGCACAGGCTTTAATTCTGTATTGGAAAGACAGATTGGAGGGTTCAAGAGGCTTGCTGCCAGATAGTGTAAACAAGGAACTCCAGGTTCAGTGAGAGCCCTCTCTCAAAAAATATGTTGAAGGACCCAAGAGACGAATCAACTGTTAAGAACACTTAATGCTTTTGCAGAGGACTCAGGCTCAGTTCCTAGCATCTATGCGGCAGCTTGTAGTGCCCCTAAGTCCAGTTCCAGAGAATCAGATGCTCTCTTCTAACATTTGCAGACTCAAGCACGCATGTGGTGCAATATATACATGCACAATAAAATAAACAAATTAAAAAGTAAGGTAGACAGCAATTGAAGAAGGCATCTAGTATCAACCTCTGGTCTCTACTTGCACCTGCACATACACATGTATACACACACACACACACACACACACACACACACACACACACACATGAACACTTGCACATAACAAAAAAGTAGTAACACCCTAAAGCAATAGATTGATGAATAAGTATTTGCTATGTCATATAATAGCGCATTATTTTATAAAGAAAGAAATACTGTCAGACATGCCTATAATTCTAGCCTGCTGGAGGCTGGAAGCAGGAGGATTACTAGCTCAAGGCTAGCCTAGATTGCATAAAAAGACACTGTCTCAAATAAACAAAGGATGGAAATAATACAAGCTACAGTCCAGGTGGGTCTTGACAACGTTATGCTAACTGAAAGAACCCAATCACATAGGACTTCGTATTGTGTGATTCCATTCATCTGAAAGGTCTAGAATAGGAAAACCTATCCAGACAGAAAGTAGATGGACAGTGAACCTAGGGCTCATGAGAATGACTGTTCATGAGGAGGAAGTTTCTCTATAGAGTGGTAAAAATGTTCTAAAATTAGCTTATGGTGATAATTACACAATTTTGTAGTTAGACCAAAACTCAGTGTGTGAATTTTGAATATAGGGTATTTGCATTTTAGGTTATGTAAATTATATCTCAATCAAGGTATTAAAATCCCACAAGGGGTGAAACAAGCTACAGGAGGATAGCAATGAGTTCAAGACCAACCAGAACTACATAGCAAGATCTTCTCAAAAAGTTTAAGTGACACAAAACCCAAACCAAATAAACACAAATAGATTGGAACTCTTGGGTGAGCAAGCTGGCCACACACTTACTACATACATACTGCATATGTACATACTTCCCTCTGGGTGTAGGATGCTGAGACAAGTCCACATGGCCACTTAATGACCAGCATAGAAATGGAGTCTTTCCATGGTCAGTAAAATGGTCTTTAGGGCCCCTATGGGCCTGACCTGTGTCTTATTATTTTAGGGTTTGAGGGTGGAAGGACATGAATCTGTTGATGCAAACTCTGAAATTACTCCACAGTATTATTCTCACAAACACTTGCTGGAATACGCCAGTGATAACTTTTTGTACCACAATAAAGAATTTCATATCCCACAACAAATAAAGATGCTAAGAGTGGAGGATCATCCTGAGCAAGAAGCAGGGTTAGGATTATAAACTCCCAGAAGTCAGTGCTTCCCAAAGGAGAGCCAGACCTAGAATAAGATTTTCAATCGGTAAGATTGGAAAAGGATAAAGGCCCCTGGTGTCCTGAACATCACAGGCTTTCTGGATGTGCCCCTTTGGGACAGATCATGACAGAGAGAGCTGAGAGAAAAGGAACTGTCCATCGTGTGCACTTCAGGCTCCTGAGACAACAAGCCCCCATATTCTCTAACTTAAAAATGAGATTCTCAAGTCCTCCCCACCCTGTGTGTGAGGTCCCCAGTGCAAGAAATACTGCTAAAGAATTTAAGAAATCCATTGCACATGTTTAAAAAATAAAGGGCTGGAGAGATGGCTGGTTCAGTTAGGAAGAGTTAAGTTAGTGTTTGTGTCCAGAGGACCCATGTTCGGTTCCAGGCACCAACCACCTGTAGCTCCAGCTCCAGAGGAGCCAACGCCTCTCCATTTTTAAAAAAAGGAAATTGTCTGAATGAGTAACACTAAGGTTGTCACTTTTTACCGTCATAGAGTTCAAAGATTAAAAAACAACAAACAAACAGATCCTAAATACGCTTAAATTCGTATAGATTTTTTTAATGTTACTGAAAAGAACATCTTGAGAAAATCACACTTTCAGGAGCACCAGGCTGGGCCCTGGGAATCGGTCTAAGGGACACGGGACCTTCCTGGGTCGCCTCCCAGTGGCTGTGAGGAGCAAGGCGGCCAGGTAGCCTGCGTGGGGCGTGGGGCTCGGGGCGGTGGTCTGGAGGGCCACGCGGCTTCGAGGGCGCCAGCCTCAGGTCGTAGGCTCCGGGCCTCCGGCCGCTCCCTGGGCGCCGCCCCCCGGCCCGGCCCGGCCCGGCCTGGCCCGGCCCGGTCGCTTGGCGAGGCTCGTCTGCTGCGGCCAGGCGGGGCTCATCGCACTCGGAACGGCAGCTGCCTGGGGCGCTCGGGGCAGGTCCGGCTGCGGGGACGCTCAGCGCCCGCCAAGCCGCCGCCGCCGCCTCAGGTCAGAGTCGGCCCCGGGCCACACGGCTGGCCTGAGGGACACGGAAGGAGAAACCCGAGGCGCTGTGCTGGGGTACGGGGTCGTGCGCGGCCTGAGGGGACCCAGTGGGACGACAAGGTGACCGGGCTGAGGAGAAGTCACACTCTGACAGGACCCTGTGTGACTGACAGCCTGACGGCAGGCGTCTTGGCTGCCGGGAACCCGACTGAGAAGTCGCACTGACAGGACTGTGTGACACACAAGGTGAGGAGGGTCTCGGCCTGAGGGGACGGGATCTGACTGGCAAAGTGGCCGGGTCTGAGCTGAGGGGACACAAGCCGAGAAGTCACACTATGACAGGACTGTGTGACAGACAGCCTAGCCCGGTTTCAACCACAGGGGACGCGGGTTGGAAATTCAAACTCTGACAGGACCCTGGGTGTGACAAAGTGACAGAATCTTGACTGGGGGGACACGGCTGAGAAGTCACACTCTGTCAGGACCAAATGTGACAAACAAAGTGATGGAGTCTGGGTCTGAGAGGAACATGGGCTGAGGAGAAGTCACTAGGAAAAGAGAGCGAGCGAGGGAGCATGATAGCGGGGCGGGGTCGGGGACTGAGAGACAAGAGTGCTGGGTCTCGGCTGAGGACCCGTCTCACACCGAGAGGGTGACTGTCCTCGGGCTGAGGGGCACCGGTACGGCGTGGAGAGTCACAGCGGAGCCACCTCAGGCTCTCTGTGAGGGTGTGCGGGCACGCGCGAGCTCGGAGCAGGGTGGCTGTGGCCGCCAGACCCTGACAGGAAAGCCTGGATTCGGCAGGGTCCAGAACTCCCTCAGGGAATGCGCCGATCTCGGTGACAATTTTCAGAGAGGGGCTCGTCTGCAGCCGCTCAGAGCCCGGAGGCGCTGGAGGGGGGAGGGGTGTGCCGGTGTTCACCCTGGCGACTTGGCCCGCGGCCCCCGCCCGGAGCTGGCCCAGGTGTGGGGAAAGCGGGCTCTGCTGTCACGAAGGCCCCTCCCTGTCAGCGCCCACCTACAGCCTACCGAGGGCTCGAGCCCGGGGACAGGCTAACTGGAGTCGGCAGTCCTCCTGGTGGGGGTGTGTAGCTCCGGTGCTTTATGGCTTGGGATTGGGGAGGAGCCTAAGGTGAGGAGGCAGTAACTGGGAGTAGCCAGGGCTGCTTTTATATAAGGGACGCGGGGAGGTCAAGAAGGGGCCTGGACCTCTGCTGGGGATCAGAAGGCTGCAGCTCTAAATTCTTCTTAACTCCCATTGCTTAGGTGAGTGGCCCCACCGTCATCTTGTTTCCTTGGAACGTGCTGTGAGGTGGCCAAACTGCCCCAACTTCGTACGTATCAGGATGGTTTTACTGTGTTCTTGTTGTACAGTAAGAATCTGCTTCCCTTCTGAAGTTAACGGTAGAGAGAGTGTCACATCAGGAGGAAAAAAAGAGTTAAGTCTTCTGTCAAGAATAAGCTGAAGTTTTTCTTCTTAGAAGGATGAAGGAAAATGTAAAATTAAATGATCATTCAAGGAAAAAAACATACAAATAGATGAACCAAGTTGTAGGATAGCTAACAGAGAGCCTCTTGATTTAGTTCATTATTGTAATGTCAACTCTTTATTATCATGCACGAAGCAAATTGTTAACCAGAGTTATTAAATGAGTAACTTAGTCTTGGAGTTGGGCAGGTCTTCCGCAGATACCAGGTACTCTGTAGAGTCTTCCTGTCCATGCTGAGTGTTCAATTACTGACTGAAACCATAACTCCGGGTGCTACAAGGTGCAGAAAACCTGACTAGTGAAGGAACTGACATTTTCTATGGCCTCTCAAAGAGATAGCTCTTGAAAGTTTTATAGAAACACTCATAGACACTAAGAGCATTTGGAGAGATGTTCCAAAAGATTCGGCTTCAACTTTAAAATAAGTTCTCTGCTGTCTTTCTCCAACCAGATTTGCTCTAAAATTAAATACATGTCTGTAATATTTTAATAAAATATAAAAATATATAACGTCTCATATGTTAGCTGGAGTGAAGCGTATTATAAAGCCATCCGTTTTTGTTTTTTTAAACAATTTTATTGTATATTTAAATTAGAAACAAGCTTGCTTCCCAAGTCAGTTTCTAGCTCCCTCTCCCTCCCCTAAGCCATCCGTTTTTATCTCGCTGTGTGTTTTATGTAAATTTGCTCCTTGTTATGTATTATTTCATATTTAATTTGCTAAGAACTATATCTTCAGTGAGAAGATCTAAGAAGCAACTGGTGGTCATCTCAATCTTTTGCAGCTCACTAGAAGAAAAAAAAGACAATTTTATTTTTAAGAAAAAAATTCTTTTTCAAATGCAAAAGTTTCATATTCTTTTAACTGCGGTAGGACAATGGCAGCAGTGAAGGCTGAAGTTCTGCAGAACTCCAGGCCGAAGAATTTTTAGACATTGTTTCCTCATTCTTTTATATTTAAAGAATATAAGTTCTTTAAAAAATAGAACTAAAATACCCAGAAACTTCATATTTTTTATTGAATTTAAGACTACTTTAACACTTTTGTGATAACTATTTTTAATAATTAAATATATTTCCTATAGAGGGACTGGTTCTCTTAACGCTCATGTCACTACATTTTTCAGAATCACTTTTATAAAAAAAATCCCAAATTACATTTTAAAAATATTAATTTCAAAATCCCTTTGACATTTAAAATTCATATATGAAAAAAAGTGTGGCTTTAAATTTTTGTCGTAGAAATGGATCTTTGAATATGTGACTAATTGTTTTCAGTTACTAAGTTTTACATATTTCAACAAATCATGTTTTTTTTTTTTTTACTCTCGGAAAATAAGGATATTTGTCATTGGCCTTGTCAAGATTCTCCTGTGCAGGGAAGCTATGTAAAGGTACAACTGTGAAAACATATATAAGTATTAGTGATTCCATTTCTTTTTCAGATCATGAAGCAGTTGTTAATAGCAGAAGACATTCATAAAAATTTTGTTAAAATAATTTCCCCAAATGTTTTCACATTTTCACAGCTTTCATAAGATCTAGAGGTTCCCGGTGCATATGGCAGAACATGTTGGTTATTCTAATTTGTGATCTTTTTGCTGAACTTATTGTCATTTGAACTTGGAAGTATTCTCTGTGTCATAAAGTGAGACAAATATACTGGAAGAAATTTTTGCTTTCATAGGATTCCACTAAGTAAATATTTAAAAAAATCAGTCATAATTTTAAACATACGCTCAGCCCACAAATTGTCAAGCTGAATTTATTTTTTGCCTTTCTTATTTTTGTGGCAAATTTCCCTGTTATCTATTACTTAACTTTGCTTTCTTTCTTAATGCCTAAAAGCAGTGAAAAGAGCAGTGGGGTGATTGCCTACAAAGGTCATTAGAAACGGAATTAAGTTGACCAAAACACAGTAAGACTGGTTAGTATGTCTCACCACCACAGAGAGGCCACATATACCATACATGAGTTAATTTCATGCATATAAGAGTTTTTAAAATTAATTTTAATTTTTAAAACATCTTCCTGATGTTTTCTTTGTCCACTATTTGTAGTGTTCTCACAATGTAGAAGCAGATTTTGGAGAGTTATATAGTATATGTTTAAAAGACATTATTCAATAAACTGACATATTTTCAATTTTATTTATCCAACATACTTAACTGCATTTAGAAGGCGATCTCAAACACAGTAGGGAAATGTATGATTCATTTTAAGATGATATCCACCACTGGTATAGCATATCCTTAAATCGTTGTCTTAAGACCTAGGTTTATGTGTTTTTTACTATTTCATTTGATTTCACATACGTGTTAATATTTTAACCTCAAGTATTCTGTTTAAGAGTATGGGTGTTTATTCTGTTTATTTCACTCATTAGGTTCTTTCAAACTTTCTGTATTTAGAAAGTTGGGAGTTTTAAAGTTATTAATCTTTGTTTTTGTTTGTTTATTCTCAGTATAGCTTTAAGACTTTTATCAGCAAGCCTGGATCTCTTAAATGATTAGAGTTTGGCCCTGAATTTAACTGAGCTGATATCCTAGAGACGGCCCACACACCTGCCTATCTAGGTCAGCGCTAACTCGATCACAAATCTGACTAGTTTGCTCTCTTACTACTTCTGAGATAACTGCTAAGAAAGATAATAATGCCTATCATATTATAGCCAATTCAAGAAAAGCTTATAGAAATCTGTTTTCAGATGCCAATTGTATTTCCATCTCCCTGATGATTTTGGACAAAAACAAGCGTAAAGTCTTTTATTCTGTCTTTGTGAGTCCTTCATAGACAAATAGTCTTTGTGCTAGCACTAAGTTCCCAGGGTGGCAGGCTTGTGTATTTATTCGATAAACCCTGGTCTTTACGAATTTTTATGGCACATTTGGAGAGAGTTGAATATATTATCCAGGGCAAGTTTATTTTGCCAAGCATAGTAGTATCCTTCAGCTCCAAACACAGTTTGCTACCAGCATCTAAAAAACCAAATAATGGTTTGTGCTAGTCATTAAAAGTGTTTTCATTTGTTTGTTTTCGCAACAAACAATATCCCAAATTAGCTTTCTAAAAAACTTGATAAATCACTTGTGCCTGCTAATAGGCCACTCACTGACAGGGAGCAATTGGACAAGCACATAAATGACCATGTATTTGAAGTCCTCCATGGATTAACTAATACATATTATTTTTAAGAGGCTTTCATAAGCAAGAAACGGACTAGGACTGGTTCGGCAGCATAGGCGATCCCAATTAGTACCTTGGTGGACTGCGTGCTTGCTAAGCAGATGAAGGAGGCTTGTGCGCAGCACTGGGAGTGCTTGGAGAATTGCTGTGGGGCTTGAACTGCATGGGTGTCTAAGATTGCTGTGGGGCTTGAACTGCACATCGCTGGAAAAAACAAAAAACAAAAAACTCCCAAGACCTCGAATTAGCAGGCTCTAGTAGTGACAGACTTCTATGGTTAGGGGTATGGAGGCAGAGAATGACTCAAGCTCATGGTTGTAAGTGGGGGTGAGTGTCTTTGAATTTCTCCTTGGGAGTGGGAGCCCAGATTTCTCATTAACTTCTACACTCTTAATAGCAAGTACTGTTGGGGTCCCCTAAGAGTCTCCTTTTGAGCATGCCAGTGACCAGGACAGTGACTGAGAAATCTTTTATGATTGAAAAGAATGGATTTTTCTCCACTGCATTGTTTTAGACACAAAAGAAAGATACCATCAATTCTTGCAAAATGCATTGGTTACAATAACTTTAAACCTTTCAGGCAGAATTTAAAGTAGATAATAGAATGAGGCTTTGCTTATTTGGTCATTTCTTTTCCTTATTTATTTAGATATTAGAAGTCAAACCCTGGCCTCCTCCCATGCAAAGTAGTACTCTGCTACAATTGTACCCCTCAGGCCCCACTTTTTTGTGCTGTATGTTTTGCTTTGAGGTACTGGTAATTGAACCCATGGCCTTGCATATGTTAGAAGTGTTTTACTCTCCAGCTACTAGTTTATAGGTTTTACGTGGATGGTTGTTTTGTCTGCATGTATGTCTGTGTACCACTTGTGTGCCTGGTACCTGTAGAGACTAGAAGAGGGTGTCTAATCCCTTGGAACTGGCATTACAGATAGTTGTGAGCCCCTGTGTGGATACTGGGAATCAAACCTGGCTTCTCTAAAAGAGCAGCCAGTGCTCCTAACTACTGAGTCATCTCTCCAGTCCCACAATATTTTTAGAAAAATAAGTTCAATTGTAGGTTTAACTACTTTAAAAAACTTAATCCATAGATTTATCTCGGTTATAATATGGAGATAAAATGTATTGAAACAAATTATCTGACCCCTGGAAAGAGTTCATATTGGCATGGGCCTGGAGTGAGGAGTCCTTCTCAGTGTGCTGCAGATAAGGACAAGGGCAATATGAGGGAAGTGGAGAACGGGGGAATTCCCTAAGAAGGAGAGCGTAGGAGTAGCACATACAGATCCTGGTCTTCTCTGCTCTCAGGCACAGGTTGAGTGCTTACTATGCCCTGGAATGTAAGATTAGGCTGAAAGATCCCCCTTGCTCCATGGTGACATCTCAGGCTTCTAGAATCACTGAACTCTAAGGTTGCCTCTTACTGTTTGTTGCTCTTTCTGGCTCTCAAGTAACTTGTGGAGAGAGTCTAGCTATTTCATCCTGTGTGTTTAAGTGATACATTCTCCTTTACAGTGAGGGCAGTTGGGGAACATATTGTGAGACTGAGTGCTGGGATGAAGTTCTGGAAAGAACTCCTTAACTTTGACCCCACCCCTGCAGCTGTCCTCCCACCACTAAAAGTGCTGTTGTCATATGAAGGTCTGGAGTCCACTCTAAAGAGTCAATGTTCCAAGCAGTACGCCACTATCAGCAAAAAGAAAGGTTGCTTCCTTGATTTCTTGTTGACTGAAAACACACGTAACAGTCATGTGGAATTGGAAAGAGAGTAGAAATCATGCTTGCCAAATGCCTAGAATCACTGCACTTAGGAGGAAGAAGGATAGGATTGCAGAGGGGAGACTTGCTCACATGTGGAATTGGATGAAGGGGGCTAAAAGAGGGGAAATAAGGTGACAAATTGTCCTTGGCAGCAAAATATACATGAGACCAATGATGTGGAATAGCAGTGATAAGAAAAGATAAATGTTTTATTTGTCTTGTATTCATAGTTTTTCTTTTAAATATCAAGACACATATCTAAGAGATGACTCAGTGGGTAAAGGTACTTGATGCCAAGCCTGACAACCTGAGTTTGATCCCCAGGACCCACATGGTAGGAGGAAATAATGGACTCTCAAAGGTTGTCCTTTGAACACAATGCAATAAATAAATGTAATTTTAATAATTTAAATCACGAAAGAGTGCAGGTGTTCCTCAAACTATTTTCAACTCAAAAGAAAACAAACAATCATTGTGCAATAGCATTTTACGTAGGAAATGTCATCAAAGTTCAGAGCTGTGAGCTGGCAGTTAGATAATGTAATTAAACACTAAACTATCACCCCCTCGTTATGCCCTTGATTTCCTCCATGATATCACACCAATTCCCTGCTGTCTTCATGAGTTAGTTCTGCCAGACCTATAAAGCACCTTACTAATAGATTGCAGTGAAAGGGGTTTCCAATCACTAAGAAGAAGAAATGGCATTTAATGCTTTGCCAGATCAACTTCACACATATTCTGTTTTCTTCACTTTTAACTTGAAATAGTTACAGCAACTCAATGAAACTCTGTTAGAAACCAAAGCTTGGTAGCCACTTCCAAATCAGCCTTATTAGTTCTGAGAGCCAGCTGATTGGTGGAATAGAAGTTAAAAATGGCCACAATCACACCCAGTACCAAGCATTACCTGCCATTAGTGTTTTACACAACCTTTCCAGTTTATGAGCCTAAAACAGATAATCCCAAAGCCTCACCTGACTACATATTGTTCCTTTCTTGTAGTTGATAATTACCCATATAAACAAGCTTTTGAGTGTGTGGGAAAGGCTTTCCATATGAGTTCTTTTTCTTGTTTTATGTTAAGGTTTATAAAAGAGAAAACAAACATGTGAATGATATAAATATAAGTAAAGTTGAAATTGCCAGAATAATTCAGTAGAGACTGCACCTAGTCAAGCGTTTGGCAAGGGAAGATTGCTACAAGTTTCCTTGAAGCATTTGGAACAACGTAGTAACATCCTGATTTTATTTAAAGGCAATATAATATTTTAAATTTTGTGTTCAACAGTGATCAAATTCACTGGGTTTTAGGAATGCACAAGTAAAAGGTGAGAAGTTTATTAGTGGGGTTTTATTCCCCTCTCCATCTCTAGCATATAGCATAGCAGTTAGTAGGTGTTCAGTAAACTTTTTCTAAAAGAGGAAGGGAGGCTAAGGATGTAGCCAAGTTGGTGGAGTGCTTGCCTAGCTCTAGATTCTATCCTCAGCACAACATTAAAAACAAACAACCCAACAAACAACTTGAATTTTTAGCACTTAGGAAGTACAGGCTGGAAGACTGGGGAGAGGTTCATCTCATTCCTCGGCACTATTCAGTGAATTTGGACCAGCCTGGATTTATTAGGCTATGTTCTTATCCATAGCTTATGTGAAGTTCTTTGCCATATTTCACTTCATTCATAGAACCCCTGGGAACTACCCTGTAAAGATCACCCTCACTGGCTTGCTAGATTACTTAGAAACACTCAGTGATGTTGTCTGTAAGTTCCTGTCAAGGTGGACCGATTGATTGTTCATAGCTCCTGTCACTGTAGGCCAGTTGGATCTCTGAGACAGGGTCTCCCTGGTTCTTTTTGGAGTGGCAGTTAGGAATTCCGAGTTTCAAAGATTAAATTTTATCCTATCACAGAAAAGGATCTAGCCCTGGAGGACTGGTCTATGCTAGGTACATAAAGCTATTCTCAATTCCAGTTTAATAAAGGTTGACAATGAGCCTTTTGTAGAGATTTTTAGTAAGTTTTGTTTCTTGCTCTAAAATTCTGAGACTTGGGGACTGCAGCCAGGGGTGTGGCTCAGTGCCAGAGGGGCCGTTTAGCATGCAAGGTCTTGTGGACAACACACTATGATTTAGGAGCTGGAGAAATTTGTGTTTACGTACCTCTGATGTCACTGTAATTTAGTTCAGGCTGCTTAGAAAGCAGTTGAGCAATGTGTTGTATGTGATGCTATACCCCCACTTCTGAGGCTTTTGCCAGAGTGCTGGAGGATACAAGAGCTTTGTAAAGAGCCCGTATTTGAACCAGTCATGGTGGTGTACATCTGTAATCCCAGTACTTGAGACACTGCAGCAGGAGGATTACATGTTTGAAGCTAGTGTGGCCCACATAGTGATATCCTATCTAAAAAACATACTAGTAAGTCATGAAGATATTCAGCAACAAAGAAAACAGTTAACTTTTTAGTTTCTTTGTGATCCTAATCAGCAAAGATCAAGGCAAAACATAGGAATTCTCTAGCTAGATAAATGTAAAGGCACTGTATGAGTCTTGACTGTTACACCCAAAATATTTCACACTTAGTTTTGTTTCCCATATTGGATTTACCTGTACTCTTTTTTTTGTTTACATGGTTTATTTATTTGGAAAGGAGAAAAAAAATCTTAGAATTCATCTTTTTGACAGCCTCATAATGTTCACAGAGGCATACATAGGATTCAATTTTGTAGATTTCTTATGGCCTGTGATCTTTTTATCTTTAGTGTGTGCTGTCAAATAGGGTTTTAAAAATAGTTTCCAGAATTACTTTCTTTTAAAGCCCTCCTCTTAATTTTTTCTTTATATATATATATATATATATATATATATGTATATATATATATAATGCTCTCTTTGTTTTTTTCTCCTCTCTCTATCTATCTAAAACTGAATGACCCTGTGAGGGAATTATTTAGTTTTCCAACTCCTGGCAGACTGTTGAACATGTAATTACAAATAGCCACAGAAGAAGCCTGTTAAAGTAAACTTCCATTATCAAGAGATCTTGATAGAAAATGTGGTAGAAATACTGAAAATAATGTTTTCATAATAGCAAGGAGTAGCTTTTCCCAAATCCCTGTGAGCAGTGTGAAAGTCACATATATTAACACAGATATGCACACATAATACAGAGTACAGCAATAGACCTTGGACTTTTCTTTCCTCTTTCTGATGTATTGTTCCTGAAATTCCAGAAGGAAAAATTAGCTGCTTTTTTTTTTGCCTTTGACCCAGGTTATGGATTGCTCTTTTCACTTTCTTTGGGACTCATACATGTATCTTACATCAGTCTTATGGATTGGAATTCTCTTTCCATCTTAAAATGTTAAAAAGTCTTCTAGATGTTTCATATCCGTGATACCAAATATTTTCTTTCTTTGGCTCCCAAGTTCCTACTGATTTAGTCCTTAATGTCAGTCGTTGTGAACAAGACTTCAATTTCTAGATCTTAGAATCTGTTGGCAGAGCAGACTCAATGTGGTGACACCTCAAAGTAAATCACCAAAGCTTCTCTGTGGGCAGATGCAGTACAAGCATCAAATCCTGAGCCTTGAACATTCCAGGTAAACTGTTCACCACTGAGCCACCTCCTTAGCACCCCATATCCTGTAGAGAATGATCATTCCCTGATCTAGTTAATATAATTTTCACATTTATGAATTTCATAAATTCCATTTATGTCTGGCATTTTAAATGACAGAAAATGTCTTATTAACCACTTAAAAATAAATTCTGAACATGAGTGAGGACAGTATACAAGGAAAATACATTTTGACGGAGTTTATGTGAAACCAAATATTATTTCCCATACACAGTGCTATGGAATATTGAGCGAACCTCAATATAGTACAGCCAAAACTTTCAGATATGGAAAATGTTGCCAGTGTGTTTGTTGTATCCCACAAACTCCATCTTTACTAAATGACCACTGACTTTAGGAACCATGACTCTTTACCCCAGGACCAAAACTTGTTTTCTGAAAACACAGCCTAAAGATCACAATGTGCCAACTATAAAGCTGTGCTAGCACTGAGCAGTTAAAAGACCTGGTTCAGTTGAGATGAGAAAATGATAGTGATTGAACATATAGTATATTGGCATGACCAGCCATACAGCCCATTCGACTTGTTGACTGCTTCTCAGAACATTCTCTGACCCTGACAAATATGTATAGGTGATTCATTTGGTTTTTATATGAATATAAATGCCAACATGTACAGAGTATTCAAATTGCTCTTAATCTTCACTTAAATGAAACATAAGTGGAAGACAGGCTTACTCTGATAAGTAATCTGATACAACCTGTCTTTTGTATCCCGTTGCATTTGCTGATTTCTTTTCATGTTTATGTTCCTGTTATACATTATTAGAGTATAGGAATTGTGTACCATAGCTCTTGTCATTCTTTTTACCAATCTGTGCACTGTATACCTTCCTAGTTCTGGCCTGCAGCAAGGGACAGGTGCATCCTAAGTCCTTTATATGTACTTTTCAACTTGATTTTAAGAACAAGTATGTACCTTTTCAGTATTATGTATACGTGATTCTTAATATTACTACTCCCCAGATTTCTAGGAAAATCCCAGAATTGCTCTTTTTAATGTTAGTTCACAATCTATGTAACATTTTGGGGGGGCATGTGCAGTTAATGTCAGAAGAAACTCTCATTCTGCTCAATCTGATACTCTAGAGCAGGTAAAGTGAGACATGAAAAGGGGAAAAATGTTAATTATAGACCTCAACATTCTGCATTAGCTCTTTTTGTTGTCCTGGTCAGAAAAACAGGTTTCATAATGGCCTAGGGGCCCAAGCACTGTTTTTACATTCCTGTTTTTAGACTTGCAACTGTGACAAATACTGTTTAGTGCTACAACTGGGGAAAGTTTATAATAATGCACAGCACAAATGTTGCTGAACCGTGTAATCCTGCTTATCTATCATACTTTGTGTCAGCTTAGATAAAACACCATCAAATTTTGACCTATTCATTGACTTATAATAGACAATTATTTTTCTAACAGGGTTTCTTTGTGTCACCCTGGCTGTCTTGAAACTCACTCTGTAGACCATGCTGACCTCAAACTCAGAGATCTGCCTGCCTTTGCCTTCTGATGAGGAGATTAAAGGTGTGTGTCAGCAAGCCCAGCTTGCTCAGCTATTTCATATATGAACCACAAGCACGACTGTTATAGTTATTTAATAGCTAATCTTTTTCAAGGAAGAAGTGTATTAATGAGCAACTTCAAAGTATCGGGCTGAGAAACTTATTTACATATAAGAGCAAAACCAAAAAATGAGCCTCTCTCAAATATTGCCTTGTGAAACATCTCTGGACACCCAATTCTTCCTTGTAGGACTTCATCTGTAGATGTGGAATGAAGGTAGGAGTCTGTTTGCTAAAGCTGAATGCAGAGAGCATGCACCCTCTCCACCCTTGGGCAACCTGCCATTTTCCTCCTGTTCTCACACCTGTTCAGCTACTAGGGCAAATAAACACTGACTAGATACATGTAGACCCTTCTCTTCTGAGAGGAGCCCTTCAGGAATGATAAAGAGACAAGAGGGGTCGAGATGCTCTCTCATTTAATAATCCAAACTTCTGTTTCATTTTAGTGCTTTTTCATGTCTTGTTGTGCACAAGGAGTTATACACCTGTTTAGTAGGTTATTGATGTAGAGAAAGACAGAGTATCATAACTGGGAGCCTTGAATCCACCTAAGTCCTAAAGGGTACAGTTGAAATGTTAAGCATAAACCCACAGCAACATGATGTTTCAGGGCTGAAAATGAATGTGACTGAAATTCAAATGAGGGAGCAGGTAGCCAGGAAGAGCCCTGCAGAGAAGAGTTCAGAGGTTCAAGAAGGTAACCTTAAGGAAACCAATACAAAAATGTACAGAGAAAGAAACGAGATAGCCTAATAGAGCAGGCCACTGCACAAAGAACGTAGACAGATCAGTGGATGGAGTCACTGCTTCATGAATGCAGGTTTCCTTTGGGGATGAAGATGCTTTGAAACTATATACAGGGAGACTTAGAGCTGCCTTTCTTTTCTTTCTTAATGCAGTACTGAGAATCAAACCCAGACTCATGTGAATGCTAGGCAAGCAGCTGACTGCCAAGCCACATGGCGAGTTCCTGGTTGCATAGCTTTTCTAGTGTTCTAGCCAGTGAGCGTGGTCTGAACACTGCACATTGTGTACATGTATTGAAATATCACACTGTACCCTACATTGTATGCAATCATTATGTGTCAACTAAAAACAAAATAGACAAGAACATACTAGACACTGTTGTATTGTATACTCTGAAATGGATAATTTTATGCTTCCTCAAAAATTAATGTTCCCAGCTTGAGATAGTCAAAGTGAAAGAAAGAAGAATCTTCAGTGTAAGAAAACCAAGGCTGGAATAGTGAGTGACTCAACACAGCCCCAAGGGGACTCCACACAAACCAACTGGAGGAGTAGAATACAGGGATATGAGCAGTCAGAAATAGGGTTGGAAATGTAGATCTTTCAGACTGATGGTAAGTGGTCTGGAATGCAAATGGAGGAGCAGGGGTTTATCTTAGCAGTGGGGAGATTCCAGATCTTAAGAAGAAGTTGGAGATGATTTAGCCAGAAGATTGACCTGGCAGCTGTGTGCAGAGAAAGCCATCAGGAAGCTGTTAACAAAATCTGGACCTAATGTAGGAACACCTGTGGGAATGAAAACAAAGGCCCACCTGAGCCATGCTCTGAAGCCAAGGCACAGTCTGCACACGGAGGCGCACGGACCTGGAGCAAGGGAGGACCACTTTGAGGTGACAGTGCCGTAAGATTCAAGCATGTGATTTGACCTTTCATGAGAATATCCACAGTATACTGCAGAGACCATGCTCTTCACCCTCGTATTAGCTCCAAACTGTCTTGAAGAATAAACTGTTCTGTGAACTTGTCATAGACTTTAGGCCATCCTCTCTGTGTATCACTTCATATGTTGGACACAAAGGCTGCAACAGTAGGCAAGACAGAGTTGGTCCCTTTATTTATGGAACTGTCACACAGTCTATTTATCAAAGGATAGCCAAACATTTAGGAAAGTCATAGTTCAGCTCAGTGTAAGGAAAGAATTGTAATAACTATAGCTATCCAGCAGTGGGAAAGGCTGCTGAATGAGCAGAAAATGCCTTGTCATTAGAGTCCAAATGCGTCTCTTCTAAGATGGCTTCCCCTACACTTCCTTTATAACTAGTTACTTTGGAACATTAAAATATGCTAAGTTTTTAGCTTTTTCATCAGTACTTGTAAATAAGTTTATGTGAATGTATATGTAAATTTTATTTTTAAATGTGTCCTACACTTAATTCCACAACTGGGTTTGTGTGGATTTGTGTGTGTGTGTGTGTGTGTGTGTGTGTGTGTGTGTGTGTGTGTGTGTGTGTGTGTGTTTTGCTGGGAACTGAAACCAGTCTCTCCTATATGCCAAGCACATGCTATACCAATGAGCCACACACCACTCCACTCTGTAGTTCTCCAATTCTTTTTAAAGAAACTATTGTTTTCCAATGCTTTCTTAGCCGTTCATTTATTTCCAATTTTAATATTTATAGTAAGTTCCTCTTTCACACGTGATGTTTTTCACAAGTGATGCAAATTTCTGCAGAAGTGAGTTACGTAAATCTAAGTTGAGCTGCTGACCTTTAAGTCATTTGTTTTTCATTTTGTGATGTAATGACATAATTGAACAAAACTTGATGTGTCTACCCATCTACTTGAGGATATCTGTGGGGTGCCATTTTTTATTTTAAAAGTTAGTTCTTTGAGAATTATATACAATGTGTTTTGATCACATTTACTCTCCTCACTCCTCAGATCTACTTCGCCTTTGCTGCCCACTCAACTTTGTGTCCTTGTTTTATTTTTACCTATCAAGTCCAGTTTGTGCTGCCTGTGTACTGTTGAATGTGTGGCTTTCCACTGAATCATGGTAGAGCTACCAGGAACCACACTCTTACAAGAAACTGACTCTTCCTCTCCCAGAAACTACCGGTTTCCAATAGGTTCTTAATTAGGGTGGGATGTGGTACCTATCTCCCTTTTCCATGCTGGAGTAGGATGCTAGTTTGATGTGTGAAAATAGATAGTTTTTATTATTCAGCCTATTTGATTTAGTCATTATAAATATCAAATTGTTTCTTTCAATGTCTAGTACCTAGACTTAATACTTACTGATGAGCTGCATTTTATAACATTGTAACTTTTTAGTCTCTTATAAATAGGAGTGACATCCTCAGTATGCTTTTTGAGAAATGCTAGAATGTTCTAACCCAGATGAGGGACATTCTTTTCATAGGGATTATTTTAGTGCTTATAATGTCAGGTGAAGAAAAAGGTTGTCTGCAGAAGAAAAAAATGCATTTCATTAAATCTCTAGTAAAATAACTTGTTAAAAGTTGATACCCCCCTTTATGGTGTGTGAGGTAAAACAGGTTATACTTTTCACCAAAATGTATATAAAATTTTGACATGTGACTAGAATACTATCTGATAGATAATAAGCACTGAAATATTTATTGAACATTTTTCAATTTAGAAAGTGATAATAGATCAGACATCTCAAGTGAAAAATTAGTGTCTGAATAGGCATAACAGTAATTAGGGAAGAGTTTAAGCTTTGAGAAAAGCTAACACACTTTCCTTAAGGTGACATTTAGATGTAATTACCAATGTAAAAGTTTGGGTTAAATAGTTTTGGCGGTATCTTAATGTCTATTCAGTATTTAAAATGCCAACGGTAACTAATCCTGATGGTTAAATTTACAGTAAGTGGTTGAATCTGACATGCATGATATTACTGCTGAACAGTGGCCAGAACCATTGAGCCCCTCCTCTCTTCTGTCACCTTCCCTCCTGCCCTTTTCCTTCTCTCATTTTCTCTCTTTCTTTCTTTTTCATCTCCCTCCCCTCCTTCCTCCTCCCTCATTCTTCCTCTTTCCCCTCACTTCTTTCAGTGTCTCTGGTTATTACTCCCTCTTCCTTACCCATTTTTTTTCCATTCCTGGTGCTTCTTATATTCTCTTTTCTGGGGTTTTACAACTGCTTCTTCTGAAGATCCTTCCTTTGCATCTCTGTTTCTCAACGTCTTTTACTAACTCTTCCCTTGGTCAAGACTTTGACTACAATGTGAAACTAATATGTGCTTTATATCTACTAACCAAAAGAGCAAACATGGGGATGCCTTTATTCTGAAATTTTTGCTTGTCTTTCTGACAATGTGGTTTCCATTGATTGTTTTCCAAATGCATTTTTAAAGTATCAATTTGCTAATTCTCAAACTGTCCAAAGGGGGTCAATAGTCCTGGACTCATTGTTGTCTTAGTTAAGATTAATATTGCTTTGATGAAACACCATGCCCAAAAAGTAAGGGAAGAAAGGGCTTTATTCGATTTACACTTCCACAGCTCTGTTCATCACTGAAGGAAGTCAGGGCAGGAACTGAAACAGGCAGGAATTTGGAGGCAGGAGCTGATGCACAAGACCATTGAGGAGTACTGCTCACTGGCTTTCTTCCCATGACCTATTGATCCTTTCTTATAGAACCCAGGACCAGCAGCCCAGGGGTAGCACCACTCTCAATGGACTGGGCCCTCCCCCATCAATCACTAATTAAGAAAATGCTTTACAGCTGAATTTTAAAAAGACATTTTTTCTTTTTTTTCATGCAAAGAATTTTTTAATTTTAATTTTAAATAGCTTGTTTTACATGTCAATCCCAGTTCCCTCTCCCTTCCCTCCTCCCGCACTCCCCTTCCACCCTCCCTCCCACCCTATTGCCAAATCCTTCCACATAGGGGATATCTAGAGTCTATCATTTTACTCTTGGTAGGGTCAAGGCACTCCCCTAAGAGTCCAGGCTGAGAGAGCATCTCTCTTTGTGCTATAGGCACATGAAGACATATTGTATACCAGGGATAGACACTGATCCACAGCTCAGGGCCCCATAGGTTGCCCAGGCCTTCTCACTGACACTCACATTGGGGGGGTCCAGATCAGTCCCATTCTGGCCTTCCCACTGTCGGTCTGGGGTCCAAGAGCACTCCCCTGTTCAGATCAGCTGTCTCTGCTGGTTTTGCCAGCCCATTCTTTGCCAATTTGCTCATCACTCCTCTCTCTCTGTCACTGGGTTCCTTGGGTTCAGTTCAGTGCTTAGTTGTGTGTTTGCCTCTGCTTCCATCAGTCACAGGATGAAGGCTCCCGGATGGTTATAGACATTAAGTTCATTATCAGGAATGGGCATTCGAGGTGGTCCTTCCACTATTGCTTAGCTTGCCAATTGATGTTATACCTTTAGATCACTCGAGGTCACTCTGGTGCCTGATCTGTCTTCGATCCTATGATTCCCTCTTCCCCCTATTTTACCCCCACCCCCTCAACTGAGGCTTCTTCCTCTCTGATCACTCTAGCTTGTGTCAAGTTGACATAAACCCAGCCAGTACAACTGGTAAATACACAGTAGCTTGTTGAAGCAACTCCCAATTGTTTTTACACTCATTTTCCAAACAGCAGCAGATGATCCTTGAACCACTGAGTTGTGTCCTCTCTCACATGTGCAGTAGCACAACCGTCTGCCATGTTCATCCTGTAGCTCTCGTCTAGAGCACCAGTAATGAATAGCAGATGCTCAGCGGAAAGCTGCTGCTTTACTATCTCATACCCACACTCTGATTCTGTTTCCCATCCTCAATTGTCTCTTACCTCTCTTGTGTAAAATTACTCATCAGGGAAGCTTAGTTGGTAAATTATTAATTAATGGAAGTGTGTGATTTCCTTCTCAGACCACTTTTTAACCATTCATTGTCCTGCTTAACCTATCACATAGTTTAAATATTTAACTAAAATATCACTTAGTCATCTTGCCAAAGGACTGTTTCTTAATTAACTCAAGCAACAAAAAGATAAGGTAATTGTTGAGAGTCATCATTAATAGTTACTGATCAGCAACTCTGTTTCAGGCTCTATTTAAAGCACTTTGATACACTATTTTATTTTATTCTTCCAGCAGTCACATATTGTATATAATGCTAAGGTTGTTCACTGGGATAGGATATAGCTCAGTAGACAGGATGTGTCTAGCATGCATAGCACCATGGGTTCCATCTCCAGAACTTCATAAACTAGGAATGGGGGCACATGTCTGTATCTCAGTCCTTGGGAAAATCAGAAATTCAAGGTCACCCTTGGGTACATAGTGAGTTTAATCTTGATCTGACCTACAGGAGACCCTGTATCAAAAGAAGATATGTGTGTGTTGTGTATTTCATTCAGTCCTCAGGTCAATAAAGAAATAGGAAGAGACCAACTAACCTGCCAAATGGGAAAGCTAGGATTTGAACTCAAACAATCTAAATCCAGCCACCAAGTCCTGCACAAGAGCGTAATTTTACAATATCTGAGTTTCCAGAGAATTAAATATCTATAGACAAACACCCCACTGCCATCCCTGTGTAATAATTAGATGTAATGTGGGGTAGTTGTTCTAGTTCACTGAAAATCAGTTTAGCATGTGATAGTGACTTGAAAATACAACATGCCTTTGTATTGTTTGTGACAAGGCAAATGAGATCACCAAATCTTTGATATATATTCAGAAACTCCACTATTACTTAAAATCAACCACTGGGAGCAGGACAACCACTGTTGAAATTCTCTCTTTCTCTCTCTCTCTCTCTCTCTCTCTCTCTCTCTCTCTCTCTCTCTCTCTCTCTCTGTCTGTCTCTCTGTCTCTGTCTCTGTCTCTGTCTCTCTCTCTCTCTCTCTCTCTCTCTCTCTCTCTCTCTATATATATATATATATATATATATATATATATCCCAGGCAATGGTAGCACAGCCTTTAATCCCATGCAGAGGGAAAAAAATCTCTGAGTTCAAGGCCAACCTGGTCTACAGAGCAAGTTCTAGGACAGCCAGAGCTAGATAGAGAAACCCTGTCTCAAAAAAGGAAAAAAAATCCCCCCTCACCTTTCTTTCACCTCTGCTTTTTAATACAAATACAGTCACTTTATTTTGTTATCTGAGGATACAACAGTCTACTGAACAGCAAATTTGTAAGGTTACTGTAAAAATCTAAGGAAGGTTAGCTGGCCTTGATGAAGCTACACCTATAAGGAATCATTCTTCATGATAAGAGGGCATAAGGCAGTGAAAAGTCCAGTGGAGTTTGTATCCATGGGAGCTAGTTTCAACATTTATATGAAATGTAGTATTTGCATATAATCTATCCATATATTCACATTGGTCTAAATTGCCTTTAGATGCCCTCTTATGTCTAATACAATGTAAATGCCAAAGAATTTGTTCTACTGTGTTGTTTAGTGAAAAATAACACAGAAAAAAGGTTGTTACATATTCAGTATGGACACAGAATTTTAGAATGTTTATTTATGATTATCATGGATATATATGATATGTGAGTTTGGACATACACATATCACAACATGAGTGTGGAGGTCAGAGGATGGGTTGTGGAGTTGGCACACTCCTACCTTCCCATGGAGGTCTGAATTGAAGTTATCAAATGCTTTGCCTGCTAATCTAGCTTCCTGGCAAAGCATTTTTTAAAAAAAAATTCTTGGTGTGTAGTTGGATAAATCTTAGGATACAAACTACATGGAGGAATGACTGCATTTATCTTGGAATACAAATTTCTAATTTAAATATGTTTGCATACTTCCTACCTTCCCCCAGCATACTGTGACCAATACTGTATGGCAGAACAAGACCACTTTCCCTATCATTAAGAAAAGTTTGCCTACCATGTATAAACTTCTAAGTTCAATCTCCAATATCATACAGGTGTGTGTGCATGTCTGTGCACACACATACAATCTTCCCATGTCAGTTCCTAGACTTTTGTGATAACGTGTTAGTGAAATGGCACTGGTCACAAGGTGCTGGCAAAACTGTAAGTTGATGTTCTAAGTCATGGCTCAAAGAAGAAAAGGAGAGACCTTGAACTTGCTAAGCTGAGAATGGAGGAAGTGGTTAGGTAGCAGGACTTTAGAGGAGACTTCAAAGAATGTGAAAAGAATTGAAGGGGAGGGCAGAAGGGGCTACTTGTAGGTATGAACTGAATCTGAATCCTAGTCACTGGATTTTTCAAAGACCCAGGTAAAATCCTGGAATTGTCTTGAATGTTTTGAAGAATGGAAAATATTCCCATTAAGTAACCAGTTGTATTATCTTTTAGTCCTCCCCACCTCCTGTCTCAGTTTACCCATGCTCCCCAGGCAGAGGTCCACCCTCTAGTACATATTCCTTAATTGCACATCTTTGATATTTAAGAGGGAGAAGATAGGTTTGCTTGACTTGTGTTGAGTTTGAAATACTGGGAACAAGTCAAGGGTGTTCCAGACATAGCAGCAAAAAAGATTTAGAACTCAAACTCTTTCTTGTTTAATTTGGATTGTGTTGGTTTTTTTGTTTTTGAAGCAAGAGCTTGCTGTGTAGCTTAGCAGGCCTAGAACATATGGTCATCCTGACTCAGCTTTGTAAGTGCTAGGATTATAGACCTGCCCACCATGTACAGCTCAAACTTAGAGTTCTTGAGAAGATCTTAGAAACTATGTCATACTCAAGAGCAGAAAGAAGAAAATCAAAGAACTTTTAGAATGCAATAGTAGTAAAATCTCAGAAAGAACAGGTGCAAGAGATTAAGAAGTAGCTGGAAGACAGGATGAAGCAGCAGTATTCAGAAGCCCACTCAGATCAGCTTGTAGAGATTAACTGTACAATCTAAGAGTTTTACTAAACCAATTGCTATAGAGACTTATTAGGTGTTAAATTATGTGAACTTACAATTTGACAAGTTATATTAAACAAAGTTAACAGATACACAAAAAATATATTTCCTAGCTCTTACATTGCTGAGATTTGTCATCTTATTGTGTCTGTGTGGTGGACATTCTGCCTTGAGACATCATGTTGGAAGCTTGAAACCCATGTCTTACACCACAGAAACTCACAAATCCTCAAGCCAGAGCATTCTCGTCATGCTAATTAAGCATTTTCCAGCACACCATTGGAATACAGAGTAGAAATCAAGAAGTCTAATGGGTTAACAATGAGGCAGCTTGTAATTAGTTTCGGTAGGAAGCTGTGTAATATCACCCCAGTACAATATATGGAGGAACAGAAAAATGGCAAGTGATTAATTCAGTGTTCCGGTGAAGTTAGGAATAGTAAAGCTAAGTGGGTTGCTATTGATGATGTTGTTACTTAGTTGTGAAGCTTACAGAGTAGTTATATCTAATGTCTTTTATAAATCTCCCAAACACACTACACACACATTTTCTAGTGAAACCCTCACTGTTGGAAAAGGAACTGGTTATTTATAGACTACACCTCAGGAAATGCTGCTGTCATATTTCACAATTAAGACCATGTTAGTTGTAAGCTGGAGACAGATTTTTCTTATTAACTTTCTTCATGTTTCAAATAAATATTGTCAAGAAAAATTGTTGAATTAGTACTATTTGGTGCTGGGGTTTGGGACCCAGTTCCTTGAGCATGCTAGGCAAGAGTTGTACCATAAAGATACATCCCCAGCCCAAAGGTAGAATTATGTAGAGTACTGTTTTTGTATGTTTTGAGATAATCATATGGCTTGTTTTAAAATTGGGCTAATGCCATTACATGAAGTTATCAATTTGGGATATTAAATTGCCTTTTCTTTTCTGAGATAAATTCAAGTGGATCACAGTAATTTATTTTTTAGCATATGATTAAATTAATTAGCTTTGCTTATCATTTAAAATTAATATTAATAAATAGGACTGATAATTTTCAGTGTATTTTTGTTACATTAATATATATATGCATATATATGTTGTGTGGTGTGTGCACATGGGGAAGATCAGAGAGCAATTGTGGAAGCTGGTTCTCTCCTTCCACCATGGGGATCCTAGGAATTGAACACAGAACATCAAACTTGCCAGAAAGCTCCCTTACCCACTCAGCAATTTCAATAGCCTTTTTTGATGATTCTTTTGTGGGGAGGGGGAAGCGTCAAACTTTTATATCAGTATTATGGTACTTAAAAATTAATATTGTCAATGTAAAAGTTTTTACACATAGTTTAAATATGGTATCTCTTCTGCAGCACTTTAAAAGAACATCTGTAAAATTACTTTTTGGGAAGGGGTTTTGTTTTGTTTTTTCATCAGAGATGGACATTGAACCCAGGGACTTATAGGCAATAGGCAACCGGTCTAGTATTGAATTACACCTGCAACCTTTTGGATAAGTTTTCAATTATTTCTTTTTTCCCCCATCTCTTCTGTCAGTTTTCACTGTTCATCCCATTTCAGGCAAATTAATCTGAATAAATCGCTCTTGGCCTGCATTATTATCAACTGTGAAAGACCCAGTTCAGCATTTCTTATATGAAGCCATTGAATGAGTGGGCAGAAATAGTCTGGCCTATTATGTGTGAGCTTGGTGTTAAGTGCAAAGCTGTGATCTGTTTGTTCACAGCCTGAGTCTCCAGGTTTTAGGTATTTAAATGGATTAGCCATCCAATGAGCATAACACAAACATAGGCTGTGAGGGAACTAGATACCCTGTCCTCTGATTGCCTCTGTCCTGTGTCTGCAGACTGCACCTTGAAGACACAGAGCAGTCTGAGTGGATCCAGAGAGTGGGATGGGGAATGGGTGATGGTTGGAGTACTGCTTGTCTCTAGAGGTAGTAGCAGCTGGCCTTGTTTCTGTTTGATCTAACTCTTGGGGTCACAAGTCTTGACTAAACAGCAGTTTCCACATTTTTTATGTATTTATTTTTAAGAGAGAGAAAGAACATGAAGTTAGATGGTAAAAGGATCTGGGAGGATATAAACTATGGGAAGGAATATGATCAAAATGCATGTGTGAACTTTTTAAAATAATAAATAAATATTACTTTCTTTTTGTCTAATTCTTAATAAAAAATCTTATGTATTTAGGGAGGACTGGGAGCAAGTGTCAAGGGAATTAACATTGCTTAATCTTAGCCTAGAATCTTTACATTTTTTATTTTATTAATTGATTTCTTTATTGATATTTTTCTTTCATTTTCATATTTCTGAATCTTTTTTAAAATCTTACTTTACATGCTTTTTTAAAACATCAGAGTAGTGATTTCTTGTAGATAAAGCAGTTTTCCACGTGTTAAACATGCTATACCTAAAAACCAGTTTCTGTGTGGATGCTGCTTTCACTGTTGACTAGCAAATTAGAGTGTTTATGTAAATCATTGTGGTGGAGGTCAGCAGTCACAGCCAAAAGACAAAGCATACAGGCAGAAAGTGCTGACAAATGAGCTCTTCCTGTAGAAGACTGTCCAGCTCTGAGAATAGAACTGCAGTTTACTATTGATACTGAGACGCCCTTACAACTCTCCCGTTTCCAAGCAGTAGTACTACGGGGAAGACCAACAAGCAAAGCTCGCTGGCTGTAGTTCATGTTCCTTCATGTTAGAAATAACTGTTCATCTTCATGATACAACATTTTTATACCAGGCATCATGTAACAGAACAGTTTCTTTCAGTTCCAAGAAGTCAGAAAAGCAAGCGTTGGAGTCTTATGTGTGTCAGAGTGTGCAGAAGGTTGGGTCTGCATGCCGGGGCTCTCCGGCCCTCCTGATAAGGCTCTTGGCACCGGATGCTGTTTTGTCTTTACTGAATGTCCTATTCTGGGCTCCCTGAGCATTTTAAGAGACGAGGATGTGAATCACTATTTAGACAATCTGCTCCCTGGACCTTCCTCTGAAAAGTCTGCTTAGCATGGTGTGTACTGCATCTCCCATAACAAAGCAGGCTGGCACTCAATTGTGACCTTAGACTTCTCAACTATGTTGCTTTCAGATAAAATCAAATTTCAGTAAAAATCAGCTTTGCAATGTATAACTATTATCAAACTTGCATCACTCCCCACCCAGGAACTGGATATGGGCAGCAGGCCTCCTGGTGTAGCTTCTATCAGTAAGCCATGCCCAGAGCCCTCAGCCCTTGTTTTTTGAGGTTGCTAATCCCTTTAAGAATCTAGTTTTCCTAAGTCTGAATGGTGATATAGTTATTATTAATTTGATGTGTTAAATGGGTGCAATAAAAAGATTTGCATCATGTCAGTGGTCTGACTGATAAATCGAGAGTAGATCAAGTGTCTGTCTGTCTCTTTTGTGCAACCATTCTGAATTTTTTTTCATCCCGCATGATGCACAATGAGTCATTTGATGATATGTTGGTTATTTCTAGAGAATATAAAGCTTTATATGCACAGAAAAAGACAAATGCTGGCATGAAAATTAATGTGTCCATTTGCATTTTGACAGCCTGGGTTGTCTGAGGATTTTGAGTGCCATTGAAATTTGAAAATATTATTTCTTTTTAATTATTCAGATTTGAAAGAAGCTAACTGTGAACCACTGATATCCAAGAAGGACATTTTTTAAACAAGGACCACCCTTTACTGGTATGTACATCAGAATTTATTATATTACACTTGTATTTTAAAAACTTTTAATTTTTTACTGCCTCAATACTTTCTCCTACATAATTCGCCTGCTAGTCAGCATTCATAATAGCATACTTGTCTAAGACAAAACAAAGATAGGAAAATGTCCTAGAAGTTGAATATAACACAAATCTTTAAAAAATAACCCTCTAAATTCTTATTTTTATACCCATGTAATGACTCCAAGTGCAATATTTTAGATTCTTATACTTATGATAAATATATCTATCTTTAATCTGTTCCTCATAGGCCATGTAGCCCTAACCTCTGGTCATACCAAACATGTTCTTTTCAAGGAGAATCTCTGACTTTAGCTTGTACCTACATGAAGGGACTGACTAGCATGGGGTATGATTTCAGGACCTATGGATAAAGTTTTGGGAAATCTTTCATTCCTTCAGGACCTGATCCTAGTGTGCTAAGGCAGTTCTTAGTCCCCAAGTGGGCCTTTTTGCCTGGAGACATAAGTTACTCTGAAACTTTGTGTAGTTTTAGAATTATTGATTATAGTCAACAAGGAAAGTCACAGGATGGCCCATTTTTCTGAAACCTATAGATGCAATGAAAAAAAGAACTGTCAGATAAATACACTCACAAATCAATGCAGACTGTGCATGTATGACAGTGCATGTTGCATGTTCCTTAGCTCTATTCCCTGAGAGGACCTAGGTAAGAGCCTCCTCAGTAGCAAACCACACAGTGGTGTCCAAATGGCATTTTCTCCTGAAAGAAACTGGAGCTCTTTGTAGAAGAGGTTGATTCCAAAGTTGAAGCAAAAACAGTCCAGTATAAGCAATCCTGGAGGCCCAAGTGGTGCCAGAAGCCAGGGTGTGCTCCCAAAGAGTCAGGGTGGGTGGAGAGAGCCCGGCAGCCAAAGCTGAGACAATTTGAGCAATAAAACCACTAACTGTGGAAGTGCATTATTGCTCCCCAAGTGAAATATATGCAAGAGTTCTGACTGGTGTAAACAATTACAGAGTAAATGAATAAATGGAGGTGGAGAGAATGATGACTCTTCGTTACAGAACTTAGTAAGAAGTGAGGGCAATAGAAAGTCATTATCAGAGAACCATAGCAACCTTTGCTACAGGCTGGATCCACCAATAAGCACTGACTTTAGTGGGTGGATAAGAACTTAAGGAGAAACAGGATATTTGCACAGCTTCCAAGTATTTCCCCCATGTGTGTTAATTACAAACGGGAATGAAGAGACTTACAGTGCAGAGTTCTGGCAGACACTAACCATAGCCAAGCAGCCAAGGTCAGTACCAACAGTAGTAAGACAGTGAGCCGTCTGCCCTGTGAGATGTCCTGAGAGGGACACAGAACATGTCTGTATTCTTCCAAAAACTGCATGACCTCAGCTGAATCATGAGAAAGCATTAAACATACTCTGAATAGATAGTTTAAGAATACCTGAGCAACATGCTCCAACAGCATCAGAGCACAAAAGGCAGGCCAAGATGGGAACTGTCACACACCTAAAAGAAGGTAAAGAGACATGGCAAGAGAATGTGGTGGATCCTGGAGCTGAAGCGGGGCTAATACTAGTGAGAAAGCTGGAGAAATCCATACAAAGGGGCAAATATCATTATGTCAACTTATTTTTGTTAATTGTGCTAGGGTTTGAATATGTGAACTGTGGGGAAAGAACCACAAGATGGAGATCTGTCATCTTTTTATATTTTCTGTAAGCTTTAAGCTAAATCATTTCCCAGTTGTAAAATGTTTTGGTTGTGACTTTATTATTTATTTACTACAGTTCTGGTGATCAAATTTGGGGTTTTATACGTTCTAGGTAAGCATTCTATCACTATTACATTCCTAACCATTAAATATGAAGTTTTTAAAAGTCACATGGAAATCACCTAATAATTGTTCTCCTTGGTTTTCACTAATTGATACAAGTAGAATTTCTGTTTGTAATTCATAAACAAGCCAGAGGTATGAAGCAGGTACAATCCCCTTTCTCTAGAGTGGCTTGTGGGTTTGTTTGTTTTGTTTTATGCTAGAAGCTAAACCCTGCTAAATGCAAGCTGAGTAGCTTTTTCCCACTGAACTGCCCCCTTACCATCTACTCTCTTCTTATGAATTCCCACCCCTTTCGCTACAAATCTGTCTCTGCTCAACCTACTTCAGATAGCAGCCCGTTACTTGGATCTTCTTTAAAAACCCCACAGGATGTCCAGAGCAGTTGAGGGCTAGAACATCTACTCAGCATGTATGTGTGTTCCCCAGAACCCGTGTCTGGAGATAGGGGGAAAACAGATCCCAATTTCACAAATCTGTACCTCCTTGGGAACTAACTTTAAGCAAATTGTTTAATCCAGCTGGGGATGGGATAGGATTCAAATGTTTAAACAAGAACCTCACTACATTTGTTTTTGTTTTTTTTAAGTGTCTGAATAAGTTATTGATTCCCTACTCTTTATTACCTAGAATCTTGTATTTGAGCAGCGAGGTGGGAGAAGACTACTTGTTATTGGAAAAAATGTCAGGGAGCACAGCGAGTACAAGTAACACTTAGAGAGCTTAGATACTTAAAGGAAATCAATAACAGCATTAATTTTGCTTTGAAAATTAATTTAACCTTAGAAAAGTCTAAAGTGCTTTAAAACAGAGAGACCAAACCCTTCAAAATGAGGCAAATACACACTTTGGCATCTAAAGGAGTGATCTAAATTCAGTTATTTGGCATGGAAATTAAATGCTAAGTATTTGGAATTTGACCCTGAATATTTGTAACCCGCTTGCATGTTTAACCAACTTATTAAACTACATCAGTTAACAGTTTTAGGTGAAAGGAAGACGAGCAGAAGATGTACCTAATGCAGTTAGATTCATAGAAAGTGGAGTGAAGACCACTGAGGCCAAGGGCCAGGAGTGAGGCATGAAAGAGGAATGGGAACAGTTTCTGTTTTGCAAGCTGAAAAAGTCCTGGTGATGCCTACTTGCCATTGTGAATGTACTTAACACCATGGAACTTAAAACATGTCAAAGTGACTTAAAACATGTCAAATAGTTAAAATGGTAAATTTATGTATATTTTGCTATAATTGAAAAAAAAGTAATTACAGAAGTCTTCCGTAGTTACATTCCAATTCTCTGCTGTAGCGCCTTTACCCTTGGGAAGGTTTTGTTTTTAAACCTAGGGATAGTTTTCTGAACATAATTTGCCAACTGTCAGTTTAAATGACCCCTGTACCATAAATTGTTTAAGTTCAAAGAAAAACCCAATGAGTTGCCTGTGGGTTAATTTACAACTAAGGTAGATCACTATATACAAAGAAGAAAAGCCCCCATAAGAAATATGTTAACAGATGGTAAGGGAGAAAAGAGTGTAGATAAAAGACACTTGAACTTGTTTGGTCTCAGCGATTTTATGACAGAGGAATTCAATGTAGTTGTACTGTGTAGAGCAAATCTCAACTCTATAAATCACTAGTAGGACACAACAATCTTTATTGGTTTTTGTATGTGACATAGGCAGTATTGGGGCATGCTCTCTGTACACAGCTTTGCCTAGCTGACCTACTATGCCTGAATTCAGAGCTTCAGGTTGAAATATGGATAATACATGGCATTGAAACCTTAAGGGTAGGCAATTGGTATGTTCACAGCAACATGTGAAGGTAACATAAGTTACTTTGAATTTTAGTTAATGGGTTTGTTTTGCTTTACTTTTTTTTTTTCCTTTTTAAAAATTTGATTGTGCTGGGGATTAGACCCAGGGCTTTCCAGACTCTTAGGTACACACTTTACTACGGAGCGTCAGTCAAGGCTTACAGTCATTTCTTTTTTCCTTTCTTTTTTTTGGGGGGGGGTTGTGTTTTTTAAGACTTTTTTAGTATATTTAATTATGCATAGGTATGCATATGCATATGGAAGCCAGAGGCATTGGATCCCCTGGAGTTACAGATAGTTGTGAGCTGTTAATGTGGATGCTGGGAACTGAACTCGGGTGTTCTGGAAAAATGCTCATAACCATTGAACCGTATCTCTAGCCCTTTTGTTGTTTTGTGAGACAAATTTCATGTACTCTAGACTGATCTGGAACTCACTATATAGCTCAGGCTGTCTTTACAAGTGTGGCAATTTCAGCATGCACATCCCCATTACCATCCATCTATCTGTGTGTCTGACTGACTATCTGTCTATCTCACTCTCTGCCTCTCTCTCTCTCTCTCTCTCTCTCTATATATATATATATATATATATACACATATATATACCTCTATCATATTCATTTGTCCCCTTTGTCCCTCTTATCTCTTCATTCTAAATACTTTTATTCTTAAAAAAGCTATGAAAATATGTTTAAAATAAAAATATCACAATGACACAAAACTTCCTCCCATAGTTTTTCTAGTTCTTGTTAACAGGAATACATTTTCCCACTTGTATATCCCACTTGTCTCATCTTACTCTGCTGGTAGGACATTTACACTTTCTCTAGTTTCTGCCTGTCTTTCAGATGTGTTGTTATGACAACAAGGCTTTCTATTGTAGTGATTGTAGTGGCATTACCTAATTTACTAAGCCAGGTTTTAGTGCTGTTCTGCTTTTTGTTTGTTTGTTTGCTTGCTTGTTCGTTTTGATTTGATTTTTGGATGAAATAAACTGTTTATACTATTAAATATTATAAATATTTCCTGGCCTGTATTTCATTTAATTTTCAAGGTTGTCTTCTTCAGTTAAGAGGAATTGCTAGTGGAAGTGCTTGGGTAATTACATCATTTTTGCTTTATTAGGGTGCACTAGTAACAAATGAACAAATTCAAATGACTTTCTATTTTGTTCTCCACCTCCCAAATGTTAGGATTAAAGGCCTGTGTCTCACCATAACCAGCTTGTTTAAATGAATTAGTGTTTACCTGTGTTATTTGTGATTATGGAATAGTGGAAGGGTGTGGGGAATACAGAGTTTACCAGTTATTTAGGAATAAAATAGCACAATCAATTTTGTTGCTGTTGTTTTTCTAAAACAAAAAAAAAACAAGATTGGGGTTATAGACTCCTAGTATGCATGAACACTTAAGCCCCACCCCTAGCAGTCAAACAAACAAACAAGCAAACAAACAAACCCTACTAACCAATAAAACCAATAGTTGATTTTTTTTTGTTTTTGATTTTTCGAGACAGGGTTTCTCTGTGGCTTTGGAGGCTGTCCTGAAACTCGCTTGGTAGTCCAGGCTGGTCTCGAACTCACAGAGATCCGCCTGCCTCTGCCTCCCCGAGTGCTGGGATTAAAGGCATGCTCCACCAACGCCCGGCTTTTTTTTTTTTTTTTTTTTGGAATAGTTGACTTTATGGCAAGGATTATTTCCTGCATAATATTTCCTGAGGCTATGCACATTTAAATACAATGTAATTCTACTGCATGTACTGATGACTCAGAAGAAGGAATAACAACTTCTGAAAATGTAGATCTAACCAGGTAGAATACAACCCAACTTTGAAATTATATATATTTAGCAAAGCATGACAATACAGGCCTGTAATCCCAGCACTCAAGAGACTGTGACAGTGAGATCTCAAGTTTAAGGCCAGCTCGAGCTACATAGGGAGATTATGTCTAAAAAATACTTTTTCATCAATTGAAAAATTATTATTGAGGGCTAGAGAGATGGCTCAGTGATTAAGAGTTCAATTCCCAGCACTCACATGGCTCCTCATGTAGTCTGTAACTCTAGTTCCAGGGGATTCCGTGCCCTTTCTGGCCTCTTTAGGCAGCAGGCATACACGCAGTACACATACATAAAATTAAAAAAATCTTTAAAAAATATTAACTATTTTAAGGGGATAATGATCCCAGTACCTTGAAAAACTTTACTATTTTAAATTTATAATTTAAATATTTGGAAGAATAGTTTTAGGGTAAAGAAAGCATAAGAGGAAAATTTAAGACAGAAACATTTACAGTTAAAATGAATAGGAAAAATATTAAGTTGTGGATGAAATTCCTTTTTATTGTTAAGTCTTTCAGAGGTTTAGTCTCTTTATTATCCTCTATCCCCAATTTTATTTGTCTTTAAATAGTAAAAATGAGTGTATGTATGCACATACCTGTGAGTACCTGTCCTTTGGTTCCTGCCAGTTATTTGTATGTTGCAAATAATGCATATAAATCACGTGCAGTTATTCTGTGGGGCAAAGGGAGAGTAGCTGTGGTCTCTTTCATTTTATTTTAGTTTTTTTTAGCTTATGAACTCCTTGTTTTCTAGATCCCATGATCTAAAAATCATTGAAATTATTTGATGTTTTTAACCTTTTATACTCCCAGTAGGCTGGCCATAGGAAATTAAGTGACGTAAACATCTTTAATAATCTTTAAAAGTCACAAGACTTAGCCAGAACACGAAACAATCAGGAATAAATTTCAGGGAAATACCATAATGGCATAAGTTTTGTTTTCTTTTCTTAGCAAGCCACATGGCTTTTCCTTTCAAATCCAAGAACACATAGTGTAGTCTCCTTTTAAGATTTTTGTTTTCATCTGCATCATAGTAAATATATATTTCCCTGAGTTTACTCACTATAATTTGTGATTGCTTTTGCTTATCTGCGAAGGAAGTACAGCAGCTCCCACTGGGGAAATACCATGTTAACTTGATCCTAAAATAAGAAATCCAAGGGAAAGGTCACATCCTAATAACTTGTGCAAATCTAAATTCCCATGGAGCTTTGAAATCATTTTGTAGGAGTCAAGCATTAACAATGTGTTATTGAATTTCTTCCAGAGAATGTCATAAAACCGAAGCGCTTCTGTGTCCAGAAGTGACCACTGAAGCTTAAATACTATTACAAGGTCTAGTTTTGTTAGTTTTCTACAACAAATAACCAGAGAAATTTAGCATAACTAATAAACCACAAAATCTGTTTTTGTTACTTTCACTGGAACTATAAGGATTGTTATTGGGAAGTAGTATAATTATATGCAGTGAGAATGGCCTTTCCTGCTACCGTAGATACACCTCATACTCAGTTGTTTATTAACTGACTTCTAGAACCCACTATATAATACCAGAAAAAATTACTGCCTGGGGAGTCAACTGTGGTCTCTTCAGTAAACTGGTTAGTTCTCAAAGACTTCAGACCTCAGTTTATTTATCTGTTAAGGAGGAGGGTGTTTATTTCCAGAATCAAGTAAGGACATATTTATAAAGAGCTTAGAGACTATTACAGAATTCTTCTTAGAGTATTACCATAATCATGACTTTCACTTTTTTCCTACAAAAGAAATAAAAACAGAGAGAAGAAAGTCAGTTCACTCTTTACACCTCACGTCCATAATCTCCTACACACCCCAGTCTGACCCTTCTTACTGCCAAGTCCAAGTCATTTCTGAAAAAGGTGGAATTTTCATGGACACCAACACGTTATACCAACACACTATACATAGAGATTGTGTTTACAACAAGACATGTTATTTAGAACATACTTATTTTTTCTGAAGATGTTAGAAAAAATGTCTTAAAATTTTCTTTATTGATTTGGAGGAATGTGCATTATTTATTCCTGAGTCTCTCCTTAATTATTGCAAATTAAAGCAAAGCACAGAGTGTGCCTTTTGTCTCTTTTTGGTTTTGTGGGCTTTGTCTTTTGAGGTACTTTTATCTATTTGTTTCATGATGATAGTGAGCTTCCAGTAATTAAAGATTAATAGGACTATATCTGGGTGCCTTACTTCCTGGGACTCAGTGGCAAGAGCTAGCTGTTTGTTAAGATTATTTACATATGTCTGCTTTTGTTTTTCAACTTCAGACCTCATAGTAAAATAATACCATATGATAAGAAACACACACAGTGGGGTATATGTGTTGTTCAATGATAGAGGCCATGTTTAGCATACATGAGGTCCAGTCCCTAAACACCAAAAACAAAATAAAAATAAAATAAAAATAACCCAGAACAGCAACTTATTTGCTTAACTGCTTATCTATGTGACATGAGTTCAAAGAATTCCTGCAACTCTTCAGTATCTCATTAATAATCTTCACTCAGGAAAAATACTAAGTTCATTCTTCATGTTAATTATTGTTATAAACCATCATGAAAAGCATGAAGATGTAGGAGGCCTGTCTTGGCACTCTACTGGACATAACCAGAGTAAATTGCCTTGTGCGAACAGTAGGCAGTCACTTAGCCCCTGAAGATTCATGTCTTGCTAAAGAGCAATTGACCTGGGATAACAGCAGCAAGCATGTGCTAAACTAAACTAACATGATGTGTGGTGGGTTTACAGTTATCTTGTCAAGACATATTCATATTTTGTAATGCCACTGTTTTATCTACCAGACTTTGGAATGAAAGCAATAGCAACAGTGAATAAGCATCTCAGAATATGTAATTTCATATACTTCTGTTCTCAGGTGCCAGATGCTACTGGGTAGAAAAATCTTCCTTACTTTTCACTGTTTGCAGATGTGTCCCCAAATGAGCAGTCCATCATCTCATTTCTCTTTACTGCAGACCCACTTTCTGCACTCTCTAAAACTCTGAGATGGTATTCCTTCTCCACTGAAGACAGTGCTAGAAGTTTTGTGGTTGACTTCTCCCTGCACTTAGTGTGGTTACCTCCAATGGTTCTGACACCAGACTTTCAACAGCAACAAGTGCTTAACTGGACAGGACCAGTTATATCCTGTTATTGTTGGTATAGTGTTTCAGTAAACTTTTTTTTGTTTGTTTGTTTTTCGAGACAGGATTTCTCTGTATTGCTTTAGAGGCTGTCCTGGAACTCACTCTGTAGAACAGGCTGGCTTCAAACTCACAGAGATCCGCCTGCCTCTGCCTCTGGAGTGCTTGGGATTAAAGGTGTGCGCCACCAACGCCCGGTTTCAGTACACTTTTTTTTTTATTCTTCTCATATATTACATCCCAACTGCAGTTTCCCTTCCCAATCTCCCCTCCCTTCTTCCCCAAATACACATCCCTCTGGCTCCCCTCAGAAAAGAGCAGGCCTCCCAGGGACAGCAACCAAATACGGCATAATATGCTACAATAAGAGAGTGGAGTGGAGGCAGTTGCCGCCTCTTCTGCCTGTTTTTGGAGTCCTCCTCCTCCTCTTGAGTAGCTGCACTGATCTTTGAGGTGATGGTATGTTCCTGGTCTTACTGTAGTACTCTTACTAAGAGCACAGACTATCTAGTGCTTAACACAATTCCTAGTAAAGATAAAAGTTTTAAAATTATAATGCAATAGAAATTAAATTATTCAAGCATCTAAGAATTATGTGTGTTAGGAAGATGAATGTGAAAATAAAAGGTCAGCCTTGGATGTCCTTGTTCAGGAACCACTCACCTTGATTCTTGTTGTCGTTAGTTTTTATTTATTAGTAGTGTGAGTGTATGCATGAGCAGGAGGTGAATGAAAGTCAGAGGACAGTTTGGGGCAGTCGGTTCTCTCCTTCTACGTTTGTGTGGTTCTGGAGCTTAGAAAGGTCACCAGGCTTGTGGGGAGAGTGCCTTTACCCACCAAGCACTCTCACCATTGGCACCTTGTTTTTGAGATAGGATCTTTCCTTGACTTGGGACTCACTAAATAGAATAGACTGTCTGGCCAATGAGCCCCTCCTATGTCTACCTGTCCAGTGCTCGGATTACAGATGTACACCAGCATACTCTGCTTTTTTTATGTTAGGGCTGGAAATCCATACTTAGGTCTTCATGGTCAACATGCAAGCACTTTAACAACTAAGCTATCTTTCTAGCCCTTAGAATTTATTTTTAAATTTACCAACCCGAGATCCAAAGCATGCTACAGAACTGTATTTTTGTTGTTGTTGTTGTTTTTTTCTGTTTTTTTTTTTTGAGATAGGGTTTCTCTGTATTGTTTTGGAGCCTGTCTTGGAACTCACTCTGTAGATCAGGCTGGCCTCAAACTCACAGAGATCCACCTACTTCTGCCTCCTGTGTACTGGGATTAAATCCGTGTGCCACCAACGCCTGGCTATTTTTTATTATTTTATTTTATTATTTTATTTTATTATTTATTTTTATTATTTTATTAATTTATTCATTTATTTATTTATTTATTGTTGGTTTTTCAAGACAGGATTTCTCTATGGCTTTGGAATCTGTTCTGGAACTAGCTCTTGTAGACCAGGCTGGCCTTGAACTCACAGAGATCCGCCTGCCTCTGCCTCCCGAGTGCTGGGATTAAAGGCGTGCACCAGCAGTGCCTTCCCCGGCTATTTTTTAAAATTCTATGATTGATCATCTTTAATCTAAAACTCTGAGAGCTAACATGACAGCACAAACAGAAAATTTCACACACAACTTCATGTGACAGGTTGCTGTTAAAAGACAGCACACCAAAGATACTGTATAAAATTACCTTCAGACTGTGAATCTTAGGAGTACATGAAATATAAATGAACTTTGTGCATAGCCTGGAGTCTGTCATCCAAAATGCCTCAGCTTATAAATGCAAATATTCAAAATCTGAAATCCAAAACACCCCTGCTGGATAAGAGATATTGTCAGGACTGGAGAGATGGCTCTGTGGTTAGGAGTACTTGCTGCTCTTCTAGAGGTCCTGAGTTCAATTCCCAGCAACATGGTGGCTCAGGACCATTCATAATGGGATCTAATGCCCTCTTCTCTCATGCAGGCATATATATAAGTAGAGCACTCACATACATAAAACACATAAATAAATCAATAAATCTTAAAAAAGAGATTTATTCTCTGTTTAGTCTGCAGATATTTTCTTTTATTCTGTTTTTAGATAGGGTCTCACTATGTAGCCCTGACTGTGAGGAACTCACTATATAGACCAGGCTGATTTCAAATTCACAGAAATCTGACTTCCCTTGTTTCTTGAATGCTGGGATTAAAGGTGTGTGCCACCACACCTGGCCCAACATTCTGCAGTTTCAAACTCTTTGTGACATTTTGTTGTCACAAATATTGACATTAAATCCATGAAAAGCACACACAGGTAATTTACCAGCATTTTTAATCTCTATAATTATGGGTAAAGGACAGTTAATTCACAGACCAGTTATGACCTTTCACCTTTCTATAGCAATTGAAGCAAAGCTTACAAGACTAGGGCCACATATGTTGCTAGTGAGGTTTTTGTTGTACTTCCTATTTGTATTATTCCTAAGGTACCTTGGACTTCTTTTACGTATCCAGTACTGCGTGAGACAAAATGGTATTATGATATATATTCCTTGCTCAGTTTTGTTTCAGAAACAGTCCCTGGGAAGGAGAAAATTAAGTAGTAGAGCTGCTTGGTGTGTGCCTGGGGAACAGAACAGTGTGGGGAAAATCCATAGGAGAAATCATACATGCAGAGCTGCTCGGTGTGTGCCTGGGGAACAGAACAGTGTGGGGAAAATCCATAGGAGAAATCATACATGCAGAGCTGCTCGGTGTGTGCCTGGGGAACAGAACAGTGTGGGGAAAATCCATAGGAGAAATCATACATGCAGAGCTGCTCGGTGTGTGCCTGGGGAACAGAACAGTGTGGGGAAAATCCATAGGAGAAATCATACATGCAGAGCTGCTCGGTGTGTGCCTGGGGAACAGAACAGTGTGGGGAAAATCCATAGGAGAAATCATACATGCAGAGCTGCTCGGTGTGTGCCTGGGGAACAGAACAGTGTGGGGAAAATCCATAGGAGAAATCATACATGCAGAGCTGCTCGGTGTGTGCCTGGGGAACAGAACAGTGTGGGGAAAATCCATAGGAGAAATCATACATGCAGAGCTGCTCGGTGTGTGCCTGGGGAACAGAACAGTGTGGGGAAAATCCATAGGAGAAATCATACATGCAGAGCTGCTCGGTGTGTGCCTGGGGAACAGAACAGTGTGGGGAAAATCCATAGGAGAAATCATACATGCAGAGCTGCTCGGTGTGTGCCTGGGGAACAGAACAGTGTGGGGAAAATCCATAGGAGAAATCATACATGCAGAGCTGCTCGGTGTGTGCCTGGGGAACAGAACAGTGTGGGGAAAATCCATAGGAGAAATCATACATGCAGAGCTGCTCGGTGTGTGCCTGGGGAACAGAACAGTGTGGGGAAAATCCATAGGAGAAATCATACATGCAGAGCTGCTCGGTGTGTGCCTGGGGAACAGAACAGTGTGGGGAAAATCCATAGGAGAAATCATACATGCAGAGCTGCTCGGTGTGTGCCTGGGGAACAGAACAGTGTGGGGAAAATCCATAGGAGAAATCATACATGCAGAGCTGCTCGGTGTGTGCCTGGGGAACAGAACAGTGTGGGGAAAATCCATAGGAGAAATCATACATGCAGAGCTGCTCGGTGTGTGCCTGGGGAACAGAACAGTGTGGGGAAAATCCATAGGAGAAATCATACATGCAGAGCCAAGTTGCTCAGCACCCGCCTCATGGGCTTGTTAACCCTGAACCTTCCAGCAAGGACATGGATACACAGCAAGGAAGAAGTCACAAATTTTAATGAAAAGGTAAGCGTTTTAAGGTGTCAGTAGACCCAGAGTGAAGGATTTGGACTTGATCCAGGATTCAGTGGGGAGTGTCAAGACTTGAGGTATGGGAATGACATGATCACAGCTGAGCTCAGAAGGGAGCAGAGAAAGATATCTCACTATCAGTAGCATATACAACAAAGAGGGTGAGCATAGGCTGAAATGACTATTTTGTTTTTTGAGACAGGCCTTCTCTGTATTGTTTTGGAGGCTGTCCTGGAACTCGCTCTGTAGATCAGGCTGGCCTCGAACTCACAGAGATCCGCCTGCCTCTGCCTCCCTAGTGCTGGGATTAAAGGTGTGCGCCACCACCGCCCGGCGAAATGGCTATTTTTTAAAGACAAAAGGTCTTCACTCTGTAGCTCTGGGTGGCCTATAACTCACTATGTAGACCAGGCTGGCCCTGAGTTTATGGAGCTCCTTCTTTCTCTGCCTCCTGGCTGCTGGGATTGACTGACATACAGACACAGAGGTATGAAAAGAAATGGGAATGGAGTTGTGTTTGAGGAAGATGAGCTGATTCTGAACTTGTTGGCATTGAAGTGAAGGTGGAACAGCGATAGAAAGGCCCAGAGTGAAGCAAAGATACATGACTGAACTTCAATTGGACGTCAGAAGTATACATGTCCGTTTGCATGTCTACAGTACCAACTGAAGAAATCATTGAAAGATGAGCCCCTAAGAATAAATTCAGAAGCTAGGTGTGGCACACATACCTATAATCTCAGCACTTAGGAGTTCAAGGCCTGAGCTATGCAGGGAATTCCAGACTAGCCTGAGTTACACAGTGAAACCTTATCTCAAAACTAAAAACAAAAGAGCAAACAGATGATTGGTAAATGTCTATGTATTTTCCTAAGTGTGAAATTTTTTGGAAGCAAAAAAATCAACATCATCTTCATTATACTTATCATACAGTATAGTACATAACACTTAATAGCTCATCAGTAAGCATTAGCTGAATGAAAGTTAAATTACAAATGCCGCCAACAAAAAGGCTTTATGTTACTTTTTTCCTCTTGCTCTAAGTCCCTTTCATGATAATTTAGAGGCTTGTTAATCGTGTTTAAATAGTTGCTTTTAATGACTAACTGGTTTTGCATGATTTTAATTGAGTTTTTCATTTGGCTGCTGTGGTGGTTTGAAAGAAAATGGCCCCCAAAGGGAGTGGCACTATTAGGAGGTGTGGCTTTGTATGAGTAGTTATGGCCTTGGAGGAAGTATGTCACTTTGGAGGTGGGCTTTGAGGTCTCATACATGCTCAAGCCACGCCCAGTGGCACAGAGCACTTCCGTTACCTGCAAGTTAAGATGTAGGACACTCAGCTACTTTCTCCAGCACCATGTTTGCCTGCACTCTACCATGTCACACCATGATGATAATGGACTGAACATGTAAGTCACCCCAGTTGAATTTTTTCCTTTATAAGAGTTGCTGTGGTCATGGTGTCTCTTCACAACATTAGAAACCCTAACTAAGATAGCTGCTATTTAACTTTTTGTTAAAAGGGAACCAAACTCAGAAATTGACTGAATTGAATGAAAATAATGTTTTCAAAAATGCCCATTATAGTAACTTAAAAATTAATTTGCTTCTTAGTTTTTCCACCTTTGGTTAATTTAAAATCTGCCAAGAAGTTTTTTATTATAAGAAGGAGCTATGTTTATATTGTCATGAGAATATTATCTAAGAAAACAGAAATCTATATCTAAACAAATCTAGCAATGCTGGTATAAGAAAACACACACACACACACACATAAAATGTCATCCTAAATTTAGTAATTCTTCACATTAAACCAATGATTTCAGTTGTCCTCCAGCTAGCTCAAGTTGCCAGATACCACCATAATACCTTTTACTTCCTGTGGGTTCTTGCAACCCTTCCCAACCCCCAAATATGGTGGGATGAGTTGTAAAAACCTCAAAGTCAGACAATACACTTTATTGCACTTATATTGGAAATGTTGTGCCAAGATGAACTGAGAGCTAGAGAAATGCATCTGAATTTGCAGCAGCCCAGTGATACTGAACAACCAGCACCAAGCCATGATGCCTCAATACTCTGCACAGTGGGAAAGTTACAGCAGCAACCAAGTCAGCAGAGCTCTCCGGTTGATATTGGAAATGAGAAAAATGACTGAAAGAGTATTTGTCCAAATCTATTTTGTATACTTTTGCTGTCACAGAACATTATCATTTATTACATTATCTTGGAGGTCAATGATTCTTGCCATCTTTCTGACCAGGAATGAGTGGAGCCATACATTTCACACTTACCAGGCCAGTTCCAGCCATCTGGTGATTTGAAGACATCTTTGTCTCTTTTTCACTATGGAGTTTCAAACTTGGCAGTTTATCTCTGAAACTCCCTTTCCCCCAGGTAGAAATTTAGAGTATTTGTTTATATAAAGAAAAGCACAGATTTTCATAAATGGCTCTTTGGTTCTTGGGTAGAAACTAAACTAAACTAAGCTAAAACTCCAGACAGGACAGTCAGGCAGCTACAAACTGAAGACTCATTGGGAGCTCCTGGGAAGTGGCCAGCCAAGTAGTTGGAAAGGTGTATTTAGTTTTAGATACTAGCTTATTCTTCAATATGGACTATCACATTATCTTAGAAGAGTGGCCAATTTGCTGTGATATACATAGAAATAACCTTGGAAGAAATGATCTTACAGTTTGGGGGTTGGAGTGAAAAGAACACACTGGCAGAAGAGACAGAAACTCACTGTTGTAACCCAAGCTGCCTCTTCCTTTCTGGCCTGGGGATTCATGGTTCATTTGTCTCCCAAAGACAGAGCCATGGTGACCCTCTGTGTGGAAATCTGCTCACCTATAAATCAGCAATCTAAGTGGAATCTTGGCAGATGAGACCTCACTCAGGAAACCAGCATTTTGTTTATATTTATATTTAGCACATGGCCCCTGGGCACGTGGTAAGAACTCCAGGGAAATGAAGTCTGAAGAACAGAGTATTTGCTATAGCAGTCACCTTCACCCCTTTCAACTGGGTTTAGTCCCAAGTAGCCTCAGAGGTAGAACAGATATGGCAGGGAGTTCAGCAACTAAGACCACAGAGTGTTAGGATGGTGGCTGGGTGGGAATGATTTTGCAACACTGTTGAGAGGGACTTCCTTTCTCCACAGCAATGAGCTGCTGATTCCCGAGTACTTTATGATTCTCTTAGATCAGGATTCACTTAGAGTTTAAATGGTCAGTCAGAAAACAGCAAGCTGTTCATCTCTTAATGATATTCACAGTGTTGTACAAGTATCCCTCATAGCTATTTCTAAAACTTTTCTGTCATGGTAACTCAAGCTCTGTACCTTCTGAATGGTAACCCACCCCAATTGCTCATCCCTAGCTTTGGAGTTACCTTTCTTCTGCTTTTTGCCTTTTTGAATTTGCCTATCCCAACTGTTTCGTATCAATGGAAATCATACCATATTTGTGGGTTTACTCATGGTTTGTTTCACTTAGCACAATGCCTTTAAGGGTTACTCATGTGTTATAGCATGTATCATAATGCCATTGCCTTTTGTGACTGAATAATACTTTTTATGTGTGTATCCCATTTTACTCAATCATCTGTTGCATGAACACTTGGGCTTCTTAACTTTTTCCTTTGAAAATTTCACTGCAATGGCTATTGATGCTCAACTATGTGTTGGAGTTTCTGCTTTCGGTTCTTTGAGCTATAATATACTTAGGTGAAGAACCACAGAATCATATGGTAATTACTCCATTTTCCATTGATATAGAAAAATAGACAAGGCTGGATACTCCGAAAAGGAAAGAGACCTACTTTATCTCTCAATCTTACAGGATGCAGGGCATATTTCTGCCCTTGATTGGGCTCTGGTAAGGCCCTTAGAGAGAGTGCTATCACAGTACCAGGAATTGGGGGGAACTGCAGAGAAGCCTGGACAGGCAAATCTTGCTCTTTAGTAGCAACTTTGTAGGGAGAACTAACAAGGACCCAGTAGAGGTACCACAGTCATTTCTGAAGGCTGAGCACAGCAGGTTCCACCTTTTAACAGTCCCACCAGCACTTAGCATCACCACACTGGGTACCAGACTTCTAACACACAAATCTCTGGGGAGGAACAAGCCATATCTAAACAATGCCATGTGGTAATTCCACCAGTTTTGTTGTTGCTGTTGTTGTTTTGAGACATGGTCTTAATTTGTACAGGATTGCCTTGAACTTGCCATCCTCCTGCCTCAGTCTCTCAACTGTTGGGTTTAAAAGCATGCCTGGCTTGTGTTTTATGTTTTAAAGAACTGCCAAGCTGATTTCCAATATCATTTCAGCAGTCTACATTCCAGCAATATAGTTGAGTTCTAAGTTTCTATGTCCTTTGGGACAGTGTAACAGCTATCTCGTCAGGTATGCAGTATTATCTCACAATCATTTTGATTTGCCTTTTGTTGATGACTAATGACTCTTGAGATTCTTCTCATGTATCACTGGTTGTTTCTATATCTTCTTTGGGGAGAAAAAGTCTGTTCAAGTCCTTTGCCAAATTTTGTTTGCCCCTTGCTATCTCTTGTTCTCTTTTTGCATTTAAATTCATATTCTCACATCCTTCTCCAGATGGTAAAAACTCTTATCCCATCTAAACACAGGTAGATGTTCTCATCAGCCTCCATTGGCCACACACAATGGAAAAATTGCTGCTTTTTGTGCTGTTGTCTAAAAGCATTGCCTAAGAGTCTGTTGCTCTTCAGATGGATTCCTCAGTGCAGTGGAATTGCTTCTGCTCTTTCTAAGACCTAGCTTCATAAGTCCATGTGTGGGCCTAATTCACTGGGAAAATATCTGAAAGATAAACATTTATTTTTTTTCTCAGAAATGATGAAATTTTGGATCTTAAAGAGGCCATTGTTGTCTTAAATAGGGATCCACAGATACCTGTACAGCCACACATGAATGTAAAAAATATTGTGTCCTTGTGTAATAACAAGTTTTTATAAAGACTGAATTCTACAAGTTAAGAACATGTCTTAGTCAGGCAGTGGTGGACCATGCCTTTAATCCTTTAATCCCAGCATTCAGAGGGCAGACCCAGGCAGATCTCTGTGAGTTCAAGGCCAGCCTAATCTACAAAGTGAGTTCCAGGACAGCCAGGACTATTACACAGAGAAACCCTGTCTCGGGAGGAAAAAAAAAGAAGAAGAAAGAAAGGAAGGAAGGAAGAAAGAAAGAAAGAAAAAGAGGGAAAAAAGAAAAAACCCACAAAACAAAGACAGGCAAGAAAGCAAACATTTCTTTGGTGCTTGAAAAGACTCAGTGGTTAAAAGTGCTCAGTGCTTTTCTTTTTTTATTAATTTTTTTTTCTTTAGGTTAGAAACAAGCTTGTTTCATATGTCAATCCCAGTACCCTCTCCCTCCCCTCCTCCCCTGCCCTTCCCACCAGGTCCCCCAGTCCCCCACCCAATCTCCACTCCAATCCCCAGGGAGGGTGAGGCCCTCCATGGTGGATCTCCAATGACTGTCATTTCATCCAGGGCAAGGCCTAGGCCCTCCCCAAAGAGTCCCGGCTGAGAGAGCATCCCATATTGTGGGATGGGCACTCAAAGGCTATTTGTACACCAGGGATAAATACTACGCAAGGCGCCATAGATTACCTAGGCCTCCTCACTGACACCCACATTCAGGGGGTCTGGGTCAGTCCCATGCTTTCTTTCCACACAGCCATCAATCAGGGGTCCTTGTTCAGGTCAACTGTTTCTGTGGGTTAAACCAGCCCAGTCTTAACTCATTTTCCCATAAGTTCTCCCTTTCTGACACTGGATTCCAGGAGTTCAGTTCAGTGTTTGTCTGTGGGTATCTGCCTCTGCTTTCATCAGTCACTGGATGAAGGTTCTGTTTCCCAGACTCTCTGGCAGTGGGATTGTATGCTGGCACTCCCCTGATTCATGTCTAAAATCCATAAATTAGTGAGTATATACCATGTTTCTCTTTTTTTTTAATTGGGTTACCTCACTCAGGATGGTTTCTTCTAGTGCCATCCATTTGCCTGCAAATTTCAAGATCCCAGTGGTTTTTTTTCCTGCTGAATAGTACTCCATTGTGTAAATGTACCACATTTTCTCTATCCACTCTTCAGTTGAGGTTGCTTCCAGGTTCTGGCTATTACAAATAATGCTGTTATGAACATAGTAGAATAGACATCCTAGTTATATGAATGTGCATCCTTTAGGTGTATGCCTAAGAGTGGAATTGCTGGGTCTTGTGGTAGACTGATTCCCATTTTCCTGAGGAATCTCCATACTGATTTCCAAAGTGGCTGTACAAGTCAGCATTACCACCAGCAGTGGAGGAGTGTTCCCCTTTCTCCATATCCTCTCCAGCATAAACTGTCTTTGGTGTTTTTGATTTTAGCCATTCTGATTGGAGTGAGATGGTATTTCAGAGTTGTTTTGATTTGCATTCCCCAGATGGCTAGGGATGTTGAGCACTTTCTCAAGTGTCTCTCGGCCATTTTAGACTCCTCTACTGAGAATTCTCTATTTAGTTCTGTACCCACTTTTTGATTGGATTCTTTGGTGTTTTAGAGACTTGCTTCTTGAGTTCTTTGTAATTTTTGGAGATCAGCCCTCTGTCAGATGTGGGGTTAGTGAATATCTTTTCCCAATCTGTGGGTTGCCTTTTTGTCTTACTGACTGTGTCATTTGCCTTACAGAAGCTTCTTAGTTTCAGGAGGTCCCATGTATTAATTGTCGATCTTAATGTCTGTGCTACTGGAGTTATGTTCAGGAAGCGGGCTCCTGTACCAATTCTTTCTCTTCTAAGAGGTTCAGGGTGGCTGGATTTATGTTAAGGTCTTTGATACATTTGGACTTAAGTTTTGTGCATGGCAATAGACATGGATCTATCTGTAGTCTTCTACATGCCAATATCCGGTTATGCCAGCACCATTTGTTGAAGATGCTTTCTTTTTTCCATTGTATAATTTTAGCTTCTTTGTCAAAGATCAGGTGTTCATATGTGTATTGATAAATGTTGAGGTGTTCAATTCGATTCCATTGTTCTGTCTGTCTATTTTTGTGCCAATACCAAGCTGTTTTCAGGACTATTGCTCTGTAATAGAGCTTGAAGTCAGGAATGGTGATGCCTCCAGATGTTGCCTTGTTGAACAGGGTTGTTTTGGCTATCCTGGGTCTTTTTTTTTTTTACATTTTTTTATCATTTTTTATTTTAATTTTAAATAGCTTGTTTTACATATCAATCCCAGTTCACTCTCCCTCCCCTCCTCCCGCACTCCTCTTCCCCCCCACCCTCCCACCCTATTGCCAAATCCTTCCACATAGGGGATATCTAGAGTCTGTCATTTTACTCTGGGTAGGGTCCAGGCACTCCTCTAAGAGTCCAGGCTGAGAGAGCATCCCTCTTTGTGCTATAGGCACACGAAGACTGTTTGTATACCAGGGATAGACACTGATCCACAGCTCAGAGCCCCATAGGTTGCCCAGGCCTTCTCGCTGATTGTTCTTTCAAGGTCTGTGAAGAATTGTGTTGGGATTTTAATGGGGATTGCGTTAAATCTGTCTATTGCTTTCAGTAAGATTGCCATGTTTACTGTGTTGATCCTTCTTATACAAGAGCATGGGAGATCTTTGCATCTTCTGGTATCTTCTTTAATTTCTTTCTTTAAAGACTCAAAGTTCTTGCAATACAGGTCTCTCACTTGTTTGGCTAGCATTACCCCAAGGAATTTTATGTCATTTGTGGCTATTGTAAAGGGGGATGTTTCTCTGATTTCTTTCTCAGCCCTTTTATCATCTGTATATAGTAGGGTTAATGATTTTATTGAGTTGATCTTGTATCCTGCCACTTTGCTGAAAGTATTTATCAGCTGCAGGAGTTCCCTGGTAGAGTTTTTTGGGTCACTTATGTAAACTATCATATCATTTGCAAATAGTGAAAGTTTGATCTCTTCCTTTCCAATTAGTATCCCCTTGATCTCCTTTTGTTGTCGTATTGCTCAGTGCTTTTTTAGAGGGCACCAGTTAGGTTCCCAGCACCCACATAAGATGGCTCACAGTTACCTGTAACTCCAACTCCAGGGAATCCAACAATCCCTTCTGGCTTCCATGGGCATTGCTCACATGTGCCATATATACATACAAACACATAAATAAAAGAAATAGGGCTGATTGGCCAGTATATGAAGCCACTGGCAGTGGGACCAATACTTAAGGAGGGTGCCTTGGTCCTGCCTTAATGAGGTAATGGAACAGACTTAGATGACATCCTAGGGGAGTCTTTACCCTATCTAAGAAGCAGATGAGAGGTGGAATGGGGGGAAAAGGATGGGAGAGCCCGGGAGGAGAAGAGGAAGAAGGAACTGGAATTGGAATGAAAAAGAAAAAAAGATTTGAGAAAAAATAGGGTTGGTTAAGTAACTTGCACAGCACAAAACATTAGCTCACCAAAGCCAACACCAAACTCAACTCTCCACTGTTCTCTGTTGCTGGCTCTATGACACTGCCATGAGTCTACAGTGTGGTGGGAAAGCAGAAGGCAAGCAAATTGTCATGAAGTGATGGGTACCACAAGACAGGAGAGGGAGTATGGTAAGTTGTTTAAAATAGGAGGGGACTATCTGGTTTTCGTTGGAAGAAGTGATTTTTGTACACTGACAATTGATATGGAGAGTTACCTTAGGAAGTTGTGAGAACAGCAGGAGACGAGGTGAGTTGTGAAGGCTCTGAGGCAGGGAAAGCTGCTCTCCTACTGACTTAAGAGGGAAGGAGTCAATTGAGCCTTCAGAGAACATGGAAGTTTAAGACAGAGGTCAGTCTGAAATTAAACTGGAAGTAGGGGAGTGATGTCTCTAATTGGCATTCTTAGAGGATGGATCCCTCTGGCTGCAGCAGGAGAATTGGCTACAGCAGATAAGAGCAGATGAGACACCTGATAGGAAGGAGTGTGGTGGGGAGGGAATGGGAGGTGGTTGCCTAAACTTAAAGGATAAGGAGGCAGAGAAAGGGTCAAATGTAATAAATACTTAGAGTCAAAAGGATATAGCTGTTAGCACAGACATGTATGACTTTTTACAGATTATTGGCTGGGAGATGGGTCCAACCATTTAGAAGATAGGGCTTAATGAAAAAGTATAACATTAGGGGATGTTGATGACCATTAACTACGAGTTGCCTATGAGATATTTGGATGGAGAGGTCAATAGATATTTGTCTATGTGGCTGAGCTACAGAGACAGTACTAATACAGAAACATAAATCAGTACCACACATCTCTGATATTTTCAAACATTACATGCCGAGGTAGATAATTTCATGCCAACAACTGTCAAGTTGAACCGTCTTCCAGTTCTTTTAACAGAGTCTTAGCATATGACAAGGTGGTCAACCCATGCAAGGAATAGATTGCTCTTGGTAAAACTACTATTATTTTTTTTGTTTGTAGACAAGTTCTGGAATTGAACTCAGGGCCTCAAGCATGCTAATACTCATCTACTCAGCCACTGTGTTCCATACTAGGCCTCTTTCTGTTCTTGGTAAAATTAAATTTCTGGTCAATTCAATAAAGAAGGATCTTTTCATTTCCATTTGTGTAAAATTGTTCTTCACAGTAAGCCATTCTTTATTTTGGTAAATATTATAGGAAACACTAAAATATAGATTAAATTTAGATAGCCCCAAGTGGATGCATTTGTAACTTTTAATAGCATTGTTTCATTTTGATTAATGACGTTTGACTATAGGTATAAAAAACATAAAAGGTAATATCAAGAAACCCTAGTGTGTCTCAATCCCTTTGGGATCAAATGACCGTTTCACAGGGGTCGCCTAAGACCATCCTGCATATCAGATATTTATTTACATTACAATTCATAACAGTAGCAACATTATAGTTACAAAGTAGCAAAGAACATAATTTTATGGTTGGGGATCACCACAACATGAGGAGCTATGCTAAAGGGTCATAGCATTAGGAAGGTTAAGAACCATTGTCCTAGAAGCTGCTTCTTAAAGAATTAAGTCACTTTTCAACCTCCATTTCCCCTTTAGCATCTGTCCATTTTTTCTAAAGGTGTGGGGAAAAAAACAACATTGCTGAACCAGTGCTGTGCTGCTGGCTGTTTGGTCGCCAGCCACCAAAACAGTAAGTTTTGCCGAAGGGAAGTAGTTCATTCATAAAGTAGGCAGACATGAGGAGACAGAAGGCCCAAGCTCCAAGCTTGCCTCCTGGAGGAGAAAGTGAAGCAGGGAGGTAGGAGGCATGGAGTAAAGGATTTCAATGGAAGCGACGGTGGAACAGACAGTGTAATTGAGCTTCATGGATCTTCCTAGATGTGTGTTCAATACGTGATGGTGTTAGTGTACCTTAAAGTGGAGTTTTGATCACCCACAAGCCTTAGTTCAGTGTCCCTATTCTCAGCCAGTTCGAGCTACACAAAAGCAGCCTCTGGGTTCCCAAAAAAGAATTTAGACAAATTTGTATTCTGGCTGATGTGTCAGAAATGTTGTGGACAGCAAAGCTAATATGCCTATACTGTTTAGTTCCCAGAATTCCAAACTCCATAATAAATGAGTGAGGCCAGAGGGTTTACTCAAGTCTTCACAACTCTCAGTACAATCTAGGTAGATTTCATTTTTTTTATTTAATACATGGGCTTTGATGTAATTTCAGCCAGTATGATTAGGTATGCCAATATATTCCTAAGCATTATTGATTTCATAAAAATTTTTTTGATCAATGAGTTAATAAAACAGGTTTTTTTTACAGTTCCACTAACATTAAAAGTGTGTGTGTGTGTGTGTGTGTGTACATATAGTAAAGAGTCATCACGTTATATTAGGTTTGAATGAATTAAGTCATGAGCAGACTATACCTGGGATCTTTCAAATGGTGTAATAACTTGTGTGTATGGCTATACATACATGTTTTTGTATATGCATGTGTACATGTGAGTATGGATGCTCAAACACATGGGTGCACATGTGTGTGGAGATCAGAGGCCTACACTGTGTGTCTTCTTTAATTGCTTTCCACATTATTTTTTGAGACAGGGTCTCTCATTCAACCTGGAGCTTATGGTGAGACTGGCTAGCTTTGAGCTTCGGGGAAATTCCTGTCTCTGCTCTCCCAAACACCCTTTTTACTGTTTTACTTTCCTTTTTACATGAATGCTAGATATTTGAACTCAAGTCTTCATGGCTTGAACAGCAAGCACTTTATTGAATGAGCTATCTCCCAGCCCTGAGAATATTAGGAAATGTTTATACTTACCATGTGACAAGCACTTTTCAGTTGAGGCTTCTTTATTTTCTTGTTTTGTTTTGTTTGAGACAGTGTCCTACTATGTAACTTTGGCTGGCTTGGGACTCACCGAGATCCACCTGCCTTAGCTTCCGGGGTGTTTGGATTACATATGTGTCCTACCATATCTGCTCTTGTTTGTTTGCTTGCTTTTTCTTTCCTTGCTTTCTTCTTCCCAAGCACTTCGGTTGCTGAGAGTTGAACCCAGAGTTTCAAAGATTCTGAAGGCTTGAATCATACCCCTAGCCTTCACATTATTTCTCTCAATCTTCACAGCAATCATTTACAGCAGTTCTTCTCAACCTTCCTAATGCTGTGACCCTTTAATACAGTTCCTTACGTTATGCTGACCCCCAACCATAAAATTATTTCCATTACTACTTCATAACTATAATCTTGCTACTGTTATGAATTATGATATAAGTATGTATATGCAGGATGTTCTTAGATGACCCCTGTGAAAGGGTCATTTGACTCCAAAGGGGTCATACCCCACAGGTTGAGAACTTCTGGTCTACAATGAGGAAACTGAGGCCTAAATAGTTTACACAATTACACTACTAATTGTAGAGGCAATGTTGGAACTCAAGCTGTGATGGATTTCTCCTGTCTCTATCTGTGTACCTCTCTGAAGGCCTAGAGATCTGTACTGCTGTATACATACACTTGGCTAAACAATTTATCAGACTACTTGCTTTAAAGCAAAGTAACGTATTTACCTGAACTGTCTCTCTTACCCCTACTACACTTTTACTTATTCTCCTTTCCTGAATATTCTGTCTTTCTTCTACATGTTCTCATTCCTTCTGCCTCTAGCCAGTTCATTAGTTAGTCCTTATTCATACAATAGTAGGGTATATCAAATGATGACGATATGAATGGAAAAACAACACCAACACACAATTATCTTCCTCCAGAAGCCATGCTCCTAGAGTCTATATCCTGTTCTCCATGCAAGCTCTCATTGAAATCCCGTATCTTCCACTGGGATTTTTCCAGGAACCATCCCACTTGACAAGTTCCTCTGAATCCCTGTGAAATTTTTTAATCTTCCCATTAGCTTGGCAATGAGCCAGGTCTACTTTTTGACATCTCCTCTAGTGTTGGCTCAGTTCTTATTCAAATCATAAAACATTGCCTAATGTTTCACTTTATTGTCACTTGTTTCTCTTGCAAGATTACAGATACTTAAAGGGCAGACTTACACTCTTGTGTATTTCCCACAGTATCTTAAATAGCAAACAGTTTTTAATTTGGTTTATTTTGAGACAAGGCATCTTTTATGTTGCCCAAGCTAACCTCAAACTCCTGGGTTCTATCAGTCTTCTTGCCTCACCCTGGTATTCAGGATTTTTGTTGTTTTGTTTTGTTTCTATGTGTCTTATTTTAAGTTGTTCTGATACATCTTTGGTGATTCCAGTTAAATATTTTTGTGCACATTTCATTTCCTGAGTCAGTGATCTAGGCCAAGTTGCTCAGCTTTCTTGAGCGTCAACTTTTGGTAAAATGGGAATAACTTATACTTCTCATGATTAAATAAGTGCTATATATAAAACATGTTTAGTAATCGCTAAAAGATTAGTCACTTTAAACTTCATGGCCAGTCCCCTTGTCTTGTATTTCCAGTAACCTTCACATCTCTGTTCTTATTTGAGCTGTTCACATGATCTACTTACTTTACCTACCAGAAGACTCTTTACATTGAATGTTGTTGTTGCTTTATTTATTTCTACTTCTTCACTTTGTTTGTTACCAACTCTAACTTTTTTATTTAGATAATCTTGCTGTGTAGTCCATGGAGGCTTTTAACTACCAATCTTCCTGCCCCAACCTTCTGAGTGCTGAGATTCCAAGTGTGTGCCATGCCCTGACTTTTCAAGTCTTAATCTTATTTATGATCTTGGATTAAAATGGTGAGAACTGCACTCAGCTAGTTGGAAATGTTGGTGCTTGTGTTGTTGTTGTGTAAAAACAACAACAAAAGAGCAGGAAGAGAAATTGTTAGTTTTCTTTCAAAGTAGTTTAATCTATTTACTTGAAGTTTCAGATTAAAGAAGTATGTCATTAGGAACTAGCTATTAAGATTTACTCTGACTGTAGAGTTTTTTGTGGGAAGGGATGTCTTTGTGTTTTGTTTTGTTCTGTTTTGGCTAGATAATAGATTGGCCTCAATTTTGTGCAGTCCTCCTGCCTCTGCTTCCGAGGATCTGGGTTACAGACAGGCACCTCCCTCTCTCAGTCCTTCCCGAACACCAGCACCTTATATGTATATTCTTCAGATAATACATTAGACCAGTGCTTTAAAGATGTGTACTTACAGATCCACAGAAGAGTTGAAAATAACCCCCAAACACAATCATTTCTCTAGTTGAGATATATGATTCAGACTTCCCAAGTGCTAAGAATTTACTAAACTGGAATATCCTAGGTTTTGCTGGTCGAGTTGATTATAGTCATCAAACTCAATGTTATGCTATGATCTTCATCGAAATTGACCATTTTACTCATTCTTGTTTTTACTAAGATAAGAACTTTGTCAAGTTGTTTAAAAGTATAGTCTTTGTGTAGTTAGTGTATCTTCCCTTTTGGGAGCCTCAAAGTGCACAAACTGACTATTGTTATTGTTATTTATGTTGAAAGATATTAAAATGAGATTTGTAATCCAAGTGGGCATTAATTATTTCACATCTGGTGGCTTGAGAAGTGGCCAGATACAACACTTCTTAATGCAAGAGAGCCTAGGGCAAAAACTGTGCAATTCCCACCTTCCTTTGCAAAACAACTGCCTGTGTGAACCTTCAATGTTTAAAAAAGAGAGAAAAGAAATTTTACAGCACTACATTCTACTACAGGTTTCTTTAGAAAATATGTGTATTGCTACAAGTCCTGGAACAATGAGTGAACTATCAGAAGGGGAAGGTTATGAGGAACAAACAAACAACAGCTAAGACAGCACTGACCTAGTTGCTAGTTGCTAAGGACCAAAGGCATCAGGACACCTATTTTCTCCTCAGCTTGCTTAATCTTAAGGTGATAGTGACCTGGTTTGCCTGTGACAGTTTCAGTTCATACCCAAAGTCCTCTATGCATTGCTAATAGTGCCCTGTTTCATTCTCAACACATGTTCTGACTGAGAGTTGATGAAGTATCGGATCATCTTAATTGAACCCCTTTATCTCAGAGACATTATTCAACAAGGCTAAGAAGTGGAATAATGAGAATGAATTCAAGGGAGAGTAGTGTTTAAGCTGAGACAGTGGTAGAAACAAAAGACAGATCAGAATTCTCAGTAAAATAAAAGCCATAAGTGATGTCATTCCTGGCCCTGGCCACTCAGGATCTCAAGGCCGGAAGACCATTTGAGCCAAGTTCAAAACCACCCTGGGCAACAAAGCAAGATCTCTTTTCAAAACAAACAAACAAACAAACAAAAAAGATGAAGGCTGAGTATGGAAGGCTGACTTACATACACTCTGAGCATCACAGGAGACTGTGATAATTCCAGGGAGTTGGGAGCATGCAGAGAGGGATGGCAGCAGTAAGGTCAGGAGCATGTGTATTTTTTATGCAAAGCTAATATCAAGCTTCCTGTCCATTTTCCAAGTATGTCTTTCACCTCCTCATACTTTCTGGGGACTAGTGCTGCTGCTGTCTAATAGAAACACTTCAGAGAGGAAAAACAGGTAAGAGATAATAGTTCCATTGAAAAATGGAAAGATTTGCACTGTTCTTGATAAATCGAGTCATTAAAAAAGCTTAACCAAACATCACTGCCATTTATCTTAGCAATCTACAGAAACTTAGTTTTAGCACCTCAGCTGTGTGAGGCTTACTGTTCGTGTCTTCTCCCTTAGAGAGCCCTCTGGGTTGGTAGCTGTTCTTTCTCTAATGTTGCACAGCATCCTTTTTATTTTAAGGGACGTGGTAAAAAGTAATAGCTGCTATTGAAAAGTCTACAGAAGCACACAGAGCAAAGAGTTCCTCATTATCAATCTGATCACCTGGAAGTAGCAGCTCTTAGCATCATGGCACAGCTGTTTCCAACTCTCTCAGCATATGCATTTTATTCACAAATCTATTTACTGATTTGTGTTTATGGTGGTGGATCCCAGGGCCTTGTGCATGCTAGGCAAGGGCTCCACCACTAAACTACAACCCAATCTTACATGTTTTTTTCATATTTACTCAGTGAAACTTTAAAATTACAATGTTTTAAAGGGAAAAGACTTTAGTGTCTGGTCACAACAGGAGAAAATAGTATCTTATGTTCATATAGTATTCTATTGGTTTGGTTTTATTATGTTGTCTGTGTTTTGGTTAAATTTTTCTCAGATCGGATCTTTCTATGTTGCCCAAGCTAGCCTCAAATTCCTGGGTTCAAGTGATCCTCTTACCTTAGTCTCAAGAGTGTCTGGAATCATAGGAGTGCAACACTTCCCCTAGCTACACAGAGTTTTAGAATTTATAGTTTTTAATACAGCACCATGTTTCATCTTAATTTTTTCTTTAGAAGAGGACAGTTGTTACTTCCTGGTTTTTTATAGGAAGAAATTAAAGCCAGAAGCACCCAATGATTTGCCAAAGACAGTGGGAACTCAGAGAACACCATCTGAAACCCTCCACCAATACTGCTTTTTCTATGTATGACTCCAGAAGTTTGTACACTAGAAGTTTCAAGTATCAGAGTCCAAACTAATGAACTTGTGAACAACCAGTTGTTTTGTTAGGTCAAGAAAAATGGACATCATGAGCAACAGTCCTTGGGTTTATTTGGGAAGTTTTTCAAAGAATGAAAACCATCTTCTTCAGGCTCTTCAGAAAGCAAACAGGAGGGCAGAGCTTCTTACAGACATTTATGTGTGGGTAGAGAACTTTCCTAAGGCCTTGAGAGACAGTCTATCATCTGTGTGGGATTGAACAGTCACAAGAAGCAATCCAGTCTTAACTACCTAATGCTGTATTAATAATTATCATTGAAATTAAATGAGCTTTCTTCTCTATCTTCAAAGGAATTAACAGTATGTACCTAGAGAGGTAAAACAGCTGTGTGAAATAAATTAGGGCTAAGTTGTTTGGCATCAACTTCACACAGTGAGTGATTAATAAGGAGTAGATCTAATGAATGTTCATTTACTGGGTGCTAACCAAGAAAACTTATAGCAGTTAAATATTATAGCAGAAATGAGGTCATGAAGCTGGAGGTAAGTCCTGAGTGATGACTTACATACATTTATTCGTTCATCTACTCACTATTTATTGAGCATCTTCTGTATACAATAGGGACACAAGCATGAAGAGATAAATTCTTTTGAATAAAACTTAAGTTAGATAGTAAGAAGTAGCAATAAAGTGTGATAGTAGGATGGAGTGTGTGCTTGTGCATATTATAAGAATAATGATTCTGGCCGGGCGTTGGTGGCGCACACCTTTAATCCCAGCACTCGGGAGGCAGAGGCAGGCGGATCTCTGAGTTCGAGGCCAGCCTGATCTACAAAGTGAGTTCCAGGACAGTCTCCAAAGCTACAGAGAAACCCTGTCTCGAAAAACCACAAAAAAAAAAAAAGAATAATGATTCTATGCAGAAGTTAGACTAATTTTATTTAGGGACAATAGCCCATAGTATTTAACATAGTAGAAGAGCTCAAAGAAAGTATTAGATGCCATTTAATCTCTGTCCTTTCCCTATCTCTGCTTGAAAAATGAGGAATTGAGACCAGAGATGCTGTGACTTCCCTCAGTTCATACACCAATTTAGTGACATAATTGAAGGTTGTGCCCAGCTTCTCACTCCCCTCCTATACTACTCCGCCTCTTTTCTCCTTCTTTTCCTCCTTCTCCCCCTCCTCCATCCTCTCCTCCTTTTCCTCCTCTATCTCCTCTGTTTCATTCTCTTCTTTTAGTTTCTTTAGGAAATAGGCATCTAATTTTGTAGCCCAGGCTGGCCTTAAACTTGGGGGAAATTCTCCTGCCTCAGTATCCCAAGTACTAGGATCATAGGCATGAACTACTCCACTCTTCAGTCTTGAAATTTGTTTTATTAATTTATTTTTCATATTCCAGTCCCAGTTCCCCCTCTCTCCTCTCCTCCTGCTCCTCCCACTCCACCCCTCCCATCTACTCCTCAGAGAGGGTAAGGCCTCCCCCTAGGAAGTATGTTAAGTCTGTCCCATCATCTCGTTAAGGCAAGACTAAGGCACCTCTCCACCCTTTAATCTTGAAATTAACTAAAACATCTTTCTTTTCTCCCAGTACTATGAATACAAGAATTAAGATTCTAGATTACAGATTTGGATCATGATCATCATTGGAACATTAACAGAAAAATATGATTTAGAAAATGAATGTTTTGCATCTCAATTTCAATAGACATCTTGCTTTTAAAACCATAAAAGGTTCACAGAGGTTAACACATACAGCTCAAATTCTGGTAACTATAGCATTCAAGAATTATGTTTTAGATGCAACATAGTCACTAACTTGCTATGTGATTCTTCATAAACCATGTAACCCATTTCTGTGTTTATGAAATGATTTAGAGGCTATAGAGTTTCCAGCACCCATGTTTGATGGCTCACAAACTCCAGGGTTCTGACCTCTGAAGGCACACACACACACACACACACACACACACACACGGCATACACACACATATACACACACATAGATAAATAAATAAATATCAAGTTAGTTCCAAGAATTTTATGACACCGTATTCCACTGTTTATTCAAGTACAAATTTCAAGGAAGAATTTTTTTGTGATTCTCAGTAGCCACTATATTTTCACTTTAATATAGCAAATATACATAAAGTTGGCTATTAATATATGCTCTAAAGCTATAGTTCTTGCATATCTGTATCTATGGAATTAAAGCAAGTTTAGTGTCAAGTTGTAAGTTCTTTAACATTTACATTAGAAGTGTAGGTGTGGAAATGAAACTGCTACTTTTCTGCTATCACTGCTGTATATACAATTACACTGTTCTTGGGAGTCTTCTCTTTTGGAACTCTAAAGCATTCCTTCCTACAGCAACACCAGCATCTCACATTTGGTCTTCAGTAAATTCAAAATAATTACTTACATAATAAAAGTCTACCTTTGCCCTCTTCATAATCTTATGCAAAGAAAGTGGTAATACTAGAGAGTTTATAAACCATAGCCCTGGAACTTCTTCTCAGAATTTAGTTATAAAGCCATGCAGATAATCTAAAAGATGAATTTGTATGTTATCAACATGAAGCAAAATTAACATTATAGAATTGGACTTGTGGTACAGTGCTTGCTTAGAATCCACAAGACCCTTGGTACAATCCCCAGCACTGAAACAAACAAGACCCCAAGAAACACAGATTTTGTTTCATAGAAAAATATTTTTTTTCTTAAAAAATAAGGCAATCTAACTGTTCATAAGCTGTACAGATAGTTTAAATATTCCATGTCCATGCACAGCCTACTAGAGGTTGATATATGCTGAAACTTAGGAAACAATGGTCAGACCTGTGGAATTCTACATTACATGAACCCATCTGAATACACTGTCTGCTGAAAGCAAACAATCTCCAGAGGAAGAATTGTAGATTAGTGGTTGCCTAGGATTGGCAGTAGGAACTGGGATTAGATAAAAAGCAGTATGCATTTGGGTGATGAAGATATTGTAAAGCTAATTTATGATGATGGTGTAAAACTTGGCAAACTGAATAACAAACAATAGGAAATCTAAAATGTACCACAAAGTCAGGCCTGGTGGAGCATGCCTATAACCCAGCACTTGGAAAGAGGAAACAGGAGGACTGTCATCAGTTCAAGGATAGCCTGGAATACAGACAGAGACCTTGTCTCAAAACAATACAACAAAATATATCTCAGTATGGTTGTTTGAAGAAATCTTTTTTCTAAAGAGCTGTAGGGATTCATAATGATACTTCTTAGTACTCTTTCTCCCCAAAGAAGGCCCAGCTACAAAAGCATTGTTATTTTAGTGGAATCAGAGAACAGATCTAATAATTAGAACATCATGGATTCTAGCTTTGATATTATCACTGCACTACATAAAATGAGGCAATGTGCAAATCATTCTACTTCTTTGTGCCTTGTCTGTTTCATCTGTAAATGAAACACTGCTTTGTACCTCAGTTTCCCCAGCTACTAATGAGGAGGAGGTTACAATAGGTATGCTTAAGATTTCTTGGACACATGAAAAGCTCATCCTGATATTTCTATTTCCTGTGAGCTCCAACTATTCATTTACCCACCTCCAAGATTTTCAGAGCCCCTTTATTCAGCCTGGCATACTGATTTCGTACTAACTCTTGGCCACCACAGCTTCCTGATTTTAATGCATAGGTCTTTTAGGTACACAGTATCCAAAATGTTTATCTGAAAGTTCCCTCCTGAACTGAATGCCACATCTCCATTAGTCTCCCAGAGGCTATGTTCTCATTCTATGTAACTCTCTTATGGAAGGGCTCCCATAGATAACAATACACTTCCCCTTCAGGCAGTACATGGAAGAAACAATGGGCTATACAATGGAGTCGTCCTCTGTGATTACACAGAGTGAGAATCTGGCCCATTGTTTTCTCCAGCTGCCTAAGGAAGGAGCTGTACTCTTTGGATCCCCATAAAGATTTTGGCTTGTCCATCTTTTCAAACTCCCAAGTAACAAACAATTAAGCAATCTGGCCTCCTTCCCACTTCTCATTTCAATGTGTAGGATATTTGTCAACTTGCCCAGAGTGTCTGTAGGCATTTTGTGCTGTTCATATGACTGTGTGCAATAGATAACAAATAAAAACATAATTAGAGAGACTAACTTAAGGCTCAATTTTGTATTTGTTTTAGGTAGAGAGAGGGATACCTATTTCAGAGTTGAGAAACTTGTTTCTTTTCTGTCTTCCTGTTTGGTACCCTCCTCTTTGTCTTTTAGTAAAATGTCTCTAAATATTCAAATGAAGTTTATTAAAATAAAACTTATGTTTGTGAACATATAAACAATATCCTACCTTCTAGATCTTTGTATACCTTCAGAAGCCTAGAGAATGAAAAATAAATTATATAGTTGAGAATGTGGTTTAATTAGTTCACAAAGTTGTCAGGAATCTTGGACCCATTTTACAAAGCTATGCTGACATTCTAGATAACTTTGGTGGAACCAGTTGAGTTCATTTGCTAACCCCACCTCCACCCCACATCATTTAGGAAAACTACTTGCTAAAAACTGAAATCCCTGTCAACGGAAACTTTGGTAAAACTGAAACACTGGTTCTGTTATTTAAGGGTTGGTAAATGGTTTTGTGTGTGTGATAAAAAGAAAAGATTAGTGATTTGAAGGACCAAGGCACACAAGTCTTACTTGTAACTCTCATAGGAGAAAAATGAAGTGGAAATAAGAGTTCTCTAAAAATAGACTGAAAAAGAAAAAAGACGTTTTGCAACATGAGTGTTCAGTGAAGAAGAGACACTGATACATCTAACTAAGGAAGTTAGGTATCAGAATTACGTACCTTTTAATAAAAGGGAGAAACTTAAACATTTAGTCTTTCTTCCCAGTAGGAACTGCATTTCAGAGTGATCCTATACAGAAACATTAACTGAGTGATGTTTGGATGATAGAATTAGAAAAACTTCATTTTATAAACTCAAACTACTGATTTGGGGAAAAGATGATCAAGTTTATTAGAACCCTCAGTGGAATGATTATTGAAACCAGGGTGGGGGAGATGGTTCAGGAGTTAGGAGTGCCTATTGCTCTGAAAGAGGACCTGAATTCAGTTCCTAACACCCACACTGGGTGATTCACAAGTGTCTGTGTCTCCAGCTCCAAGGGAACTGGTACCCTCTTCTGGACTCTGTGGGTACCCATGCATATGTGGTACACATTCATATATATATATGGGAGTAAATAAATATTTTTAAAATATATTTTAAAAACTTCAAATGCCACAGCAACTGTCTAGCTGCAAGGAGGGGGAAAGTAGCTATATAAGGGAGAGGTCAGAGGTCAGACTGCTGTCATTACAGATTGATAATTGGTGGGCTGAAGAAACAGTTTAGCCATTAAAGGCTAGGCTCACAACCAAAGTGTGGTTCCCAAATTAGTAATTCATCTTAGCATCACAAATGCAGTTGAAAGAGGGGGCGGAGAGAGAGAAAAGAGAATGAGAGATTGAAATGGGGGATTAACTCTATAGCCTCAATCATCACAGACAAATGTTCTGCCTTAGACTAATAGCCTCCAGTCCTTATTTTACTTTTCATTCTGAGAAAGGGTCTCACTGAGCTGCCCTGCCTAGTCTTCAGTGAATATTCCTCCTGCTTTAGCCTTTTGAGTAGCAGGGATTGCAGGCCTGGGCCATCAGGCCTCCTGACCATAATATGCCTTCTGTAGAGCTGTAGTAAGAGAATGTCTCCAGCATTGTGGCTTGACTGTAGCACACAAACCTTACATAAAATATCCAATTTGTCAGAAACACAGGGGATAGAGAAATGATATAAGTGATGTCACAAAAAACCCCAACAAAACAAAACAAATCTAGGTGCTTACTGACCTGATTACTCGGTGGTCTTGGTGGGGGTGGGGAAAACAGAAATTCTGCTAGATTTAGAATGGCTTAAGGGGCATATGATCATTTCATCATTATCGATGAAATTTAGGTGAGAGCAAACCAACTGAAACATTTGGGCCTACGAAATGTGAATAGGGTCTGGGTGTTGTTTGAAATAAAAATTGAAATGAAAACATAGGGATTACTGACTTTAAGAAGCACGTTACTACCAGTAAATACAAAATCTCATTTTGATTAACAACAAATGCCACCCATATTATATGTGTAGGCTTATATTATGTGTATATGTTTATGGTTTTACATGTGTGCAGGAAAAGATCCACAGGAGCACTAAGAACTCAATACGGATGCTCTCAGGGTTATGTGATAATTTAAATGTGCTATGTGGTATGTAAGCTCTGAATTCTAATCCTGCCACTGGCCATCTTCTTCTCCCAGAAGTTAAGTTCACAGAGTTTTTATAAAGTCTAAGCAAGAGTTTGTATCTTAGGACTGCACAGCACCTGGCAGAGTGGTTGCTCAATAAATACAGCATCTGGATTTTCAAACTACTTGTTGGTTTTATTGTTGTTCCCAACCTACTGGCTTTCAGAAACTGATATAGCTTTATTATATAAATCTAAAGTTAGAGACATAGACTGTAACAGAATTTATAGTGTGTCTAGTAAAGATCATAAAGAGATAAACCTTTAGGTAATTGACTACTACCTGGTAAATAAAGCCAAATAGAAAAATTGATACAAAAATAAATTTTATGCTGTTTATTATTTAGTTATCATCAAAATTCAGTTTCTTATGAACATGTTTGCAATTCTATCACATTCTCTATCAGATCTCTGTTTGCTATCATAAACAGAAAGTGTCTGCTTCTATGTGAATTTATAAAATTCCTACTTGATCCTGAGGATTCTATGTTCCACATGTGCAGTTTCTTCCTGAAATATAAGTGCTTGGCTAAAATACAGGATCAGTGGGTGTGTTACTTGGTTTATTGGGGTCAAGGTTTTGATTATAAGAATTCATAACATAATAATTTTGAGAACCTACTCCATTCTAGGCACTAGTTTATTTAAATTGTATCTAACTCTAGTAACTTTCCTTTAGATGAGGGAACAAAGGCTTAATAAGACATCACAAAGAAAGGACTTTTGTGAGCTCCAGCACTGGAGCTCAAACCCTGGACTCTGGCACTGAGTGAAGACACAGTTAGACTTCTTTCCCTGATTTTTACTGTGTTGCTGAGAATTGTACATAGACCCTCACACATGCTAGGCAAGTTCTCTACCTCTGATCTATACCTCTGTCCCCCTGAGCCCCATACTGAAGCTCCAATAGTTGAGTTACTATTATTTTGTTTTAGGTAACCTACCAGCTTCAAACTGGAATTAAAAATTCTGTGCAGCTCTAAAATACTTTTTGTTGAAATTTTATTACTACAAAGTAATTTTCTCATAGTAATATTATTTTCAGGAAAACAAAGGCTGTGTTTGAGGAGGGGGACTGCTAGCACCAGAAGAGCCCTAGAATCTAGGTAAAACATGTGTCAGCAAAATGAATTCCTCAGTTGCTCTCTGAATGTTACCACATTTTGTTAACACGGTACTATGAAGCACTTCCTTTCTAGAGAGTCCTTGGTCTGAAGTCTGTTGTGAACTCTGATTTCTATAGCTAATTCATCCACATTAAGTGAGTCAAATAGCAAGATACATTCAGACTGATAGGCTATGATTGGTATAATTAAGAGTAATTGATTGCAACATGTATCTGAGTGTTTTATTGTTTTATCGTAATGAGATAGAGTATAGTTTGTAGCTTTGAACTGGGAATCAAGAAACTATTTGTAGCTCAAACTCTGCTATCAACTATCTGAGTAATGACCTAGGTGAATCATTTCATTTCTTTGAAGCTCAGTTTTCTTATAGGAAAAATTAAGAATTTGAGTGTGTTAATTTTCCTGGTGCAAAGTTTTGTCAGTCAGTAATTCCAATAGTCCATACATTTCCTTTAAAGCAATCACAGTACTGGCAAGTCACTCATTTTACAGAACTAAACTTGCATCTAGTTCTGTGACTCTGAATTGTTGTAGTATCAGTCGGTTGTCAGTGTGGTTTCTTAGGATGTTGCCTAAGAAACCTCTATGCAACTGATCTTGAAAAAGCAATTGATAAAAATCAAAATTGAGGGAGATGCTTTAGAGGGTCAGAATTTCCCACATCAATGAATGTTGATAATATAGGTTGTTGTATTTTATCATGCTAGAAACCCAATTACAGGAGAATTTCAGATATTAGTTATTACATGAAAAGACAAGTAAACATAGTTTAGGTAGGATGTCTTTAGTTCAAAGGCATAGTATCTTAAGTGTTTAATTGAGTCCTACTAAGTAGTTAGACAGGTCAGGTTCTTTTTCAAATATTACAAAGGTTAGCTTTTGAAGGAAAGGGGGCAAAAGAAGGTTTTCAGCTGTTTTTTTTCTCTTGAGATATTAATTTACTATAATGCCTTCTTTCTCCTCTCTTAAGACTTAATTTTACTAAGAGGCCTCATTTCTCCACATGAAAGGACCTTTTCTGCTGTCACCTTGTTATCAATCATTACCAGAAAGGACATAAGTGATGCTGGCTTGGAAAAGATATTTCCTAATACAATATAGAGAATTCCTGTTGAATTTTTAAATAATTATAGTCATTCTATTATGTACCTTAGCAGCATAACCTAAAAGGACATTAATTATTCTTCTGAGACAGGAAAGGAATTGGACCTGGGAGTTTGAGGCCAAGTCTGAACAACATATGGAGATTGAATCTATAATCTGATCTATACCTCTGTCCCCCTGAGCCCCATACTGAAGCTCCAATAGTTGAGTTACTATTATTTTGTTTTAGGTAACCTACCAGCTTCAAACTGGAATTAAAAATTCTGTGCAGTTCTAAAATACTTTTTGTTGAATATATATATATATATATATATATATATATATATATATATATATATCCATGCATCCATCCATCCATCCACTAGAGTTGTTGGCCACAAATTAACATCATTTCACTGTTATTTTTCTTTAAAACCATGTAATGTGGTTTTAATGTGTTAATTGCCTTATAATGTACTTTCTAAAAATTGAATGAAATTACTTCTTCTCATGAAAGAATGGGTTGTGCCTGGGAACAAAATGGCATAAATGTACTGGATAATAGCCTTCCTTGTGCTCTTCCTCTATGAGTATCAGGCTTGCAGGGATGGCATCTAGGATCAGGATTGTTTCTTCTTGAAGCCTGTGTTCCTTTGGCACACCATTCTTCCCAAGCTGTTTCCTTGTGACATGAAGAAACCCTTAGTTGATGCAAGCAACCACTTGAAGATTCTGGTTCTGAACTTGATTCAGTTGAACTAGGGAAAAGCTAGTTGTTCTGGATAAGGACAGGAGGGAGTTGGGCAGTCAGTCTGCCTGTCACTTGGAGGCATCACCAGGAAACTGAAGTCTCCTTAGAACAAGAAAAATAAAGGATGCTGTTACCCATTTATTAGGTTGTAACCTCTTTGAATGACACATTAGACAGAAATGTGGTAAACAACTGTTCTTATGATCCTCATCATCGACAAAAACAAACCTACTATCTTTGAATGGCAACAGAGGCATTGTGCTAGACTCTGGATGGAAGAGAGCTATCAGCTCTCAAGTTGCTCTCAAACTTTTAAGATCTGGCATAGTATTAACAGTACTGATACAACTGAATAAAGCAACATTTAAGTGAGAATATTCAAAAAATACTATTATGTAACAATACAAAAATGTTATTTTATACAAAATGAACCAATCAAAGAAATTCTAAAAATCCAAATTCAATCTGCAGGATAAATTCCAAATTGTTAAGTATTAAATTATTAATTCTACATAAGAGAAAGATTTTACATAAAACATTCTAATACTGAGTAATGCAAAAAATATTGATATTGTAATTTTACAAATGAATTGTCAGCCTTCTTGAAATTAAATTATTCACAACTCTTATGAATCTCATTGTCTTTCAAATGTATAAAAATTTAGGGTTTTTTGGCAAATAATTCCATAATTAACATTCAAGATTAGCCGGGCGGTGGTGGCGCATGCCTTTAATCCCAGCACTCGGGAGGCAGAGGCAGGTGGATCTCTGTGAGTTCGAGGCCGGGCTGGACCAATAGCCTCCAAAACAATACAGAGAAACCCTGTCTCGTAAAAACCAAAAAAAAAAACTTCAAGATTAAATATTAAGGGTAGCCTTCTTACCAAGCATTATAGTATACTTCTGAAATACTAGCACTTGAAGTAAAAGCAGGATGGGTAGGAGTTCAAAGTTCTCCTCAACTACAAAGTGAGCTTGAGGTCAGCCTGTCTTTTAAAAACAGTCTTTTTCAAATAGCAAACCATCAGTGTGTTTTCAGGTATCATGAACAGAGAAATAATTAAATCGGCTTTTTGTGCTCACTTTGGCAACATGGGCATTAAAAGAGGCTTTCCATCTTCTTTGTGGTATAATCCATTATCTACATTCTTTCTCTTACCAAGAATGTAATATTGAATTCATAACCAAATTCACACTTCTTATGTCTCCAAAATCCAAGACCATATGCTCATCTACTTCATACTACAGAAAGTCCTATGTCCTTCCACACAAATCGAGTCCTCTCTAGTGCCAGGGGGTCTTTTTCTTGACTCTGCAAAATTACCCTTCCAGGCAGCTTTCCATTGGATTAGTGCTGATCATCTTCTCCACTGAGGGGCAACACTCTGATAACACGCTGGCAGCGTTATGATGCTAATGCTCCCAGTTCCGTTGTGAATCTCACCATCAATTTAAGAGTAGGACACCAGGATTACTAAGGTTTTTAAGACAGAGACACTCACCTACATGTCAGAGTCCATATGACATTATGAATTTTCTGATAATTAGTGCTGCCCCCTGATAGTAGCGACCTTACTAAAGCAAGAATGATTCCTATATGCATGTATGCTAATTTACCTTCAAGGTTAAATAAACTAAATGATCACTCCTTTGGGTTTGTTTGGATAATTTCAGTAAATATAATTAAATGTGAACTCACTGAAACTAACAACTGTGGCTTATTAGTGTGTCTGTTGGGGATGTCTAAGGTAATACTTAATGGGTGGATAGATGATGGAACTGATAGGAAATAAAATTTGTAGGTCTTTCCAATATTTAAGAACAAAACAGATGGACAATTACACAAAAATGAAATTGACAAAAAGTGAAATTGACTCCATTCATTTTAAACTTCTTTTTTTTTAATTTAAATTAGAAACAAGCTTGCTTCACATGTCAATCCCAGCTCCCTCCCCCCCCATCAGCTTCCCCAACCCCCCACCCAATACCCATTCCACTCTCCAGGGAGGGTGAGGACCTCCATGGGGGATCTCCAAAGCCTGTTGTATGATCTGGGTAAGGGTCTAGGCCCTCCCCATGTGTCCAGACTGAGAGAGCATCTCCCCATGTGGAATGGGCTCCCCAAGTCCATTCGTATGCCAGGGATAAATACTGATCTACTACTTGAGGTCCCATAGATTGCCAAGGCCTCCTCACTGACACCCACATTCGGTGGGTCGGTATCAGGCCCATGCTGGTCTCTCAGCCATTAGTCTGGGTCCATGAGCTTCCCTTGTTCAGGTTGGCTGTCTCTGTGGGTTTCACCAGTCTGGTCTTGACCCCTTTGCTCATCACTCCTCCCTCTCTGCAACTGGGTTCCACGAGTTCAGTTCAGTGTTTAGCTGTGGATGTCTTCCTCTGCTTCTATCAGCCACTGGATGAAGACTCTAGGATGGCATATAAGGTAGTCATCCATCTCATTATTGGGAAAGGGCATTTAAGGTAGCCTCTCCACTATTGCTTAGATTGCTAGTTGGTATCATCCTTGTAGGTCTCTGGAAATCTCACTAGTGCCAGATCTCTCTTCAAACCTATAATAGCTTCCCCTATTATGATATCTCTCATCCTGCTTTCCTCTATTCTTCTCCCAACTCAACCTTCCTGCTCTCCCATGTGCTCTCCTCCCCTCCTCTTCTCTCCCTCTCTTTCTCCCTGCTCCCTCTCCCCTCCTCCTGAATTTAAGACCCTGATATTAACCTACACACCTATGAACATTTTTAACTTCTGAATGTCCATGGGAGCAAATTATTTCTTAAATGACCTGCACTGCAATAATGGTAGGACAACAGATTGTAATAAACATCAGCTATCTTAAACAAGCCACACCCCCAACTATTTTGTTAGTAGCTTGGGTGTTTTGTGTGTTGCATGGTTCAAATGTCCCATCAAATATATAAGCAACATTTATTGAACCTGCTCTGTGCCAGGTTCAATATTTATTTAAACTGTGACTTTTGTTTACTGGTTATTTTTGAAATCCATAAGAACACACCCATCTTGTTCATTAGTACCCTAGCACAAAATTTAAGGTCTGCCATCTCTTATATTGTTAATAAATATTTGTTGAACAAATGAATAAAATAGAACAAATAAATGAATATAAATATAATCAAGAGGTTTTTTGGCTTCAAGTAGAAAAAAAGGGGGGCTAGCTTAGGGAAAGACAGAATGACAAAACACAATCCTAGGAGTAGATGTTAATAGATTCAGGTACTGTGGAATAAGTCACTGCTAAAATAATTGTGTGGTTGAATACCAAGCACACAATAAGAACAAATAGAGACTCAGAAAGCCTAGTTAACTGGTAGATACACAAGTTATATGTTGTCTTGGGAAAGGAAGGAAGCGAAGGAGGGATAGAGGGAGGGGAAGGGAAGCAATAAGCAAAGAGTGAAAAATTTCACCCCTTAGTGGATTGTTGGAAAGAGATCTGCATGGTGCCCTGGGTGGTGCCCAGCCCAGATAATAACAGACTAAGACAGAACCTCAGAACCAGGTGAGACTGTTGACCTTAGAAACCAAGCTGAGCAGATACACACTGAGTCACACGAAATGAATGAGCTACATCAGCATTGAGGGAATGTGTGGACATGGGAAAGAGGTATTAAGAGAACAGCCTCTACTTTCACCATAGACATTGGTATTGAAAATAGAATAATGTAGGTACTCATTAATATCCCCCTTAAGCCTCCTCTTCCTCTATCCTTATGGTGCCTCAGCATTTGAATCTAGTTCCGGTACTGGCCTTGTCTCTCTTTTTAATTCAGAAGACACAGTTATTGCTCAGGGGCCTCTCTTTCTCATCTTATCTATACACCTAAAATGGTATCATTCTGCCATATGTTAGCATTTCAAATATCCATGCAATCTTAAGAAGGTCTGAATAAATATTCCCCTTTTGATGGTGGGGTACCAAGGATCAAACCCAGGGCCTACACATACGAAGAAAAATCTTTACCATTATGTTATACCTCTCCCCCTCAACTATGTTTAAAAATTTAAATCAGGATCTGGGGAAAGGACTAAAGGAACCAAGTAATATGTTGGTCTTCATAGGAAATGAGGCCTAAGTTTTTCTAGACACAGATACCAAGGATATCACATAAGAGTATGAATAGATAGAATGGGACTCCAGTTTTTGTTCCATTCTGTTAAACTTATTTCTGTTCTTGACTTTAGTGATTTATTTTGACCTGTGAATTCTACCAAGAATTTTGGATTCCATCACATCCTTAAGTATTATGTCCTGTGTCTGTGATTCCATCCTTATACCTGATTGCTTTGTAATTTAAGAAGTTTCTAAGCATTGAGAAGAAAATAGAAATTTTGTATTGAGAATTCAAATGAAATAGAGATAAAACTAACCCTATATAGTGATCATTACCACCATCATTTGGACTACTGAGAAACTAATTTGAATCACTTTAGTAATTTGGGGGGGATTAAATGATGTAATTGCCAACTTCTCACTTCACCATGTTCTATTTAGACCCAGTGAGCATTTTTCAATTGAGCTATTGCTTCATGATTGACAGGGAAACTCTTGCTAGTCCCCTTAAAGAATGAACAGTTACTCAACATAGATTAACTGGATATATGGTTATTCCATTTGGGGGTATCAGGATGAATATAATTCAGGGAATTATTGCCATCTGGTATACTGCCCTGTGTAGGGACTCTTTTAAAGTCTGCAAGTCACTAGATTCTATGAGGCCACTTATGTGACAAGGGCTGCTCCCACGTTAGCAGTTTGGCACGGCTGGTGTTTTTACTGCCAAAAAGGGCAAAGGCCTTAAGTAAGAAGCCAGCATTTGCCTGATTACAAAACTGACCACAATTCCTTGCCAACTTAGCAGGATAATTTTTTTTCTTCTGGTAATGCCTATTCTCAGAGAGAGCTCCAATTTTTTCATTGTGACATAGTACTTATCACTTAACATCAACCATTGGAACATTGCTGAGTTGCTGTTGATAAATAAACAAATTTAAAACAAATACTTTGATATATAAAATTATAACCTTACCAGATCTTTATTCTGTCAACAGTTTTATGAATTTGGATAGCAGTAACATTTTTGGACCTTTTGTAAACTTGTTGAATAAATCACCTTGAAATGTATCATTTGGTAGCATGTAGGTAGCAAAAATTTTTTTCCTTATTTTTTAATAATAATTTTTATTTAACTTTTTACACATGTTTCTCCCAGTTCCCTCAATAAGAATGTATATTTGTTTTAATTCCAGAATTTTCAAATAATGTTATCAGAGATTCAACCAAAGATGAATACTAAAGAAACGCTTTGCCCAAATAAGTTTATCTAGTATTTCATAACTTAAAGATAAAAGTTTTCCATTTAAAAAGCCATTGATGTGTATTTTACTACAATTTTAAAAACAGTCAAAATTAAACAATCTCTACTTGGATAATTGCAAATACTGTACAGTTCACATCCCTCACAAGACACTGAACGTGTGGTCACTGGCGAGACAGTGTAGCAACATTTTCCTTGTAACGTACCAAGTCTTGCCAAAGCAGTAGACATTATGACACACCATTTTGTCACAGCTGGCTCTTGATTAGGACAGTGCCAGCCAATTCAGGCCTGATCCTTTCTGGGTTTATTCCCACCTCTCCCAAGTATTTGAAAACTGGTGTCTTGACTCATTAACATATTCATAAGCTCTATGACCACAAGCCTTTTTCCTTTAACAAACTGATCTTTTGCAAGACGTAGACAAAACACCAGTGTGAATTATACAAAATCTGTTTTATGCTGTTATGGGTGAAATTCTGGGAGACTCTCCTGTTGACCCAGAGCATGATGCTTTTGCTGATGCACTGCCTGTGAGCACTTCACAAGGTAAAGTCCATTCCTGATGTTGTTTCCGGGATGCTTTGGGCACTCATGTGTGGGTGAAATTTCGAGTCTTTTTTCCACATGTGCATTACAGTATTTTAATCCTTTGATCACTTCTATGGTGGCCACTTGTCAATGTATTCAGAACCTTCAGCATAGAACTCTAACCTAATCCATAGTTTATCTCTGTGCATAGCTTCTATCTCCTGAATTACGTGTTGAAGATATTTAAATACAAAACCAAACCTGTTCATTTTTGTTTCTTGCATTTGCATATATAACCCCAAAAATATGTGTGAGCATTTTAGAATACTTGAAGAATCAGCAGTTTCTACTCTTTTATTGTGTTAGATATCTTTTGTAGCAGTTTTTATCCCTCTTGTAGGATTTTTATTTTTCTTCAATTATTTTTTATTGTACTTTCAAATCTGCATCCTCTTTCTCCCAAAGAATTGCAAGATCCTACAACACAGGAACATGTTAGATTCTGCTTTAGAATTTTTAGGATACTCTGAGCGTTAATTAAAGAATATATACTTTAAGCCTCTCACTTTACACACAAGGAAAATGAAGTCTCTATAAGGCTAGATACATTCTGAATAAACAATTTACCATTACTTCTATTCAAATTTGCTGTGCAGGAAAAAAATTCTTCTTTTCCAACATTTTTTTCTTGTCCATTGCAAAATGTTATGTTCTCCTTCTACTGGAGTTTCTTAAGCACAACTTCTATTTTATATAATTTCTTATTTATTCTAGTGTTTCTATTTTATTTTTCTCATCTCATAGATTGAATATAAAATAGGTTGTTTGAGTAGGGTGACTTGTGTTTTACAATGGCAGTGTAAAAGCATTAAAGTGAAATGATTTGTTGGTTAGAATTAATAGCTTTGCCTTTTAATTTTCCTGGAAGCCTAAAATTTTAAAACTTTTGTCACGGTTTTTAAAACATCAATTTTTATAGTGAAAAAATATTTCCTGAAATTGTACTCTTTTTGTGTATGATGCTAAGAACCCAACTCAGGCTTGAGTGCACTGCCTATCTCTGATCTGACTCCCAGTTTTGTCATTGACTCAGTGAATGTTTTTGTCATCTGAGTTTCATATACAAAAGTTTAGTTTTGTTATATTCTATAAAATATTCTATTTTCTGTAAGCCATGAAAGTGATTGCTGTTCATATTTGTTTAAGCCAGCCTCAGGGCAGAATACCCTGGCTACATTATGAAATAGTTCTTGATTCCAACTTGGTAGTTTTGTCTCTTAGAAAAGAACTTGTCTGGAGTGTAGCACAATGAATACTTTAGGTTAACTAGAAGACAAGTGCTGATTATATCAAGGAATAGTTAGGAGATTCAAGATTTTTATTCTGTACAAGTCTCTTATTTTTATGCTATGACTGTCCTAAATATAATTTTCCTGAGTCTGAAATCTTTCTAGTGTACTAACCTAATACTTTCTTCATTAAAATGATACAAAATAGAATTACTTGCCAGGAATGATGCTGTGGCTACTTGGGAGACTGGGCTGGAAGGTTCTATCATGAACAAGAGTTGGGACTAGTCTAGGTAACATAGTATCTGTTTTCTTAAGTAATTAAAATATTAATTTGAGCTCCTGAAGTTCAACAACCTGTTTATTACTTCTATTGTGCTTTGTAGTTGACCATTAAATATTTATTTCACTCCTGCTAAAACAAACAATAAGCTTGGAAATAATCAAGTGTACAATCAAGGCCAGCACTGATGAAATGTTGCAGAGATTCTAAGACCATCAGCTTAAGTGTTCATTCTTCCCCATCTGAGACAAAGTAAACTGGGTGGTGGCACCTTAGCTGGGTACTGCTAGTGCAGCTGCATTGATCATGTTCATGAAGTTAAAGTCTCTCGTTTAGCCACTATGCCCAAAAAGAACATATATACATTTTTCCCCTAGGCTCTATGAGCACTGTGTCCCTTTCATCTCACTTCTTTTCTTTTTTTAAATCAAGAGTTCTGCAGGCAACCCCAAGTAACCTTGTGCTGGCTCTGATTTCCACTAATCAAAATTGGCACAGTGGAAGGTACGCTTCCTTAGACTCATGCTCAATATGCCTCCCACTCTGAGTGCCAGACTCAGTCCTGTGTGGATTCTATAATTTTCAGCTGTTGCACCAGAGCTTGAAGGATGATGACGCTTGTCCTCTGGATCTGATTGAGCAATGAAAATGCGCCTTAGAGACATGACAAATGCTGCAATAGAGCCCTTCGAAACCAGAGTCCCATAGATATGGGAGCAGTGTTGATTACATACCCCTTTAAACATATAGGGGATGTTTAAACTATGTAAGGGGCTCCAGACAATGGTATGCTAGGAACAGATAGCTGACTGAAGTTCTCACCTGGCAGAAGTTTAAAGGGACCACAGTGTAAGGATCAGTCCCGTTTTGCCTACATACAAGTTTCATGAATGGAGCAAGTCATTTCCCTTTTCCTTGTGGGCCTTCTGTGTCCCTGTATTTTAACAGGGTTACTGTGAAGATTAAATAGCACAGTATTTGTGAAGGCAGATCTAAAGCCCTCTGTGAGGTTTATTGTTTTAGTCTTGTCATATTTGTTGCTGGAGGACCAAATAGGAGACTCTGAGAGTAGAGTATCTTATTTTTTAAGCAGTTTAAAGAATATGGAAAACAAACCCTGGAATCATCTTCTTTGCACTAAAATAAATAACAATTATTTGAGTTTAAAAAGGCCTCTTAGAAAGCAGCTATGCTCATTGCTATGCTACCAATGCTAAAAGGGGACATCTTTATGAACCCCCCTTCCCCGTGAGTGTTTTAAGAAGGAAATCATCAAACTTGAAGAAAACAGCTCTATATCTCATCCTAAAAAAACAAAACAAAACAAAACAAAAACAAATCTTTACAGTCCTGGGGATGGAGCCCAGAGCTTGTGTATGCCAGGCAAGTGCTCTAACAGAGAGCTTCATCTTCAGCCCTCTGTTGCTTTGTTTTGTTTACAATGGGGAAATTACTTCCCACTGCATTAGCATTCATCTCTGAAGAAACCAACCTGTCCAAAATTGAAATTATTCGCTGAGTTTAAATGGAAGCCATGATTGTTCATTTTTTCCCTAGAGACATTAAAAAATAAACCTGTCTAGACTATGATAGTCTTTATTTGTTGAAGTGAAAGTCCACAAAAGATTTAAATTATTGCTACAAATCCAAATTTCATAATGTACGGTGCAATAGCAATTCAGAGAGGTGGAATGTGGCTTGCAGAGAAAATACTTTCCTAGCATGCACAAAAAACCTGGTTTCATCCCTAGTAGTGAAGAAGGAAAAACAATTCAAGGCATTTTAAGAGAAATTTATAGTTGTTCATAGTAACTTTTTCCTTAGTGTGGCTCTAGTCCTGTCTGTATTTCTGATTTGACTGTTTTGAACTTTCTTTCTTAAACTCCAAGACTTAAATTAGGTTGATTTCCAGACTTGGTGTCTTCCAAAAATGGTCAGTTCTCTTAAATTCTCCCAAAAAGTGTGAAATTAAAGTATATGAAAGAAATGTCACTTACAAGAAGATACAAGATTTTTTAAAGGCAAAATCTTGCCATCAAACCTTAAATCCATACTCTTTCTGTCTCTTCCTCCTTAGAGGTGAGATCACAGGCAGGCCCACCACAGCTGGCTAACTTTTGTTAATAACATTATAATTGGTTTTGAAAGCAACCTAAGAACAGTTAATCTCTCAAAGTGCTAAAATATGAGTACAAAATAGTAGTATATAATATGATCCCTTAAACAAAAATATAATCATAACTCTAACATTGTCAGGTCATTATGTCTGTGAGTACACTCCCTTAGTTATACCTTTACCCTGAAAAAGTAATGCTGGAGACATTCTAAAGTCATAGTGTATTGTTAAGTATACATTTCTTGACTCAGAGGAAATATGGACTGAGTAAATTTCTTCACTGACTTGGGGGACCAGAACTCATCCACAGCCTCATTATTTTAGCTTCTTTAGACACACTAGATAGAGTGCCATAGAAGTTAGTGACTTCCTGTCCATCTACTGGTATTGAATATTTATGAAAATATATTTGGCAATATGTTGGAATGCTTTGAATATAATCTGGTTTCTGTACATTTCCACTGGACTACTCTTTCCTTTGTATGCACAGTTTGCACCTGTAGCTAATTTACAGACACAGAAATGTCATGTGCAACTAACAGCAGCTGCAATCTCACTTTTACAGTTCCAGAATTGAGGTCACATGACTGTTTGAACACACAGTGCTTTAGACCCATGTAATTTTTATTTGAATAAGAGATTGCCAACACAAGATTAAGATTCCCACATGTGGAAAGCTCCATGTGTGATTAACACCAAAAAGTAGATTTAAAACAGTCAATTATCAGTTACATGCCAGTTAACCCTCCTTAGTCTATGCCAGGTTTCCTGTGTGGTCTTTCAGCTGCTCTCCTGGGTAGAAACTCTTATGTCTATTTGAGGTTTGCAGATGAACAGCTTTAAAGCTGTCTCCAGCAGTCTTAACTTTTACTGAGTGTCTGCTGCTTACAAGGCATCATAGTGTTGTGAAATTCACACCTTTGCCTGGCGTTCACTGCCTTCTGGTAGCCTGGCTTCACTCCTTATATTTTACCTTCCTTCCCACCATAGCCCAGGAAGGAGCCTGTCCAGCTCTCTTCAGACTAATCTCATTTTGCAAGAATACACCCACATTCCCACTTGCCTCCAAGTTTAGTATGTCCTTAAATGTCTTACCCAGTTGTCCACCTTTTCAAATCCTCCCTGTCTTTCAAGATCAGGTTCAAGAAACTTCAACCTGTTCCATGAAGCTTTCTCTGAATAGCCACATCTAATGGTTCTTGTCTTCTCCAGTCTAAAAATATTTTCTCTCCTCTACCTCCTAGACTGCCAACGCCTGATCCAATCTACCATCTCTAGACTACATAGTGGTCTCTTGACAGGTTTTATTTGTTTGTTTAATGTGTCTGTCCTTCTTCCCTATATTGTTCTCCACCCACCTCATACCCATCATGTTAAAAAATCAGGCCTGTCCCTACCTCAACATCCTTTAGTGACTTACAATTCACAAGTAATGAACAAAATCCCAAATTGGTCAAGTACCTCATACTCCACCCAAGGAGATTTCTACATTTCCTTTCTTCTTCTGTCCATCTCCCCTTGGCTCTGCTGCAGTATCACTGGCATCCTTTCTAGCCCACCCCCACCCCACCCCACCACCCCCTAATATTCTATGAATAGTCTTGCCTGGTGTCTCTCCTATTCTTCCACAAGTACTTTTTCTCTGACATGTCCTTGATTGCCTCTCTTAGCCCCTCAAGTCTTTGCTCAGATCTTAGCTTCCAGTAAGAACAGCTTTTTCTACCCTGCCCTTCCCACTGTCTTTCTCCTCTTCTGTTCTCCAGTTTCCTACTTCTAAAGCATTCCTCATCTTCTACACCATATAGCTCATTGTGTTTATAGCTTATAATCTTCTTTGTCCCTATAGATTACAGCATTAACACCATGAAGGCAGAAATCTTGGCCAGGTTGCTCATTCATGTAACACATATACATAATTTTTTTAAAAATAAATATTTTAATCTACATAATTTTTACCTTTCATGGAATATTATATGATTGGATTTATGCATTATATATCCCTTTCAGATTAGCTTCCTTCCCTGTGATATAAGCTTCCTCCTTGTTCTCTCATGGCTTGATAACGCATTCCTTTCAGAACTGCATACTCCATTGTCAGTCTCTCTTTCATGGACCATACCTTTCATGTTGTATCTGAAGAAATCACCACTTCACTCACCTAGATTTTCTCCTATGTTATCAATGAGAAATTTTGTGTATAGTTAGGATAAATAGTACATGGTATATCTGTTTGTTTTTTGAGGGTCTCTCTATGCAGCCCTGGATGTCCTAGAACTCTCTATGTAGACCAGACTGGCCTCAAACGCAAAGATCTGCCTCCCAAGTGCTGGGATTAAAGGACACCACACCCTCTGTGTATAGTTGTTCTTATACGTTATAAGATTCAATTTCTTAACATTTTGTTAAAGATTTTTTTGTCTATATTCATGACTGAGTTAGTTTGCAGGGTTTTTTATCCATTACAATGGCTTTACCTTGTTTTGCAATTAGGTTAATGCTGGCCCCATAACATCAAGAATTATTACAGCTGTTTCCACTGGTATGATTTCTGCATTGAGTGACTGATAGAACTGACAAGTAAATGTACCTTGACCGTCTATTTTATAAGGTTATTAATTACTTATTTAATTTCTTTAACAGATACAGGCCTATTCAATTGTGTGTTTCTTCTTGGGTACATTTTGGCCAACTGTGTTTTGAGGAATGAGTCCAAGAAACAGGCTCACTTCATCTAGGTTATTAACTCTGTACCATAAAATTGTTCATAATAATTCTTTGTAAACTCTGTGTGTGTGTGTGTGTGTGTGTGTGTGTGTGTGTGTGTGTGTGTGTGTGTGTTCTATATTGTGTATGTGTGCTGAAGATTGAGGCAGGGCCTTATGCATACCAAGAACATTCTTCTTTTCTTTTTTTCTTATTTTTAATGATTCATTTGTTTTTATTTTATGCACATTGGTATTTTGCCTGTATGTATGTCTATGTAAGGGTGTTGGATCCCCTGGAACTAGAGTTTCAGACAGTTGTGAGCTGCCATGTGAGTGCTGGGAATTGAGCCTGAATTCTCAGCCACTAAGAATATCAATCCCTCAATATCAATATCTCAATCCCTTTAAGAATATCCTCCACAACTGCACTACATCCCAGCCTATTTATTTATCTTTTTATTGTTCCTGGAACCTATAATAGTGTTCCCTCATTCATTTCTGAATGAGCACAATTTTTACTTAATCCCAGTGTATACTGGGCAACATAGTAATTTAAATTCCCATACTAGCTATCAGCAGTTAGCCTTAGTCCTGGTTAGATTACTACTAGAATCTCACTAGGAAAGAAAGAAATTTAACAGAAAAACCATAGGCCATGCTTGAGCTAGTTTGACTGTAGTGGGAAAGAATACAAATCTGTGTGCTGGGAAAGAGAAGAAATGATCAGTATGATCTGGTCCTCCTACCTTTCTCCAATCACCTCTCGACAGGCCTAAGCAAGCTACCTAAACAGACTGTGTCCCATTCAATAAGAAAAAAACCGAACTTCTAGCGATAAAATATGAGTGTACTTTTCCTTCTAGAGGCTGAGGCTAAGGTTACAGTCTCTCTGATACTTTGTTGATCTGAATTCAAACATTTGCTATGAACCCTTTGGCTTATTACAAAGAAATGTGCAAATAGGGATACATACTAAATGCTTCATCTTCTGCCAAATCCAGTGGGAAATCAAGTCAGAGAAACACTGGGTTTGTTTTTAATACAATCCTAAGTAGACAGCAGAATGAAAATATGTTTTCTTATGTTGAATAAACAAATGACATAACAAAAAATTTATTTCTAAATCTTTCTATAGTGGAAAAGCCAGAACTGAATTTAAATTCCTGCTGCAATATCAATTAACTGTGTAATGTTATGCAATTTACTTAACTCTAAGTCTACTATTAAGTGGTAATTTTATATACCTTCCTGGACCATTTTATATGCAAATTATATTTTATATATCATACACAAAAGTACATGCCTGCTGCTTAAGTGATTAAAAATTGCTAGCTATTATTATGCTTCTGTGGATGAAACTCAGAATCATTTTCCTCTTTTGATAAATAAAGGCCCATGACAAATAATCAAGGATAAGAAGAAAATTGATAAAGGGGACTGAGAAAATGGTTCAGTTGATAAAAAGTGCTTGCCTAGAAAACACAAGAAACTGAGTTCAATCCCCAGAACCCAAATTTTTAAAAGTCAGCACACATTTATAATCCCAGTGATGAGGGGGCAGGAGCAGACAGGGCCCAGTGACCAGTCACCCTAACCTAACAAACAGGTGAGCTCTAGACTAATGAAAGATCCTGTCTCAAAACTAGAATGAGTTATGTGCCTGAATGTGACACCCAACATTTTCCTCCAGCTTCTGCACATAATCAGGCTCCTGAATAAACGTGTACATGTGAGGATGGATACACACACATACCCACAATTTCTTAAAGTAAAAAATAGAATTTTGTTTTATAAGTATGTTACTTAGAAGGAGAGCCATCTTTTGGTCAAATATCTAATTTTTCCTTTTATTTCAGTATATCTTTTCTACTTTTCCATATTATTACCTGAACATTCCTTTTAATAACACAAAGTATATGCAAGGAATAAGTTTATTCCCCTTTGTTAGGTGAAATCCTGGGGAAATAATTACAATTAAAAGGCATTTAAGAGGTTGGGGTGTAGTTCAGTGGTAATTAAAAATAAAGGATATCCAACTTAATTTTAATGTAATGAAATGAATATGTCATTTTTTATAAATAAAACAGTATAAAGACTATTTTTATTTAAATTAGAAACAAGCCTGCTTCATATGTCAATCCCACCTCCCTCTCCCACCCCTTCTTCCCCACCCCATCCCATCTTCCCTTGGTTCCCCAGGGAGAGTGAGGCACTCCATGGGAGATTCCCCCAAAGTCTTTCACATCATCCCAGGAAAGGTCCAGGCCCTCCCCCAAGACTTTATTTTTTTTTAAATAGAGATCTACAGGGCTACAATAATTCTATTTCAAGGGTACTGACATTTAACTCCAGAACTCTCTTCTAGCATTTACCTCAGTGTCTTGAGAATCACATGCTTGGCTGCTACTTTTTATACTGTGTTCACCAACCGTTAACCTCTAACTGTAGAGCATAAGCTTTCAACCTCTTTACTAGCACATTGTCTTTCCCCAACACACCTCTTCCTCCTCTCAACTCCACAATGTAGTCCTGTAATTTGGGGTTAAGTCAGTTGTCCATGATTACATTGTAATAACTTTGACAGGAATATTTAAAAGCTCCAACATCAATAGACTGTGATTTCATAAACAGTTGTCCTTTAAACATTGAATCATGAATTTAAGTCTTGTAGTCAACATGTTCAACCTTGCCTAACCTAGACCCCCTAAGTTTACTTGACTACCTGATATTTTTCTGTGTAATGATTTTTAAAGCAACATCATTAGTATATGTACAATACAGTTGGAGGAATGCCAGATAAGAAAGACTTTCCCTGCCACAAAGCAGCAATTAAGCACTAGAGTGAGAAACTTTGGGAAGTCAGGCACTCTCCTTTACCAAAGGTCTTTAAAGCAGGACATCTGTTTTAGGCATAGTTCTGTTTGAACAATAGGACTCTGCTGGTGTTTCTTCCTCTTCCTGTCCCCCAGGGGCTGCATTGGAGGCTTTTAGCCCACCTTTTATATGACGATGGGACTCTCGTTACTAAAATGTACAAAAGTTACAACTATTATTTATTTAGAGCTCAATAAGTATCTGTCCCTATGATAGTTGTTTTACATATATTATCTTGTTAATCTTCAGAACAGAACAAGGTAGCATTATTTTACAGATAGAGAAATTAGTTATAGAGAGATCATGAAACTAAGACCTCCAAGGAAGAACTTGAATCTGGACATTGGATGTAACAATGCTCCTTCCTTCTTTATTGTTAATGTTCAGAACAACAACCTACAAAAGTAACAAAAAAGATAAGGTTATCTGTATTTATTATGTGAAAATTCACACCACCACAGTGCTTTATCTATTAGATGAAGCACTCCTTCAACCTTCCTATTCATTTGGAAGTTATTATTTTTATTAGTCTAGTGCATACTTTTCTCTTCACTGTGACCAAATGCCTGGTAAGAAATGATGTGGAGGAAGAAGGATTTATTGGGGATCCTGGTTTAAGAAGGTATCACTATGGCTAGAAATGGCAGTAGGCAGCTCAGACTCCTCAAGTCCTTACCCCCTTGGACAGGAAGCAAAAAAAAACTGGAGGATGGAGTGGGGCTGGGCTAAAACCCTCAAGGCCCACCCCTCAATAGCCTGTTTGATCCAGGTAGGCCCCACCTCTTGAATGTTCCAAAATTGTGCATGGTAGCTGGGTACCAAGTGCTTCAACATATGATCCTGTGGAGTGCATTTCATGTTCAAACCAGAACAGGAAAAACTCTGTTGCTTATTTCTTCTGCATTTTATTCTGTGACAATCTGTCATCTGGTAAGCGGTGTCTTGCATGAGGCTTTTGAAATTTGATGTGACTCGTGTATATTAAGACCAAATACATCTTGATCTATGAAAACTGGCTTAGGATAAAAGTCTCTTTTTCAACATATTATATCAATATAGTAACAACACCATGAAGTTCAAAGGATGCTAGGCCAGAAGACAGAAAAGATGTATTCTTGCCCACCCAGTCTCTTACTGACTATATTCATAAACAGATCATTATGCCCATGTTCTTTTATTGTCAACTGGGGAACAACAATTATTTCAAAATGGCTTTTTTCCCTTGTAATGTTTCAGGACAATTTTTATCTCTAGATGTTGACTCATGGATGGAAAAGGAACTTTATAATTCCCAAGTTTGTTTGTACTATGCTGTAATTTACACAGATCAGTAAGGAAGGGCTGACTGGGTAAACAAGTGGGAGCCATACTTGTGAGTACCACGATACTAAAACAAGAAGACATTTAAAATTCATGATTAAGTGTCTCTTGAAAGTCATTGCTAATCAAGTTACTGAGCTCTAGAGAATCTATGAGATGCTACCACATTGCTTCATTACCCATCTGAATCCATTTCTCTGAGTTACTCTATAGCATTCATCACCAGCATCCTGCGTTATGCCTGCCCCAACAGAAGTTGTTGAAGTGTGTTGATGCTTAGTGTGGAAGTGGAAGATCAGAAAGAGAAGTATTTTCCTAGGCAGAATGGTTTAGTTTAGGAGGTTAAGTGTGTGGTCACAGAACTTCAGACATTTGTGCTCAACACCCAGCTTTTCCTAATAATGGTCCATAAATTCCTTTTGTATCTATGCCAAATTTCCCTCAAAACTTTTAGAGCTGGTATTGGAACTCAGCTTCACATATGCTAGACAAGTATTATGTCACTGAGACACATCTTCTGCGCTTGATTATTCCTCTTTAAGAATTTTGAGTATATGGTGGTACATGCCTGTAATCCCAGCTCTCAGGAGGCAGAGGCAGGAGGATCTCTGTGAGTTCAAGGCCAGTCTAGTCTACAAAGTGAGTTCTAGGACAGTCAAGGCTGTTCAGTAAGTCCCTGTCAAAGCAGGAAAAAGAAATTCTGAATATACTGTACTGAGCTGTTGTGAGGATTAAAAGAGATCATTCCAGTCCCATATCTAGTATAATCATTACCAAAGACTCTGAGGTCTATTAATATCAACCACTGTGATTACTGGAGGGGTGCAACATTAACTCAGCTGTCCTTTTTTTCTCCCTTTCTTTGGGTGCTGTGAATTGAACCCAGGATCTTATACATGCTGAACAAGCAATCTACCACTGAGCTATAATCCCAAATTTATAGAACTTTATATCCTGACTTTTAAAACAATCAACATATAGATTTGATATTGTCCTTTACTTTTTTTTCCTGCACTGAGTATTGAACTTGGGACTTCATTCTTGCCAAGCAAACTCTCTACCACTAAATCACACCCCAGCCCTCCCCAGATTTCTAGTAGAAGTTTCTCTTTCCCTAGAGAATAGCATAATATCCCAAAGAGAAACTATGTAGTCCTGGTGCTTGACTTCATAATCTGTTATCTTTCTGACCCACTTCCATACTCCCAAATAGAACCTATTCTATTAGAGAAGTCATTTTACTCTTGTGTGAAATTGATTACACTTTTGTTTGAAATTCGTTATACTTTGGAGTAGTGTGAGAAGGCTTCTCATTAACTATAACAGAATTGAAAGCCAAGTTTGAAGGTCAAAAAGAAACAGCATAGAGATGTGTCACTGTACACAAAGTGTGTCTAAAGACTTTTTTTGAAAGGTTGTGAAATTGAAGGATATGCCCTGAGGCAACAGGACTCATGTCACCCAGCTGGAAAGTGAAGACACTGAATAATTCCTAAGAAGGGCTGTTTGTTCATGCAAATATTTTGTCCATTTGCTCTTTCATGGGTAATTGCACGGAGTAACAAAAAACACCTACTAGACTTACAGCTTGGCAGCAACAGAAGCTTATGTTTTCTAGAGACAAAATAAGAAGCAGCTTTCCTGGACCATCTCTAAGTCAAAGTAAAATAAAGCATGTTTGGATCCCATGCTTCCCAGTAACTGTGTCCATGGATTAATGCTGTTGAGGTCAAGGTGTCCCAGAATACAGAAAAGGAAGAGGGAGGGGAAAGCATCTATTTCAGCAATGTCTTTTAGAGATGAAGAGAAAAATGCTTTTCTTTTTTCTTTGTCCTCCCTTCTTAGAAAAATAAGGAAACCTTCATTAGCATATAGCTCAGTAATAAAGCAAGTCTGGGTTCAGTGCCCAGTATGACAAAAGAAGAAGGTTACCAAGTTTTAATCTTCCTGATAGTCCACAAAGGGAAAAGACTAAAACATGGGGTTGAGAGCAGGGTTTGAGTTCATTCTGTCTTAGTTTTAATACCAAAATTTAATTTTTACAGGGGAGTTTACATCTTGACAAAACTAAACCATTGAGAAAGTATCTTAATTTTCTTCTTCCTTCTCAGCAAAATGAGAAGTCATTTTATCCTTCACCATGTAACATTATCACTTAATTGGCAAGTGTTTGGAATAAAATAACCATGCAGAAGGGCTACCAAGAAACAGGATGATAAGGTGTCTCTTCATTCCAGACAACATGCAAATGCTATAGAGTCTATGGCATTTATATCTATATATTTATATCTATAGTATTATATATTATTTATATGTTATATCCATAGTATAGATACTTAAACAGATCAGAAATTATGTCAGTATTAAAGAAGAGGATTCATGGAAGGTGTCATGGAGAAAGTAGTATTTAGCTTTGAAAAAAACAAGGAGGAGTGAGTTACACAGAAATAAGGAATAGGGAAGAGAGAGTGACTTCAAGAATCTGCATCTACAAAGAAGGGCAAGAATAGGGAATGCAGGGCAGGGAGACAGCATGGCACATCTAGCAGTAGGACATGCCACACATGGGAATAAGGTCTGAAACAACCAATGGAAAAAAAGATTGAAAAGGTAAGTTAGGGCTGTGCTATGGAGGACTTCTAATATCATGCTAAGATATAGTAATTTATTTTACAAGTTGTTGGTTGTCCTGCTTCCCTGACAACATATCCTTAATAGTAGAGTTCAGTGAAACAACATTTTTAAAGGAAGGATAAAATGAATACAGGAATACAAGGGTTGGTTCAGACAGAGAACCAGTTCTGTATGATACTGTGATGATAGACACATCATATTATGCTCCTGCTAATGTCCAAAGACTTATTTACAGACAGTGCCTAATACAGACATGATTTTAGCTCATAAGAGCATATCCATATTGGCTTATCAGTTGTCACAGGTGTGCCACACTAGCAAGGTGTCTATGTCTCAGAAGGTAACATGCTATATAAGAGCTTTCCCTTTACTTAATTTATAAATAAACCTAAAAAATATTTTTAAATCTGTAAAGCCAGACCTGATAGTGCACACTTATAAAGTCAGTGCTCAGATGGAAGACTAGGAAAATGGTAGAGCATTTGCCTAGCATGTGCAAAGCTCTGGGTTCCATTCCCAAATTGAAAAAGAAGTTAACCAATAAAATGATAAATGACCAGTTTTTCCTGAAACCTACGTGTCTTTGCATCCTTGTTTTCACTTCTTAATGTCTGTACAGAGGTATACCCACTACCTTTAAGTCACTTAATCAGTCACAATAGATGTCATGAGAAACATCCAACTTTAAGGATATTACTATCCAAACAAGACACCTTTGAAATGAAAATAACTAAAATCAAAGGGTAAAGACATAGAGAAATGAAAATTAATCATGCTAGGAAGAGTGGCAAAGTAAATGAAGTGACTTGGGCTAGATCCATGTAGGTGAATTTTGAAGCAAACGACGTAGTTTGATGGGTGCTCCTGCAAATTAGGAGCAAAAAATTCTTTCTAGATGTCACTGAGACCAGGATGTCCTCTAAGTTATCACCAATGCACATTCCTCTGTTTTGGTGTGCAGTGTTTATACTGTAACGCAGATAACTGAAGGTTGTTTGGGTACTTATTATGCAGATATTTGGCATGGAAACCCAAATGTTGCCTAATGAGCCCTCTTGCAGCCACAAAGCACATCCAGAGCCAGGGTCCTTATTTGTATCTACAAGGTGCTTTGTTTCTCTTGAAGATCATAGTTGAACCCCTTCATCTCATGCAGCCTTTATGGGAAAAAAAAAGCCTTAGTTCTATGCATGCTGTGAAAAAACAAGAGAAGCATTCCCTGATTCCCCTATGAGAAAAGTCCATCTTCCAGAACATTTTTTATCAATGAGAGATTACTTGAAAAGATAGAGTTTCTGAGTCAGCCTTCAGTTTGAATTGCCCACACCTACCCAGCCCATGGACCTTAGGCAATTCATGTAACCTGACAGGGCAAGTACTGTCTCATTGATCTATAAAGTGAAGATATTTTAGAACTAATGGAAGAAAAGGTAGGTATGTCTGGTATATGGGAGGTGCTCAGTGACTCTGTTTGTTTCTCACCTTCCCTGCCCCCTCTATTGAAAGTTCACAGCTATTTCCTCCAGCCATCAAGTCATTTAATGTTTAATAGATAAATATTTAATGAGCCTCTATTGTGAGTAAAACCTTTGTCAAATGATGCTAATATGACTACAGCCAAGATAAAAATGTATGAGTTCATTTCTTTGTCACCAGGGTTAACAATTTTGAGTTTACACAGCTCTGGAGCATTTAGAGTAGTGATTGCTTTTCTAGGCATCACTTGGAATGGTGATCTCATTTCAAGTAAACCAAGTCAGACTTAAAATTGCATAAAGACTTACAGTCTATACTAACCAGTGACTCACAGTTCATATTTAGTACTTGGGACCCAAATGGGTCAGAGCTTTGTTTTACTTACTCTGGTAGCAAATCATATGTAGAAAAATGCACATTTGCTGCTCTTCCAGAGGTCCCCGATTCAGTTCATAATTTCCAGTAACTCCAGTTCCAGGGGATCTGGCACAATCTTCTTGCCTCTGCAGGCACTGAGCATGTACATGATACACATACATACATGTAGGCAAACACTAATACACATAAAATAAAAATATATTTTTAAAAAAGATCCAGTCATGGTGACACACACTTTGGATCCCCGCACCTGGAAGGCAAAAGTAGAAAAGAAAAAGAGAGAGAGAGAAGAATCTTAAATACACAAGACTGGGAGTAGGATGGCCCAGTCAGTAAATTGCTTGTAAGCATGAGTTCAGTATCCGGAACCCATATAAAAATACCAGACATACACCGGGCAGTGGTGGCACACGCCTTTAATCCCAGCACTCGGGAGGCAGAGGCAGGCGGATCGCTGTGAGTTCGAGGCCGGGCTGGACCGACAGCCTCCAAAACAATATAGAGAAACCCTGTCTCGTAAAATCAAAAAAAAAAAAAAAAACCAGACATACAAGTACATATAAGTAAATACCAGACATACAAGTATTCCTGGCACTGGGAAGGTGGAGAAAAAAGATCTCTGGTGCTTACCACTAGCCATTCTAGCCTAACTGAACTAGCCATGAGAGACCCAATCTCAAAGGCTGTGAAAAGTATTCCTGAGGATGACACCTCCACGTGCACAGGCATACCACACACACATGCACACAAGAAAACTGCAAATCAGTAACAAAAACAAAAGATCTCAGTCCAAGACAATACACAAAGGCTATTCATAGCTATTTCTAAAAAGAAAACATACAAATGGTCAACAGGTATATGAAAAAGTGTTCAACATCACTAATCCCTGGGGAAAATGCCAATCAAAGCTACAATAAAATGTACTGTTACACACCTGTCAGAATGGCTGGTACATAAAGAGAAGAAACAATGTGAAACAACAGAAACCTTTTTAGTGATGTATGCTGTATACTGTGAAGCCATTATAGAACACGTGGAGATCTCTGAAATCAAAAGTAGAATTTCTATGTGACTAGCAGTCCCACTGCTAGACATATGGCCAGGGAACTAAAACCACTATGTCAAGATTTCTATGCTCCCGCATACATTATGTCACTTTTCACTATAGCCAAAAGATGAAATCAATGTAAAGAATCTAAGACACATAAACAAATAAAAATTAACAACAAAAAACCTTCTGTGGTATATATATACACACATATGCCGAATGTAGACACATATATATACATGCACACACATATACACATACATGTACATGTACACATACACATACACATACATATACTGGAGTAATGTGTGGCCTTTTAAAAGGAAAATCCTGTCCTTTGTAGCAATAGAGATGACCCAAAGAAACATTATGCTAAGGGAAATAAGCCAGAAGCAGGAAAGCAAATTCCATACACTCTTCCTGGTTGCTGAGGACTGGGGAGACTGTACAGAGACTTGATGGACAACAAGATGACTACCGTTAAGAATACTGTATCATATAGCTGAAATTTGCTAAGGAAGCAAATCTTAAGTTTTCTCAACACAGGGACAGTGATAATTCTAAAAAGTGATGGATATGTTAATTAAATTGATGATGGCAAATATTTCACAGTGCATACATATATCAAAACATCATTTAAATATTTTATCAGTTATATCCTAATATAAGTGGAAGCAATTTGAAGTAAGAAAAATAGTCATTACCCAGATCCAGCTGATGACCTGCTGTAGAGGACAATGTGAGCAGAGCTCACACTTAGATGGATTTGTTCCATGTAGCTACACACTGTGGGTGTCTGCTAGTATGCTCAGATAAAGGCCGACTTCCTTCTCACTGTGAAGCCATCTGGATGGTGCTAGGAAGGTCGCAATGCACTCCTCCCTCCCTGGGTAGTCTGAGTGAACTCAGCTCCCTCTCTATGCATCCTTAGAGGACTGCTTTCTTCTCCAGAACTTGACTCATAGTCTATTCTTTTTTCCATTTCAGAAATTACCATGGTTGACACAGAGATGCCATTCTGGCCCACCAACTTTGGAATCAGCTCTGTGGACCTCTCTGTGATGGATGACCACTCCCATTCCTTTGACATCAAGCCCTTTACCACAGTTGACTTCTCCAGCATTTCTGCTCCACACTATGAAGACATTCCATTCACAAGAGCTGACCCAATGGTTGCTGATTACAAATATGACCTGAAACTTCAAGAATACCAAAGTATGTTCACTTTTCAAATGACTAAGACATGCATGAAGACAGCACATGAATATCTGTTCCCAACTGTTTTTCCTTCTTTCCTTCCCCTCTCTCCTCCCTCCTTTTTTTCCTTTCTTGATGCCTTCTTGGGAGCATGTCTAGCATGATTACATTGCCAGTTGTGTCTTAAGCTAAGAGTCCATCCTGTAAACTTTGAATTCTTCCAGATCCGTATTAGTTAATAAGTCACAGTTGTAGGTCAACTCTTATGACTGGTCACCACTAAGTTACTATTACAGTTATATTTTTTTCTGATCTGTAGTTTGTGAATTTACCCCAAAACCAGTTTGGGGCACAAATTTACATTTTTAACACCGTAGCTGATTGATAGATCATCATGCCATTAAGTAAATTACCATCAAACATCAGACTCAAAAAAAAAACCAACAACCCAGAACTGAACTTTCAAGATAAAGTATCATTTCTGTGATGCTGTTTCCTTGATTTTTATCTTGTGGGCTGATGTGCTGGTTTTCCAGAGTCACCCCTGTGTCACTGGCAATCATTACCTGATAATAAGTAAGAACTTCCTGTAATTTCTAGTTGTTTTCCTTAGATAGATAGTATACGTGGTTGTATTTATCTGTGTGGTTCTGGGTTAAAGCCTAATATGGAAATTCAATAGGTCTGAGCTACCAGCAAAGGCAGTACTTGCTTCACATAGGTTTCTCCTGCTCTCTATCAAAGATCACTTCACAAACCACCTTTTGACTCAACCCTGTTGATAACCTGGCACCTCAGGCTGGGCTCATTGGGACATTTTCTCAGCCATGTTCCTTCTGTGTTGCTTTTTCAAAGAAGGTTTAAAACTACTTCTAAAACGCAACATTTCAATGAAACCCATAACAGAATGAGTGCCAGATGCAGCCCATCCTTTTCCAAATAAGCTGCATGGGCTCAAACCCCAAGCAGTGTCTGTGGGGTGTAGGGGGGCAGACTTAATTCCCTTGCTCTTAATTCCCTTCCCAATTTATTTGTGCAGGTGAGGTTCTGTGGTGTTGGGACTTGCCTGAGACGATAAAGTCTTACTTTTTCCTATCTGAGCACCAGTGTGTTAGCATGCTCCCCAGCACCTCTCTTCTGAGATGGTAAAGTTATGACATGAAAATATAAAGGCTACCATGGGAAGCCATGGTGCCTTTTTAGGATTGTTTGTTATGAGATAACTATCTTCTCAAATTTCCCAATGTACAGGTGCAATCAAAGTAGAACCTGCATCCCCACCTTATTATTCTGAAAAGACCCAGCTCTACAACAGGCCTCACGAAGAGCCTTCCAACTCTCTCATGGCCATTGAGTGCCGAGTCTGTGGGGATAAAGCATCAGGCTTCCACTATGGAGTTCATGCTTGCGAAGGATGCAAGGTAAAAATAGATTTTTAAAAATCATCCAATAATTTTCTGAAATTTTGCCTATTCTGTTTCCTGTTGCAAACTCACTGTAAAAAAATCAAGATAAAATTTGGGAGAACTCATTCTTCAAGTAATATAATATTTGAAAATCTAAGAAAAGCTGATAAAATCAGGGTTATTCTGCCCCTTTTCCCCTTCTCCAAAATGACTCTTGAGACACTTATCTAAGTGTATCTTGCAGAATTTTTTAAAAGGACTTGTCCAAGGTGTCACAGCAAGACAGTGAGTGGTGAGCCAGCATCAGAACCTAAATTCCCTGATTTCCCTAGTGTATTTTTCGCCATGTTGTATAATCTTTTATACAAGTAAGGTTTGACAGATTATATATGTGTATCATTTGACTCATAAACTAATGCTATAATATTGAGCACATTTCTACATTGTAACTGTAGAAATTGTGAATCAAAGGCTTGGGGTCACCAGAGTGAGGGCTTCCATGGTAGAGCAGGTACAAGGCCCTGGATTTCATCCTCAGGACTGCAAAAGGAAAAACAAAAGTATGGATTAGTAAAGTTTGTCCTTACCAAGCCCTAAGCTAGTACTGTGTTTCCTTTGCCCCGAGTCAGCCTAAGCCTATGCAATAGGCAAAGAGAAAACTACGCACTATGCACTTCCTTTGTGAAAGAGTATTTTAGGAGGTTAGTGATATGCTGCCCCAGTTATAAGGAAAATACATGAATACATTCATGTTTTATATAGTTTTAAAATAATGTTAACATACTCGGGGATAAAATAATATTTAATTTATCATGTGCCCATAGACTACATTGTTTATCAGTACTGGGGGGTGTGGTAGTGCATGCCTTTAATACTAGCACTCAAGAGTAGAGGCAGGAGCATTTCTGTGAGTTCAAGGCCAGTCTGGTCACCAAACAAAATAAATCATAAATAAATGAAGTAAGTACTGCTTCACTTGAGCTTTTTCTGGGTAATTAAGATGATGAACACTAGGTAGGCATGAGTTAGGACTCCTGAGTTCTAGATAGACAATAGGCCAAAAAGGGAAACTACTTTTTATTAACTTCTTACCCCTAGCAGATATTGTACAAGTGTGTGTGTGTGTGATTATTTAACCACAACCTACAAACATTTTCTCATCTGTAAAACAATGAAATTCAATGACATGATTTCTAAGTGCTTTTTAGTCCAAAAGCAATCTGATGTGTTAGACACAAGCAGGGTCACCTCTGCCACTTTCTCGGTCATAGCCTGCCAGCCACATGAACGTTTTAGCCCTCAGTCACCTCATGTAGAAAATGATTTGATTAGGTTAGCAGCCAAGGTCTTACACATCTCTAAGGTTTGAATTTCAAAATGAGTCCTTGAAATACTCCTGGCAAGAGATGTTCTCATTTAAAACACTGAAGCCCATTCAGGAGCCTGGCATGATGGCACATGCCTGTGATCCCCACTCGCAAGAGGTAGAAGCAGAGGACCGGCAAGATGCCGTGCTTCAAAAAACAGAAACAACAAAATCACTCTGTGATTAAAATAGCTATGAAATTAAATCAATAACCCAAGATCCCTGTATTTAATAAGAGCACACCATTGTATTTAATGAGTAAGGGTTACACAATTTTTTTGAGTTACTGAATTCTGAGCCACATTTATCTGAAGAAACTGCTCAGTTTGGGTCATGCTGGTCATATACACTAATGAGTGTGAACTGTTTGATTGTTCAGACTTCATAGTAATTTATTTCTTCTATGTTGGTAAAAATTGGAACCTACAAGCAAGTAATTTCACCCTAGTCCTAGTCACACATTCATAGGAGTCAACATTGGTAAGGACAGCTGAGAATTGAAAGTCAGACACATTTTCAGTATTAGGTGATAGTCATAAAAGTTATGCCCTGAAGACACTAAAACTCAGAAGACAAAGCAAGCAAAAAAGAAAGAGGAAGAAAATCCAAAAGCCTTCATGTAGTGATCAGGAGTGGGGTAGAAGGGGGCTAGAGGTGTAGCTTAGTGATAAGGCACCTGCCTAACATGGACGAGGCTGAATTCCATCCCCTGCAATGCCAAACAAAACAAGTAGACAAGAAAAACAAGGTGGAAGGTATAGATGGAGAGTAAACAATAAAACTGTCAAAATGCAGGTAAGTCCTTACCTACCATAGACAAAACCAACCGAGCAAAAAACAGTACAAGAAAACTAGGAATATTAAACTGAACTGTCAGAATTTGCAAGCCTCCCAAAACGTAGAAGATGGAATTCCTAAACAAAAATGGAAGAGCTGTGCTTTCCTAGGAAGGGAAAATAGACATGTACACACATTATTTCATTTTTTGAGACAGACTTCAAACTCACAATCTTCCTGTCTCTGCCTACCTTGCTGGGATTGCAGGCCTGTGACACCACCCCTAGCAGGAGACCTGTGCATTCTAAAGATGAAAAAAACATTAATGGGGAAAAAGCATAACGGTGCTTATGTATAATGATGGCATAATGGGACCCACTGGTGTGGGGGAGTACTTAAATTATAATAGAAATGTAAAAATGCTAATGAAACAATGTGATTGGCTTCTTCATGTCTAAGTTCTCAAAGTTAACACAGGGCCGCAGAAGTCCATGAGACTCTTTCAAGGCAGTCACGGGTTTGAAATTATTCCATGGTATTAACACTGTTTATTCATCTTCCCACTCTCATTCTTTCACAAGTACAATTGAAATGTTACAGAAACTACATGACTGGGGGTGATGGCAACACTGGTAGCTAGTGGAATGTTTGCTCATGTACCCTTGCATGTGATTCCTCTGTTGGATGCTGGGACTTGTACTAGTCACTGTTCTATTGCTGTGGAGAGCCACCATGACCATGGCAACTCTTACAAAAGAAAGCATTTAAGTGAGGGCTTGTTTACAGTTTCAGAGGTGTAGTTCATTATCATAACAAGGAACATGGCAGCATACAGGCAGATGTTCAAGCAGTAGCTAAGAGCTACATCCTGATCCATAGGCAGAGAGAGCAAGACTGGATTGGGTATGGGCTTTTAAAACCTCAAAACCCACCCCTAGAAACTCCAACAAAGTTACTCCTAATCCGTCTAATCCTATCCCTGGTGACTAAGCATCCAAACATATGAGCCTGTGGGGGCCATTCTTACATGGACACATAGCCCCGGTTGCTGAAGAGGCTGAGGACGGAGGGTCATTTGAGACCAGAAGTTTGAGACCACTTTGGGAAATACAGAATCTGCCTCAAAAATAAGTTGTTCTGCCAGGCATTGGTGGCGCATGCCTATAATCCCAGCACTCGGGAGGCAGAGGCAGGCAGATCTTTGTGAGTTTGAGGCCAGCCTGGTCTATGGAGTGAGTTCCAGAACAGCCTCCAAAGAAACCCTGTCTCAAAAAACAAAAAAAAAAAGTTGTTCTCAGTTTTAATTTCTTGTCTAACAAATATCTGTAAATGAAGCCTACATAAATAAAAGCTCTTTAAAGTCATCACAATAATTTAAAAGTTAAAGAGTCCTGAGACTCAAAAGTTTGATACCACTTATTATAGGCCATGGGACCTGAAGAAGCACAGCTTAAGCCCCAAACTGCTACCTCATTCCCAATACATTTAGCCAATGGCTGTCAGTAACAAACATGTCCTCTCAGTTTATCACCAGTGCCCACGAGAACTGAGAGTGAAATTAGCAAATGTTTTGTCTCACCTGTACATTGCTTAAAATGTACTTTGGCAATTTAATATTTGCCATTTCCATCAGGTATGGGGTACTCCCATAATTAAAATTCAGTTGCCCATAAAGCTTGTGAACTCATTTATAGATCATAAGGAATATTGTGTAAGATAACTGTTGTGGAATCTTCTCAAACACAGTTAGGATGCCAGTGGGCAAGCTCATATTTGTGATCCCTGTCAAGATTCAAACAGAACAGAGCAAATGATTGGAGTTAATAAAAGTGCAAGAGTGTCAGGTTCTTGGTGTGTTGCTATTACAGACTTACACATAATAAAGCAAATTCCTTCTGAGAGGTTATACATGGCTTAGAACTCAAAAAACTATCATCCACTGCTTGCAAATACATATGGTTTTGGTTTTGCTTTCTTAAGTGTCATCATTATTTTAGTCCCTTCTTCATTCATAAAATGAAAATACCTGAAGCTTCAAACATAAAGAATGTTAGCCCATGGTTCTGGCCTCAGGTTGAGAGTCCACAACTAGTGATTACTTTCTTGATGCAGAACTGTAAAGTAGTATAGGACTTTATACGGTGAGAGACAGGAAGTAAGTGTGTGTGTGTGTGTGTGTGTGTGTGTGCGCGTGTGTGTGTGTCATTTAGTCTCTCTCTCTCTTATAAAGTATTCAATCACAGACTCCACCCTAAGGGCCTTATCTAATCTTAATCACTGTTCAAAGGCCCCACCCCCAGCTTCTAACAGTCAGATTAAGTTCCACCCTCTTCCACTTCACATAAAGATTAAAACTTAATACTTGAACCTTGGGAGATACACTCAAACCAGAGCAATCATACTTTGTAATCACTTCTGAAAGATCGTTTAGAACCAAGACTTACCTAAAGCTCTGAGTAAATACAATCTGCACTACAGCACAATGAACCCGACTACTGTGTTGGGCCTGGTCTTGTGTAAATGGTTTGGCTATATTCCTGCCTGCCAAGCGTAACGCAATAACTCACCTCTTATGATTGGAGGACTCCATGAGAAGGCTTCATGCAATCCCAGCACAGAACTTTTAATCTCTTGGTAAAATCAATAACATGCTAAGGACTCAGCTTGTTGTACATGAAATTTTGTTAAAAATAGAAGAGCAGTGGAGCTGGGCTTAAGAGCACTTGCTGTTCTTCCAGAGGGCTCAGGTTCAATTCCTAGCACCCACATGGCAATCTAGAACTCCAATCTCTGTAGTCTGACTCCCTCTTCTGGATTCTGTGAGAACTGCATGCACAGGGTGTAAGAACATATGTGCAAGCAAAACACCCTCACACATAAAATAAAAACAAAGGTGAAAATGAGTAAAATAATTGGGCCATTAACATGGCTCAACAGGTAAAGGTACTTGCTGAACAAATCTGATCACCTGAGTTATATGCCCAGAAACTACTTAACGGTGGAAGGAGAAAATCAGTTCCACAGAATAGTTATCTGACCTCCACATACACATATCATGGCATGTAGGTACCCTTCTCCCTGCAATAATAGTAATAATAATAATAATAATAGTTAAATAAAACAATTAAAAGAAAGCTGGGAAAATATTTAAAAGCAAGACATAAACAAAATCCAGAGTCATTTTCTCACAGGCAAAGAGGAAGACATAATCAATGTATACACAAGAGCAGCTTCTAAAACAGTGACCTACAAACTTCATCACACTTTCACTGCATGGTAATCCAAAGAGTTAACTGGAAAAGAATAAGAAAAGTAAAAAATGCCAACTGAAAATACGCATTGTTTTATAGACCTTAAAATACTAAAGAGTAATATTGGAGTGTTTGCTTATAAGTGCTATGAAGAAGTGTTGGAAAAGTCAGCTTCATTCTTCAGGTCAGTAAATAAATTTGCAGAAAAATACTAAGTGATATTTTATATTTTCCTCTTTTTTCTTGAAAGAGTTAAATGACAAAGACAATTGCTTATCATTAATTTAAAGAGGAATAACAGTAGAAGCAAGTTCTTAGGTATATATTCTGTATATATTCAGATTAAGAATTTATATACAGGGTTGGGTATAGTGGTACAAACCATTAGTCCCAGCACTCAGGAGGCAGAGGTAGGCACATCTCTACGAGTTCAAGGCTACCCTGGTCTACAGGACAGCCAAGGCTATACAATGAGACTTTATCTCAAAAAAATTATTTGTATCTGTCTAAAATGCATAAATGATATCCAGGAAGATTATTCTTTAATGTTGAAGTACTCCAAACCAACTCCACATGATTCATTTTTGGTATATATCATATGAAAAAAGCTAAGTTTTTTATTATTATGGCAATCAAAATTCCTCATCAGTATGAATCAGGAGGAGTGGCTTTACACATTAACTTGCTGCTAATCATAGCAATGGCATAGCCACAGTCCTTGGGACCCACCCTGTAAAAGGCAAGAAGTTTCTATTACCTCAGATTCAACATGGAACATACTCTTAGGGATACTGCTAATATCACAAGGAGTAACAGAAATTTCAAAACAACATCAAAGACAAAACAAGTCAACAATAGAGCATCTCCTGGGGAGATGCTCACAGAGCTGGAAAGGTGCTGTGCTGCCATGGTTGCATCCAACAAGTGAGAAGCGCTGAGTTTGGGATTTTAAATGGAGCCAGGATTCTCAAAGACATTATGATATCATAAGTCAATGGTACCTGGACTTCCAGAAGAAACATCTTCAATTTCTCTTTGAAGGAAAGAGTTCCCAATTTAGACTTTATAGGATTTTCACAATTTATTATCGATAACTTCAAAATAAAATATCAGAAACCACATACAAAAGCAATCATTTTGAATGTCATCCATCAGAAAAAGAAAGGAAAAGAAAGAAGAAAAACTACTATTGGCACCATCTACCTGTCTCCCAAAAGCAGGTATTGGGGTGGCCTGATATAGGATATAGAGCAGATAAAAACTTGTTTCAAAAGGGGGATGGAACCAAAGCAAGGAACCAGCCAAACAGACCCCTGGACACAGAGGGAAAGATGGCATCCAAATTGCTAAGAATAAGGATAGCAGTGTTCATCCTAGGGTTGGCTAGATTTTGAAGGCTCATTTAGTTCTCAGAGCTGGTTGGTAGTGTTGTTGAGGGTTAAAAATATGTGCTTGTACTACTAAATATCAGAGTAAATTCAGAAAAGTCTTCACTAGTAGACTTTGGTGAGAAATATTTGTTTTTACTTCCATCAGTACAACAGGGTTTTTATGTGGCCTATTTGATTGTTGTTCTGATTTTCACATATACAGTAGAAAATAGTAATAAATAGGGACAAGAACATGAAAAACACAAAAGAGTAGTTCAGAACCACAAAAGCCAGCACAAGGAATAACATTTGTCTAATTAGAATCCACAGACTGATGAGCAAGGGAAACCCATATTCAGAAAACATAACAAGACAATAAGAAAATGATAATCTATATCTACACACACAGAGTGCTAGGGAGAAAGAGAATATGTAAAAGCAACCAGTGAGACAGAAAGATTGCCACCAAAATCAGTTGACAAGATGCTTCCCACAGTAACAATGGATACACAAACACAACAGGATTCAAAGAGTTAGAGGGTGTGCCTGTCTGTCATCTCTCAAGAACAGAAGTTAAGTGAAATGTTTATAGGTTTTTACAAATCACTGAAAAATGCATTTCAGCATAAAGCCAGAGAGAAGATACATATGTTACAGACATCAAATGAACATCTAAAACATATAAAGAATGTCTAATGTTCAATTTTAGACAAGATACCCCATTACAAACTTGGAAATGAAAAGTCAGGGAAATATATGTTGATATCACACTTACATTTTACACATAATAGATTCTCAATGAAATCTGACAACTGGGCATGGTGTCATAGACCTGTAGTCACAGGTGCAAGGGAAGGTTTGAGGAGGGCGGCAAACATAAGGAAGCCTGACTATGCCAAGTGGTAATGAGACATTCAAATTTTCATAATAGTTTAGACGTCTATAAAAATACATCCATTTTGGAAAATAATCTTGTGTTATCTCATAAAATACATCATTTGCATATCATATAGAAATTCTGGCTAAAGATAACCCTTGCATATATGTAAATAAATTGTGTGCAGTGAACTGAGCATGATGACACATGCCTGTAATTCAGATGGCTGGGGTAGGAGGACTGCTGGATATTTGAGCCAGCTTTAGCTACATAGCAAGACCTTGCCTCAATAAGTAAATAAAACTATGGTAATGCTTATAGAAGTGGAAGTGCAATTATAATAGCAAACATTGGTAATTCAAACAGCTGTGAGTAGATTAATAAGTTGTAGCAAACTCAGAGAATGATCAAAAGGAAATAAAATCACATTTGAGATTTTAATGAAGTACGTTGTAGGCTCTGTCCAGTGGTAAAGAGACAACTCTGCCCCTGTGGAACTCACAATTTTAAGTGGGGAGTGAGGAAGGGGCAGAGAAAAAACATTTAGGCATGCATGTTAAGCATTTAATCCCTTAGGTAGGTGATTTCTGTGATATGTTAGAAAGTCACAAGTACTACTAGAAACAAGACAAAATAAAGTGTAAGGAGACTGAGTTCCAGAAGTGAGGCACATACAGGAACAGGACAACAGCATCAAATTAGAGATGAGGCTGATTGAGAAGGTAAGATGTGACCAAAGTTTATAATGAAGGAAATGCACACACACACACACACACACACACACACACACACACACACACACACACACATATATATATATATACATATATATATATATAATTCCCAAGCTTAGAATACAAAATCCACAAGGTCCCAAAATTTTTGAGTGCCAACATAATGTCATTTGGAAAATTCCATGGCTGACCTCATTGAGGAGGTTGCAGTCAAAATGGGAGTTCACTAAAAAATACTGTATAAAGGTATTTTTCAGCTACTCATGGAAGCACACACCTAAAACCTCAGACATAGAAGAGCAAATCAGTAGAAACCCAAGTTCAAAGTCAGCCTGGGCTACATAGTGAGAATATTGTCTTTAAAAATCCAAAGGCTTGGGGAAGGGGTTGGGAAAAGATTGAATGGGGGGCAGGAGAGGAGGGGAGGGAGAGGGAGCTAGGATTGACATGTGAAGCAAATTTGTTTCTAATTTAAATTAAATTTTAAAAAATGAATTTAAAAAATCCAAAGGCTCAGTAGCTCAGAGATAGCTTGCCTAGCTTATACAATGCCTTAGGTTGGTCCCTATTACTACCTTCTGTATATAAACTGTATATGAACTGGTCATAGTGGCATCTGCCTTGCAATCACAGTACTTGGGAGACTAGGGCAAGAATATCCTAAGTTTGAAGACAACCTGGGCTACATAATGAACCCCTTTCTCGGAAAGAGGAGGCTGTGAATCAGTGGTAGAGTGTTTTCTTTTTTGTTTTTTGTTTTGTTTTTGTTTTTTTCTTTCTTTTTATTATTATTTTAATTTTAAATAGCTTGTTTTATATGTCAATCCCAGTTCCCTCTCCCTCCTCTCCTCCCGCACCCCACACCATCCCCCCCAGCCTCCCACCCTATTGCCATTTCCTTCCACATAGGGAATATCTAGAGTCTGTCATTTCACTCAGGGTAGGGTCCAGGCACTCCCCTAAGAGTCCAGGCTGAGAGAGCATCCCTCTTTGTGTTATGGACACACGATGTCCAGTTGTGGTGGCACACACCGGTAGGATTTGCTGAAGGAGGTAGAGTGCTTTCCTAGCATGCACAGGGACCTGAGTTGGAGTCCCAGCACAGGAGAAGAGGTGAGGGAGAGCACAGATTCAACATTTACAGACTCGGATCCATACGTTCCCCTAAGACCAAGGTAACTTACTCTGTGTATGCAACTATTCTACAGAATTATTTTTAATCTGAAATCTAAAGTGTTTATGCTCCCAAGTATTTCAGATAATGGAATACTATGCCTGTATTTAGAGAAAGAGCTAGCCATTTGAGGGAAAGAAAGAGATCAGTAACTTCAAGAAGAAGAAGAAAAAAAGTCAAGATAACTCCATGAATTTTGGCTTGAGAAACAGCATGGAGCTGCCTCAGCTGGGTTGGGAAAGCCACTCAGTATAAGTAAAGGAGCTTATAGGGATAGCCAGGATTTCATTTGTGGACACTGGGTTGAAGGGCTATTGAACTTTCCAGTAAGGATGTCGAGCAAGCAGTAGAAGGTGTCTATTTGTTTAGTGCTCAAGATGTAATACTAAAGTCAAGGAGGTATCTCACTGGTAACATACACAAAAGCTCTAAGGAGGTGGATTTGAGAGAGTTAAAATTCATGGCAAAACAGAGCCAATATTAATTTAGTATTTAGTTTTAGTTTTTAGTTTTAGTATTTAGTTAAATTTATTTTTATATTGTTGTTTGTATGTGATGTTTGAGTATAAGCATGCACATGTGCCACAATGCTCATGTAGAGGTCAAAGGACAACCTTCAAGGGACCATATGCTTCTTCCAACACGGACTCCAGGGATCAAACTTGAGTTGTTAGTTTTACATAGTAATTTTACCTGCTAAACCATCTTGCACACCCAATTCTGAATTGTCTATACCTAGCAGAACCAGATGAATTTGAGAGAAATGAGTTTCATGAAGATGAACATAATTAGAAATAAAAGAAAAATATGTGCATCATACACACACACACACACACACACACACACACTGGAGCTACAAGACATTTCCAATTAAATTTTCTGCAGTTCCATCCAAAATATGTAGTTAATTCATATAAGCACTCTGTTAGCCCCAGAAGGATATATTTGCATTTTGAAGTAGCAGATTTTCTGAGGATTTCCCAATTGCTTCTCATATTATTTCCTGCTATCTCTTTCTGCTTGCAAGCTACAATGGTGGAGGATCTTTCAACTACATTAAAAAAAACAAATTCTGCAGGAAATTGCAACATGGAGAATTCCAAAAAGTTATCCACATGTGGACTTTTATTGGCCCTAATCTTACTTCAGAAGGAAATGACTATAACTTTGCCAAGCTGCTTAGCACAATTATGAAACCTGGGGCATGCTGCTGGAATGATTTGCTGAGAGACTGGACTGATTACATGGTGTTTTATATGCATTACATTAAAATCAGAGCACTTCTTAAAGCATGCTGAAAACTAAATGTAGAGCCAAGGTACACTGACTGACTGCATGACATCACTGGGATGTGCTCAGTGTCTAAGAGGTGAAAAAGGACCCTAGAGAATCCTCGTGTTCTTTGGTTTACAGCAAGGACCAGTAAGCCACAGACAGCCACTTGTACAGGGCCCCATGGTAGAACTGTGTCACAAACCCACCTTTTGTTTTATGAATACATATATAAGCTTATGTATGTGCACAGTCGTGCATATTTATAGGGTACAAGTGCATATGTTTGTGCATACATTTGAATGATGGAGGACAATCTCAGGTATCATCCTTATGAATCCTGTCAATAATATTTGAGATAGGGTCTCCCACTATCTTACCAATTAGACTGAATTGCCTGGTCAATGGGCCTCAGGGTTCCTCTGGTCTCTGCCTTCCAGGCCTGGGATAGCAAGCACACATCACATGATGCCCAGTGTCTTTACAAAGGGTCCTGGGGATTGAACTAAGTCCCTCAGTCTTGCAAGGCAAGCACCTTCCTGATTGAGCTGTCTTCCCAGGCCAAATCCACTAGTCCTGACATCCAAATCAGTGAGTGTGTCTTTATCCACAGGTTGCTGCTTCCATGTGTCACATAGACTTAAATTTGTTTATTTTCCATATCCCTTTGCAGGGTTTTTTCCGAAGAACCATCCGATTGAAGCTTATTTATGATAGGTGTGATCTTAACTGCCGGATCCACAAAAAAAGTAGAAATAAATGTCAGTACTGTCGGTTTCAGAAGTGCCTCGCTGTGGGGATGTCTCACAATGGTAAGTGGACACTGAGAACCATGTATACTCTTTGTCACTCTCATGGTCAGTGCTAGGTCCAGGTCAGTAGGCATTAGGACAACTAATGGAAATGGGTACACTTCTTCTATAAAAAGGCAGTGCTTCTAATTCATCCTGATGAGAGCTTCTTCATGTAGGCCAGCTTTTAAATAAAACCCTCTGTTTGGCTGCATCAACTGGAGAAAATACTTAAACTTGGGGAGAGAATCTATGGAAAACTGTAATATTTAAACACAGATGTAATTATAATCATGGTTTTTATGTTGCTTTGAAGTTTGGTTTTTTTTTGGGTTTTTTTTTTTTGGTTTTTTTTTTCAAGACAGGGTTTCTCTGTGGCTTTGGAGGCTGTCCTGGAACTCACTTGGTAGTCCAGGCTGGTCTCGAACTCACAGAGATCCACCTGGCTCTGCCTCCCGAGTGCTGGGATTAAAGGCGTGTACCACCAACACCCGGTGTTGCTTTGAAGTTTTTTAAAAACAGTTTTAAAGCTAAGTTATACTAATATGCATTGGTCATTTCTTCCCACTTTAAAAAAAATACTGAGTGTCTCTGAGAGTATTAGGATTAATTATCATATTAGAATTTGGGCTCATGTGTTTTCTTGTTGTTCTTTACCATGAAAAGATGAGTACAGCACTATCCTTGACTTCAGAGAACACAGAGACTTATAGAAGAAAGTCACAAATACTTTCAATTCCCACATCACACATTTTAAACCACAATTTAAATTCAAACTTACAGTGTGTAGCCATGTGAAGGAGCATTTGTATAGTACATATGAAATCCTGGGGTTTCATCCCCAGCATTAAGAAAAAAATGACTTTGTTGACTTCAGAAACATAGTAGAGAAGACCCATGTGTTCATGAGCTGTAATACTCACTCATAATACTCACTCGTAATAATCACAGAAGATTTATGCCTGTTAAAAACAAATTTTTCATTACCATTTGGTTCAGATCGGTTGACTGCTCCACAAAACTAATTTTAGCTGTAACTTAATAATGATATGTTTGTCGAGTCTTATTAGTCAGTTTTTTTAAAAAATTCCTATGGCTTCAAGAACTAATATATACTAAAGTTATCAAATGAAGTCTGAAGTTTTATTTCATTTGATATCCAATTTTTCCTCCCTTCCTCCATCCCTGTCTCCCTCCTTCCTTCCTCCCTCCTCTTTTCTTTCTCTTATGCAGGAGATCATACATACTAAATATGCACTTCATCACTGAGCTACACCCCAGCTCCGATCTTTATTTTCTTTTGCTTTCATCTCTTGAAAAACTGATCTGGTAAGAAGATAATCTTTGAACTTGTTGTTCATCTGTGTGGACTCTACTATATCTGTAGAGATTAAATTTGTGTCCCATAATGAAGATGTTTGTGTTTCACAGTGGGAACTATCAAGATGCTTGTCAATGATCAATTGGTTGACACTCTATCCTTTGAAAGCAGTAAAAGCTTTAGTTGTTATAATGGGCCAGTTCCTTTAAAAGCAAGAGTATATTATGAATAGAGCTATCAACAGCACTGGACAGGAAGGGAATTTGGTCCAACTTCCCTCAACATTTGACCACATCTGCTTTGTAGCAGTGTACAACTGCAGTCATTGATTGCAAAATAATTTGCTGGTTTAAGTCCATCAATTTTCTTTTTATTTCAAACCTCATAAAACATACAAGCAAATGTTTAAGCCAAGAGCTTTATTTTAGTTGATGCAATCAAGTTGCAGCAAACTTATTTCATCTTTATGAAGAAATCATTGACTTTGAGGTCATTATCATCAAGATAGTCTCAGAAAGCATGCCAATACTGCTTTTAATGTTATTTAGGTTTTGTCTATTTAAAAAATTGTCATTTATCACATTCATATGTAATATAGTTCTTAGTACTTACAGGCAATACAACATTGATGTAAAATATATTTCCTGTGATTTACAAGCAAGCACACCTCACATGAAATGTATCTTCAATTGTTTAGCATTTGAAGGTAAATAATATTTAAACTATATGCAGGGAGTGAAATTCAGTACAGATCTCAGCATGCACAAGACCCCAAAATTCATTCCCAATACCCTTCTTCCCAAAAATTGAACTTATATAATATGGATAGTATAATTTTCTCCACCCAGAAAAATCAAAGAAAGCTATCATGCCCTTGATAATAAAGTCATCATTTGGCTTTATTTAAACAGTTGACTTGCACTCAGGAAGCAGAGACAGGCTGATCTCTGAATTTGAGTTCAGCTAGATCTACATAGGAAATTCTAGGCCAGCATGGCAACATAGTGAGATACTGTCTCAAAAACAAATAAGCAAGTAAACAAAAAAAGTCCATTTCACTTATTCTATCTAGAGGGGACCAATTTGAACAGTGTGTTCGGTTTGTTCTTGCAAAAGCAAGGACCAGTAGTAATTAAATACTATGATGCCAGAGACCTAAGCAGCTCAACCATTAAAGGACTTAAATGTGACTAACAAAACTCTTTCTCAGAGGCTTTCAGAGAAGTATGCTTGCTGAACAATAAACAACCATATAGTCCGTATATGGGAAGAGAATCTGCCGTGGGCTTTAATCAAGTCCTGATGAGAAAACATTTCTAAATACAACATTTTCTGTGTGGTTGTGGTCATACTAGTCAATGTGAGCTAACAGAATGAGGCTTCCATCCACATAAGATGCCTTTTTAAGTCACCAGAGGAGATATCCTATGCATTCTACCTGAATATCAGCATGGAGCTGTTTTCAGGGTACATAAGAATGAACATTCCCCACAGCCAACCTGCCCCAATATGTGTTGCTTTATTTTTAATTTTTATTTTATCTTTTTTGTTTGGAGACAATGTGTAGATGGAGTTTTCTGTCCCATCAGCCAGCTCCCAAAAAACCATGGTGAGATTTATTATTAATTGTAAATGTTTGACCAACAGCTTAGGCTTGTTTTTAGCTAGCTCATTCAACTTAAATTAACCATTTTCTATTTATTTACTTGCTACCACATGGCTCATGGTTTTTACATCATTTTGTACACATCCTGCTTTCTCTACATTTGGCTCAAGATTCCTCAGACTCTTCCCTTCTTCTTCCCAGTGTCCTCCTAGTCTTCCTGCCTAGCTATAGACCAGTCAGCTCTTTATTAACTAATGAAAGTAATACATATTCACAGTGTACAAAGATTGTTCCACAGCAACAAAGTCTCACCATGTAGTCCAGTTTGACCTGGATCTCACTATCCTCTTGTCTCATCTTCCCACATGTAGGCATGTGTCACCACACCCAAATTCTATGTAACTTTCTTTCTATTCTTTACCTCTGTTTAACCCACTTAATGTGTTTGGATTCTTTAATAGCAATGTCCTTGTTGTTTTGAAGGGAGATTCTGCAGTGACCTTCAAGGAACCTAAAGGCCAAGGAGAATAATTCCAAAAGTCATCAAAACCAATAATTACTAAGTCCTTTCAGAGTTGACAATTACCTTGTTATTTATAATGAAAAACATAATTCATTGACTTGCACTTCACTTTTCAGCCAGCTAATTCATACATTTTACTAGACAATGTTAGAGTCTCCCAAAAACATGTTAGCATCTGTATGTCAGTTACCTGAATCTGAAGTTTCCATCTATATTTTTTGTGCCATAAAGACATAATTTATGTGCCTGAAACAAGTCTGTGTGTGTTGTCAGCTGCTCATCGGTTTAAGGCACTTAGCATAATGGTTGTATGATGATTCAAGACTAGAGTAAAAAGCTAAAGCAGTCATCCTAAAAAAGTACATATGGTCCATTTTAATTGTCTGTCATTAAAGGTTGATGAGCCGGGGGGGTACACATTTGTAACTCCAGACCCAAGAAGCTGAGGCAGAAGGATTGCCATGAGTTGAAACACAGCCTCGGCTACAGAGTGAAACCCTGTCTCAAAATAAACAAACAAGAAAAAAAAAACAACCAAACTAAAAAGAGTTTTAGCTCATAGCTTTGGGGGCCCTAATCTATGATTATTTGGCCCTGTTGCCTGTAGTAAAACAGCCTATCCTTGAGAGATCGAAAAACAGAAGAGCTGAGGTAACACAGTCCCCTCCAAAGAAGGGGACCTTGAGGACCTGGAGACTTCCCACTTCCCAAGGGCAGTCACACTTGAACACTTGGGTCTTTGAGAGACACTAGAAACCCTGATGACAGCCTATGGCTGAGGCTCCTCAGGTAGAACTTGCAGTTCTGCCATGCCACAGACTAGATGCTGCTGAAGGACACACCTTTAGAAACCTCCTTGCTAGAAACAAAGTTGCTTCTCAAATGCCCGTCTCCAGCATGGACTAGAAATACACTAGAGATTTTCCTGTAAATAATAGAGAGAAGCATGTTTCCCAATTATTTTTATCATTTAATAATCCATCATTTTCTGGACGATAAGCCGCCCCACAGATTGCTTAGACATCTTTTGCATCATTAGACACAGTCAATTTGATGCCCTGTCTAAAGCACTCAGAATTGAGTGCTGGCACATATGAGCCTAGCTCCCAGGGTACACAGAGGGACACATAACTTGTGAGGTAACTGCTGTTCATGTAGGAAGCTGGCTCGACCATTGAGAAAAATGCCTTCAAGGCTTTAGTTGCTTCTTCAGTCAAATGGGCACTTGCACATATTTCTTTACCTTTTAAAACCATAATTTCTATTGGAAAGACCTGCTATCACATCCCAAGTATTTACCATATTTAAAATATACCTTCATTTTTAGTAAAAACAATTTAGTCATAAAGCATTTTGAAGAGTGAATGTTTCTTATTCAGAACTACTTTTTACATATAAACTAATAACTAGGTTTAGGGTAAATACATTTTTTAAAATAGTTTGAAGTAGAAAAGAATTGGCTGGTGCTACTAATGAGTCATCTGGTCAGGTTTTCCCTATAACATTGAAATTTGATAGTAATATTTTGAGCATGTTAAAAGTTAGTGAAAGCTTTGTTGATCAGGATGTCCTATGATACAAATGATGTGGGAGTTTTCCTTCTATTGAAGATAAAAAGCTGACAACTTAAAAAATAGTTTCTCCGTAGTTTCATAAAAATATGAAGAAAAAAAGTGGTTTCACAATTTTTTGTGGCATTCAGCATGTCTGAAGCAGTTGTCCCAATGCCTGGCAAACAGTAGCCGTGGCATGTAGCATGAAAGCCTAAATGACAGATTTAAGCTTTATTCCTCAAAAAAAAAATCCTTACTATAGTTTAGATCTGAAGTGACCCCCAAGGCCTAGTGTTGAAGGCTTACTTGCCAGTGCCTGGTACTATTGGAGGTGTTGGAGCCTAGTGAGACCATTGAGGTGTGCCCTTGAAGGGGATGTAAGGACCCGGCCCATTCTCCTCCCTTTGCTTCCTGGCAACCATGAGGTGAACAGGCCTTTTCTGACACACATGTCCATCATAATGTGCTCTATCACTGCACGCAAAAAACAAGAGCAATCAACCACTGTCACCTTTGTAGTGTGAAGGAAAAAGTGACAGTCCCAATACACAAAGTACCTATGTTAATGAGTCTGTAATATTCATGATCTTTCTCTAGGGGCCATGCCTCTTCTCCCACCCTGTCCCCTTGCCACTTCAAGCAAACTGTGTCTTCCCATTCCTGGAAACAGTCTCTGTGCTTACAAACACTATTGCCTCTGGATCCTGACCCTCTGTCCCCATCAGAATCCTACCTGACATTCAAGGCCCTATTGAAATGTCTTTTCCTGAAGACTTCTCTGATTCCTTGTGCTTGTTCTTCAAAGAGGTTTGTATCTTCCCATATTCTGCTAAGACAAACAAGCACATACATACATACATACACACACAGAGAGAGAGACAGACAGACAGACAGACAGACAGACAGACATATACACACACATACAGGCAAACACACACAGAGAAACAGACAGACACATACATACACACACACACAAAGAGAGAGAGATACACACATATACACATATACAAACAAATACACAGAGAGAGAGACAGACAGACAGACAGACACATACACAGAGAGGGAGAGAGAGATACAGACATACACACATACAAACAAACACACACACACAGAGACAGACATATATATATACACACACACACACAGAGAGAAAGAGATACAGACATACACACACACACACACACACACACACACACACACACACACCACATGAGATGAAAAGAGATTGTTTATTGGCAGTAATACCACTAGTAGCTATGTCTTCTGTGATTTACATGCAACAAACATATACAAATGGAAAACCTGACCCGGAGACAAATCTTTAGAGCGAGTTCCAGGACAGCCTCCAAAACAATACAGAGAAACCCTGTCTCGAAAAACCAAAAAAAAAAAAAAAAAAAAAGCCTGCTATGTGCTATGGCTACAAACTAATCCTTTAAAAATTGAAAGAAAAATATCTTTTTAAAATAGGATCCAACTTTATTCTTCTGTTTTACTTGATATGTTATCTTGAAAGTCCACTTTAATATGCTTTTGTAGTTAAATAAAATCTGACCTTAATGTACTTACAATTAGATAAGTATTTTGAAAATGTTAGTTTACTATGTTTTAGCATGATACTCAAATCCAGAAAACAAGATACTAATTATTCCACATGCTTAAAATTTATTGTTCAATAATATCTGTGCTAAATATGAAGTGATACATTTGTCATGTGCTATTAGTATATAGTAATTACATCTTGTATACACTAATTTGTCTTTTAAGATATTAATGAGATTTCTCAGACCTAGTCGTCCTGAAGGCACCTACCAGTTCTTCTCATACTGATGATTTTTTAAACTAAGATACATTTCTCTAGATGATTCATTTTTTCCTTTTCTTTCTTTCTTTCTTTTTTTTTTTTTTTTTTTTTTTTGATGCCAGGGATCAGACCCTCTAAGCACATGCACTACCACTGGGCCATAACAACCTGCCCTCTGTAGGTGACTATCCCAAACATAAAATTGATGTTGCTATATGTGACAAGCATTACAACAGGCAGAATTCACCTGTTTTATTTTGTAAAGTCTCAAAGCAAAGTATCTTCCCAGGTCCTGTGAGTGTGATGTGATTAGATCTTTGTAGTGTTTTAGAACTAACTATAGAGATAAGAAGGAATCTCAAGACATCTTTTCCTAGGTCCTCTTCTGTAAATACAGAAATTAGGGACCATAGGTGTTACATAATTTTCTGTAAACCATACAGCTGCTTTATCACAGAGAAGAAATCAGAAAGTTGACTTCCTGGAAGCAGTGATGGTAGTGTTAGTTCTACTGCCTTCCAAGAGACCAGACCACTCTCTTCTCTCAGTGACTCAGAGAACATTTTCCTTTTGTCTTTGGAAATTAACCATCACTGATATCTGGTCCCCAATGTATAATGGCCATCTTTGTTTCTGAGCTTTAACTTCAGCCTTCTAGGAAACAACTGCACAACTTCCCTGTCTTCCTTTGATTCTCCACTTACAGGGTGGGAACTGGGCTAGTAATTTGGTTCCCTGGTTGAACACTGGCCTAGCATGTACCAGGCCCTGGGTTCCATCCTTCTCACATCTTAAAAATAAGTTTTTAAAAAAATACTAAAATAAAAAAAACACCAATCCCTAACAACTTTAAAAAAAACTAAGAGACCAGCAGATTAACTAGATGTTGAGGTTTGCTGCTTTATCTTTATCTGCTGTGGGGAGCAGTGGCTGCCAATCTGACCTATAACACACAGAAAGCACAGCCCCACACCACTTCATCCCCAACAATAAAAGCCATGATAGGAAACATGGGCTTGCACAGGTACCTTTGCTCAATACTCACCTGATGTGGGTGTAGCTGGAATTACCTGGACTCCAAATAAATGAATGTAACCAGCATTCCCCCCTTTAAAAAACAAAAATTCCAGGTATGGAAACACACACCTATAATCTCAGCACCTGGTACATAGCAAGTTCAAGGCTAGCCTGAGCTGTATGAATCTTTGTCTTGTATAAAGAAACAAATAAAATGTTTCTCTACTTCAGATCTGTCATATGCAGATTTAGTACCACCAAACAGGACCTAGTCTCTTCCTTTGTCAAGCCCCTGATGTGTAAAAATGATAAGTCCACTTGTGGATCAAGTTATGCCTTATAACAGTGTTATTTGGCAATATAGACAATTTCTTCATGAGATTTAGCCTTTTTTGAAAACTTCAACTTATGAAAATATGCATTTGTTCAGATTCTAGCAGGGCACTACCTTAATGTCTCCTAACTGAAGTGATAAAATACATCTTTAGGCATGTTAATGTCCAGGAATGTTTATAGTTCCTTGTCTATAAAATTGTAATCATAGGAGCAGCTGGAGAGATGGCTCAGTGGTTAAGAGCACTTGCTGCTCTTGCAGAGGACACAGGTTTGACTCCCAGCACCCACATGGTGACTCACAAGGGTCAATAACTTTAGTTCCAAGGGATTCTATGCCGTCCTCTGGCCTCATAGGATTTCACACACATGGTGCAAAGATATATGTGCAAGCAAAATACTTTTAAACATTAAAAATAAATCTTTTTGTAAAAATTTAACCAGAGAGCCAGTGAGATAGCTCAGCAGATAAAGGAGCTGGCCACTAACCTGAGTCCATCCCCAGGACTCACATAGTGAAGAAGAGAGCCAACTCCCACAAATTGTCTTCTGGCCTCCTATACATGCAACATGCATACATAGCTGCACACTAAATAAATGTTTTTTAATTAACCAGAACTTAGGACAGTGTCTAATATATGAGAGTCACTTAATAATTTTTATCAAGTAAAAAGACAGAATGGGGTAGTCTGTGAAACAGTAGATGATTCTAGCAACTTCTGTCTCACTATATAATAGCTCTGATTTTTTATCATGTAAATATTTTTATTACTTTAGTTTTAAATAGCTTGCTTCACATGTCAGTCCCAGTTCCCTCTCCCTCCCCTCCTCCTACACCCCTTCCATCTCCCCCAGCCTCCCACCCTATCCCCACTTCCTTCCACATAGGGGATATCCAGAGTCTGTCATTTCACTCAGGGCAGGGTCCAGGCACTCCCCTAAGAGTCCAGGCTGAGAGAGCATCCCTGTTTGTGTTATAGACACACAAAGCCCATTTGTATGCCAGGGATAAATACAGATCTACTGCCCAGGGCCCCATAGGTTGCCCAGGCCTCCTCACTGACTCTCACACTCAGGGAGTTTGGATCAGTCCCATGCTGGCCTCCCAGCTGTCAGTCTGGGGTCCAAGAGCTCACCCTTGTTCAGATCAGCTGTCTCTGCTGGTTTTGCCAGCCCATTCTTTGCCAATTTTCTCATCGCTCCTCTCTCTCTCTGTCACTGGGTTCTATGGGTTCAGTTCAGTGTTTAGCTGTGGGTGTTTGCCTCTGCTTCCATCAGTCACTGGATGAAGATTCTAGAATGGCATTTAAGGTACTCGTCAAGTCCATTATCAGGAATGGGCATGTAAGGTAGTCCGCTACTGCTTAGCTTGCCAGTTGGTGTCATCCTTGTAAATTGCTAGAGGTCTCACTGGTGCCAGCTCTCTCTTTAAACCTATGACTCCCTCTATTATGGTATTTCTCATCCTGTTCTCCCCGTATTCTACCCCCCACTCAACCTTCCTGTTCCCCCATGATCTACTCTCTCCTCCTCTTCTCCCCCTCTCTTCTTCCCAGAATAGCTCTGATTTTTTTCCAAATTTTACTTCACAATTTCTGTGGTGATTTGTTTTTATTTTTACTTTGATTTATTATTTGCTGTGCTGAGGATGAAACCAAAGGCTTTATGTGTATGTTAAGAATGCACTCTACCTGGGGGGAGGGCACGGGAGGAGGGGAGGGAAAGGGAGAGGGACCTGGAACTGACTTGTGAAGCAACCTTGTTTCTTATCTAAATTTAAACTGGAAAATTAAAAAAAAAAACAATAATCATTCAGGAAAAAAAAAGAATGCACTCTACCACTCTAATCCATATACTCAGCCCATAATTTCTTCATCTTTTAATGCCATAATTCTTATTTTCTCTCATGTAAACTTCCCAATGTGCATATTGGCTCATATTCTGTGTATTTTTTTTTTGGTTTTTATGAGACGGGGTTTCTCTGTATTGTTTTCGAGGCTGTCGGTCCAGCCTGGCCTCGAACTCACAGAGATCCGCCTGCCTCTGCCTCCCGAGTGCTGGGATTAAAGGCATGCGCCACCACCGCCTGGCTATTCTATTTTTAAACTTGGTGTTTTGGAATTTAATTCTTCACATATTTATTGTATACTATATGTATTTTGTTACACCCAGGAGCAAAGATAAAACTTGGTATTCATATAGCTTCTGTTCTAGAAGAATTAATATAAACCTCTTAGAAATGTTATAAAAGCTTCACATTAATATATGCATACAAGAAAGCCTACCATTTAAAAAGCTTTTTCAAACCCCACGTGATAGATATAGATAGATAGATGGATGGATGGATAGATAGATAGATAGATAGATAGATAGATAGATAGATAGATAGATCCTATTTGGATATTGGGGTGGCTTATTAGAATGTTCCATGGGAGACATGTAATTTTAGAGTGTTCCCAAGTAGTTCTCATATGCTCTGCCCCCTTTTCTTCCACATTGCTCAAAAGACAACAAAGCAAATGATTAGTTCTGTGTGAGAGAGGTGGTGGTTAAGAATGTCTTTGCAGGGGACTATAAAAGGATCTTCTACATGGTTGTTGTATTGTTGCTTGCATATATTAATGAGTCTAATTGTTTCATTAGCACATATGCAATCATATTCACCTCCATTACCTTTTCTTGTCCCTTTCCTCTTCCAAACTATCTAGTCCCCTTCTACTTCCATGTTATTATCATCATTGTCCTTCTTTTTCTATTCTTCTTCTTCTCCCTCTGCATCCTCCTTTTATTTTGTGACCTAGTAAGTTTACTTAGGATCACTTACCGAAGCATGTGTGAGGGGTTATTTACAGGAACGTAGGCAACTTACCAGTGGCAGCACTACTGAAGAAAATGCCTCTGCCTCTACCAGCAACCATAGCTACCAATCCTCATGGAGGAATGGGGCCTTGTTGAGCTTGGTGAACATGGGTTTTATTCATTTTATTTAAAAATGCTCTATAAGTGCTAAGTGCTGAGTGTAATAAACAAGACTCCTGTCTTCATGAAGACTGCAGACTGGAGGAAAAAAGAAAACATTATTGTTGACTAATATGGCCAGAGTTATAAAAAAGAGGAGAGTAGAGTCAAGGTCATAGACTGGGGGAGTCCAGTGGATCGGGGACCAGGTAGGAAGGCCCCTCAATAAGCTGGCATTCCAGTGCAGCTAAAATGGAAGAGAATAATGGGAGGCTGCAATTTTGACTGAAAAGGGGGGGCAATATTTTAAAGATTTCTTTTTGAAGGGGTCAGGCACAAACGTTATATTTATCAAGAGTATCTAAACATATTCTGATTTAGTGTAAACTAGAGGCAAACATCTCTACTTAGTGCATTAGTTTTATTAGTGATAAAGTATAGGGCCAACTGAGATGAATTTATAAACATATGAGACTTAGGGGTACAAATCAATCTTTTCTCTAAAACAAAATTGAGCTGTGCATGGTAGTGATCAAGGATGCTAGTTCAGGGAGTTTTAAGTTCTGGGCCACACTGTGCTATGCAGCAAGACCTAGTCTCAAGAATATAATATAAAATACAATAAAAATAACAAGAGCTGAGCTGTAGTTCAGTAGTAGAGCATGTGCTCAGCACACACTATGCCCAAGAAGGCATGTAAAGGACATCAGGTCCCCTAGAACTTGAGTTAGAGATGGTTGTGAGTCACCATATGGGTGTAGGGAATCAAACCAGGGCCTCTACAAGAGCAACACGTGCTCTTCACCACTAAGGCAACTAACTCCCTAGCACCCCCATTTTAAATTTATTTTATTTTTATAAATATTTTTAAAACAACAATGAAGAATGACCACAAAGAAAAACATTACTCAAAGTGACATTTTTACAAATGTTATCAGAAGGAAAGCAGGAAAATTTATTCAAGTTGAAAACCTATAAACATATTGTTATTAATTTTATTTTCTGGGAATGGGATGTAGGCCTTACACATGCCAGGCAAGTGTTCTGTCCCCAGACGACAACTCACACAGATTAATTCCCATCTTAGGCTCTATGGTCTCTCTTTGATCTTTCTTTTGTATTCATACTTCCCCACTCCTTGAGAAGCCCAGGATAAAGGTGTTGCCTTTCTGATGAACCTCAGTAAGGGGTAATTCTACCAAGTTAGAGATAAGTCCAACTTCATCCATTCAATGTCCAAGTTCCCTGGTCTACTAGATGGAATAAAGCACCATCCTTTCTTCACAACAAGGACAAGCAGATCACACAAACTGCCCAAGAACAGAGCTTGTACAACTGGGACTTCATGGCTCCTTACTTAATTCATAAAACATGTAGATCCTCCTACCTGACCTTTTGTGAAGTGCAGAAGTTACCAAGATAAATAAGACAGTGTCCCTGTCTTTCAGGACATTGTTCTACAGAGGGACAAGAGTCATATAAAGTCATAATTAGAGTACAGTGTGAACACTCCAATCACTGAAGTGCTGAGGGTGGGTGGAGTACTGGGAAGAGGTAACTAGCTGTACTTGAAAGCCTTGGTTCTTAAGGGATGGATAGGAATTAGCTCTCAATTACTCCATGTTTGGATGAATATGTATTCCTATTTGTTAAACAGATTCTTCCAATTTCCTAACAGGATCATATGTTGCTTTTGAAACTGAAGAAGTAAATAATTCAATTTTCATTTTTCTGTGCTACTGTTGTGAAATAAAAACACAAGCAAAGTGGTAGATAGAAAGCAGAACCAGTGCGGGGTGGAGAGAGGAGGGGCTCATACACTGTGGGAACCAAGGCTGGGGAGAGCACAATGCAGGGCCATAGTAATGATCCAATGATTCATCCTGTCATTCCTCTTCCTCTGCAGCCATCAGGTTTGGGCGGATGCCACAGGCCGAGAAGGAGAAGCTGTTGGCGGAGATCTCCAGTGATATCGACCAGCTGAACCCGGAGTCTGCTGATCTCCGGGCCCTGGCGAAGCATTTGTATGACTCATACATAAAGTCCTTCCCGCTGACCAAAGCCAAGGCGAGGGCGATCTTGACAGGAAAGACAACAGACAAATCAGTTAGTTCTCTTCTACTCTCTACAAGGGGTGGCTGGAGTCGGGGATACTTTCTTTGACTAAATGATTTGCCTCAGTACGCATGTGTATGCAGATTATCACTCAGCTGTGAACTGTTAAAATCTTGTAGCATGTCAGGTCCAAGACACAGGAAGTGTCTTCAAACAGGATAAGTAAACATTGTTCTGAAAAAAGAGCAACTCCTCCAAGCTGTAGTTTTAAAAAACAGAACTCTTTGAGAGTGATACAAGAACTCATAGGTTATCTCAATACTCATGAATGAATGTGAAGTCCTCTCATGCCCCCACCCTCTTTCTAGACCCATCTCTTTGCTCAGCATCAAAATAGCTGTGAGAACACAGTGTCTCAGCAGCCATGGAGGAGACTGAGCAGGTGTAGAAGGTGTTGGATCCCACTTTTACCTTTCAAGGTTTCCAGAGTCATTCATCCCAAGTTGAAAGTTGGTACAAAAGTCCATCCAGGATATCATGAGACCTATGTTCTTAAAGTACCAAACTTGATTCCTGGGAAACTGGGCACTCTATCCTTTTATTATATACATGAATCCTACTTTCTATAAGGATCTAAGTTGCCTAAGCTACTCCAATGGAGTATTTTGTTATTTTATTTTTATTATTGGAGGGGTAGTGCTAAATATTGATTAAATCCAAGGCCTCAAGCATGCAGGTACACCTGTGCTAGAGCTCAGCTACATGCCCAAGCTTCAAAAGGATCCTTAAGTGTCTGGAGGTTTGTTGAGAGACATTGTTTAGAAAATGCATAATAGTTGAAAAGTATTGTGGGTCCACTTTTCTAGGAAGCAGAAAGCTTCCGACATGAAGCTGAAAACCAACACCAAATTCCATTAAAAGGAAACCTAAATGCTGTTTCCCATCCCACTGTCAGCTGGGAACGTGACTGGGTCAAGTCTCTGTCCCTCAGTTTCTACAAGCAGGGTATTTCTTTCTTTTTAATTAAATGACTTACAGCATAGTCAGCTAATGGCTGTGAAAAAGAGCCACATGCCAGTAAGAACAGTTGAGTTTCAGATACTCAAGGGCCCAGGCCCTAGAATTCCCAAGTATTTTATACATTCTTTACATTCCAGCTACGGGGCCATTGTTTATTACCATCTTCATTTAAGGAGAAGGAACTAAAGTGGAGAGGCATGTGCACATAGACATCTGAAGGCTATGATGTAAGCTTTCTGACTTCTAGTTGGGAGCATTCTCTGCATGCTGTTCCGAGGACCACACATAGTACAGTGCAGTCTGTCCACTAAGTACAAAAGGCAGCCATAGCAAGTTAAACGTGAATAAAGACCTCTACACAGCTAATCTGACTACAGAAAATAAGCTTACTTCATTCCCAGGTAGAAAATAAAGGAAGACTGCAGCTGCATGACTAAGGAGAGTGAACACTTGAAGGCAAATTGCAACAGCTTGCCAAGAGCAGGTGCAGGAAAGAGGGCTGGAGTCTGGGATCTCAGAACTAGGCTCTGGGGAGGGGGTTGCTGAAAGGCAAGGAGTCCCATAGTAGTCAGTTCAGTTTTACCTAGAGCCATTCATTTTGCAGGCTCTGGGCTCTTATCGCTTTACCTCCAGTGCACACCTGAAATCCATGGTGGAAATCCTATCAATTTAGTACTACTTAGAAGCTAGGTGGGAGAGGGGGGAGAGGAGAGAGAGAGTGCAAGCCAGCCCACCCTAATAGGCAAGAATTTAAATTTATAGAATGAGTAGCCAATGTAGTCCTATCTTTGTTCTGAAGGACAAGGAGCTCAAACCACTAGAAATCACTTGGAAACCTCATCCCAACTGACTTTTTGGCTCTAAATCTTTGAGTTAAAAATAAGATAATTGGAGGCCCTTTGTGAAACAAATAGCTATTAAGCTATTTAAGGAAGGGGGTACAAAAGCTTGATTATAGACCTCTCAATTCAGAGGCCAAGGGTTGTCATTTTTCCCTATAGTAAGTAGGCTTGTGATTTGCCCATAATAGTTACTCAGACTATTTGTTTAATTGAGTTAAAGACTGTTGCTATGCCCTTTGAAATTATGGACTTTCAACAGAGGGCTTTTCACTAGCCCAATATTTGTTCATCAAACTAGACATCATTAGTGATTGGGTAGTGACAGAATTGCCTCCAGTTAGGGTCTAGAAAAAGAAAAAGAGGCCCAGCCAAATATAAACAACCCATTCACTGATTATACAGAACTAAAATCAAATTGTTTGGCACTGTTTTCTTCTTTTCTGGTTAAATCAAACCAAGCACCCATGGAAATAGTTCAGTAGAGAATATGGAACAGAAACCCAAAATGTGATTTGCAGTGAGATTTGTTCTTTATCAGCATGGTCCTATTATTCATTTGATAGCATCTATCTCAGGAGTGTTATGTTATCTCTTGGCCAGGACTGTGAAAGCTAAGATTTGCATTGATAGGGAAAGTTTTGCTGAAGTGCGGCCTCTCGAGATGGTGGGGGATGTGAGAAAGTGGCTGAGGCCATGAGGAGAGCAACTTAGGTCTCATTATACACACAGCTTGCCGCTGATGTCATCGCATCAGTTACGCCAAGCCCGGGGGAGGCTGCTCAGTGTAGAGGATGACCAATTACCCAGAACCCTTGCTAAAGGAAATGATCGGACTGAAGGGGCCATTCTTAACGTTTATCTCACTGCTCAATTTAACCATGGCCTGTTAGGAACCCACCAGCTGCTGCCCTCTCAGCCTTTGCCTCCAGGCCAGCAGGGGCCACTCCCCCTTCTCAGCTATACTTCCTTCTTTTATATCTTATCTCCTTGGGCCACTCACACCCTTCAAAACAGATAAATTAAGTGTTCCTGCTCTCCTCCTATCAACTTTAACATCATATCTTTGGGATAAAATACCAATAATTTTCATCATCTTGCCTCCAAGAATATGGGCTGGGTATGCTAGGCTCAAGGGAATGTGTGCTACAGAACCACTAAAGAAATCTTAGGAGCAGTATACCTTTTTGCCACCCTCGAACCCATTCTCCCCACCACCTGCTTTTCTTCCAGTGGTTTGTTTCAGCCATAGCCCCTCCCTTGCTGAAGAAATTCTACAGATTTCTGAAGCCCACACTGTGCTGGAAGGCAGTTTGATAACTGAATGGACTTTGGAAATTCAGGATGTTTGACTCTCATGTTGGTGCAGTGCAACGGTCACATGATCCCATGTTTGTTGATGAAAATAAACTGAGTGGTTTTCAAAAACCATTCTCAGTGTCATGGCTGGTCGTAAAACAATAAATAGAAAAACCTTAGGTATGCCTGCCAACTCTTCAATACATATCTGAGAGTGATGCCTGGTGAAGCCCTGGCTTGTATTCTATCTACAAATAGGAAGTAAAACTTTTTATTTGTACTGTGTTGGACTTTGGGTTCCAAGGCATCATGTTGTTTATGACAGGCACATGCAAAGTCACTGTTCTTGTAACAACAGGAGAAAACTGGTGCCATTTGGAAAGTGACCATTCTGAATAATATATGAAATACAAAACCACTGAGTCATAAAGTCCATGCAGAATTGTAAACTGCTGTGGAAACATTTCTGTGCCCATTTACATTTAAGCTTTCTAAAATATACAAAGGCCATCACATCTTACTGACTTTGGGGAAAATGTCTTCTTAAATCCTACTCTTACAGACAAACAAAGCATAGTCTTTCCCGTCACCTTTGGAGAGCCTGAATGAACTGGAATATCCTCCCCTGATGAGATAATATTGAGGGAGCCCTTAGAGAAAGACTTAGGAACCCTGTAAGAATAAAGCAGAAAGCAGTGCTGAGTACTCTCCAAGGCTAATGAACTTAGGTTCCTGGCATTGTTGATCCATCTATCAATAGTATTAAAATAATTTATTTTATGACCAGAGTAATTAGTAATAGCTAGCAATATGACAGAACTAAACTAATAGTGAGGTGTTTGTTTTGTTTTGGAAAAGAAACAAAAAGAGCCTTATTCTAGGTTTGGGTACACAACTCAGTGATAGAACACTGCCTACATATATAGGGCTCAGGGTGCCATTCCCAGTACCAAACAATAGCAATAATATTCAGCAGGGTTGAGGAGGAAAGCACTTGGGCTTCTTTACTTATTTTTATTTTATTTATTTAGTTAGTTAGTTGTTGGACTGTGGTCGCCAGTACTCTTGGCTGCTATTGAATAATTTATTTAAGAGTTGTGGTTATGTGCTGGTTCGTTTGAGTGTGAATAATTCTTATTAAGTTTTCATTTATTTGTCTTAAATCACTAAACCACATGGGGACACAGAATTACATCTGACAGACTTTCTAACTTCTGTCGTTGACTATAAGAAATGCCATTCAAAAGTCACTACCTGGGACCTCAGCACAGAAGAGATTGAGCTTAAAAGCCCTAGTTCTTTCCAGAAAAGTGATTTTCTTGAAAAGGGTTAGAATACATGGAGAAGCCTGGGACAAAGCATTACAGAAGAAGCAATCAGGAGGATGTACCAGTTCTAGGTCAGGGATTGCTATAAAGAACTCTTGGACTTTGCAAAGCATCCCGGCTGAAAGTCTCTTCACACTTAGAGAGTAATCATGTGGCCTTCAGAAGATCTTTTGAGTTCTGTGACCTCATGGTTTTCAACAAAGCAGAGACATAGAAGCAAGAACAGTAAGGAGGGTGAGGAAATCAATGTACTTGGGGTTATCATTCATTGACTGTAGCTCATAAAGGACAGGGTTTGTTCCTAATATGAAAGCCAAGAAACAAGGAGACAGACAAAATCTAAAAGACAGGCTCTAATAATGGAGTGTTCTTTGAAAAATCAAAATATCTGGAAAGGTCCATGAAATGAAGCCTACATTTCCCAAACCTGGTTCTTGTGGTTTTCTGAATGTAAACACACTATAAACTAGAAATAAAAAATCACTGAGTCAAATTTTGAAGACAATGTGACTCCTCCTGTAGATGATGTGTTATTAGAAGACACTATACAAGCTAATCCAAAGCACAAGGGCCCCCTTAGCTTTGTATAAAATACAAAAATGTGATCAAAGTCGTACAGGCTGTTGATGATGTAGTGTGTTAATAACTCAGTTCTCAATAAGCAGGCAAGCCACTGCTTTCTTAGTAGGTTTGAGGATGAGGAAGTCTCAGTAAAGTGTGAAAGTGATGCCTTAATGGATGGTTTGTGGTATGAGAACTAGTGAGCTGGTGGCTTGGGGTCACTCTTACAGTTTGACAGATCCATACAGAAGCAGAATTTATGCAGTCAAAAAAGGCATAATAAAATGTAACTAGGAAAAATAACAACAAAACCTCCACTGGTGTTCATTTGTGTGTCAGTACTCAGTGCTCTCTGCCAGTCCCCTACTTTTTCAGAAATGTCAGAAATGCTGAAGTGATTTTTTAAAGCATAACTGTACTGGTTTGGTATGATGGTGGGGGTGCTGCCTCTTTTCTCTGTCCTTGAGTATTTACTGCCAGGATATCCTGACCAACACTGATTGCCAAGGGGTTAAAGTCACATTGTTGTTAAATCGGGAGAGAAAATTAGCAGGATTTAGTGCCCTATGTTCAGCTATCCCAGAGTTTCAAAAACAGGAACCTGGGGCTTTATATGAGGGGCAGGGGAAGTCAAGGAGGATCACAAGGGTGATGGACCAGGGCAGAGTTCCAGACAAACCGCTTACTTGGAGGAGAAAGAATCTGATACTTATCTCTGCCAAGAACCCACATGACTGAGCAGGAGCTCACCCAAAAGCTGAAGGGGCAACTCCGGGTACAGTCTTCCCGGGTGTAAGGAGATAGTTAACTGTCTTGATTCTGTGCTTATGTTTTCCATCCTGGGGATGGAACTCGGAGCCTTGAACATTCTAGGAAAGTACTATAGTGGGAACCGTGTGCCCAGCTGAGGTGATGATGTTGTGTTCGTGTTAGCTATAGTCTACCATGTTTGGTTGAAGTTCTTTCTTTGTTGCCCACATTCGTTTTCTCACAAGGGGCTTTAACGAGGGATGTGACATTCTTGGAGCCCTATATTTAAGCCCCAGTAAAGCATCAGCCAAGTGTGGTAGTGCCTGTCTAATTCCAACACTTGGGAGGATCAAAAGTGCAAGATCATCATCTGGTACATATCAAGTTTAAAGCCAGTCTAGGTATATGAGAGGTTGCCTAAAACGGTTTAAGTCATTCTCATTTTCTTAATATAAATTATAATACACTATAAAGCGCCTAGAGCACCAATAGAGGAGGAGGAGGCAGAGAGAAGGAAAACATTTCTTCTAAGTTCTGCAAAATCATCTTCATCCATTCAAATTTTTCTCATTGCTAAAATCTGACCAGAATTGAGGGATAACACAGTACATTCTAATTGATATAACTGACTGTGCCTTCCTTTATCCTCTTCTTGCTAATGGTGCCAATTGTGAAGACTCGAGGTAAGCAGAAACAGGGTATCTGAGAAACAGTGAGCATGTTTTGCCGCTGATTGTTTTGAAGAATGAAAGGCAGCAAACACACTGCCTCTGAGTCCAGAGTCTCTCCTCTCTGGGGTGTGGTGAGCATTATTGAGGGCAGCAGTACATCTAAAACAACAACTCTGAAGAGTTTGTACAATGTGTGTATTTGGAAATCTACTCAGAATCTAGGAGTCCTCAGTGTGGAACAGAATGAGCTTGATGGAAACCAAAGATTCTTTCTTATCTGCAAGAGTTCATAATGAAATCTCTGGCCAGTACATCTTGAAGCTGGCTACTGTTGTCACCTATGCACCCTCCAACCCTGCCATTTTGGAAAGCTTTCAGAACCTCTGCTCAAAAGAAATTACTTTTAATACTTCAGAGAGTTTGTGATCATGTGTCACCACATATCACACACACACACACACACACACACACACACACACACACACACACACACACACCCTGCCACCATAAACACTAGAAATGTAACTAGAATCTCCTCTAGAAAAGAAATAGAAACCTTCAATTTTGTCAACTCCCCTGCAGTGGTGTCGCACGCTTTTAATATCATTTGAGGTCACAGCCTAGATAGCCAGGGATACACAGAGAAACCCTGTATCAAAAAAGGAAGGAAGGAAGGAAGGAAGGAAGGAAGGAAGGAAGGAAGGAAGGAAGGAAGGAGAAGAAAAAAGAAAAAGAAAAAACCTTGAGACTGTGGAAGTGTAAATATAATTAACTAGCCTTCACACAGCAGCTGACAAAGCTCACAACCATCTGTAACTCTAGTTCCAGGGAATCTGATATAGTGTTCTGACATATACAAGCTAGACACATGTATGGTACACTTATATGCATACAGGTCAACACCCAGACAAACAAGATAAAAATAAATCTTGGGGAGGCAGGATTAACCATAGAACCAAAACCAGGACCCAATAGCCACAGTTTTTATTCCAGAACACAAATATATAATAATATTGAGGTTAGTTCTTTCTAGGGTCCCTTCTTAGAGTGCCATGACAAACAGGAGTTGCTTCTGAAAGCAGCCTGTTGCAAACCTGAGTAATTGATGTATTCATTTTATTTATTAGTTGATCCTTAATAACAGATATACTAAAATTTAAGTTCAGGGCTGGGTCTGCAGCTCAGTGATAGAGCATTTGCTTAGCATACATGGGGCTCTGTGGTTAAATTTTCAAAACTACAGATAATAAAAAACTAAAAAGCATTTTTATTTTACTATTTTTGCAGTGTTTTACCCACAGCTGCTTTTTCTGAAACAGATGGCTTCCAGAGCATTTAAAAAAGAACGAAGGAAAGAAAGAAAAGGAAAGAAATAGACATTTTCTTGGCTCAATATTTTTAATCTGCTTTGAGTGAATTTTTATAGTGAAATATATTTTATATGTACACTGTGTTTCCTTTGTGGTCTGAGTAAATTTAATCTAAAGCTGCAAGATTAGTTTATGTTCAAGTGGGTTTTTTTAATCATAAGTTGCTTTAACTATTTTTTAGACTAAATATATATTCTCTTGAAATTCAAGAAAAATAAGTGACTTTTTGTCATTTTAAAAATCTAACAAGTCAAAACTATTAGTCAGTCCCAGGGTAATGTAGTGGTGGTATAATATGAAGGAAAAGAGGAGCAGAATTTATAGAATGTTTGGCCAGAGCAGATCATAATGATGAATAGGAAAACCCTTCCTCCTGAATAAGCCCCTTCAGCCGTTACAGTTTTACTCAGCAAAGCAATGCACACATAGTCTTTGGAACTAGGGTGGTGTTCTCACAGAACAAGGAATCACCAACTAACTCAACCACTTCCCCCTTTTTAATTTGCAGCCGTTTGTCATCTACGACATGAATTCCTTAATGATGGGAGAAGATAAAATCAAGTTCAAACACATCACCCCCTTGCAGGAGCAGAACAAAGAGGTGGCCATCCGCATTTTCCAAGGGTGCCAGTTTCGATCTGTGGAAGCTGTTCAAGAGATCACAGAATATGCTAAAAATATCCCTGGTTTCATTAACCTTGACTTGAACGACCAAGTGACTCTTCTCAAGTATGGTGTCCATGAAATCATCTATATGATGCTGGCCTCCCTGATGAATAAAGATGGAGTTCTCATATCAGAGGGCCAAGGATTCATGACCAGGGAGTTCCTCAAAAGCCTGCGGAAGCCCTTTGGTGACTTTATGGAGCCCAAGTTTGAGTTTGCTGTGAAGTTCAATGCACTGGAATTAGATGACAGTGACTTGGCCATATTTATAGCTGTCATTATTCTCAGTGGAGGTAAGATCCATCTTTTGATTTTGATTTTGATTTAGAAGGAGGTGGGACGATGGTGGGATTGCATTTCCTCAGTGTTCTGTGTTCCTTTTTTACTGACTGTGCTTGTGCAGAGCATGCCAATGGCACAGTGCCATGAACATGTCACTCCCCAAGCTGAATACTATTAGCTTTCTCAGAGTGAAGGCTGTGGGGATCCAGGCTCCTTGGCTTTTATTCATCACACTACTTTTTTCTGCCAAATCCAATCATGAAAGACAAATATCTTCTTCTCTTTTTTCATGTTCTTTTTCTTTGTCTTTCTCCCTTCCTTCCCAAAAGGCCAATCAGTCTTCAGTTCATTTTAGTAATGACACATGTAACTCAACTTTGATGATGCTCCTATGGTATAGAGCAGGCAACTCTGTGTGATCTTACATCAGGACTCAGGGCATGTACATATACTAAACTCCACCTTCCCACTCATGTGGCTTCTTCTTGTGACTTCCCTTTTGTGCTTTTGTAAGGCACTCGGGTGTGATTACCAATGCAGTGTGAACCAAGAGCATGCCACAGAGAAAGAAATTGAACTACTTGGTTATTTGTCAAAATTTTGGCCTTGCAGATAGAAACATGATCTAACTATTCAGATCCAAAAGCCACATTTTATTTCCAATGGTATCTCTCTTGTTTACAAGTATGCAGAACTTTCTGCTTTCATCTCTATCTATAAAAATTGCTGAGTCAGATGTAATGGTGCACACTTAGAATCCCAGCACTGAGGAAGCTGAGGCAAGAGGATCTTGAGTTGATGGCCAGCTTGGGCTACATAGTCTTAAAACAAACAAAACTTTGTTTTTTAAACAGTGAGCTCTTATATTGGAAGTGACTTTAAGTGCACTTTCTGTGTGAACTGTGCAGCAACCTACTTGTGAAAACTCACCTGTAGGGAAGGTGAATCTGTAGGTATAAAGGTGTGTTATTGTTTCATATAAAGAGCATGATCCAATGATTAGTCTTGTGTGATTGAGAGCAGATGCTTTCTAGTAAGATGCATGGTGATTATCAAGAGCAGTAAGAGCCAACACCAAGGAGATACCTCTAAGGCCAGACAGTGTTCTGAGTACTTCCTATACACCACAGCAGCTCAGTGAGGTAAGTGCCACTTTCTTAAGTGAGGAAGCAGAAGCACTGGAAGATGTGTGCCTTTGCCCACAGTGATGTGACCAGTGTAAGATGCACTTGGGGAGCCAGGCATAATGGTACACGCCTTTAATCCCAGCACTCCAGAGAAAGAGGCAGAGGCAGACAGATCTCTATGAGTTCAAGGCTAGCCTAGTCTAGAGAGTTCCAAGCCAACCAGGCAACATAGTAAATGAACCTGTCTAAAGAAAGATGGACTAGAATTGCTAGTCTGCTTGCAGAGTCCATGCTCCCAGCTTCTATTCTGTGAAAGCAAAGCTGCTTCACATGACTAAAGAGCAGAGAGATAAGCAGTATGGCAAGGGTTAGTCAGAATCAGTAATTTTGTGTTGTCTTTGTCGGTGGGGCTGGAATCAAGAGCCAGGCACACAGCAACCACTGACAAGTAAGTATCTACTACCCAGGCATGGCACATTCTCAGACACTGAATCAACATGTTTTTGGAGTTGAGTGGTTGAGTTTTAAAGTTTTGGTCCTAGGGATTAAACTCATGGCCTCAGGCATGTCTACCACTGAATTATACTCCCAGTCCTAGAAGCACCATTAGTGACTATAAAATACTTTTAAAGGGTCTCTTATAAACCAAAGCATTTCTCTATACATTTACATTATTATTTATCTTTGAATGATAGTGAAAACATAGAAAGGTAATGAAAAATGCATTCCCTTATTTAAATTTTTGTTTATTTCATTGTTTAAGTTTTTGAAACAGGATCTCAGGTTACCCTGAACTCACTTTGTTGCTGAAGCTAGTCTTGAACTCCTGATCCACAGTGCTAGGATTATAGGCTTGTGCCAACATGTCTTTCTTTGGAAAGTGTTCTAAATTTTGATTATTGAATATTATTTTATGTAAATTTCTATCTAAATATCAGATAATTTTGTTATTGTAAATTTCCAGAAATGAAATTCATATCTATGAGCATTTTTAAGTCTTTTATTTCATCATTTCCAGATTGCTTTCCATAGATTTTGCAGTTATTAATATCCATAGTCAGTAAGGGAAGCATTTGAAAAAAAAGCATTCAAACGTCTTACTTTGTAAATAGGAAAGGTCTGAACAAGAAACAGTCATGATGGGCTGGAGGCAGGAGCTCAGTGGAGAAGTGCTTGTCTGATACATGCAAAGGTTTCAAGCATCACAGAAATAAAAACACACACATACATATACACATGTGCACATATATACATATATGCATACACACAAACATATATACATACACCATTCATTAGTTGGTCAAGAAACCACATTCTAAGTAATGTGCTCGAATTTGATGCTGTAGTTGCTGACTCATGTTAATTTATGAAAGTTAGAATGGCACCAGTGACAAGTACTCTATATAAAGAAGTTCCTTTTGCCCTTTCACAGATTGTCTTCACAAAAGCCAGGATCCAGATCTCATCTGACCCACACAACAATGCAAGATACCCTAAAGTAGCAGCCTGCCAGATTATTAAGATCTTTTAATTCTTGTGAATTTTTCTAGACTTCCTCAAAGCAGAGGATTAGCCACTGATGTGTTCCTACATCACAGAAAGGAAAATCCTTCCCTGACCAAAGTTGATTTTTATAGATGAAGTCTAAATACAGGCAACAGACAAGAGTAAAACTGGCCCATGTTTGTAGAGATCACAGGAATATGATTCTCTCTCCTCTTTACTCAGGGGGGCTGGTTGGGTGCAGGTCAGGTAAAAGCTGCCCAACAGTCATTCCCAGGTTGAGGACTGGCTTCCAGTAAGTTCTCAACATCCATAGATGTGAGAACAATATCCCAAACCCTGCTTTATTAGAGGAAGACAGTTTACAGGTTAGCCTGCGCTTATTGGTTGTTTTTCCTTATTCTGAAATTCCAGGAAAACACCATGTAAACAAGAGACTTTAGTCCAGAAAACAGAGTTCTGTCCTTATCCGATCTTAGCAAGAGCCATCATCTCTTCCACACTTCAGAAGCTGTTCTTTAGGCAAGGACCAGCTGACCCTTCTAAGCTGGAGCTTTGGCCCTACTGACGGCACTTAAGTGTTCAGGCTAGGGAATGATGAGGAAGCTGAGGCTGTGTAAGAGAGAGGACCAGAGCTGAGTGTGGGGGTTCTCAGAGGGACCGAAGAGGAAGATTGTAGATAGAAGTATCAATTTGACCAGACTCGGGATTTGCTGGGGAAGTAAGTGTTGCTGCCCACTAAACAGTGCTGACCCTGTTGATCTAGTTCTTAGATTTGAACTGTGTTTAGCAACTCCTGGTGTACTCAGCTCTTGCAGCCAGCCTGCTAAAAGAGATGACCTAGTTCTCAAAGTCTTCTTGTCTCTTTCCTCTGAGCTGGGGCAAGAAGTGGAATAAAAGGAGCAGTCGTACTTCAGAGCCAAAACTTAGTTCTTAAGAGCCTGTTCATAGTCTTCCATGGATCCCAGCAGGGCATCCTGAGTTTATTCTCACTTCATAGGCAGAAAAATTAGGGGCCTGGACTCAGATTTGTACAAGATCTGATGCCTATTGATTAGTAGTAGGACTGGATTAAAAACCACACTTCTTGTCACAGTGGTAGCCCTGTCCCCTCTGCTTCCTTACTCTCTGCAGCTAGCAGCTGCAGCCCACACTCCCACCCACACGTTCCTTCCTTAAGGTCTGAACCTGGAATCCAGGGGAGCACTTCCTTGTAATCCCAGCAAATAATAACTTCCATTGCACCCTCTCGTCTTACTGCTGGGTTAGGTGGTGTTGAGATGTTTGCAACTGGCGCCATAGACCCATGCCAGCCTTGCTAGCAAGCTTCCAAGCCCTGCTCTGTGGCAATGCCAAGTGTGAAGCTCGGGGTACCTGGCAAACTCCAGGACACTCCTCTGGACACTTTGCCCCTTGAGTGTGTGCTGTGTGGTAAAGAAAAGCCTAGGAGGGTCCAGCTGGAACTCTCCAAAAGGAAAAAGCTCTTGTTAAGTCAGAACAGCTTGGAATCCATTTTGATTTGTCCTAAACTTTTAAGATATGAGGGAAGAAATTCACTGGATTTTACAATGTATTTTTCAAGGCAAATTGCCACTGCCATCTGAGTGACAGAGAAACTGCAACTATCTATGCCTACATGTAGTAGCAATAGACAGCGAGTCATCAACCTCCTCACTTACCCTCTAGAGTCTGGCTTGTGCCAACCACCTACAGAGTGTCCCCTGCTCTTACCAGCAGACCCTGCAATGTTCCTTCTTCAAAGCAGCTCTGGGTGGCTGTTCTTAGAGTGACTGGTTGTTGAGTGGGTAGAAGGTAGTTATGTTCTCATAGTTATGCATTTGCCCACGAAAGAAGACATGATACTGTTTGTCAATTTGACCTTGTTCTGTCAAGTCAACAGCTTGATGCCCCATTGCTTCATCATGGACCATGGCTGGTGGGTACTCTTTTTAATGTATTGGACTTAAAACAGAGTCAAAGCACATTGCCTAGAATAAGTTGACATATGCTTATAATAAGTAAAACAGCAGCAGTATCCCCCACTTGTTGAATATCCCAGAGATCTAGAACATGTGTTTTATTCCTAGACTTTGATCTGTCTTTGCTGGAGCTCTATATAGCGTATACCCAGTTTTTAGATGGAGAAAAATGGAACTTCAGAGAAAACAAGTTACCTACTTCTAGTCACAGAACTGCTAATTGATAAGGCCATGAATGTAGCTCAGTGACAGAGCCCACATTGAACATGTGCAGACCTGGGTTCAATACCCAGCACTGCAATCATCATCATCTTCATCATCATAATGCACTTCTCTATGAAATTCTGTTGCCTTTTGAGTAATTCAGAAGAAGAAGGCTCTCAATTGCCAAAAAGGTAGCTTCTAAAGAACTATTTCCATGCTGCCTATAAATATTTATAATTAAGAATATTCATATATTGTTATTTATATCCAATGCCCTTTTTTTTTTTTTTTTTTTGGTTTTTCGAGACAGGGTTTCTCTGTATTGTTTTGGAGGCTCTCCTGGAACTCACTTTGTAGACCAGGCTGGCCTCGAACTCACAGAGATCCGCCTGCCTCTGCCTCCTGAGTGCTGGGACTAAAGGCGTGCGCCACCAATGCCCGGCCAATGCCCTTCTTAAGATACAATTTTAACTAACTATAAAGCATTTTACCCACTGAGTTGTCTTCCCAGACGCCCTGTTTGGCTTTGAAAGGTGCTTGGGAAAGGCCTACGGCTTGTGATAAGCTGAAGGCTGGTGCTATAGTTCTTACATCTGTCATACAGTAAGCACCTGGACACAATGGTTTGCAAAGCTTCCCACAAAAGTAGACAGTAAACTTCAAATGGCTAAGTAAATAAGTTTCCACTTAACCAGATACCATCATATACCAAGTCATAAGAGAGATAAATGATTACAAAGAAAAGTTGTAAGAACAGGCTGGGGAGGTTGTTTAGTCAGTGAAGTGATTGCTATGTAAGCATGAAACCTGAGTTCAGCACCCATGTAAAGGCCTTCTGCTATGGCATATGGGTGTAAAACCAGCCCTGGAGATGCAGAGGCAGGGAGATCCCTGTAGCTTGCTAGTCAGCCATACTTGCTGAATCAGCTGGCTCCACTTTCAGTGAAAAACCCTTCCTTTCTCAAAAAGTAAGGTAGCAAGTTAGGAAGACACCTAGTGTCAACCTCTGACCTCCATATACACATGTGCATATGGGGTGGAGCATAAGCATACATGCACTCGTGAGAGGGATTTAAAGTCGTTAAAATATTATCCAGTGTCTTCATTTCTCTTGCTCTAGCGAAACAGCTGAGCAGGTGGACACTTGCTCTGTGTAGTTCAAGCAAATAGATGCTTTCTTGGGGGACTTGCAAAGCACCTCTCATTCAGCAGCTCTAAATGCAGTGACCCACTACAGATCACTTGGGGCAGAAGGACCACCAGGTTTGGGAGTGTCCCTCTACCCCTGTACCTCAATTACCCTTCAGACCTTAGGAATATGTGTCATGCTTCCAACTTACTATAGAGTGATTTCTGTAAATTACAGTGACAGTATAGCACATCTCTCTGGAGAAGAAGGGTGTATGTGTCTAATTGGAGCCCTACAATAGTCACACTCTTGATTATTCTCAGCACCAGGGCCTTTATATCCTCTTCAGTATGTGATCATCTCCCATGGTAGTTAAGTGAAAAAGAGACAACATCTAAACTACTTTGAAACTTAAACATTAAAAATAAGTAGAAATAGCAGTAGACCAACTTTTTGTGTTCAGTGATTCTGGGGATTGAACTTAGGGCCTCATGAATGCTGAGCACAGGCTTTCCCATTGAGCTACAGCCTCAGCATTATGCCAGTTTCCTACTTCTTCTATGCCAACTAAATATTTAACTTCCTTCCCCATTGAGAAAGTTGTTTTTCCAACTGTTCTTCAGATATTGAAAATAAACAAAGACATCTAATTTCTCTTGAGCTGGACAGACAGTGCTATCATGTCCCCTGTCCCCATCAGGTGATGACCATGTCACAAAGTAATAGCTGGTTTGTTAAGGACTAACATATCTAATGGGTTCTACCTACACTATGTATGAGGCAGCACTGTGTGTGAGATTGGCAGAATGACTTTGAATAATGACTCAGTTTGAATTATCTAGAAATGTCCCGTGTTCTCTGGTTTCATAACCTCATGCACTTGGTATGATAGGGGTGAGGTATATTTATGAGTTTGCAGCTGGCACCCAAATACTAAAAACCAGAGAACTGGGGGCAGGGATGAGGTAATGGGGGAAATAATGAAACATCTTAGACTCACCCCATAGATAGACATGCATATGAGAATATATGTGCAGGCTCTTGTCTGCAGAGTATAGAAGACTCCTTATCTGTAACTGCTCCAGAAATAAAACTTCCTCCTCCGCCCAGGCTGGGTAGGTCGCCATCATCTTGGGACTGAGCAAACAGTGGCATTTGACAGACCTAGGATTGAAAGTTGAACTGCTGAGTCATTCCTGTCCACACTGGCAGTCTTGGAAGAGGCTCCTTAGCCAGTCACGGGTGGCTTTTCAGAGAACTTTATCATTTTGGACTCTCAAAATGTGTATTTAAACTCTGGGTGACCCCAGGCAGCCTTCCAGATAGGCACCATTCAGCTGCAAATGGGGAAGGGTGAACTCAGGATCCTCAGGTCACCTAACAGGGAGGCTAGACACAGGGGTGTAAGGTGCCATGCGGCCCAAAAGAAACTTCTCATCTGGTGCAGCAGCTGTGGACAGGTCAGGGAGAAAGCTCCAGAACCACACAGGAGAGTCTGAAAGCCCCACTCCCCCACTTCCTAGATGTGTGGTTGCAGCAATTATTTACCTCCCTGGGCCTTAACTTCCTTATCAGCTCCCTAAGCAAGTGAAATAGCATTATATGAAGCTTCTGGCATTGTGCCTGGGACACTGTTATGCACACAGTGAATGCTAATTTCCCCTTTCTCCTGGTGATATCATTTGAAGTAGCTCCACTCCATCCTGCCTGTCAAATGACTTGAAATTCCACCAACCGTCCTTAAAATCCCTTCCTACAATATAAATACCCCTAGGAGCTCTCAGCTAATCCCTTTATCAGCTATCACTTTAAGGGGATTAGTTGCAGATTGAGAACAAAACCCAAAGGGAAAGAGATACAGAGAAGGAGGAGGAGCCAAAGAAGGAGGATCAAAAACCCCTAGCCCTGGGCCCCCACAGAGGCAGGGGGAGCTGGGACTGTGGATTCCCCCTCCCATATTTCCCTTGACTTTGCAGGAACCTTAGATGTTTAGGAAAGTATACCTATGTTTTGTGGTTACAAGTTCTTCTGAGGAAAAAAATGGAGAAAAAAAAAGAAATGAAAAGGGAAAAAGAAGGGGGAGGGTGCAGGAGTGGAGAATCCAAAGTTGACAAGGCTTCTGTCTCTGGTTTGCTGTCTTGGGTCTAAAGACAAAGAGTCTTCCTTTTCTCAGCCCTTCTTCTCCCAGAGCAAAGCAGAGCCACCAGGCACATTGAGGACAGCAGTGGGTCAGGCTGGAGGGGGACTCAGAAGAGGACATTCTCCCATTTCCTTTCACAAAACCTTGTTCCTCTACCCCGTACCCCAACCCCAGCCAGCCAGCCAGCCAGCCATCAGTCCTAATGGAATCATCCAAAACAGAAAGAACAGAATTGCAGCAGCCTCCTTCAGCTAAAGTGGCAAACCACAGTAGACTGCCACTTGGTCCTGACAAAAAAGGAAAGGAATAGAGCATGTAACGAGTGACGAGTACCTTAGAGCCAGAAGGATCACAAGGACTTCCCAGGGCCAACACAGAACTCATAAGACCTTGAAATAGAACCAAACTCAGGCTCTGTTCCTTGGGGAACCATGTATAAAGGGACAGCCTAGCTTTGACCAAGCATTACCTTGCCCCTTCATGCATTCATGTTGAGGACCTGGTTCTGTGAATATGGGAACTGAGGAATATTTTGATGTAGTGTTGCTGCTTGATGGGCAGATAGTAGAAAATATTGGCTAGGCTTGATTTCTTTGTGGTTTTCCCCGTCCATCATCCTGCTAAATCATAATGTTATCCAACATAGAGAAAGCATTGATTAATGGGAAATCGTTGCGTGAACGGGGAAGTGTAAGAGTGTTTCAGTGCGTCAGAGGGAGGGTCCAGCCGCAACATGTGCTGCAGCAGGCAGATGATATCTATCTGTGAAGCATTTGCAAGGCTTCTGTTTTACTGCATCCTGGCTTTTCTGATAGAAGTAGTAAACCATCCCATGCCTCAAATCAGTCAATGGTCAGACCTCTCGTTAATTTAGGTTGACTCTAACATCCTAATAAATCCTCGGCAAGGTACAGCCCAGAATTGGGAAGAAGAAAACATCTGGAACAGGGAAGGTGAGGGAAAGCTGAAAAGAAGGAATAACTAAGGGAAAAAGGGCAGAAAAGAGAGAACCCCGGAAAACCAGGGCCTGGCAAGAGAGAGACAGCCAACGGAGTGACAGCTGAGGTATAGCTCCAAAGCCTGCTGTATGCTCTGACACACTCAATACTCAGAACACTGGGACTTGGTTTACCATTCCAGCTCTGCTTGAAACCATTAGTTACTTCATAATGAGCTGAGGTGAGAGCTCAGGTGGTCAAGTACCTGCCTTCTATGCATAGAGACAGGAATTCAGTTCCAAGAGCCCAGGTGGGTTTTGCTTGTTTTGTTTTATTAGCCAGCTATGAAACTGGAGAGATGGTTCAGTGGTTAAGAGAACTTGCTGTTGTTCTTTCAGAGGACCAGAGTTAGTTTCCCAGCACCCACATCAGGTGACTCACAACCTGTAACTCCAGCCCCAGGGGATCAATCACCCTCTTCTGGCCTCCTTAGACACCCACACATACAAAGCACATACTTAGCCCACACACACATAAATAATACAAATATATTTAAAAGCCAGACCTGTGCTGGTAATCCCAACACTGGGAAAGCAGGGACAGATGGTCCCTGGGGCTCTACATGGCAAACAAAGTCAGAGACCTTGATTCAAAAAAAAAGAAGAAGAAAGAAGAAACAGTGGACAGCACCTGTAGAATGATGCCTGAGATTTCCTCTGACCTCCATTCCCACATGTGCACCCACTCACACACGTGTGAACAAAACCATTTTTGCAGTGCTATGGATTGAATTCAAGTATGCTAGATAAGTAGTCCAATACATCCCTAGTCCCTTATTTATTTATTATACAAGTTCATGCTATGTTGCCCATGCTGGCCTCTAATTTCTGGGTTCAAGCAATTCTCCTTCCCTGGCCTCTGAATATCTTGGACTATAGGTGTGTTCCACTGAGCCAGCTTCCTTTTTTAAAACAAAAAAAACTCAAGTATGGAGATGTTCTTAAATCTGTCTGAGGTCACCATGTGAGGAAGTGCAAAGTTGGTCAGCCAAAGCTTCTCAGTAAACTGGTACTGCTCACTGAGGGCTACATGTTCAAACACCAACAGCTCCTGAAATCTAGAAGATCTATCCCAGGTCATGTATATGAGACATATATGTTGTGTTTAATCTTCCTGTTCATTTTAATGTGTAGACCAAATTGAGGTCCCTGTACTAGATCTGGTTCCTTCTGAACAATGTGTTTTTCTAGAGAGGATAGTGGGAGCGAGTGGCCACAGACCACGTGACATCTTACATAGTCTGTCTAATGTTCACTCCAATTCTGAAGATTAGAGTCCTTAGTCATTTCTACAAGGAACATGTAACCGCACCACTGTGACTGCTTTGTGCCTATTCTGGAACTGTCCTGCATGCATGTTTTCAACTGTGAGGGTGAGAATTTGCCCCAAACATGTCTGTATTAGAAATTATATTCTTGTGATCTCAAATTTCCATTCTCACCAAAAGTACTTCAAAACCTTCCATTTCCCAGCTGTTGATACACCACCCCACCTGTAGCACAAAGAGTAAGAACTTCTAGTGTTCTTACCCTGTAACTCACTATGGCCTTATGAGAGATGTGGCATTGTTGTCTTCAAATGTAAACCATCCCCTGAAAGGTCTGCTAAGTTGTCCAAAAGCACATGGATACTTAAGTGGAAGGGATACAGCACTTGATCTTCAGGTTCCAGGCCCAGGTCCCCTTAGAACCTATCTTGGAGCTTAAGGTATAATCCAATAAAGGAAATGATGGAGTAAGTTGGGAAAGAAGTTAAGTCGCAGAGTACTGAGTCTGAATCTGATAGCCTTTCCTCCTCCTCCTTGAACTGAAGTTCTTTTTGATTATGGGTCAATATATAGCTGCCCACAAACTGACATCTCCCCTTAAAGGACCTAAGTACAATCCATTTCAAACCAACCCATCATAAAGCCAACAGGGAAGATGGGAAAGACTCAGACAACATCTTCCAGAGACTAGACAGAAGGACTGGCCTTTGTTCTCCTGCCTGTCCTTCAAGAAACCTGATCTGTGGCCTGCTGCTGTGGGGCCCAACTGAGCCTCCTGAGGAAACATATGCTAGGGGAATGCAGCTCAGGTGGGTGGGTCCTAGCAGCACCAAACATTGGGTTCACTTCAGATAAGCCCTGTTCTCAATCAGAATCAGATCTGGATAAGATGGAAGCTTTGTATATTTGCCCAAATCAGTTGCTCTCTAATCAATCCCAGGACTGTGTGAATGAAGACCAGAAAGGTTCTTTCCCAATTCTTTGCAGCCCGGGGAGTAAGGATGTAATAATTGACTCCAGCCTCCTGGAGTGTGTGAGTCAACAGGGCTTCCCCAAAGGGCCTTCTGGGCAGCCCTAGCCAACAGAGACCCCTTGACCCTGAGCCTACTCCAGACCCGCCTCTCACCTTAACAAGGTATGAGAACCTAAGACAGCCCTTCAGAAAACGTCCTAGCAGGCTCTGGACCCTGGAGAGTAGACAGAAGGACAAGGATGGGATGACTCTGGGGGCTAGTCTATGGTACAGTGTCAACCCAGTGAAGGTCCCAGGGAATGTGGGGAGGAAGGTGGAAAGAGAAACAGGAAAGAGAGCAGAGGAGGTCCCAAAGCCCATGAAGAGCAGAAGCAGAGGAGTTGTTGGTAGATCCCTTTTGCCCTGGACTTAAGACCAAAAGAGGCTGGCTTTCATTCTGATTTTGTTTTTAAATAAGCCCGTCCTAAGCTTAATATGTAAGCTTATGAATACACTTTTCTAATTCAATTCTTATTTCCCTAGTTGAATTATGTGAATTTTGTGCTAGAGGGAATTACAGATAAGAATGCATCTTAGAACTTGGGAATTAAGGATTAGAGATCACTGATAGAGTACACAGAGGAGGGAACTGAGCCCAACAAATTTAATCAGTTGGACCCAAGGTCATGGAGTTGGTGAAAGACAAAACTGGAGAATGTGGCCATTTCTACTCTGTGGCCTCCTTCTCCAAACTGTGTGTTCCCTTGACAGAGGCTTGTGCAGGGGACAACAAGGCTGATCAGTAGATGATCTAACTTGTCACTGGAGAAAATATATTTAATCTGTGGCCACAGCATCTCAGCCCCTCAGCCAAACATCATCCATCACATCATAAACAGTAACTTGCCAAAGAAGAGTTGGAAAATCCAAACCAGATCCTTCCCTACTCTTAGAGCTGCCGGTCACATTTCACTCCCTGAGCCAGGTTCCAGCCCATCTTTTGCATGCTAGGGTCTTGTTTTTGATAGAGACCCTGGGTTCATTCATATGATCTCTTCAGCAGCTTTGTCCCCACCATTGTTACTCAAAGATAAGGAGAAAAGAGAGAGGGCCCAGGAACAAAGACCCCAGAACAGGCTCTGTGGGCCAGGGATGCCCATTCACACAGCCTCGGGCTTTCAAAACCTCAGACATTGTTGGGGAGGGGATCAACAGTCATTACACCCAAGCCCCAGTCCAGAGTCCAGCTTTTGCTGAAGCCTCAGTGGTTTCTTAACTTTTGAAGTGTATGTGAACATCCACGTGCACACATGCAAGCCACCATACACAGTGTGGAGGTGAGAGGACAGATCCGTGGAGTCCATCCTCCTTCTCGGCGTCAGACTCGGGGCATCAGGGTTGCACAGCAACAAGAGCTCTACCTACTGAGCCACGTCACTAGCCCAAGTGAGCTATCTCATTGTTCTGTTACAGCTCAGGAGTGGATTTAGTCCAGGACTAAAATCATCTGTTCCATTCTCAGAGCTGAGACTTTTCACTATTATTATTCCCATGGTCTCACATTTAATGCTGGAATTTCAAAGGAAACTGTATTTAATCCAATTGATGGGATATGTTAGAGAAGAAAAAAATGTCAAACCAAAGACATGTTTCTTTCTGTAATGAAAAAGAAGTAAAATGGAGAAAATGTTCTCCAAGTCCCACCCTGAGACCACACTGTTCTCCTGAGCCTCGCCTTGGTGGATTAAAGGTTATGAGAGTTTATTAGATATGGTAAAACAAAACACCATTCATGGTAGACGTCCTCATCATGTGGTGATTCTGCCTTCAGGCTTGTTCACCAACTAGAATTATGGACTTTGGGCCAGAACAACCACTTGCTCATTAACTCAGCCAGCTGAGGGCTTACTGGGCATCCATCCACTGGTGGCTCAGAGACATCAGAACTTCCTGGGCACAGGACAGTGCTGACAACACAAGGGAACGACTTAAGTGTATAGTGTTTGGATCAGAAGCGCACAATCCTGGAAGAATATAGCCATTCAGTAAACATACCTCAAATGTAGAAATTGCAGTGGCCATAAGGTGCTATGGGGCCCAGAGCAAAAAGATGAGGACAGGAGAGAAGGGATGGGGAGGAGTAGTCCACCCTGCTGTGCTCCCTGTGGAGAGGCCACTGACATCACAGTGAGGTGAAGAGGCTCAGGCAGGAGGCAGGAGTCTCTGCACACAGTCTGACAGATCTGGATGTGTGAGGAACTTGGAAAAGAAGTACCTTAGTGTAATTGGAGCAGAAGGTAACTAGAGAAACTGAGGCTAGGGGATAGGGACAGCAGCCGATGAGATGGATACAAAGACGGGGGTGAACTTACAGGGAAGGAAAAAGGGCTGCAATGTTTAGCAGAGTGAGCAGCCTGCAAGCTAAACTCTGGAGTCCATGTAAGATGCTGGGGTGTGTCCTAAGTGTCCTTTCAGTAGGTCTTAAGGAGAAACCCCCTACATTCTAACAAATGTAGTAAACTTAGAATACAGGAACCAAAACCCCTTTACTCAGAACTCTGAGGAAGAAACTTAAAACACACTCCTGTATAGCTCTTGGATTAAAAAATGAAGCCAACATTCTAAGATAGGCTGTTTTAAAAGAACAATGAGAGTCTGTTCCTGAAGGCCTGTGGGATGGAACCAAAGTGACACTCGGAGGAGAATTTAGAGTCTTAATGAGTTCATTAGAGATAGAGAAATCCCAAAACTAAAAGAATAAAGCATTCAGATCAAGAATTTAGGAAGGGGGGAAGAGAGATGAATAAATTTATTTTTAAAGGGAATTAAACATTGAAACAAAAATATAATTTAAAGTTGATTAATAAAACTAAAGGCTGTATTTTAATGAGACAATAAGGGTGGACTGGCTAAATGGCTCCATGGTTTAGAGCATGGCTACTCTCACAGAAGACTCAGATTCAGATTCAGTGCCCAACACTGACCAGTGGGTCACAGCCATTGGCATATGATGCCTTCTTCTAACCTCCAAAAGCAGCAGGCATGCACAAGGTGTGCATACATATATGAAGACATAAACACACATATAAACTTAATCACGTTTTTAAAGAAAAGTAAGTATTTTACAAGTAAGATTTTAAAATGAGAAACACAAAGAACATTAAGCTAAGAAACATAAAAAGAGTAGATTCCATTAGTCCATAAAAAAGAAAAAGAAAACAGGAGAGGGACTGGTTGGGAAGAGGGAGGGTTCAGCAGGAGTGGGAATGGGACCATAAAGGGTAAGCGGGGGATATGGTCAAAGTACATTATATGCATACATATACAGAAATATCGTGATGAAACCCACTTGCTATTATGTACAATTAATTTAGTCTAATAGAAACTTTCACCACTATATAACAAAAATAGATTCCAGATTATAAAAGAATATCATGTACAACTCCATTCTAAAGAATTTTACTTTATACATTTATACGTTTATACATTTTACTTTATATGTTGTAGAGAGCCTAGGTAGTGAAGGATTTGTCATCAGGGCCAGAGGGCTCTTCAAACGAATTCCAAGAAACCACAAAAGAGCAGGTCAAAACTGAAGGAAAACAGAACTCCACTCATAAGGCTGGTTCACAGTCACTGCCCAAACAATGGATGCCTCAAACGATAAAACTCCCAACCATATCACCCACAATTATTACAAAGCCCAGAATAAGATCTTAACAAATGAGTGCAAGGACATAAGGAAATCTATTAATGTAATCCATTACACTAGGCTAAGATATAATCATATCTTTTCAGATACCATATCTCTTCAGATAGAAAAATTTAAAAGCCTTCAATAAAATTTAACCAACATTCCTGACTAAAACAAATTCAAAACTTTAAAATTCTTGGAAAACCAAAAGTAAAACATATTCACCATAATCTACAGCAAATGTCGCACTTAGGGCAAAGCATTAGCAGCATTTGCTTGCATGTTAGGTAAGGCTGACACAAGGGTATCCTACCAAATACAGGACTCCGGTAGCTGTAGACTGGGAGGCTGAGTCAGGAGGTCTGAGAGAGCCCAGGAGTTTGGGGCCTGCCTAGGTAATTCATTGAGACCTTGCCTCAAAACAAAATGGAAATGTAGAAAGGAAACAAAGAGAAAGAAATGTTAAGACTTGATGAAAAACACCTGCAACTCATCCCTTGGAAGAAACACCAGCTACACTGTATCAATTTATTTTACTGTCTTATCTTGCTGGAAATGTGTTGTACTATGCCACACACAGAAAAACGGCAAGGCTTTCACTTGAAAACTTTATTTGAAGTTGTTCTGAGCATGTAGGTGGGAGCTGTAAAAAGATTCCTCTAGGAGGAACAAAGGTTGGAAATGTGATTTCGGAGAAGAGAAGCATGCTGGCAGAAGAGTCTTGGGTTGAGGACAGAATGCTCCTGATAGCATCATGTCATCACACAGTTAATCCTGCATGGGACGTGCTTTAACCCCAAGCTGCCCAGGCCTTAGAGCCAGCCCAGAGAACGTTTGACTGAGCCTCCTTTTGTGTTTTTGTTTCTCCCAGACCGCCCAGGCTTGCTGAACGTGAAGCCCATCGAGGACATTCAAGACAACCTGCTGCAGGCCCTGGAGCTTCAGCTGAAGCTGAACCACCCAGAGTCCTCCCAGCTGTTCGCCAAGGTGCTCCAGAAGATGACAGACCTCAGGCAGATCGTCACAGAGCACGTGCAGCTATTGCATGTGATCAAGAAGACGGAGACAGACATGAGCCTTCACCCCCTGCTCCAGGAGATCTACAAGGATTTATATTAGCCAAAAAGCCCCCCGCCTCGCTGATGTGCTCCCTCTTCCAATTGCACTATTATCTGGAGGGGAAAATCTGACAATTAAGAAATTTACTGTGAAAAAGCATTTTAAAAACAAAAGGTTTTAGAACATGATCTATTTTATGCATATTGTTTATAAAGATACATTTACAATTTACTTTTAATATTAAAAAATTACCACATTATGGAATTGTTTATAGTAAAGATCGAATGCATGTCTCCCATTCTACCATCACAGGTTTGGAGGGAGATTTCCCCATTTTATTTCTTCCCTCCTTTCTTGGTCATTCTTTGACATGTGTGTGTGTTCATGTTTGTGTTTATGTATGTTCGGGTGCTGTTCATATGTTTGGAGGCCCGGAGACAGCTTTAGGTACCATGCTCAGGAACATCATCTACCTACTTTGAGAAGATGTCTTTCATTGTCCTGAGACCAACAATAAGGCTACACTAGCTGGTCATTGAGGCCTGAGGAGCCTTCTGCTTCCAGCTCCCCAGCACAAACCTATCTGGCATTCTTGTCCTGGGTCAAGCTCAGGTCCTCATCACCAGCAACATGTTTATCATATTGCCATCCCTCTATAACTATGAGCTCTGGTTCCAGGTCTCCTGAAGGTACCAAACCCTGTGGGTGTCAAGTACACCCTCCCCCATCATTTAAACCATCTCTAGATACTTACAATACCTAATACAGTGGAAATGCTGTAAGCTGTAACACAGTGGTATTTGAAAGTCTGATTGTGTTGCCTATTAGGGGGACCCAAATGTGTCATCTCAACACTGCTAGAAGTTTCAGAGACCACAAATTTTAAGAGTTAGCACTATGGGGGTGGGAATGTATCTCTGTCAGTAGAGTGCTTGCCTAGCAAACAGATAGTTCTGAGTTTGATCCCTACCACAGCAAAAAAAAAAAAAAAAAACAGTCATGTCGGAAGATACCTGTAATTCTAGCATTCAGGAAACGGAGGTAGTAGGAGCAGGAGTTCAAGGTTGTCTTTCAACGTGGCCTATTTATCAGGTTCAAGGCCAGTCTAAGATACATGAGACACTGTGTTAAAAACAGAGGGAGGGAATGGCTGGAGAGATGACTCAGTGGTTAACAGTACTGACTGCCCCATTCACTTCCCAGCACCCATATCAGATGGTTCACAACCACCTATAACTCCCAGCTCTAGGCTATCTGACGTAGGTGGACTTTTCTGTCTTGCCGGCTGCCAAATAACCACACAGAGACTTTTAATATTAATTATAAATGTTCAGCCAATAGCTTAAGCTTGTTTTTAGCTGGCTCTTATAACTTAAATCAACCCATTCCTATTAATCTATGTGCTACCCTGAGGCTCATTTATCTCATCTACATACTTTTCATCCTGCTCTCTCTGCATCTCATGGGGTCTCTTCTGACTCTGCCCTTCTCCCCAGCATTCTCTCTGCCCCGAAAAATCCTGCCTAGCCATCAGCCAATCAGCTTTTTATTAACAATGAGAGCAACACAGCTTCACAGTGTACAGAAGGATTATCCCACAGCAGTCTGAAGCTTTCTTTAGACATCCATATATACGTCACATATATGTACCCATAAATAAAATAGTTTTTAATCTTAAAAAATGAGGGGCAGATGCCTCAGTAAGAAAAAGCGCTAGTCCTGCAGGCCTGCCCACCTGATTTCCAGCCAGGAAGCGCATATAAAAGTCATTGGTAGCTCCCACAATCCCAATATTCAGTGTGGTAAGATGGGGGTAGAGACGAGAGAATGTCCTGGAAGCTTCCAGGCCAGTTAGTTAGAATATTCATAGCAGTAGAAACAAGAAACCCTTGCTTCGAAAGGGAACAATTCAAGAATCAGCTCACAAAAGTTGCCTTCTGACCCCCACACACTAATAAATAAGTAGATAAATGAATATTTTTTAAGACTTTGAAGAGTTGGAGTCTGCCAAAATGAGCCCACCATTGCACTGAAAAGAAAAGCATGACTCTTTCTTAAAACATTATAATGCAGGTAATTATGTGCTGGATGAATGGTCAGGGTGCTTGGTCATGTGCAAGGGAATGGTTTTCAGGGAAGTGAAGATTCGTGAAGGTTGAAAACTCAGGGTGGAGCCTGTGGATTCAGAGGTAGACCTCAGGGATGGTGTTGAATTAAGAATCTGCAAGAAATACAACAAAAAACATTACAGGAAAGCAAAATAGCAAGAACAACAGAGCAGAAGAGGGGAGAGGGCCTTCCTGAGGGCCATTTTCGCAGAGATCCCTTACTTTACTGAACTCAAAGCCTCTTGGTCCATCATGTTTGCAACAAATACCAACAAGCAGATTATAAATCGTTCCTAGCAGTGGAGGCTTCCGGGTTGGTTACAGCCATAAGGTGCACATTGAATCTTTGAAGCATGCCTTGTGACTGAATGACCAGGAAGTCTCTGCTCTCCAGGATGACTGTTCCCATGCCCTAACTTACCACCTTAACATGTGGTGTTTCTACCCGGGAGGCTACAACTTCAGAGTTAAGGGCTGTCAAGCCAAAACATCAAGAAAGATCTTTCCATCCTCTTCTTGGAAAGAAGTGCATCTCCAAAGAGTGAAATTATGAAAGTGAGTCTTGACTCCAGCCCTAAAAATATACAATCCCTATGCCCCTCAGAAAGACAGACTCATAGGAGTCCAAACCTTTAAAATGACAGATAGAGCTAAGCCCCATTGGAACCAGAGCCAAGGCAGAGTCTGAGTGACATCCAAACATTTGGAAGGAAGGTGACAAATTTGTTCGGCCATATGGTGGTTTCTTACTGCCTTGATGAGGAGCATCCGGGGATTTTGAAACATCCAGATGACTGTCGAGTGTCTTCACAATGTTGGCGCCACACTGGGAGTCTATCTGGGAGATGGCAAGAGAAAATGTGCAAGCCACAGGCAAGGTGGAGCTCTCAGAGGGACCTGGGAGGCGATCCCTTGTTTACAAGGTTCTCAAACAAAAAGTCTTTCAGTTTTCTGCCTGATCGCAGTTCCCACTAGCGCTCCACGGCCCAGCCAAGCGCTTTCCACATTTTCAAGCTCTGTTGCCAATGGAGTGGGGAGAGGGATGCTCTCAACTCTTTGGCACCAACGCTTAGCATTAAATAGCTTTTAAATCCTGGCAGCTTTCAAATTCCCATCTCTCGGATTTTTCCCTGTGGCTTGGATGATCATTTGCTAAATATTTTACAACACATTATATTCATCTCTGAAGCTCCTGCTCCCCCCAACCCCCAGCATGATTCACAAGTTAATCAACACATGCATCATGGGTTATTCATAGCGCTTTCTCTAGGCACAAACATACTTAGGGATGCCTGTTAATAAAAATAGGAAGAAAAGTAACTATGGTCAAGAGTCAAGCCCTTGTCCCACACCTCCACTAACCATGACCCAGCATCCTTTGACATCATTCTACTATGAGTGGGACACCTCAAGAAACCAGAGTTCCACAACCTTTTCTACAGCCATGGAAACCTGAGCTGACCTGTATTTCCAGACTTTTGTTGTTCTGCCTTTTGTTTTGTTTCTTTGGCTTCTGTGTTTAAATCCAAGTGAGGAGCAAGGAGGTTCAGCAAGAAAATGTGTGTGTGTGTGTGTGTGTGTGTGTGTGTGTGTGTGTGTCAGAGGTAGTGCATGTGCTTAGCCTATGTGAGGGCCCCAGTTCTATCCAATGTGTCCCTGTACGGTGGTGTTGGTGTCACTCTGCAGATTCCCATTTGTGGATTTGAAGTCAGAAGTCAGACGAATTGCCACAAAAGAAGGCAGCTGTCACTGCATTCAGTGACTTTTTCTCAGCCACCAAGGAGCCATGAGTGGGCTCTGACTTGCATGATATCTACTACAACTGAGGTGCTGAAGGAAGGAGGCAGGGACAACAGAGGCTGGGTACCTTTTGCAGGGGCAGGGGAATGCCGGAATGGAAACTGGGATGGAGTGTTCATTCCCAATCCTGAGGACAAGAATCATAGTTCATTTCCACCATGACACCACAGCGCTATCATGATCATAAGATCAGAGATGAAGAAACTGTCCTTTGCTAGATAGAAACGTCACCTATTTTCCTCTTTCCTCACCCATCTTGGTTCTTAGCCTGGTTCCAGGACATCTCTGTATGTATTGTTATCCTATTATCTGCAACTTCCCATTCCTCATCCATGACTAGCAGCACACTTGGCACACAGAGAGAGAGAGAGAGAGAGAGAGAGAGAGAGAGAGAGAGAGAGAGAGAGAGAGAGAGAGAGGGAGGGAGGGAGGGAGGGAGGGAGGGAGGGAGGAAGGGAGAGAGAGAGAGAGAGAGAGAGAGAGAGAGAGAGAGAGAGAGAATAAATAAGTTTTTAAAGTATATTAAGAAGCAGGCTCATGGTAGTCCCAGCTAGTCGGGAGGCTGACACATGAAAATTACTTGAATCTAGAAATTTGAGGGCAGCCTGGGCAACAAAGCAAGACTTTGCATCAAAAGAATGAATAACTATGGACTGTGGTGATGGTCTAGTGAGTAAATGTGTTGTACAAGCCCCAAGGCCTCAATTCAGATCCCCAGTATCCATGTAGAAGCTTTATGCTTGAGAGGCACAGACGGAAGGATCACTTCTCCCAAGGACATAGTGGTCAGTCAGCCTAGCCAAACAGCAAGCTCCATGTTGAATGAGGCCATGCCTCAAAATAAGGAAATACATAAATAAGTAGAGGAAGGTACCCAACATCAACCTCTGGCCTTCATATATGCACACACATGCACGTACATGCTTCAACATACATACATACATTAAAATATAAAGCCAGGCATAGTGACACAGCTGTAATCCCAGCACTTGGGAATAAGATCATAGGTAGAATAACTAGGAATCCAAAGCTAGTTCCAGCTATTTAGGGAGTTCAAGAGCAACCTAGGCTGCTTGAGACCCTGTCTCAAAAACAAACAAACAAAATAGCAGGATCTTAGAGATAGAAGATGGTCAGCCATTATCTAGTCCATCCACAGTTCATACTTGGCAGCGCTACCCAGGATGAAGGTGAGGGAACAGCCCTGCCCTCGAGAGGTCACAGTACATGGATGAGTAGACAACCCAGAAGTGACAGCTGCCTAGAGATGCAGATACAGTAGTGGCCAGCTCTCCAAGAGGGTCAGGGTGGAAAGTCAGAGGGGCCAAGCCTGTGTCAGACTGGGACACAAATCTACCCCATGGTAAGGAGATCTCTTGGACTGTTTGGAGACCATGAGGATCCAGAGGAAGTTGCCAAGCAACAGAGGGATATGATCAAATTTGAAGTTTGGAAAGCAAGCTTCCCAAAAGTCAACACTGTCCAGAGTGTAAATTCCCTCTCTAAAGCTCCCCAGGATGGCCCAGCCCTGGATGGCTACCTGGAGGGATGGACCCCTTGGGGACTTTCAGTCCTTAGGCCTGGCTCTGCCCCTTGGTTCCCACACACCGTGCTTATTTGTGCACCCTGAGATTCTGACTCACTTTAACCCTCTAACATGTCACAATCTTCTGGCCCACCCAATGGTGTTCTCTACCCGGCTCACCATTCCCAGGAGCCAAGGCCTCACAGACATTCAACCCACAAAGGCCTCCTGCTGTCAGGCTTTTCCTCCATGGCTTCCCCTAGTCCTAGGCCTCTCAAAGTCATTTCTAGTCTTGTGTCTCAAACCTACTTCAACATGTTTTCCAGAAGGATCCTTGGGCTGAGAATTAGGGCTATGGTCATAGTTCAGTGGTGAAACACTTGTCTGGCATGAACAAGGCCCTGGGTTCAGTCTCCAACACCACAGCAAAGCAGTTAACATAGGACCTGAAGTCCTAGGCTGATGCCACATATTCAATCTGGTTGTTGCACACACACTCTTCCCAGATGCCAGCACTACCACCAGAGAGGCCCACTATCGTGAAAGAAGGGAAAGATGGAACAAACTTCCTGGGCGACCATAGCTGTAAGTTCAGAGATTACTACATAAGGCTGAGGAGAGCCTGGCATGTGGTACAGCCAAATAACAGCATCCTGGAACAGACTTCGGAGTTATACTGACTGGGTTTAAATCCCAACTCTACCGTGTGCCCGTCTGATGTCCATGAGGATATGGCCAGTGTCTTAATCTCTTTAGGCCTAAATTGCCCTCAAATGTAAAATGGGGTAATAACACCATCTCCAGGGTCATTGTGAGGATTAGATGTAATAATGACTGTAAAGTAATTCTCAGGGTTTCTTGGCACATCTCAGTCAGTCTTGCTTGCAGGCAGCATTATTACTGCCATTACTAATGTGCCCTTCAAGGCCTGGGGTGCTTCTCAGACACAAGCCTTGCCTAGTGTGCAGGAGGCCTTGGATTAATCCCCAGCACCACAGACTGTAATTAACTTAATTTAATTTAAAAACAAAGCATCCAAGAACTAGAGAGATGGCTCAGCAGTTAAGAGCACATACTGCTCTTGCAGAGGACCTGAGTTTGGTTCCCAGCTCTCACATCTGGAGGCTCACAACCACCTGTGACTCTAGCTTCAAATGATCTGATCCCCTCTTCTGGCCTCTGCAGGCACTGCACTGCCATACACATTCTACAACCACAGAAGGGAGGGGAGGAGAGACCAAGAGAAAATAAGGGGGCGTATTCTTTTAAAAAACACCCATATAAGATAATGCTGGTGGAGAAGGTTTTTCTATCTTAGAGTCCTTGAGTACAGAATGTGCCACAAGATAAAAGCAAGAAGTTTGTTTTGTTTGTTTGTTTTTCAAGACAGGGTGTCTCTGTGCATCCCTAGCTGTCCTGAAACTCACTCTGTAGAGCAGGCTGGCCTCGAACTTAGAGATCCTCCTGAGTTCTGGGACTAAAAGCATGTGCCACCAGTACTTGGAAGATCTACATTTTTAAGAGTAAAGTGAAAATATATGTCCACATAGTATCAGGAGGGGGAAATATTTGAAAGACAACTGTTCTGTGTTCTGATTTAGAACAAATGCAAAGGATGAGGCTAAGGGAACGTTTTCCCCAAAAGTAACAGGGCTTTTCTCTGGCGACTTCTACTCCTAATTTTAGATAAATATTACATAGTTTGAATTTCCAGAGGGGTAATAATGAATAAGAAAATTGCTAATTTGAGTCTGTAGGGAGCGGGTTGGGCTATTTCTCTCCCTCTGGAGTTTTGTAAATATGTTCCAGGGCAAATGTTCCCAGGAGAATGTCATTTTTTGGGATCTGTTTAGAGCTAAGGGCTGGTCTCAGGGACAGCACAAACGGCTCCCTGCAAGAGTTGGAGAGTGGATCCCAGGCCCATTTTCCACACCGCCCCAGACCATGGAGTATGGGTGAGAGACTGGTCAGACAGACAGACTTGCCACTTTTTAAGTGTGAGGCTGTGGGCAAGTGCTCCTTGGAGAGCTGGTATCTAGCCTGGAGAAGTCTCCGAGCATCCCTTCATCACAGGCCTCTGTTCCCCTAGCTCTACTAGTGGTACCTAGTTTACACATCTCCTGGATGATCAAATAAAAGAACCAGGACCAAAATCTTATCACTATTGATTGCAGATAAGGGAGTTAGACACCCAGTGAGTCCAGGGAGCCAGCCTGAAAGTTTCCAGAAGAAAGGTGTAGGCCCACACCATCCAGGTGTGAGCTTAGGGAGGCCGGAACCAGTTAAATTTGGATGCTGACACAGCTCTGTACCTGCCACAGCTACATGCATGGTGATTCCTCTCTGGATCTCAGTTTCTCCATCTGCATAGTTAGAAAGCTGTTCTGTCTTCTAGCTCTAATATCCCAAGACCTCAGGCCTCCTAGTGAGGCAGGCCAGAGGACAGAACTCTGGCTGCCCATCAGAGGACCACGTTCTTTGCTGCTTGAGCGTGTGTTCTTAGCTCAGAGCAACCCAGGCCTGGGCCAGGCCACAGCCAGTGCTCATTAAGGGGCTGGGGCTGCTCCAGCCTGAGCTGGCTGCCTCCAAGGGCAGGGGAGGGGACACCGGAAGGCTGGTTGGTTCCCACCCGAAGCCAAGCTGCTGAGAGAAGGGCGTTGTGCTGAGTCAGTTGCTGGCAGCTCGGCCTGGGGTCCCTGGCCACCCTGCTTGCCAGATGGGTCAGCGCCAGGAAGGCCTCGGAGGAGCCCATGTTATGCCTCGGAGGAGCCCATGTTATCGACGATGCTGCCGCTGCTGCCACAGTGGCGGGCAACATGCCTTGGAAAAGCTACACCGTGGCCAGGCCTCCCAGGGCTCCTGGGGCGGGACAGCTGCTGATGAAGGGGGACTCTTTTTTTTTAGGAGCTGCCTCCTACTGGCAAGATGCTAGCCAAGGCTTTCTCCTTGCTCTGCCCCCTGATGAGGGTGACTGTTCTCTCAAACACCACGCACACGCTTTGCTGCTGTAAACTGCCTTCCACCTCCTGAGTCCTGGCTCAAGCTTCCAGGCAGTGTAAGGGTCAAGACCCGGCCAGGAGCAAAAGCAAGGGCACCAATGGCGGAGGAACCTCTAATGCAGAGGCCACAAGCAAAGTGCAGGCGGTGATCAGGGAAGCTGGCGGAAGAGGGTGATCAAGACAATATCAGCCCAGACACTGAAGGACGAGGGGTGACAGACCCTCAGACCTCGAGAAAGCTACAGCCTTGCAGAAGCTCCTAGGCGGAGGCTGCAGTCTGAAGGAGGACCCAGAAAAAGGCCAGGAAGGAAACAGCCCATAGGAAACAGTCTGCTGAGGCCACAGCCCAGGGGAGACAAGTGGGAATGAATTTGCCGGTCACACCGTGAGGAGAACCAAAGTACAAGCTACGGGTTCCAGCCCTTGAAATCCATAGATAGATGTGTAAGACAGCACGGTATTTGCATAGGACCTCAAATGCCCTTTCACAAATATGCATCCATGTCTGCATTAGAATACTCAGCCTAGCAGAAGTGCCAGATAAACAGGTATCACACCAGTTTAGGAAAAAGCGAACCAAGTCTGCACACGCTCAGGACAGACACAATTTTTCCCTAATAGTACGTGCAAAGTTGTTTGAGTCCACTTAGGTGGAAGCCATGGATACCAAGAGTTGACTATCTTCTTTAAAGTTTTAAAATCATGCTTAAAATATCACTTGAAAGCCAAATTGCCTCACTTTACCTACCCCCAGGACTTCAAAAGGAAAAACTCTCCCCAAGATGGGGTGTTCCCTTTCTCTCATGACTCTATAAGCCCATATGACAGGGCTGTGTGCCCCACTTTAAGAGGCACAAGCCCGATTGACCTTTAGGGGAAGACTTGTCTGATCACACACACACACACACACACACACACACACATACACACACACACATACACACACATACACACACACATACACACACATACACACACACATACACACACATACACATACACACACATATACACACACACACATACATACACACACACACACACACACACACACAATAGTCAGTCTCCTCTAGCCATACAGTCGCCATTAAAGAGTCTGAGTCTGGGGAGAGACAAGGGAGGGGGAGCTGGCCTGAGGTCAGCAGAGGGAAGAAAAGGAAAGACAGGCCAATGTCAGTAAATGCTCATTGGCCTTGCCTGTCCCCAACTTTCCTCAACCTCTAGGGACACATAGATAAGGCTGGTGTGACTCAGGCCACCAAGGAACTCACTTTCACGGAGATAAACACAGAAGCTGGCAGCCACAGAATAGCCTGGCAAACAGAGGAAGCCAGAGAGCCGGAGGCAGGGCGGGTGCAGCTGGATAGCCTTGGGCAATATTTCTGGAACCCTCTTGTGATTCTTCTATAGCTTCGGGAGTGTATAGCTAGCTACCCGTGGGGGTCACAGTGAGGAGGGAAGGGGGGAAGCAAGTCAGCACTACCCCCCCCACTCCCTCCTCGCGCTAGTTCTGGGGACAAGTTGCAACTGAAGCGTCATCCAGTTGGTGTTGCCTGCCATCTGATACCATAAGAGATTATTTGAAATTTCCCAGGCAGTCTGAGCTGCAGTCAAGTGGGGACAAGCGTCAACTTGGATGCAGAGGGAAGAGGAGGCTTCACAGAGGAGGTCACGTCTGAGACAGAGTGGGGGCACTTAGGAAGGACCTGGGCAAACAAGAAAGAAAAGCTAGGCGAGGGGCTCCTGTGCAAAGGTGCATGGCCTGCGGGAACGACAAGTCTTTCCATTTGACTGGAGTCTAGGGCTCTTGGAAGAGAAGCCAAAACAGCAGAATAGAATCAATCAGGGTAAGAGAGCAGCGAAGAAGACTAACCCATCGTTAGTCCTAAGGAGAGTGGGAAGTGTCCTAAGGAGAGTGGGAAGCCATGGGAGAGTTTTAGCAGGTATGTTAGCTCCCCTGAGAGTCGCATTTATAAAGGGGGAGGTTGGTTCTGGCTTACAGTTGGGGCAGGGGTTCAAACCTGTGATTGGCTGGTCACACTGCTCTGGGCTGTGAGGAGACTTCTGTCACAAGCTAGAAAGCAAGGAGAGGAAAAAGCCAGAGCCCTATAATCCCCTCAGGGAAAACCCTGATGGCCTAAAACCTCCAAGGCCCTACTTCTCAAAGGTCTCATTTCCTCCACACAGCATCGCCCCAGAGACCAGGCCTTTAACATACGTGGGCCTTTGGGGCACATCCAAGATCCAAATTTCCAAGTAGCAGGGCAGATACTCACTGAGCATCCCTTTGCCGGGAAGACAAGTGTGATGGGGAGACCACGAAGAGGCTGTCGCTGGCACACAGACAACCGGTAGCGGTGGAGAGGAGGGGAAGGCATTGACCATGGGGACAGAGTGAGCAGACAGATGTGGAGACAGCCTAGGGGGAGCATAGAAGACAAGGATGAGGTTTCGACTTGGTGACACAGACTATGAGACAGGGACACACTCTATCTGAGGAGGTGCTTGCTTCCTGAGGGAGAAATACCTCAGGACCCCAGGTCAGGTGTCTCGGTGGCTGTGGGATGCAGATCAGGATCATCAGCGTGCAATTCTCTGGGAGGCACGGGAGAGTTGTGGAAGAAAGTGATTGACAGCCCCCATGAAGGGCCGTGGAGGAGCTTCTTGACTCTCCAAGCCCATCTCCACTGAAGTGGACAAGAAGCTTGACACATTGCTTTTTTCTTATTTTCTTTTTACCCATGAAGAGAGTCTCCAAATATTTATTGGGTGCCCTTCATGTGCTGGGGCTGTGGAGAAGCTATTCCCTGCCAACTGCCAGGTCTTAAGTCTTCCCTGGAAGACATGTGTCATCCCATTTCCCCAAGCTTCCTCCAAAGGCTCGTAAGTAATGAAGCTAATATCAGTGCCAGTGACAACCCTTCAAATTGGCAGAGCCCAGGGTCCCCAGGAATGAAGAACTGGAGGCCTCTGTGGATGACAGTCCTCAACCCAGTGCCCGGTACTCCCAGCCAGGGTCTCTCATCACAGACACACACACCACACACAGGGTGTGCCCTGTCCTGCTCCTCCATAAAACTTTATTCTCTCTGGTCACTGGACAAAAACTTCCCAGAGAACCTATCTTACCTTTGGAGAGAGTTTTATAACTATGAAGCTGGGCCCCAGACAGGTGGCAAGGCCCAGGGGCATAGTCCTTTCACTCTTAAGTCCCTTTTCCCCATTGGTCCAAGTCTCCGTTCCCAGGTCAGGAAACTCCCACCTCCACCTGTGGCCCTGGACCTAAGCCAGGTTCCAAACTTAGATTTGCAGCCGCTGATGCCAAGCAGCCCTGTGGGTCTCGGCAACCTTCCTCCCGCCCTTTTCTGTCCTGAAAGTCTGTGGTCTGTGTTGTTGTCCATGGGGCGGAGGTGAGGGCTTTGTCCCAGGTCCTACAAGGCCAACTAGGAGTCCCATGGGATGCTGAGAAGAGAAAGGGCGCAGGAAGCCGTAGAGTTGCTGTAAATTGCTTAGAGCCGCTGTCTAGACCAACCTCAACGTTGCCAGAGTCAAACCTCAGGGCAGCTACTTCTAGGGTGAAAATGACACTTGGCTGGTGAACTGGGGCCAGGTGCTCTCCCTTGGAGATGCCGAGGTCCTGAGTTTATAGGCTCCATGAGAGAGCTGGTGCCATGACTAATCCCCATCACTGGCTTCCTGTGTTACTCTGCCTGCCTTGCAGGAAGTCAGCAAGCCTCAACTGCCCCCCCTTAATCACTGCCACCTCCCCATGACCCGCCTCAATCACGTCTCTTTACAGTTGGGCAGAGCCGGCTGGGCCTCCTCAAACTTCCATATCTACACCTCAAGATCACTGATAGGCCTAATGGCGTTTGCTCGCATCCACGCCCTGGGCCCTGCATTCCGGGAGTCACGCAATCCCACAAGCCCAGGAAGGAAACTGTTCCCACAGCCGCAGGGCCTTGGGACCTGGGAAGCCTCCCCTCCCCACACAGCATGTAAAATGAGCTTCCTTTAGGGCCACCTGCCCAAGTGGCCTCAGCCATGGCTGACTTTCCTCTTCTCCAGTCCTGCCTAGTCCTGCCCACCTGCACCCCTACTGTGTCCGCTCTGCTTTCTCATATACTTATATAAATTTTATTTAGAATTTATATAGAGAAATACACAAAACTTCTCTATCTCTCCTTCCTCTCCCTCCTTCCTTTCTCTTCCCATTTGAACTCCCTCCTAGGGGTTTATAGAGTCCTAATTTATCCTCGCAGAGAGAAAGTTTACTAACATGACCAGTACTTTATTTAATGTCTCGTCCACTGATTCATTCCCTTCTTCTCTTTGGACTCACTGAGCTTCTCTGGGTCAGGCCCTATTGCTGAATGATGGCAGCATCAGGACGAGTCACACAGATCCTGTTCAGTACAGCGTTGTGGCTGGAATGGCTGCTCCAGGGTAGAGATACCAGGTAGAGGCTGCCACAGCTAACACCCCTCACCTTCCATCTGGCTCCCAACCTAACAGTCCCACTCCCTCTGCCTGAGACCCTTCTCAAGCCAGGATTTTACTTTGACATTCCATAAGACAGGCTAAGTTTGCCAGGGCTCCCACATTCTCCCAGCAACCTCACCCTGATCAGAAGTAGATGAAATAGACCCCTCGGGACCCTCGCTTCTCTGTGTCCACCCCCCACAGGCTTCATCAGCTGCACCACATCTCTGTGTGGGAACCCTGACCAAGATGTCAGGTTATCATTCATGGTGCTCAACATGAAGGCAGTGCATACAGCCAAGAGCATGGTGAGTATATGCAGAGCACCTACTGTATACCAGATCCTGGTTACTAGGACACTGGGGTAAACATGTTATAGGCCTGGCCCAGCCAGGGCAACATGGGTGAAAATAGAACTTATGAGAGTCTGTGGGAGTCAAGGAGGAAGCTCAGCTGGGTCTTGGAGGGTCACCTGAAGTTGCTCTAGAGGGGTTGGTACAGAAGGGTTTTGTAGGTAGAAGAAACAGGAATGCAAAGTCAGCAAAGCATAAGCAACCACACCTGGTCCTGAAGTGCTTGCCGTTCCCATTGTGGCCTGCGGCTGCGGGTGGCACACAGGACTCTCATGACATCACAGTGGGAAATGAAGCGGAGTGTAGATGCTGAATGTCCTCTCGGAGTGTCTTCTGGCATGCTTGCACTTTCTAAAGGGAAGTGGGAGTGAGGGAAGTGTGAACTCCAGGAAACTCACTCGGGAGCGAGTACCTCAGACTCCCAAGGAGCTGTGGGGTGCTGCAGAAGCTTCTTCGCTTCTACTTCTGTTTCCTGAAGCTTCCGGCTTGGCTGCAACCACATGGCCATTTACAAAGGGTGCTGGGCAGTCTCCCATGGTGGCTGCCGAGGCTTTGGAGGAAAGATTAGACTGGGAAGATGAGTGCCGCCACCCCCTCCCGTCCCAGTCCGCCCAGCATGCTACCTCCCTGGACCCAGCATCCACTGGCCTTCTCCAGGAAACTTCTGGGAGACTGGCACCTGCAGAGGTCCCTCTTGTGAACCAGTAGAGCAGAGTCCCATGAGCCTGTCCTGGGAGACAGGACAGCACATCCTCAAGAGTTAGGGTAGCACAGTTCCAAGAGTCCGCTGGGAGGCAAAGTCTGGGTAAAGAGAGGGACAGTCACACTTGGGAGACCGCCCCAACCCCCACAGGCCAGCACACCTGGGCCCCAGACAGACAAGGCCCCCAGACAGACAAGGCCCCCAGACAGACAAGGCCTCCAGACAGACAAGGCCCCCAGACAAACAAAGGTTGCTTCAAGCCTCTGCTTCGGGCTCTTTCCATGAACTGACCTCTGAAGAATCCACTCAAGGTGCCTGCTAGCCACTGTGCCTGCCATCATGCCTGCTACAGATGGAACCCAGGCCTCTCCTGAGCTAGTCAAGATACCATTAAGCCACACCCCAGAATCATCATGGCCCACTCTAAGAAGTAACTGAGGCATGAAATTGCTGAGTTTTGTCCAAAGACATAAATTCTTTTAAGCTGGCTGAGGAAAAGATGGAGGCATTGACCCACATTGCACTTCAGCTCAAGATGAAGCTTCAACATCACAGAAAGTTCAACACCAGTACGGAAGTCTCAGGCCAGAGACTGCGGGGATTCCCAGGTATCTCCTGTCAGACTTCAATCTCACTTGCCAAGCCAAGGTCACTTAATACAACCCATAAATAATCACTGTGGCTGAGGGTTGCAGACCACCAAGGGGCTTCTTTTGATGTCACATGTCCATTCTTGGAGCACAGCCAGCTGGAGCCTCATATCATACTGTGGGGGGATGAGTCACTTGGAAGGGGCCTAGGAAGGAACACACTGCTGGTAATCACTACAGTCACTAGAGGAACATGTCATTCTTTCTACCACAGCAAGGAACCAAGCAAACAGAACTGTGTCAGAACCTGCCAAAGAACAGCAGGTACACTGGAGCTGCTGGGTCACTGGGGGTCATTTGCTGACTGAGAGTGTGACTGAGTCCCAGAGTGTAGAAGGGAACCTCTATGGGGGAAAAAATCAGCTTGTCAGGAGCCCAACTCTGGTCCAGAGGGGTAGCCAGCCCACGGGACCTCCGGAGAAGGGTCTAGAGAGTAAGCCTGCGAGTCCCATTGACAGCATTGATGAAAACTGCATGGTCCAGAGTATGGCCTTCCCTGGGCCACAGCAGGGTGGAGATACTTGAGTGTGGGCTGGGAAAAGCCACGAAAGGAATCCCAGTTGTCATATAGCTCAGCAACTTTTGGAACCAGGGCCTTGACCCATAAACTGGGACACTTCTAGGAGCAGCATTCTCCATGTGAAGGTTTCCGAAGGCCCACCCAGAGAGTTTTGAGAAGCTCTGTGCCAGAGCTTCATACTATAAGTCCTTTAGAAGAGAAAGTGGGGAATAGGCTTGAACTTGTTGGCACAGGGAAGGACTTGCTGAACAGAACACTGATATCACAGGCATTAAGACCAACAATCGCCTGGGAATCCAGCATGGGGCTGACCAAGAACCCCTTAATGGGGATGTCAGTGAGGAGGCCTAGGCAATCTATGGGGCCTTTGGTAGTTGACCAGTATTTATTCTTGGCATACAAATGGACATTGGGTGCCCATCCCACAATGAGAGATGCACTCTCACCCTAGACTCTTGGGGGAGGTTCTAGGCCCTGTCCTGGATAAAATGACAGACTGTGGACACTCCCATGGAAGAACTCACCCTCCCTGAGGAAAGGAGGGGGTATTGGGTGGGTGGTGGGAGGGGGTGAGAGGAGGGGAGGGAAAGGGAGAGGGACGTGAGATTGACATGTGAAGAAACCTTGTTTCTAATTTGAATTTAAATTTAAAAGTAAAAAATTTTAATAAAAAACCAACAATCAATAAATAGGACCTTATGAAGCGTGCAAGCTTCAATACAGCAAATGATGCCATCATTTGGGCAAAGTGGAAGCCTCAGAACAGGAGAAGATCTTTACCATTTATACATCTGAGAGAGGTTAGTATCTAGGATATATAAAGAACTCAAAAGTTGAACACCAAGAAAACGAATAACCCTTTTAAAAATGGGTACAGAACTAAACAGAGTTCTCAAAAGATGAAACAATTGGCAGAGAAACAAAGAAATGGCCACGATCCTTAGGGAAATGCAAATTAAACTTCTTTTGAGACGTCATCTTATCTAAATCCTAGTGGCCAAGATCAGTAAAACAAATGGCAGCACATGCTGTTGAGGATGCGGGGAGAGAGGAACGTTTGTCTATTGCTGAGGAGCAGAGGGTGCAAACTTTTATAGCCTCTATGGAAAACTGTGTGCTGGAGCCTCAGGAAGCTGGAAATATATCTGCTTCAAGATCTGGCTATACCACATTGGTCATATAGTCACCAGTCACTCATTCATGTTCATTGCTGCTCTATTCATAGTTGCCAGAAACTGGAAATATCTTAAAGGTCTATAAAATATGAATGTATAATGAAAATGTAGTACATTTACACAATGGAATATTATTCAGCTGTTTAGAAAAAGTAAAATTACGAAATTTTCAGGTAAATGGATGGAGCTAGAAACAATCATCCTGAAAGAAGTCACTTAGACCCAAAAAAGACAAATATTGCCTGCTTTCTTTTTCTTATATGTGGATGTTAGCTTTAAGTTTCCCATATGTGTGTTACAATCTGAATAACCACAGAGATTAGATACCTAGTAAGGGACCAGGGCAAAAGAAAGGATCTCCCAAGGAAGGGAAGGATAATGGAAGAAAGGTAAAGCCAGGAAGATGGGATGGAAACTAACACTAAAGGCTATTTGAAAAACCCCATGGAAGCCTGCTACTGCTTTCTCAAATATATACACTTATCAAAGAACTCTAAAGGGAGTCAACAAATAACAGAGGAGACAATACCCCTAGTAGACATCTTATGCCACCAAGTAAAACCTCCAATGCCTTTATATATATTGTTGAGTCATTGGCCAAAGGAATCCTATGGAACCCCTCGAACATGAAAGGCTATTCCGAGACTATTGATTACTTTCCACAGCCTGATCCTTTTGTTGAAGACAACACTTACATCATCAAATATGGAAAAGTTGATCTGGTACTTATCTAGAAGCTTCTCCCCTACTAAGTAGTGTTAGTGGTACTGGAAGGTACCCTACACACTACTGGAGGAGAAAGGAAATCATCAACATCATCCAGCTATAAACACTGCGATCTACAACAGTGGCCTGTTTGCAAGATTTACTGGAGCAATGTGGCACAAATATTGTGGGAGTGACTGAGCACTCTTTTATTACGTTTAAATCCATTCCATGACATGGAACCCATACCTGACACAAATGGTCAAAACATGAGACCATCTGGGTAGTGGTGGTGCACGCCTTTAATCACAGCACTCAGAAGACAGAGACAGGTGGATCTCTCCGAGTTTGAGGACTGCCTGGTCTACAGTGTCTCTTGAAAGAGACAGAGAGAGAGAGAGAGAGAGAGAGAGAGAGAGAGAGAGAGAGAGAGAGAGAGAGAGAGAGAGAGAGAGAGAGAGAGAGAGAGAGAGAGGAGAAGAAGAAGGAGGAGGAGGAGGGGGAAGAAGAAGAAGAAGAAGAAGAAGAAGAAGAAGAAGAAGAAGAAGAAGAAGAAGAAGAAGAAGAAGAAGAAGAAGAAGAAGAAGAAGAAGAAGAAGAAGCTGAGAGAAACCTACTATTTTTCTACTAAGGGAGAATGAAAATAAAATGGCTCCTAATGACTTACCCAATCCACATTAGAGAAGCTTATGCTTACAATAGATGGGAATTAACAGATCCACAACTGGACTGTGTGCAGTGAATGAGAGACTTTGGAGCACTCAGTCCTAAATTGGATCTACTCATCAAACCCCTCCCCTCAAGGCTCTGGGAGCTAGAGGGGTAGGACAATTCCAAGGAAACCCCGTCTTCCAGGCACAACAGTGCTGATGCACTTATGAATTCACAGAGACTGGCAGCACACACAAGATCTACACAGGTCAGAGCCAGATGGGGTCCTAACACTGAAAGGAGGAAGTAGAACCAGGGTCCCACCCCAACCAAGAGGCTATTTGAAACTGATACCTGCTGGCAAAGGGAAAGCAAGTTTCCTTCAATGGAGTATCACTTGATAATCAACCACACTCCATCCACGTCAGGCCCCATGGACTGCAGTAGCTGGCCAACACAAAATGGCCCTATGTTTTATTTTGGGTTTTTCTGTGAGGAGGCATCTTTTGTTTCATTTTGTTGTTTAGTATTTTTGTCTTATTTTGTTTGTTTTGATTTTATTTGGGGGTTGAAAGAAAGAGAGAGAATATGAACTTGGATGGGTAGGGAGGTAGGAAGATGTTGGAGGAGGGAAAACAGGGTTAAAATGTATTGTATGAAAAATTATGAATAAAAATTTTCTAAAACAAATTTAAATGCATTTATTTGGTTTTTGGGAGTTGGGATAGTTCCGCACTTACCATGGCATATACGTGGACATCAGATGACAACTTGTGACAGTCCATTCTCTCCTTCCACCACATATGTTCCTAGGATCAAACTCAGGTCATCAGGCTTGGCAGCAAGTTCCTTTACTCACTGAGCCATCATGCCAGCCCCAGTAGGTCTTATAATGAAATCACAAGAAGACAGAGTTGAGAGCAGACATGCCTGGGTGAGTGGAGCAGGAGACTGGAGGAAGTGGGGACTGAGAAGAGGCACACTAGAAGTTACTTCTGTCAGTGGGTAGATGCTCTCCCTAGCAGTTTACATCTCCATTGGCCGATGCTCACCCAGGTGTCCTGTGTAAAGATCCACTGGGAATTCTCCCACAGAGCCTTTGCTCACACACTGTCTGAGGATCAGAGAGTTGGAGGCAGTTTAGCTGAGGAGTTAGAACTGCAGCATCTGAAGGTGGATTGGACCTTAGGGTCTACTTTCAAGATCATTCACTCCCATGCTGCTATGGACTGACTTGTGTCCCCCTAAAATTCCTATGTTGAAATCCTATCTCTCAGTGTGATTGCATCAGGAGGTAGGACCTTCAAGGAGGTCGTCAAGGTTAGCTGGGGTTAGGAAGTGGTCAATCCAGAAAGAATGTGTCCTTACCAAAGGAGGAGATGACAGAAGCATGTATACAGGAAAAGGTCATGTGAGAACACATCGAGAAACTAGCCAGTCATCCTCAAGTCAAGGCCCTCACAGGAACCAGCCCTGCTGGCACCTTGATCCTGGCCTTTAGGCCTCTTGAACCAAGAAAAAAAGCAGTCTGTGTTGTTTAAGCCACCCAGACTGTGGTGTTTTATGACAGTCTTCCTAGACCGGGACACAAGGCTAATAGCAAGGGAGCACAGTCCCCCACACCCACTGCCTGAGTGTCCTGGTCTAGCAGCTGGTCTTCCCAAGATCTAAAAGGTAGACTGGGGTGCAGCTCGGTGGTATAGACTTTCCCAGCATGCAGGAAGTTCTGAGTTTGGTCCCCAGAATCATAAAATAAACAAACCATAAACAAAACCTTTATGGCATAGGCTTGGAGGAAGTAGGAGTCTACCACTCCCTCCAGGTCTTCTTGGTTCCTGGGCCAGCCTACTCACTGAGGGGACAGTGCGGGACCATGTACAACAGAATCCACACAGCACATTGGCCACCACCTCTCAGAGGAGGAACAGAGCTGGTAGGTATGGGCACCCAGATGGTTGGGATAGCTAATGACAGGGAGCCAGCACAAGACAATGTCTATGCCTCAGCCCCTTCCCCAAGACCTTGAATTATATTTTGAAAGTTAATCAAGAGATCGAAGGCCAGGTGAGTAACCAGCTGACACGAAGGAAAAGTTCCAGTGGCTGAAAGTGACTCAGGGAGCCCTGTATTAATTATAGGTTGGGACCCGACTGTGCCTCAGTTAGGGCCCCACAGGAGGAGTAACCTCCTTAATGCTTGAAAGTTGGGTGTAAGAATCTGTAGACCTCTTTGTCACTTGCCCAGAACCTTGAGAGAGTGACATGTTGCTTGTTCTGCATCTCTGTTTTTCTCCCAGTAGTTGACATCATTCAAGTATGTCCAGCTTGGGACCAGCTCTGAGACTAAGAGCTGGGGAGGCCCCCAGATGGCTTCAGGTATCATGTGTAAGGAAACTGAACTCCAGAGAGGAAAATGATCCAAGGTCACCAGAGAAGTTGTCACATGCCCAGTATCTACTTTGTACAGGGCCTGGGGTGGACTCTTCCCTCCATCCTGTTCCCATGGGCAAGTGAGACGTGTGCTGCCCCCAGGCTCAGGCTTAGACGTGGGGACCCTAGACTAGAATTCTGGCCTTCCAAGTGGAGATTGGTACCAAATGAGAAGGTCACATGCCCTGTGCCCCTACCCCACGTCAGATCCTGGGAAGTGTGTGTATCCCCAGCCCAGGCCTGAGTCCTCTGGATGATGCCAGGGTCACAGGCAGTGTTTAGCAATTCTTCAGCAGAGCAACCCACCTGGGACACAGGGCACATGGACACCAGCTCCTGGCCAGCTCCATACCCATTGCAAGAAGAGCAGCCACCATGTGAAGCAATGATTGCCACATGCACAGAACCCAGCGTCTTAGGATCAGGCCACGAGGACTCAGGGGACCCAAGTTCTGGTGCAAAGGCTCATATGATCAGGATCGGCGTTGAGCAACAGTTTGGGTCAAGGGTTTGCCAGTCAGAGGCTGCAGTAAACAGTGCTGGGCTCCCTGGATACAGACAAAGCTGTATCCACAGAGTAGCAGCCATAGGACAAGACAGGGGACCTACAGGATTTGGTGGGCACACAGGCTTTCACATATTCCCGGCATTCTCAGGATGCATAAGATGTCATCACTTCTTTTTACAGCTAAGGAACTAAAGCCAGGCACAGGGCATGATAAGCCAAGACCTCAGGTTACTAAGTGCAGAGATAAGAGCTCAAGTCCTTCTCCACAGTGGCTCCTAAGGAGGTGGGATATGTGAGTGGAGTGGGAACATCTCTTTGCATTCACGTCAGGGTCCTTATTATAGCCCCTCCACGTTCTCAGCCTGGCCCAGGGACCAAATGTAGGACAGTCAAGCCTAGGAGTCTCATGTCCTATCCTATCCACTTGGCAGTCCAGAGGCTTCAGTTAAGTCCCTTGACCTGCCCTTGACCTGAATGAATCATTTCCTCATACCTGGAGGAAGGACGAGAACTCCGGGGTGCAAGCTGCCAAGAGAATTCAGCCAGCCCATTGCTGCCCCTGGAGGCCCTGTTGGAAGCTCCACAAATGGTTGTCTTCCCAAGGATACTTTCAAATATTTCTTAAAACCACAAATAAAACTTTGTGTGTGTATAATATATACATACATTTTATATATACTTATGTATATCCCAGATACATATTTTGGAATACATACACATACCTCACATACAAATAAATACACTCAGTCAACTGGCATACTGATGGTTGGTTTTTTACTATGTGATACAATGTACATGTGTGCAGGTACATATATATGTGGGGATATTCAGAGACCAGAGGACAACCTCAGATGCCATCTTTAGGAATGCCATCCACCTTCTTTGACACATGGTCTCTCATTGGCCTGAAGAGCACCAATTAGGATAGACTGGCCCAGGGATCCTACACACTCAGCAGCTTTACATGGGTTCTGGTGATTGAACTCAGGTCCCATGCTTATGAAGCAAGTCTGTGTCCACTGAACTATTTCTCTGGCCCCTATTGGTGATTTTAATCAACTTAGACCGCTGTCCTAGGAGACAGGGATCAGTGGCTCTATGCAAGACCTACAGTCACAAATGAGTCTACAGCCTTCATGGGGACAGTCACTGTGCCCATGCGTTTTCTGTCACTATGACAAAATACCATAATTAATCATCTTTTTGGGGGGGGGTTTATGAGACAGGGTTTCTCTGTATTGTTTTGGAGGCTGTCCTGGAACTAGCTCTTGTAGACCAGCCCGGCCTCAAACTCACAGAGATCCGCCTGCCTCTGCCTCCCGAGTGCTGGGATTAAAGGCGTGCGCCACCACCGCCCGGCCATAATTAATCATCTTATATGGAAGAAAGGTTCATTTAGGCTCATAGCTTCAGACGCTGTAGCCTATGTTTGGTTGTCTCTGTTTCGTTTGAGCTGTGATAAGGCAGAACATATTGGATCATGTGATGCTTGCCTCCTAGCAGCCAGTAAGCAAAAGAGCAGGGGGGAGAGGTTAAGAGCCTACTATCACTAAGGGTAACATGTATTCTTCCCTCTAGCCACCTGGGTCCCACTGTCTCAGCCCCCAAATAACACATGAGACACTATATTAATTATGAAGTGGTTGGCTGTTTGCTATGGTTTCTTAATGACTAGCTCTGACTTAATTATTAACCCATAATTACTAATATATATCTTTATAAGGTCTTATCTTACTGAGGACGCAGCCTCATGCATTTTCTCTTCCCGAGTTCACATGGCGACTCCTACTCTTGACTGCATTCCCAGAATTCTCCTTGACTCCTAGTTCACCTATCTTGCTTTCCTATTGGCCAACAGTGCTTTATTTATCAACCAATAGGACAACATATACACAGAAGGACTTCCCCTATCACCTAAGTACTTGCTATTTTACTCATTGCTCTGGCAAGACACCTGACAGAAGCAACTTAAGGAAAGACAGAGTTCTCTTGACCCACAGTTCGAGGCAAGCATGGCAGCAGAACATGCGGCAGCTGCTTACACTTCAGCTCCAGTCAGTGAGCAACTATGAAGGCTGACGCTCAGCTATTGAGCTTTCTTCTTCTTATACATGCTGGGACCCCAGCCTATGAGACGGTACCACCCACATTTAGAATGGTTAATCTGATCTAGATAATTCTTCATGGATGTTCCCAGAGACTTGTCTCTATGGTGATTCTACATCTTGTCAAAGTGGGAATTATCAACTATCACAGTCTCCATAGGCATATACCCCAATGACCTAACTTCTTCCAACTAAACCCACCCTTTAAAGGATCCATCATTTCCCTAGAATATATAGTTATAGAAAAGCACTGGGAAGACTAGAACAGAAGGATTAAGTGGAGAGGGGAAGGAAGATGGGGATAAGGGAAAGAATATCAGGAGGGATAACTTACATTAAGAGCCATATGAGGGGTTATATATAAACCTACTACTGTGGAAGTCTTAAAATCTATACATATATGAAATAAATCTAAATGGACTTCTAAAATAACAAGGGAGATAGATGTCCCAACTAAACATCTTTTGCCACCAAGTGAAGCATCCAGTGCCAGGAACGGTTACATCTGAGTTGTTGACTAAAGAAGTCCATGGAAACCCCTAACAACTTAAGATATTACTCAGGCTATTGATTGCTTTGCACAAATTAATGATAGTTCTTTCTTTTACTAAAAACAGCACTTACAGATATCATTAAACATGGAGAAACCAAGTTGATGCCTAACTATAGCCTTCACCCCTTCTGACTCATGTTCATGGTGCTGGAAGGTCCTCTGCATGCTACCAGAGGAGAAAGGTAAACATCAACCCAGCTGCAAACCCTGAGATCTACAATGATGTCCTGCCTACCTGCATGATACTCTACTGCAATAATGGCACAAGCATTGTGGGAGTATCCAATTACTCTCTGCTTGGATTTAAGGCCACTCCCTGAAATGAAACCAATGCAGATGTGGACAAGAACCTGAGGCTAGATAGGCTGCAGACTTAAGGGAAAACCAAATACTATTGTTTTCCTAAGGGAACATAACTATTAAACAACTCCTAATGACACCCATATACCCATAGATCAGTGTTTCACTCGGCCATCATTCCTTGCAGTAGACGGGAACAAATTCAGAGACACAGCTGGACAATGCACAGAGAGTTAGAGACTTTGGAGCACTCATTCCTAAATGGGACATAATCATCAAAGCCCTCCCCTCAGGGCTCAGGGAGCTATGCGGAAGAGGACCAGAAAGACTGTAGGAGCCAGAGGGGATGGATGACATCAAGGAAACTGTGTCTTCCAGACACAAGAGGACTGACGCACATATGAACTCATAGAGACTGCGGCAGCACGACAGGGCCTGCACAACTCCAAGCCAGATGGGTCCCAGCACTGAGAGGGGGAAGTGGACACAATCTCCCATCCCTACTCAAGAGTCTATCTCCACTTGGCAACTGCTTGCAAAGGGAAAAGTCACTTTCCTACAATAGAGTCTCACTAGGTATTTAAAACACACTTAAGGGCAGACCCCATGCCCAGGAGTGATGGTCAACACAAAATTAACTCAAAATATTTTTATAGATTTTTTTATTTCATATTGCTTTTTTTGAGCATCTCTTTATGCTACAGGTCTTTTGCATTATCGTTTCTCATTTTGTGTTTTTATGGGTTTTGTTTTGTGTGTATGTGTGTGTGTGTGTGTTTCTTGTGCTTCCTCATTTGTTTTATTGTTTTTGTTTTGTTTTGTTTTGCCTGTTTGTCTTCTAAAAGGAGAGAAAGGCACGGAGTTGGATAGGTGGGGAGATGCAAAGGATCTGGGAGGACATGAGGTAGGCGAAATTGTGATCAGAATTATTGTTGAATTTTCAATTAAAATTTTAAAAAATATCATAATGAAACCTAAAAGTAGAAAAGAAAAAAGATCATTTCCCAGTAGCTCTGCCCAGGAGACCAAGCCTCAATACAAGGACCCCTGGGAACATACCAGAGCCAAACTGTATCAGGCATTGTCTTCTGAACCCATACATCTACCTAACATGGAGCCCAGCCCATGCCATTGAACATGTCAAAGCCCAGTGTAAATGTCCCCACCTCACAGAAGCCACCCTAGATTTATTATCTCCATTACCATATTCTCGAGTCGTGTCCCCCTAGTGCCCTGGACTAACCTGTGCTGTGATATATCAGGCCAAGGGGAGTCTAGTTTTGTGGCCAAGGAAAGCCAGACCTAGAGAGTCATATTCCTAGCTGTGTGGCCTTGAACAGAAGCCATAGCCTCTTTGCCCCTCCGCATCCTTTGTTGTAAAACAGGAATGATGATCCTGTTCCTCTCAGGGTGAGTGCAATGCTGTGCTGGTTTGTCGCACCTGCTGAGCAGCCTGCATCCGAGAATGTAGCGAGGTGGTCAGGATAGATGACAAAGAGACCGGTTGGTTGCTTTAAGAAAACTTTATGCTCCCCAAGTCGGCTTAGGAGAACCCCCCAAGAAAAAACGCTTCCCTTTTTAAAGACTTCTGTCATCCATACACATACAATTCTCCAACCAAGCTCTCACACACCTCTCACAGCTCTCCCAGACTTCTCACCTTCCTGGCTGGTCGTTAAATCTCCAGCACCAGAATCGGGGAGAAACAGCAGGGAGCAGGAAGAAGCATCTAGCCTTAGGGGGAATCAAAGTCATGGTGTTTCAGTGAGTGAGCCCTTATCTGAGCTCTATCAAGAGCTTTATGGCACTGAATTGTTTTCAGTAAACATTATCTCGCAGCTGCCTGCTCCCAGGCTGATGGAGGGGTGGGTTTCCAGCCAGGGTCTGTGATCCCCACACTGGTTGTCTCTGAGAATCCACAGACACAAGTCCGAGTCATCACTATTAACTTACTGTGAGGATGCTGTGTGGATGTTCTTCTGAGGGCTCTGTCTCTCCAGGTAGGGCTACTGTAAGAGGCCCAAAGGAGGACATAGGACCTGGCCTCTACAGGGCATCTCTGTCGGTCATCACTCCATGGGAGCAAGGCTTGCTGTGTGTGACCCCATCTGAGGCTGGTGACAGCCCCCTGCAGAGGTGATCACATCTCCACCATCCTTACTGAGGGCTGAGCTAAAGCTCAGAGAGGTGATGTCATATAATTAGCAGAAAGCTGCACAGCAGGGAAGAGATGGAACTAGGATTCCAACCCAGGTCTCTCTGAAGAACCTCATTTGCATACTTCCACCAGTACTATTACACTCATCTCTGTATCTCACAACCTAGTATGCAAAGATGCCTGCAGAATGATGGTCCCACAGACACCCCCATCCAGGAAGATGCAATGATGCCTGCAGAATGATGGTCCAGAGACACTCCCATCCAGGAAGATGCAATGATGCCTGCAGAATGATGGTCCCACAGACACCCCATCCGGGAAGATGCCTGCAGAATACCAAGACCTTCCAGCTGCATCCCTTGTGTGTAGACAGGAGTCCCTTATCCAAAGTTTGATGCAGATGCTCACACTGGCAAAGGTGTGTGCCTGCTGGAACCGGCTGCAGTGGGTGATTCTGTCACCTCCAGGCCTTTGCTTAGTTCTGAGACCTTCTTCTTGCTTGGGTTATCTAGGGAGGGGAGGAAGTGGCTCCTCACTTCTGTGGACAGTGCTCATGTCTCTTTACAATTCATCTTATTACAGGAAAAAAGTCAAGAGAGAATAAATGAATCCATTGATGCTATTCATTTCAAAATGAGGAAAGGGGGACTTGAACCCTGACCTCCCAGAGACCGTGCCTTCATGAAAGGCGCCCCCAACTTAGCTCTTGCTGTCTAAGTCCACAGACACATAATTTTAGCCAAGATTCTGTTTGAAATCCTGCTCCATCCTCTTAAACTGCTTTAGTTGCTCTCAGTTTTTTCTGTTTGGTTTTATTTTTGAGACAGGGTCTCATGTAAACCAGGCTAGTTCCAAACTTGTATGCAGTCAAGGAAGAATGACCTTGAACTCCTGATTCCCCCTGATTCCACATCCCAAGTGTTAGAATTACAGGGGTGGATCACCACACCTGGCATAAAATTTTTTTGTGTTAAGAATGATTCCAGCACCGGGCGTTGGTGGTACACGCCTTTAATCCCAGCACTCGGGAGGCAGAGGCAGGCAGATCTCTGTGAGTTCAAGGCCAGCCTGGTCTACAGAGTAAGTTCCAGGACAGCCTCCAAAACAATGCAGAGAAACCCTGTCTGGAAAAAAAATGATTCCAGCCAGGCATGATGGCACACACCTGTGATCCCAGTAGTGGGGGAGGAACAGTGGGATGATTTCTTTAAGTTCAGTGCCAGCCTGAGCTACATAGGCAGACCCTACCTAATAATAATAATCATAACAATAATAATATAAATCCCTGCTTATTTTAGACATACTACACACTGAAGCAACCAGGATGAGTGTTCACAGCTGTGACTGGTCTCAAGCAATTCCTCCACAGTCAGTTCTGTGCCTATGTAATCAGAGAATACCTGAGCATAAAAATGAGCACATTAAGAGTTTGGGGCTGGAGAAATGGCTCAGTGGTTAAGAGCACTGGCTGTTCTTCCAGAGGACCCGAGTTCAATTCCTAGCACCCACATGGCAGCTCACAGCTGTTTGTAACTTCAATTCCAGCAAGATCTAGTGTCCTCACACAGACATATATGCAGGCAAAACATCGATGCACATAAAATAAAAATAAATTAATTAATTAAAAAGAGTTTATCTTTAAAAGTGTGTGTGTGTGTGTGTGTGTGTGTTCCTTCTAGTTCAGAAAGCCATGTGTCTGGGGTGGGGCACCAGGAAACTGAAGGAGGGTCTCTCAAGACCCTTCCCCCATGGTGTTTGGTCATAGCTCATAGCTCCCACTGATCACTCAATAGCAGAGTTTTGTCCTTGAAGGTCACACCTAAGTAGGGAACAGGTCTTTTCCAGGGTCCACAGTCTCCTATGTGTAGCTTAGGTCTGGGTCACCATCAACAGCTCAGTGACTTTCAGGCCCACTCCACCCTTCCTCCCCATCTCTGAGGGTCCTTGCCTAGAGCAGCCTGCCTCTGTTGCCACAGAAACAGAGAGAATGCTGGGAATTCTCCCCTTGGGTGAATTCTCTCACTTTCTTGGGCCTTTTACACTCATAAAAACAAGTCGGAAATTGCCAGGTTTGGTGTTATAGGCCAAACTCAGGAGCCAAAGGTAGGAGCATTCCAAATCCTAATGGCAAATTAATGAGAGCCTGTCTCAAATCACGTAAAAAGTATTAAGGGGCATGGTGGGAGCTAAATGACAGCCCAGAGTAAAGTGCTTGCTGCACAAGTGGAAGGAACAAGTTTAGATCCTCAGAACCCACGGAAAAGATGAGTGGGCATTGTAGCCTCCTGTGATCCCCATCCACAGAATACCCAGAGCAAGCCGGCTAGGCAAACTGAAAACACCAAGAGCTCTGAGTTCAGCAAGAGATCCCGCCTCACCACAGGAGGCGAGAAGAGATGGACAAACACACCTACATCAACCTCTGGCCTCTGCACGCATGCGCACATACACAGACCAATACCCATACATGTGTAAACACGCACACGGAGTGGACACAAAGGAGCGACAGAAAGTCTACCTAGTATGCAGGAGGCCCTATGTCCAATCCTCAGGGCCACTTTGTAAAAAAGAGGTCAAAATGCATGCACACACACACACACTCCTGGCAAGAACGTCAGCCTGCCCTGAACAAGAGATGCCCATATGGCTTTGTGACGCTTCCTCCCCTTTCTCCATCCTTCTCAATCACTAGCCTTGATTAACCCCTTCCTGCCGGCCTTGCCCAACTCTTTTGAGACCTCAGGCTATGGGAGGAAGGTTCTTAGGATCCCCAGAGGGGAACATGAGCTACTGCTATCTACCGCTGGCCTGGGTCGTGCAGTGTCCCCAAAGGTCTCTGCATTGTGAACTCCATCCCAGAGCGGTGGTGTATCGAGGTGAGGCTGGTATGAAACGTTGTTCTCTAAGGATAATAGTCACTACCAACCTCATCAGAGCAGCTGTGACCACTTTCCACCCTCAAAATCAGGCCTGTTGTCATCCCCCTCACAGAAGGAAGGGTTAGGGTACATCGATCGATGTGGGAGGTTCTCTGAAGGGTGTTCCATCTACGCGCTTACAGAAAAGTGGTCCGTTATACTGCGGGGAGACAGTTGTTGGGGGGTCACTTGAACTCCTGTAAGTGACTCTCTCATCTGTGCTCTGTAACTAAACCCAATGAGCTCGTTGCGTTGCCAAGCTGGGCTTGAATGGAGCCTTTGCTTTGGTCTGTCACTGACGCCCTTGTCTGGGGGTGAGTAGACATTTGTTCATGTGCCAGCAGAGAAGTTCCCACAACAGGGAACTCTAGGAGTGATTTAGCTCATGAGGGCTCTACCCCAGAAGGGTATTGAGTTTATTATAGGAAGGACCACCTAATAGAAAGATCAGTTTGCCCCTATGCCCTCCCTTCCCCTCTCTCTCTCCCCATCCCCTGCAGCACAAACCCTCACCTGGTTCACCCCTTAGATCGTGCACCTTCCAGCCTTCATGACCTTCTGTTTTTCATAAGCAACCCAGCTTTGGGTATTCCATCATAGCAACTGAAACCAAATTACAACAGAGAGTGTTAACATGCCATGGGTTCAGGTTCTGCTGTCTTGGCCCTGCCTGAGCAGAAGCAGCTCTCCACCAAAAGCCACACAGCCAAGAAGTGGCTGTCTAGCTCAACATCCCACCTCCACCAGCACAGTGTGGAAGTCCCTGCCAGGATGCACCAGCTGAGCCAGGGCAGAAAGGGTGAACCTGGTGTCTTTGACTCCAGCAGGATAATGGGGAAGCCAGGCGAGGCTGTGATCTCCTTTTCCATAGCCATGTGCATGGACATACATCTGGACAGCCTGAGCCTGGGTGTAAAAGATGGAGGCTTAAGACTCTCTGGTCTGGAATTCTGCCCTTTCCCCATGTTACCAACTGGCATGGGGCAACCGGATATGTCCCCAGGAGGCAGGCCTTTAACAGGTCATCTGTCCCCAGGAGGCACCTTCCCCACAGGGGCTCTTCATTTGTCCCCCCCCCCTTCCATCTAATGTCTAATGTCAGACAGGTGTCCTTGGGTGCCTTACTCCTTAGGTCACAACCACAGTGAAGCACCTTCATGTCCTCCATGATAACATTAAAATGTCCCATCCTTCAAGACCCTCACCACCTAACTTCCAATGCCTCCTACCTCTCCTGCTCCCCAGATTCCAGCCAAACAAAGCCTGGCAAGCTCTCCATACCCCATTCATCCTCCAATGCCCGAGCGCTCCTCAGCTTCCCCAGGTCTCTGACCCTCATCCTCAGCAAAAGCAAACCTCAGCTACCACAGGGCTTTGTCCTGACCCTAGACTGTGACCCTCTTGGAGATGCAGTGGCTTTAACCCTACATTCTCAATGGCCTGGGTTCCGAAGGCACCAACAAAGCAGCTTCTCTACTTACAGTAAAGACCTAGAGCCTCCAAAACAATACGGAGAAACCCTGTCTCATAAAACCAAAAAAAAAAAAAAAAAGACCTAGTAAGTATTGAGCACTTTCCTCCAAATGGTTCGTGAATTCAAGTTTGCTGAGCATAGAAGGCAGAGGTCTACAGTGTGTGGCGTGTAAGTCACTCAGCTCCCTGGGAGTAGTGTGTAGTGTTCCTCAGACACAGTCCCACCTCTGACCTCCCAGTGCAAGGAGGGACCGTAGTCCACCTGGGAGTGTTTGGGGGACCCTTCCAGATGAAGCACTCACATCATCTTCACTGAATTTTATTTTCTAGCTGTTAGGAACCTTGGCAGCCACGTGAATAACTTTGGACAAAATGATGAAGGCAGCATTCAGGCAGGTGGCATCATGGTAAGTCCCTTCCTTCCTTCCTTCCTTCCTCTCTGGGTGTGTGGCCTCATCAAGCCAGTTGATGTGGAGTGGGAGGGTAGCCTCCACCCCACTACGCCCCTCCTGTCTGGACAGGAGGGGAAGCGGCCCCCAGTTGCTGAGGAGATGCGTGTGTTGTGGACTCTTGGGAAATGCTGGGGCCAGGGAGAAGGGAGCAGCCGACCATGGCAGGCGCCTTAAGCAAGCTCCCGGCAGTTGCTCCATCCACAGAACAGGGCGATGAGGCCCCAGGGTGGGGCATTGCATCACATTCTTAGAAAGCTGTCTCTGTACCCACATTTCCATCTGGGGCCTGGACCGGGTTTCTTTAATTGCTGCTTTTTCACTTCCAAGTTTCTGAGGACAAATCTGGACACGACTGTGGTGAAATGACAGTTATTAACCAACCTTCCTGGGCGGTTAATCAGAGCTGCACATGGCTGCGATTCCTATGGGCGATCTTTGGGGAATCCACACACACTCCTCAACAGTGGGTATGACACTGACTCTCAGAGAAACTGAGGCAGACCCAGGGAGCTAAAGCAGCTCGCCCATAGCCACACAGCATATGCTTGGTGGAACCCAGGATTGGACTTTACTTTGCTCTGAGACTGTTAACTGCCTCCCCTGAGAGACTGGGCTGTGGATTCAGACTGGGTTGTGTTGGAGGTCAGCAGTGCCGCGGGCTCCCTGCTGTCAGGAGTGGGCCCTTTCTCTTCTCCAGAACTCAGTTTTCCCATCTGTAAAGTGGGAAACTTGAACAGACCACTGGTTACCGAGTTTTTATTTTTCCTTGTGTTTTTATTTGCTGGGGGTACAACCTAGGGCCTTGTTCATATTAAACCCATGCTTTCTCACTAAGGGGCAGACCCCTCACCCATGTGCTCTCTCTCTCTCTCTCTCTCTCTCTCTCTCTCTCTCTCTCTCTCTCTCTCTCTCTCTCTCTCTCCCCACCCTCCCTCCCTCTCTCTCAAACAGGGTCTCTATGCAGCCCTGGATGGTGTGGAATTCACTGTGTAGACCAGGCTGGCTTAAGAGATATGCCTGCCTGTGCCTCCCGAGTGTGGGGTTAAAGGTATTTGCCACCACCCTGGGCTGTCTTCACTTCTTAAACACCATAACACTTCAAGCTAAGGTTGACTGCAAACAGGCAGGAGGAAGCTCTGTGGGATGAGAACTTCGGAGATGGGACTGTGGCGACGGTTGTGCAATTCTGTGTGTTTTCTATAGACCATATGTTTACAATGGGGAAATTTCATGGTCTGTAAATTATACTTCAATAAGGCTATAAAAAAGAATGTTCTATGAAACACTAGTATTCAGACCCAAGGCTCCAAGGAACCTTGAAAATGCAGTGGCCGCATGGTGGTGGATGGCCTCACTCTGGGCCCTCCAGGGTGCTGAGAACATGGACCATAAGGTCTCCACTTTGGCTTCCTTCCCTCCCCTGTGCCTCCTACCCAACACCCTCCAGCCCCAGGAGTGTGGTAGAAACTCTTGAGTCCTTGCCTGAAGAGCGAATGACCAAAGGAAGAGCTCCCATGCACAGTCCTTAAAAGGAGTGTGTGTGAGAGAGAGAGAGAGAGACAGAGACAGAGACAGAGAGACAGAGAGAGAGAGAGACAGAGACCATAAAAGGGTATCAGATCCCCTGGAGCTGGAGTTACAGGTAGTTATAATCTGCCAGATGTGGGTTCTGGGATCCAAACTCAGCTCCTCCACAAGAGCAGCCAGTGCTCTTAACCCTGGGCCAGTTCTCCAACCCTCCCTGTGAATTTTTACAGGGCTGTCCTAGACCTGGGACAGTATGGAGGCGGGTAGGTGTGTCCACAACTAATCCTCCACTCCTTCCATCACTGAACTAGTGGTCCCCAGCAGGTGTGTGATAATGGACTGTTGACTGTATAAAGCAGTGAGTGAAAGAGTGAGTGAGTGAGTGAGTGAATGAGTGAGTGAGTGAGTGAGTGAGTGAATGAGTGAGTGAGCGAGTGAGTGAGTGAATGAGTGAGTGAGTGAATGAGTGAGTGAGTGAGTGAATGAGTGAGTGAGTGAGTGAATGAGTGAGTGAGTGAATGAGTGAGTGAGTGAGTGAATGAGTGAGTGAGTGAGTGAGTGAATGAGTGAGTGAATGAGTGAATGAGTGAGTGAGTCAATGAGTGAGTGAGTGAATGAGTGAGTGAGTGAGTGAATGAGTGAGTGAGTGAATGAGTGAGTGAGTGAGTGAATGAGTGAGTGAGTGAGTGAGTGAATGAGTGAGTGAATGAGTGAATGAGTGAGTGAGTGAGTGAGTCAATGAGTGAGTGAGTGAATGAGTGAGTGAGTGAGTGAATGAATGAATGAATGAATGAGTGAGTGAGTGAACGAGTGAGTGAATGAGTGAGTGAGTGAATGAGTGAGTGAATGAGTGAGTGAACGAGTGAGTGAGTAAATGAGTGAATGAGTGGATGAACCAGTGGCTCAGTACCTCCCTGAGACAGCAGAGAGGATATCTGCAAGCACATGCACATTGGATACTGCTCCAAACTTGCAAGGAGCTTGCAGCTGAGTCGAGGGAGGGCATAATTCACTGGGAAGGCAACAAGAAGGGAGACCAAAAATCCTGTCTTGTGAGGTGGAGGGATCAAATGCAGCATCCAGATCTAGTAGAGACCTGTCTTTTTTCTTTTTTCTTTTCTTTTTAACTGTACAAGGGATCAAACTCAGCGTAAACACTCTGCCACTGAACTATATCCCCAGCCCTCCCTTTGGGTAGCTGCACAGGATTACAAGGCCCTAACTACTGGGCAGTCTTGCACTATCCCCTTGAGATATGGATTCCGAAAGGGCCTCTGATGGGCTTCAAATGGTTCAGAGACCCTCCCTTGCCCAAAAATCGTCTGGTGCCTGTCCTAATAGTCCTGTGAGGACCACACCTAATGACAGGCTGAGGAGTGGACTTCAGAGCCAAACATGGGTTCTGGTTTTGCAAGAAAAGGAGAAAAATGCTGGGCAGATCAAAATAACTTGTGTCCTCTACCCACTGGAAAGTTCCACAGCGACAAAAGATGAGTGTCTAAATCAAGATCAGGGGTTTCACAAAGCCAGGTAAGCTGGGGCCCTGAGCATGGGACAAACCTGGGGTCACAGTAGGTGCACGAGGCAGATGGAATTATGGACAGGCTAGGAAGCCAAGGAGAGCTGGATGAATGCATTTCTTCTTCCTCCCTTTAAACCTCTTGGCTAAGTCACTGACTTGAAACCAACAGTCATATCTGCACCAGGGCCATTTCCTCTGTACTAAAACCTTCAGGAGTCCCGTGGCTTTGATGAAAATATCTCCAAGAGGATGATCTGAGACAGACACACTGACAGTACTTACCTGTAAGCCCCAGCTCCAATTTATATTAAGAGTAAATGGGAACGCGGCCGTGGCGGCACACACCTTTGATCCCAGCACTCAGGAGGCAGAGGCAGGCAGATCTCTGAGTTCCAGGACAGCTACACAGAGAAACCCTGTCTCAAGGGAAAAAAAGAGTAAATAGGAATGAATGAAGTTGACAAATGCCTCCATTGCTCATGCCACATACCTGTTTTCTGATCAGTCAAGGGTCCACAAGGAGAAAATTACTGACCCATTTGGTGGTTGAAGCAACTGAGCTGAAGCGACTTACCCACTGATGAGTGCCAGAATTAAAATTTGAGCCCACGACTTGCAAAGAACCTGCTATAGTCTCTACAAGTATTCTCAGACAACCATGTCACCTCTCCAAACTTCCTCAGCTACAAATGGCAAGGGACTGAGAGGGACAGCCCTGTAGGTAGATTGAGCAGGAACAGGAACACTCCAGGTGGGGACAGCCATGTGGGGGAGGGGGCGAGTGTGCAGGATGTGGTCATCACATCTGGAGATGACTGACTGAAGCGCCTCTTCAGCCAGAGAACCAGCCCTCTGTGGGCTGGAGATGAGGCAGAGCCTATGAGTCACCATCCTCTTTCTGCCACCTGAAGGAAGGGGACAACCCCTGCCTGGCCTCCCCAGACCCTGCTCTCTGCCCTTAGGAGTGTCTGTCCACCGGACCCAGCACACTCGGAGTCAATCTGAAGTACGTGCTCAACCACACAGACTCCACAAACAATGCAGGGAAATAAAGTTCTTCCAGGAAACGTCATCATATTGACTCACGACAGACCCATCCATAAAACAACTGGGGTACCTGGGCCAGTTCAGGGTGCAGGCCCGGACCTCTCTCCTGAGCCAGGAGGAAGTAGGTGCTGCTGGGGGGAAGGGCAGCTTCCCTTGGCTGTCTGGAGTCTGGCTGTGGCTCTGTATTAGTTGTCAAAAAAGGAAAAATTATTTTTTAAAAAGAACAAGTCCCAGAGCATTGTGGTCTCCATGCCTTGTCTCAATAGCACTATTGCAAAAGCCCCTCTTCAGACCAAGGAGTTTTGCAAGTCACTTGCCCTGTTCAGGAGAGAAACACGGCCCTCTCCAGGGGCCTGTGTCTTCATCTGTCCTCCTTGGCAAAGTGGACCCTGCTGTGGCCCTGATCCAAGTTTATCCTCAGACTTGGGAGGCAGCACAGTGTAGCACTGAAGTGCCCAACAAATTCAGTTCTGTGGGACCTCAGTCTCCTCATCTGCAGAATGGGAATAAAGCAAGAGCCCAGGTGCAGATCATGTGGCATGGTGAATTCTTTCCTGACCCTTCCTGAGCAACAGTGTGGAAGCATAGCCTGGGAGTGTAGTGACTACCCTGTCTTCATCCAGTGAGCTTAGGCTAGCCCTTCTCTACCTTGACCTCACCCAGCAGCTGTGGCCTGCCAGCCTCCCAGGGTGTGACACAGCTGTAGGAAAGGGTTGCCAGTCAGGCTTAGGACACTGATCTGGGAGGGTCTGAGGACCAAGGTGCTATGTCTGCCTACTGCCTCGGCAGCCCTCAGCTGAGAAGTGGCTGTTTTTCTGTCCTGGAATTTGAGTGATTGAGAGTTACGGAGGGTCAGTGTCCCCTCTTGATTACCTAGAACTGAGCTGGTAGCTCTGGGTAGAAGATGCCAGTAATACAGCAGATAACCATGTCCCTTGAGAGTACAACCAGGTGCCTTCCGGTCCCCGGTCCCTGGCACAGCGTTGGATTGTCACACACCCCTGGCCATGCCTAGCACTGGTTGGGCCTTTGTGTGATAACACACCCAGCTCTGCTCTCCATCGATCACCACACATGGAGGCCAAGGTGCCCTCTCATGACCATGCTCTGAGCAGGCCACTCCCCTGCTCCAGCACTCCGAAGTAATAACCCAGACTCCTTAATTAAGTCCTCAAGTTTCCTTGAATCCTGGCCACTGCTGAGCTAACCAGCCTTCTGCCACCAGGCTAAAGTCTCATTCCAACACGGGCAGGTCCCCAACCCTAGCATAATTTCTACCCGGTGCCTCATGCTCTTCCCACCTTTCTGGAATATTCCAATGAATTTATATTCACCCTTTTAATGCCCAGTTGGAATGTTACCTTCCTATAAAGACAGCCCTAAACCAAGCCCAAAAAGCTATTTTCTCCTCTGCTTCCAAACATGCCCTGTGCCTCATACCATCTCCTATGCTTCCTTAGATTCACACCAGGAGCTTAACAGGATAAGGCCTTTGTCTGCCTTATCACCAGGCTCCCAGCCTGCAGCAGATTAGCCTGGCAAGCAGAGTTATTCACTGGAGGGAGAGAGGCCTGGAAGGTGTGTTTGCAGGCCTAGACTGACCTCCTTCTGAACTCTGCCTACAGGAAGTGGCAAAGACTGATGAGCTCCAATTTCTTCTTCAAAACCTTCTTTAGTATAGAACGCTATTCTGAGGCTGGAATTTTCCTCAAAACCCAGGCAAGGCGTGCGGAACTGGAGAAAGAGCTGTACATAGTCCGGGAGAGGCGAGGGGTGTCCGTCAGGGCTCGGGCTGGGTCACACCCTGGAGGGCATGCTGCTTCTGCACCCCTAATTCACATCTGTAAGAGTGTGGCCATAACTAACTCTCCAGGGTTGGGTGAGACTGTAGAGGTCAAAGGTTGTACAGACTCCAGTGGTCATTTTCAACCTGCTTCAAGCCTTCTGTTCTGGACTTTTTCCATTCGAGTGTGTGTGTGTCTGTGTGTCTGTGTGTCTGTCTGTCTTCAGAGGCCAGAGGGTTAATCTTGAGTTTCGTTCTTCGGGTTTTAACTCCCCACCCTGCCCCCTTCCTTTTCCTCCTCCTCTTCTCCTTCTTCTCTGTCATCCTGTCTGACCTGTAACTTGCAATGTAGACCGGGATGGCTGACCTTAAACTCACAGAGATCTGCCTTCCTCTGCTCCAAATGTGCTGGAATTCAAGTCATACACCACACACCTGGCCACAATTTTTTTTTCCTTTTTCTTTTCTTAGACATCATCTCTCACTGGCCTGGAGCTCACCATGTAGGCAAAGCTGACTGAGACAGCCTCAGAGATCTGCCTGTCTCTGTCTTCCCAGACATTGAGATTACAAACCTATACCATCATGCCTAGCTGTTTTGTTTTGTTTTTTGTTTTTGTTTTTGTTTTTTTCGAGACAGAGTTTCTCTGTATTGTTTTGGAGGCTGTCCTGGAACTCGCTCTGTAGACGAGGCTGGCCTCGAACTCACAGAGATCCACCTGCCTCTGCTGTTTTGTTTTTTAAAATGTGGGTTCTGGGGGTTGAAATCAGATCCTCTTCCATGAACTACTGTCAGAACTACCTTCCTAGCCTTACTCTAGTTTTCCGAAAACACCCTCAATGTCATAGACAGCATTCCTTCCTCCAACAGCAACTGAGCAAGCTGTGCCAGAATCAGGGCCCTTGGATAGGCTCAAATGTACAGTCTCTGTCTTTGAGCAGAGACAGCATTGCCTGGAAGCCCATTAACTTGTTTGTCCTGGGTCTGTGTGGCCAGCGCCCCATGCCAGCTGATGCATGCCTGCATTTTAAAAGGTTTTAATGTGTCACTGTTTAATTCTTCCTGGGGAGATATTTTCTAGGCGATAGCGATATTTTGTAAATAATATACTTATTTAGTATCGGGACCGTGAGGGAAGGCAAGGTCAGTGCACAGCCAGTAAAGCTCCTTCGCAGCCAGAGTCAGGTGGGAGGGAAGACAGCGGCTCCTGAGGCCTGAGCAGTGGCTTCTAGGAACTACTGTGGGTCCAGCTAGTGTCCAGGACACTTCCTAGGGACCATGACCTGTAGTGGCAAATGTGAAGACTAATTAAAGGACATCAAAGACAAGTGGCCAAGAGATTCTGGCTGCTAAAAAACAAAGGCAGCCAACCTAGGTCTGCACAGTCACCCTCCCCATGATACCTCCCCTCCCAACCCAAACACACTTGACTTTGCTTCACCTGACTTTCTGACACTGATACACAGTGACTGTGGTTATGGCTTTTGTTTTATTGCTTGTTTTGTTTTGTTTGAGACAGCATCTCATGGAGTCTAGAATGGCATCAAACTCAATATGTAGTCAAGGATGGCCCTGAACCCCTAATCTTCCTACCTACGCCTCCCAAGTCCTGGGATTACAAGTATGCAGTACCTTGACAGGATAATGTGGTGGCAGGAATGGAACTCAGGGCAAAGAACCCAGGGAACTTACTGTCTGCCTGGACCCAGGTGGGTGATCTCCACCTGGAAAAGTGGGGAACCAGAAAAGACAGGGCTTCCCAGGAGTCAGATAGCTGGGACTGGGCCCTTCAGCCTGTGACTCTGCAGTCATGCAGTTTGTGCCACTGGCTACAGATGAGGAGCCCGTGGGCAGCAGTGCAAGGGACAGAGGTGCCCTCCAGAGCAACATCTAGAGGAATGGCAGAAAGCAGGGGTGGGATGGCCCAGCAGAGGGGGTAGCTAAGGAGCAGTTAACATTACTCCTCAGTTGCAGGGGTGGGGGTTGATGGCATGAACAGAAACATGGGGAGAAGGGATTTCTTTTTAACCCAGCAAATATTTGGGTTAGTGGTTTTACTTCTTGGTTGTTGATTTGACTACCTAGTTGCTTTCATGCTTGGTTCATTGGTTCATTGATTGGTTAATGATTCAGTTGGTTGGTGGATTGGTTGGTTGATTAATTGGTTGGTGGCTCAGTTACTAGAATAATTGGTGCTTCAGTTGGTTGACTGGTTGGCTGATCATTGGTTAGTTAGTTGGCAGATTGGCTATTCAGTCTGTTGGTTGGTTGGTTGGCTGGTTGGTTGGTTGTTCCATTAGTTGTTTGTTTGTTTGTTTGTTTGTCTAGTTGTTTGATTGTTTGGTTGTACAGTTGTTTGATTGTTTGGTTGTACAGTTGGTTGGGTGGTTTAGTTGTGGTTTATCTGGTTAGTTGGTTTGTGATTCAGCTGGTTGATGGATGGGTGGGTGAATGGTTCAACTGGTTGGTTGGTTGGTTGGTTGGTGGGTTGGGGATTATCAATATGGACAAATATTAGGCTCTGTTGCCTATTTGAAGTATTTCCTGAACTTCCTGACTTAAGAAAATCCCATCGGAGGCTGGGATGTAGCTTAGTGGTGGGGCACTTGCCTAACATGTAAAAGGCCAAGGAGCCTACCTCCAGTACCACAAAGAAAACAGAGGAGGAGTGACAAGAGTGAGGGAAATGGAGAGGGCCATTCTGGGCTCCCTTTTACAGCCCCATGCAGGTCACACACACACACACACACACACACACACACACACACACACACACACACACACACACACGACTGCCTCCCCAACCTCACCATGAGCAGGCTGGAGGCACCCAGAAAGTTCTCAAGACCTCTAGGCTGCCAGGCATGCCTCCCAGCCTCCATCAGATCTGGTCTTTACTGATGGCTAATGATAGGGCTCCTCCATGAGCCAACCTCCCCTGCCTTGCTTTTCAGCAAACATTCCAGGGGGGGGGGGTTATCAGCCTGTGGCTAATGTGGACTGTCATTCATTTCATCTGTATCACAGCCTGGAAGCAAAACAAACAGAAAGCTGTATTTAAAAAAAAAAAGTCATTATGGTACAGAGGGTCTAGTTGAATTTGTGAAAACAGATTTGCTAATTGCTTTGTCCTCTGTGCTGCTCAGGTGCCCGCATGGAGGCAGCACAGTTTTCTGATAGCAAGACCAGAACAGCACTAGGCTGCTTCTGCCTTTCTGAGCTCCCCTGGGGTCCTCCATGGCGCTCCAGAAGGAAGGGGTCCAGTACGCACAAAAGCAAACGGCCTAAACTGCCTGTGGCTCCCAGGCTGCCTTGGCCACAAGGCACGTTCTTTGAGAGAGGATCTTTCCACCCAGCAAAAACCCAAGCTAGGGATGCTGAGGAGCTTTGAGGATGCTATGAGCCAGAGCAGGCCTAACAGAAGGCCCACCTCTCCTGCCAGGAGCCAGGCCCTGTGCGTGAGGCTCACATTCTATCCCTTTGTCCTCAGAATGAGCCAGCGAGGCAGCACTCCTTGGGTAGCCTTCTTTATCTACAGTTTCTCCATCCAGCAGGACTTGAAATATTCAGGGCAAAGGATGGCGTCTGTGCTGAACACACACGGATGTTTTTCCATGTTGTCCCCTAAGCACAGTAGATTGTCCATCTCTACAACATGCACACCCCATTCAGGATTGGTGCAACAGAGTAGATTTAAAGATCTTGGGAAGATGTACACAGGTTCACCGTGTACTACACAAGGGGTGTTGGAGTCTCAAACCCATCCCAAGAATGTAGGGTGGAGGGAAGCGGTGGGGTCCTATCCCCATCTGTCAGGTGAGTGAGATGAAGCTGTAGCAAGCCACCCTGTACTGGGGGGTCACTGTGCCCTGGGTCACAGCAGCCTTTGAGTTCTGCAAGTAGCAGCCAGGGGCCCAACTAGGAGACAAATTGACTGTTTTCAAAGAATCTCTGGGTTTGTTATCCTATTTCATCTTCCTGTACCGGAGTTTCTCTATGTCTCACCAGCCTGTTGGTACAAATGAGTCACCTAGTCAACCGGCAGTCAACTCACTAGCCCAGGCCCACCTCTGCCCCCCACTCACCTGGTCCTTTGATACCCACCTCAGCACTTTGAGATGTTCATGGACTCTCCTCCAAGATTTACCTGGTAGAGGGCACTGTCAAGGAATCCAGCAGAGTGGGCCTTCTGGGGCTAGAAAGGTGGGACCCACTAGAAGTAGGGGACCAGGGTGGCCCTGTGAGTGAGCAACCTCAGTGCTACCCCACCCTCTGGGAGCTTTGCTTTTTCTTACCTATGGGGGAGGGGAGGAGAGGAACTATTGGGTCTCGTATGTCCTCCAAACAGCTTCAGATAGCAGCATGGGCCCTCGGTAAGACACACACTAGTAGTTACACAGCCCATGTGCAGTGGGGAAAGCTGAAGAAGGAAATGAGGCTAGCTATTGTGGGAAGGGATCCTCCTGGCTGGGTAGAAGCCCATACCACCAGTCACAGAGGACTTAACTAGCCAGGTTCTGTGCTGGGGGCTTTCGCTGTCATAACCCCACCTGTTCCTCCAAGTCCATGAGATAGGAACGAGGAAACTGATGAGGTTCAGGGGGACCAAACCACTGGCCTGAAGTCACAAAGCTAAAGAACAGAGGGCTCCTGTAGAGTTAGATCTGAGGAACACTCTTGAATGCTGTCTTTACCACTGTGAGACCCAGCCTTGAGAAATCAGCTCATCTCGTGTGATCTTCAGTAGAAGTCCTTACTGCACTTATTGCTGTTCTTAGGATAGGAGCTCCCCACCCATACTGTAGGCAGGACAGGAATCCCTTGAACTCCAGAGGGAGCCAGGGGGTGTACTTTCACTCTGGGGCTGGGGATGTGGCTCAGTTGGTAGAACTTGCCTAGCATGCCAATGCCCTGGGTTCTGTCCCTAGCACTGCATTGACCAGGTGTGGGATACAAAGCCTGCAATCCCATCACTTGTGAAGTAGAAGCAGGAAAGTCAGAAGTTTAAGGTTGCCAGGCAGTGGTGGCACACACCTTTAGTCCCAGCACTCGGGAGGCAGAGACAGGCGGAACTCTGTGAGTTCAAGACCAGCATGGTCTACAAGAGCTAGTCCCAGGACAGCCTCCAAAGCCACAGAGAAACCCTGTCTCGAAAACACAAAAGAAGAAGAAGAAGTTTAAGTTCATCTGCATCTACTCAGGGAATTTGAGCCAGCTTGACTACATGAAAAGGTCTCAGAAAGAGGAGTAGGAGGGGGGATGGAAGAGGGGAAGAGGGGAGGAATGAGGATTAAAAAATAGAATAAACATTTGTGGGGTTGGGTGACCTCTCTATCTTCAGTGACCATTTCAGGGTGGACCAAAATGTCACCCTTTATCCCTTAAGTAGATACAAGCATTTTTTGTCCATTCAAAAGTTAATTAGTGAAGGAGTCTAGAAAGTTAGATCATCAGTGAAGAGCACTGACTGGTCTTGCAAAAGGACCCAGGTTCAATTCCCAGCACCCACATGGCATCTCACAACCTTCTGTGACTCCAGTTCCAGGGGTCCGATGCCCTCTTCTGACCACCACAGGCAACAAGCACACATGTGCTACACAGACACATAGGCAGACAAAACACCTGTACATGCTTTTAATTAATTCAAACAACATTTTCAAAATGGACCAGTGCTCAGCAAGATGGCATTGGCTGCAGTCTTGTAAGTCAGCTCTTGGGCTAGCTGTGTGTGGCTCTACACCCTGTCTTATCCAGCATCTTGCCCTGAGTTTGTCAGTTTTCTATTCTCTTCATGGTTCTCTCTCCCCACTAAACAATTGAAACTCCTGGGGGCCTTTTAAAATGCTATGAATAGACTCAGGCCCTTTAGATCAGCCACACTGAAGATTATGGCTACAGGAGGCTTCTGGATGCCACCTGAGCCTCAGTTTGCCCAAGTAGGACAAGCCTGGGGACCAGCAGGAGACAGCAAAGACCAAGGGAGGGGCTGACTTCACCATCTCCTACCCTTCCATTCCCCTTTCCGCCACACCCAGGAAGTGATCTCCGCCCTCCCAGCTATGTGGTCCCACCTCCTGTCGTGTAAGCTTTGCACACAGTAGGTGTTCAGTAAACCTTCGGGAGCAAATCCAGGACGTGGCTCCTGTGGCTGTTCTGTGTATGCACACTAGTGTGTGTGCTCTTTGAGCAGGGGTGTAGGCACGTTCGTGCCACAGTGCACTTACGAAAGATAAACTTCAGGTTCTGGTCCCCACTTTGTTCTAGCTGGCCTTCCCTCCATTCTCCTGTCTCCACGTTCCATCTCCTGGTAGTGGATGCTGGGATTACAACCATTTAGGTCATTGCTTTTCAGTGGGTTCTGGAGACCTGAACTCAGTTCTTCAGTCTTGTGTACTTGCCCAATGAGCTTTCTACACAGCCCCCTTCAGCTATTCTCTGGCAGATGGCAGTGTCTCAAATGAGTCTGTAGAAGCCTAAAGAATTTCACTGAGAGGCTGGGCCACAGCTCGGGGGTCAGAACACCTGCCTGGCATGCAAGGGGCCCTGGGTTCCATCCCTAGCCCTGCAAACATACCTAAGTAAAGAAACCAAAGGAACCTGCATGATTAAACGTAGTGTTCCAGGGCCATGCAGGCAGCAAGGTTTCCCACAAGTAGTGCACAAGTGTGCCCTTACACCTGCCTTTCATAGCAATATGTTTTGACTTCAAAAAAGTCTTGAGGCCAGCTGTGGTGGCACAAGTCTTTAATCCCAGAATTGAGGCAGAGGCAGGCAGGTCTCTGAGTTTGAGGCCAACCTGGTCTACAGAGCAAGTTCCAGAAACCTGTCTCAAAAAAAAAATGTAAAAGGCTTGAGGCTGAGCTGCTTTTCCAGAAGACCTGCATTGAGTTCCTAGCATCCATATCGGGTGACTCACAACTGCCTGTAACTCCAGGTGCATCTACCCCCTTCGGTCCCTCCCCCACCGTGCTGCACTGGTTTGACACATTTCCTTTTCTTTGTCTATTATTTGTTTTTTATTTTTTTAAATCTTTTTTTAATAGAAGTTGTCAGATGTGGTTGTGCACGCCTTTAATCCCAGCACTCAGGAGGCAGAGGCAGGTGGATCTCTGTGAGTTTGAGACCAGCTTGATCTACAGACTGAGTCCCAGGACAGTCAAGGCTACTTGGTGAGAAAAACAAACAAATCAATCTTTTGTGATTGAGGAGACTGGAGACAATCTGAGTTTGGGGTTGAATTTATGTTTCCTTGAATCCTAGAGGAAGAATTTTTATGTTACAGATTAGTCATTTCCATGACTTCTTCTGTGGATTATCTGTTCCCAATTTACTAATTTACAGTGAAAATGTCACTGCCAAAGGGACCGGATACACATGTCCTGCTGCCAACACTTGAGCTCCCTGTAGGAACAGTCCACAGAAAGCCAAATCAAATCAGAGTGACGCTTGGTAAGCAGGAGACTCGGGAGGGACTGTCGAGGAGACTCCGGTGACTAATGGCACGGGAGACCTCCCCGCCTCCATCTGCTGCGCTCTTGCATTCCCAGCCTTTCTTTGGATGGACATTTGAGTATGAGAAATATTACTGTAGGTGCACACCTGAAATCCCAGCACTTGGGAGGTGCAGGCAGGAGAACAGGTGTTCAAGGCCAGCCCAGCCCCAGCTATGTAAAGAGTTTGAAGCTGACCTGAGCTACACAGGACTCGGTCAAAGAATAAGAAGGACAAACCGATATTCCTGTGTTCTGAGCAGGCCCCTGTCACCCTAGCTGTACAAGAGGCCAAGGCAGGAGGATGACTTGAGCCCAAGAGTTTGAGAACATGGAGCCACAGAGGGACAGAGGAGGGAGGGAAGGAGAAAAATGATGGCAACCAATCACTTAGGTCTCTCTCTGGTCTACCACACCACCACTCCCACACACCCACCCCCTTTTTCTCCTTCTCGTTTTGTTGCTTAAAGACAAGGTCTCACTCTGTAGCCCAAGCTGGCCTGGAACTCCGTCCAAGCCATGCACTTGACCTCTCAGAGGATAAGCTTAGCCCTCTGCCTACTCAACTGCACACCCATTCCCAGGACATCTAGAGAGCACAGCTGATACCTTCCAGGTGTCTGTCTTCCTGGTTGTTCACAAGCAAAAGTAGTGTTGAGGTCTGCGAAACCCGATGCTGGGTTCCTTGCACAGAGCAATGGTGCTCAGAGCCTGTAGATTTCCTTTCCTGGGTCTTCAGACAGCTCTCTGACCTCCGCAAGCTCAAGAGTCATTGTGACTGAAACCTTGAGCATGCAAAGGGAGGAGGGAAGAATGAGAAGAGCCTGCCAAGCATGAAGTTCTGGGTTCAAATCCCACCACCGCAGAGAGAGGAGGAACCAGAGAGGGACTCTAGGAGGAGGGTGAGTGTAGAGGACTCTGTTCATGGAGGTGGGAGGAAACAGGATGTGGGGTGGGCAAGCCTGGGGCCCTCTAGCCTGCAGCTCCTAACAGAACTGCCTCTTCCGCAGGGCCCTGGGACCTCTGGTTTGTTCTCCACCCCGGGGCCTCCACAGTCCAAACCAGGCTGAATCACTGCCCCTGAAGCTTTCCAGGTGTCTATTTGTGTAAAGATCCAGATTCCTAAGAGCACCAGGTGAAGCCCTTCACAGCTTGGCCCCAGCTTTTCCTTCCAGGCTTAGAGACGTAGATTGCAGCTCTGGTCTTCCACAGCTTTGGTTGTCAGGCTGTTTGGCCTGCCTGAACCTGGCGCCTGTCTGTGGAAGAAACGGGGGACACTGACTCTGTAAAGGGGTCTTCTGATGGTGAACCATGCACACCTTATAATAACAGTACAATGACGTCAGAACACACACACACATTATAATAACAGTACAATGACACCAGAACACATACACCTTATAATAACAGTACAATGATGTCAGAACAGTGCTTAGAAATACAGTCTTTCCTGGGCTGGTGGGAGGGCATCAGCTGATAAAGGCACTTGCAACCAAGCCTGACTGTTGGGGTTCAGTACCCTGTGCCGATATGCTAGAGGAGGAGAACCAGCTCCTGCAACATGTCCTCCGGCCTCCCTCATGAGCACTCTCACAGATACACAAATAAACGAAACTTTAAATTTTAAAATAATCGTTGCTACTAGAATGTAAATATAAACACTAAAATCTTGAAGCAACTTGAAGCCCCCCAATTAGGAAGCAAGGGTGGTAGCCATGACCTCTCTGGAGCAGAATTTTAAAGCCTAAGGACATGGTATATCTACTCTGTCACACAAAGCCTTGTGTGAGACGCACACATGATGAGGAGCCAGGGTACAGCTCGGGAGGGACTCTGGGCTCTGTGACCTACAGCAAGCTACAATCGGGGATCACCTACTGTCCCTGAGAGTATATGACTACTGTAAGCCCTTTCCTCTTAGTCCCTCGGACAGCAAGTAGTATGGGAAGAGGGATTGGACAAGGGGTGCTGGCCAGAGCAAAAAAGAGGAAACTGAGGCCTCCTGTAGCAAGCCTGCTGGGTGTTCTATGAGTTTCTGGATTCACCCCAGTCTGGCAAGGGGCACGGACACCAGCTCCACGTTCTTGGCATTTGCCCTGCTCTGTAGACAGCTGAGAAAGGCGCTCAGAGAAGGAAGAGTCTGAGGAAGGTTCCGGAACACGTGGCCAGCTGCTTCTCCCATCAGCAACTCTTAAACAAACAGTGTGCTTCCTCCGTTTGCAAGTCCCGGGGACCGCACATGAGGATTTTTTTTTCTCCTCCTTTTTTTTGCTGATTAAGTTCCCCCAAAACCCCCTTAAGAATTTTAATAAGAAATGCAAAAATCAACAAAAGTGCAGCAAAGCCTTTCCTGTTATTAAATAAGGGAAAGCAAATATTGCAGATCGGACATATTTCATAAGAGGATGTTATGTTTGGGTGGGAAAAAATGACAGAGAAAAGAAAGGGCTAATTTGCTTTCTGGCAGCAAATGTCTTTGCTGAAACTTGGTTTCAAATATGATGACTGGGGTATTATCACCGGCTTGCCTGGAATTTAGGCCTTTGACATATGAGGTGTGTGTGCTCCAATAAGCAGGAAAACTGGGCTTTGGACCTCTGTCCTGTAGCAGAGAAGAGAATTCTGTAGCCACCCAGGAAATTATGGTCCCTTCAGGGGCCACATGTAAGGCAAAAGCAACGTTGGACAAAGAACACGGGGTTTGAGAGAGAAAACAAGGCAAGTGTTCTTCATAAAACACTTTTTAGACTGAGGGGTGAACTAAACTGCTGCCATTCTAGTCGCAGTGCAGGGAGAGTCCCTGTTGCTGCTGCTGCTGCTGCTGCTGTTGCTGCTGCTGCTGTTGCTGCTTCTGCTGTTGCTGCTGCTGCTGCTGCTGTTGCTGTTGCTTCTGCTGCTGCTGCTGCTGGACAAGGCTTTGACCGCTGTCTGCTTCTTCTCTGTGCTACCTAAGGTAAAGTGCATAGCTGTTCTGATTCTCGCTTTCCTCATCTTTAAGACGGAGAGGGGTCCCTGGAAAGACTGCATAGTGGGTGAGAGCACTGACTGTTCTTGCAGAAGACCCTGGTTCAGTTCCCAGCATCCATATGCTCACAACTGCCTGTAACTCCAGTGCCAGGGGATCCAACATTCTCTTCTGGCTCCACAGACACTGCACGCCTGTGATGTACATAAACACACACTGGCAAATGCCACACATATAAAACAAATAAAACCTAAAAAGAATAAAAATGAATAAATGAATGGATGAATGAAATGGAGAGAGTGAGCATCGCATACTAAGAGTAGTGAGGTGAGCACATGTTGCTGCTTTTGTTGCTACGGAGAAACTCCAGACAGAAGCAACTTAAGGGAGGAAGGGTTTATCTGGCTCACAGTTTCAGGGAACACCGCCCATCAGGCTTTGTGGTCAGTTCCGTGCTGGGTGCTTGCAGCTTCTCCCACCGTGGTAGACCAGGAGGCAAAGGCTCAGGCAGGAGCCCCATAACCCACTTTTGCTTGCTATGCCACTCCCTAAGATTCCATGGCCTCCACAAACAGCCACTAGACAGAGACCAAGTGTGCAAGTACGTGATGTAGAAGGGAACATTAGACGTGCAAAGCCTAAGAGTGAGGAATAAAAGAGCAGAAAAATGGGCTTCTGGGAACAACACACTTGTGTGTTGTGGAACGGGAAAAAAGTATAAGAGGAGAAGGTCACACAACCAGGCACCAAAGAATGGAATGTGCTCTGAGGAATGAATAAGAGGTGACAGCTGTGCTACACATGCCTCAGCCACCTAACCTGCACACCTAGGTTAGGCGGTCTAGCCTGTCACATAGTAAGGCTGTAAACTCTAACCTGCTACAAACCAAGGCTATATGATACACCTTGCTACATGGTGGGGCCACATGGTCTAGCCTGCTACAAACCAAGGCTATATGGTACATCTTGATACGTGGTGGGGCTGCATGGTCTAGCCTGCTACACACCAAGATACAGCCTATTGCCCCCATCTGTCATGATTGTGCAGCATAAGAGGTCACTTGATTGCTTCTTTCTCCGTCATGACCAATAGAACACTGACACTATGATTTTGCACGCTGGTCAGCACAGTCCTGGAAAACAAGAAAGCAAAAGTGAAAACAAACTGGGTTTACTTTCTGGCTGGAGCACCTAACACAGAAAGTGAGAGCCTCCCTGCAAGGACACGTTGAGAAACTGTCTGTGGGATCAGGGCTTCAGAGAAAATGACCAAAGCAAAGGACGGGGCGGGGGGGGGCTCAGGGTGTGGCCGCTGCCAGCTAGCGGCATCCAAGATAAAAACTACATGGTCCTGGCCTCTATCCTCTGTGTCCCCCCAAGGGGTTCAATGGTCTCTCTAGTCACATCCATCTCCCCCAAAGGGGTGACAGAAGCAGGGGTGGATAACTGGGCCCTGGAAATGCCGTGAATGGGACCTCACCAGCTACAAATCTCAGGCCTGTGTTTGTGGGACCAGAACTGGAGCCCAGCTACCCTCAGGCCTCTGAACACTGTTGCTGCCACCCTCAGACCCCAGACAAGAAAGCCGGACTTAGTGTCATCTCAACTGAGTTTACTTCCCGGAAGCATCTTTTGTATTTACATAAATAAAGAAGAAATAATGTGGCAATCGCTTGTATACCTACCACCCAGGTTTATTTCCATGATGTGTTTGTTTGTTTGTTTTATTTTAAGAGATAAAGATTAGAAACAAAGTTAAGGTTCCCTTATTCACTGCCAAGTACCATGGAAGACTGGGCATTGCTATATGAACATACCTTTTTGTATACCCCAGTGTGCAATGTTGTGTGCTTTAGTTTTCAAAAGTAGGATGCATATTATCTTGCATCTTGCTTTTATCATGTGTTTGAAATGTGTCTGTTGATACACTTCTGTAGATACATATTAATAACAATTTGTTCTTTTTACTGTTGAACATACTATATGAATGCTATACAGTGTGTGTCCATAGCACATGTTACGAGTGTGCCCTTCCTTCTAAGGAGAAACAGTTAGGTTTTCTCTATTAAAAACAACAACAACAAACCAATTACATCCCACGCATCTTGATTTAAAAGAGGAAGAGGGTTAGAAAGGCGCATCAGCGTGTAAGAATTCTTTCTATTCTTCCCGAGAACCTAAGTGGCATCTCAGCACCCACACCCAGTAGCAAAACTGCCTGTCACTCCAGCTCCAGTAGTTCTGGCTTCCCCAAGTAGCTTGGTGAGTGCATACAAACACACAAACACACACACACACATTAAAAAAAAAACACTTTTTAAAAAGTCATCTAGAGCTAAGAGATTGCTCAGTGATTAAGGAACACTCACTCCTTCTATCCTGCGGGGGATTGGAGTACAATTCCAAGCACCCATGCCAAGCAGCTCACAAATGCCTGAACTCCATGCACAGACACATATTTATACATAGTTTTAAAAAGAAAATATTTGGCAGGGCGATGGTGGCACATGCACTTGGAAGGCAGAGGCAGGAGGATCTCTGTGACTTCAAGGCCAGCCTGGTCTACAGAGCAATTTCCAGGACAGGCTCCAAAGATACAGGGAACCCTTGTCTTGAAAAAAAAAAAAAACAGAAAGGAAGGAAGGGAGGGAAGGAGGGAAAGAGGGAGAGGGAGAGGGAGAGAGGGAGAGAGAGAGAGAGAGAGAGAGAGAGAGAGAGAGAGAGAGAGAGAGAGAGAGAGAGAGAGAGAGAGAGAGAACCTGTATCTTCTCGCATGTAGACATACAAGTTTCTCTTAAGAAATTGACCCCACAGTGGGATGTGTCTGATTGTTAAAGGAAGGCATGAGATAGGTGGGCATGACAACGGTCCTGGGATCCAGCATGCCCTCTGGTCTCTGGTGCGTCCCCTCCGTGGGACCTTGGACAAGTCCTTCCAGTAAAACGGGTGTTCCGGATCTCTAGCTGGGAGGATCAGTGTCCAGGAACAGGCCAGGTGGCTTATTTCCCTCAAATAGTACTATAGTGGTTTAGGATTATTTTGGTTTGGTTTTTGTTTTTCTGGCAACCACGATAGACTGAAGGCTGGATACTATGCAAGGAACCTTGACCAGCAAACCAGAACCTTGAGGGCTCCAGGCTCACCCCCTTGCTACGTGGCTCCACATCCTAACAGGCAAGTTAAGGCGAACCTCTGCTTCCCAGCTCGTGAATTGGGTGTGTGGGCCACTGAAAGCGCTTCCAGCTGCACAGGCCAACACCGGTCTCTCCTTTTCTACGGCTCAACAGATTCTCCCTCAAAGCTGTGAAGGTGCGCGGACTCGCCGGCGGAGTGAGGCTGGACCAAGTCCCGGATTGGGTGGATTTGGTGTGTGTTTCCCAGCTCTGGCTAGTTGGGTTATGGATGGACGATACTCATTAGCAACTAGAGAGGGTTCCCGAGTGCGTGCCTCCTTGGAGTGGTTGAAATTTGCTGAAATATCGCCATCTGGTGGTCGAGAAGCAACACTGCGGGTCCCGGACTCTCAGGAAAACAATGGGGCGACAAGGGGTGCCCAGCCCTGCTCAGAAATGCGACCGGCTCCCCATTGTCTGCGGGGTAAAGTCCGAAAGCCAAGCCTGGAATTCAAGCGCCTCCACAATCGGCCCCGCCTCAACTACCCAGCCTTATCTCGGCTCCGACCTCCTGCCCTGACCAGGCCCAGCTCCTCCCTGAACCTCCAAGCTGGGTCCAGCCTCTCACTGGGGCCAGCCTGGTGCCCCAGACTGTCATCAGCCCAGCTTCTAGGTCAGCTCTTCCAGGAAGCCTGCCTGGTCCATCACTGCATCAAGGTTCCCTCCTTCCTTCCCACAAACTCTTAGCAGAGTCGGCTTCAACACTGAATGCTGTGTGTTGGATGCTGGAGCCAAACCCTGGCATCCCATGGGGTGATTGAGGCTGGGAGCTGATCTAGCCTGCTCTGCTCCCAGTCACCGGCAAAGAAGACAGAGGTGGTGGCATCCAATTCGCAGGCCTGCTATGACAACCACATAATGGCCACGGTAGAAGTGACCAGGATGGCTAGATAAAACACAGGACACCCAGGCGATCTGGAACTTCAGATTAGAAAAATGTTGAATCTAAACACCGCGATGCATGCCTGCAATCCCAGCATTTCGGAGGTGGAGGCAGGAAGACCAAGAGTTCAAGGTTATCCTCTGCTACATGCAGTTTGAAGCCAGCAACATCAGACTGTTTCAAGCCCCTTCCCCTAAGAAAAGGAGGGGGAACAAATTCGGGTTTTTGGTTTGTTTTTTGTATTTTGTTTTAGTATATTCCAAAAATTACAAAGTGATTGCATTCATGGTTCACATTAAGACTTGGTGTCGCTGGGCAGTGGTGGAACACGCCTTTAATCCCAGCAATCAGGAGGCAGAAGCAGGTAGACCTCAGAGTTCAAGGTCAGTCTGGTCTAAAGCTCAAACTCCAGGACACCAAAGACTACACAGAGAAACCTTGTCTAGAAAAATCAAACTTGAAAAAAAAAAAAGACTTGGTGTCTATTTCCTGCTGTGTTTATGATGTACTAGACAGATGGCCTTCATACTGTTAGAAGTGTTTGTTTTAGTCTATCAAAAATTCTTTGCCTACCAAGGACTATGATTCCACAGATCTCCCCTACCTGGTAAAACTTTTGTTCATGCAAAGCAGGCCACTTGGTACCTGCAGCGCCAATCCTTTCCTTCATCGTCTTTGCCGTGGAGGCTTTCAAAACTAACCAATAGTAAAAGTCTGTGAGCTCAGACTCCAGCCAATGGGGAAGAGACACAGGCATCACCTGCTGTAAAGCTCCTACCCCCACACGCATGCAAGCCTGCTGTGGGTCTTGGCACACCCTTTTTGCAAAAAGAATTGCATTGCCAAGCTACTTTCACTCTGTGTGTCCCCTTGTGAGCCACCTAGATTGTTTTCTGTTTGTTTCTAACACTGCTCTGGAATTTTGAAATGGAGTGTGTGAGTGTGAGTGTGTGTGTGTGTGTGTGTGTGTGTGTGTGTCTTCAAAATGAAGGTCTCACTAAACACACCCAGCACCAGCCATGTGCACAAGATTTCCACACTCTTGGGATGGGAGTGTTTCAAATGCCTCCAGGGGAGTGCTGAAGCACTACAGTGTTGCTCAGCCAGGAAATGCGATTTATTGAAGGAAATAGGCTTAGATAAGCCCCTGGCATGCATCAGTTATTTCACTGCTGGCTTCCAGTTCAGTGTTAATGAATCAACAGCAGATAATACAAAGGGTGGCTTTAAATAGAACCACCAGTACGAAACGGGGATATACTGACCGCTGGATGAAAAAGCTGTGATTACAGGCTGCCAGAAGCTAGTCCTGCGTTCTCCTGGGAAGAACAGGCCAATATTTGCTAACTTCATAGAATACACATGACTATCAGAAATAGAATCAACTACATGGTCCAGTATATGTGTCTGTGTTATATGTATATTTGCTAACTTTATAGAATACACATGACTATCAGAAATAGAATCAACTACATGGTCGAGTATGTGTGTCTGGGTTACAGGTATATGATACATTAAGATAAAATACAGCACTCGGGAGGCAGAGGCAGGCGGATCTCTGTGAGTTCGAGGCCAGGCTGGACCGACAGCCTCCAAAACAATACAGAGAAACCCTGTCTCGTAAATACCAAAAAAAAAAAAAAAGATGATACACACTGAAATATCATGGGTGAGGTTTTACATGATGTTTGAGGTTCTTGTTTTATTTTTTATTTTTAGGCTTACTTATTTTATGCATATGATTGTTTGGCCTACATGTATGTCTGTGTATCATGTGTGTGACTGGGGCCAGAAAAGGGCATCGAGTCCCCTGGCACTGGTTACAGATGGCTGTGAGCTGCCCTGTGAGCTGCCATGGAGGTTCTGAAAATTGAACCCACGTTGTCTGAAAGAGCAGCCAGCACTCTTAACCCGGGGCACCTCTCCAGCCCCTCTTGTTGTTGGGTTTTTGTTTGTTTGTTTGTTTGTTTAGTTGGTTGGTTTGGTTTGGTTTTTTGAGACAGGGTTTCCCAATCTAGAGAGTAAGTTCCTGGCTGTACTGGAACTCACTCTGTAGACCAGGCAGCCTCTGATCTGTCTGCCTCTGCCTCCCTGAGGAATGCTGCCTGTTTCATATTAGGTCTCAGTATATTGTCTGGCCTTGAACTCCCAGCCTCAAGGGATGGTAGCCCCTCAGCTTCCCTAGTAACTATGACTATGAATATACACCACCACGCCTGGGTAGGGATTATTTTCAAATACTTCAATGAAATCAAAGTTGGGATGTAAAGCCGGGCGTTGGTGGCGCACGCCTTTAATCCCAGCACTCGGGAGGCAGAGGCAGGCGGATCTCTGTGAGTTCGAGGCCAGCCTGGTCTACAAAGTGAGTTCCAGGACAGCCTCCAAAGCCACAGAGAAACCCTGTCTCGAAAAACCAAAAAAAAAAAAGTTGGGATGTAAAGAGTATGAAAGAAACAAGATACAAAAGGCTAAAAATTTGAGAAATAAGTTGTTTTTGTTTGTTTTGTTTTAACAGACCTCAAGGCCTCTGAATGCTAGGCAAGTGCTCTATCACTGAGCCACACCCTAGCCTAAGGAGAAAAAAAGACAGGGTCTCAATATATAGTTTTGGCTGACCTGGGACTTGCTAAATAGACCAGGCTGGCCTTGGATTCATAGAGCTCTAGCGGCTTCTCCTTACCGAGTGCTAGGATTAAAGGCATGCACCACCAAACCTGCAGAGATTATCTTCTTACTGCCTGTCCATATTCTTTGTTATCTTTAGTGTAGTCTGACAGTTTCATACCTGTGTACAGTGTACCTTGATTATAGCCACCCCCAGATCTCCTCTCCCATTCCCTACTCTCCCATACATCCCTTCATACCCCCTGTTCTTTAACTTTTTGGTAATCCACCTGATCCAATTAGTACTGCATGCTGGAATGTTAACTGATCTAGCAGGGTTGACCATGTCTAAGGGGTGTGTGTGTGCGTGTGTGCGAGTGTGCGTGTGTGCGTGTGTGCGTTTGTGCGTGTGTGCGTGTGTGTGTGTGTGTGTGTGTGTGTGTGTGTGTGTGTGTGTGTGTGATCACTGCTGCTCGGAGCCCATGAATGCCATGGGCTCTGTCATGTCCAGAACACAGCATTTCACAGCACTCTTCCCCATTCTCTGGCTCTCGCCTTCTTTCTGCCCGGTTTTGTTTGTTTGTTTTTGGTTGGTTGGTTGGGTTTTTCAATGTTTCTTCAACCTTAGTCAGGCAGGAGTTAGTATACACATCCCATTTAAGACCGAGCACTTGTTCTCAGCATTTTGACCATTCACCACTACCCAGAGAGAGGTGCTTCTCTGGCTGTGGGTGAGGGCAGCACTGTGGATATAACCAAATATTTACAAGTAGTTTGGCGTGTCCATTTAAAAAGGCAGCGTAAGTAGGTTTCCCTTAGGCCCTATGACCTCCCGAGACACGGGCTTTTGATCAGGTTTACAGTACCAGGCATGAATTCTTGCTGTTGGTTGCCTCCATACCCTTCGCGCTGTTATTGCACCAGCGGGTACATATTCCCTGGTAGGTCATTATTGTAGCAAGCAGGGTTCATTACTGAATAAAATCTCATGTCATATTGAGGAGGTCAAGGGCATCTTTTGGGGCAGGCCACTTCACATCTCATCTGTAAAAATGGATCTTGTGTTGTACCCGTGAAGAGGTGAGCATCTTTATCCCAGCATTGGAGAAACAGAGGTAGGTGCATCTCTGTGAGTTCTAGGTCAGCTTGGGCTACACAGTGAGTTCCAAGCGAACCAAAGCCAAGCCGTGAGACTTATGTAACCTCAAGAGGGTAAAAATGGATTTTGTGGGATTGCTGTGAGGGATATATGATCCAGTAGCCCTCCTTATTAGAGTCAACTGGGGGGGGCGGAACGAGCGATCGGCGATACTGTGCGCAGGCGCTCTGCGCTAGGACGCGGTGGGTCGATTCTGCGGCTGCGCCAGCCTCTGGTTTTGCGACTTTGCTGCTTGACGGCTGTAGCACCGCCCTCAGGTTGCCCGGGTTACGGTGGGCGCGCGTGGTCGGGAAAGGTAAGGCTGACTGGGGGCCAGAGGCCTGGCGGTTCGGTGTGGGTGTGTCGCTGTGCCCAGCGTGTAAGCGGCTTCCGGCGCGAGTGGGGTGGGGGCTGTCTGTCTCTCAGCGCCCGTGGGCACAGCGTCGTGCGGGCCGCTGAGCACTCTGCTCGGACTGACAAGGAGCCGGCTGCCCCAGACCCAAGCTGGTCTTCCTTGGCCCTCAGCTCTGCACCTCTGCAGTGCCGTCAGGAGCACAGGCGCAAACGTGTTTTCAAATGATGAGCCCACGAGGGCTGAGGATGGAGCTCAGCTGGCAGCGCCTCTCAGTGCCCGCCTGTAATCCCCACGTTTGAGAGGTGGAGGCTAGAGGATCCGCGGGGTTTTTGTTCGGTTGGTTTTGGTTTTTGGTTTTTCGAGACAGTTTTTGGCTCTAGCTTTGTAGTTTGTAACCTGTCCTGGAACTCGCTGTAAACCAGGCTGGTCTTTTTTGTTTGTTTTTGTTTTTTCGAGACAGGGTTTCTCTGTATTGTTTTGGAGGCTGTCCTGGAACTTGCTCTGTACACCGGGCTAGCCTCGAACTCACAGAGATCCGCCTGCCTCTGCCTCCCGAGTGCTGGGATTAAAGGCATGCGCCACCACCGCCCGGCCCCAGGCTGTTCTTGAACTCACAGAGATCCGCCTGCTTCTGCCTCGGAGTACGCCCCCCCACTCCCACCCACCCCCGCCGCCGCCGCCTAGGATCAGATGTTTTTAAGGCCATCCTCAGCCACGTATGAGGTTTGAAGCCTGCCTGGGCTACGTGTGGCTCCGGCTCAAAAAATAAAAAATGATAAGAGACCACGGGTGAGTTTTGCCAAGGGAGACTTGTTTGACACCTGATCCAAGAGTGTTGGGAAATTAAATGCATCTACCCCTTCCTTTGTTATTTGTTCTTGAGTTGACATTTTGGAACAGGGGTTAGTTATGCTGACCATTGGGTATGATGGTTCGCGCCTTTAGCCCCGGTACTTGGGAGATTGAGAGCTCATGATGAGATTTAAACTAGCCAAAGCTACATAGTAACACCCAAAATTTTAAATGAAAGTTAGGCCAGCAGATCAGGGAAAGAATAAAGGACAGGCCTTGCTTTTGGAAGACAGAAATACGAGTGTGGTGCTTTGGCGTCAGGCATGCCAGGCTTGGGAACTGAATGAAGCGTAGCGATCTTTGCAGGTACATTTGGTCCCCAGCCACTTTCCTCATCTGTGCGAGAGTAATGCCAGGGCCGGGATGTGGCTCCTCCCGTAGAGCGTCTTCTTTGAGCGAGCCAGGCCCTGGGTTCACGCCCTAACACTAGGAGAAAGCAAGTTGCAGCCTTTACGTTCAGTCCTCCACATTACTGACCTGGTCTGCCCTATACATTAAATGTGCCTCCGACATGTGAAAGATGGCCTTCTCTTTTTGTTTATGTACCTGTTTATTGGTTGCATGTTTTGTTTTGTTTTTGAGGTGTCACTCGGTAGCCCAGGCTGGCCTGGAACTCAGAGCAATCCTCCTGTCTTAGTCTGAGGGCTGGGAAGTGCCACCACATCAGGTCTCACCTCTTAGTTCCCTAAGCTTTGAGCAAATGGCCGACCTCTGCTTCTTTATAAAATAAGGACAGTTCTCCAGGCCCATGTGTGTTTGTGTGTCCCTGGCCCAGTTAGTATCTGAAACCCTGAACCTGCTTAGTGTTATGTCAGAGTTATGAGCCCCCAGACACCACCAGGAGTCTGAGTTCATATGAAAAAACAACCTTTATTGCAAGCTCCTGATTGAATTCTCCATCTGTTCCAACACAGAAGTTGGATCAGGGAGCCCTGAGGTTAGTTGAGGCAGGGTTTTTTTGTTGTTGTTTCTCTGTGACTTTGGAGGCTGTCCTGTACCTAGCTCTTGTAGACCAGGCTGGTCTCGAACTCACAGAGATCCACCTGCCTCTGCCTCCCGAGTGCTGGACCTAAAAGCATGTGCTACCACCGCCCCGCTGAGGCAGGGTTTTTAAGGAGTAAAGAATGGCGGGTAGAGGAATTCCAGACTCAGATGGGGGTTGAACTCTTGACTGGTCAAACAGTGACTGGCATTGCTGCAAGGCAATTGGCAACCAATATGCAAGTTGGGTAAGCTAGTCTTAATGTTCTGGAGCATCTAGTTCTTGTTTGTCTCAACTCTGATTAGTCCCCCGCAGGGTAAGGGTGAGGCCTAGTCCCAGTATTGTTAGTCTGCAGCCTGTCATGGCTGCACTGATATCCAGTGAGGCCTCTTCACTTACAATGGTTCCAGGTTTATTTCTGTTGCCCTCTTACATCATGGTGTTCTGCTGACACGGCAACAAGAAGCAATTCTCTTTTAAAGTTAGGTTTATTCATGTACTTTGCCTGCATGTATGTTCTGTGCAAGAGCAGACAAGCTACTCACATAGTAACCACAGTCGGGAAGTAGAGTGTGGTTCCTGGACTTGCTTTCACCCTCTGTGCTCTTGAGGCTGCAGCCCATGGGATAGTGTTGTCCACGTTCAGGGTTCGGCTTCCCGACTCAGCCAGTCTAACCTAGACATGCCCAGAGGCTTGTCTCTGCAGTAGTCTATCGGGCTGACAGTCTTCATATCTAGTTACGGTGCTCTTGGGAGAACAGCCCTTCAGCTCCCTTTCCATGCAGTAGCCATGGTCATAAATGCTGTTCAGCATTATACATGGCACGTACAGTAATGCTCAGGTATGTTTCCTTGAAGTCTAAGAACTTATTTTGATGTGTTTCTATCTGGAACACTGACAGTTCTAAGACAGGACATTGTAATGATTGCTTTCATATACATACCTGCACACATATACATGCTTACACTACAACATGCAACACTAAGTGTTTGACCTGTGTGTCTTGTCTGTGCACCACATGCATGCAGTGCACACAGAGGCCAGAGGAGGGCATTAGGTCCTTCAGATGGATGGGAGCTGTCATGTGGGTACTTCTGCCACATCGTTTCTTTCTAATGGTCATGAAATGTTACAGCCACCCACCTCCTCAGGCACAACTCTCCATTGTCTAATGGATGCTGGTTTGAGCGTAAGGACACCCAGATCATTGTATTTTGTCCTTTGTGTACATGACCTTTAAGTTTCATGTAACTTCTCAGGTTAACCCATATGCAGACCTGACCCTAGACAGGTTTGAATCCCCCACCCGCCCACCTGGTGACAGCGTCTGTCTGTCAATTGCAGTGTATACATTTGCATGGACTGCGACTCAGCATTGCTTCCTATTGTGAGCTGTTACCTGGCAGCAGCCCTGTGTTACATCAACTGGCTTTCGTGGGTGTTCCACGCTTGTTTTGTCTCCTCGGGTCAGGGTGAGACCCAGAATAAAGAGGTCTTGACTTCAGCTCCCTTGGCTCCTTCTGGGTAATGCCTTACATGGTTGGTAGTTGTGTGGCATCTTGCTCACACCTGTTCCGCAGTGTGCCTGAGCAGGACACACAGAGAGGGCCTGGGCTCTGGACTCCACGACCCTGCTGTTATCCAGCACTGTCACTCACAAGACCCTGTCTCAAGCAAATAAATAAACAAACAAACAAACAGAAAACCCTGAGAACTGACTGCCCCAGGGCTTATGATGTATCTCAGGGTCGATCTTTGGAAGATGGAGGTCTCACTAGACTCACTCTGCTGAGGACATATTCTTGCTTGGTTTTATCTGTACATGTCAGTACCTTGGAGTTTTAGCAGTCCCTGGGCAGCTCTGAATGTCTTTTGGTCAAGGAAAGGAAAGCATGTTCTTACCGGCAAGAATTCTCAGAGTACGAGACTAGGCCTTGGTACTACCAGCTTCAGTTAGGATTGTGGCGCTGGCTTCTGGGAGGTCTCAGCTTTGAGACACCCTTGGTGACTGAACTGTGTGATCATGGCCTTGTCCCATGGCATCTTCTAGTTCGTGGTTTTATAGATACTCTGCCTTTCTCCGGAGACCAGATGAGCCCAGTTCTGTGTGTGCTGGCTGTGTCAGTCTGTGATTACTGACTCCTCCTCTGTCCTCTAAAGGCCTGTCACCCTTGAAGAATGGCAGAGGCAGTCTTCCGTGCCCCGAAGAGGAAAAGAAGAGTATATGAGAGTTACGAGTCACCACTGCCCATCCCTTTTGGTCAGGACCAAGGTCCCAGGAAGGAATTCCGAATATTCCGAGCTGAAATGATTAGCAACAATGTGGTAGTCAGGGGCACAGAGGACATGGAGCAGCTATATGGGAAGGTAAGCCTGGCAACTCTGGTGACATCTTGAGCAGGCCCTCCCAACCTGGACTGTGAGGCTGAAAACTAGGCATACCCAGCCACAAACCCAGCTTCCAGTACCACATAGGGTGAAGTGTGTATCAAAGACAAACAAGTAATTTACAGAAATGTAATGGGTGAAAACTGAAGGTCACCCACTGACCTCTGTCCCTTCCCAGTGGCATGGGGCCCAGCTCCTGGGCAGAGCCAGGTCCTGTGGAAAGTTCCCCAAGGTCTCTGCTCTCTCCTGTCTGGAGACTTGTTAAATGAGGACAGCTCCTAGTTATGGCAGTTATGGGCTTCAAATAAGACTTGCTTTCCCCTCCTCCATCTCTCCTGCTCCACTCCCCATATATTTTTATTACTGGGGAATTGTGAAAGGCAGCCTGATGGAGAGACGGCAGTTAAGAGCAGTGACCCCTCTTCTAGATGCCCTGGATCCAATTCCCAGCACCAGAATGGCAGCTCACAGCCATCTGTAATTCCAGTTCCAGATGATCCAGTGCCCTCTCCTGGCCTCTGCAGGACCAAGCACACGTGTGGTATATAGACATACATCTGCCCAAAACACCCATGCACATGAGATTTAAAGAAATGAACCTTTTTTGCTGAGTTGGGTTTTTTGTTTGGTTTGGTTTGGTTTTGTTGTTGTTGTTCAGTTTTGTTTTTCAAGACAGGGTTTTTCTGTGTAGTCCTGGCTGCCCTGAAACTTGATCTGTAAACCAGGCTAGCCCCAAACTCAGAGATCGCCTGCCTCTGCCTCTGCCTCTGCCTCTGCCTCTGCCTCTGCCTCTGCCTCCCTAATGCTGGGATTAAAGGTGTATGCTACCACTGCCTAGCAAAAGTAATTTTTTAAGCAGCCTGGATAAAATGTAACTTATACCCAAGAAGTTCACCCCTCATAAGCATACCTTTAATTCAGTGACATTATGAATCTACAGAGTGGTTCCCTAGCACCACAGTCCAGTTTTAGTATTTGTGTGTTTGGTTTGGTGCTGGGGATTGGGTCCAGGTCCTTGTCTTCCACCTCTAAACTGCACCTGCTATCCCTACTGAAGTCACTCATACCTATGACACCAAACCCTGCCCCCATTCCCAGCTCAGAGCAGCTGATGGGCATCCTGCCTGTCTTCCACCTTCTCTAGAGAGTGCAGTGAGGTCAGTGGGGCCCTGGCGCATTAGGTCTCATTGGGTCCTGTTTGCCTACAGCTCACTGCTGAGGCCTTTGTTCACCGTGTGCAAGATGGGATGAGGCTTTTCATACGCTGGGTACGTTTTAGTCACATTATTATTTGGGTTTTTTTCTGCTTTTTTATAGTCAAAAGCAGGGAAGACAGGGATACTTCCAGTGCAGAGCAGGAAGGAATCCAAGAGGCCTTTGTCTGGAGTGGGCATAGCGCCACTCCCAGGCATAATGCACTCCTGAGCCGCATGTGAGAAGAAGCTTCCCCTGCCTGCTCTGGTGCCTTCAGGATGCCAGACGAAAGCTGAAGTGATTCCTTATGTGATAGGCGAGCTGGTACTGAAAGCCATGGGGCCCAGAGGTGACCCACGTGCATGATGTGCTAAGTTCAGACCCCCAGTGTCCATGGGAAATACTAAACATTGATAGCACCCAGACGTGCGCACACACGCCCCTCCTCTCACACCCTCTGCGCACATGTGCCTGCACTCCCACATGTGCTCACATACACATGAACACCTGCATACACCGCACACCAAAGAGGTGGGTGTATATGATCGTTAGAGAATCGGGGAAACACGAGGCTGTTAAGTAGTTTTATTCTGCCACAGCTGCAAGCCTGACAACTGAGCATCAACCGTGTTTTCTTTTTGGAAGGGTTACTTTGGAAAAGGCATTCTTTCCAGAAGCCGTCCAAACTTCACAATCTCCGATTCTAAACTGGCTGCCAAATGGAAAGGTAAGCTGTGCAGCTTTGATTTGGCACTAACATGTCCTGGTGAGGTGGTAAGTTCTGGAAGAGAGGCACACTGACAACATTCCTGCCTGGAAGAGCGCCTACAAAAACATACATCAAAACAGTTCTTTGTTTTGTTTTAGTGTGACTTTTTTAAATTTTAATTCTCTTAAGAATGTCTCAATACTTAGCCCAGGCTAGCCTTGAAATCAGGATCTCCCATGAACCGGAAGACCAGGCAAAAAGATCCTTGTGGTTCTTGGAAATGTGTTTCCCCTTCCTTGGAGTGGTCAGAAGTCTTACGTACACAGGGCTCTGATTTCAATCCATTGCACCTCGGAAGACAGGGGAAAGTACTATTCAGGCTCTTGTTACATCTTGCCTGGCAGGATGCTGTGTGTAGGAAGTTCTGCCTGCCTGTGCTACTGTCAAAATGAGCTTAATGTTTTATTTGCAGAGGTAGAATTTACAGTAGCTATGGCATTGTTAAACATACTGTGGGGCTGGTGGTGAGACAGCTTGGTTGGTGAAAATGCTTGCCACCAGCCCTTATGACCTGAGTTAGAGCGCTCGGACCCCATGTTAGGGAGCAACTACTAAAACGAGGGAATGCCTCAGCAGCAGGATAGATGAACTTGCTAGTGAGAATGAAGCAGGCAAAAAGCAAATGCTTCCCTTTTTCATGTCATTTTATGTGGGCTGCCACCAGAAGATGTAGCCCGGATTTATGGTGGGGCTTCTACTACAAATGATCTAATCAAGGTGTGCCTAGCTACTTAGATTTTAGTTAATTCCAAAAATAGCCATCACAGACCCATATGGTGGAAAGAATCATTACTTCCAGTTGGCCTTTGACCTCCACACATGCTATGGCACATACATACCCCCACACACAAATAAATGGAGTTTATTAATGTGCATAGCTCCTTAATTTACAATTCTTTTCTCCTAATACATTTTTCAAGGCATCCTTGTAATTAAGCAATACCAGCACATTAAAACATAAAAGAATTACCAGGCATAGTGGTGTGCGCCTTTAATCCCATCACTTGGGAAGCAAAGGCAGGTGGATCTCTGTGAGTCCGATGCCAGCCTGGTCTACGTATCGAGTCTCAGGACAGCCAGCACTACGTATTGAGACCCTGTCTTGAAAAAGAAAAGGTAGGTAGGTAGGTAGGTAGGTAGGTAGGTAGGTAGGTAGACAGACAGACAGACAGACAGACAGACAAATTTCTTTAAGGCTAAGTACAGTGCAGTGGTTCTCAACTTTCCTGGTGTGTGACCCTTTGATACAGTTCCTCATGTTGTGGTGACCTCCAACCATAAAATTATTTTGTTGCTACTTCATAACTATAATTTTACTACTGTTATGAATCACAATGGAAATATCTGATATGCAGGATATCTGACATGTGACCCCCACAGGCGTTGTGCCTCGCAAGTTGAGAACCACTGGTATAGTGGCTCAGACCTGTAATCCCAGCAAGTAGGAAGCTGAGACAGGAGGATCACCAACTAGAGACCTGTCTCAATGGGGAAAAAAGGAAAGAGATGGTAGGGGCGGGGGTAGAGCTGTGAAATGACTCATGTAAGACAGTATAGAAATTACTCACACTGAGGTATAGTTCAGCAGCTGGCTAGAATCCCGAAAGCCTGACAGTATGCTGAATTACTTCGCCACGGGTAGGTGTATGTGTACACACACCTCAGCCCTTACAGAGGAATTTAACCATGTTTAGCAAAATTATATCTGTATCTTCCCTTTAAGCCTAGATTCATCTTAACAATGCACAGGAACTAATAGGAAGAAAAGCAGCCTAGGCTGTTCTCTGAGGTCCTATTTGTAATACTTGAAGAATAGAAACAACCCAGTGGAAAGAGAAGGGTGTCGATTGCAAACACCAGTGTGTCCATGTAAGAAACACATAAGCTGGGCAGCGGCGGTACACATTTTCATCTGCCACACTTGCTAACCCTTTCAAGTAGTGCACTTCCTGGTGACCAAGCATTCAAATCTATTAGACTACAGGGGCCATTCTCATTCAAACCTCAGTGCTGAATTTGAGAAAGGAGACAACTTTCCTAAAGGCAGAATGAGGCGGAACTAGGAGTAAAAGCTAGACTACTGAATGATCTGAAAACACTTTAGAAGAAAGGACTTGTCCTACTTGGCACCCAGTAATAGAGCTGGAACCCCTGGCCCCATATCCCAAACCACACCGCCATCAAGGGTGGCCAGCCCTCCCTGCTGAGCTCATACACAGGACCCAAGCATTCCTACAGATGAACTGTCCCGTCTCATATCTGCTTTTGAGCTGGGGCAGAGGTTCTGAGGGCCCATCTGAGCCAACAGGAGAATGTGGGCACAGGGCAGGATGTTGGTCAGAACAAGCTGGCTATGGCCGATACACGTCGTCGCCCAGTTGTGTAACTGGATCTTGAAATTATGTCTTTGGTGGGTTTTGTTCCTTCTAAGGAAGTCTGTCTGGAACTAATCGAATGTCTTTCTGTTCCAGGTATGCAGACAGATATGCCTATAATCACCTCAGAGAAGTAAGTGAGGGTGACCTTGGCTCTGATGCAGTGGTGTCTTCTCGGGTCTGGTGTTAAGTAGACTGTGATGACACAACCTTGTACCTTTGTTTTCTCCTGATAGTAGATAATACTTGGAAACTGTATCTGAACTTAATGTGGCTCAAATCCCATCTGAAACATGTTGCTAGTTCAGATCAGCCTCTCAAAACACCAACTCCTGTCATGTTGAGAGTGTGTTATAAAGTCCTGAGACACTGGGACTCAGGCTCTGAGCAGCCTCCCAGCCCATGTGGGCAGATGATCCTGCCCTCTTGCCTGCTGTACACTGTAGAGCCAGAGGGTTTCACAGAAGCCCCTCTTAGACATTCTGGAAGTATTTCCCTTGACTCCACAGACACTAGCTAATCCCAGTATATCCATGGTCCTGCCCATGTATCACCGCTCCTAGAATTTCTCCCTGCGACAGTCCTCTCTACTGCCCCAACGATTGGGCTTACTGCCCTTTTCTCTGTGCCATCTCTCACATGCTTGGGTTTGGAGTCAGTTCCAGGATATCAGGACCAGACCCGGTATCTCTGTAGCCTGGTCTTGGTCCCTTGATAGCTAAGCGGTGGCTCATGTCTGTAATCTCAGCACTGAAACAGTAGGATCGTTTTGAGTACAAGGCCAGCTTGGTCCACATAGTGAATTCCAGTTCCACCTGGACTACAGGGTAAGGTAGTCTTTTTCAGGGTTGCTGTTGCTATGATGAAACACCATAACTAAGCAACATGGGGAAGAAAGGGTTTATTTAGTTTACAGCACTGTTCATTATGAAGGACGTCAAGACAGGATTCAAACAGGGCAGGAACCTGGAGGCAGGAGCTGATGCAGAGGCCATGGCAGAGGTGCTACTTACTGACATGTTCCTCATGGCTTGCTCAACCTGCTTTCTTATGGAATCCAGGACCACCAGCCCAGGGATAGCACCACTCACAATGGTCTGGATCCTCCTCTATAAATCACTAATTAAGAAAATGCCGTACAGACTTGCCTACAACAAGTCTTATGGTGGCATTTCCACCCTAGATAGGGTTTCTCTGTGTAACAGCCCTAGCTGTCCTAGAACTCGGATTTGTAGACCAGGCTAACCTTGAAATAGCCTGCCTCTGCCTCCTGAATGCTGGGATTAAAGGCATGCGCCACCACCACCACCCCACCCCCACGCCTCGCTAGAAATATTTTCATAATTGAGGTCCTTTCCAAGATGACTTTTCTTTGCATCAGGTTGACATAAAACTAGCCAGCACACCCCTTTCTCATAAAACAAAGTAGGAGTCTAGTCATCCCAAACCTTGTTTGTGCTCTAGTTCAGATCCCAGCCCCTCTGAAGAGCCTCGTGACTCTCAGTCCACAGTGATGTTCCCATCTTCTCACTGGTGGTGGCAGATGTCACAGCTCTGTGCCCTGCTGGCAAGCAGAGTATCAGGGAGGAGTGTTCCCAGGTTAGGCTTGGAGTGGGACTTACTTAGAACTTGGCAGAGCCCCCATCCCATCCAAGCCACAGTACACAGGTCACTGTCCCCAAAGCTAGGATTCAGAAACAAGACAGAGGCTGAAGACCCCTCCTAGTCAGGTTCGCTGTGTAGATGACATGAGGTCAATTCTGTCCAAGGAAGGGAGTCCTACCTCTTTGAAGGTGCCACTCAGCAGCACTGCAGTGTCTACAGCATGAGGGCCCAGAAGTGCTTCCTCAGCTCATACATGTTTCCTTCAGCTGGCAGCCCAGTTCTGGAAGCCAAAAGACCAAAATGCAGATTCTGACAGGGCTACCTCCCTCTGGAGGACACAGGAGGACCTTTCCTACCAGGATCAGCTTCTGGTGGTACCTGCAGCCCTCGGTCTTCTTGGCCAGTCCCTACCTCCAGAGAGGGAGAGGGAGAGGGAGAGGAGTGTGTGTGTGTGTGTGTGTGTGTGTGTGTGTGTGTGTGTGTGTGTGTGTGTGTGTGTGTGTGTCCTTGTCTGTCTGCTTCACCTTTCTGTTAAGCACACCAGTCAGGATGACCTCATCTTAAATTGGAAAAATACACTCATGGGCTCAGCCCCAGAGTGAGAGGAGTTGACAATGAGAACAATAAGGCAACTGTTACATGGCAGTGGTGCTGGGGTGTGTTGTGTGAGAGGTGCTGTGCTCACCATCCGCTTCTCTCGTCTCCTCACCCCAGCCCATGAAGACCCCTCGATCCTCTTGAGGTCCGTGTTCTGCAGGGGAAGAACTGAACCGTGGGAAGTTAAGCTCCTTACTCCGAGATCAGAACTGGGCCTTCCAAAGCTGGACTGGCCCAGATAATAGATGCACATGGTCCATCGTGTAGAAGAGGTGGTCCGGCCAGTGGGAGAGGCATGTTCAGAGCCTGGGAACCTGAGCGGTGTGGGGTTCTTGCAGCCTTGAGTGAGTTTGCTTCCAGTCCTAGCTGTGCCTCCTCGCTCTGCCCTCTCCCCTATGCTCCCTGGCACCTACTCTTCTCTGTTCTTTTTTCGTTTTGGTTTTTCGAGACAGGGTTTCTTTGTAGCTTTGGAGACTGTCTTGAAACTAGCTCAGTAGACCAGGCTGGCCTCAAACTCACAGAGATCCGCTTGTCTCTGCCTCCCTAGTGCTGGGATTAAAGGTGTGTTCCACCACTGCCGGGCCTCTTTTCTGTTCTTACCTCTCCTGGAGGACTTGGCTTTTTAAGGAATTTGCAGCTAGCAGGAGGACACCACTTTGGGACCTTCATGCCGCACACCTAGGCTAATTGCTGCCTAGCTCTTTCATCGCTGGCCTTACTTTGGATTTCTTCTGCACAGTCCTGTGGCCACTCTGGTTGAAGTATTAGGTCTTCTGAAATGCAGTGAGGCAGGAGTGCAGTGGCTGTGTCATGTGACAGAAGAGAGGAGAGGCGTGGTACCAGTGGGTTAGCTCAGACTCAAAGAACCAGGTCCTGGGCCATGTGTAGGTTTTAGCAATTGTGTGCTGAGACAGAGTGAGTTGTGTTTTACCATATCCCTGAAGCCTTGACAGTAAGAGAGCAAGCAGATGGGTAACTTGTTGGGCACGTGTGTGTTGCACCCTTCACATGCCTCCTCTCAGTTCATCCTTGCTACAGCCCCCTGAGGTGGCACACAGAGTGTGCAGGCGTGTCCCTGAGCCTGAGGAGGCAGGGTCACACAGCAAGCATGAAACTGTGCCCAGGCCACTGCACAGGGTGGAGTGGAGCCCAGTGTGCTTGCTGACTCTGGATCTGTGCAAAGGAAGGGGGATGGCTGAACCTTCAGTCACGTGACTCTTTCAATGTGTTTTTGGTTTTAGGTTTTTACTTTTTTTTTCCTATGCTTTTGCTTTTGATTTTTTTTGTGCCTGATGTCGTACCTTGTAGCCTAGGCTAGTCTAAAGCATGCAGTCCTCCTGCCTCAGCCTCCTGTTTGCTGGTATAACATACTTGCACCACTGTGATTGGGGCACGCTTTTAAGTCAAGGAGTCTGCAGTTGCTACCACAAGAAAACTTCTTTCTAGATCTTTCCAACATTTCTACTGCATGTGTTGGTCACCGGGACACCATGTCCCCCAATTTTAAAAGGTTATATAGAACAAGATCTCTGTGAGCCAGTAGGACTAGTATCCCCAATTTTGTAGGGGAGGAAATAGAAACAGTAGCTAAGTAATCTACACAGTAGTAAATATGGAGTCCAGACTAAACCCCAAACATGCAGTAATAGATTTTCCACGTTTTATACTGTTATAATACAGGTTTCAGAGCAGCCTTGCCATGTTTCATTCTTTAAATCCAAGATTCAGTCAGGCCTGGTGGCAGAAGCCTGTATTGCCAACTACTCAAGAAACTGAGGCAGGGGGAGAAGGTGCAAGGGGGTGGGGGAAATGTATAGCTCAATTTCTTTAAGATTTATTTATTTATTATCTATACAGTGTTTTGCCTGCATGTATGCTTGTACACCAGAAGAGGGCACCAGATCTCATTACAGATGGTTGTGTGCCACCATGTGGTTTCTGGGAACTGAACTCGGGACCTCTGGAGGAGCAGCCAGTGCTCTTAACCTCTGAGCCATCCCTCCAGCCCCAATATAGCTCAGTTTTTTTTTTTAATGGCAAAAAAAGAAAGAAACTGAGGCAGAAGAATTAGCAAGTTCAAGTCCAGCCTAGGCAACTCAGAAAGACCCTTTCTCAAAAAAAAAGGGTGGGGAGGGGGGAGATAATGCCCAGCAGTGGAGCACTTGAGCACTTGCCCTTGCTTGTGGTCCTAGGTCCAGTCCCCAGAACAGCAGTAAATGAATTGTCAAAGATTCAGTCCCAGTGCACAGGGATGTATGCTCATCTGTGTATAGTATAGGAAGACTGATGTGAACAGCTTGGGTTCTTGGTTCTGATGAGCCAGGGCAAAGCAGACACTGGTCTTTCTGGGTGCAAAAGACAGTTTGCCTACTGGATTGTATGAGACATGACAGTTTGTGCACCCTGATATGTCCAGGCATCTAAGCACTTAGGTGAGGAATGAAATTACATGTATCTTCTTGGATGTGGGCAGAGCCTCGTTGGCTGCTGACCTTTGTTTACAATAGGTTCTGATGTCACAGGAACACATCCCAGCAATGTCCTGATGCAGCCCTGTTGTCTTCATGGTCTTTGTACCTTGGCAAGTGCTCAGCTCTGAGTTGTGCTAACTATATTCTAAAGGGGGATTTACTTCAGTGTGTGTGTGTGTGTGTGTGTGTGTGTGTGTGTGTGTGTGTGTGTGTGTGTGTGGTGACGGCTAATCTTAAATGTCAGCTTGACACACATGGGAAGAAGAAGAAACCATGGTTCATTGCTTCAGTCAGATTAGATTAGTCTACAGGACAGTTTCTCAACTAATTGAAGGAGGAGGGCCTAGACCACTGTGAGTGATACCATCCCTAGGCATGTGGGCCTGAGCTGTATATGACACGAATAAATAAGAGACCAGAGACAGATACTGGGGTTCAAGCTGAAGATCAGAGAAGCAAAGCAGCCGGCCACTAGCTCTCACCTCTAGCTCAGGCTGAAAGGGCTGATCCATGCATGAAGTCTTCGCCAAGTCTCAAACTGCTGCCTCTGCTCAGCGTGGCTGGAGAACGAATGCCTCCTACTGAATCCTTGCCCCTGTCTTTTATACCCCTCTAGTGCTGGGATTAAAGGTGTGAGCATAATTCTCTTTTAGACTGATTCAATCTTGTGTTGATCTGGGTGGCCTTGGACTCACAGAGATCAGTCCATCTCTTAATCCGGAGTCCTAGGATTAAAGGTGTGTGCCACCACCTCCTAGCTTCTGGTTGCTGGGATTAAATGTGTGTATCACCACTGCCTAATTTCTATAGCTTGAGACTGACTTTGCTTTTCTGAATCCTTAGTCAAGCCTTAATAAATCATAAATAATATATCACTACAGCTGTATAAGAAAGCTACTGACCGTGAGCTAGAGAATGAGTTGGTAAACAAAGTTCCTCCAAGACCTTTGCTTCCATCCCTGCCTCCGGGTCCTGCCTGGAGCTCCTGCCCCGGGGTTCCCTCATGGTGCCTGTAAGTTCTAAGGTGAAATAAACCCTTTCCTCCCTTGAACTGTGTATTAGGCAAACCATTTATTTTTATATCCAGTGATGTTCATGGATGGATACTATGAAAATTAGTGATTGACATTCGCTTTCCAATACTAAACAAAGGATTTTATGAAAGGAGTATCTGTAACCAACTGTGTGATAACCAAGATTAAAAATAAGACAAAATAGCCAGGCGTTGGTGGCAAGCGCCTTTAATTCCAGCACTTGGTAGGCAGACGCAGGTGGATCTCTGTGAATTGGAGGCCAGCCTGGTCTACAGAGCAAGTGCCAGGATAAGCTCCAAAACTACACAGAGAAACGCTGTCTGGAACCCCCCCCCCTAAAAAAAAGACAAAATGGATGCCAGTAAAAGTCGATATTTTCTCTGCCTTATTTACCAGCGTCTCTTGGTTTTCAATTATATAAGTTTTCACACTTTGTTAAATGGGGGTTAATTTTTTTCGAAGTAAGCAAATGATACCAAAGGACCAGTGACACATGGGTGTTGCTGGACAGTTAGATGTAGGAGAATGTGAAGGAGGCAAGCTCTGCCTGTAATCCACCCTTCAGGAAAACTCGCCATCTTGGTGGGCCATCGTGTAGACTTTTTTGGTCATTTTGTTGTCCTGGAGTCAAGATGAGTGTGTTATTGACAGTGTTTCTGTGGACAGGTATCGGCATCGAGTGGAATGGGCCATGGATTTCATGCGTAGACAAGGCCAGGATGAGAGCACTATACAAAAGGTCTTGACAGACTACACAGAGCCACTTGAGCTCCCTGGCATAAAGGGGAAAGAAGAGACCCCACAGCGTGACCCGCCCAACTCCGAGGCCAACTCCTCCCTGGAAGGAAGAGTGGGAAAGGACGCACTCTCTGTGACCACTAGAGCTGCTGGACAGTCAGATGACCTGCAGGGTCTCAACACACACTCAGACTGCCTGCAGGAAGGGCCTAGCCAAGCCACACTCACGGTGGCTAGTCCGTCTGGCCTTAATGGACATGTGATGGAAGACACCACAGTTCTGTCCCAGGTCCCCTGCCATAGCCATGAAGCCCTCATTGCCCAGGATGACCTTTGGCCTGCAGACAGCAGCCGGGCAGCAGGTGAGAAAAGGGCTGCCCACGAGTATGTACTCGTGGAGGAAGAGCTGTGTGATGTCCAGGAGGAGGACGAGGCCGCAGATGAGAAGGTATGTGGAACAAAGTACCATGCTCCCCCATCTGGGCTTCAGTTACAGTCAGCCAGTCAGAACATCGCTGTTTGTCTTGCTGTGTCACTGCAGTGTGTTAGTCTCTCACTAATGCAGACTTTCCAGTGGCTGGGTGTAGATAGGAAAACTATAGCACTGGGCTTAGTGCTATATGGTTATATGCATTCACCAGGATTCTTGGGGCATATGCCCTGGAGATTGGAAGACTGTCAGTCATTCCTCCACATCCACCTGTTGCTGGCCTGCAGAAGATGTCAGCCCACCCAGATGCCCTTCACTTGCCGCCAGGCAGGCCTGTGGACACCACTGGTCCTGTATGGTGCTTCTGAGGCCACTACTGAAGCACAGTCCCAGTTGCACTAAAATTCACTAAATCCACTAAAATTCAAATTTAAAAAAGTTAAAGTAAGTTAAAACAAGTAATACTCTGTGTCCTGTTTAGGAAAAGAACGGCAGTGTAATTGCCTGATCTCAGCTAAGAGGATGAAGATTCTGACAGCTAAGAACAGGCACACAGCTTGTGAGTGGGGGACACTGGTTTGACAATGAAGTATCACATCATTCAGGCAAAGTCCATGGGATAGTGTTAGCAGCAGAAAAATCAGAATGTCTTTTCCACAAAGGTTATTTTACTCAACAGCATGTCAGCATTGAGTTTATCAAAAAAAAAAAAATGTTCATTTGGGGATTCAGTCTTCATGGCAGGTGACGTTCACCTGTGTCCCATGTGACTGGCTCTCGTCCTTCCTTCCTTTGTAGTTGCTGCAAAGAAAGAGACTGGTGTGCAGAAGAAATCCATACAGGATCTTTGAGTATCTGCAGCTCAGCCTGGAAGAGGTATGTGTTCATCTTGCTGTCTCAGCCCTGGGTGAGTCTAGCCCTGTGCGCTGTGCACCGGAACCCTCCTCAGAACAGTTCCGTATAGAATGCTAACTGTTGAAATACCTGCCGTCTCGCTGATCCTCCGCCTGTTTCATCAGTTCTGAGTGTGTTGGAGCTGGGCTGTAGCTGAGCGAAATCACTAAAATAGTGTGAGAGTCATGGGTTCAAACCCTCAGCAAGGAAAGAAAGGAGTTTTGATCGTTTAAGGGATTCGTATGAGCCCTGCCCTCTTCCTTTTCTCTCTCCTCCTCCTCCTCCTTCCTCTTCTTTTCCTTCTTTTTTTTTTTTTTTTTTTTTTTTTGGTTTTTCGAGGCAGGGTTTCTCTGTATTGTTTTGGAGGCTTTCCTGGAACTCACTTTGTAGACCAGGATGGCCTCGAACTCACAGAGATCTGCCTGCCTATGCCTCCCGAGTGCTGGGATTAAAGGCGTGCACCACCAACACCCGGCTTCTTTTTGTTTGTTTGTTTGTTTTTGTTTTTTGTTTTTTTTGTTTGTTTTTTGGTTTTTCGAGACAGGGTTTCTCTATGGCTTTGGAGGCTGTCCTGGAACTCGCTCTGTAGACCAGGCTGGCCTCGAACTCACAGAGATCCGCCTGCCTCTGCCTCCCGAGTGCTGGGATTAAAGGCGTGCGCCACCAACGCCCGGCTTTTTTTTTTTTTTTTAAGTAGGCTCTTGCTACATAGTCCAGGCTAATCTGAATTCACAACTCCCCTGCCTAAGGTGTGCTAGGATTTAGGTGTGTACCACCCAACTTGTGTCCTTCTTTCTCATCACGGTTTCAGGATATTGTTAGGTTTTTCTATTCTTTGTTTATTTTGAGGCCAGGGTATCATGGTGTAGCTCTGACTGCGCAAGAACTTATTCTATAAGAACTCATTCTATAGACAACTGGCCTCAAACACACAGATCCCCCTGACAGTCCCGAGTGCTGGGATTAAAGGTGTGCATCACCGTGCCCAGATTATTTTCCTCAGCTTTTTAAAAATTAATCTTTGTAATTAGCATACCAGTTCATTCATTTGGAGTATGTAGCTCGGGCTAGGGTGAAGGTCACTGACAGAGTACCTGCCTGGTATTCACGGAGCACTAGGTCAATCCCCAGAACTGCAAAAAGAGAAACCAAAAACGCAGTCCACATGGTGTGGCCACATGTGCCTGTGGCCCCAGCTGCTTGGGAGGCTGAAGAAGGGTGATCATTTGAACCCAGAAATTCAAAACCAACTTAGACAGCATAGTCAGACTTTCAAAAAAGAGAGAGAGAGAGAGTGATGCAATAACTCACAAAGGTATAAAAACCGATTTATTAAGGGTGAAATGAAAAGGACAAACTCACAGATTCAAAGGCTGAAGCCACCGCTGGTCCCTCACTGCACAGGGCTCCCACCATGCCAAGTATCAGCCAGAGTAAGAGAGAGAGAGAGCGCATGTTCTCTTCCAGCTTTTCAGTTCTCAGGTAGCACCCCAGGCCACACCCTAAGGCCTGTACCCCAAAACTATAGGGGAAAGAATTTTCACAACAAGAGAGGGAGAGAGTTAATTTTTTTAAAATTGCTGAACCTACTGTTTTTAATGTGCCATAGACTGATCACGTACCGACTGCTGAGTAAGTGACCTCAGACATTTTCTTCTGCAGAATCACTAGTGTGCTCCACTCACTGGGTTAGCTGCATTCTGAAGTGTCCTTCTAAAAATGTCACCACACTGCCCCTCTGATGTGTTCCTCTAGCTTGTGGCCCACTCGGTTGAGACCCTCCCTTCTTGCTCCCATCTGCTCTGCACACAGAACTCTCTGTGCTGTGGAGACGGTGGGCCCTCCCTGGGCTTCTCGGATAGCTCTGCAGCACCACAGCTCTTGACAGACATGTGGTCTCTGGAGAATTTGTTGTGTGCGTCCGCGGTGGTCTTTTCAGGGCTGTGTCTGTAATCCTCTGTTCCCTGGTCTATACTTCTTCCTTCTTTGCAGGAAAGCGGGTGACACAGAGCTGAATGGGGAGGGTGTTGAGGACATCGCCTTATCTTTTATTTTTCACCCAAGGCTGACAGTCTACCCTGAAATTCAGTAGCCACTGGCCTCATGTGAATGATTTATTTTAACTAATTAAAATTGAATGAGTTCAAATTTCCATCATCCGGTTGCCCCTGCCACATTTTTTATACCAAACAGGCACATGTGACCTCTGTGCTGGACACCGTGTAGAATATTTTTAGTGTCTTGGGCAGGAGAGGCTGGGGAAAAAATGAAATGAGCCCAGCCTCTCAATTCTCCATGTTGCCCTTTCCCCTCCTTGGTATCAATAGTTCTGATTCCAAGCATCACACACCGTGGATTTGAGTAGCTACAATTCCACCACAGACATTTGTGATCACTTTTATTACTGCTAAAATATTGATTCTAACTGTAAAAATACTTCCACCTTTTGAATGACTTTTTAAAGAGCTCAAAATTTCCTCCATCGCCATATTTAAGTCCAGCTTTGTTGTAGACTCATGTAAGACCCTCCCGTGAGCGCCTCTTAGGGTCTGCTGTGTTCAGACCATGCTCTTCCATGCTCGTGCACCAGCGGGAAGAGAGGTTCACAGCTTTGCTCTTGCCCTGTGTTGGTTCTCAAACTTCTTTTGGGAATCGTGAGAAAGTAGTGGAGCTACTGGGGGCCAAGCCAGGGCTCTGTGTGTTCTGGGCAAGAACTCTGCCCAAGAACAAAACAACTTAAACAACTAATGTCATGGTAGCTGGTCGTGAAAGACATAAGGTTAGAGTAGTTAAACGTGTAAGAATGAAAAGATTGGCCCAAAGAGACTAAAACAGGCCATCTGTAGAAGGGATTTCAGGGTTCAGTGAAACTCTCATTTCCTGTCAGGAAAAGACAGTGAGTCTGCAGTATTTGGATGGCTCATGAACCATGTGGAAAGAGACCAGTGATCCCACCTCATAGTGTGTGCTAGAATTCAGTTCAGGGCAGTAAAGGAAGATGTGCCGGGCATGATGGCACATGCCTGTAATCTCAGTGCTTAGGAGGTGGAGGCAAAAAGATCAGGAACTGAAGGTCAGCTTCAGCAACACAGAAAGTTTACAGTCAGCCTGGTCTGTGTGAGAGTCATCTCAGAGACAATGCAAACAAAAAGCCCAAAGCGAAATAATTTCATTTCAGTATCCCGCTTTGCCCAACGATAAGCTCTTCTAAGAAACTGTGACATACAGATTCATGTCAGGGCTAGAACTATAAATCAGTGGTGGAAAGATTTGCTAGAGGGTTCCTTTCCTAGAAGTCCACAGCTCTGAAAAAAAAGTGGAAATTATTTAACTAACAAATGCCACACATAAATACAAATGAACTTAAATGATTGCCATATTCGTTTCACTTCACTTTGTAACCTGTTTCACATAGATTTTTAACTTACGAATTTAAATTAACATACAACATATGCGCCGGGCGGTGGTGGCGCACGCCTTTAATCCCAGCACTCGGGAGGCAGAGGCAGGCGGATCTCTGTGAGTTCGAGGCCAGGCTGGACCGATAGCCTCCAAAACAATACAGAGAAACCCTGTCTCGTAAAAACCAAAAAAAAAAAAAAAAAAACATACAACATATGCTTCATTATATGTTCATACATGTGTGTCAATATATTTTATTTCTGTTCTCATCTCATTGACCCTTTCACTGTACTCCCCGCCCCATGTTCCCCTCTTACTGAAACCCTTGCTGCCCTCTCTAGATAAACCCCCCTGCTCCCACCTGGATCCCATTACCTTCTTTTCTTTCCCGTCCCCCATCATCCTCTCATAGCATCCTTTCTATTTTTATGACCAACACACATAAATTTAAATATAGATTAGGGGGAAAATATAGATTTGAGGGGGGAAAAATCCTGCAGAATTTGGCCTTCTGAGCCTGGCTTATTTTGCTTTACATAATGATCTTCGTTTTCCTGGAAGTGTATCATTTTGTTTTTCTTTGTGGTTGAGTGAAATCCCATTGTTCATGTGCACCCTGATCTCTTTATCCTTTGTACACAGTAAGTATCCTTAGGTGATAGATTCTCCTTGTAAGCCCACTGGCCGGCTGTTGAGGAAAGGAAGGCTGGTAGGGCCTTGGAGGAACGGCGCAAGTAGAGATTGTCCCTCCTATAATGGTCTTTTGTTCAGTCAGCATTTCCAGAGGACCTCCTGAGTGGCGGGCAGGGCAGGGTAGGTGCTGGAGATGTGAGCAGGAAAAAGACCTCCTCCTCCTCTTGATCTCCTAGGGATCTGCAGTTGGGGCGGAAGAAGGGAACTCCTGCAGCAGTACCTGCCAGTCTGCCTCACCTGCATTATCTGCTCCAGATACCACGGGGATTGCACTGTGCTTGTTTCAGTTCATGGAAGAGGGAACATCCTCGGGGTGTCTCTCTCTCATTGGCCCATGATTAGGGCTCAAGAGGAAGTCACGCATAATGAGAACAACGGAGTAGTGTGTGGTCTTAAATTCCTTGTGCATGGTCTTAATGTCTCTGCTAAGGACTAATTTGTGTAATATCTCAAGTCCTCATATCACCCTAGAGCCTGTTGTGATCTTTCTGACGGGGAAGAAACTTGATTTCAGGCTGGTTAAACTCCTTGCTCAAGATCAGTACTTGTACCTAAGCCATCTGACTCTGCAGCCTAAAGTCTGAAGCATTTGCTGAGAATTGTCAATGATAAATGGCAGTAAATAAGATGGTGGTAACCTGGATCATAACTCCATGGCATAGCATTTGCTTAGCATGTCTGCAACCCTGGGTTTGCTCCCCTCCATGCTAAAGACAGAAGTGAAGTAATAGACAAAGATAAATAGGTCTGAGCATGGTGGCCCACACCTTTAATTCCAGCACTAGGAGACTGAAGCAGAGGGATCTCTGTGAGTTCCAGGTCAGACAGGGGCACACAGTGAAACCCTGTCTTAAAAAAAAAAAAAAAACAGAAAAGATAAGTGGAAGAAACTACTGGCCTCGTCAACATGGCACACAAGAGGTGACATCCCTGGGCTTTCTGATGGTGACATTCCAGGATGTTGACCCCAGAGGGTTATAGTAAAGATCAAATGAGATATGTCACTTGTCTGGAGGCTTTCCTGGAAGGCACACAACTTCGTGCACATCTCTCACCAAGAATGCGACATCCCCAAGTGGACATGGCCCCAGTTTAGTTTTTCCCTCCAAATTTCAAATGAGCTCCAGCAGAATTTGGTTTGATTGCAGCTTGTGGAAGGGTGTGACTTGCTAAGGAAAAGCTTAGGGGAAAGGGTGGAGGTATGTCTCAGGTGCACTCCTTTCTGCTTATTCAGCGGAACCGTTCTCTTTGAGTTCATGTTCAGTATCAGATATCACATTAACTTAACAAATGTAAGGTATATGCACACGTCCTTCCTCACTGGTTTCCTGACTCTTTGGTGACCTTCATGCCCTCCCCCATAGCAAGTTGTCGTCTCTCTAAATTGTTGACACCCATCATAAATTAAGATAACTTCACAGTGACTGCATCACATGAGTGGCTTTTGCCTTTTCTTCTGTTAGATGCTGATTGATGATGTAACACGGATATCATCTTTCACAGGTGGCTTTTTCTCTGTCCTGCTCTTGAACCATGCCCATAGCAGACTATACCACTCTGAATGATTTTGTTCTCTCTCTGTCTCTGTCTCTGTCTCTGTCTCTGTCTCTGTCTGTCTGTCTGTCTGTCTGTCTGTCTCTCTCTCTCTCTCTCTCTCTCTCTCTCTCTCTCTCTCTCTCTCTCTCCTTTGCCCACTTGCTCTCTTGCTCTCCCCCCTCTCTCTCCAGGGCTTCCTTCAAGGAGTCATGTGATCACTGAGGCAGACTGCTCCATAACTTCATAGAGGTTGCCTTTGCGATCTCATTTTCCAGTGCTGTGGGTTCTACCTGTTTTTGTTTTTGTTTTAGGGGGGGTTTGTTTTGTTTTTTTTGAGACAGGGTTTCTCTGTATTGTTTTGGAGTCTGTCCTGGAACTCACTCTGTAGACCAGGCTGGCCTCGAACTAACAGCGATCCGCCTGCCTCTGAGTGCTGGGACTAAAGGCGTGTGCCACCAACGCCTGGCTGAGGGTTCTACCTGAATAAGCCTTGTGATGGAAAACTGTCATCAGGTTCACCCCCACCTCAGCACCCAAAGGGGAAAGCTCACTGATGATGCCAGCTTCGCAGACCTCCCTTCCCTGTCTCGTGAGGATTTGATTCCAAATAAAAACATCTTACTGAGATGGGGGGCAGTGGTTAAGAGCGCTGGCTCTTAACCTCAAGAGGATCCAAGTTCTGTGCCCATCACCCACGTGGTAGCTCCAGTTCCAGGGGATCTGATGCCCTCTTCCGGCCTCCTTGGGTCCCTGACATACTCATGGTGCACATACATACACACAGGCAAAACACCATACACATAAAATTAAAAATTAAATCACCCAGTGAAGACTTGAACCCAGGTCTGCTAGACCTTATTTGGTCTCCACTGTGCTCCTCTGAGGCCGATTCTTTTTTGTATTTCTCCAATTCTGAACCAAGGAATGTAAATTTGATAAAATGAAGGGAGCTTGTCTACCTGAGGAGACAGGTTAATCTTTTCCATGGTATTTCTGGTCACCCTGGGCCATCCACAAACCACAGTATTCAGTCTTAGGAAAGCTAATGACAAGTTGTAGTAGGCCTGTAGGGCTATGGACAGCACTGAGAGACTTAGACCAGCCTCGGGCCATGTAGACCAAACAGACGCAGGTGCAGAAGCCCCTAGTGGATCTAGCCACCTGGGCCTAAGCCAAGACAGGGATTGGGGTTGCTTTTGTAAGGATTCAGGCATTATGCTGGCCTGCCCCGTCACCTGGCAGAATGCACTCAGGCAGTACCTTGGTCAGCCCAGGGTTCCATGACTACTAGTCTGCACACAGGTGCAAAGGACCCTTTAAAAGAAAGACCCCTGCCCACTTACACTCTCTTTTGTGCTGTTTCCTTGGGACAGACAGGACTTTTCCTGTCTCTCTCTCTCTCTCTCTCTCTCTCTCTCTCTCTCTCTCTCTCTCTCTCTCTCTCTCTCTCTCTCTGTGTGTGTGTGTGTGTGTGTCTTTACCTCTTTTCTTCCCCCCCCCCCTTCCCTTTCTAATAAAACTTCTCAGTTAAGCTCTATCTGCCCGGAATGTTTGGTCAAAGTTCCCCCTCGTGCTTTATCCTAACACCTTTCTTTCTTTATTATTTCTTTTTTTTTTTAAGATTTATTATGTATACAGTGTTCTGCCTGCATGTATGTTTGCACACCAGAAGAGGGCTCCAGATCTCATTATGGATGGTTGTGAGCCACCATGTGGTTGCTGGGAATTGAACTCAGGACCTCTGGAAGAACAATCAATGCTCTTTACCTCTGAACCATCTCTCCAGCCCTTCTTTTATTCCTTCAACACAAGGACTGAGCACTCACCAAAAGGGAGCTAGACAGTCTTGTAGACTGAGGTACAGCTCTAGACTCGGTTCTGCCTGGCTTGATCTTCTCCTCAAATAGGCGCATGAACGAAAGACACTTCCAGACAAAAGCAAGTGCTCTGGAGGAGGCAGGCAAAGGAGTTGCTGGAGCCTGTGGTGAGGAAAGGACCATTAAGACAGCAGAGAGCAAGAGTGGGAAGGACTGGGCATATTCCAGGAGCAGTACTGAGCCACCACATCCTACTCTAAACAGTATTTTATAAAAAATAACTTTTCTAATAGCTTAGTGAGACTATTGGACCTGTTTTGAAGATGACTGAGGTCTGGCTGTGATGGGTTCTGCCATGGTCTCACCACGGGCGTGGGGCTTTTCTGCCTCCATGTGCCTCCCCCCTAGCAGGACACAGTTTGAGACCCAGGACCTCCAGGTAGCCTTAGAGAGCTGCATGTGGAGAACATCCATGTCCAGTGGCTCTGGGTGGTTCCAAGGAGGTCACTGAAGTGCTAGGCCCTGCAGCCCCTCATCCCTGGACTCTCCTGCACCTTTCAGCTTCCTGGGCTCTTACTGCCGCGTGTACACCAGGTTGGGGCAGGAGGAGATAGTGAGGAAAAAAGCCAAGTCCTGTTTGTACTCAAGGACCCTCCTGCCCTGAACCTGGAGGCAGGGACTGTTTGTAATTGTTTGTGCTAACATGTCTGCCCTTTCAGATACTTTGATGCTAGAAAAGACACGTTGGGATGTAACTGACAAGGCAGTTCAGGCATGCAGGAGGTCCTCAGTCTACAGTCAATAAAATACAAAGAAGCCCAGTGTTGCTATAAGCTATCTTTTAATATTGCCCACCACCCCCTCTCCTGGGTACCTGAGACCTGATGATCATAGTAGATTCTGATGCCAGGGACAGAAGCCACAACATGCGGCTGTTGGGATGGGATTAGTGTTTGGAAACAGGTAGGCGTTGTGAGAAAGCTATTTTTATTTCTGTTGGATGTTGCTGGGGTGAGCCAAGGGTGTGCTAGGCGGTTGCTTTACATGCCCACCCTAGGAGAGCAGCAGTGCTTCTAATGGGTCTTTCCCTGCTTTGTTATAGGCTTTCTTCCTGACGTACGCCCTGGGATGTTTAAGTGTTTACTATGAGAAGGTAAGTTTCTGTATACGCATAATCTCACAGTCCCATGTTAACAGTGGGTTGACCCCTTTCCATGGAGCTTTAATGCAAATGTGTCAACTTTGAGTGAAAAGAAAGTAGGAATTGCCTTTTTCCTGTAAGTTTCGAATTTGGAGCCTTAATTGGAGCACTTCAGGCACAAGCCAGGGTGACCCTTTTAGATTGTGTCTGCCTCAGAACCTTCGGAAAGTGTGGCTCGTTATACAAGAAGGAAACCTGTATCTGGATGGTTCTGAAACCACCCACAAAAAGCAAAGCAAAGCTGGGTGCAGCTCAGGAGCACAGGGCCTGCTTGGCATGCGTGAGGCCTTGTTCCACCCCCAGCACTGCAAAAATAATCAAAGTCATCAATGTGTCCTTCCTGTACATGCCTGTGTCAGGCCCTTTTGTAGGAGGAAAACAATACTGCCATTAGCCATGTGACTTACTAGAGGCACATACAGATGAGGTAATAAAAGAGCGGTTTAACACACCGCTAACCACCCCCACTTTAGACATGACTAAAGACGTATACAGACGGACATAAAGATGTATACGTACGTAGGCGGTGAACTACATCACTAGCTAGGCCCACTTTTGGGCATGGCTAAGGGGCATTACAGGGGAAGGTATAAAAGATTGAACAACGGGGCCGGGCGTTGGTGGCGCACGCCTTTAATCCCAGCACTCGGGAGGCAGAGGCAGGAGGATCTCTGTGAGTTCGAGGCCAGCCTGGTCTACAAGAGCTAGTTCCAGGACAGCCTCCAAAGTCACAGAGAAACCCTGTCTTGAAAAACCAAAAAAAAAAAAAAAAAAAGAAGGAAAAGATTGAACAACAGAAGTCTTGGTCTCTTTTTCCGCAACCGAACTGGAAGCTGAAAGCTGGTTTTTCTTTGTTTGGACATTTTATATTTTGGTTTTATTTGTTTGACTTTTATGTGTATAGGCATTTTGCCTGCATGTTGGTGCAGCCCATTCATGCTGGGTAACCACAGAGGCCAGATAGGGCATTGGATCTCCTGAAACTAGAGCACAGACAGTTATGAGCTGTCATGTGGTTGCTCTTACTTAACCACTGATCAGTCTCTCCAGTCCTTTGTGTTTGTTTTGAGTGAAGATCTCCCTTTGTAGCCTAGGCAGGCCTGGACCTCACTAAGTGCTGGAATTACATATGTAAGCCATAGGGCCCAGCTTCTGTGCTGTTTCTGATCCTTCCTTCCTCTTAGTAGTAGATGCATTAACAAGCTAACTGGGGCTCAGAGAAAATAAACAACTCAGCCTGGCTAGTGTGGTTAGAATCAGCTGGGAAATCCCTATCTAGGTGTCTTCAAAGTCTGTGGTTTCGGGCTGGAGAGATGGCTCAGAGGTTAAGAGCACTGACTGCTCTTCCAGAGGTCATGAGTTCAATTCCCAGCAACCACATGGTAGCTCACAACCATCTGTAATGAGATCTGGTGCCCTCTTCTGGTGTGTAGATGTATATGGAGGCAGGGTGTTGTGTTTGTAACAAATAAATAAATCTTAAAAAAAAAAAAGTCTGTGGTTTCACCTTGGCCAGGGTGTCGTCCTCGCTGACCTCTACGCATTTGAAGAGAGGTGGCCTGTCACTGGACATTTTTTGTCCTTTTTGAATTCAGAACCTTGCTGATACAAAGCCTATTCAGAGTATGTAAGATACAAAGGGAGACAAATGGCAGCCGAAGTGCTTGTGTCTGCTTCCTAGGGATCCTCCGGCACCCTGCTCCAGTGCCCCACGGGGACTCCACCTTCTTGGGGAGACTTATTAAGGGATTGATGCCACATATACAGGAACAAAAACTAACCCTAGGTGCTTATGGGAGCTATTTGCTTTCTGGGGACAAAGCTCAGGGCCTTGTTGACCGTAAGCATATGTTCTGCCAGTGAGCTGTGGTCCAGCCATATCTGTGGAATTAAAGCTTAGACTGAGCTGAACTGAGCATGTCTCGCAGAGCTGAGCCCCAGCCAGCTAACGAGTTGATTCTTTCACAAAGCAATGGAATGAGGAGAGATACTTTCCAAACCCAGCCACTTGCTTGTGACTGCTTTCTTCTGGGACCTAGAAAACCATTCCTTCTGTTCAAGGCCCCTCTCTGGACGTAGCTGGGTTATTGTGCTGCTCCATCAGGTGACCATTCTCCTATTTGAAAGCCAAGATGGAGCCAAGGATCATCTTTGGATCGTTAATGAAAATTTCATTTACAGAATTATTTTTACTCTCCTGAGCCTGGCCTGACATTGCAGTAGCTACTCACTAAAGAACAGTGTGTTTTAACAAGCTGATGGGGGATGTCCTTCTGTATATATGTTTATCTTATTGGTTGATGAATAAAACACTGATTGGCCATTAGCCAGGCAGGAAGTATAGGCAGGGCTACGAGAGGAAGGAGTGAGGAGAGTGAAACCTCAAGAGAGATGCCATGTGGTACATGCCAGGCATTCCCTGGTAAGATAAGGCCATGTAGAAATACATAGATTAATAGTTATGGGTTAATAATTAAGAGCGAACTAGCCAGTAAGAAGCCCTAGTCATCAGCCAACAGTTTATAAATTAATATAAGTGTGTGTTTATTTGGGGCTAATCAGCTTCGGGACCAAGCTGAACAGAAGCTTTCATCTACAATAAGCTCCAGTGGGCTTGTTACCTTTGAGTCCAGCACCACACATTTTCTAGATTCCCCACCTTTTTACATGGCCTCTGACCCTTGCCCTTTGCTGCTTCTCATTCCTAGATGTTAGACTTGCCTCCCCCTCCCCCTCCCTCTCCCAAGGATGGAGCCTGGAGCCTATGTGTGCTGAGCCCATGCTCCATCACTAAGCTGCACCCCAGCCTCATTGTTTTCTGAGTTCTCTAAAGTCCTGCTTCAGAAGAGATGAGTGAGAGCCTCGGGTGGGAGCCACATGGGTCACTGGAGACCTTTCTGATGGCACTTGGGAAGCAGACATGAGAAGATTGCAAGTTCAAGGCCAGCCTGGGCTACAGTTGTGAGACTGTCTCCCCACCCACAAAACCAATTTTAATAATACATGCATAGCCTTTTTAACTGCACATATGCAGGAGGGTGAGCTGTAACTCAGAGGTAGAGTACTTGCCTAAGTGTGCACAAGGCCCTGTCTTGCACACCCAGCACTGCAAGGGGAAATGTGATTAACCTGATATGAACCAAATTACCAAGGTTGCATGTGTTGCTTTATCATGCGGAGATAGACCTCACAGTAGCATCTGGGTTGAGGAACCACTCATGGTGGTTGCTGTCACATAGTGTGGGTCCAGTCTCCTGAATGAATCCCTTGTTTATCTCTATTACTGCTGCTATACCATGCTAATCTAGATGTCTGCTCCCTTACTGAGTGGAAGTAGACACATGCAAACTAATGTCTTGTTTTCTTTTCTTTTTAACAACTTTAGGAGCCTTTAACAATAGCGAAGCTCTGGCAAGCCTTCACTGCAATCCAGCCCACCTTCAGGACCACCTACATGGCTTACCACTACTTCCGAAGCAAAGGCTGGGTGCCCAAAGTGGGGCTCAAGTACGGAACAGATCTGTGTGAGTAGTTCTTGGTGTGTGTCAGCCCATTTTGCTTGGGAGGTATTTGGATACAAATGCTGGGTATTTGGATGGGATGGGTTAAATCCACAGTGAGAAGGCAGTGTGCTGGGGAAGCCCACGGGCAGATGAAGGCTTTCCTTATCATAAACGAGAGTTCTATGGCACCTGCTGCACCTCAGCCACCAGCTTGTGTGATTGTGGTCAGGCCTGAGTCCTAGAGTTGTGAAGATGTCCCCAGCTGTCATTTACTGAGCACACATATGTCGTGCACAAAAACACTTGCAGGATAAATACTCCTATAATAAAAAGTCAAAAATAAATCAAAATTGTAATGGTCTAAAATAGACTATGATTAACCTGGTGTTGCTAGAATTCTTTCCCAGGGAAATTGTGTCCATTGCTCAAAGGACACACTCTCCTCCATTGGGGAGCAAGGAGGCAGCCAGTGTCATGGGGCTAGCACGTGGCAATAGTGACATAGCTGTAGGTTACTTATAAATTTTGGCTTTTGGCACTTGGCCATAGTGTTCATTTTTCATCTATAAATGTCATGCCTGGGGCACTTTATAACATTCCCTTTGTTTTACATGAAATCCAGTGCATCTCCGCTTGTCTCCAGATAAACTCTGACAGGTCCTCGGGGTCCCAAGCTTATGGTTGTCTTCAGCACAGGCTCTCAGGATCACTCACTAAGTACTGAGCACAGACTCTGCTGATGACACAGCACAGGGTCAGGGCTGGCTGCTCAGGGACTGAGAGCCTGGAGGAAGCAAGATGGCCGTGGTGGGCAGCTAGCTAGCTGGTACCTGCCTCCAAAGGGACCTGCGGAGGCCGACTGTCGTTAGGCCCAGGCTCCTTCAATAAGGGGCTCTTTTTGGTCTCTACAGACTGGCTTCACCCCTTCCTATGTCAGATCCCCATGAGAAAGGCAGAGTGGTAACTGGGCAGAGTATGTGGTTGTGGGTCTTTTATAGCCTCTTGACTGGGTTTCTTTCTTATTTGTTTATTTTTTAGTTTTGATTTATAAGTGTGTGCATGAATTCAGTTTGCATGGGCACGTGTGCTGTGACATAGGCATTCATACCAGCATTTTTACCTGCTGAAATATCTTGCTAGCCTATGCATGCCAAGTGTGTATGATGCATGCATATGACGGCGGGTGAGAATGCATCAGGAGGTCAGAGGAGGGTCAGGTGGCTTCCTCTGTCATTCTTTGCCTTATTGCCTTGACACAGGGTTTCTCATTGAACCAGAACAGAAGCTCACTATTCTGGCTGGGCTGGCCAGCAAGCTGTCAGGATCCACCCCGCTACCCCATTTCACACCACACCATACCCCAACCCCTCCACCCCTGATGTTGGGGTTACAGACATGTGCAACCATAACCCACCTTTTATGTCGTTCTAAGGATTGAAACTCAGGCCCTCATACTCAAATAGCCTGTGCTCTTACCACCGAGCCATCTCTGCAGAACCTGAGTTTCTATACTTGTGTAGCCAAAAGGCTGAGAAGTGACCCTAGACTTCCCTGAAAATATCCTGGAGGTTTGCTCATCTCTGATGCAGCAGATGGGGCCACCCTCACTCTGAGTTTGGGTGATTTGCAACAAATCACAAGTGTTGTACGTTTTATGGACTTCATGTTCTTTCTACCACGTCATACACATGGAGAAAGACAAGACCCACTTGTGTCTAGGGGTATGGCCTCGGCAGAGTAAATCATTAGATGCAGTCTCCAGCACCAGAAGAGAGCCAGAAAGAATGGCTTGTATTTAACTTGGGGGAGTTGCTTGTGGGGTGGACCAGGGTGTCAGTTTGGGCAGTGGATTTGACTAGCTTCTTTTTTGTTTGTCTGTTTTTTCTTGGTTGGTTGGTTGGTTTTTTGTTTGTTTTTCAAGACAAGGTTTCTCTGTGTAGCTTTGGAGCCTGTCCTGGAACTCACTCTATAGACCAGGCTGATCTCAAACAGAGATCCACCTGTCTCTGCCTCCCAAGTGCTGAGCACACGCTTATGCCACCACCACCCAGCTTTGACTAACTCCTTTGTTTCTGGGAGAAGGGACTTGGATCTGAAGCAGACTGGAGGGCAGAGAACAGAGTGCCCTGATGCAGAGAGCTAGGTGTTTGCCTCACTCGACCTGGCTGTGATGGGTTAACATCTCCCTTCTCTTCTTTGCAGTGCTGTATCGGAAAGGCCCTCCATTTTACCACGCAAGGTTTGGAAATTTTTAAATAAATTAATTGAAAGAACACACAAATTTCTGGCTTCAAGTTTAATTTTCAGTGTCTCAGAAACAATTAAAAGTGATAGCATAGGCCTTTAATCCTGGCACTCAGGAGGCAGAGGCAGGCGGATCTGAGTTCAAGACCAGCCTGGTCTACAGAACAAGTTCAGTTCCCAGCACTCACGTGGTGACTTACAACAGGAGGATCCAGTATCTTCTGGGTTCCTCAGACACCAGGCATGAGCATCTGCGGGCAAATACCTATACTTACTTTTTAATAGTTTATTTTATGTACGTTGATGTTTTGCCTGCTTATATGTCTGCATTAGGGTTTTGGATCCTCTGGAACAGGAGTTACAGACAGTTGTGAGCTTTCATGTGGGTGCTGGGAATTGACCTCAAATCCTCTGGAAGAGCAGCCAATGCACTTAACCACTGAACCATCTCTCCAGCCTAAACCTAATATTTATAAAAATAAAATATATCTCTCTAAAAAGTCATATTCATGGCCAGGTATGGTAGAACATGTCTTTAAGCTCAGCACTCTGAGGAGGCAGCAGATGGAGCACTATAAGTTTAAGGTCAGCCTGGTCTATGTAGCAAGTTTCAGACTAGCCAGGGCTACATGGTGAGACCCTGTCTCAAAAAAAAAAACCATGTTCCTCCAGGCTTCAGGCTGATTGTGTGAGGCCCTGGGTTCCATGATCAGCACCACAGGAAAATGATAGGACACTGGCATGTCACACTGTGCCCATCATGGATGTGTTAAATGCCAGGTTAGTCTGTGTACAGTCTTCCCAGCAGCCAGCGAGAATGAGTATCCAAGCAGCTGTGTGAGAAAAGTACCTCTAGTCTTTCCTGACAGTAAGCATCTTGTCAGCCTGGTTGGTCGTTAGTAATTCTCTGTGGTGGTCTAGGCTTTTAGCAGCAGGCGATGCAAAATCCTTCTGACTTAGTGCTCTCTGAACGAGTTGATGATGTGGCTCTTCCAGGATGCCTCTCTTGTCTTCTAGCTATTCTGTCATCGTAGAGCTAGTCGACGACAACTTTGAGGGCTCCCTCCGCAGACCTTTCAGCTGGAAGTCACTGGCCGCCTTAAGCAGAGTCTCAGGCAACGTCTCTAAGGTAATAGCCTTCGCCTCGCCTGTCACCTACATAGTTCCTTTGTTTGTCTCTTAAACATAGTAAAAAAAAAATTTAAGTGGGAATGTGGGGATGGAGAGATGGTTCCAAGGTTAAGAGCACCTGCTGCTCTTGCAGCAGAACTGAGTTGAGCCCAGCACCCACATCAGTCAACTCACAACCACCTATGATCCAGCTCCAGAGGATCTGACGCCCTCTTCTGGCCTCTGTTGGCAACTGCATTCACATGGCATACACATGCATACACACACATAAACAAAAATAAGGCTCAGAGTTCACACTGCTCTTCGTTCCAGAGGACCAGAGCACCCACATCAGGCTTCTCACCAGCTTCCTATAACTCCAGCTCCAGGAGGTCCAATGCCCTCTTCCAGCCTCCACAGGCACCTGTACTCACATGCATATACCTACACACAGACACGAAGATATACACATAATTAAAAGTAAGGTATAAACAATTTTAAGTTATGGATACAGCTCAGCAAGGTGCACACACCTGTAACTTGGAAAGTGGAGACAGGGTCACGAGTCTGAGCCAGCCTGTCTCCCTATCTGATGTCAGCCTGTGTGCTTCACCACATTGTCACAGCCTCTGGATGGTTGTCAAAGCCAGCTCTTTAGAGAAGACCCAGATCCAGGGGACAGGCAGGGTGCCTGCTCCCCCCTCACACGCTGGCACGTTGAGGTCTCTTTGTTTCTCTGCAGGAGCTGATGCTGTGCTACTTGATTAAGCCCTCTACCATGACTAATGAAGACATGGAAACCCCAGAATGCATGAAGAGGATACAGGTTCAGGTCTGTGCGTGCAGAGACCTCCCAAGAGTCTGCTCCCACTGCATCCTCTAGAAGCCTGCCAGGAAGGGCCTTCTCTCAGTGATAGAAAGATTCTTCTGGCCCCATAAACCAGTCTGTCTGTTGCTTCTCCATCTCCTGCTGTAACCAGGCCAGGGCTCCCACAAGTCTCACTCCCAGAGACTAGCTGTCTCTCCCTCCTCAAACTTCTCCTGTGACTTCCCTCAGTGCTGAGGGTGAAAGCACGGCCTCTCTCACACTAAGTGCCTACTCTGCCGCTGCGCCTGGCGCATGCCCGCACGCACATCTCACTCCCTTGTTCCTGTATTGAACCAGGCACCCTCTAGTGCTGCTGTTTTTCCTCTGCTAGGGCTGCCAAGTGTGTCAGAGTCCCCCGTGTTTGTTGCTGTTTCTGTGCCCTTCCCTGAAAGACTTGACAGCACCTGTGCTCACTGCACACGGCCAGGGTGCCCTTGTTTTCCTTCTCTGTGCTTGCATCCTCCCTGGTCCCAGTCAGAGCCCCTGTCAGTCTCCAGGGCCCCAGGGCCCCCCCACCATTTGTTCTGATCTTCTCTAGGTTGGTGGTTCATAAAATGTCTACCAAAGTTCACTCTTACTTTCATGGCTGACAAAAAGAGCCAACACCCAGACCAGTCATAGAGTTAGGCAGCAGCTTCACCACTGCTGTGTGCTGGGACACTGTTCAGGCTTCTGTGTGAGGGTCATGGTGTCACATGCTTGGGACTCCCACTTCTTTTTCTGAAGCCCAGCCCTCTTTTGCTTGGTTGCAGGAGGTGATTCTCAGCCGTTGGGTGTCTTCACGAGAGAGAAGTGACCAGGATGAGCTTTGACCTTTCAACCTCAGAGTCCACAGTTCACAGAAGCATGAGCATGTTTGGGGGTCAAAGCCCCATGTTCTTGTTGCTTTAAATGAGAAATCTACTCCTGTGGCTCAGCTCACCCAGGGACTTCAACCAGTAACCCAAAGGATTGAAAATCAATGATGGCCTGGGAGCCTTGAAATACTGAGCGACTGGTGTCTTCTCAATGAACTCATTATTTGACATGCTTGCATGCTGAACACAAAATTATGCAGTATTAGCTATTTAAAATGCATCTTGCACAAGGTGGTGGTGTCACACACCTTTGATTCCAGCACTCGAGAGGCAGAGACAGGCAGATCTCTTAGTTCCAGTCCAACCTGGTCTACAAAGTAAGTTTTAAAAAAAAATCTGTCTGCTGCTTTGGAAAACTTTTTATAAAATAAAAATAGGCAGTGAAGCCAGGTGTGATAGTGTGCATCTTTAATCCCAGCACTTAGGAGGTAAAGGCAGGTGGATCTCAATGAGTTCAAGGCCAGCCTGGTCTACAAAGCAAGTTCCAGGACAGCCAGGACTGTTACACTGAGAAACACTGTCTCCAAAAACGAAGCAGTGAAGCTTTTGGAAAGATAACGAGTGTAGTTTACATTTAGCAGAACATGACATTGCCCCCATCTTCCTATGGGTTAGAGAGCAGAAAAACTCTTGCCCAAGGGGCATTTGGGCATCTTAGTCAGTTTTTGTGTTTCAATAACAGAATGCCTGATGCTAGATAGCACGTAAAGAAAGAGGCTTATTTGGTTCAGGATTTTCATGGCTGCAAAGTCCAAACAGCATGACACAGGTCTGGCACTGGATGTCATAATTTTCTGGAGAAATGGGAAGGGACATGAACCAAAACAAGACCTGGCATAGAGATATAGTTCTGTAGCCAGTCTCTGGGGAGCTACACCATCCTTCAAGAATTGCATTAGTCCCTTACAGGGGCAAAGCTACTGGTTGGGTTATCTCCCTTGAAGAACTATTCCCTTCAGTACTGTAAATGGGTACACTAAGCTTCAACATATTTTTGGCTCATGTTTACAAGATAGCCAGCCAGGGGTGTGGACTTGAGAGGTAGTCCTATGAGGATGGGTTGAGGCCACAGTGGGAGCTAGTGTAAGTGGAAGAGAAGTGTCCGGGGTTCATCCAGGACCAGAAACTGGCACATGACAATCCCAAAGTGGTCAGCTGAAACCATCTTTGGAAGCGGTGATATTTAAAAAAGAGAACAGGCATGTATGCTAATGGCTGTGACCTGTGGCCACCAGCTCCTGACTCCGTGCTGTCTGCTCATGGTCCATACCCTAGATGTGGGTATCTGTCCAGGCTCGCATCTGCCCTCACACGTGTGTTAGGCCTTGTGATCTGAAGTTCAGGTTCAGTGGTGCAGTTCCTCCCCTCCCCTCATTTTTGCCGTCATGTGCTTACCCCAGGCTTCTGAGCCACTTCACATACTTCGTGCTCGGTGCCATTGCAGTCTGGACTCTCCCAAGAACGCTTCATCCAGTGCCGCCACCCTGTCTCACGCCATCTCGGGTGCCTTGAAGGTTGAGTGTGCCTCCAAGTGTACAGACTTCAGTAGCTGTATTATAGAAAGCCCTAGAAACCACAGGTACCACTTGTCACTGAAAGCTCTGGAGAAACTGGAGGAGCATCCTGGGCTGGGACACAGTAGGGAGCAGCCTGCAAAGCGAGGCCTGGGGTTTAATACCACCACTGGGGATGGGGGTGGGGGCGGTGGTAGCAGCATTGCAGGATCTTCTCGATTGGTTTGGTTGGAGCTGATGGAGACTCAGGCATTGCCTGTGCTAGGTTAGAGTTTGCTACGGCTGATAGGTCCCCAGCCCCAGAAGTAGTGTCTCTACTCAAGCCTGTGTAGAAATGTTTCTTCTGGCCGGGCGGTGATGGTGCACACCTTTAATCCCAGCACTTGAGAGGCAGAGGCAGGCAGATCTCTGTGAGTCCGAGACCAGACTGGACTGACAGCCTCCAAAACAATACAGAGAAACCCTGTCTCGTAAAACGAAAGAAAAAAAAAAAAAAAGAAAAGAAGCCGGGCGTTGGTGGTGCACGCCTTTAATCCCAGCACTCGGGAGGCAGAGGCAGGCGGATCTCTGTGAGTTCGAGGCCAGCCTGGTCTACAAAGTGAGTTCCAGGACAGCCTCCAAAGCTACAGAGAAACCCTATCTCGAAAAACAAAAAAACAAACAAAAAAAAAAAAGATTAGCCATGGTTTTCTTCCATGCTGAACTCTGCCAGGTCGGGTGTTTTTTTGTTTGTTTGCCTCTGCCTCCCGAGTGCTGGGATTAAAGGCGTGCGCCACCACCGCCCGGCCAGGTCGGATGTTTTAACCCACCAGTTTATCATAAACATTTGTTGCTTTGTAAACTACTAAAAGGTTTAAAAGCAGGTTGACCATTGTGCAAAATATAGGGATTGCTCGCCTACAAGCACATAGTAGGAAACAAAAGCATTGTAAACCTATTAAAGTAATGTCACGTCTGCTGCGCGGCCTGTGTCCGAGAACGTGCGGAGGGTGTCGGGGATTGAAAACACAGAGACTCGTTCAATGATATAAAGAAAACTTTAAACAGGCTCCAAAAAGGTTCAAGAAAACCTCCTAAGAAAAGCTCCCACCAGAGAAGCTTCTGCTCTCTCCTCTACCCTGGCTGGTTCTGCTCTGACCCAGAGGTGGATCTGTGTGGGTTTTTGAAGGTGCGGTTAGTCTCTGGACAAGGTCGAGGTCAGGGCGGTTTCCGTGGGAAGGCCTTTCCCAGGAACTTATTGTATCATTTTTAGTAAACATGTTTTTACTAAACATTGTCTTACAGCTGCCTACTCCCAGGCAGAAGGGGAAGTGGCCAGGAACTTACTGTATCGTTTTTAGTAAACATGTTTTTACTAAACATTGTCTTACAGCTGCCTACTCCCAGGCAGAAGGGGAAGTGGGTCTCTGCTCAAGGTCTGGTGTTCCCACAAAGTAATGACTGATGTATTTCCTTTATGTGAAAGGCTTCTAGTAGCCTGAATAATTGGCATCTTTATGTGAATTTTTGAGGGGGGGAGGATACAGGGTTCTGCTAGGTTGCTCCAGCTGACCTCAAACTTCCTCCTCAATGCCTCCCCCCCACCAGGCTGTGTAAGTGCTGAGAGCCTTTTTCATTTATTACAGAAGTAGCAATTAATATTCTAGGAATTAACCCACCAGAATTAACTTCTGATGGAGAAAAGGTGCCTTGCAAAGTTTACAAGAAAAACAGAGTCCAGAATATCTGTTGCTATGAATTTGGCTGTGAATCTTGATACATAGAAAAATACTGGGTGCAGCCTGGTGGTGGTGGTGGTGGTGCACACCTTTAATCCCAGCACTCAGGAGGCAGAAGCAGGCGGATCTCTGTGAGTTCGAGGCCAGCCTGGTCTACAGGGCAAGTGCCAGGATAGGCTCAAAGCTACACAGAGAAACTGTCTCGGAAAAAAAAAAGTCTGAGTTCACACTCCATGTCAGCACCAGGGATGTGTCTAGCCTTGGGAATGATGGTTTCTCTGAGCCTCAGTTTACTCATCTGTGCAATGGAACTGAACTGGGGCAATGGCTCGGGGTAAGAGCAGTTGCTACACAAGCATGAAGACCTGAGTTTGAATCCTAGCAGCCAGGTACACAGCTAGGCATGACTGCACACACCTTGTAATCCAGCACTGGGGATTGGGGGATAGAGATAGGCAGATCTGGAGAGATCTCTAGCTGACCAGCAGAGCCAAAATGGTGAGCTTCCAGTTCATCGAGAGAGCCTGGCTCTATCCCAGTCACCTGTTTCCAGTGAAGCCTTAGCTGTTGTGTGGGATCTGAATGGGCAGCTTTTAAAGTTCCTGACTTTATAAATACGGGTATTTGGTATGGAGGGATGTCTACTCCCTCCACCCCACCCCTCAATTTATCTATACTGTAGCATTCACCAGAGACCTCTGTGTGAAAAGGCTCTATCTTTATTGCTAGTGTTGACTCATAAAGTATGGGGGCAGCAAGGAAGGGTGATAGTGTATGACACACACATGGGACAGTGTTATCATGAAACTTGTGGTTTTGTATGCTGACCAAAAACTTGAAAATTAGGTAGGGTCCAATCCAGTTTATGCCAAAGGACTCTCAAGAGCTCCTGGGACACAAAGGCTATCCTCCAGACTTAGAGCCCATGGTAACTTATGTGTGTTGATCGTCAACGGGATCTAGAACCACCTAGAACACAAACCTCTGGCCATGGAAAACCCATTCTAAGTAGGGGGCCACACAGTCCTATGGTCTGGTGTCCTGGACTGAATGCAGAGGAGAACACCAGTGCCCCTTTCTTTGCTTCCTGGGTGCATACAGTGCGTTCAGCTGCCTCAGTCCTGCCTCTGTGACCTCCCCACCATAATGGTCTGTCCCCTCAAACCAAACTTCTGTCGCGTCTGCTGCACGGCCTGTGTCCGAGAACGTGCGGAGGGTGTCGGGGATTGACAACACAGAGACTCGTTCAACGATGTAAAGAAAACTTTAAGCAGGCCCCAAAAAGGTTCAAGAAAACTTCCTCAGAAAGGCTCCCTCCAGAGAAGCTTCTGTTCTCTCCTCCACCCTGGCTGGTTCTGCTCTGACCAGAGGTGGATGTGTGTGGGTTTGAAGGTGCGGTTAGTCTTTGGACGGTTAGTCTTTGGACAAGGTCGAGGTCAGGGTGGTTTCTGTGGGAAGGCCTTTTCCAGGAACTTATTGCCCCGGGCATTGTATCCTTTTTAGTAAACATGTTTTTAGTAAACATTGTCTTACAGCTGCCTACTCCCAGGCAGAAGGGGAAGTGGGTCTCTGCTCAAGGTCTGGTGTTCCCACAAACTTCCTTCCCTAAGTGGCTTTTGTCAGGTTAGGGTCACAACGATGAGGCCAGGGGGCTAGTCCCTGGAGAGCCAAATAGCTGAGAGGTGAGTGTGGTGAGACAGGAGAGGAAGTTACTTCAGTGTGGCCAACACCAAGGACAGACATAGGACTTAAGCTCTGCCCGTGAGGTGCTAAGAACAGTCTTAGGGGACGAACACAGATGGGCCGGGTCCTCACAGGAGCAGTCATGGCTAGGGGGCCAGGGCAGCCATTATCACCTCAAGTTACTGCTTGAGGGGTGCAATTTGGGTGTCCTGTGCTATGTTCCCTCAGTCAAGGGTATTGACTGTGCTGTTGTTGGTCATGGGTGTTGTACCACGCCAGCTCGCGCAGCCTGTGTCCGAGAATGTGCGGAGGGTGTCGGGATTGATGACACAGAGACCAGTCAGTGGTGCAAGAAAGCCTCAAGAAGGCCCCAAAAAAGCTCCCCTTTATTCTTACCCTGGCTGGTTATATGCCCTGACACCAGATGCGGCGGTGGGGGGATCAGAAAGAGGCGGTTAGTCATTGGAAAGGTCAAAGTCAGGGCGTTCCTGTGGGCGAGCCCTAAACATGTTTTTATGGACACCGGATTGACTTTTGGTAAACATGTTTTCTACCGGTTACAGCTGCCTGCTCCCAGGAAATGGGCCTCCGGCCAAGGTCTGTTGTTCCCACATGTTGGGTATGCTTTCATAGGGTGTTGGGTGGCCTGTCAGTCATGAGTGTTGGGTGTACTGTCAGTCATAGGGTGTTGGGCGGCCTGTCAGTAATAGGTGTTGGGTATACTGTCAGTTGTAGGTATTGAATATGCTTTCATGGAGTGCTGGGTGAGAGGGGGCTGGGTGTCCTGCTTTCCATTTGTTCTCCTTAGAATTTGAGATCATCTGGGGAAGGAAAAAACCCAAAGAGAGAACATGCCAGAGAGAAAATGAAGTGTGTTAGAGCAGTGGCCAGCTCTGTCAGACAAGGGGGAAGAACAGTTCAAAGACACTTCTGCTATACCTTGAATTATTATTTTATTTAATGTGTATGGCTATTTTGTCTGTGTATGTCTGTCCACTATGTGTCTGGTGCCCACAGAGGCCTGGAACTGGAGTAATGGGTGGTTGCAAGTTGCCATGTGGGAGCTGGGAATTAACCAACTCCTCTCAAGAGGAACAAATGCTCTTCACACCTCAGCCGTCTCTCTAGCCACTATTATATTTGTTTCTGTTTTGTTTTGTTTATCACTCTTGACAATCAAGAGTTTACTGTGCAGGCAGATTTCTGCCATTTGACTGCATGTCAGCCTTCCTGTGTGCCTTCAAGTGCAGGTGTAAGACATGCTCGCTTACACCTTCAGAACCTGCGTCTCCCTCTCCTACCCTCAACACCCCTCCCTCTGGTTCTCCACTCCTTTCAGTCACATCAAAAAGTAAATGTGTTCAGTTTAAAGTAATTTATACAAAGCATTTTCTTGGACCGGTGAATAAGATTCTTCCACTTTGGTAGCAGATTCTCAGCTTAAAAACAAATGTTGGAGAATTTTTTTTGAGACCCAGGAAAATTTAATTTTTTTTTCTTAATTTGAGAGTGTGGTACAGGGGACTGGACCTAGGGTCTCTTACATGATTGGTAGGTGGTTCTCCCACCTAACTGTATACACTGTAATTTTGTTAGTTCTGTAAATTTTTTTTTTTGGTTTTTTGAGACAGGGTTTCTCTGTGGCTTTGGAGGCTGTCCTGGAACTCGCTTGGTAGTCCAGGCTGGTCTCGAACTCACAGAGATCCGCCTGCCTCTGCCTCCCGAGTGCTGGGATTAAAGGCATGCGCCACCACTGCCCGGCTAGTTCTGTAAATTTTTATTTATTTTTGTTAATTTTTATAAGTTTTTACAATCATGCTTAAGGGAAAACTATCCATCATTTTTTATTAGCCACAGTTAAATACAGTTAGAAACCTGCAGTACCATTTAAAGGTAGTAAACCCGAGAATGTCCTGGCCCAACTGCCGTCACACGCAGCACTCAGCACAGACTGCTCACGAGAGGCTTGCCACTGGGTCGGGATGCTCAGCCACATGGAAACCCCTCTCCTGGATGGCCCTGTAAAGCGTGATGTACTTGGAGGCCAGACGCGTCCTCGGGACCACGTACTTCTCCGTGAACTCCCTCTTGTCCAGCTGCTCTTTGCCCTCCATGGCAAGGATGCAGTTAATGAAGGTAAGAGCAAAGCTGGAGCAGTTGTGGTGGTCCTCCTCATACCTGCAGAGAAGAGCGAGCTGCAGTGAGGCAAGGCCAGGCTGGGCTTGAACGCCTGCCTCCACTGAGGCCACCATGCTGGCCCTGGCAAATGCTCACATTAAGAGCTGCTCAGGGGAGCTGGAGAGATGGCTCAGAGGTTAAGGGCACTGGCTACTCTTCCAATGGTCCTGAGTTCAATTCCCAGCAACCACATGGTGGCTCACAACCATCTGTAATGAGATCTGGTGCCCTCTTCCGGTGTGCAAGCATGCAGGCAGAGCATTGTATACATAATGAATAAATTTTAAAAAAAGAAGAAGAAGAAGAAGAAGAAGAAGAAGAAGAGCTGCTCAGGGCTCAGGAGTTCGGGACCAGCCTGGTCTACAAGAGCTAGTTCCAGGACAGCCTCCAATGCCACAGAGAAACCCTGTCTCGAAAAACCAAAAAAAAAAAGAAAAGAAAAGAAAAGCTGCTCGGTTGGTGGAGGCACCTACCACCAACCCCGACAATCTCTGGGACTCACATGACAGAAGGAGAGGACCAACTCTTGCCCTCTGACTGCCACACATGCTCTGTGATGCACACACACACCAGGGCACCCAAAATAAATGAATAAAATGTAATTTAAAAATTTTTAATCGAGACTCACATCTTTAATCCCAGAACTGAGGAGGCAGGGGCAGGCAGATCCTTGTGAGTCCAAGGTCAAGCAAGGCTACAGAGTGAGACTCTATCTCCAGAAAAAAAGAGTGAAGAGGGAAAAAAATTGAGAAATTCATTCAAATTGCTAAAACAAAAATGGCACTTAAATATTTGTACACTACAAACAATACTTGTAAAAATTTAGTTGGGTGGTGGTGGCGCACGCCTTTAATCCCAGCACTCGGGAGGCAGAGGCAGGCGGATCTCTGTGAGTTCGAGGCCAGGCTGGACCGACAGCCTCCAAAACAATACAGAGAAACCCTGTCTCGTAAAACCAAAAAAAAAAAAAAAAATTAGGAATACCAGGCATAGTAGTACATGCCTTTAAGCCTATTGTGCCCAAGGTAGAGACAGATGGATCTCTTAAGAGTTCAAAGTGTGTCTGGGCCACTTAGTGAGAGCCTGTGTCAAGAATAAAATTATGAGCTGGGCATTGGGCACACACCTTTATTCCTAGCACTCAGGAGGCAGAGATATTCATATGTTTGTGAGTTGGAGATCAGCCTGATCTACAGAATAAGTCCCAAGACAGCCAAGGTTATGAAGAGAGATCCTGTCTCAAAAACTAAATATAAAATTATGAAATATAACTTGGATTTTTCTGTGTATGTTTAAAAATCCATTCTCATAGCTGGGCTTTCTTCTTTAATCCCAGCACTCTGGAGGTTGAGGCAGGAGGATGGAGATTTTGTAGCCAGCCTGAGCTATACAGTGAGACCTTGTCTTGGGGGGGCAAGCAAAAGGTGGCTAGAGAATGTTCCACAGTTAAGAAACCTGTCTGGTTTCAAGAGGACCCAGGTTCAGTTCCCAGCACCCACACGGCAGTTTTGTTTGGGCTTTTTTGTTGCTTTTGTTTTGTTTTTCCAGACAGGGTTTCTCTGCATAGCCCTGGCTGTTGTCCTAGAACTCACTCTGTAGACCAGGCTGTCCTAGAACTCACAAAGATCTGCCTGTCTCTGCCTCCCAAACGCTGGGATTAAAGGTGTGTGCCACCACCAGGCTCCACAGAGCAGTTTACAACCAGCTGTAACCAGTTTTAGGGAATCCAACACCCTTATCTGTCCTTTTCAGGCACTGCATACGTATAGTGAATTTACACCCATACCAATTTTAGATAAATAAAGATTTTAAAATAAATCTTAAAAGGAAAAGCCTCAAGCCGGGCGTTGGTGGCAAACGCCTTTAATCCCAGCACTTGGGAGGCAGAGGCAGGCGGATCTCTGTGAGTTCGAGGCCAGCCTGGTCTACAAGAGCTAGTTCCAGGACAGCCTCCAAAGCCACATGTGGGAACACCAGACCTTGAGCAGAGACCCACTTCCCCTTCTGCCTGGGAGTAGGCAGCTGTAAGACAATGTTTAGTAAAAACATGTTTACTAAAAATGATACAATAAGTTCCTGGGAAAGGCCTTCCCACAGAAACCGCCCTGACCTCGACCTTGTCCAAAGACTAACCGCACCTTCAAAAACCCACACACATCCACCTCTGGTGTCAGAGCAGAACCAGCCAGGGTAGAGGAGAGAACAGAAGCTTCTCTGGTGGGAGCTTTTCTTAGGAGGTTTTCTTGAACCTTTTTGGAGCCTGTTTAAAGTTTTCTTTATATCATTGAACGAGTCTCTGTGTTGTCAATCCCCGACACCCTCCGCACGTTCTCGGACACAGGCCGTGCAGCAGACGTGACAGCCACAGAGAAACCCTGTCTCGAAAAAACCAAAAAAAAAAAAAAAAAAAGGAAAAGCCTCTTGTCACATCAGTGAAAAACCTAAGCAGGAGGGCACAAAGGGCTCAAGACACCAACTGAGTGTGCAGCAGCAGTCACCGCCCATCAGTGTTTGCTGGCCCCACTGCTCAGAACACTTCCGTGGCAAGTAACGGGAAGCAGCAGCTCACAGGAGGAGTTTATTCTGACTCTGAGGGACCTGTCCAGCCTGGTGTCCTGTGGGAAGTCTGGTGGCAGCAGGAGCATGAGGAGCAAAAGGCACAGGTAGGACAGAGAGGAAGGAAGGCTCCAAACCCCAAGGCCTCTCCCAAGAGACCCACTTCCTCCTGCCAGGTCCCACTTGCCCAAATTCCACAACCGCCCTCTCAAAATAGCGCCACCATCTGGAGAATCAAGTATTCAAGCACATGAATCTTTCAGGGACTTTTTGTTTGTTTGTTTGTTTTTTGTTTTTCGAGACAGGTTTTCTCTGTATTGTTTTGGAGGCTGTCCTGGAACTCGTGCTGTAGGCTGGTCTCTAACTCACAGAGATCCGCCTGCCTCTGCCTCCCAAGTGCTGGGATTAAAGGCGGGTGCCACCAACGCCTGATGGGACATTTTCTAGCAATTGGATTCAGCTGTTCTCACAGATTGACAGTCTCAAGCATGGACTTGAAACACAGCAGTAACCACACGGCAACTAGGATGCCACTTACGTGACAAATGGGTGGCAGTTACTCGTAGTCTTTCCAGACACCTACCTGTGAGGCAGCCAGGCCGCTGAAGCAGAGAAGTCTTCCAAGTACTTGTCCCACTGGTCCAGCAGTCCAAACATGCTGGGCTGTACTAGAGGGACGCTGAGACTCTGCTCCCATCCTGCCTCGTCCCGCTGTATGCCGTGTGTGTTGTAATTATACACGACCCCTGAGGACCCAGAACAAAGGCAGGCGCCCTGTGGCAGGTGCTCAGAAAATAACAGTAACCATAAATCCTGCAATCTTTGTCACTTGTCTGCAACTGTCAGAGTGCCTTTCTATCTAGAGCCGTGGTTCTCAACCTTCCTGATGCTGTGACCCTTTAATACAGTTCCTCATACTGTGGTGACCGCCCCCCCACCATAAAACTATTTTGTTGCTACTTTGTAACTGTAATTTTGCTACTGTTATGAATCGTAACGGAAATATCTGGTATTAAGGAAAGCTAATATGTGACCCCCAAATGGATGGCAACCCACGGGTTGAGAACCTGGATCTAATGAGCTATAGAGGGGTCAAACCTAGGGTTTCATGTATGTTGGGCAAGTGTCCCACCAACATGTCTCCCAGGAGTAGCACGGTGGCTTTTGAGCTAAATCCTGCCCACAGAACATAATAGGCATTGTTCCCCTTTTAATTCACGTACTTGAGGTGGGACCCAGAGCCGGGTTCAGGCTAGGCAAGTGCTGTGACACAACCACCCCCACCCAGTCCACTTTCCAAAGCCAGAGACTACAGGCCCCCCCACCACATCCTGGAGTATGGGGAGATCCAGCACAAGAGTGGGGAATCGGAAGCCAAGGGCCTGCAACCTAGTTCAAACACAAGGACAGATCGTTAAATCTGTCACAGAAGTGTGCAGGTTTGTGATGCTTTTTCTGAGAAAACATTAGCCCTTCCCAGGGGCCAGGGGTGTGGTTCAGTGATGGTATGAGTTAATTATGCAGGAGGCCCTGCCTGGGTTCCACCCCAGCATCACTAAAAAGTTGTGGGAACACCAGACCTTGAGCAGAGACCCACTTCCCCTTCTGCCTGGGAGTAGGCAGCTGTAAGACAATGTTTAGTAAAAACATGTTTACTAAAAACGATACAATAAGTTCCTGGCCACTTCCCCTTCTGCCTTGGAGTAGGCAGCTGTAAGACAATGTTTAGTAAAAACATGTTTACTAAAAATGATACAATAAGTTCCTGGGAAAGGCCTTCCCACAGAAACCGCCCTGACCTCGACCTTGTCCAAAGACTAACCGCACCTTCAGAAACCCACACACATCCACCTCTGGTGTCAGAGCAGAACCAGCCAGGGGAGAGGAGAGAGCAGAAGCTTCTCTGGTGGGAGCTTTTCTTAGGAAGTTTTTCTTGAACCTTTTTGGAGCCTGTTAAAAGTTCTCTTTATATCATTGAACGAGTCTCTGTGTTTTCAATACCCGACACCCTCCGCACGTTCTCGGACACAGGCCGCGCAGCAGACGTGACAATTGGAGGTCCCACCGAGATCGTGAAAGCGAGGTAAGTGGACGGGGTTAAGAAACTATGGGGAATAGTTCCGGGAAGCTAGAATCATTGCAGTATCAACTAAAAAAGTTACTTAAAGAACATGGGACTGCAGTCAAGTCTAAAACCCTAGAAGGCTTTCTAAAATCGATCGAACGAGCCAGTCCATGGTTCATTACTGGGGGAAGCTTAAATATTCCAGATTGGGAGGAGGTTCGCCGTGATCTTCATAGACTTTTACGAAAAGAGGGATCTGAGTCCTTGCCCCCTACGACATTCTCCTTATGGAGATTAGTGAGGGGAGCACTTTTGACAGATAAGGTTCGTCACCGCCAGGTAGTTCAGGACACAAAAGAGGCTTTTTAGAGTTACAAGAGACTGAGACTCAAGCCTCCTTGAGTTCAGGGGCAGAGAGTGATGATGAAGAGACCGTGATTGAAACTAGAGGCTCCATTGTTAGTGAGGATGAGGAGGAGTCTCTTAGTAACAACAAAAAAACGGGTAGACATCTCCGGGCGCGACCCAAAAGAAGGACTCCGGTCAGAATCGGTTATATCCTTCTCTATCAGACCTAGAAAATGGAAGTAGCTCAGACTCAGACTCGTCACAGTCTGAAAAGGAACGGTTACTTGCTGAGATCGCGGCCCTTAAAAAAGAACTAAAAAAGATTCTAATTAAGGAAAGACAGGACAGGGAGAGAAACCCTTCCCCATACTCTGAAAAAAGGGACTCCTCCTATGAGATAACCCAGTCCTTCTTGGACCTGGAGGGAAGACCCAGAGGAGGGGTCCAATGCTGCCCGGTGGTGGCCCCGGTAATGGAAGTTCCAGACCCGAACAATTCTCGACAGGTCATTCGGCGCCATGACCCTTTAAGTTTCAAAGATATAAAACAACTGAAAGAGGCAACTTTAAATTATGGAGCACAGGCTCCCTTTACACTTTCCTTAATGGAATCTTTTGCGTCTCTTAATTTGACACCTGGCGATTGGCAGCAGCTTTGCAGAGCAGCTCTGTCGGGGGGAGATTATTTGATTTGGAGAGGTGAGTTTCAGGAAAGATGCAGCCAGACAGCCCAAAGAAATGCACAGGCCGGACAGCCCCAGAGAAATGTGGAGATGCTTACAGGAAGTGGTCAATATGCCACCATTCAGCAACAAATGCAATATGACATCGCAGTCTATGCCCAAGTGGCAGCAGCAGCCCAAGGGGCTTGGAAAGCATTGCCTTCCAAGGAAGGAGGGGATCATCTGTCCAAAGTCCTTCAAGGACCTTCCGAACCTTTTCAAGACTTCGTAGACCGTCTCAGTCAGGTAGCAGAAAGAATATTTGGGGGCATTGGGCCTGCGATGCCAGTCATAAAGCAGATGGCATTTGAAAATGCAAATAAATATTGTAAGGAAGCCCTTCGCCCCTATCGCAATAAAAGTCTAAATGACTATATCCGGATCTGTAGGGACATTGATGGGAACTTCATCCAGGGCCAAGTGTTAGCTGCTGCTATTCGGCCCCAAGTGGGGAAAGAAAGACCTACTCTGGGAAGGAGAAAAACATGTTTTAGCTGCGGTAGGGAGGGACACTTCCGTAGAGAGTGCCCTCAAAATAGTACTACGGGTCTCAAGAGACCTGGTTTATGCCCCCGTTGTCGAAGGGGATATCATTGGGCCAATAACTGCTACTCTAAAACTGACAGGGAGGGAAATTTCCTTTCTGCTAATAATAATCAGGGAAACGGGAGGAGGGCCCCGCCCCAGGGCCCCAAAACCAATGTGTACGGGGCAATGACCCCTGCTCTGGGCAGTGGCAGGACTCATTTTCTCCCCCAGAGCAACCCCTTCATATCTCAGACCTCCTTAGAGCCACCTCAGGGAGTGCAGGATTGGACCTCGCTCCCTCTGCCCGGGCAATCCTAACACCAGAAATGGGGATCCAGGCCCTCCCTACTGGGGTGCATGGGCCATTGCCCCCAGGCACGGTCAGACTACTCTTGGGACAGTCCAGTACTATTCTTCAAGGCCAGGCTGGACTGACAGCCTCAAACAATACAGAGAAACCCTGACTCAAAAAAAATTTTTTTTGTAACAGTAAAGAGGTACTGGTATTAAGTAAAGAAAAAGAAAAAGACAAAGGTATATGGAATGAAAAATTTTGTTTACATTTAAGTTCTATTTTGTGAGTCATCTCTAAAAATTTTTAGCCAAAAGCCTGGCCTCTCCACCTTGCATCTACAGAATTACAAGGAGTAGGTACGGCTGTACCCCATGACTGTAGCTCAAATGGAGGAATGATAAAAACATATAGGACTTTTTAACCTTTTTAGTTCAAGGATTGGCTGGAGTTGTTCTTTTACATAGATTTCAATTAAGGAAGCTTCATTGCAACAGACTAATCATGACCTAGGGAAAAAGGATGACTGAAAGATGCATGTATGTTCTGAATGTATGGTGTGGCCACACCGGTATGTATGAAATGTGATTGCGAATGTGTGAGTGTGAACTGCTTATATGATTAAAAGGATACTTAAATCCCTTCAAAAATAGTTAAGAAGCTACCTAGATTGCGTTAAATATAGCCAAAAGGAACATCCAGCCAGTCTGTTAATGTTTTAACAGAAAAATTTAAGATGCAAATGAGGCCTTGTCAGCTAGTGAGAGCTCTACAGGTTAGATTGGGAAAGACTGCTCACAGACTTCAAATAATTTTCAAAAAGTTATTTGGACACAGTATAGTTTACAATCTTTGAGTGATTTTTCAGAAGTTTTTGGGAAATATTTAATGGATATGTCCTTTTTAATGGGCATCTACAAATAATCTAAGTAGTAATCCCAATTTACCAAGATAGTCAACCAAGGAGGGTAGACAAATCCTTCTACTGTTATGGTCCAGCTTCAACAGTTCAAAAAAGAAAATTTTTTTAGAAAATAAAAAAGGGGGAATAATGTCCCCAGTCCCCACATGACTCATCAAATAATACACTCCTCATTTAAAAATTTTATAATGTGAATGCCAGTGAGCTTCAGACAGATTCTGGCATGATGGAACTTGAGCAACCATTGCTCAGATCAAATGGAGACATCCATACACTAGACAGTGGAGAAGACCCTAATTTGGGGTCGAGGGCATGTTTGTGTTTTCTTGCAGGAAAGGAATAGAGCTTCAGCAACTGTCAGACCATTTAGTGAGATGCATGGAGCAGAGAAAAACTGGACCTGAGACCATGGGAGCCTACCTAAGCCAGTTTGAGTGAGATCTCCTAAATCAGTGTTCCTGATTCTTGATGTCATCGAATCTAGAGCCCAAGAAAAAGAGAAAATAGTCGGTTCGAGATTTCCAATTTCTCAACAGACCTGCTGCATCAACCTTCCGGACCCATGAGTTTTCATCGTAAAGCCAACAGAGAAAAAAGGACCCATTTAAAGCATTTGGACATTGGTATGGACTATGATGAGTGGCAAAAGCCTCTTTTCAGTATTTGAACAGGACATGGTCACTTGAAATACCAGACTTGATGGTTCCTGTTTCTGGAATCACGACTAGGCCAGTGTATTTTTCTGGAGAAATGCAACTTGTCCTAATGTGACAACTATTGTTCATATTTTTCATAATGCTACATGTGTAACATCAATGATTGTGCCCAATGTATCTGTGCAAGTGCACTTTCTAAATGCTTTCCTGAGCAGATCTTAAAACGATTGGAAACTTTATCAAATTGTAAATGTAAATCACATGCGGGTTACCCTTGTAACAGATGAAGGCTGGTAGAATGTTATGGCCCAGATCTGGTGATGGGTATGGTGATGGAGAGGCGCTATGTCAATGGGGGTCCTGGAAATGGTGGCAGTGGCAGTAGGCATTCTGGCTTTATGCCGAGCTCAAACGTGCCTTGTTCCAGAGACAAGAGATCCGTAACCAAGTATTGCTTAGCTTAGCCCATGGCAATCCCGATAGCCATGAAGGTTGGTTACAGATGATTTAAGGTTGGGGTATCTCCGATGACGGGCAACCTGTGGGGAAGACCCCTCCCACCTAAAACAGGGGTTCAAGGTCCCCCAAAGACGGGAAAGGGAGGGTGACCCTACTTGACCTAAGCCAGGAGTGCCTCATTTAAAAATAAAAAGGGGTGAATTGTGGGAACACCAGACCTTGAGCAGAGACCCACTTCCCCTTCTGCCTGGGAGTAGGCAGCTGTAAGACAATGTTTAGTAAAAACATGTTTACTAAAAACGATACAATAAGTTCCTGGCCACTTCCCCTTCTGCCTTGGAGTAGGCAGCTGTAAGACAATGTTTAGTAAAAACATGTTTACTAAAAATGATACAATAAGTTCCTGGGAAAGGCCTTCCCACAGAAACCGCCCTGACCTCGACCTTGTCCAAAGACTAACCGCACCTTCAGAAACCCACACACATCCACCTCTGGTGTCAGAGCAGAACCAGCCAGGGGAGAGGAGAGAGCAGAAGCTTCTCTGGTGGGAGCTTTTCTTAGGAAGTTTTTCTTGAACCTTTTTGGAGCCTGTTAAAAGTTCTCTTTATATCATTGAACGAGTCTCTGTGTTTTCAATACCCGACACCCTCCGCACGTTCTCGGACACAGGCCGCGCAGCAGACGTGACAATAAAAGTGTTTTTAGTCTTCTAAATATATAAACTGTAAGTAGTGCTGACTTGCCCGAGTCACATGACCTGCTTTGGGTTGCAATAGGAGAAGCAAGGAAGGCAGAATGGGTTTGCTGCTCATCCTGTCTGGTAATCGGTAATCGTGGGGTTTTCTTATGCGGAAAAAATGTAGGAAATGCTCACCTCGTGTGTTAGTGAGTCCAACGTGAAGATCAGACTTTCCATCATATTCCCTGAAACAGAGGGGTGTTGTTGGCATTGGGTGTTAGTTTGGTAAGAAGTCTTGCTGAATAGCCCAGGCTGTCCTGGAATGCAGGACCTTCCTGCCTCGGCCCCCAGGGCAGCTGTAAGCGCAAGTGTGCCATCTTGCCTATTAACAAGCACTCATGCCAAGCATGACTGTGAAGCATGGATATTTAAAAGAGGAGGGCGTTGACCCCACCCCTGTAGCCTGGACCATCCCTGCCATCAGTTGGCTAAATGGTACAGCAGAAGCTGGACTCAGGACTCCCACACCCCCACAGTCAATGGTGGAAGAGCTTCCTACTCCCCTCTGGGAGTTCACCCACTAGCCCATTGGCTAATGTGGGTGAGAGGGTCCTGGAGGCAGCTGGGAGACGCTCACCACGGCTCAGCAGCTTACGGCCACTGCACTCCCTAGATTGCCGTTTCTCGCCATCACTCTGTTGGCTTGAGATTTTTCTGGTTTGGGTTGTTGGTTAGTTCTAAGATCAAACCCAGGGCCTTGCCTGTGCTCAGTACATGCTCTCTGTTCTACACACACCCTTAAATTTGTACTTTTTTAATTTGTTTGTTTTTGTTTAGGACAAAGGCTCACCATGTAGCTAGCCCAAGCTTACCTTGAACCAGTAACCCAACATCAAATGTTCGTTATTGTACATTAACAAAATAATATATTTCATTATGACAGTTTCTGGCGTGTATGTAATGCTCTTTGATTAGGTTCCAATGTCCCGCTTAGTAGACCTAAGAGGGAACCTAAGTGTTAGATCTCAAATCTGGATATCTGGTTCTTCAGTAAAGCAAGCATCCAGCTTTATGATGGCCGGATGACTGCTCCTCCTTCTCAGTGTCACCCCCAGGGACTGTGTTGAGCTTATGGAGACTTCATGGGAGCAGAGGCTACAGTGAGCAAGAATGTGTCTCTAGTGATGCTGCTTTTGCCACTGTGGTTGGTGCTCCACACTCTTCATTCCCTAGCTCCATCTTAGCCAGATTGCCCTCCCTCCCGTAAACCTGGTCACGTGACAGATAGCTGGGTTTTGACTCTGGGCCTTTAGGCCTGCTGGTGACATAGGAAAGCATGTGGCTCCGCCCTCGTGGCTTGCTTCCAGAAGGGTCACTTCAGTTTTAGTTTGGCAAGCATGTGTTTTCAGTAGGTTGTTATACTGGAGACTGAAGTTCAACAAATTTGAATCAGTTGGTAGGTATGAAGGGAAAAATACAAAGTGTATGTTGATGGTCTGGCCAGCCTTCTCCTATAGCCCCTTTACATGGGTTATGGAAGGGCCTCCTGTGCAGTTCTGGACAGTGCCCTTGGCTTGGTGAATGCAGTTCAGGCTGAGGGTCACCCACTGTCAGAGCACCTCTGTTTGTTCTGCACCCTGCACAGCCGTAAGCAGCAGGGCTGGCCAACCTCATTCAGGCAGAGCCTGCTGAGTCCCTGGGGTCACTGCTTATTCTCCTTTTGTCACAAGTTTTGTGGGACTCGAGGCAGACGTGGAGGCGTGGGTGAAAGGGAAGGAATGGCTTTGGAGAGTGGGCGGGGCTGCCATGGTTTCCTGCAGACACCAGTGTCCACACCTCCTTTCTCATTCTACCCATGCCCGTCAGGGTTAGCATTGGCCAGAGAATACACAGGTGCCCATTGCAAGAGGGAGGGACAGTGGAGGGCAGACTTCCTCCATGGTGTCATAATCTTTCCTGACATTAGTCAGGAGGGCAGCCTCTCTCTAGGAATCTAAGGAAACAAGTGCTGGGATGATCAGGAGTTCAAGGCCAGCCTGGGCTACAAAGCGAGTTCCAGGACAGTCTCCAAAACAAAACCTTGTCTCGAAAAACCAAAAAAAAAAAAGAAGTTAAAGGGAGGTTTTGAAGCAGAACAGAGATAATGCAAGATGGGCACTTGGATCTACCCAAATGAGTGAGGAGCTCCAGAAAAGTTGAATATTTGAGTAATATCAAAAATATTTTTATTGAAAGATAATTGTATGAATCTAAAAATAATAATAACCTACTAACCCACTTATATGTGGATTTGTGAATTTTCCTGGAATTTTCTTTCCCTTTCCTTTTTTTTTTTTTTGTTTTGTTTTTTGATTTTTTGAGACAGGGTTTCTCTGTGTAGCTCTGGAGCCTGTCCTGGAATTTGCTCTGTAGATCATGCTAAGCCTTGAACTCACATAATCCCAGCACTCAGAAGGCAGAAGCAGGCAGATCTCTGTGAGTTCCACTGAGCACTGACCCCTTACACAGCCTGTATGAGGTCTGGGTTCAACCTCTAGCACTGAAAAAGGAAGAGGAAATAAAAAGAAAAGGGGAGGGCCCCTTGGACTTCATTGTTAATTTCATTCACCTCCATCAAGCGCTTTCTCTCTCAAATTGTACTTTGCACACTGAAGCTGCTTGCCACAGGAGTATGAGTCGAAGGTTATACAGTGTTCCTCCAGCAGCACTCACTGCCAGGTTATCCCCAGTCAGCCACTCAGCACACATTCTCCTAAAATCGGCAGGTATCTTCATACACTGTGCACAGTTTTTCACATACTACACAAATGTGTACACAAAACCCAGGGCCGTCCCAAGGCAGGCAAGCCACACTCTAATGTACAAAGACATAAGGACAACAGTCTACCCAAAACACCCACACACACACTGCACAGCACAACACATGTCCTTCAAAGAAGGAAGGAAACACACGCACAGTTCATTATAACTCAAGTCACTGTACCTAAGGAACGTCCCTCTCGTAGGTTTGAGGAGGAAGGAGCATTTCTCTTGATGCCCATTGGAGAACGGGTCCGAGATGCTGATAGGTGCGTCCTCTATCCTGGTGGAGCCCACATCCCCCTGGCACAGGGGGCAGCATTGGGGTACACTGAAACTGTAGATGGACCTCCCGCAGTGCCTGAATTTAATTAGAGGCTTGCTGGCTCCCGAGAAGTGCATTTCCATCTGACTCCTGGGCCACCAGAACAGGTTTCTGGAGACTTCCTTTTCTTCATTACGCAGTTGGTGAATTCACACCACCTGAGTAACCTGATCAACAGTGACATCATCATGGATGGAAGCTTCAAGAGCTAAGCCAGGTAGATTAACCAGTAACCAGGCTGTACCGGCTGGGCTCTTAAAGAGCTAGTTTTCATTTGAGCTGGCTTACCAAGTTTCTTTGTAGACACTGCACATTTGCACCCCTGCTTTCCCGTGCAACCTTTCCCATGAAACCTGCCTCGCCTTCTTCCAACCTTTTCATGTGGTACTAACAGTAGACTCATTGTGACTGCCTTCCTGCTGAAAGATGAATTGCTATAGTCCATTTCCAGTATGGGGTGGGCTCAGTGTTCATCAAAGGGTCATGAGATAAACAGGGTTTGGACTCTCTCTCCCCTAGCTGGCAGCCAGTGCCAGAACTCTGAAAGTTGGAAAGGTACAGACAGCCTGCTGCATGACTCAGTCCTCTGTCAGGAAGGGGCAGCCTCAAGCCCCAAATTATTCATTAGATAAGGCTTTGTGTCCTGAACCAATTGAATGGGGACTTTAGAGCGAAGGGAAGTCCCGGCCTTAAGGAAAGAGGGGCAGGAATTTCTTATAATTATGGGGACTTAATTTTCATTTATTTATTCATTTATTTTGGTTTTTCGTGACGAGGTTTCTATGTGTAGCCCTGGCTGTCCTGGAGCTCACTCTGTAGACCAGGCTGGCCTTAAACTCACAGAGATCTGATTGCCTCTGCCTCCCAGGTTCTGGGATCAAAGGCGTGTGCCACCACCTCCTGGCTGATTATGGAGACTTTAAAAACCACTGTCTTGTGTCAAATCAGCAGGGGTCCATTTTTGCCTTTTATCTATCCTAGTGTCCTGTCTACAGAATGGTACATTAAAAACTGCTTTGTTAGCTGGGCAGTGGTAGTGCACACCTTTAATCCCAGCACTTTCTAGGTTCAAGACCAGCCTGGTCTACAGAGTAAGTTCCAGGATAGCCAAGACTACACAAAAATCCATGGCTCAAAAAACAAAAACAAGCCAGGCATTGGGCACATGCCTTTAATCCTAGCACTCAGGAGGCATAGACAGGCATAGATCTCCAAGGCTACACAGAGAAACCCTGTCTCGGGAAAAAAAATAGCTTTGTTTTCATTAGTCTTTTGAATCTATTATCTTATTTCCCACATTGCCTTCCTTTCTCTTTCTCAGGTAAACAAACTATAATAGTTTCCCTAAAGGTACACGCCCCCTCCACACATACCCATCTTACAATGTACATAAAAACAAAAGCCGAACCAGTGTACATCAAATAAGAGTTAAAAAATTAAAATCTGTCACAGAGGGAAGGGAACTCTTGCTGGAGCATCTGAGAGTCCAGCAGTACAAAGCACCCTCAAGGCTCTAGAAGAATCTAGAAGAATGCCCACCAAGGGGGTCCCAGCAGTCAGTCTCAAGTACTTGAAATAGTTCTGGTTTTGTTGTTGTTTTTTTAAAATATTTTTTAAATTTTTGTATATAGTGTCTGTCTGCATGCCTGCAGACCAGAAGAGGGTGTGAGATCTCATTACATTTGGAACAGGACTCTCTATAGTCAATTATTCATATTTAGTTTTGTGTTTTCCCGCTAGTCAGAGAGGCTCTGGGCTTGGGGGGACTGACCTGTTTTGTGTTTTTTTTTTTTTCAGGAAAAAGAACACACATTTTTTTTTTTGAGACAGGGTTTCTCTGTAGCTTTGGAGGCTGTCCTGGAACTCACTCTATAGACCAGGCTAACCTCAAATTTACAGAGATCCACCCGCCTCTGCCTCCCAAGTGCTGGGATTAAAGACTTACATCACCACTGTCTGGGTTAGAACATATAGCATTTATTACTTTCCAGCCAGATTCAGGGATACTAGCTCAGTGGTAGGCCCTTGTAAATCCCTAGAACTGAAGGAAAGAAAGAAAGAAATATTAACTCCATAAAAAATGGACTGAGTTCAGCCGGGCATTGTTGGCACATACCTTTAATCCCAGCACTTGGGAGGCAGAGGCAGGCGGATCTCTGTGAGTTTGAGGCCAGCCTGGTCTACAGATCAAATGCAGGACAGGCTCCAAAGCTACACAGAGAAACCCAGTCTCAAAGAACAAAAATAAACAAACAAAAACCCACCAAACAAACTCTAGAATGCTGAGATTACAATCATGTGCCACTATACTGACTAGTTCTTACTGCAACTTGACACACAAGTCAGAATTATTTGGGAAAAGGGAACCTCAATTAAGAAAATGCTTCCCCCAGACTGGCCTGTGAACAAACCTACAGTGCATTTTCTTGATTGATAATTGGTGTGGGAGGACCCAGCTCACTGTGGGTGGTACCTCCCCTGGGCTGTCTGTCCCGCTTGCTATAAGAAAGCAGGTTGAGCAAGCCATGGGGAGCAAGGCAGTAAACAGCATTCCTCCATTGTTGTTTCTTCAGTTCCTGCCCTGACTTCCCTCAGTAATGCATAGTTGCATGGAACTGTAAGCTGAAATAAATCCTTTCCTCCCCCAAGATACCTGTGATCATACAAGGCTGTTTGCATGAACATGGAAGGGGTCATTTACCTGAACAAGGACAACTTTCTAGTGGCTACACCAGCAAGGAAAATGACTCTCCTCTCCCAGCAACTACTGACTTCTTACAACCCCTGTGGAGGAGGTGGGTCCTTATTCCTCCCTCCCGCATCTGTGATAGAATGCTAATGAGCTCTGCCCACTACTTTTTTTTTCACAGTCTCACTATATAGTCTTGGCTAGTCTGTGTAGACCAGGCTGGCCTCAAACTCATAGAGATCTAACTACCTCTGACTCCTGACTAAAGGATTAGAGTTAAAGGCGTGAACCACCACATCTGGCCACAGGTCCAGTCCTGTGCCAGTGGCCACAGCTGCTGTGACTTTATGACGTGTCCAGAAGAAAGATTTCCTAGCGCTTCTCCCATCCTCCAGCTTTTACATTCTTGCTACCCTTTCTTCCATATTTCCTGAGTCTTGTTTGCAGGGTTGGGTGTTGACATAGATGTCCTACTTAGAAGTGAGCACTCAGCAGACCTTACATGCTTAGTACAGTACATTACCTCTATACAAATGGAAAAAATAAGTACAATGTTTCCAGACCAATATACTGTTAATTTCTATGCAATGCCAATTCAACACAGAAAACTGGGATATAGGTTTTCAAAGCTGAAAATATAACTATAGTTTGCAAGGATCAAAATTATACACACACACACACAAAACATACTGCTTCAGTTTCTGTCTCCAGGTTCCTGCCTTGAGTTATGTATGCGTGTGTATTTACATAAAAAGACCAGAGGGGGAGAGGGGCTATTTGGGTTGAATATGATCAAGATACATTGTACACATATATGAAATTATCAAAGAAATAAAAACATTCTTATTAGAGGATGCTCCAGTAGTTAAGAGCACTGGCTCCTTTTGCAGGGGACCGAGTTCAATTCCTGGTACCCACATGGCAGCTCACAACTGTCTGTAACTCCAGGTCCAGAAGATCTCACTCCCTCCTCTCGTCTGGGCAGGCACTGCATGCACACGGTGCACAACCATCAATGCAGGCAAAAATACCCGTATCATAAAATAAAAATAAATAATAAAATTGCTTTTGAAAAAGACTGTCTTGGGAGATGGGGGTCAAGCTCTAAGAAGTAACAGCCCTGCAGACGATTGACAAGTCTAGGATGACAGACACGCTCCGCCCGGTAGTCTTGGAAACGTGAGACCCGGAGCTCTAGGGAGTAAGGACCTTCCGGCTCCACGCCCCGGCGGAACCAATTATGACGATGGTTAAGTTTCCGACCGGCACCCTCCAGGTGACGCGCGCGCGGGGGTGGCGCGCTCAGGAGTGACGCGACTGCATGCGCGGGGCGGGGCCGGGCTGGGCCGTGGCGCTGGCAGCTCTAAGACTTCAGCGCGACTCCAGCCCTCCGCCCCGCCGCCATGAGCACCAAGCAGGTCACCTGTAGGTAAGTGCGCGGCGCCGCGGGGCCTTGGGCGCTGCCGGGGGCGTGGGAGGGAGGCCAGGGGCCGAGCCGAGCCACGGCGGGCTGTGTACAGCGGCGATAACAGGCAGGAACTCGAAGGCCGCGGAGAGGATGGAGCGGCAGGAGCAGCTGCAGCGGCGGCTTGCAGAGAGTGAGCGAGGGGTGATAGCGGGGGACGCGGGCTGCTCGCAGTCCTCATCCTGAGCGGATAGCTCCTTTTGGCGGTGCAGGAAACTGAGACCACCGAAAGAGGCTAGAGCGAGACCCCTTTAGGAGCAGAAAGACGGCTGCAATGGATGGCTTGTTAGACGAAATGGAGAACTAGAAAGCTACTTTTGAAGTAAAAATAGTTGGGTTGAATAGCAACGTCGCAACTCGGTGACGAGCTTGTGGCTTTTTGGGGGGTTTAGTCCTGTGGATTTGCATGTTTGGGAAATGCAGCGTGTGAGCATCCCGAATGTAAAAAATCCAAATTTCGAAATGCTCCAAAATCCCAAACTTTTTGAGTGCCGGCATGATGCTACATGTGGAAAATTCCACAGCATGAAATTTTGTTATATTAAAATACAAAGTTAGGAAATATTCTATAATTTTTTTCAGGATGTGTTTATAAGCATATATGAAATGATGAATTCTATGTTTACACTTTCGTTCGTGCCATCCCCAAAACTTGTACATGAAAATACTCTAAAATACAAAAAAAAAAAAAAAGAAAAATTAAGAAACTCCGCAGCCCAAGCATTTTGAGTAGAGGAGCCTCAGCTTATACAAGTTTCAGTTGGTTTCTGTAAATTAAGAAACCGAGATGTCTTTTGATTATGTGATAAGCATTTCATCTAACACCTTGTTGCATGGTACCTGACGCCTTTGTGGTTGGTTGTTTGTTTGTTTAGTTTTTCAAGACAGGGCTTCACTGTGGCTTTGGAGGCTGTCCTGGAACTTTGCCTCCCAAGTGCTGGGATTAAAGGCGTGTGCTACCACCGCCTGGCCATGATGCCTTTGTGAAGAGTTCGTTTCAAATTTGATATAAGGGTTGAGCCAAGTACCCAGAGCCCGGCTTATGTTAAGTAGTTACCAGGAAAATTGCAGTTAGTGTCTGTGCTTTATGTTTACTTGACACAAGCCAGAGTCATTTGGGAAGAGGGAACCTCAATTGAGAAAATGTTTCTACCGTACTAGCCTGTGGTTCATTTTCTTGATTGATGTGGGACAACCCAGCTCCCTGTAGTGCCACCCCTGGATTAGTGGTCCTGGGTATTGTAAGAAAGGCTAAACAAGCCAATCAGCAGCACTCTTTCATGGCCCCGCTGGTTGATTTCTTTTAGTGATGAACTGTTACCCAGAAGTATAAGTCTCCTCCCAAGTGTCTTTGGGTCATGGTAATTTGTCACAGTAACAGAAACTCTAAGACAGTCTGTAATGGTACTTGTGGATCATTGGTACCAGAATGTGTGTTTATTTACTCCCTTCCCTTTGCAGGAGGAAATGCTCCTATCATGGTGTCCTGTAAACTAGATTCAGGCTACTTAGAAAATAACTTCTAAAACTCAGCTTATGGTTTGTTTGTTTGTTTGTTTGTTTGTTTGTTTGAGACAGGCTCTAAGTAGCCTTACTGTTCTGGAGATCAATGTGTGGATCAGGTTGACCTTGGACTCAGGTTTACCTACTCTGCCTCCCTCAATAGGATTAAAGGTATGTGCCGCCACACTGCTGCCTTATGGTTTAATTTTACCACTTACAGACTTTTCTGAGATGTGTGTCTACAGAATCTTTACGTAATGCTTAAGTTATTTTGATTCTAAGAGAGTCCTATGGGATGCTGCTCTTAAGAATTGGGATGTTAGGGCTGGCAGTGATGGTGCACGCCTTTAATCCCAGAATTTGGGAGGCAGAGGCAGGCGGATCTCAGTGAGGTGGAGGCCAACCTGGTCTACTGAATGAGTTCCTGGACAGCTAGGATTGTTACACAGAGAAACCCTGTCTGGAAAAAAATGTTGGAGTGCTGGGAAAGGATAGTTTCTGTTGCAGGGCTAACTGGTGTTTGGGCTTCTTTCTGCAGCTTTGTCAAGTCATACAGTATGTGATGCTGTGTGGTTTTACTATACCTGACAAAGGCAGCTTAATAAGGGAAGGGCTCATTCTGACTAGTAGTCCATGATGAAGGGGGAGTCATGTGATACGAGCTTGAGATAGTGGATCATATCACACCCAGAGAGCAATGATTGTTGGTGCTCAGCTCACTTTTTCCTTTTTATTCAGTCTTGACTCCAATCTAAGGAATGATATACCATATTCATGTTGACTCTTCCCACCTCAGCTGACTTAATCTCACAGACATGCCAGAGACTTATCTCCTCAGTGACTGCAGTCAGTGGCAACCATCACAGTCCTGATCTATGAACTTGTCATCTCCTGAAGTGAAACAACCTCAGGCCTGTCAGGTTTTTCCTAAGCTTAGCTTCACAGTGGTACAAGTCTATCACTAACATTGAGTCTCATAGCTTGTGTCCCCCTGGAGGATGTTTCAGAGCTTTTGTTCTTTTGTGTGTGTGTGTGTGTGTGTGTGTGTGTGTGTGTGTGTGTGTGTGTGTGTGTTTTCCCCCTAGACAGGGTTTCTCTATCCTGGAACTGGTGGAACTGGATCTGTAGATCAGGCTGGTCTCAAACTCAGATCCACCTGCCTCTGCCTGGGTTAAAAGCATGCACCATCACCACCCAGATTTGTTTTGTTTTTTAAAGGGGTGTGAAGGAGTTGGACCCTGCTAGATATAAAACATTATTTAAGTGGGAAACATTAAGAATCACTGGTAGTACCAAGTTTGCATTTGTGCTGAGACTGGGATATTTTCTCACTTTATTCACTAAAACATTTAACTCAAGGGATGATTTGTTTGTGGGACTGGGGCCAAATTTCTTTTTTGGGGGAGTTCGAGACAGGGTTTCTCTGTGGCTTTGGAGGCTGTCCTGGAACTCGCTCTGTAGACCAGGCTGGCCTGGAACCCACTCTGTAGACCAGGCTGGCCTGGAACCCACTCTGTAGACCAGGCTGGCCTTCATGCCACCCACTGCTCCAGTCAGTGTTATGAGTTGCAGGGCGTGCGTCTTGCAGAGATACAGTGACTTAATTATGGAAAACAAAGACTTTTCATATTTCCCTACCCATACCTCAGCAAGCATACAAACACCAAGTTAGTGTATCTTTGGATTGTGTTAAGTAGATTTTATTTCAAAAATTGCCATGTGACTTGTTTCATAAATTACTAGCTGAGTGTTGGCTTGGCATTAGCACAGGACTTCCACAAATGTCTGAAATGACCCTATGCACAGCTTGGCTGTTGTGTACCACATATGAGAAGCAGTGTTCCCAGCCTTGATGACTTTAAAACCTAACCCTGAATACCCCTCATTCTATAGTATCAAATAGCACAAGGAGCTGAGGGTCAGCTCACTGTCTTGCAAGCTTGTACATGAGTTCTATCCTGAAAGCTCATGTGAAAATGCTGGGTATGCTGGGATGTTTGCTATCCCAGTGCTGTGGAGTCAGACACCCAGTTATAACCAAGACAATCTGAGTATTCACTGGCCTACCTGGTGAGCTCCAGACCAGTGAGAGATGCCTGTTTCAGAGGCACTGGAGGGCTGAGAGTGATTCAGGTTACCGTCGTCCCTGCTGAAGTGCAAGCGCGCATGTACACACTATAAACAAGTAAATGAAAAGAGGACACCTGAGTTGGCCTCCAGCCATCACCTCACATGCATCTCATGGCCATGCGTCCACACACTAAGAGCTGCTCCCATGGTGTGCTAGAGGCGATTCTGAATCTCAGACTGTAAATTACTTGTGTATGGAAAGAGTTGGAGAAGCAGTTTTGAAGAGACAACTGAAGCCCTGCAGGAAACCAGACTGATTCTCTTGATTGAGGTTGGCCTCAGCTCCATGGATGATTTGGGGCAGGTTGGGGTCTGTAGTGAGCCACACTCAGAAGGAACCTCCCTATTGTGAGGTTTAAGCCCCTTCGTCGTCCCCTCCAATCCATACCTAGCCTCTCTTTTGGGGGCGGGTCAGCAGTTTCAACGCTGAGATGCCCTGGTTAAGCTCAGATGAGCACGACCCAGAGGAGAGGCAGCATGTGCTCAGGTTGTGTGTGTCACTGGTGACAGCACATGAAGAAGGCTGTGCTGGCTTCACTTCTGACACGAGACTCCACTCACTAGCTTTCCTGGAAGCAGTCTTTTTTTTTCCAGAAGACTATCAAGTATCCATTATCTTAGCTCCCCGAGCTTGTAGTTGTTTTGAGACAGACTGACTGTCCTGTGGAACTCACCACATAGACCAGGCTGGCCTCAAACTCAAGAGATCCGCCTGCCTCTCCTTCCCAAGTGCTGGGCTAAAGGCGTGCTTCACCACACCTGGCCTTCTGGTTTTGTAGCCACTGTGAGCTTGCCTGCCACCATGTGTTGGCGTTTACCAGCCCTAATCTTCGCAGGTTGACTGTTGGCACCAGGTTGTTTCTGTGCCCTCAGAGTTCCAATTTATGGATGGTTACAATATATTAAGTCATTTTGTTTTGTTTTCTTGAGACTGAGTCTCCTGTCTATGGCCCAAGTTACTTTTCAGCTTGCAGTCCCCAGCTCAGCCTGAGTGCTGGGATTACAGGTGTGTCCTCCTACTCTGCTTCACTGCAGTCTTGATGGCATTAAAGATTCACCAAGCCTGTGGTGGTGGTGTGCCCATACTTTCAGCCACTTGAGTCTGAGGCAGAGAAGTCGTAGAATCACTTAAGTCTAGGAGTTCAGGGTCAGCTGAGGATATACATATCTTCTTATCTGGGGGAGTCCCAGGATTAACCATCCTCACACCTGGAGACTGGATAGAGTCATGGTGTTTAGCATATAGCTAGACTCTAGACTGAGGCTGTTACACTGGCTTAGCAAGGATACACAGCCAGGCAGGGAGAGCAGGAGTCCAGAGGGCTGCTTCTACCCCTGTAGAAGCACTTTTCCTACCCAGAGGTACCAGGTAGGGTGCAGTGGGGGGCCAGTGCAGCTTCTGCCTGTGACTTGACGTTCCAGGCCCAAGAGGAAGTGCACTTTGTATGAACCACAGCATGGAACAGTTGAGGCACAGTGAGAAACTCTGTCAGTGTAGGAACTCTGACTATACCAGCAGCTTCTAGAAGCCAAAGGCTGTTCCTAGGCCAGCTCAGAGGTTACCAGTCTCCGAGCTGCTGTAGTGACTGACTCCTTTCCATGGCCTTTACTTGCTCTCTGCCCCGCCCCTGCCTGCTAAGAATGGAGCCCAGGGCCTCTGAATGTCATGGGCTCCCCATGAGGTCTTCAACCCTCCCTTCTTTCCCTTCCTTTTCTTTTCCAGTCAGCCGTCTAGCAAGTTACCGAACAGTGCCTAACTTGGGAAGTGTTTCCTGGGAAATCTGGGTAGCTTCCTAGAAAAGCTCAGAGCCGTGACAGCTTTCAATTTCTGATCGTGAGATTGCTATCCCTTTCATCAGATGGGGGTGGGGGTAAGAGGGCCTGGCCAACTCTCCAGCTTTCTCCATAAGCAAGATTTTCAGCAGCCTGCCAGCCCCATCGCTAATTGGGCACTGTCCTCTGGTTCAGTGGGATGTAAGGAGGCGCTACCCAAAAGTCTACTTCCATAGGGTTCTTTACCAAAAGGGAGGGTGCAAGATAAACCAGGCAGACCAGTAGCAATGCAGGTGGCTGTAGCTCAGGACCAAATCTGCTGGTCCACTTTGGCTGGTGAGGGACATTGTGTGTGTGTGTGTGTTTTCCTTTTCTCTACAAGGTGCTGTATGTAGCTGGTCTGGCATTTAGCTGTGGCAGTCCACCTCTTCAGCATCTCAAGTGCCTGGCTTATGTGTTCTTAAGTAAATTTTAAAATATTCTTTTCCAATAAATCTGTTATAGAAACGCATTTCTGAGCCTTTTGTAAAGGGATGTTTTACCTTCTTCAGGCCCCTCCTCAATGCAGTGTGCACATCTGAAGGCTGCTGGCCTCAGTGGGGGATGTTCTGGAGTCTCCAGAAAGCCTGGCCTGAGCAGCATGTCTTTCAGCTTCCTGGGCACCTACCTCATTTTGAGCACAGCAGGGTTACAGCTGACACCAGGTGACCTGGTGAGAAATGGTCCATGGTCCCCAGTCTAGGCTCCCAGCAGGCCTGCACACCTCATCACCATGCCCTTTCTTTTCTTTTGGTCCATTTCTTCCACGAAGTGTGATCTAGTGCTGACATGAGCTTGGGAAGACTGCCCTCCCTCAGCTAGTGGCCTGTGTCTCCTGTCTCTGCTTCCCCACACTCACTCAGCCTGAACTTGGAAGGTTATGTCCATGGGACCTTTATAGACCTGTCCTTTATAGACCTTAATAAGCTGCACTCTGGGGAGTCTGAATAAAACCGAACTGAGCAATTTACACTGCATCCAGGCGTTTACAAGCAACATCAGCGTTTTGTTACTACAAAGGCAGTTACATAATGTGTTCACAGCAGAAACGTTGGGAAGTGCAGGTGCTGAAGTAAGGAAAATGCCACATGATGGCCTAGATTCTACCAGCCTGCTGTAGGCATCACCAGCTTTTAAAGTTTTTGCCCCTTATATATTGAGCTTATCCCCGCCCACCCCCCACCCTCCTTTTTAACCCTTCTGGGAGTCCCCCTTATCCTAGATCGTTCGGAACTTGCGTGGGTCACCAGTCTTAGCATACTAGTTTATGTTTATAATATTTTTAAACAACATGAGATCTTGTATATAGCAATTTTTAAAGAACACTGTGCGTCCTGATTGGTTGATTTGTTTGCTTTGGTGTTTGTCAACTTAACACAGTTACGTAGGAAGAGGGGTCTTGAGAATGCCTTCGTCAGATTGGTCTGTAGGCAAAGCCTGTTGCTGCTGCTTCTTGGTTAGTAACTGATGTGGGAGGGGCAGTAAAAGAAAGCAAGCTGAGCAAGCCAGGCAGCAGCACTCATGCCTGAGTTCCTTTCCTGATGTCCTTCAGTGATGGATTGGAAGCGGGAATAAACTTTCTCCCTCTTACTGCTTTTGGTCATGGTGTTCAGCATAGGAGTAGAAACCTTAAAAACATTGTGAGAAAGTGACTCTAATAGCTTGGGCTTTGCCAGGGTGCCTAAGTCGCACACAGTTCTGTGGTCTTGGTACATTCACAGTTGTATAATCAATCTCCAGAGCTCTTACTGTGAGAGAGAATACTGTGCTGAACTCTCATCTCTCCCTTAACTGCCAACAGTCCCTCTGCTTTCTGCCTTGGTGAATTTAACTGTTGAAAGTACCCCACATGTATTTGTGGTGATGGCTTCTTTTGCTTGGCACAATGTCCTTAAGGCTCATTCATGTAGTTTTGAGTTGGAAATGTTTTCCTTTTTAAGACTGAATAATATTCCATTATATGTACATACTACTTTTGGTTTTGTTTGTGAATTTTTATTATTAATTCTTTGTTTTGTTTGTTTTGGGATGTCTTTGTTGTATGTTTGCTTTTGTTTTTTTGAGACAGGGTTTCTCTGTAGCTTTGGAGCCTATCCTGGAACTCACTCTGTAGACCAGGCTGAACCTGGAACCCACAGAGATCTGCCAGCCTCTGTCTCCCAAGTGCTGAGGTTAAAGGCGTGCACCACCACCTGGCTCAGATTTGTTATATAACGAAGAATGACCTTGATTTTCTGATCCTCCTGGCTCTCCTCTGAGTGCTGGGCCTATAGGCATATACCATTGCATTTGGTTTATTTTGTGCTGGGAATGAAGCCCATGGCTTAGCACATGCTAGGCAAGCACCCTGCCCACAGGCTAGGATTTCAAGCCTATGCCACCATGCCCAGCATCCCTTATGCCTTTTGATGCCACACTGTCTTCTTTGGGGCTCATTGCAATAGCCTCATGAAACAGTAGGTGGTGTCATCTCTACACTTACAGGTGCAAGGGTAAGGAAAAGGACTTGTGACTTGGCTTGAACCCAGGTCTTTTCTCCTGCCATTTAGTTGTCTCTTTCAACAGCTCCATGAGACTGGGGAGAGTGGACATGTTTCCCCAATAGCTCATATCTTACATATTTAACACAAATCAAGAGCTTATCCATATAGAAGAGTTTTGAAGTATTTTATGTGTATGAGTGCTTTACTTGCATGTATGTCTATACACCGCATGCATGCAGTGATCAAAGAGGCCAGAGGAGGGAGGGCATCAGACCCCCCTAAGACTGGAGTTTCAGTTGTTTGTTAGCTGAAGTATGGATGCTAGGAACAGAGGCTGGGTCCTCCACAAAAGCTGGGTCCTCTAGCCGGGCGATGGTGGCGCACGCCTTTAATCCCAGCACTTGGGAGACAGAGGCAGGTGGATCTCTGTGAGTTCTAGGCCAGCCTGGTCTACAGAGAGAGTTCCAGGACAGCCTCCAAAAACAATACAGAGAAACCCTGTCTCGAAAAACCTCAAAAAAAAAAAAAAAAAAAAAAAAAAGCTGGGTCCTCCACAAGTGCTCATAACCACTGAACCATTTCTCCAGCCCCAACATAGAAACTTTTGAGATCTTTTTCTTCCTAAAAGCTAGTCTTGGGTCATTGTGATGCATGTTTAAATCAAGAAAGAAGAGGTTGCATGGGCGGGGCTGTATGCATAGTGCTGAGAGTGCCACCTTCCCCGTGTGACTCGGCTGTTCTGTGCTTGTCTCCTCAGGTATTTTATGCATGGCGTGTGTCGTGAAGGCAGCCAGTGCCTGTTCTCACATGATCTGGCAAACAGCAAGCCGTCCACCATCTGCAAGTACTACCAGAAGGGCTACTGTGCCTATGGCACACGCTGCAGGCAAGGCTGCCATGACTGGGGCTACTGTGAAGCTGTGTGTGAAGGATGGGGGTTGGGTTTAGTTTTGTTGACAGCTTATGCCACCCAGGCTGACTTCAGACTTGTTATGTAGCCAAGGCTGGCTTTGCCCCCATCCCCAGTGGTGGGGATACAAGTGTATGCCGTATACCTGCCTGTGCATGGGTCTTAATGAGGGAGATTTTCAACTTAGAGTTGTACTTAGAATATTAATGATTTGTGTCTTGCTTTTAAACCCCATATAGCACATCAGACTTTCCCTGCCACCAGCCTATCCCCGTGTGTGTGTGTGTGTGTGTGTGTGTGTGTGTGTGTGTGTGTGTGTGTGTGTGTGTGTGTGTGTGTGTGTGTGTGTGTGTGTATAGGTGTGGTATGCCATTTAAGCCATTTCCAGTTCATGCTTGAGTGACTTCTGACGGGAGGCTAATGGCATTCATGCACACACAGCCTGTTGCTCCAGACTGGACAACAGTGTGAGCAGAGCCCATCTAGTCCTGCTGTCTGACAGAGCTCTAGAGTTTGAGATAGCCACCTGCTTTTCCCAGCCATTACCCACCCCGATCGTTGTATTCTGGAGATTCCTACCCGGGACTCTCTTAAGTAGGTGGATTCCTGTCAGTCCTACTAGGACACTTAGGGGTGGGTAAAGGTAGTGGTGGTATAGGTTACATGACCCCAATAGCCTTTTCTAGTTGGGAGTATAGAGACAAGCCCTTGCCTACCTTAGTGAGTCCAGTAGTTCGTCGCTGGGAGGGCAGGTAGTATGTGGGTGTGTGTGCAGGTGTTAGGGCCTGCATGGCCATCATACATTGTTGTGTTTTGTTCAGATATGATCATACAAAGCCCCCAGCTGCAGCAGGTGGAGCGGTTGGCCCTGCACCCCACTCTTTGCCATCCTCAGGCTTGCCCAGTCCTCACCCTTCTCCAGACATTGCCACATCTGTTATGAGGACACATTTGCATGAACCGGGGAAGCGAGAGAAGAAGACGCTGGTGCTCAGAGACCGAAGTGAGTGACTGCAACCTCCACTGCTGCTGGGGAAGCAGCATGCCGGCTTAGTGCTGCTGCTCAGGGAATCCTGACACCCAGGAGCCCAGAGTTGTCTGAAACAGGCTGCAGAGGTCCAGGGGCGCATCTTCACAGCTGGTCTGAGCCCAGCAAAGCATCAGAGTGGTCTTTTGTTGCCCTGAAGTTGCCTCTTATAAGGTCACCTACAGATGAGAAGCCCCAGGCTACTCATTCTGAAGCTGGGTAGGGTTTTTGTTAGGTCTTTTGCTTTTGTGTGTGTGTTGTGTGTGTGTTTTGTTTTTGTTTTTGTTTTTGTTTTTTGAGACGGTTTCTCTGTGTAACAGTCCTGGCTGTACTGGAACTCACTTTGTAGACCAAGTTGACTCACAGAGATCCGACAGCCTCTGCCACCCAAGTGCTGGGATTAAAGGCATGTGCCACCACCTGGCAAAGCTGGATGTTTAATGGAGGGCAGGTCACTTTCTCCTGGTTTGGTGCCATATCCTAGTAGTGACTGCTTTGGGGATTTGAAGAGTATCTTCAGACAAAGGACAAGGAAGGGGTCTGGGCTGAGACCCAGGTTTGTGAGAAAGAAGTTACCAAGTGGGAAAGGCTTTTGTGCTGCTGGACCTCAGGAGGATTTCCTATAACTTGGGGTCGTTCCCCTTGGGATTTCATGTCTTGGGGTGGTTTTAGCATTAAATGGTCTGTATGTTGACATCTTTGTGTTTTGTATAAGAAGACCCCATTCTCTTCTGTTGTTCTGGCATCTGCATTTGACTTCCTGGGCCATCTCCCAGCCTCTGCACTGTTGTTCTCTGACCTGCTTTTCTCTAGCTCTTCCTAATTTGGGCTAGTAGCTGATGTGAAAGATGAGCTTGTTCTCATATCTGTTGCATATGTTTGCATTTTGTGTTGAGATCTCACTGGCCAGGCTGAAGACAAGACTCTACCGAGCACAGTGAATAACCCAGGTGGCTGCAGTGACCCTCAGACCAGCCCAGAGATGAAGCCCCATTCCTACCTAGATGCCATCAGGAGTGGCCTGGATGACTTGGAGGCCAGCAGCTCCTATAGCAACGAGCAGCAATTATGCCCCTACGCTGCTGCTGGGGAGTGCCGGTTTGGAGATTCCTGTGTCTACCTGCATGGGGACATGTGTGAGATCTGCAGGCTTCAAGTTCTGCACCCCTTTGACCCAGAGCAAAGGAAAGCTCATGAGAAGGTAACTTAAACCTTGGCGTGCACTCATTTTAAGAGACCTGAATGTACCAGGGACAGAGTCTGGAGTCTCATTCTGTCGGGAGTGCCTATGTTGTATACCTGGTTTACTTTTACTCTACTTTCAAGTTCTATTTCTGTGCCATTTTGTTTGCTTTTCTTGACCCCTGTTTGGTATTTTTTTTATTTAAATTAGAATATTTTATATATTAATTCCAGTTCCCTCTCCCTCCCATCCTCCCATGCATCCCACCAACCTCCCCTCCCATTTTATCAGTTTTGATTATTTAGAACAAAGAAGAATAAGAAATATTAGAAATGCAAAACTCAGGCCTGGAAAGATGACTTACCAATTAAGACTACTTGCTGCTCTTGCAAGAGGACCAGTGTTCACTTCCTAGGACCCACTTTGGGTAGCTCTATGCAACCTCATGTAACTCCAGCTCCAGAGAGACATCCTCTTCTCACTTCCACAAGAACCTCATGCATGTACGTACACACACACACACACACACACACACACACACACACACACACACACACACCCCACACATACACACACACACATACACACACACCACACCAATAATAGTGATAAAATAAATCAAGCTTTAAGAACTGCAAAGTACTGCTCAGTGGCTCAGTGGTTGCTCTTCAAGAGGACCCGGTTCAATTCCCAGCCCCTACATAGCAGCTCACAACTGTCTGTAACTCCAGTTCCAGGGGATCTAGTACCCTCACACAGACATACATGCAGGCAAAACGCCAATGCAAATAAAATAAAAATAAATAAATTGGGGCCTGGAGAGATTGCATAGCAGTTAAGAGTAGTGGCTGCTTTTCCAGAGGTCCTGAGTTCAGTTCCAGTAGCCATATGGTAGCTCACAACCATCCATTATGAGACATAATGCATGCATAACAGTATACATAATAAGTAAATCTTTAAAAATAAAATTAAAAAAAAATACCAAAATAAATCATTTTAAAAAAAAGAAGCTTCAGCCTGGCGTTGGGGGCGCACGCCTCTAATCCCAGCACTCGAGAGGCAGAGGCAGGCAGTTCTCTGTGAGTTCGAGACCAGCCTGGTCTACAAGAGTTAGTTCCAGGACAGCCTCCAAAGCCACAGAGAGAAACCCTGTCTCAAAAAATAAAAAATAAAAATGCGTTCATTTCACAGAACATTAAGTAGATTCTTTGAGAAAGCTAATGAGTAAAAGAAATGCAAAGTAAAGAAAACAGCCCACCCAGCTCAGGAGCACACGTGCCTGTGCTGCCTTCTAACCACATGTGCACTCAGACTGTCACATCTCCCCTCCCTAGGGTCACACATCTCCTGTTGGCATCCAGGCAGCCAATATTTTGGAAACTTTGAAAAACCTTTATTATGGACTTTTCTTTCAATTTTATGTGCATGTATATGTGTGTTTGTGTGTGTGTGAGCGCACACGTGAGTTTCTGTAGAGAGAGAGGTGTAGACTCCTCGAGCTGGAGTTAGAAGCAGTTGTAAGCTGCCTGATGAGAGTACTAGGACCCAAATGCAAGCCCTTTGGAAGAGCAACAAGAGCTCTTAACTGCTATCTAGTCCTTTCCTTTTTATCATGGACTCTTGGGAGCCAAGTGTTGAAAGGTCATGAATGTCCCTGTGTGTAGGCTGTGCCTCACATTAGGCTGCCCTCATTTCAGGGTTATGAAGATGGGTTATAGAAGGGAAGAAGCTCAGGGTTACCTCCTCTAAGGACTTGGTAATTACATGGGATAAAATGGTCATGGCCTCTCTTGACCCGGAGAAGACCTGTGTCCCAGAGGACTCCTAATGCACATGCTAGCAGACAGCATTCCTGGAAATCCAGCCACCATGGGGCAGTGGGGTAGCAAGCTGTGGAACTCAGTTGGGTCTCCTCTTTATTCATGTGCGTAGAGCACTGTGTACAGCCCAGAGCAGGGGCCTGGGTCTTCTCATCTGCCTTCGTTCACTTGGATTCACTCAGTTCGTCATAGTTATTGGCGTTTCCTGTATTGATGTGGTGTGGAATAGGCATGACATCGAGAAGAACCAGAGACCTGTGGCCCAGTGCTCATAAATGCCACAGTATTCTAGAACTCCATGGCTGTTAAGCTGATAGTGACCATAGCCTACTAGGGGACCCAGGACAAGGACAAGGTGGTTTGAGGTCTACTTTTTGGTTAGATCTTGTGTCCTGAATTCAGGGATTGTAGGTACTGTTCTTAACAGCTATTGTGACTGTGACTGAGCAACTCCTGGGGTCTTGGCCAAAGACAACTAAGGCTTCCCTCCTGTCATCCTCAGATGTGTATGTCAACATTTGAACATGAGATGGAAAAGGCTTTTGCCTTCCAAGCAAGCCAGGACAAAGTGTGCAGCATCTGTATGGAGGTGATCTTGGAGAAGGCATCTGCATCTGAGAGGAGGTTTGGCATTCTCTCCAGCTGCAGCCACACCTACTGCCTGTCCTGCATCCGCCAGTGGAGATGTGCCAAGCAGTTTGAAAACCCGATCATAAAGTAAGTGCAGCTGGGCTTCTCGTAGGCTTGGAGGCTGCTGCCCTCCAAAGCTGAGACCCCCGAGTTGTGTGAGCTTGCACAAGTCATCCTTTCTGAGCTGAACTGCCAGTTGTTGCTGGCTAGGTTCTGTCCTGAAGACCTCGAGAACTCTGGACAGTCTGTTGTGTCTGCCTTATAACATATTCATGTTTTTTAACCTTAATAAGGGATTGGTACTCCTTCGGAATATGGCTCCCTCCTGTGCACTTCTACTGCCTGGTGCATGTTGGAGAACTTGCCTGTGTGCAGCAGCTTCACCGAGAGAGACAGTAGAGTTCTGCAGTGTTCAGTACTTTGCAGAGTTAGTTGCTCAGCTGACATGCAGTCTAGTTTCAGAAACTTCATCATCCCCCAAGCCTGTACTGCCACCTGCCCTTCTGTCAGGTAGCCTCCATCCTAGGTTCTTTCTCTACAAATACCTTACTCTGCCCGTCATTGTGTATAGCCTGTCTTAGCAAATGTTCCCAGGGCCATCTCTGAGCATGCTATATGGGTGAAGAGTGCTCTGACTGAGAACAGCTTGTAACCTGCTCTCCAGCTAGTGGGCACTCACACAAGTCTAGACCCCAGGAGTGTCACAGTAGTTTGGCTTCCAACTGAAGCTGTGTCCTACTCTTATCTGCAGATAAGGATTCCAGTTCCTTCACATCCTCTCCAGTGCTTGCCTTTATTTCTAATCTAATCTCAGCTGTCATAGGAAAGTGTATCTTATATCATCTTGCCTTCTGTAGTCACTGAAGATAATGAGCATCGCTTTGTCTGCTTACTGGCTGTCCTGGATGAATGCTCAGATCTGTCTCTTACTGAGTTGAACCTTTTCGGCAGCACAAGCTGCTCTTAGAGAATGTGACTGTGTCTCTGGCTATGCATTTGAGCAAGGGGTTTCAGAGTGGAATGTGCAAAGGATTCATGATATATTTTCTCCCTTATAAACCTTGTTTGTTTGTTTGTTTGTTCTTCAGGTCTTGTCCAGAGTGCCGTGTGATATCAGAGTTTGTAATTCCAAGTGTGTACTGGGTAGAAGATCAGAATAAAAAGAATGAATTGATTGAAGCTTTCAAACAGGGAATGGGGTAAGTGCCTTGATTGATTTCATAGGGGATCCTGGTGCCTGCCTGGCTGAGTGTGGTTTGAGCCTGTGTCATCTGGACCTGGTGGGTGGATCTGAGAGTTTCGTGCTCCTGTCAGGCACTTTGCTGGGCTCTGGGCTGCAGAGCTGAGCGAAGCCTTGAGGAAGCAGATGAGTTCTAAGATGAACCCTGAGGGTACTTTGGCATCTCTGATTTTCCATGCATTTAACAAGGGCCTGTTGAGGATCTGCTATCTATTTCACAGGACATGGCCATTGCAGGGGGCCATGGCATCACTCAGAGAAGCTGACAGTTGCCAGCCTTATACAACTCACACTCTAGCAAAGATGCCCTGCCTCAGATGAGGTGCAAGATGAGGACTGGCCCCCACATGCTTGCCACGACACCCAATACATTCTGTCACCTAGTCTAGCCTCAACCTTCTGCCTCAGCCACCCTAGTGTTAAGATTACAGACATGTACAACCACACCTAGCATCTTTTTAGAAGAAATAGTTTTCTAGGAATTTCTCACAGAATATTCATATTGCCTTTTATCTGACCTTTGTCATCCTGCCACTGATACTGTGAATAATACATGTTATATTTACTTTATTACAAAACCCACAAGGCAGCATCAGATTTGCCATCTAGAACTCACTTTTTGTTTTTCTTTTTGTCATTTTTATTGAGACAGGTTCTCACTGTGTAGCCCTAGCTGACCTGGAACTCGTAGAACCTACCTGCTTGTTACCCAAGCACTACAGTCAAAGACTTACACCACCATGCCATGCCTGGCCAAAATTCACTTCTTTTTCCTTAAGGTTTTTTTTTTTCCTGTTATTTGTTTTGGAAGTTTTTATATTTATCTAGTTACCCATTTTACCTTCTTTTTCCCTCCTGTCATACAATTATCCATCCACAAGAGGGCAGATGCAGCAAGACAGAGCTGGCTGGGCTTACAAAGGTGCTGTGCTGGTTAGAAGTCACCTTAGTGCTGTTGATCTTGCTTGGCTGTGTCCCTTTGGTGATGTTCTTGAACAGTCTTCAGAACATGAGCTTCTGCCAAGTGCCACCAGCAGAGAGATGAGTGAGATCATCTCTCATCAAAGTGTGACAGGGCAGTGCGGTGGCAGATTTCATTAGTGATCTAAGCCAGAGCAGAGAAAGCACTTGGGTCTGTCTACTTTGGGTGCGAGAAGAAAACCACATGGAGCCTGAATACCCTGCTCTTGTGGGCTAGATAGCACAACTCCACCAGGCTCCTTTGAAGAGGCTGGAGTTACTAGTAGAGAAGAGAAGGCATTAAGGAAGACCTGACTGGCAGGTGGGTGGCAAGGGTGACTGAAACCCTGGCAATGGGACAGTGAAAACTAGAAGGCCAGTCGGTTTGGGTTAGTTTTGTCAATAGCTTACATGGGTGTGAGCCGAGAGCACAGTCTGGTGGCCAAGCTGGAGCTTTTGACTTTGGTGGGTGGATATGTAGGGCTAGAGGAAAAAGAGGAAGGCCATGTAAGAATTGGCCTAGAGAAGGCAGAGGTGTTTTTTTGTTATTTGGTTTTGTTGGGTTTGCTTGTTTATTTTTGAGGCAGTGTTCTTCTGTGTAGCCCTGGCTGTCCTGCAACTAGTTCTGTAGACCAAGCTGGTCTTGAACTCACAAAGATGTGCCTGCTTCTGCCTCCCAAGTACTGGAATTAAAGGAGTATATCAGCATTGCCTGGTGGGTTTGTTTTTGATATGGGGTCTTGCTTTATAGCTCTGACTAGGCTGGAACTATCTGTAGACTAGGCTGGCCTCAAACTCATGGATACCTTTCTGCCCCTGCTTCCTGAGGTTCGGGATTACAAATGTAGATCGCCATGTAGGAGGCAGTTCTGAAGCACCTAAGGGTGAAGCGCCCTTAGAGACCTTAGAGTTTACTGTCTAAGCTATAAAAAGAAAAAAAAATCTCCAAACAGTGGAGAAAGACCAAAGGTACAAGGAAGAGTTAAATGAAGCTCTAAAAATGGAAGGCACTTAGATGCTTGAGGCATCTAAGACCTACTTTGACAGGATCCGTAACTAAGAAGAAAGGAAACTAACCCACTTGCTTTGGAGACTTGAGCAGAGCAAGCGAACCAGCTTCAGACCTTGGCGCCTGGAGTGCCCAAGCCTTGCTGGGCCCTGGTGCAGAGACATGAGGGCTGCTGCGATTGTGGGGAGGGCTGCTCCTGCTTCCACACACTCAGCCTTCACGGAGTACATCCAGCAGACAACTGTGACTGCAATAAGTCGCCTCCAGCTCATCCATCCATCCATCCATCCATCCAGTCTAATCTATCATGTGTGTGCTTTTCAGGAAAAAGGCATGTAAATACTTTGAGCAAGGCAAGGGGACCTGTCCCTTTGGAAGTAAGTGCCTTTACCGCCATGCTTACCCGGATGGACGGCTGGCAGAACCAGAGAAACCTCGGAAGCAGCTGAGTTCTGAAGGCACTGTGAGGGTAAGCTGGTTAGGGGTGTTGTGGGAATTTCCCTCCTAATAGCTTTGGCAGCAGAGCTTTGGGGTCAAGAAAAGCAAAGCAAGCTGACTCGGTGTCTGCTGCCATCTCCACTGACCCAGGTGTGCTTTTTTGGCTGTTTTTGCAGTTCTTTAATTCAGTGCGGCTTTGGGATTTTATCGAGAACCGAGAAACCCAGCAGGTCACCAACACAGATGATGTTGACGTGACAGAGCTTGGAGACCTCTTCATGCATCTTTCTGGAGTAGAATCATCAGAACCCTAGAATCAATGCTGACACCTTCATCTAGGGCTCTGCAGTCACAACTTTCCAAGGCAGGGTGCACAAGCCGCTGTCACTGACCCAAGGTGGCATGGTACCTGGATATGAGGACGGCAGTGAATCCCCTTGGTCTCTTCATGCTCCACTTTCACAGCCCTGGTGAAGGGAAAGGCATAAGATAACCAAGTCCATGGAATCTACATTTAGAGATGAACTCTTAGTTGTACCTCCAGCCCGTTAGGGGGAACCAGCTATGTGGTCCAGCTGTTTTAACTGATTGCTTTTAAATGAAACCCAAACTGCCATCTTTCTTTTGTGACTTTCTTCCTTAAGCATCAGTAAACTTGGAGCTGCTTACAAAGCAGCAGATCTGTTTTTCTTATCCAAGGCGTCGCCAGCCCTGTAGAGGGCTCCTCTGCAGTGACCATCTCTAGTGTGTTGTAAGCCTTGGACTTCATGCAGCTTGGTGCTGCACTATAGCATAGACTCTTAATGCTCTGAGGATGGTCAGGCTTGATTTAGTCAGCAGGTATATGCAGTTGCCAGGTAAAGGGTACATCCTATAGTGATAGGAGCCCTATCTGTAAAGGTCTCCATGGAAATGCCATCTTTCCCTTGTAGTGACAGCATAAGACACTGAGGTGTTACACTCAAACTGCTTGTTCTCACCTGAAAGCAGGCCCTACTCTATGCTGTTTTTGTGGTCCTGAGGGGATATGAGGCCAAGACAGCTGGATTGTAAATTAGTGTGTATAACCTTGTAAGTCAGAGCAAGTTTGTTCTAACCCTGAATTTATTTTTGTAAAAAGCTCTGTAGATACCAAATATTTTATAAATGCACTCCTTATAGTATGGGGAGTATCAAACCTATGTGCTTTTTGCTTGGCTGTTTATGTAACTGCAGAAAAAGCTCACACAGCACAGACCCTCCTTGAATTGTACACAAGAAACCAAACAAGTAGGATGTCTGCTGAAAGCTCAGTATGACTTCTGAAGGAGTCAGTAGCCATTAAACCTAAATTTAATTTATTTTATTAAAATAACATAATTGAGGAACCATCAGATAACTGTATCTTGTCAGGCGCAATAAAAACAAAATTAAAACCCAAAATCATTAAGAAAACCTGTATTTCTGGCTTTCTTACAGACAAGGATGTGGCTAGAGATAGGCTGGGCTGCAGCCCACCCCATAGGGGCAGCTCCTGGAAGACAGATTCAGCGTGTGGGAGGCTGCCCAAAGGTGGAGCACCGCGCTTGGAAAGCCATCCACACAGGACACCTTAGACACAGTAAGAGGAGGGTGTGTCCACAAAGTGAAGTTCTGTAGTACCAAAGCAGGCTTCCCCAGGTGGCCAGGACTCCATGTGCAAAACTGGCACTGCACAATCTGTGCCACGCAGCAGATAGGCTCAGAGAGTCAGGTTCCCGACTGCACATCCCTGCAGCAGCCAGAGTGCCAGCCACTTTGACTTCTCTCCAAGGCCATTTTCTTGCCCTAAAATACTCAGCTGACTTGTATACCTCTGGAGAAGAGCAGGCTAGCATGGTGGACATCTTCCTTTTCATTTTCCAGGGCAGGAGGAGTAGAAAAGAAGGCAACATGAAGTTAAGGCCCTGTGAGTAGTCTAGGTCCTTAGCAGCAGCTTCTCTGAAAACATGCATTCTGCCCCCAAGGAAACAGTGGTGCCTGCTGACTCTTCTTCCTCCCCTGGTGGCCTAAGAACCGCTACATCATCAGCTAGAAGACCGGTAGCCTTGGGGATGTGGTCAGCGTGCAAGCATTGATGTCCTCAGTGTGGGCTGCCCGATGCAGAGAGGGCTCAGAGGCGCTCCTGTTGATTTTCGGCAGAGAGTGCTGAAGCAGCTCGATGGAAGACAGGATCTGAAACAAGGCCCCACGTGGTCTCGTTAAGTCAGGGACTCGTATCTCCCCAGCCACACCTCTCTACAGAACCCCTAGCCCGCCACATTTACACCCCCAGAATGTAATCAGTATTTGAGTTACTGAGCTCCATCTAACCTGGGGAAACAGAGGCCTCTCTTCCTTTACTTTCTTCACACAGTCAGCCACCAATCTCTTCATTGCCTTGGGGCAGTTCTTGTAGAGCCTGCTAAGGTCTGGGGAAGCATATCCGCGGCCCACCATGAAGATGATCTAAAGAGTTGAGCAAAGGAGTTTGTGAACAACAGAACACTGGGACTAACTAGCCCCTTGCTGCTTTGCCAGGCCCCGTGCAGATCACCTGATCTCGGTTGTTGATGTGCGAGTAGGGAAGCTCCCCAGTCATCAGCTCATAAAGCACAATGCCATAGGAGTAGACATCAGACTGGAAGCTAAACGGGTTGTTATCCTGCATTCGGATTACTTCTGGGGCCTATGAGGACAAAGTATGTTAGTCCCTGGGTGATAGGCTCCAGAGATATTCAGGAGCCAGGCTATTCCAGCTAGCCTGGGGAGGAGGGGAGTTGTCAGTCCTTAGCCCAGGATAGCTTTTCCCCAAAGACTCAATCCCCAGGCTCTGGCCTTTGTTGCCACTCTAGGAGATATGTGGTTTTGCCTTAAGCTGACACCAGGGGTCAACCAGGCTCTCAGAACTGCAGAACTGTTGTCAAATTTGCACCCAGCTCTGGGCCATCATGCTCAGGAAGTTGTATGGGGCCAGCTTCCTCACCATCCATAGCACAGAGCCGGTGGGCTGTTCAACCTGCTGAGAACCACTCCAGCGTGACTTCACTGTTGCCAAACCAAAATCTCCAATTTTCACTGTGAGGCCTTCATGGAGAAATATATCTCAATGCTAGTTAAGGAGACTGACAGTTACAGCGTTCATTACAGCTTTCTACCTCATCTGTCTCACTACTAAATCAAATTCCAAAATTACTTGTCTTCCAGGAGGCAGGAAGTGATAGCCAATAACTGGGCCCCAGACTGCTCACCCTTGCCTGCCTACATGTAGCACTCATTAGAGCAACAAATAGCAGCCTCACCACCAAATGCTTTCTTTAAAAAACTGACTTCCATCAGCTCACTTCTGCATCTGACTTGTGACCTGGTCCATGGGAGCAGTGCTCTGCTGCCAAAAGCTTACTTCAGGAAAGTGTATCGAGACAGTCATGGCCACTAATTGTGGGCTGAGCATCACACTACTAGGCCACGCTATGTACCATCTCTCAGCATAAAAGGTGGACAACTGGTATGAGAAAAAGGGAATTCGGTTTCTAACAGTAGCCTCTAGGCTAGCTCCTAAACACTCAAGGACAATATGTAGCTGGAGAAAAGGAAACAATCAGACATTGTTCTGAAATGGTGCCCATTCTAGGAGATACCAGGAAACATTGTGGCCCTCCAGTTAAAACGGACTTGTGGAGGCCAGGTGATTAGTGGAGTTTTGGCTGAATCTAGCTCACAAGAGGTTCCCAAACTCACCCTGTGATTATTTCCCCACTCCCAGAATATATAATTAGTATAGCTCTACTCTCCCAATTGCCAGAATTCTTACAATGGTTCCCTGACTGTTGTGAGGGCTGTTAATGGTTGTAAAGACTACACTGAAGCCTCTGCCAGGGAAAATATTGAATCCAAGTCGGTATCACATCCCTAGCAGCCACCATCAACATTTGAAAGATGCAGGGGTTCACACCACATCTCCCTTCTCTTATCTGGCCAGTGAGGAAGACTGAGCGGACCTAAAGAATGACAAGTTAACTATCAAACTCCATCCAATTAGAGCTACTCTAAGATGTGCTGTCCTTCATTTGACATACTTCTTGGTGCATGGTATGCAGCTAGTGATCTAGCAAATCCTTTTTTTTTTTTTCCTTTTTTGGTACCTTACCATAAGGACCACCAGAAATAATTTGCTTTCAGTTGGCAAGGCCAGAAATAGACCTTCATAGTTTTACCTCAAGGATATTCTCTCCTGCTCTGTGTCATATTCAGTTTGAAGGGATCTTGATCACATGTGTCTTCCACAAAGTATCTCATTGATTCTATAGATGATATTATGCTGCTTGGACCAAGTAAGAGGCAGCAACCACCTTGGACTTGTTGGTAACATGTGCATCAGAGGATGGGAAATAACATCCAAAATCTTGAAAATCTGGCCAGTATTTACTTTCTCATCTGTATGTACAGCAATGAGATGTACTTCCACAGATGAAGCATAAATAGGTGCTAATAAACTTTCAAGCAAACTTTGTATAATTCAACCAGGCTGAGTTCAAGCTCATTCCAAGTTCCAAGGAAATTTCATAGACACAGGCACTGCAGTAAGGTGGAGGCTGTAGAAGTTCTGTTTGGCTTTTTAACTAACTCCATTTTTGGCACCATGAACCATATATGTAAAAGACCTCTTGGATCCCTAAGCTGAGAATTCAATACCAAAGGATACTGTTGGATTTCATGTCTCTGTGGATGATGTTCTTTGCATGCAAATAGCTGTGAAGGAGAAAAATCAATCCATCAATTGTTTGGAGCTACAGCTAATAAGGCACCAAGAGCCCGTTTTCTCAGCCTAAGTCTATCACCTATAGAAAGGCCACAAGTGTAAATGGGCTGACATCAAACATCAATTTCACTCAAAAGTAACTGACAGTCTCACTGGCCATCAGCTAACTGGTGGGTACCACTTCACCCTGCATACTGCAACTTGGATTTGCCATGCAAACAAAGCCAGGCATGTAGGGTGCTGTCTTTTACCTCATATGCCACTTATCCAAATACAAAACCAAGCAGTGGGAAGGCTGATTGTCAGGAGCTGGGGATGAGTGTAAGCTGGGTATTTTTTTGTGTGGTGAGAATGCAGAATTTAACAGGACAGCTACACTATGAATACAGAAGGGCTCCAAAGCCCCACTTCCAAAAGAAAGAATTCTTACAGTATGTTCAAGTTTCTGTATAAATTTTATTTTATTTTTATTTTTGAAATAAGGGTTCTCTGTGTAGCCCTGGCTATTCTGGAACTTGCTCTGTATCAAGCTAGCCTCAAACTTAAGAGATCCACCTGCCTGTGCACCACCACCCCAATCCCTGAGTGCTGAGATTAAAGGCATGTGCCACCACCATCTGACTTCTGTATGAACTTCAAAACAGAACACAACTGTAGCTATAGTCACCTGGTAGGGGAGGAGGGAGCAAACACTACAGAATTCCTGTACCCTCAGCCCTAAGGGCACTTGGGAAGCAAAGTTGGCCAGGACAGAACCTTATCATTCAGTACCATGTCCAGCAGAGATCCAGAGGACCCAGGACCCAGATGGCCTTTTAAAGACAGTGGATGATCCAAGGTGACAAAGGGGGGAAAGATGGTTTGGAGGTTAAGAGCATGTACTGCTCTTGTAGAAGACCCAGTTTCGATTCTCAGCACCCACACACATCAGGCAGCTCACAATTGACTTCAGCCTCAGGACCACGCAACTCCTGAATACTGACTTGTGTATATATTTACATATAGACCCACACAAATATACACAATCTAAAATACACACACACACATTTCTTAAGTTGACAAAAGCACCAGTGAGCAGATGTTCTGCCTGGGCACAAGGTTCCTACAGACAGTGACTAGGTCTGGCTCATGAGGAATGGGAGCTTCAGAGTTATCATGCATTAACATCCAATGTCAAAGAGCCTACCCAGGTGCCACTCAATCCAGCTCCCACAAGGGAGGAAACTCATGGTTCAGGCCACAAGGACTCACCAAGCTGTCTACTTACTCCATTCCCTGAGCTGTCTGTCGGGCAATGTCAATTAGCTGGAACATCTGGAATTTGGTCTCCTGGACATGTAGGTGTTTATAGAGACTGCTGCCTTCACACCACTGGGTCACAATGGCCAGGTTGTCCTTTGTCATGTAGCCCATGAACAGCAGGATGTTAACATGCCGTGTTTTGCTGGGGGGAAGGGAAGCAGGAAAAGCACTACCATGAGAGCACTGCCTACCATCAGCTCAAGCCCACCCTTCATCCACCTCTACGCTGGCCTTGCTTGCAGAGGCTGCCCTCTGCACAGGACCCCTCATCTGTGGATTCCACCTCTGTCCAACTCATCCCGACAAACCTAAGAGTAATTCAGTGACTAGAGAGCTAGTGCTCAAGCTCCAGAACAAAGCAGATTAGCTATAAAGAGATGCCTGGAAATAAAGGTAAAAACATAAGTCCTACCACAAGCCAAACCCCACACAGCTAGACTGTTGCATATTAACTGCAGAGATGAGTTGTGTCCATGCAAAGGGCTCGTCTAGCTTCTAGCACATACGCTGAAAGGAAATAGAGTTCCTTCCTCCTTAGAGGAGTATCCCTCAGAACCCACAGCAGGTGCTGACCTGCACAGCCCGGCCCTACCCAACCCTGCTGCTCCAGGGGCTGGGCTCACCGCAAGACAGCCACCTCGTTCCTGAAGGCCTGAAGCTGCTCTGGGGTTGGGTCAACCACCTTTAGGATCTTTACTGCAACATCTCCTGCAGATTAATTTGTAGTCAGTTACACTCGGTTAAATAATCTTTATTTTTCACATACCTTAGGATTTATGTGCATTTACCTTTTTTGTTTGTTTTTGAGACGGTTCTCACTGGGACCCAGGACTCAACTAGGGTCAGCCAGTGAGCTCCTTTCTACCTCCCCAGCATTGAGATTACGAGATAGTACAACCACACGACCACAGAAGAATTTTTTTATGTAAGTGCTAGCTAGGGACTGAACTCGGGTCCTCATTCTTAGATAGCAAACTCTTTTTACCAACTGAGCTACTTCTGAGCCTTTCAAAACCCCTAATTCTAAGGAAGACAGGGAGACACTTTTCAGTGAACACATGTCTGCAGTAGAACAAATCTGCTAACTAATACATCAAGTGGCTGAGAAGCTTCACTGCTATTCATACTCACACTGTGCTAAAAAGGCCTTCAACAAGCTTGTATCCATATGATGCTGGGAGAACCTAGGTAGGTCCTTCACCTGGGAGGATGATATCAACACCAGGGCTGTGAGTGGCACACCAAGCCAAAACCAATGAGGAAGCAGGCCCTTGAGCAAGCTGAGCCAGGGTCCTTTATCAGAGCAGTGAGAAAACTGAACCCTTGCTGCGTCACAGCCTGTATACACACCTGACTGTTAAAACTCTGCAGAAGTCAGGAAGGGCAGAGAGTTATGGGGGTCCACACTACTGCCTCACTTGCAATACTGACAGCCACCAAGGCAGCAATCCAAGCCACCATCCTACAATCAACGTGCTTTCACGAAGAGTCAGAAGTCACATTCAGATATGTTCTACATAAGATATATGAACAAGAGTAATAATAAGCTACTTGGAACCCTTTAAGGATCTCTTAAGGACACGGTTACCCTATGTAGCCCTGACTATTCTGAAACTCACTCTGTAGACCAGGGTGGCCTTGAGCACAGAGATCCACCTGCCTGTGTCTCCCAAGTGCTGGGATTAAAGGTATGCACCGCCACTACCACCTAGTCAGGACCTCAAATTTTTATAAGGTTGTCCACTCTGGAAACTGAGGCAGGAGCTTGGCCTAAACCACATACCAAGACCCTTTCTCACAAAAGTCTGAGTCAGCTGAAAGGCACCCTGGAGGTGGCTGGTCCCTCAAGCTGAAGAGTGTGGTCTTGAGGCAGTCTGTTTTAGGGAAAACCAGTGGGGATGACAGGGTTCCCATGAGGTGCCAGTCTGACTCCTTGTGAGCTCCAGTTTATTATCTATAGCTGACCTGGTAACTGGCATCGCCCAGCACCAAAGGCACAGGCTGTTATAGATGACGCAGCTCATCTGAGTAGAGAAGGTGCAGAGATAGAGTCTCCGGTCCAGTAGAGACCCTAAGTCATGTGTGCCCTAGTGGCAGGTCCCAAGTGGCTAAAAAAGGGAGATTCCTGCATGGTTGTGAAGACAAGACAGTAGCTGGGCTCAGACTGCTGAGAAGCGGGAGTGTACGGAGATGCTTCCTGGAGGTAGTGGGGTGTAAGCATCAGGAAGGATATTAGAAAGGATACTCCAAACTGCACCAGAAACAAAGGTGAGGGTAGGCTTGGAGTTACAGTGGAAAACAAAGTGGTGGGGAGGCTGGGAGTGGAGGGAGAGACTGGGGTAGGCAGGTCAGCTTAAGTGGTGAAGCCAGAAAAATGTTGGTGATCAGGTACCTGGAAAGGCAAAGCTTAAAAGGACAAGACAAAGCCGGGCGGTGGTGGCGCACGCCTTTAATCCCAGCACTCGGGAGGCAGAAGCAGGCGGATCTCTGTGAGTTCGAGGCCAGGCTGGACCGACAGCCTCCAAAACAATACAGAGAAACCCTGTCTCGTAAAAACAAACAACAACAACAAAAAAAGGACAAGACAAGGCAGGCTGCAAATGCTGGAAGCAGACTGGAGGAATGCTAAGCAGCCATCAAGAACAGCCTCTGCCTAGCTCATAGCCTGCTGCAGTGACACCATTCCCCTGCAAACCAACTGGCAGGCCAGCAGGGCATTACTTAACAGTTCTCGGGAGTCACTCTCTGTGTCACTGACCAACTTTCTGATCTGTGCTCCTAAGAAATCACATTGCTCATATGACAACCTAGGCAAGGCAAAAACCCATGTGTTGATGTGCACTTGGAGAAACAGATACCACTCAGTTTCCAACACTGTGAATTTGAACATCTGCACACTTGTGCCCTATTAGCTATAACGATTATGAGCACCGTGTCTGACTTTTGGGGGAACATCAAGAAAGCACTACTTGAAACTTGAATTTGTTAACATCCTAATCTAGGTGTTAAAAACCTGGTATGGAAAAGCTAAGTATGTTGCCAAACTATTCAAGCTGTGGCTACAAAGGTTAAGCTAGAATCTTTCTTCCAAGTGCAAGTGCTCCCCAGGGAAATAAGAACACTAACCCCACAGGAGGGAAGGGAGAGCTACAATTAGTCCCAGGGCAGAGCAAGAGCCAAAAAGTTCCCGGCCTTCCTGAGCCAGCCTTGTTATCAGGACACAGCTCCTGCTCTTTTCTGTACCTGTTCTAAGGTCCCTTTAGCAGCTGATATCTAGGGCACCCTCCACCAAAGCAGCAAACACCTGCTCAGTGAAGAAGCACGTTCCATGAGCAGAGCTAACATCTAACTAAACATGCTCACTGTTTCTAAGCATCACTAGAACTTTATTATACAAAGTAAAGTAATGGGAGGTTAGAATAGTATGAAATTTCAAAACTGATTTCATTGCCAGGTGTGATCCAGTGTCCATAGCGAAGGCCACTGTGAACCAAGAAGTCCCCTAGCCCTCTTGGCTGAAACCTGACCCCCAAAGCCCTGAAGCCAGAGATAGGCCCCAAACTCACCGTGCCACTTGCCCTTGTACACAGTGCCAAAGGAGCCCGACCCAATCCGAGTGGACAGCATCACCTCACTGGCTTCTATTTCCCAGTAATAGCTTGAATCTCTCTGCCCACGAGGCCTCTGAAATAAGTGGAGATCATTCATAACGCACAGAATGCCAACAGCCTGCTGAGAGCAAGACTATCAAATAGAGTCATCCTACCCTCCATCTATTCTTGCTTCCTTTAAAGATCGGCACTGTCACTGCAGCTACAAGTTTGTCTTTGAGGAGATGCTAGTTTACTAAGTTGTAACCAAATAGCAACTTGTAGACAGTGAACATGCCAGGGAGCACTGCACTCATTTTCCTTCAGTATTTTTATTAGGTACCCACCCCCAAATAATATTAAGCACATTCTAATTTCCAAGAGTTTATCTTTACTAAGCCTTGAGGGGCAGGAGGTATTATTGGCCATACTCACAATTTTGTTTTTTTCTTGGGTCCCAGATCCTGGTGCCCGTTCTCTTTGTGCTGGCACAGGGGTTTTAGGCTGTGACCAGCCTGTTGGGCTCAGGTTGTTGGGGCTGCTGGACAGGGCTGAAGGTGAGGCTTAATAGACAAGACAAACAGAATTCAAGCATAGATAAGTCAACAAAAGATCACAGTATAGAGAGAAAAAAACCCATTACTGATCACTAAATGGGGTAAAGTACCTGATTCACTGTGACTTCGAATTGCATCCTGAAACAGAAAACAAAAGCTAATCAGATACATTTAAAAAGGCTTTTTCTCTTGGGGGGGGGGGGGGTTGTAGGAACAAAGCAATTATTAACCCTCTAAAATATAAAACGTATACTTCCATACTCCTAATTTCCTGGTTTACCTAGTGCCCAAAGCAATTTTTTTAAAAAGATTGATCTCTATTACATCCTACATGATGTTGAGTCTAACTTTTCATAGAAACCACATCATTTCTCAGAAACAAACCTTCAGCAAAGACTGGTGAAGTTACTGTCAACTGGCATCGCCCCCACAGTCTAAGGATCCTGCTCTACTGAGGCTAACCAGAGACAAAGAGACAGAGATCTAATGACAGGCTCATTTTTACTTTAGTAAGAGTAAGGACAACTATGGATCAAAGCTGGATTTAATACAGGTACATAAACTCTAAGTTACAGGGAACTGGAAAAACATGAACCCCACAGTCTAAATCCTGTGTTTACATTTTAAAACCCACATGGACAGGAGGGGAGACTCAGTAAGGGTCACAGAGCTGTGAGTGGCAGAAATAGAACCATCACATATGGATCTCAGCTCCATTAACATGAGATATGAGATACTACTTTAAACCTTAGTGATGTTCTCAAGCTGGCTATATTTTCTTATGTGACAAGGCAAATCGACTAGACTCTGTTTTAAAAATCGTTCGAATCACAAGGACCTACCTCCATCAGACATTGGGTTTTTTTTTTTTTAAGATTTTTGATGTGTATGTGTTAGAATACAAGTGCCCACAAACCCAAAAGACAGTGTGGGATCCCCTGAAGCTGGAGTTACAGGCAGTTATGTTCTTCCTGACATGGGTGCTTGGGCTTGAACTTGGATCCTCAAGAGTAACACGCACTCTAATTGCCTAACTATCTATATAGCCCTCCATGAGAAATGTCTAAATTTTAATCTTAAAATTCTTCCTTGAGCCGGGCATTGGTGGTGCACGCCTTTAATCCCAGCACTGGGGAGGGAGAGGCAGGCGGATCTCTGTGAGTTCGAGGCCAGCCTGGTCTACAGGAGCTAGTTCCAGGACAGCCTCCAAAGCCACAGAGAAACCCTGTCTCGAAAAACCAAAAAAAAAAAAAAAAAAAAAAAACTAATATATATTATATATAAATATAAAACCACTTGACCCTTGACCCTCATCACTTCAGAAAGTGTCTTTCTAGAAAGTCATTTGCAGTTTTCTTTCTTCCTTTCATTTATTATGTATACAGTATTGTCTTCATGTATCCCTGCAGGCCAGAAGAGGGCGCCAGATCTCATTACAGATGGTTGTGTGTCACCATGTGATTGCTAGGAATTGAACTCAGGACCTCTGGAAGAGAAGTCAGTGCTCTTAACTGCTGAGCCATCTCTCCAACGTCTTGAATTTTTCTTTGTATTATCACAAGATATTTGTTCCATGAAGCTATTACTAGAATGTTCCCACTCAATTTTTAAGGCACCCCCCCCATTTTATAAATATGAGTGTTTTGCTTGCATTTATGTGTGTGGATCACATTTGTGCAGTGCCCTTGGAGGCCAGAAGAGGGCCATCACTCCTGCCATATTTTCTGGTGTGTTTTTGATACAGGGTCTCACTGTGTAGATTAGGATGGTCCTGAATCTGTCATTCTTCTGTCTCAGCCTTGTTAGTGCTGTGATTACAGGCATGTGGCACCATGCCTACCTTTCAAAGATATCTTTACAAGAGTAAAAGAACCACAAACCAAGCTACTGCTCTCTCTCTCTCTCTCTCTCTCTCTCTCTCTCTCTCTCTCTCTCTCTCTCTCTCTCTCTCTCTCTCTCTCTCTCTCACACACACACACACACACACACACAACCACCTGTTTCAGCCAGCCTACCCAAGTATTATTAATTTTTTCCAAGTATTATTAACAGCATACAGTAAAGCCTAATTCTGGTTCCCAAACCTGGGCTATGTAAAGCACCCATAGAGATGCTTAAAAATCCAGATCCTTGGGCCTCAGGAAAGGCCTTGGTTGCTGAAGGGCTGGTCATGTAAGCACAGAGTGGTGGCACATGCCTATGAACCCGGCACAGGGAACAGGAGGATCCTGGACAATTGGGGAAGACAACTGACATCCTACCTATCTACCTACACACACACACACACACACACACACACACACACACACACACACACACACACACACACACACACACACACTATACAACTCAAACCAGGTCTGATGATGTATGTCTGTGAGGGAAAGGTGCAAAAGTCTGTATAAAGAAGTACGACAAAATGACAGCCAAGTGAGAGAAACATTGGCCATTCAACCAATCTCTTCTGTTATTTTTGGTTTGGTTTGTGCTTTTCTTTTTTGAGACAGGGTTTCTCTGTGTACCTCTGGATGTCCCAGAACTCACTTTGTAGACAGACTGGCCTTGGACTCAAGAGATTCACCTGCCTCTGCCTTCAAAGTGAGTTCCAGGACAGCCAGAGCTACAGAGAGAAACCCTGTCCTGAAAAACAACACCAATAAGGAGGGGGACAAAAAGGAGGCCAAGAATTAAATTTTCTTCTGAGACACAATTTGGATTAAAAATAATACCTGTACTACTTATGTTAGAAATTGGAAATTTTTCACATTGAGTGTATTAACAATTTATACAGGAACAAATTGTACAAGAAAAGAAAATGGCTACTTCATAACTGTATATAAATGTATAGGACCAATCATTATGATGAAGCCCATAGCTTACACAGGGCAGGACAATTGATTTAAGGTGATTTGTAGCTCAAGAAAAATTGCATCTAAGGTATTAGGTGTCAAGGAACAAATTTTTGCAAAGATGAGAAGGCTTAGTTACATGGCCATGACTTCTGTGTCTTTTTAATCCGATTTAGAAACAGGGTTTCATTGTGTTGTCCATGCTGGTACTGAAGAAGCTCCTCCAAAGTGCTGGGATTCTAGGTATGTGCTGGGATGCCAGACTTCCCAACTGGGCTTTTCTAGGTCATATCAACCAAATGGGTGAAATGTTTTGGTTTCTAATGTTTGAACTCAATGCAGATGCTGTGTTACTATATCAGTCCATCATTTGTCTTTGGAGAGAACTAAGTTTTTAAAAACTATTTCAATGCCCTTGCCTTCAAGAATCTACCCTGAGAAACTCACCTAGCAGTAGTTAACTTGTAGTGTTTATTATACTCATATTCTATAGAAAAGAACGAAAACATGGCAAAAGTAGAACTGTAAATGAGGGTATCCATTGTCTCACATGATAGTCTAACAGTCTATCCTGTTAAAACCAAGAAACAAAAGCATGGAGAAAATACCTACTCTTCCCCTCAGACAAAACCGTCTGGAGCACGGCCTGGAAGAGGCATTCAGGCTGTTATTCTAGTCCAAAGCAATGAGAAATAAAGAAGAATAAAGAACAAAGGAAGCATTTGAAGTGTAGTCAGTTGATTTTAAAGATAAGCTAGAAAGCAAACTAAACAAACAGAACATACAAGAAAAGAAAAGGCAGTTTGCAAACACTGACTGGCACTGTCACATTCGCCTCAATGCACTGTAGATCCTAGAGCTCCTACTATACAGTCTTCTAGAGCATCTGTAGTCTTCACAACACCATCACCACATGACGCTGCTCTGCACTTATCTGTACCAGCTCAAAGAACTCACTTCCATCCTGGGGCACAGGGCACAATATTGGGCTAGCAGGGAGTTTTGTTTCTCTACTGGAATCACGCCCTGGCCTAGTTGTTAAGTCAGTCTATGGACATAACAGACGTAAAAAGAACATTTCAAACTTCAAGGGCCTAAGAAAATACTGCAACATTCCTGAGCAGCTTTGAAATCTACATTCTGTGCTCCCAGTGTTAACTACTGCTGCTCATCACCACCCCCAAGGGGCCCTATTACCTCAATCATCCTGCTGTCCACAGGCAAGGTGGTGCTGACCATGTGGACATTGGGAGTGGATGTTGACCTCTGCCTCTGGGAGAGGGAACCTTCAGAGGAAGGGCTGGAGGTGTTGAAAGTGAAGGCATGAGGTGTGGAGTATCTGTGCTGGGAACTAGGCATGGAGGAGAAAGAAAGTCCCATGATTGGCACTCAGACCTCCACACTGGCCAAGTCTTTCAACTGCCCACATCATTCCGACCCATAAGGGTAAGCCTGATCCATATCACTTTGGACACAATGTTTCATAATTTCAATATGCACTGTTTAGAAACTGTCTGGATTCTTTTGCATGCAATTTTTGAAAATGAAAAATAAATATGCTTATCATCCCTATGAAAAGGAGAATCCATCATACAAGTTTATGCTGGTAATAAATCACTCTTCAGAATACTTTAGGGTTTTACAATATCTCTTAAGAACAGATCAGTATTTGCTACAACTGGAGTCATTAAATGCTAGCTGATTGCATGTAAGTTAAAAGTCAGACATTTTAGACAAAAATGTAGATTCTGTTTAGGTTTTAAATTCTTTTGTGTGTCAATGAGCAAAATATAAACTTACTCCACTGAACTTTGAGTTTTAGAGTTAGAAAATAGCAATGGTAAGTTAAATGCAAACTCAAAAGTGTAACAGAAAGGGTATCTATTTCCATCTACTGGATATTAAGGTCATGATAAATAAACATTTTAGAAGTAAGGTCTGATGATCTTCTTAGCCACTATACTCACTATAATCACATTGGGGACCTTTTTTTTTTTTTTTTTTTTTTTTTGGTTTTTTCGAGACAGGGTTTCTCTGTATTGTTTTGGAGCCTGTCCTGGAACTCGCTCGGTAGACCAAGCTTGGTCTCGAACTCACAGAGATCCCCTGCCTCTGCCTCCCAAGTGCTGGGATTAAAGGCGTGCGCCACCACCACCTGGCGGACCTTTCTATAGAGGTTTAATTCACCACAACTGCAAGAAGGCAGAACCTCTATCTTCTTATACATACAATGTGAGACTGAGGGTTGTGTTGTAACAGAAGGGCCTACAGTCAAAAATCACTTTTCAGCATGTAAGTTCTTTGGGACCACAGAGAGAAAGGTCTCCACTTAGTGTTCCACAGAAGCAGCAAAAGGTCTGCAGACAGCAACACATGAATAGGGATTCTTTGTATTTTGCCTCCCAACCCATCCAACCTAATGTAACATTCCAAAAGAGTGCCAAGTAAAACATTACCTAGCAGGCATCCGGGAAACAGACTCTCGCATCCGACGCATTGTCAAAGAAGGTAGTGCTGGGACTCCACTATCACCAACAGTGGAATTTGGAAACAGCCTAAATGAAACATGGAAATACTGGTTTATAGATTTTGTCCTCCTACAGAGAAGCCAGCCCCTTGCCTGCAAACCCACAGCTACAACCCAACTTCCCTTTATTCATTTTCCTCAAATGCCTCAGACACCTGCTGTGAAGAGACTACCAACCCAAAGGGATGGATTACAGCAACCTGCCAATGAACATCCATCCTGCTAGGATGCATCTCTAGAAGTCTGATCCTGGCCAGCTGTATCAAAGTAGGTTTCCTTAAGTGATAATGCTACACTTTACAACCGTTATCACATCCAACTCTTCTGGAATTGTTACCTTGGAAACAGTGATGAGAAGGCTAATCTACAAGGGATAAATTCATTCAGCACCAACAGTAAAAAGGAAGGGAAAGTGGAATGACCATTAGCCAGGCACTTTCATTCCATGCACTGAGTTCTTGTACTAGGCAATCTCATGCTATCCCAGCCAACTCCCATGAGACCTCTTCTCAGAGCAATGAGCTGAGACTTGGAGGTGCTGAGGACAGCCCTGAGGTACTGAGGTGTCTGTTGGCCACAAGCAATGCCTTTCTGCTATTCAAGTTCTCTGAGAGCAAATAGGTGACTTCTGTGGGAGCTAAAGGTTTCCTCCTATTTTGAGTGAAGACAAATGTTCCTCTCTTTTCCTAACACACTCCAATAAAGATAAAATGTACTTCATATTCTCAACACAAGTTTTTAAAGGGCTCTAATGAGTGTAATTTTAATTTAAATTTGCAATTATTTAAACAACTTTCTCTCTGTGAAATATATCTTGGTACCTGGTTTAATCTCTTAACCAAACCGTCTGAGGCCCAAACATGTTGCTCCCCAGAGCAAGCAAGGGGAAGGAAACAGCATGAACTCTTTCTGTTTCCTCAGGACAACATGCAGCACTGACCACTTGCAACCCAGTTATGGAGAGAAGAAAGCCCTTTGATTTCCATGTCCCTTTTCTTTTCCTTGACAAGTCAGTGTCAGTAACTGTTTGACAGACAATGGATCCTACCTGTTTCTGGTGTCAACTTAGCTAGACTAGCTGGCCAGCAAGCCCACGGACAGCCCTGTCCCCACCATCCCGATTGAGATTACAGACATGTGGCACAGGTTCAGCTTTTATGTCAGTGCTGGTGATCAAACTCAACTTCACCAACTGAGTCATCTCTCAGATCTCTACCTGTTTATTTTAGTTAAGCTGCCACACTAAAACTAGCTAATTTTAGAACTATTGTGCTTCTAAGGTGGATAGTTTCTGATTCACAGCAATTCTTTAACAAACCTAAAACTCAGACTTTTTTTTTTTTTTTTTTGGTTTTTCGAGACAGGGTTTCTCTGTATTGTTTTGGAGGCTGTCCTGGAACTCACTCTGTAGACCTGTAGACCAGGCTGGCCTCCAACTCACAGAGATCCACCTGCCTCTGCCTCCTGAGTGCTGGGATTAAAAGCGTGCACCACCAACGTCCGGCCATAAAACTCAGATTTAATAATAAAAATGTATAATGAACATTATCTAAAGTGTTTTTGCACCTGACCCTGAATTTTTACAAGGAAAAAAACCAAATGCCTTACAAGAGCTGTCTGATATTACTCCAGTCCACACACATAGTAGGTACTTTGGTGCTACAGTGCTCATGAAACTTGTAGCCACAAGTCTGACACCGAAATCCATTTAGCAGGAACTTTTGACAGATGTCACAGAATGCAAGCTTCAGGAACGTTTTCCGAGCCTATGACAAGAAAGCAGGTATAAAATTACAATAATGCAAGGGAAGAACCAACAAGGTGCTTTCTCCACTGGCCCCATAAGAATTCTCACAGTGAAGAATCATACTTCCCACACTGTCAAATTCAGAAATGGAAGGCTTCTAGAGGGACCTCTATTAATGGACTCTAAAGTGCCCACTGTCCATGACTGCATAGGGAGAAGTGAAAGCAGCTAACAATGCACAAGTCTAGTACTTCTCGGAAAGGTCAACCATGCAAAGCAAAGAGCCCAAAATGGCAGAGAAAGCCAGGCACTGAAACTTACAAAGTTGTGAGTTGTGAGTGGAACGTGATCCAAGAAATCCACTTGCAGTTCTTCTCCAATCAGAGAGGCGGCATCGGTGTTCCAGTCCAAGCGTGCTTTCTTACTAAAAATTACCCAAAGCATAATTATGAGGGAACAATGTCCAAGCTCAGGACATAGAGCAGTTCTACTGTCTGCTGCAAGCTGTCTGAGCACACCTAACAGGTGCTCTGGTCCCACCCTAGAAATAAGCCAACTGGGGCCCTGAAGAGTCATTGCTCACAGAGTAAAAAAGCCTGTTGGAATCCAAGTCTGTTGGACTCCTAAGTTTTTACTCCTAGAACAAAGTTTCCTTTGAACAATGAAATAAAACAATCTCATGACAAGGGTAACTATGTCTTTAGGGGGGCTGTGTAATATTAAAATCCTACCAAAATCCCAAGATCCCATAAAGTAAAGTGCAGTCACTACAATGTTCAAGGTTAGTGTTCAACAGCTACTTCAATCTAAATGTCCATAAACATAACTCAGAGATGTCCTTTCCATTAGTTACTGACTCAAAAGGTGTTTGGAGAGGTTATAAAATAAATGACGTCTATAAGAGACAAAAACAGTCTTTAAAATTGACTGAAACTTGTGCCCAGAACAAGCAAGACAGGACATCATAGTAATTTATGGAAAAACCATTGTGTTCCGTTAATCTGTCCCATTTGTGGAGAATGAACATTCCTAGTTAAGGAGGAATGTAACACATATGCATCATTCAAAATTCTCTATCCCCTGCCAGAGGCTAGCAAACTACTCTTTTGGTTACCCAGCAGTCAATAATCCATTCCTTAAGATAATTCCTTAAGAAAGGGAGATGGTGTCTGTCTAGAGTATTGCTGTTTCTTAATGAAGACAGGAAGGAAGCCCCACTGTCTGAACACAAGTAGGAGCTGTGTGTTCTGAAGAGAACTGAGGTCAGTTCCCAATCACACAGCTTTGGAGAAGAGTGGACCAAGCCTGTCTCAGAATCCCCCAAGTCATAAAGGAAGTCTATGGATCAGCTTGGACACCAACATGGGGATAAAGCAGAGGAAAAGACAGGTGGAAGGTAAGCTCTGTGTGACACTCCTGAGATGTTCTCTCCAGCTAGGGAACTCAGAACCACAAAGCAGCAGGTTAGTGACAGATGCATTGCTCCCCAAAGAGGGCAAAGGCCAATGTTTCCCTAGGTTTGTCTGACAAAGCACGAATGACAAGACCTTCTCTTTAGGACTGCAGTGAGTGGGAACTTGAAAATGTTACCCTTCAAGTTCCATCTACCTTGTTTTTTAAGACAGCTTCTCACTGATTAGGTTAAACTGGTCAGAAAGCTTCAGTGACCTGCCTGCCTCTACCCCCAGGTGCTAAGGGCACAGCCATAGTCAAAGTTTTATGTCAGTTCTAGCAATTAAATGGCAAGGCAAACACTATACTGACTGGGGTATTTCTTCAGGCCAAAGATAGTATTCTTTTTTTTTTTGGTTTTACAAGACAGGGTTTCTCTGTTTTGGAGGCTGTCGGTCCAGCCTGGCCTCGAACTCACAGAGATACACCTGCCTCTGCCTCCCGAGTGCTGGGATTAAAGGAGTGCGCCACCAACACCCGGCCAAAGATAGTATTCTTTAAAAAGAAAAATGTGTATCTCAGAGTGCATATATGTACATCACGTATGTGAAGGTGCCCTTGGACACCAAAAGAGGACATCAGATCCTCTGGAGCTGGCACTACAATCTGTTGTGAACCACCTGAGTGCTGGGAACTGAACCTGAGTTCTCTACAAGAGCAGCAAGCACTCTTAATAAGCCATCCCTCCAGCTTAACTATAAAAAGCAATGCAAACATTTTCAGAATACCTACTCTTATGATAAACACCAGGAACATTTTTTGCACTCAAAAACATGCCTTCTAACAATTCCACTTCCATCCCTGAACACACTATGAGCATCTCCTGTGCATTGTAGTTTTCAAGACAATGTCCAAGCAATAATTTCAAATTCTCAGTAAACAAATTTTTCTGAATTGATACTTTAAAAACAAAAGAATACACATATACTAATCCCTAGGAATCAAATACAAAGCATTTGTGACATAACAAATTATTTGAGGCTAGGAAATCCTTACTATTCTAAAAGGTGCACTCTTACCCTTTGTGTTCCTGGAGAAGTCTGAACACTGCACAACACTCTGGCTGCAGACCTCTCACCTTGAGAGCTTTCATAAGGCAGTCATGCAAGCTCATTCCATTCCGCACATTGACCTGCAAACAGATAGCCTTTAGTACCAATGCAGGCTACAGCACCCCTTGCAAAGATGAGCAATGAATTATACACATCCATCTATAAAATGGTATAGATTTATGACATACTGTTTGCAATGGTATCCAGCAGTAAGTGCAAGCAAATGCATAGAGACCATCAGCCTGGGGCACATTATACATCTCCTGTATTGCCCCTGAGACAGTAGTCTATGACATGTTAACTAGAGGAAAATACTTTTATTAGAACAATACGAAGAGTAAGACCATTTTAGGGTTAGGGTTAGTGGTGAAACCAATATATGCTTATTATATTGTATGATTTGGAAAGATGTGTGTCTTGCTATTAAGAACAGAGTTAGTAATTGGGGATCCCTGAGATGACCCAGCAGGGAAAGATACTTGTTGCCAAGCCTGACAACATAAGCTTCATTCCTGGGACCAATATTGTGTAAGAAGATACAGACTTCCAGAAGTTATCCATTCTCTGGCCTCTACAACCGCATCATGGAACACATATGTGTGTACACACACACACACACACACACACACAGAGTAATTAAATATTAAAAATAATTTTAAATGTGTGGGGGGATACTTGGTACATCTCTAATTACCTGTACTTGCAAGTATACACATAAGGGTGAACATCACCAGAAGGGAAACAAAATGAAATGAGCCTATAATAAAATCTTGTCTATTTTCAACAAATGGCGAGTTGATCTTCCTAACAAATTTCAAAGTAGTGACGTGAATAGGATGAGCAAGAGCAGAGATCCTGCTTGACTTCAGTGGTAGGCACTAATGTGCACCAGATAGACTGGGCAGAGTGTGACCCACACAGTGCCCTAATCCACGCTTCAGAAGCTAGGCTGCTAATTGAAGATGCAATGCAAAGTATCTACCCAGCATCAAATTACTGAATAAACCCTTAAAGAGTTTAGATATTTTGGCTTCAAAGCCTAGGAAATTAATAAAAATGAATGAATGAGTGAGTGAGTGAATGAATGAAGCAAGGTGAGAAGATTCAGCAGAGTCAGCAAGGAGAGCAGGATGATTTGAAGTAGCTCTGAACTGCCTGCAAGGCCCCCTAGTCTTGCTGACTGCATAACCAGGTCAGAAGCAATCTCAGCACTTCTTGGCTTCTTAAGAAGCAAGGCAGAGATGTCTGACCTCAAAACAGACCACAGTATCTGGACACAAAGTGGAGACAAGGCTAGTACGAAAGAGCAAGAAGGAAGGAACCCAAGCAATGATAACTCATTAAGTTTTTCATGTGGCCTTATTTTGATATTGCTAGCCACTAACAGGGACTTAGCTGGCCAGTGACCAATCTTTGAAGAATAAAGACAGGTTAGTAACGAGAACTACAGCAAAGTCTGAAGGTGTAGAACAATCAGGTATGACAAAGGTCAAGGAGGACTCTCCTAAAGGATCAATTTTGTCAGAGGAAAACAAAAGATTTTTCCAAGTTGTAAGAGCTCTTCCTTGGCTGTGGATGAGTCCAACTGATTCTCCAGGCTAATGAAGCTTCTTTATCACAGAAATACTAAGGGGAACTAGACAGAGGCATGGGTCACCAGTCCTTGTACATCATGTTGCCCATTTAAAAATAAACACCATTAACATCCTTTAAGTTCTTTATAGTTGGCATAGTGGCTTGCATCTATTCTCAATATTCAAGAGACTGAAACAGATGGTTGCTTTGAGTTTAAGCTCAGCATGGACTAGAGAGTTAGACTGTGTTTTAAGAAAGTCTCTTGCACATACCAAACTAGTTCAGACAAATGTTATCTGGAATTTGTATCAAAACAAATGAAAAGGTGTGGGTGGAAACAGACAACCAGGACTGCTATGATCAGCTAAGGGTAAACCAGGTGATGAATACAGCAGAACTGTTACTGTATCTACATTCACAGATACTAATCCTTATAACATCTTACTAATGTCTAGCAAAACAAGGCAGACAATGCCTGCACTAGAGACCTGAGCTATAAAGACATGACGGGAGAAAAGAGCAGAGTGCTGAACTCAGAACTGACTGACTCATGACCTGCATCTATGCTGTCAGCATGTCTTTCAAGGCTGTAAAGTGATATGTGGTTATTTTATTATCTACGTTAGAAGTCACAGATTCTGACAGCTAGATGGCTCCTTAGCTATCCTCTACTCCACTAACACCCTCACATGTAGACACTGAAATAGACTCGCTAGCCCCCTGTACCAACACATCCAAGGAGTCTGCTTCTATAACTCTGGGATACAGCCCAGGAACCCATGTCTATGCCTGCCTGTCAGGTGTTTATAAGGGCAGCAGTTCTCAGCTCTGGTCACTCACATGTACAGTAACAATGAGAAGCAGTGACAGCAGCCAGAGAGACATGCATGTTTAGAAACAAAATGACAAGAAACATTAAAATACTACTGATTATTCCTCTAAAGTCATTTCAGTCAGACACATCCTCAGTCTGTTTCTCCTACCCCCATGGATGCACACTGTGAGTAGTTAGCTGGTGTCTCACTGAGTAATATGGAGAGAAATCCTGGCTTCCCAGTGTGGAGCCACCCTAGGATGGGGAGAGCGCTGGCTGCCTAAGGACACCTTCCACCATTGGTTTCCCTGAGAAAGGTGGTCCATCTTTTGCCAAAGAAATAGTAAAAACTAACATCTGCTATAGGCTTTTCATAAGCTGCAGGATATATCAAAACTCCCAACCACCTACTATGCTCCCACAAAGGCTGTCAGAGACTACATAGATGAGTGAAAAACTCAGAAATACTATTAACTGCCACTGCACTAATGAACCAGCCACGCTTAAAAAGCATGCTCCTCAGGCTGGAGAAGTCAGAGGGACTCAAATACTACGGAATCTGTCTAGATGATGCAACTAACAAAAAGGAGGAATTTATGTTTACATCCAACTGCTGGAAACAACCATGTTGTAGAATATTAGTTTAAGATGTGTTGCCAGGCAGTGGTGGCACACACCTTTAATCCCAGCACTTGGCAGGCAGGCAGATTTTTTTTGAGTTCAAGGCCAGCCTAATCTACAAATCGAGTTCCAGGACAGCCAGCACTGCACGGAGAAACCCTGACTGGGGGGAAAAAAAAGGGGGGGGTAGCACTAGAGAGATGACTCAGAGGTTAAGAGCACTGGCTATTCTTCCAGAGGGCCTGAGTTCAATTCCCAGCACCCACATGGTGGCTCACAGCCATCCATAATGAGATCTGACACACTTCTGGCCTGCAGACAAAACACTGTATACATAATAAATAATCTTTTAAAAAAAAAAGGATGTTGAATATTTACTTAATGATGCAAAGAGGTGTTACATTCTTTTATGTAGCATTTGGCTTAACTCTGTAAAACTGTGTTACTTTTCCTGTCTAAAACACCCAATCAAGAGCTGAATGGCCAATAGCTGGGCAGGAGAGAGCGCTGGCAGGCAGAGAGAATAAAAAGAATGAGAAGAAACAAGAGCCAGGAGCAGGAAAGGGGGAAGGAAAGGAGGACACCAGGGGCCAGCCACCCAGCCAGCCATGGCATAAGAAGGAAAGAAAAACATAGAATAGAGAAAGATAAAAAGCACAGAGGCAAAATGTTGAAGAGAAACCAGATAATTTAAGTTAGAAAAGCTGGCTAGAAACAAGCCAAGCTAAGGCTGGGCATTCATAAGTAAGAATAAGTCTCCAAGTATTTATTTGGGAACTGGGTAGCAGGCCCACAAAGAGTAAAAACATAAATAAAAAAGTAAAAACAAACAAAACAACAACAAAAACACACAAAACCAACTACACAATCAATGTGCTATCTAGATTTTTCTACCCTTCTAGCCAAACAAAAGAAGAGACAGTCTGAGTAACTTCCAGAAATGCCAGCTAGTCTTCAGGCCCCCATGACATCCACAGTTCCTATTAGAAGGAATGAGAAAGAGTAGATTTAAAAAAAAAAATCACTTAACATAAAGACCATTGCTTCAAATAAATATATAAGGCTGTTGTTACTGTTTGATTTGGTTCTAATAGTTTTAGTGGTACTGAGAATTAAACCTTGTGCTTTATGTATGTTAGGGAATGGCTCAACCCTTATATACCATGGTGTGTTGAGGGGTGTGTGTGTGTGTGTGTGTGTGTGTGTGTGCGTGTGCGTGTGTGTGTGTGTGTGTGTGTGTGTGTGTGTGTGTGCACGGTATGCATGCATCTACCATGTGGGTTTAAGAGATTGAATTCAGGATATCAGCCTTGACAACAATGCCTTTACACACTGAAACATCTCACTAACCACAAGTTCTTGATTTTTAGGGAAATGATGCCGAAAAGCCACCTACCTCTTGGATGTGGTGGCAAGTCAAGATCATAAGTGGGTTATCCATTGGTGGTGTGTTTGGTGGGGATGTATTACAACAAGCTGGAAAATGCACCTGCCGGAGGCCACTGAAAGCAGATGACAGCTAGTATTCAACAGACCAACCTACTAAATGAATGATTCTCTGATGGGAAGTCCCACTTGGCAAAGACTGTGGAGTCACTGACAGTGAATGACTATTTGTCTCTGTAATTTTTCTCATGTGCCACTAAAAACAGCTATGGGTATTCTCCCCACGGCCTGTATATTTATCTGGTGAAAATATTCCATCTACTGAACATACATATAGCTGTGGATAGTCAGGAAGATGACTTCTGCTTAATCTGTATAATTCTGATGAACAGAAATAATAGTAGGACATTTTTCATTACTTAGACTGATAACAACAAAGTAATAGTATTCTCAGTTACAAAGACAGCTAACTTTACTTAAAACTAATTGCCCCTGGAGATGAATACATGAGGTCAATTTCCCAGGTGTTTATTGCTGATTCAAAGTCAGAACTTGAAGCAACTTTAGTAAACATAACTTTCTCAGCAAAGGACTTTATGCACGTACTCCCAACCTCCAGGTTCAGCCAACTAACTGTTTATTATTTAAGTCCTGAATTTCTTTTTTTTTTTTTGGTTTTTTCGTTTCTCTGTGGCTTTGGAAGCTGTCCTGGAACTTGCTTGGTAGTCCAGGCTGGTCTCGAATTCACAAAGAACCGCCTGCCTCTGCCTCCCAAGTGCTGGGATTAAAGGTGTGCGCCACCAACGCCCGGCAAGTCCTGAATTTCAATGTCACTTTCTGTCTGGGAACCCTGACCACTCAGAGCTACGTGCTTTCTTTACTCACTGCCTAGTCAGCTCAATCTCCCTAGCCTGAGAGAAACTGTGTAATCAGTATGGCTTTGTTTCTTATTGTTTATTCAAGAAAAGCTGCATGGCCCTGAAGATGGGATTCATATTTGTCAAGAGGTTTTGGCTATGAGATGTAGGAGTTAGGGGGAGAAATGTGAGAGATGTGTGTGTATGCTGAAAGGGAGATGTAGCTGAATGTGCAGAGAGAAGTAGGAGAGATGGAGAGAGAAGCGTTATGTAGCTATATATAAAGAGATTGTCAAGAAAGATTATTATAGAAGGAGCAAAAGAGAAGGTTACCATCAGGAAAGCACATGTTTCCTTATTTACCTCAGATAGAAAAGTCTAGCCCAAAGATAGAGAAGAAGTATTTTCCAAGTTTCTTGCTGATCTGAGAAGGCTTTCTTTCTTTTGATATCCTGGGTGCAGTCCTGGGAGCTGGACTCCTGGGCTGCAACATTTCTTACTTGAAGGCAACATGTATATAGAGTACTGGTGTGTAAGTACAATAAAGCCTTTGACTATAACAGCTTTGAACTGCATTTTACTGGATAAAGGGGTGTATAATGTCTTTTCTCCACGTTTTCTAACCAGTCTTAAACAGGGAAGTAGTAAAGTAAGAGCAGTTACATTTCATCTTGAAATCTGCAGGCAAATGGACAGAACCAGAAAAAAACAAACAAACAAACAAACAGAATCCTGAGTGAGGTAACCCAAACCCAGAAATACAAATAATATGTACTATCTCATAAGTGGATATTAGACATAAAACAAAGGATAACCAGAATACAGTCCACAATCCTAGAGAACCTAAGTAACAGAGAGGACCCTAAGAGAGACATACATTGATCCACCTTGGAATGGGGGAAAAAGGCAAGATCTCCTGCGTAAATTAGAAGTGTTAGGAGTATGGGGGAGGGTGGAAGAGGGGAGGAAAAAAGGAGAGTAGGGAAAAAATGTATATTTCAATAAAAACAAGGTTAAAAATTGTTTTAAAGCTGGAAAAGAGGAAAAAAGAGCAGTCACATTTAAGAAGCAACTTAAACTATTGAAGTACCAACAGGTATGCAGTAAACTGCTGTTGGCTTCTCTTGTTAAAAGGTTTTTATTGTTTCTCTTTTGTTTTTTTGTTTTGTTTGTTTTGTTTTTTTCAAGACAGGGTTTCCCTGTGTAGCTTTGGAGGCTGTCCTGGAACTAGCATATCCTGAATAATGGAGGTGTTCTTTATGTTGCTGAAAACTGATTTAGAATCATCGATTTAATACTTGTAGATGATAAAAATTAATAGCCATTGAGACTGGAAAGATGGCTCCAGAGTTAAGAGGACTGTGGGGTTCAATTAGCAGCACTCCAGTCAAACAGCACACAGCCTTCTGCTCCAGAGGATATGACACCTTTAGCTTTTGTCACAGTGACTTGCTTTTATGTACATGTACCCACACATACACACATAATTAGAAATAATAAAAAAAAAAAACACCGGTGGTGGTGGCACAGACCTTTAATCCCAGCACTTGAGAGGCAGAGGCAGAGGCAGGTAGATCTCTGTGAGTTTGAGGCTAGCCTGGTCTATCTACAGAACAAGTTCAGGGCAGGCTCCAAAGCTACAGACAAACCTGATCTCAAAAAAACAAAGGGAGGGAGGGAGGGAGGGAGGGAGGGAGGGAGGGAGGGAGGGAGGGAGGGAGGGAGGGAAAGAAATTGTAGAATGACTGATCTAGCCTGAGACCCATGCCACGAGAGGGAGCCCACCTCTAACACTGCCTAAAGTGCCAGGACCCAGAATTTGGACAGCCCAGAGACCTAGGATAGAATCAAACACAAGGGGGGGTGTGGATTTAGTCATGCCTAATGTTATTCTTCTATACTCATAGACTAGTGTCATCAGAGAGGCTTTCCATCAGCAACTGATAAAAACAGATACAAAGACCCACAGCCAAACATTAGGCAGAGCTCAGGGACTCCTGAGGAAAAGGAGGAGGAAAGATTGCAGGAGCCAGAAGGGTCAAGGACACAAGAAAACTCACAGAACCAACTAACCTGGGCCCATAGGGGCTCAACAATCAGGGAGCCTGTATGGGTCTGACCTAGATCCTCTGAGTGTTCGTTACAGTTGTACAGCTTGGCCTTCTCATGGGACACCTAACGGTGGGAGCAGGGGCTGTGCTGTCTCTTGACTGTTCAGCTAGCCTTTGGAAACCTGTTCTTCACAGTAGGTCGCTTTGCCTGGCCTTAATATGAGGGGAGGTTCTTAGTATTACTGCAACTTTGATGAACCATGTTTGGTTGACATCCATGGGAGGCCTGCCCTTTTCTGAATAGAAACCGAGGAAGAGTGGATGCTGGGGGGGCTAGAGTGGGGGGCGGGCGCCTCAAGGGCAGAGGGGAGCTCATGGGGAGGGACTGGGAGGAGGGGAGGGAGGGGAAACTCTGGTCAGGATGCTAATAATAATTTGAAAAATAAGACCTTTCTCATGTAAAGCTATACTACCTAGGAAGATTTTTTTTCCCTTAAAAAAAAAAAGAGTTGCTGGCTATCAGAAATTACTAAAGGGTGGCAGAAATGTCACATATAGAGTTAGCAGAGCTGATGTGTTCAGAAGAATTTTATCAGTTATGAGCTCACAGCCACAGCCAGCCACCATAAGCCCTAAAGAGGGAAAGCATTATTAGGAGAGTTGGAATATTGTACTATAGACAGTGCAACATGGGAGAGAGAAACGGTGCCTTCAACCAGGAGAACAAAGGCCACATTCCCAGGTTATCACAGGCGGAGGGAAGCAGGAGGTTCCATGTGACCTAGTCAACATGGCCCGGTCCTAGACAAGAGTAAACTTCAATTCAAGGTTCTGGGTCCAAGGAAGGCAGTACAAGCTAGAAGGTCTGTGTAATACCCGCACTACAAATCCTGAAACACTCATCTGTGAGTCTGGAGTGCAGAGCAGAAAAGAAAAGGGAGAAGGAGTCTTGGGTTCTATAACCACCTGGACAGAGAAACCCAGCCAGCACCACCAACCAGCACCAATACTTTGTCCCTAATCTTAGGGCAGCTACTCAGTAACCCTCTTTTTTTCTTTTTTCTTTTTTTTAACTTGTTTATTTTGAAAATCATTAAGTTGCCCATGTTAATCCTGAAAATACTCAGTAATCCAGATAAGTCTTAAGCTTAAGATCATCCTACCTTAGCCTCCCAAGAACCAAAGTAATAGCTACCAGGCTGACAGTGATACTGAAATTTTGTGTTTTTAGGGGAGGAAACAAAGTAATATTTTAGTTGTCCTATAAGTCTTGTTGGCAATTTGAAAAAGGGGAAAAGGACTGGAGAGATGGCTCAGTGGTTAAGAGCACTGACTGTTCTTCCAGAGGCCCTGAGTTCAATTCCCAGCACCCACATGGTGGCTCACAACCATCTATAATGAGACCTGGTGCCCTCTTCTGGTCTGCAGCCATACATGCAGGAAGAACACTGCATACATAATAAATACATATAATAAAAAAAAGAAAGAAAAGGGGGGCACTTAAGAACCAATATCACAAATGGAAGGTTCCTTTGACTCAAAGAAGAAGTATGAAATGCTAGAGAGGTGGTGCAGTGGTTAAGAGCACTTGCTGCTCTTGCAGAAGACCCAGGCTGAGCTTCCAGCACCTACACAGCAGCTCACAACTAGCTACAACTCCAAACTCCAGATCTAGAGAACTCATTTTCCTCTTTTGACACTGTACACACATGGCACACTGACATACACACTCAGGTAAAAACACTCACATAAAATAAATAAGGATGAAGGAATTTACTAGCAAAACCAGAGAGGGGACTGTTAGAAGGAAACCAAGAAAGTTCTGGCTGGCTTCCCAACCTCAGAGCCTCAAGGAACAGATACCGTGCACTGTGCTCCCGAACAATGGAGTAGGAAATAGGGAATATACCAGACAGGTTTTAAATTCAGGTTGTGCCAATATCCCAGACAAAAATCAGTATAAGTTTACTTTTCTGTTTCAGCCAAACAGATTTTTTTTCATTTTTTCTTTTTGGTTTTATGAGACAGGGTTTCTCTGTATTGTTTTGGAAGCAGTTGGACCAGCCCGGCCTCGAACTCACAGAGATCTGCCTGCCTCTGCCTCCCGAGTGCTGGGATTAAAGGCGTCAGCCACCAACGCCCGGCTGGAAAAAAATTCTTAAAGAAAAGACTAAGTCTTTGGGGCCTCAGGCAATAGATCAGCATTTATCCCTGGCATCCAGATGGACTTTGGAGCCCACTCCACTTGGAGGGATGCTGTCTCAGCCTGGACACATGGGGGAGGGCCTAGTCCCTGCCCCGGATAATAAGACAGACTTTGGAGATTCCCCCATGAAGGGCCTCACCCTCCTTGGAGAGTGGAGTGGGGAATTGGGTGGAGGACTGGGGGAGGGTTGAAGGGGGCAGGGGAGGAAGAGGGAGCTGGGACTGACATGTGAAGCAAGCTTGTTTCTAATTTAAATGAAAAAAATTTAAAAAGAGATAAAAAAGAATTAAAAAAGAAAAGAAAAGACTAAGAACCAGCAAGATGGCTCAGTAGGAGCAAGATGGCTCAGTGGATCCAGACACTGTCACCAAGTCTGACAAACCTGAATTCAATCCACAGGATCCATGTGATGGAAAAAGAGAATCAGTTCATGCAAGTTATTCCCAGACCACTGGGAATCATACTGTAGCAGGAACATGCAAACTGACACATATGAACATATACAAAATTAAGAAAATGTAATTTTTAAAATGTCTTTAAAAAAAAAAAGAGAAACGTATCAGAAATATCCCTTCTTCCTTTCCCCAAAATAAGGATGCAGAAAAAAAGCCTTTATGGGCAACATTAGGTCAGACTAGAAAGTGTGAGCAGAACAGTGATTTCATAAAATAAATCTCTGCACTTGAGAGAAAAATAATAGAGACCAAGTGACAAGCCACAGGCAGGAGAGCTACGTTTTCTAGGGTCACATACCACGGTCCTTTGCTTATTCGGCAAGAAAACTCGGATAGTGTTGCTTGTCTTAGAAGGATCTGTGAGTTTGCCATCATCTGAGGCCCGGCGCTGATAGCCAAACTGCTGAACAATTGTTGGGGAGATGCAGCTGGACCCATCAAACACCGCATCTTTGAGTCCAAAACCATTGCTGATCGACTTCCAAGCTCCCTGTATGTGCTCCATTGATGCAGTTTAAACAATACTTATAGCTGAAAGACAAATAATTACAATTGTAGAAGAAAAGTACTTAACCCAGGAACACAACATAAATAAAAGTTGTAAAAACAGTGAGTGGTATATGGATTTTCATAATCTGTGAGCAAGTCAATCCAGAAAGTGAAGGTTGTGCTACTTTACCTTCCTTAGCAGTAGCAATGCTTATGGCGTATACATAGGATAAAGACACAGACTGATAAAGGTAACCAATACTAACTAGTACGTGTTGGTATTCTTTCTTTCCTTCCACCTACCCACCCAGCTCCCTCTGGACCCAGGGCTCCCAGCACATTAGGAAAGCACTCTACCACCAGGCCCCATCCCAGTGCTTAACCTTCCTAAGGCTCCCGTTATCAGGTCTACTTTCTAGTATCAAATGAAATTGTGACTACTTCATGCTTGGACATGCCTTTTAAAACAGAACTAGAAATAGCTCAATGGAGAGTATTTGCTGCTCTTTGCAGAGGACCCAGATTCTGTTCCTAGACACCCATATGGGGACTCATAACCACATGCAACCCTAGTTCCAGGGGGTCGGTCCATTCCCTCTTCTGGCCTCAGAGGTATCAAGCACACATGTGGTATAGATGTATATGTGCAGACAAAAAAAAAGTGTGCATTAAAAAAAAATCAAAGAAAGAGCAAACTCACTCAAAAACCTAAATCCCCAAAGAATCTTTGAAACCCAGCTAATAAGATACCTTGTTCAGCCTGGCGTTGGTGGCGCACGCCTTTAATCCCAGCACTCGGGAGGCAGAGGCAGGCGGATCCCTGTGAGTTCGAGACCAGCCTGGACTACCAAGTGAGTTCCAGGACAGCCTCCAAAGCCACAGAGAAACCCTGTCTCGAAAAACCAAAAAAAAAAAGAAAAAAAGAAAAAAAAGAAAAGAAAAAGAAAAAGATACCTTGTTCAGAGCAGAGCATGGTAACACAAGCCTGTAATTCAATCCTTGGAAGGTAGAGGCAGAAAGATCAAAGCATCCTCAGCTACATAGGGAATTCAAGGATGCCTGTGCTACATGAGATCTGCTAGAATGAATGAATGCCAGAAAAAGAAAAAGAGAAAAAAGGCCACATTAGGTCAGGTGGTATATGCCCAGTTCTCCAGAGACAAAGCAGGAAGATGGAGGGTTCAAGGCCAGCCTGAGCTAAGAGCAAGAGACCCTGTCTCAAAACAAAAAAGTCCTGCAATAAGAAGAGGCACGTAGAGCCCTGATTCTAGACCAACATGGATTACAAGGACAGATCAGGTCCTAATTCAGCAGGCCCAAGACTCGGGCCTAGACTCTTGGGGATGGTACACTAACAGGTCTCTAGACTGTACAAATACAGACAGTGGGCCATTAAGGTCACTCTGAAAGGGACATTAACCCAATGCCTGACTGTAAAACCAGCAGCCTCCTCCTCAGCTCAGCAACCAGATTCAAAGATCATGCTGAGGTTCCCCATCTATCACAAAGTTCAGTAAAGCTCAAACTCAGAGATCTACCAGCCTCTGTCTCCCGAATGCTGAGATTAAAGGTTGCCACCAGCAGCAGCTAAGAGAGCTTTTTCTAGCATTCATGTTTAACTTTTCCTTTCTGAAGGGCCTCATTATTCATATTCACATTAAGTCAAATCACTTGAAGCACAGGAAACAACAGAATATCAAATACAGGAAAGAAACAAAGGAAATCCCCAGTAGGCCAGGGGAGGGGAATTCCTGGGTGACACATGCATGCCAGTCATAGGAACCCCTAACAACCTGAGTCTATACACATCCAACTACCACTAGCAACGCTTACCTACACAAGAGTTTGGGTTTTTTGTTTTTTTGTTTTTCATGTCTTCTAGGGAAAAAGAAAAGGAGCAAATAACCCATATTTTAAGTTTCCGTGCACCTATGGTCAGTCCTGCTGACGCAAATACAGATCTCCTCAAAATGAATGAAAGGGAATTTATTCTGAGCCAAGAATGAATATGGCATCAGTCCAAACTGACTCGCCTCACCATGGAAGTGGCTTCAGGAGAAAGAAGTCATGTGTCAAAGCACTCACCGAGTACACTGACGGGGGCATGGCACAGGGATACAAGGAGAGGGGGAGCTCTGCTACAGGCTCCAGATGTCACCCAAGCTACACTTAGTGGTCTGTTCAGAGGACAGTTCAGAGGTTTTGTCTGATACCAAAACTGGCCAAATACACTGTGTGGGCAATGCATGGCTATTAAGGGGACTGAAGATAGCTCAAGATAACCTGCTAGGATCTGCCACATTCTAACTCTCCACATTAAACAAGTTCTAATTCAGCCTTCTAGAATCTTCCACACAGGTATGCTTTTTGTTTTGCTTTTGTTTTCTAGGCACTTCAGGTTACAGCCCCTTAACCTTACTGTTTTCTTTATGGAAGAAGCAGTAAAGCCTGTGCTGGATTCTGAGATCTTCCTGGTGGCTGAACATAAGCTATATAATCCAACAGGGCAGAACTTCACAAAACACAGGACACACATCACTTCTGGTTTACAAAGCAGACACCAAGGGTCATTTCAAGAGTTACATAGCCACCCCCCTACCCCGCCTTTTTTCAGACAGGACACTTCACTGTATAGCCTCAAATTGAAGCTTTCTGGCCTCCACTTCCCACCTGAGTGATCACAGCCTACACTCCTCTCCAGAAAAAGTCACGATCATTTATCAGCAATTTCCCTCACCCTCTAGCCCCAACACTGACAAAACAGAGCAAGGCTCCAAGCTGGAACTTGATCTGAAATTGAGACATTGGGTATTAGGTTCATAAAACTGGAAACAGGGCTGGAGAGATGGCTCAGAGATTAAGAGCACTGGCTGCTCTTCCAGAGGTCCTGAGTTCAATTCCCAGCACCCACATGATGGCTCACAACCATCTGTAATGAGATCTGGTGCCCTCTTCTGACCTGCAGGAATACATGCAGGCAGAACACTGTGTTACATAATAAATAAATAAATCTTAAAAAAAAAACTGTAAACAGACAAACTCATGAGCATGCTGTGCCATGCATATCAAAAGCAACATACAGGTCTTATGTTAAAGAGGTCATACTTTTCACACTCAACTAATCCCTATTACATTCATTTATTAACGGTTTCAATTGCTGTGATAAAACATCATGACCAAAAACAAACTGGGGAGGAAAAGAGTTTATTTCATTTTACAGCTTGTATTCCATTATCCAGAAAGTCAGGACAGAACAAAAGCAAGTGTACAGGCCAGTCTTATGGAAACATTTTATCTATTGTGGCCTCCTCTTCAGAGATTACTCTGGCTTTTGTCAAGATGACAAAAAAACAACAACAACAAGCCCCCCCATCCCCAAATCAAAGGACCAGAACACACTCTCAGGTCAATTCTTTGTAGAAAAGGACAAGTTGATTCTAAAATTCACATGGAAACACAAATGACCCAAAGAAATCAAATCAAAATAATTTCTTTTTTTTTTTTTTTTTTTTGAGACAGGGTTTCTCTGTGACTTTGGAGGCTGTCCTGTACCTACCTGTTGTAGTCCAGGCTGGTCTCGAACTCACAGAGATCCGCCTGTCTCTGCCTCCTGAGTGCTGGGATTAAAGGTGTGTACCACCAATGCCCCGTTAGTTTGTTGTTTTTTGACTCAGGCCTAGACTAGCCTGGAACTTTCAGTGTAACACAGATGACCTTGAACCACCTATAACTCCAATTCTAGGGGGACCCAAAGTTCTCTTCTGGCCTGAAAGCACTTGTATTCATGTGGTACACAGACATAAACATGCATACTTATAAAATAATAAATACTTAAAAGTGATTAACTTTGTATTTTATCTCTATATTTATCTTTAATTTTCTTATTTATGTGTATGCCTACAACATGTGCATGCCTGGTGCCTGTGGAGGGCACAAGAGGGATCCCCTCGAACTACAGTTATAGGCAGTTTTAAGTCACCCAGTATGAGTTCTGGGAACCAAGTCCAGGTCCTCTAGAAAAGGACCCTGTGTTCTTAACTGCTGATCCATCTCTACAGTCCTTTTTTTTTTTTTTAAAGACAAGGTTGCCAAGGAGTGATGGCGCACACCTTTAATCCCAGCACTCGGGAGGCAGATGGGTCTCTGTGAGTTCAAGGCCAGCCTAGTCTACAAAGTAAGTTCCAGGACTGCTAGAGATGTTACATAGAGAAATTGTGTCTGGAAAGAGAGAGAAAGAGAGAAAGGGGAGGAGAAAGGGAGGGAGGGAGGGAGGGAGGGAGGGAGGGAGGGAGGGAGGGAGGGAGGGAGGGAGGGAGGGAGAGAAAAGAGGAGGAGAGAGAAAGAGAAAGGGGGAGGAGAAAGGGAGGGAAAGAGGTAGGGAGGGAGTGAAGAGAAAAGAGGGAGAGAGATCACTATGTAATCCTAGCTGATCTGGAAGTTGCAAAGTAGGAAACTATACTGGCTGCCTGCCTCTGACTCCCAAGTGTTGGGATTAAAGGTATGCACCACCACACCCAGCAAACTTTATCCTACATATACTTTGCCACAATTTTTTAAAATTACAGTTAACTGAACCTATTATGTCATTTTAAAAAGGCATGCTGATCATTACAATTGGAACATTAGTAAAGTTACTGGTACTTAAGTCTGAAGTTCCTGGGAGACCTATCCATCTCCTGTACCTCCATGGCTTCACTGTGACAGTAAAGATGGGCAGCACTGTATCAAGTCCTACTACTAGAATGGAGTCTCAAGGAATCTGGAAGTTTCTATTTAAAAAATAAACAAATCAATATACAACATAAAAACCTACTAAGATTATTCTTTTACCTCCCAAAAGTCTGTTCAGAGCAATTTTTTAATCAACTAAAATTATGGGACTTCCAAGTGATTTTTAAATTTTTTTTATTATTTTTATTTTGTGTATGGAGGGCAAGGTATATGTATCTGAGCACAGGTGTCTGTGGAGGCCAGAAGCATTAGATCCCCTGGAGATGGCAACCATTGTGGGTGCTAGGAACTGAACTCAGTCAGGTCCTCTGCAAGAACAAGTGCTGAAACTAGCCCATGTGGTTTTAATAACCTTAGAACATTAGAATGTTCATTGCAGCATTATTCCTAAAAACAACCAAAAGGGGAAATAGCCCAAATGTCCATTAAATAACAAATAGAGAAGAGACTGGTTGAACTTGTTTATAAAATGTAATGAAGAGTTGGAGAGTAGAATCCAAATATACACACATATGATACCATCAAAAATAAAATAAATAGCTGGGTGGTGGTGGTGAATGCCTTTACTCCAGCACTTGACTTGGGAGACAGAACCAGGTGGTCTGTTTGAGTTTGAAGTCAGTCTGGTCTACAAAGCAAGTTCAAGGACATCCAGAACTGTTATACAAGAGAAACCTTGTCTCAAAAAAACAAAACAAAAATACAAAAGATTAAATAAAAAGTATTTTTTAAAAAGAAACAAAAATTTAAAAACAATTAAATGCTAGACAAGGGCCTCTTCTCTTGCGGGTGCATAGTCCAAGACCCCCAGTGGATGACAGAACCCATGTCTAGTATTAATGAGCTCTGGTCAACTACCCCACAGGCAGCTTGTCAAGCAGGATGGCCACATCTGTGAGGCACAAGGATACACTAGCATGGATCTCTTACTCCTTCACAGTTCAAATAGCATTCTCCTTCAACTTGCACACTCCTTTTCCTTTTCTTTGGTCTCTTATAGCTTCTCATCAGCATATCCTCTTGAAAATGGGACATTCTTAACTAAAATAAGGTCAATGTGAGTGCCAGCCTGTAATAGCATACAGGGGGTCTGACAATAAGACAGCTACCTGACTGATGGGTAGCATATGGAGCTCAGGTATGCCAGACAAGGAGATGATTCATGTCTCAGCCAGGACAGGAAATGATGGTTTGAGGTTTCACCATGTTACTCCAAATGGCATACAATTTAAAACTCAAGAATTGTTAACTTCTGACTACCCAGCTAATATTTTAAGACCACACCTAACAAAGGTAACTGACACTGGGAGAAGCAAAACCGAGGACAAGAGTGTCAGTCATTTTCTGTTCTTACAACAGAGCATCTGAGAAGTAATTTGTAAAGAAGTTTATTTTGGCTCATGGTTTGGAGGCTAGAAAGTCCAAAAGTGTCTGCTCAGAACCTATGCTTCAGTTCATAGCCAAATACACAAAGCACAGAGGGAGGGAGGGAGGGAGGGAGGGAGGGAGGGAGGGAGGGAGGGAGGGAGGGAGGGAGGGAATAGAAACTACCAAAAGTAAAAGGCAGATTAGTGATTGCCTAATGTTATTTTTACTTTTGGAGTGATAAAAACATTTACAATTCACTGAAGGGAGAACTGGAACAATGGCTAAGGAGTTAGATCCCGTTTCTTCCAAAGGAACCAAGTTCAATTCCAGCCTTTGTCAGACAGCTCACAACTGTCTGTAACTCAGTTCCAGGACAACTGAACGAACACACACACACACACACACACACACACACACACACACACACACACACACACACGAGAGAGAGAGAGAGAGAGAGAGAGAGAGAGAGAGAGAGAGAGAGAGAGAGAGAGAGAGAGAGAGAGAGAGAGAGGGAGGGAGGGAGGGAGAGAGGGAGGAAGAGAGGGAGGGGGAATGGAGGGGGAGGGAGGGAGGGGGAGAGAGAGGGAGGGGGAGAGAGAGGGAGGGGGAGGGAGGGGGAGAGAGAGAGAGAGAGAGAGAACAAACCTAAGAAAAGAATAGAAAAAAAAGTGGACAGACTGAGTTTATTTTCTTTATAAGAGTAATTAACACAGACAGACATGGTGGTACATACCTTTAATCCCAGCACTTGTGAGGCAGAAGCAGGCAGATCTCTGTGAGTTCAAGCACCCTAATTTACAGAGGGAACTGCAAGACAGTCAGGGCCTAGAGAGCCTATCTCCCAAAAAAAAAAAAAAAAAAAAAAAAAAACCACAGAGCAGTCATCTTCTGGCTCAGTTAAACCAGCCCCTTTGACTGGCTGCTGTGTTTGTCTTTTATCTGGCCCATTAAGGATGGCAGTAGATTAAGTAGCATCTGGCATGAGTTGTTCAGTATTCTGTGGTCTGGTAAAAGAAGCTAATCCAAAATAATGAAAGTCTGTGAATTTTATTAATTTATTAATTGAAAGGCTGGGAGATACATCAATTGATAAAGCACCTGTCACTCAAATATGAGGACGTTGGTCTGGATTTTTGACATCACGCAAAAAAGCTGGGTGTGGCAACTTCTTTGCAATCCCAACACTGGGGAGATGGCCAACAGGCAGATCCCTGAAGCTCCCTGGCAGATCTCTGGCCAGCCAGCACAGTCAAATCAATGAGGTCTAAGCTCAGCAAAAGACTTGGTCTCAAAAAATAAGGTGAGCATAACATCTGACATCACTCTTGAGTGGCAAGACCATACACATTCCACACAAACACGCAAAAATAACACCCAACTGAAGCCATAGGAGATGAACAAGACCTAGAGGAGAGCCAGAGCGAAGGGGTGAGTGGTTTTTTCAAGCCAGGAAGCAGCAGCATTGGGACTTTTCCACGGTAGCTTGTGACTCACCTCATGTTTTTATTATTTATATTTTGTTCTCTCATTTTTTAAATAATTTATTTTCATTTCACGTGCATTCATGTTTTCATGTTTTGCCTGCATGTATGTCTGTGAAAGTGTAGGATCCCCTGGAACTGGAGTTACAGACAGTTGTAGGCTGCCATGTGGGTGCTGGGAATTGAACTTGGGTCCTCTGGAAGAGTAGCCAGTGCTCTCAACTGCTAAGTCATGCCTCCAGCCCCTTGTTCTTTAGTTTTATAATAATAAAATAAACATAAAAGAAATCAGTAACTTCTGATGCCCAACATTTGGCATTGCTAACCACGCAAAAGCGCAGTCTAAGCGCGTGTAGCTGTTGTGCAGCTCTGCAATCTGGTGGAAGATAAACTCCCTCCAGCCCCTTTGGCCTGCTTTCCTGCATTCTTGGGTTTCCCAAACCCCTCTCCAGGCTGCCAATCCAGGCAGCTCAGCACGCCTTGAGCACCGCTCATTTCGAGACAGGTTTGGGACTTGGAACTTTGCAGCTGCTATTACCAAGTCATTGGCAGCAAGCAGAAATGTCAAGGCTCAAGGCGCTTGTAACAAAGCACACTTCTTGGGCAGGCTGCTGCTTAGTCAAATCTCCAACTCCGGGCACCAGCTGGAGTGCAGTCAGTTCTTATACAGTTCTGCTTCAGTGCAGCTTCCCTGCACCTGGACTTCCTACTGCTACCTTGGTGTCACACGTCGTACACCTGCTGGTCAGACATAGTCATTACATCAGACTACCTTCCCACAGCCCAGTCCTCCAAGCATCGGCTCCCCCACTAGTCAAACATCATCACTACATCTACACAACTCAATCCTCTGAAGATTGGACCTGGTATGACACTTGGGAACTATTAAATGGCCAACTAGGCTATTAAAAAAAAAAAAAAGAATTAGGCCGGGCGTTGGTGGCGCACGCCTTTAATCCCAGCACTCGGGAGGCAGAGGCAGGCAGATCTCTGTGAGTTCGAGGCCAACCTGGTCTACAGAGCAAGTTCTAGGGCAGCCAGGTGTTAAACAGAGAAACCCTGTCTTGAAAACCAAAAAGTAAGTAAGTGAGTGAGTGAGTGAACGAACAAATAAATAGGTGAATAAATAATTTTTTTGAGGAAGAATGGAGGATACAATCCTAAAACCTTCCCCCATGTTAAAAATTGGAAATATCAGCCGGGCGTTGGTGGCGCACACCTTTAATCCCAGCACTTGGGAGGCAGAGGCAGGCGGATCTCTGTGAGTTTGAGGCCAACCTGGTCTACAGAGCGAGTTCCAGGACAGCCTCCAAAGCCACAGAGAAACCCTGTCTCGAAAAAAAAAAAAACAAAACAAAACAAAAAAAAAATTGGAAATATCACAATGCAGGGAATTAGGACCCTGTTTACTGCTACTAAGGACAAGTGGCAAATAGAAAAACTAAATGAAGAGATAAACAACTTAAATGGGATAAATACAATGTCAGTTACTATCAATCTGGTAATTCATATTTGATCCTTACAAATGGTTGGATAACTGTGACAAATATGAAATTTACAGATAAGATACAAGCCTTAGAAAAGGCTACTACTGATAATAAGCAAACCTTAGAAAAACTTACTATTTAAAAAATACAAGCCTTACAAAGAATTCCTAAGGAGACTAATACAATTTTGATTAATAAAAGCTTTAGAAATATTTCCTGACAAAGCAAAAAGTGACTAATATGCAAGACTTACAATTCAAAAGATATAAGCCTTAGAAAAGGTTGCTACTGATAATATGCAAGCCCTACAAAATTATTGAAGAAAATGCCATTTTGACTGATAAATTACAAGCCTTAGAAAAATCTATTATAACAGATAAAAATATTCAGAAACAGAAGAATTTGGAGAGCCATCTTCACCACTACATTATGAAATTAGAGAAGAGAAGCCCAACCTTAATTTCCCCAGTTGCAATTCAAGAACAACCACTAGATGATAGGTATCCCTAGAGACATTCAGAAGCTAACTGAGATCCAATAGAAATGTTAGGTTTAAAGAGATTTTTTTTAAGATTTATTTATTACATAGACAGTATTCTGACTACATGCCAGAAGAGGGCACCAGATTGAATTGTAGATGGTTGTGAGCCACCATGTGGTTGCTGGGAATTGAACTCAGGACCCCTGGAAAAGCAGTCAATGCTCTTAACCTCTGAGCCATCTCTCCAACCCGGTTTGAAGAGATTTAAGGAAGCAATAGTTTCATATGGTATGTATTCACCTTTTATAAAGGAGATGTTAAATTCATAGGCCACTTGGAATAGAATAATTCCACAAGACTGGAAAGGTTTTGTTACAGCAGTACTGGAATCTGGGCCTCAGTTACAGTGGACCACCTGGTAGAGACATGACACCAGGGCCATCGAACAGCAAGACAGACTTAGAGGCTGTGACTTCCCAAGACTGAATGTTTCTTTACTATACTTTTACAAGAACAGGATAGGGAAAGATTTGCCTTCACAGTACCTACTTATAATTCACAGCCCGTTAAAAGGTATCAGTGGAAAATTCTCCCACAAGGGATGTTAAATGCCCTCACCCTGTGACAATATTTTATATAACAACTATTGGAAATAATTCATAAGCAGTTTCCTCAATTAGAATTTATCATTAGATGGACAACATCTTACTAGCTGATTCAAACGTAAATACCTTAGAAAAAAATGTTTAAGGAAGTAAATAAAACGTTGCCTTATTAGAGATTACAAATTACTCCTGGAAAAAAAAATACAAAGAAGAGATTCTATTAATTACCTAGAGTATAAAATAGTTTTACAAAAAAAATTCCACTATGAAAAGTATAAATCAAGAGAGATCAATTACAGATTCTTAGTGACTTTCAACAATTACTGGGAAATATTACCTGGATATGGTTCACAATTGGATTAACAACTCAAGGACTAAGTAATTTATTTCAAACCTTACAAGGGGACAAGGACTTAAATATTTCAAGAAAATTAACAGCTGAGGCTAAAAGAGAATTGGCTCTGGTAGAGAAAAAAATTACACAATGCACATGTGATCATTTGGATCCATAGTTTGATATCCTAGTTATTCTACCTCCTACCCATTCTCAGAGAAGATAATATTCTGAAATATATATTTTTGCCATACAAACACAGCAAAAAAATTAAAGACCTATGTAGAAACAGTTTCTGAATGAACTCTAAAAAGAAAACTGAGACTTCTTCAAATAGCAGAAATGGACCCAAGAGAAATTGTAGTACCTTTTACTAATACTGAAAATTTCCTCCTTATGAGCAGAAAATGAACACTGGCAAAGAGCTTACAATAATTTTTTGTGAAAGATTAAGAACAACTATCCCAGCTGGGCGGTGGTTGCGCACGTCTTTAATCCCAGCACTCAGGAGTCAGAGGCAGGCGGATCTCTGTGAGTTACAGACCAGCCTGGTCTACAAGATCTAGTTTCAGGACAGCCTCCAAAGCCACTGAGAAACTGTGTCTCAAAAAAACAAAGGAAAAAAACAAAACAAAACAAAAAGAATATCTCAAAAGCAAAAGACATTAATTTATAAAAAGAACCAAGTAGGTCCTTCCTCACAATATATGGGGAACACCAGTATCTTGGAGCCCCTACTTTCTTTTTTTTTTTTTTTTTTTTTTTTTGGTTTTTTGGTTTTTCGAGACAGGGTTTCTCTGTGGCTTTGGAGGCTGTCCTGGAACTCACTTGGTAGTCCAGGCTGGTCTCAAACTCACAGAGATCCGCCTGCCTCGGCCTCCCTAGTGCTGGGATTAAAGGCGTGTGCCACCAACGCCCAGCAGGAGCCCCTACTTTCTATAATGATGCAAATAAATCAGAAAAGGCAGGTTATAAGTCAGGAAATTTAAGTAAAGTGGCTCAAAGCCCTTATGATTTTGTTCAAAAGTCTGCATTATATGCTATTCTCATGGTATTATTAAATTTTTCAGAACCTATTAACATAGTTACTGGCTCTTAATATGCAGAAAGAGTTGTTTTAATATTGAAACCACTGAATTCATTCCTGATGATTCAGAATTAACTTTGTTATTTATACAATTACAGAAAACAATCAAGAATAGAAATCAAACCATATATAAAACACATATCAGATCCCATACAAGTCTACCAGGCCCTCTAGTCCAAGGTAATGATGAAATCAATCAGCTATTAGTCGGAAATGTGCTGGAAGCCTCAGATTTTCATAAGAAACACCATGTTAACAGCAAAGGTTTGAAATTTCTATAACTTGACAACAAGCCAAAGAAACTTGTTCTTTGTATAACCAAACTTTACTACCTGAGCTGGGTGTTGGTGGCACACACCTTTAATCCCAGCACTAGGGAGGCAGAGGCAGGTGGATCTCTGTGAGTTCCAGGCCAGCCTGGTCTACAGAGCGAGTTCCAGGACTGCCTCCAAAACAATACAGAGAAACCCTGTCTCGAGAGGAAAAAAAAGAAAAAAACAAAAAACAAAAAACTCTACTACCTGCAGGGATTAATCCAAAGGGTACTCAAAAACTAAAATAAAATTTGGCAAATGGATGTGCTTCACTTTACTGAGTTTGGGGAATTAAAATACGTATACTATGCCATAGATAATTTTCAGAATTTCAATGGGCAACTGCTTTGAGTTCTAAAGAGGCTGATTCTGTATTTATACATCTATTAGAATTATGGTCATCATGGAAATAGCTGTCCAAATTAAGACTGACAATGCTCCAGCATATATCTCTAGTAAAATAAAACTGTCTTTTGCATATACAACATAAAACATATTACAGGTATATCACACAATTCTACAGGACAAGCAGTTATAAAAAGATCTAATCATATTTCAAAAGAAATGCTTAATAAATAGAAAAAGATTGTGCAATCTTTATTTTTTAATGTGCATATTTTTAAATGCTAATGAAAAGGCAATAACAGCTTCAGAGAGACATTGGATATTAGAAAAAACAAACAAACAAACAAAAAAAACCCACCAAACTAAATCAGCCAGTATACTTTAAAGATGTGTTGACCTCAGAATGGAAATCAGGGTATGTGTTACATTGGGGAAGAATTATTGCTTTTGTTCCACAGGAGAAGAAAAGCTACAGATACCATCAAAATTCAAACAGAAGAGACCTCTCGATTAGGAGGCAACAGTTCATCAACCAATGTAATGATTCAACCTGACAAAAGGAAAAACTCACCAAATTAGGACTGGGTTTTGAATTTGTCTTTCCAGGAAAAAAAAAAATCCAACGGAGGAACCTAAAGACTGTTGAACAAATGAAGCATAAAATAAAATTTAAAAAAAAAAGAGGGGCAGGATAAAATTACCAAGAAAATGAATTAATCTGGCCTAATGGTATAGAGAATATTTCCTACAGGGTAAAATTTCATAACCTTTCAAAATGTCTGTATTTGCTGGTCTCTACAGACATGTTAAACAAGTAGTCTTTATGTAGACCCACTCAATTAAAAACTAAGGCTAGCTTTGAAGTTGAAGTATGGTTTTCTCCTCTAAACCCAAACATGTCTGCTAAAAAAAAAATTCAAGCCAGGAGGTGGTGGTATATGCCTTTAATCCCAGCACTCAGGAGGCAGAGGCAGGTGAATCTCTGTGAGTTCAAGGCCAGCCTGGTCTACAGAGTTCCAAGGCAGCCTCCAAAACAATACAGAGAAACCCTGTCTCGAAAAACAAACAAACAAACAAACAAAAAAAAAAAGAAATTAAGACTGGATCTCACAGATCTATTTAATAGATCATGGTCCTTTAAACCTCCCTAAGATTTACAGCATATGACATTTAATATGTTTAAGTTCTCTACAGGGAACAATAAACATTCCTAACAGTGATCTCTGAAGGTCTCCAAAAAGATGATGGGGCCCCACAACAATGATTCTACCTATATTGCGATAATGTCACTAAGCCAATAAACACCACCCAAAGATTTGCTCTGGACTGACTACAAACTGCTCAGGAAATTCCAAGGTAGCTACTTGAAATGGTCCTCCCTTATGCACTACTCCAGCCAGGACTTCACAGATAAGCTCTACACTTTCCCATTACTTAGAGACTGACAACAAATGATACAGCTAACTTTCCCAGAATTGAACCATTGCTTAGGTTTTTTTCAGGGTCTCCTAGAGGTGCCACCGCCCACCCAGACAACAGGAAATAATTTTAAAAACACCCACATTCCCAAAAGGTGGGGTGGGTGGTTTTTGGTCTTTTACTTTGTTAGGATATTTGTAATTGTGTGGAGGGGTTGATGACAAGTTATTATTGGGTATGGTCAAAAAGGGGGGGATAGGTAGAATAAAAAGGTAATTATTGAATCTACTTTCAAACTAAAAAAGCAACTACTAGTCTTAAATAATTTACATTGGTATGAATTTTTATATATTGATATAAATTTAACACTGTATATTGTTTCTACTTCTGTTTAAGATATTTTTGTAGGGGCTGAAGAGATGGCTCAGCAGTTAAGAGCACTAGCTGCTCTTAGAGGTCCTGAGTTCAATTCCCAGCAACCACATGGTGGCTCACAATCACACATAATGAAATCTGGTGCCCTCTTCTGACCTGCAGGCATACATATAGGCAGAAAAAAATACAAAAAACAAAACCACGGTATACATAATAAATAAGTCTTTTTTAAAAAGAGTTTTGTATATTGCTATAAATTTGAGGTTATTGTCTTTATACTGTACATCTGTTTCTATTTTTGCTTAAGGTATTAGCAATACAGCTGGCACCTATACAGCTTGTTTAATTATGCAATGTTAAGTTTTAGTCCTTAAAAGCTATTTAGGATAATAAAGAAATACAGGCTAAAAGCTACCCATAACTATCAAACTTATAGTCATGTAAGTTAGGTCTTCAAGGTATACAGAGATATATTTCAGATAGTTAGGGAATCTTCAAACACTTGAAAGACCTACAGAATATGGCATTTAAAATGTTTTAAACAACTTTTCTCAACATGAACTTTGTCTGCTTCTTGGGGCACTGATCTACTTCTTTTTGTTGTTGTTGCTTTTGTTTTTTGTTTTGTTTTGTTTTTCCAGACAGGGTTTCGCTGTGGTTTTGGAGGCTGTCCTGGAACTAGCTCTGTAGACCAGGCTGGGCCGGATCTACTTCTGAAGAAGATGATGGGCATCAAAGAAACTCCACATGGAATTTGCTTTCTTTGTGGCAAAGCTAGCCATTTGAGGTCTAGCCATTTGAGGCAAAACCACCTTTGCCTCACCTGCTGACAGTAAACTGTCCAAACTGGACAAGGAGGATACTAAGAAAAGACTGCAGAGATTTGCCAAGTTACGATAGGACAGTCCTTCAAATTTTCCTGCTTCTGAAAAAAGTTTCTCAGATATTCTAGGCCTGTAGGCCAAAGATGAATGCCCCAATGTTGCAGAGGAACCTTGGGTGGCTGTCCAGGCAACCAGCTGTTTCTTTCATTTCACACATCTTTTTTTGGGGGGCCGGGGGTTGTTTGCTTGAACTCCCTGCTTACTCAGGAAACATTTACTTCTCAGATCTTTTATGGGGTTGAAGACCAGACAGTTACAGTTCTCCCGAATCTTGGCAAAAGGCACATTAGGTACAAAACTTTGGACTCTTCAGGAGAGGACAGCTAATGGAGTAATCTCTATAAATGTGCCAATTACTTATAGAGTGGACATTGAGAAAGTATTTTTTACTTGATAAATTTTTTTTGTTCTTGTTGCATGTAATTTCATTTCAGTTAACATTATTACCTTTCCTTTCTCTTGGACAATACTTAAGAATAATTTTTATTGTATATAGTTTTATTATGTTAAAGTTAGAACCTTTCCTTCTTAATTAGACAAAAATAGGCAAATGTTACAGGAATTCTGTCACTAGTCCATTAACCAATTGCAAGGAGCGTTTTGGTTCAAGAGGCAGGGTTTTCATTGGGGATGGATGTGACGGAGATGAGAGGCAGAACAGAAGGAGTGTGCAATCTTTTGAGTCAGGAAGCGGAAGCAGCAGAGCAGCAGAACTTTTCCACAACAGCTCGCAACCCACCTCACAGTTTTTATTTTATATTCTGTTCTTTGGTTTTATAATAAATAAACATAAAAGAAACCAGTAATAGGGCTGGAGAGATGGCTCAGTGGTTAAGAGCACTGACTGTTCTTCCAGAGGTCCTGAGTTCAATTCCCGGCAACCACATGGTGGCTCACAACCACCTTGAATGAGATCTGGTGCCCTCCGCTGGCATGCAGGCAGAAGACTGTATACACAATAAATAAATAAAATATTTTTAAAAAAAGAAACCAGTAATAATCCCCAGCACTGCCCACCATCAAAAAAAGAAATTTTATTTGTTAAAAATAAGTTGCCAACAAGAAATCTCAAAATCAAGCATCAGATATCTTCACCCACTGTCACACCAAACCAATAGTTTTCTATCTATACACATGCCCAAGCTGTCCTCAATATAATTTTAAATCACAGTACCCAGATAAGGAAATATGTTCTAAATATCTGTGGAGATAAAAACTGCAGATATGGGGAAAAATAATTTGACCTCAAGGACATATAATATGTGATAGATATGTCCCCAAACATAGGTGTGTGTGTGTGTGTAGAGAGAGAGAGAGAGAGAGAGAGAGAGAGAGAGAGAGAGAGAGAGAGAGAGAGAGAGAGAGAGAGAGAGAGAGAGAGACAGTCAGTCAGTCAGTCAGTCAGTCAGTCAGTCATGGCTTTAACCCCAGTACTCGGGAGGCAGAGGCAGACAGATCTCTGTAAGTCTGAGGTCAGCCTGGTCTACAAAGCAAGTTCCAGGAGAGCCAGGGCTACACAAGGAAACCCTGTCTTGAAAAAAACAAAAAAGAAAATAAACCAGGCTGGGCACTCAGGATGTAGAAGCAGGTGGTCTCTTTGAGCCCAAGGCTGTCTTGGTCCACACATTAAGTGCTAGGCCTGGGCTATAAGTAGAAAAATGATAGATAAATAAATAAATAAACCTCTAGAGGCTAGAGAGACGGCTTAGGGTTTAAGAGCATTGCTGCTATTCCAGAGGACCTTGGTTCAAGTCCCAGCACCCACATGGCAGCTCACAGCTGTCTTTAACTCCAGTTCTAGGTGCTCTGACACCCTCTTCTGGCCTGAGTATCAGGTACACTCACACATAAAACAAAATAAATAAATATTTTTAAAAAAGGATACTGTGGGGAATAAATTCTCCTACTCCACCCCCAAATTAAACTGGCAACAGTAGGAGGCCGAAGCAGGGGAATCTTGAATTTAAGGCCTATCTATGTTACATGGTCAGACCTCCTCTCAAAAAAAGGACCTAATTAGGGCTGGAGAAATGGCTCTGGCTGAGAGTACACACTGCTTCTCTGAAGGCTGAGTTCAGTTCTGAGTACCTATAGGCCCAGCTCAAGTGGGATTCAACACCTCTAGCCTCTGCAGGCACCTGAAGTCCCATCAACAGACCAACATACATACACACCATTAAAAACAAATTATTCTTAAAGGAGCCTAACTAAATAAAATTGCATTTAAAAACAAAATGTTCTGGATCTGAATACCTATGAGGCTTGGACTCTAGTAATTAGTTTGAAATACCAATGCAATTGAGCATACAACACTGGGGAGGGGTGCTCACAAATACAGAGTTTCTGCTGAACAAACATGAGCTGCTCTGATCTTCATCTCATCCCAGCTAGAAAACAGCAATGGTCTAGTTTGCACAAGGCTTATGCTACAGTTTCCCAACCAGTCCAAAAGGGCAGTCTCATGCACTGCAAGGTGGTCAGTATGTGTCAATATTTTGAGTTTCCTCATCTTTCTTTCTCAATTTCTGGCCACAAATTAGTGACTTCATCAGATGACTGGCCAACACAAACTTACATAAAGAAATGGACCACTCTACCCTTCTAAATGTTAGCAAGCATGAGCTACTCAAGTATCAGAAGCAGATTTTTTTATTGTTTCAAAGTCTGACAGATTTTAAAATACAAATTGAGTATGAACTAGTTCAGAAACAATCATTTACATAGTGAAAAATGCCTGGGACCAATTTCATTTTAACTCTCACCACAAAATAAGTTTTTCATTATTCTCTTTAAGTCTTTTAAATTGTTTTGGTTAGCTGGCTAGTTGGCTGACAAATATAGGGTCTCACTACATAGGTTAGGCTGGTCTTGAACTGGTAATCCTTCTGTCTCAGAGTCTGACTACTAGAATTGATTACAATTAGAATTGTTTTTAAACTCAGCTTTTTCTTTTGATCTCCAAATCAGTCATTGCTTCTTCATTTAGGTAAGTAACTCATAGTTTTGTTTTATTTTTCGAGACAGAGTTTCTCTGTGTAGTCCTGGCTGTTCTGGAACTCCCACTGTTGACCAGGCTGGCCTTGAACTAAAGAGATCCACCAGCCTCTGCCTCAGGCAAAAGGCATTCGTCACCATCAGTTTACAAAGTAAAATATTAACACAATACCAAAACATACAATGTACAAATAAAGTGACCGGGCGTTGGTGGCGCACTCCTTTAATCCCAGCACTCGGGAGGCAGAGGCAGGCGGATCTCTGTGAGTTCCAGGCCAGCCTGGTCTACAAGAGCTAGTTCCAGGACAGCCTCCAAAGCCACAGAGAAACCCTGTCTCGAAAAACCAAAAATAAATAAATAAATAAAGTATAGAGATGCCAGGTCTGGAGCCCTTGGTAAGAAGCTAAAATGACTGTCTGAAGGGAAGGAAAAGCAGCAAAAGCCGCTGTTATCGCTCTCATCTTGCTTGAAGTTAACCACACAGAAACCCGAATGACTTAATTTTGTGTCACACTGTATTTCACGTAAGAATTACAAAATTTTTTGTGGCAAACTTACATACGGAGCAAGTAGTTTTAAAAAATTGGCTTTTTTTTTTTTTTTTTTTTTTTTTTGGTTTTTTCGAGACAGGGTTTCTCTGTGGCTTTGGAGGCTGTCCTGGAATTCGCTTGGTAGTCCAGCCTGGTCTCGAACTCACAGAGATCCGCCTGCCTCTGCCTCCCGAGTGCTGGGATTAAAGGCGTGCGCCACCAACGCCCGGCAAAAAATTAGCTTTTTTTTGTCAGGCAGTGGTAACACATGCCTTTAATCCCAGCACTTGGGAGGCAGAGGCAAGTGAACTCTAAATTCAAGGCCAGCAAGGTCAACAGTGGGAGTTCCAGAACAGCCAGGACTACACAGTGAAAAACCTGTTTTGAAAAACAAAAAATAAAAATAAAAAACAGTCCACACATTTAACCCCAGTCCTAAAGAGGCAAGTGGATCTGTGAGTTTGAGGCATTCCTGGTCTACAGAGCAAGTTCCTGGTAGGTGGATCATTAAGAGTTTGAGGCCAGCCTGGTCTACAGAGAGAGTTCCAGGTCAGCCAAGGCTACAACAGAGAAACCCTGTCTCAAAAAAAAAAAAAAAAAAAAGCAGGGGGAGGGAGATTAGCCTTTTGCCAGATGTGGTAATGCATATCTTTAGTCCTAACATTCAGGAGGCAGAGGCAGGTGGATCTCTTGAATTTAAAGCCAGTGTAGTCTACAACGCAAGATCTGGACCAGCAAGGAATACACAGTGAGATCCTTTTTCTAAATAAATAAAAAAGTGAATGACTGGAAATTTAGCCCTTCTCAGACCAGCAAGACAGTTCCACAGGTAAAGGAACTTGCTACCAAACTTGGCTACCCAAGTTCAATCCCCAGATCCAACATCATAAAATATGAAAACTGATTCCTACAACTTTCCTACACAATAATATTGTTTTAAATTGTTTTGCCTTTCTCATGCAAGTGCTATCATATCACACCTTTAATCCTAGAACTTAGGATGCTGAGGCAAGGAGAGCTTGAAAATGAGAGTTTGAGGCAAGCCTGAGCTACCTTGTCAGAACTGTGTCAGTCTGAAGGAAAAGGAAGCAACTATAATGGTTTGGATATGAAGCATGCTTCACCTCTGGAAAAAGGCTCTTTAGTTGGAGTTTAGTTCACAGCTAGTGGTGTTCTTTTGGAAGATTCTTCAACTTTAAGGAGTAGGTCACCAAGGGCATGTTCTTAGGGGCTGTATCTTATCCCCAGACCCCCTCTTTCTGTTTCCTGTCTATCATGAAGTGGGTAGCCTCTGCCACATGATCCCACCACCATGACATTCTTCCTCACCAGAGTACATAATCAACAGAACTATGATGTAAAAATGGGAAATCCCAACACTCCCAAGATGGAAGTCAGAGGATTAGGAGTCCAGGACATCCTCCATTAACAGAGTTCCAGGCCAACCTGAGCTACATGAGATCTTGTCTCAAAAAATTCACATACAAACTAAGTGTTGGTGGGCATGATGGCATAATCCTTGGGATCCCAGCACTCAGGAGGCTAAGACAGAAAGGTGACAGTGAATTCAGAGCCTATCTGTGGTTACTTAATAAGACCTTGTGTTAAAAAACAAAACATGGTCAGAAGGTGGCTCACCAGATAAAGACATTTGCCACAATGTCTGGTGACCTCAGTTTGATACCAGGGACCCATATGGTAAGGAAATGTACTCCTGCAAATTGTCCTCTGACCTCCACCATGCCCTGTTGCACTCGAGAGTGCACTTGCATTCGTGTACACACACACACACACACACACACACACACACACACAGTGGGATTTATATTCACTCTCATACAGCCTGGTCCCTTGGGCTCTCAAATGAAATTGTTTCCTCACAAATATCAAAAACATGAAGCAGAATCGGTTTATTATCTAACAAGATGAGGAGCTCACAAATAACTATGCAATAGAGGCCATAGAAAGAACGCAGAAGGTTAAGGATGGTAAATAACAGTAATAAGAGCAAAGGTCAGGGAGTGACTCTCAGAGGAGCAAGAATAAACAGTAAGCTCTGCTAACCTCCTCCACCAGACAAAATCCTTCAAGGCAAAAACTTTCTTTCATCACCCTGTACCCTTCACAGTGAGTGCCTGCACCTACTAGGTACTTTAAAAAAAACAGCATTTAGGGCTGGCAAGTGGCTAAGTGGTTAAGGGTGCTTGCCTGATGATCTGAGTTCAATTCCCAGGATTCACAAAAGAGACAAGAATAGATTCCCTCATCTGGCCTTCATTCATGTGTGCTGGTAAATGATTAAGAGTACTTACTATGCCCCCCCACACAGCCCCCCCAGGCATCATTTCTCTGTGACTTTGGAGGCTGTCCTGGAACTAGCTCTTGTAGACAAGGCTGGTCTAGAACTCACAGAGATCCGCCTGCCTCTGCCTCCCAAGTACTGGGATTAAAGGCGTGCGCCACCACTGCCCGGCAAGTACTTACTATTCTTACAGAAGAACAAGTCAGTCCCAGCATCTGTGTCAGGTGGCCAACAACTACATGCAACTTCAGTTCCAGGGGATCCAATGTCTCTGGGTCTCCTTAGGCATCTGTATTTATGCGCACATATACCCATAGGCACATGCATGTAAGTAATGGGATCTGGAGAGATGGCTCAGAGGTTAAGAGCCCTGAATGCTCTTCCAGAGGACCTAGGGTTCAATTCCCAGCACTCACCACATGGCAGCTCACCACTGCCTGTAGCACACAAGTGGTGTACAAACATACAAGCAAAATGATCATATACATAAAAATAAAAAATATTTTAAAAAATAATAATGATAACTTTTAGTAGGAGATGATAACAAACACCTGTAATCCTTGCATGTAGGAGATAGAAGCAGGATTAGCTCAAGGCTAGACTTGGCTATGCAGTGAACTCAAAGCCATGTGGACTATGTGAAACCCTGTCTCAAAATTTTAAAAATTTAGCAACTAAGAGATGGCTCCATGGAAAAGAGCCTTTATTGCTCTGACAGAGAACCCAGGTTTAACTGACAGCACATGCATGGTTGAGTTGTTATGGGTTCACATCCATCCATAACTCCAGTTCCAGGGAATCCAACAGGCACATGCATGGTGCACATACATGTAAAACATTCATATGTGTAAAGTAAAATAAATCTAAAAGAATTTTTAATTCAAATAAATAAATTAATATGGGACAAGAGTCCTGGGTTTTATCCTTAGCACCACATAAACTGGGTGTGGGGGCTCAAGTCTGTAATTCCAGCAATTGAAAGAGGCAAGAAGATCAGAAGCTCAAGGCCATTCTTAGATGCATACATAGCAAGTTAAAGGAACTAAAGACTTAAAGAAGAATAATGGAACAGGAAGGCTTAAACTGGGGTGGGGTAGCAGAGAATAGGGTAGAGGAGGGAACATGGGAAAGACCTTTCAAATATATATATGAGAGAGAGAGAGAGAGAGAGAGAGAGAGAGAGAGAGAGAGAGAGAGAGAGAGAGAGAGAATGTCCCTAGTGAGATCCTACAGAATTCCCACCCCCAAACATTATAGGATATTGGATGTCCTCCAGAACTTGACAGAAAGACCCTACTGCTGAAGATACCACATATTTGAGTCATAAGACATGGCAAAATCAAGCTGGTATGAAGCTGGAAGCTTCATCCCCACTGGCTAGCTTCAAAGGGCTGGAGGGTGCTATGCATGGTACTGAAGGGAAAAAGCAATCATCAATCATACACAGTTACAATAATGACTGGCCTGGAAAGACATGCAGGCCTCTGGTGCAATGGTGCCACAAACAGTACAGTACGTGTGTAACCAAAGACTTTCTGATTGGACTTTAAGTCCCAATCTACAGTATGAAACCATTATCAAGCTAAGAACCTTTTTTTTTTTTTTTTTTTTTTGGTTTTTCGAGACAGGGTTTCTCTGTGGCTTTGGAAGCTGTCCTGGAACTCACTTTGTAGACCAGGCTGGCCTCAAACTCACAGAGACACGCCTGCCTCTGCCTAAGAACCTTATGATTGGATAGGTCATAAACCCTAGGGGAAACTTTTGCTGCTAATGGACACAGTATTAAACTGTGGTTTACTGTTACACCCATAACACTGTCCTAATGATTTATTGTTACACCCATAGAGTAATGTATCTCTCAAGCCTCATCTGAAAAGCTTCTATTTGCAGAAGATCACAGTGATTTACAGTGACCCTCAACTGGACAAGATGCAGAGAATAAGAGACTGCAGAATGCGCAGCCCTAAGGAGAATACATGTACTACACCTCCAAGGTTCAAGCATGAAACAGTCTAAATGCCAGAGGCAGTGGATGACTACAAGGAAACATTACCTTCTGGACACTGCAAGGCAGCTGCACATTAGAATTCACAGCAGTTGGAACAATATGTACAAAACCTTTGCAAGTCCAAGCCAGACCAAATAAATCCCAGCATGGAGAAGGGAGTTGAGAACACAATCCCACCCTTAGCTGGGGAGCTATTGCCAATTGTCAGCTGCTGGGAAAGAATATAGGCTGGGGTAAGCCAACTACTCCCCACTAGAAGACCACACACCAAAGAATATTTGGGCAGCACAAATTGGTCTTGATTTGTTGCTGTTGTGGTTGTTGTTTTGTTTTGTATTTTGGGACAGGGTTTCTCTGTGTAGCCCTGGCTGTCCTGGAACTTGTTCTGTAGATCAGGCTGTCCTGGAACTCAGAGATCTACCTGTCTCTACCTTCTGGGTGCTGGAATTAAAGGTGTGTACCACCACCACCTAGCGATTTAAAAGAGACAGAGACAGAGACAGAGACAGAGAGACAGAGAGAGAGAGACAGAGAGAGAGAGACAGAGAGAGAGAGAGAGAGAGAGAGAGAGAGAGAGAGAGAGAGAGAGAGAGAGAGAGAGAGAGAAGTTAAATGGGTAGAGAAGGAGGGGTGGATCTGAGAAGAGTTGGAGAAAGGGGTGAATAAAATCAAAACATACTGTATGAAAGAACTGATAAATATAATTAGTTCTCAAAGAACTAATAAAAGCCAGGTACAATATACATGCCTATAATCCCAGTACTTAGAAGGCTGAGACGATAAGATTGCTGAGGCTAGCCTGGGCTTCTGTCTAAAAACAATAAACATATGAGACAACCATTAACTACTCTGACTTAGCCGGGCGTTGGTGGCACATGCCTTTAATCCCAACACTCGGGAGGCAGAGGCAGGCGGATCTCTGTGAGTTCGAGACCAGCCTGGACTACCAAGCGAGTTCCAGGACAGCCTCCAAAGCCACAGAGAAACCCTGTCTCGAAAAACCAAAAAAAAAAAAAAAAAAACTACTCTGACTTGCCAGGTGGTGGTGGTGCATGCCTTTAATCCCAGAACTTGGGAGGCAGAGGCTATCCAATCTCTGTGAGTTCAAAACCATCCTGGTCTAAGTTCCAGGACCATCTCCAAAGCCAGAGAAACCTTGTCTCAAGAAAAAAAAAAACTACTCTGACTCTTCCAACACTGATGCACCAGGTTGAATAAAGGCAAAGAGACTGGCAGCATTAATGACAGAGTTTGCCTTGTTCACTCAAAGCCTTAGGTTTAATCCCAGCACTGTACCCATAAAAACAGAAAAAAGGAGATGTTTGCCCAACACCATGTCTCCTTATAGAAAGTCAAGGAAAAATCAGGGAGAACTTCTACTTCATTGTAGATTGGAAAAAACAGAGAGAACATCTTGGCTCATTCAGTCAACATGCTTAATCTTGCTTTAGGATGACAACAAATTGGATAAAATAGAAAGGAAGATGAAGCCTGAATGCCTTTAATCCCAGCACTTGGGAAGAGGCAGGTGGATCTGTGAGTTCGAGAATGGGCAGAGCCAAGTAGGGAGACCCTGTCTCAAAAAAAAAAAAAAAAAAAAAGAGGAAGATAATGATACACACACAGGCCACACTACTTCTCTGAAGGAATGTGCTATACAAGCGTTCACTTAAAACATTCCCACTTAGAACATTCACACTGCCTGCTCCTTCCCATTCGTTATCCAAAAATGTAAACATCGCTAAATCACAAGGATTTGCAAATTCTAAAATAGCTCTTTAGGATTGTTAATCCCCACCCAGCTAAATCCTTTAGAACCTGGTCTAAAAATAAAACCGTGTCAAGTGTTCTTCAAAATATACTATGTACACTGATTGGAATGTGATGCCAATTAACACACTGCAAGCAATTAAAAAAAAACTTCAAATACCCTGTGCCAAGCTAAATAACAAAGAAATACCATCCACTTGATCAGTTAAACTGATATTTTGAGAGTAATTTCAGAAGTCAAACATCTGAAATCACTCATTAGGTGCTGTAGCACACATACCTGTAATCTCAAATCTCAGGATCACAAATTTGAGGCCCACCTTGGCTACACATATGTATTTAATACAAACATGCATTTATTTTTATTTTATGTGTATAGGTGTTTGACCTGCTGTATGTCTGTGTGCCATGTAGTACCATGTGTACCATGTAAGAACTGGAATTACAGACGGATGTAAGTCCTCATATGGGTCCTCTGCAAGAGCAACAAGGGCTCTTAACCAACCACTAAGCCATCTCTCCAGCCCTGAGAACACGTATTTAAAAAACAACGACTGGACTGGAACAATGGCTCATCAGTTAAGAGTGCTTACTGCTCTTGCAGAAAATCTGGTTTGGTTTCCAGAACCCACACGATGGCTCACAACTACTTGTAATTCCAACAACACCAGAGGATCTGATGTCCGCCCTCTTCTGACCTCCACTGACACTGCACACAATGGTTCATACACTCAGCCACACAAACATACACATACAGGTATAATTTTTAAAAAAAAGTCCAATCACCACCACAACAACAAAAACCACTAAGGAGCTGGAGAGACTGCTCAGTGGTTAAGAATACTGGCTGCTCTTGCAAAAGACGTGGGTTCAGTTCCCAGCATCCACCCACATGCTGGCTCACAACTGTCTGTAACATCAGTTCCAGGTGATGATGCCCTCTTCTGACCTCCAAGAGACCAGGTACACACGTAGTTCACAGATACATACATACATGTATAATTTTAAAAAAAACTAAAATTAAATCACCGAGAGCTATACAAATAATTCTGGAAGCAAAGAAGTAACAGAATGACTGAAACACTACAAAAATTAAAGGTGTCAATTTTAATGTGTAATTAAGGAATTTTTAATTTGAAGGCCAAAATAAAACTCAGACATTACTATTACAAGATTACAGACAAGAGTTTAGACCTCATTAGTATCAACACAATCTTGATACTAATATCTAGTGTTATATTTTGAACCCACTGTATGAACATTAGCAATTTCTCCCATCTATATGTACACATATCAGGAAAAAGGAAGAAAAAGAGCCCTCAACAACCTCTTCCTAAAGAACCTACACCTTAGCTGGGCATTGGTGGAGCACGCCTTTAATCCCAGCACTAGGGAGGCAGAGGCAGAAGAATCTCTGTGAGTTCGAGACCAGCCTGGTCTACAAGAGCGAGTTCCAGGACAGTCTCCAAAGCTACAGAGAACAAAACAACAACAACAACAACAACAACAACAAAAAAACCACCAACCACTTTTAATCCCAGCACCACAGAGGCAGAGGCAGGAGGAATCTCTGTGAGTTCAAAGTCAACCTGGTCTACATAGTGAGTTCCAAACCATACAGGGGCTACATATTGAGACCCTGCTTAAAAAAAAAAAAAGAATATTCCTGATTTTACAGGTCTATATACAACTGTACAAAAATAACACAACAAAATTTTTGAGTCAAAGCTTGGTTTTATGGTTTCATAAATCCCTCACTGTTCCATTTGTTCACTGTCTTTCAGAGACAGCATTTAATTCTCTTCCACAAGTCAACATTAAGGCATGCTATTTAGCTAACAAGCTCCTCCCAAGATCAGGGTTATTACTACTACACCTAACAGGCAAACCAAAACATTTGCTCATGAATATTGTTTTCTATTTTTAGGTAGGTGACTAACCAAATTTTGTCTGAAATTTAAACATCAAGTAATCATACATTTACTAATAGACTTCCTAAAAGAGCAATTTGAAGTTAGTCATTATATTTACATTTTAAAAAAATTTAGTGCCTCTGCAAATGCCAAATTAACTTCCAAAAGATGTGAAGTTGTTTAATCTTTAGAGCAAAAGTGATTTGAAGCTAAAGCAACTGGGTTCAGAGTAGTTGTAATGCAGTAGCATTCTTATATTTTTGGATACTTTGTCATAAATGAAAGGTTTTAATATGGTTCTCAGTCTTTTCTCTACCAGGACAAATCTCTTCAAACGCGTTCAAAAGCCTTTCAGTCAAGCCTTCTACTTCACAGGCACACAAGGTCTTTTCAACTATTGACAAGACCTTAACAAAGCTGCCTGATCCCACTTCAGGGCACAGTCGCAGCCCTGCAGCTCTGATGATAAGCCTAAGAACAGAAACATCAGCAGGTTTATTTTTCCAAGTATCCAGAGCTCAGCTAGGTCAAATGTTGCTTCTGGATTTTAAACAGCTTACTTAGCCCTTGAAGTGATAAGAGTAAAAACAAGTCCAAAGAATCTCTGGTTTTCGTCGGTACACAACACCAGAGATTTTGAAACTGCCCTGAAGACTCTTCACATTAGAGTATCAGAGTAGCCACTTCAGCATAAGCCTTAATCGAAGTGGCTATTTAAGAATAATGATCATTGGGCTGGAGACTTTAACAAAGACTGCAACCTGGGGACTTAATCCAAAGAAAACAGTGTACTGTACAAATAGTGTTAATTAAAAATACTTTCATGTTACACTTTTTCAGGTGCTTTCCATAATTTGCCAATTTCTGTAGTTTAGGGAACATGTTTTACATTGTCAGCAGAGATTTAAAACTCAGAGTTAGTAAAGAATACTACGTCTATAAAGTCAACATTTTTGCAAGCACGTATAACCTTAGAAAAACGTGGGAGAATATCTGAGAATAGGAGTCCAATTCATTAACAAGTGAACAGGCACGAAACAGTATCCATTACCAAAACTGGTTAGCTGGACTTCAATCTTTTCAGTTTTATCAACTTCACTACCATTAGGGGAGGGAGCAAAGCAGGCACCAGCGAGAGTTAAAAATTAGCAACATGAAGTTAATTAATCCAAACTAAATGAACTAATTCACCTCCATCCATTACATTCACCCTTCACTAGCTATCAACTTTTATTTTGGACCCTGATGTCTCACTATCTCCTTCCTGCACCCCAAATTTACTAGCTGCTCCCCAAACGCATCCCAACTCCTGTAGGCCATGCCTCTGTGCCTTGGTGCCAGCTGTTCCCTCCGCTGGCAATGCCCTCCCCTCTGCCTCACCTGGCGTACAAGGTCCTTCCAAACTCCGCGAGAAGCAAGCAAGGAACCTCGGGGCTTCTCTACTCCCCAAAGCGCACTTAACTGTCCTAAATCCCAAGAACAGTTGAGAACTCAACCCTTATCACCGCTCATTGTTTTCACGCCCCGGGAGCCAGGGCACCGAGGGCAGAGTCTCCACAGACCCCACAGGACGCAATGCAGGCATCCAGACGTGCCCTGAATTTATTTATTCCCTACTTCTATACACAGACCCGACTCCCTCCCCAGGTCCCAGTCACGTCTCAACCGGGAAGAGATGAGATCCCACCGCCCCAACAAAGAATGAAAACCAGAGGCACACCCTGGGCCCTGGAGAGAGAACAATGAATGAACACGGCCGACTCGCCTCCCGTGATGTCCCAACTCCTCTTTCTGCATCCACGGGCTCTGCAGAGCCTGGACGGCTGTCGCTTCACACAAAAGGCATCCCGACTCCCGATCTCAAGCACCCCGGGCCTCCCATTAGGAAGCCCCGGGCCAGGTCCCCACGCCTTAGTGACGGGGCACTGACCCGTTTCTCGCTGCCTTCCTCGATTCCCTCGTCTTCCCTAAAAGGGTGTCACTTGAGCGAAGCAGCCCGAGAGGAGGTGCAAGGCCGGGCTCCCCCCACTTATGCAGCCCGAGAGGAAAAGAACGAGCCCATCCCAGTGACAACACAGGCACCGAGCAGCTCTGGGCGGATTTTTTTCCCCATTGCCAAAATATGAGGAATGCGCGCTGGGCACCGGAGTGGCGCTGGCACGTTTCCGAGAAACACTGGGAAATCTGAGCAGGGGTGTGGAAACGGGCTCGCCGGCCATGACACTCGGCCCGCGCCCGGCCCGCCACCCGGGTGACAGCGGCCAGGAGGACCCTTCGCCCCGCAGCCGCGCCGTCAACCCTGCGGCCTACCTGAGGGAGCCGGGCCACGCCGGGTCCCGTCGTGCGGCGGCGGAGGTGGTTGAGTGAACGGGATGCGGTCACATTCGGCGCGTCCCCAACCCGGGGGACGGGGCCCCGGGCAGGCCCCGCATCGCTACACTAGCGCCCCGCGCCTCAGGGCACGCGCCCCAAAGCCCGGCCAGCTGGCCCGTCTGAGGGCCCGCAGAGAGCGGCAGAGAAGCCTTCCCGCCTCAAGCTCGCTCGGTTCTAACTCCCGCCATCTAAGATGGCGGCGCAAGCACCCGCAATGAAGACGCTCTCCGGCCGCCCCGGCGAGCGAGCCCTGCGCTCGACGCTCGTCTTCGCGACCTGCGGCGCCGCGGGCTCACCGCCTCTGCGCGAGCTCTAGAGCTCGGCTGTCCGTTTGAAACTTGGCTCGGGGATCTATCTCTCGGGCCTGGAACCTGGCCCCGCCTCCGGAGGCGTGGCCTCGCGATACTGCGGCCGCCATTTCGGGGTTGAGAGTGACTGCGTCCTGCCGGAGGCGAGCCGTAGTGGGTGCAGCCCGGGTCGGGCCAACAGCGAGGCAGTCCGAGGACCAGACGCGCCTGCCTGCACAGGACCGGTCTATACGCTTCCTCTCCGAAGTTGACATCCACGGAGAATGGCGGCTTACGGGGGTTTTGGGAACGCCCTCCTACTATATTAAACCTCGGGTTCCTCATGTGTAAATGGAGGTTTTACTGTCGTACATCAGGTTGACCAAACTACAAGTATGGTGTTACACATCTGTAATCCCAGCGTTTGGGAAATCAAGGCAAGAGAATCAGGAGTTCACGGTCATGCTAAGCTACATGAGACCCTGTCTCAAAAAAAAATTGGCAAAAAAAAAATTTTTAATTGATGAGCCGGCCCACGGTGAACTGAGTCCTGTGGTGCGCCTTCGTACAGCCCTGGTGGAGTAGACACCTGGGGGCAGTTTGATATCGTCAACGCCATTTTTTTCTCTTTGATATAGGGGTTTACTTTTAATCCGGGGCTGGCCTCTGCCTCTATGCTCCTGCCTCCTTGTAACTATTTTCATAGCCATTTGGGCACCTGCAAGGTGACTCAGAGTAAAAGGTTTGCAGAGAATAAAACCAGATGGCCTGAAAGTTATCCTCTGACCTCGATACGTGTGCAACCTACAACCGCACTTAACAAACATACAGTTTTTTTAAGTAACCATTTCTAAGTAAACATCTATTGGCATTTAGTACATTCGCGGTGTTGTGTAACCACAACTTTAGTTCCAAAACATTTCCATTATTCTGAAACAAAACTACCCACTAAGTAGTCTCTCCTTAGCTTCCCACCCAGGGGCAATCATCAATATTCGTTTTGCTACTACAGACTTAACTTTTTCTAAGTAATGGTGTGTGGATATTTACAGTGTGAGGCCTTTTATGACTTAAGTCTTTCACTCAGCCTGTTTCCAAGTTCATCTGTATTACACGTGTGCCAATACTTCATTCCTCTTTAGGGCTAAACTGTTCCATCGTAAGTTTACACCAGGGTTTTATATCTGAGATAACCATAGGTATTAGGTTCTTTCCATCTTTCTGCTATTGGTTACTCTCCTGGCTTCTGTGACAAAATACTGGACAAATTACAAGGTAGAAAGGCAGGCCTGATGAGATGGCTCAGTGGTTAGAGCACCAGCTGCTCTTGCAAAGGACTCAGGTTCAATTCTCAGCACCTTGATGGTGGTCACAACCATAAGTCCAGTTGTAGAGGACCTGATGCCTTTTGCTGACCTCTTCGGGCACCAGGCACATAAAATGAAAAGTTTTAATGCAAAAAAAAATTGCATGCAGGCAAAGCATTCTTACATATAAACAGATAAAGATAATAATAAAGGAAGCGTTTATTTTGGCCAACAGTTCAAAGAAATAGCCCTGATGACAGCAGATTAAGGCCGCTGGTCATGTCTTGTCCACAGTAACACAGAGATAGATGCAGGTCTCAGATCACTTCTTGTTTGTTTGTTTGTTTTTTCAAGGCAAGGTTTCTCTGTGTAACCACGCTGGCTGTCCTGGAACTCGCTTTGTAGCCCAGGCTGGCCTTACCTGCCTCTGCTCCCTGAGTGCTGGGATTAAAGGCGTGAGCCACACACCGGACCCTCACTTCTTTTTGTTTATTTTCATACAGTCTGATACCCCCCCCAACATGAAATGGCGGTCACTTTCAGAATGGGTGTCCCAACATCAGTTAACCCAATCTAGAAACTGTAACAGTCACTCCCAGAAGTGTGTCATCTGGGTGATTTCAGAACAGTGGTTCTCAACCTTCCTAACACTGCGACTCAACGCATTTCTTCATGTTGTGATGGCCCTCCACCATAACATTATTTTCATTTTTATTTCACAACTATAATTTTGCTGTTGTTACTGTGTTTTCCAATGATCTTAGGTGACCCCTCAAAAGGGGGTCATGACCCACAGTTTTGAGAACCCCTGGAGCATGTGACATTGGCAGTTATTAGTCATCACAGCTATTTGAATGGTGGCGCTAGGAAGAGGGTATTGTGTGTACTTGTCTGAGTCCCTTTTTTCTTTTTCTTGGTTTGGTTTTCTTCTGATTTGATTTTTGAGGCAAGCTCTCACTATGTAGCCCTGGCAAGTCTGGAACTCACTATGTAAACCTAGCCAGCCTGGAACTCCTAGAGATCTGTCAGCCTCTGCCTCTGGAGTGCTGGAATTAAAGGTATGCTCCTGGCTAAGTACTTGCTTTGTTTTGTCTGAGGCTTATTTTTAATTATGTGTGTACGCCAAGAGGGGTGGCATGCACATGTCAACGCAGGTGTCCTTGGAATCTAGAAGAGGGTGTTGAATCCCTTGGAGCCAGATTTACAGGTGTTGCGAGCCACCCAACGGGAGTTGTGTATGTGGGTACTAGGACTAGAACTCAGTGCCTAGGGACTGAGAAGCACGTGCCTTAGCCACTGAACGAGCCATCCCTCTAGCTCCCATTTTTCATTTTCTGGAGTACATATCTAAGAGTGGAATTTGGGGAAGCACTTTGCATTCTGCTGGTTGTGTGTCCCCACCTTGGAGACCGAGTTTGTTGGTAGGCGTGCTAGAGTTAATTAGCAAGAGGAGCTGGGTGGGGGCTGATAAGTAGCTTGAAGAATGGCTAAGTGGTGTCAGGTCGGGAGGGAAAGAATGGACATGTCATAGGAGAAGAGGGTGAGAGCGAAGGCTGGAGCAGCCTTTGCCAGTGTTAGGATGTCCCCAGAAGTGGCAACGCTACTGTGTAGAGACGTGAACACTGATAGGTATACCTTCCTTAGTTTTTACAGTTCAATAAAATTTCTTTTAGAAGATGCTACAGGGCTGGAGAGATGGCTCAGAGGTTAAGAGCACTAACTGCTCTTCCAGAGGTCCTGAGTTCAATTCCCAGCAACCACATGGTGGCTCACAACCATCCGTAATGAGATCTGGTGCCCTCTCCTGGCTTGCAGACATACATAGAGGCAGGATGTTGTATTCATAATAATAAATAAAATCTTTAAAAAAAAAAAAAGAAGATTCTACAAGCTCCAAGCCTGGTAAAAAGGGCATTTTTGAGTGGCTGGATAACTGGCTCAGCAGTAAAGAACATTGCTGTTCTTGTAGAGAATGTGGACTCTGCTCTCTGCACCCACACGGTGGCTCATAACCATCCATAACTTCAGTTCCAGGGGATCCAACACCCTCTTCTGACCTCCTCAGGCGCCATACACACAAAATTAAAAATTTTTAATATAAGAAAGTTACTTTTGAGATGAAAGAGAGAAAAAAATAAAGAATATCTGTGATTTACGAAGTCTTGTCGTTTATCATACATTTTCCTGCAGTCTCCAACACAGAGCCAACAAAAGACATCATCTTCAGGTGAGAATTCTTCAGAGACTATAAATAATGAATGTAAGGACGGAGATGGTAAAGGGTGACGTTGAGATCTGAACCCACTCATTTGTCCTTGCTTCTTTCAGTTAAGGATCCATGTAAAACCCAGTCACTGAAATCTCACACTCAGGAAGCTGAGGCAGAAGGACCGAAAGTTCAGACCAGCCTGGGGTACACAGAAAGCCTGTCTTAAACATGTGTGTAATGCTAGGTATATGTCATGCCAGGCCCTGTGTTAGCCTGGGGTCTGTAGCAATGAGCAAGCCTCAAGGGGGCTAATGCATCGAAATAGCACCAAACAAGCAAATGGTGTGCCTGTGAGGCTGGTTAGTGAGGATGATGATGGGAATGGAGGGATGGGATCCAGGACAGGTGGTCTCCCTGAGAAGATAGTTAAGCGAGTCCCTGAGGACGAGAAGAGGCCATGATGTGAACAGGAGAAAGGCAAGCATGTTGACGGCAAAGAGCCAGGAGGAGATGGAGCTGGCTAGGTGAAGACAGAGGACAGAGTCATAACCAGTCTGACACCCACGCCCTGGCCCTTCTTGCCATCTTGCCTCTCCAGTGAGTTTAATTTTAGTCACAAATGAGTTTGGAGTGTGGGCCCTGCCTGGGCTGGGTGCTCAGAGAGAGACAGCCATGTAAATAAACAGTTACCCCACCGGGTGAGTGTGAGGGCACCCAGAGGAGGAAGGGAGAGATGGCCTCTGTCGCAGTGGGTCAGGAAAGCCTCCACAGGGGCGAGGCTCATCAGAGGATGAGTCGGAATTTTCCAGAGAGAAGGGCAGGAGGTCAAGCAGAACAATCAAGAGCGTAGAGTGTGACTGGCTAGCATGGCGTTTTGGGAGACAGCACACCACACCGTCATCTGGTGGGAGATTGCTTCCCAGGGCAGGGAACGAAGAAAAGTGAAACAGACGTTTGGAGCGGCAGATTTCTGGCCCAGCAACAGTTCTCCTCGAGGCCAGGACATGCAATCACTCCTCTGTGGTGTGTGGTGTCACTTTCAGGAAAGCCTAATGTAGTCATTTGGAGAGCAGAGCACCAGCCCACAGGGCAGAAGCAGGCTGGTCCTTTGCAAACTAGTCACCTATAGTCTCTGGGTAGGATAAAAAGGTCACAAGCACATCCACCATCAAAAAGAAGAAAATAAGATGCCGCTTCTCTAGGGCAGAGTGACGTTACTTAGAGTCCTATGGGGCAGGAGCAATGGCTACTGCCATTTTTGGAAAATAGAGTCGGCCATATATATGAGCTGCACTTTAATAAACCCTTTAATTATCTTGTAAGAAGTATCACAAGCTGGAGAGACGACTCAGCAGTTAAGTACCCTTCCCACTCTCCCAGAGAGCCTAGATTTCCAGCACCCACATGGAAGCTAACAACCTATGTAAATTCAGTTCTGCAGGCCTGACACCCTCTTCTGGCCTCTGTGGGCACGGCATGTGTGTGGTACACATTCATGCATACACCCATACACATAAAAATAAATACAATCTCCAAAAAAAGGTTTTAAAAAGCAACACAAACTGTCCTTAAGTTGCAAGAGAGGACTGAGTTTAAAGTACTGCTTTGCTGAATATATTGATGAACACATCATCCTTGGTGGCTATGTGCCTATTCAGCATGCATGAGTACCACAAAGGGAAAAAAGCCAAAACCAAAAAACACTTAAAGTGCATCATCATCATCATTTTTACCCACTACTTACAATTCAAACATGAAACCAGAAAAAAATAATATAGCACAATAAAAATTAAACCAGGTATTTAAAGGGGGAGGGAGTATCACTAAGTTAGTGCCTACTGTGCACTTCTTTTTATTAGCTAAATGCTAACAGAACAAGGCTTATTGGATGACTAAGCCCTGGATAATAAAATCTTCCTTTCAAGTTATTTCATTGTTGCTGTTATCCAGAGTCTAAAGTGGCTGGTTTCCCTCATTAGTTCACATTGACTGTTCCAATGCAGAATCAAAAGCCAGAGAATCAGAGCTGAAGATGCACTGGTGTTGATGTTTGCTAAAACTGCACTTTCTTCTTCGGAGGTTAGAGCTGGAAGGTTTTTTGGGACATGGACCCATGCAATTCAGGCTGGCCTCCAACAGGCTATACAGTCAGCTGTGGCCTTGAATGGTGAATCTGTCCCCCACTGCTCAGGTTCTGTGATTACAGACATGTACCAATAGACTGGTTTTCTTTCTTTTTAAAAGATGGATTTATTTATGTTAAATATGAATATGTATGTGCCTGTACCATGTGAGTACCTGGTGCCTGAAGAGGCTAGAAGAAGGCATTGGATCCTTTTGAACTGGTTTTGTTTTTTGGTTTTTGGTTTTTTGTTTTTGGTTTTTTTTTTTTTTTTTGGTTTTTCGAGACAGGGTTTCTCTGTGGCTTTGGAGGCTGTCCTGGAACTCGCTCTGTAGACCAGGCTGGCCTCAAACTCACAGAGATCCGCCTGCCTCTGCTGGGATTAAAGGTGTGCTCCACCAACGCCCGGCTTGAACTGGTTTTGTAAGCAGTTGTGAGCTTCCATGTGGGTGTTGGGAATAGAACATGGCCCTCTGCAAGAGCTCTTAACCCCGAGCCAACTCTTCAGCCCTTTTCCTTTAGAGCTTGTTTTGTTTTTCAGAGATGGGGTGTGTTATGGAATATTACTTTAACTAGGCAAAGGTGTGTCACATTTGTTTATGCTGAACTTGTTCTATGATGTAAAGATGTCTTACTTTTGTCTATGTTGCATTTCTTCAACAATATAAAGATGTGTTACAGCCAGGCACATGCCTTTAATCCCAGCACTCAGGAGGCAGAGGCAGGTGGATCTTTGTGAGTTTGAGACCAGCCTCAAACTCAAAGTGAGTTCCAGCAGGGCTATACAGAGAAACTCTGTGGGGGTAGGGGGGAAGACAGGATGAGGAAGGGAAGGTTCGGAGGACACAACAAACAAACAAGATGTGTTACATTTGCTTATACTGCATTCGTTTAATTATGTAACAATGTGTTGCTGTTTCTCCTTGCCTGCCTAAGTCACCTGATTGATCTAGTAAAAAGCTGAATGGCCAGTAGCTATGCAGTAGAGGGATAGATGGGGCTGGCAGGCAGAGGGAATTAGTAGGAGAAGGAATCTAGGCTTAAAAATGAGAGAAGGGAGAGAACTAGGGAGAAAGAAGGAGATGCCTGGGGCCAACCAACCAGGTAGCTGCCAGACAGACAGGCATGGAGGAAACAGTGAATGTAGGACACACAAAATGAAAGAAAGGTAAAAAGCCCTGAGGGAAAACATAGAGGAAGAGAAACAGGTTAAATTAAGAGCTAGTGGGACAAGCATAAAATAAGGCTGAGCATTCATAACTAATATAAGTGTCCATGTCATGATTTGGGAGCTGGTTGGTGGCCCAAAAGAAACAGCCTGTTACAGGAATAGGGTTGTTTCTCTCTCTATAGCAGACTGGTGGAGAACTCATATCCATCCTCCTGCTTCAACCTCCCAAGGCCTAAAGTTACAAGCACGCACCACCACAGCTAGCCTCCTGCTTGCTCTCCAGTTCATTCTCCACTGTTGCCAACAGGCATTTACTGAGCAAGAACTGCATGCTGGACACCATACACTGAACTAGCCACTGAAGGTGCTGAGAGGCACAGCCCTATGAGGACTCACTGTGTCCTGTGGAGAAAGAAAAAAACAACAGCAACCAAACAAAAGCAAAACAATTACAGGCCTGTACAAAGAGCCCAACCATGAAAGCTTGGGCTAGATGTTGTGTCACATTGTCCTATGCTTAAAATCCCAGCACTAGTAAGGCAGAGGTGGGAGGATGACCCTGAGCCACATAGTGAGAAACTGGCTAATAAGAAGAGAAACCTTGTCTCGAAAAACCAAAAAAAAAAAAAAAAAAAAAAAAAAAGAAGGAGGTGGAGAAGAGAGGAGGAGTGAAAAAATTGAGAATTAAGAAGAGAAGAAAGAGGGAGGGAGGGACTGGCTAGGGATATAGTTCAGCTGGTTTGCTTGTCAAATGTACACAAAGTCCTGGGTTTGATTCCCAGAACTTCATAAACTTGGCATGACTAAAAAAATCCCAATTGGTCCTGAGCCCAGTGGTAGTGCACTTGCCTTAACATGTACAAGGCCCAGGGTTTAGTCGCCACCACCAACACACACACACACACACACACACACACACACACACACACACTTAATAATTGTAGGGCCAATGGACAAAGACACTTGTTGCCAAGGCTACCAACCTGAATCTGATCCTACGGACCTCTATGGTGGAAGGAGAGAACTGGCCCCTTCAGGTTGTCCTCAGAAGCCACTAACACTGATGCCCCACAACAAAACAAGGAATGAAAGTATCAATATACGCTAAATAAAGCCCCAAGGCTGAGGGGTAAGTGAAGTGTGTCTAGTTTCTGCTCACTCTCTCCTTGTAAACAATAAAGAGCCTTCAAAGCCAGAGCTGAAGGAATCTTAACAACATTTCACTGTGAGCACCGCTGGCAGATGGATCAGCTGACCTGAAAGCTGGTTCAGTGTTCTGCCTCCACACAGCAAGAGCCCAGGGCGGTGGAACCGGACAGACCATCCAGGTCTTTTATAAGCTCGTGTGACCTTGACAAAGCTCCTAACCCCACAGAGCTCTGTCTTCCTTATCTGTAATGGAGGGAATTAAATGAGATAAGATACACAAAAAGCTCTGCATCTCCTAAGAGTCCCACAATTGTTGTCTCCCACATTCTCAAATAGCTTGTCCATACTTCAGATTTTTTTCTATGTAGAATAAGACAGAAAAGCTGAAAAACTGGACTAGGTGGCATAAAGCTAACCTGTCTCCTTAAGATTACCAGCTGAACTGCCACCAGAAGTACACGAGCCTGTCAGTCTCAATACACTGTCCGCAGCACAAAACATTAGAAATGTTTCTTATTGGCGATTAAAATGGGAAAGTCCTTTATCATGCTTTACGTTGTAAGTCTTTGGTTAGTGATGGGAATGAGTATTTTCCCACGTATATGTTCCCTGTTCAGGATTTATCTGTTTGTGACCTTTGCCCATTGGAGCATTGCTGGTTTTTCTTATCAATATGTGTGAAATATTTTGTGTGATAGCAGTGTTAACTTCTTATGATCTGTGTTTGTAGCAAACGTTTCTTCTGGTCTTTGGTTTGCCTTTTTATCTTTAAGCTGTTTCATACTTGACAACTTTGTTGGGACAATTACTATTTCATGATGACAGGTTTTGAAGAGTTCAGTGTAGAAACTCGGGGCCTTGCATAGATTAAGCTCACTCTACCCTAAGCTAAATTTCCAGTTCTGGGGAATTGAAAACAATTGTGTGTGTGTGTGTGTGTGTGTGTGTGTGTGTGTGTGTGTGTGTGTGTGTACGTCAGTGTGCCTCTGTGCTTCAGCATGCCTCTGGAGGTCAGAGGACAACTTGTGAGACTTGATTCCTACCTTCCACCTTGTGGGTCCCAGGGATCAAATTCAAGCCATTAGGCAAGTATTTCCACCCACTGAACCTTTGGTTGTCTTCTTCTTCTTTATTTATTTGGGGGCTGGAGGCAGTTAAGAGCACTTACTGCTTGGCATAGAACACAGGTTCAATTCCTAGCACCCATATGGTAGCTCTCAAACACCTGTAACTCCAGTTCCAGGGGATCCGATGCTGTCTTCTGGCCTCTGTAGGTATCAGGCTTGTATGTGGCACACGGACAAACATGCAGATAAAACACTGCTGTACATAAAATGAAAAACTGAGGGTTTTTTTTTCCTTTTTTCTTTTCTTTCTTTTTTCCTTTTCGAGACAGGGTTTCTCTATGGCTTTGGAGGCTGTCCTAGAACTAGCTCTTGTAGACCAGGCTGATCTCGAACTCACAGAGATCCACCTGCCTCTGCCTCCCCAATGCTGGGATTAAAGGCGTGTGCCACCACTGCCTGGCTACAGTTTATTTTTTTTAATAAAGTCTAATTATATTTCCCTGGTTGGCCTGGAACTCTCTATGTATAATAGGCTGACCACAAACTCACAGAAATCCACCTGCTTGTATTTCTGGACTGCTGAACACATACTTATACATAAAATAATTTTGAGGTCAATTTTCAAGATACCTTAACTACAATCAAAAGCCAAATTGGATTTTGAAAAATTGCAAGGTATATAGCAGGAAGATACCATGATCAAAAATGTGGTTTGGGGACTGGAAAGAAGGCTCATCAGTTGTGAGCACTGGCTGCTCTTGCAGAGACTCAGGTTCAATTCCTAGCACCCACATGGTGGCTCACAATCATCCATGACTTTCATTTCAGGGGCTCCATCACCATCTTCTGACTTCCTCAAGTACTAGGTATGCACACAATGCACAGACACACATGCAGATAAAACTCAAGAGCACATAAATAAAAAAGGTTTTCCTAGCTTGAAGTTCATTTATTCCAATCAGGATATGCTGACCCCTGCAATTTGCTCAACTCAGCTGCATAGTTTCTGGTAGTGGGGACAGCATTCCAGCTCTTCTTTAAAAAAAAGTCAGGGCCAGGAGTTGTGGTGCATGCCATTCCTCCAGAAGAAGAGGTAGGCCTGTCTTTGTAAGTTTGAGACCAGCCAAATTGAATTTTAGCTCAGTCAGGAATACATAGTGAGACCTTGTCTCAGAAAACAAAGCAACAGCAGTTCAATCCTATATGAAGGATTCATTCCTTAAACAGAAAAGGAGCTCCAAATATCAGTCAGAAACCAGAAACCCGCTAAGGGAAAAAAAAAAAAACAGTAAAAGGAGGCAAGGTTGGGGTGCACCTCACAAGAGAGAACATGCTTACCTGGTATCTCGAAGCCTGAGTTCAGTATCCATTGCTGTGGCAGAAGGGAGAGATCATCAGTATGAATAGACAAGTTTCAGAAGGGAGCATAAAATATCAAAAATGGAAATCTCAGGATCATCACAATAGTTAAGAAACACACTGTGAGAGCCTAAGGTCACACCGCATTTCTCCCCTGCCAGGTCAAAGGCAATAGAATAGATCTGGAGAAATGGGCAAGTGATTTCCTACTGACCCCCCATATTCAGCTCTTTCCAGTACTCTTTTTTTTTTTTTTTTTTTTTTTGGTTTTTCGAGACAGGGTTTCTCTGTGGCTTTGGAGGCTGTCCTGGAACTAGCTCTTGTAGACCAGGCTGGCCTCGAACTCACAGAGATCCACCTGCCTCTGCCTCCCGAGTGCTGGGATTAAAGGCGTGCGCCACCAACGCCCGGACCTTTGCTTCTTCTTATGCTGGGTCTGAAGTAGCTCAGGCTGGCCTTGAACTCACTGTGTTGCTGGGGACAACCTGGAACTCCTCCTATTCACCCTGATTCCACCCCACAAGTGCAGAAGTTACAGACTGCAGCACCATATCCATCTGTTCTGGGCATACATTCTTGCCTGGGAAAGGCAGAGTTTAAACCAAAAGGGCTGGCTGACCCCTTAAAAATTTTTGGGGTGCTAGGGTGTTGCAACTGACTGTGTTTGTTTGGCTCTCATTGTGGAAGGATCAAGAAACCAGCTACCATTAAGAAAGGGCCAATAGTGTGTGGTTAGCCACGTGTGACTGTGCTTTTGAGTTCTGGCTCTGTCACCCGCTATCTTAAGATGCTGGGTAAAGTGTTAACCTCTGTTTTGTTTCTGTTTATTTGGGACAGGATCTCATGTAGCTCAGTCTGGCTTCTAATTCCCTATGTAGCTAAGTATGATCTTTTTTTTTTTTTTTTTTTTTTTTTTTTGGCTTTTTCAAGACAGGGTTTCTCTGTGGCTTTGGAGGCTGCCCTGGAACTAGCTCTGTAGACCAGGCTGATCTCGAACTCACAGAGATCTGCCTGCCTCTGCCTCCCTAGTGCTGGTATTAAAGGCATGCACCACCAATGCCTGGCTTCAGTATGATCTTGAATCCAAGATCCCCCTATCTTCACCCCCCAAGTCCTGGGATTACATTCTTAGTGCACTAAGCAGTTACTCTCTTTCAATCTCCCCATGTGTGAGAGGAGGTAGAGAACACAGTGCCTGTTTCATTGGGTTGCTAGGGCAATAGGGGGGTTTATACAAGGAAAATATTTAAAACAATGCCTGGCACATAGTATCATACCATTGTCATTATTATCATCATCATCATCTTTATTATTATTAATTACCACAAGATGACCCTAAAATCTGGACAGAGAGAGAACAACAACTCATGTAATCAGAAAACCAGACATGGTAGCCACCCTGAGTGAACTAGGATCTTTAAAATGAGCCATGTTCATCAATTCTCCAATGTTGGTCTAAGCTTGGCTTTATTATTTCCATTTTACCAAAAGAAAAAAGAAAAAGGTTAGAGAGGTAAAGTTACCTTCTACATCACACAGCACAGGAGGCCCAGGGCCAAAACTGAAAACCAGGTCTGGGCAGGTTCTTTCCACCTGCATGACACCATAGAACAAAGACTATCTTTTCGGCCTCCAGGAGCACCCTCTTGTCCACTGAGGCTGGAAAAACCCAGCCTAGTACTACATGCTGGGCCTCAACTGGAACGCCTGCCAGATTGCTATGCAGTCATGTGATCATCTGATTTATAGAGAAGTTGGGGAACATTCCCGCACCCCAGTCCCACCCCGAGGCTGGATTCCTCAGGCTGGAGTGACGCCTTCACTCCTAAGAACTTGGCTGATCAGGAGCCAGTCGCATATGGATACTCAGGTCTTGTGGGAGGCTAGTCTTTCCTCTGCTTGGGGCATAGGTCTGAGGTCCCTCAACACACCCGCAAAGCGTGCAGTGACCTGTTTCTAAATACATCTCATTTGGGCCGTGAGTTTGAACGCGTGCCAACAGGCACCAACCAAAAATAGACAGCTTACTGCACTGTTATTTTCATGGCTTAAAAAAAACAAAACCTGCAGAACATAGGGAGTATTTTTAGCCCGGGCCTGGCTTAGAATAGCGACGCCTATTTACTGGGAGGGTGGAGACTGCGGTTGGTTTCAGGCTGGAACTGTGGGGCCCCGTGGATCAGGGCATGAGTATCTTCTGCCTCCCAGGGACAGGCCACAAGCCTGAAGCTCCTGTTGCCTTTGCCCCCAAATGAATAGCGACCCTGGTCTTGTTTCTTCAGAAGGAGTCTCATGTAGCCCAGGCTGGACTGAAACTGCTAATTCTCCGCCCTCCGACAGTGCTGAGAGTACAGGTATGCATCTATGCAGGGGCAACCCTCCTCCCTCACCCCCCTGAATGCTGGAATCACAAGCATGGACCAACATGCCTGTCTTACACGTATTTTTTTTTAACTACCAGAAAAATTAAGATTAGTTTATTTTGACAAAAATAAATAAGAGAAAGCTTGCATTCCCCTGGAGGAAGCATTGTGTTACGGTAGTCAACCCCACACATTCTGCAGCCATGCCGCCTGAGTGTAAATCCAGACACTTCCCATCTGTGTGGCCCTGAGTCATGTGTTGAGTGACTCTATGCCTCCCTTCCCTCACTCCTGGACTCCAGGCTAACAATAGCTTTGACCTAACAGGACAGGCATGAGGCCTTATATGCAGAGAGCGATGGAAATGGTTGCGGACATGCCGTGCGGGTTCTGTAAAACCTGCCCTCACTGAACCCTCGGACCAGGGAAAGGAGGGAGGTCTAGGTGGGACCTCAGCTAGCAGCTGTTAGAGCAGGGAGGAGAGGCCAGTGCTGCGAAGCCTTTTAAGGCTTCTTTGTAGCTCACATTGACTGAGAAGACTGAGCGGTGGTGAAGAGTCCTTGAGCTTCAGCTACACATTCATGTGTGTTCGACTCTCTCAGGCTCAGGAACCCTGACAGCCACAAGCTGACCAGCAGGGTCAAGCAAGTGCCCAGGCACTGGCCCTTTAAGGAGAGGACGTGCTAGCCAATCCAATGGGAATTTGCTTCTTCACTTTACAGGTGAGGACACCAAGGTGGCTCAGAGATGAGTAGTGATTTCCTCAAGGTCATATAGTGTCATTATACTTCATTAAGGGGTTACGGAAGCCGGGCGTTGGTGGCGCACGCCTTTAATCCCAGCACTCGGGAGGCAGAGGCAGGCGGATCTCTGTGAGTTCGAGGCCAGCCTGGTCTACAGAGCGAGTTCCAGGACAGCCTCCAAAACAACACAGAGAAACCCTGTCTCGAAAACCCAAAAAAAAAAAAAAAATAAGGGGTTACGGAGTCAAACCGGGGAATTGAACCCAGGACCTTGTGAATGCCAGGCAAGGGCTCTACCACTGAGATACATTCACATCTTTTTCCCTGTGATTTTAAGGCAAGCTAGGCTTAACAGGCTGTGATCTCACTCTAAGTGATTTATTGATTTATTTATTTTTGCACTGAGCACCACATTCCTGGAATGTGAGGGATTGGCTGTCAAGAGGCTGAGACAGGTAGATCTCTGTGAGTTTGAGACCAACCAGCTCAACATAATGAGTTCCAGGTCAACCAGGTTTATATAGTGAATCCCTATCCTATAAAGAAGGAGGAGGAGGACAGGGGGTGGGGGGGAGATTGGGTAAAGAAATGAAAAAGGTATAAGGGCCTATCCTTATAGGATCCATGCTTCTGCGAGGGAGGGGAAACACTCCCTACTCCTCTGTGGGAGGGAGGGGAGCACTCCCTACTCCTCTCTGCTTCATTAACTGAGTCCGTACAATAAGCCAGCCATGGACAAGGGAAAGCTGTGAATGGGTGAAAAGGTTTGTATGAATATTCCAAACCCAGTGAAATCTAGACGCTTCCATAGACTGTAGAGAGGTGAGCTGATGGTTCTGAGAGAGCATGGAAGTACAGCTTCTGGCATTTGGATGTTGGTCAGCCTGAGTGTGCACACTTTCAGAAAAAACACCCCCCACCATGTGCCTCTTTAGACTTCAGGAGCAATGCAAGGAAACCACCCCGACTGAATGGAAGACAAACTGTCCAAGAGTACAGGTGTCCCTCATCCCCTCCTGCATCTCACATGCCAAGGAAGATGAACTAACCATAGAGATGGAGACGGGAGGCTGACTCCAGTCCAGATTGTCAATAGCCAGTACATATTCAGACCTTGTAGCAAAACAAACCCAAACAAATAAAAATGCAATACCTAGGGGATAGAGTATTTCAGTGGTTAAGAGTGCCTACTGTGGCTAGGCAGTGGTGGCACACGCCTTTAACCCCAGCACTTGGGAGACAGAGGCAGATGGATCTCTGTGAGTTCGAGGCCAGCCTGGTCTACAAGAGGGGGTTCCAGGACAGCCTCCAAAACAATACAGAGAAACCCTGTCTCGAAAAAAACAAACAACAACGAAAAAAAGAGTGCCTACTGCTCTTCGGGAGAATCTGAGTTCAGTTCCCAGCACCCACATGGGGCAGCTTACAGTTCCCTGTAACTCTCATTCCAAGGATTCCAATGCCTTCTTCAGGCCACCATGGGAACTGCATTTATGTGTACATACCCACACATATAGACATATTTAAAAACAAAAATAAATAATTTTTAAAAGTAGTACCTGGCATGAGTTTTTCTTGGGTTCATTTAAATCAAATCGTTATTTCCTGGTCTTTGTCTAGTATAGCATGAATTCTCTTAGGTCTTAATAATAAAAACCCAGAGTCAGATATTAGGGGGTAAAGCTGAAAGATCAGAAAAGCAAAGCAGCTAGCCACTAGTTCTTAACTCTGCCAATGCTCAGACCAAAAGGGCGATCCTGTCCTCAGACTGCTGCCTCAGTCTGATTACCTAGGCTGCCTAGACTTCTTCAGACTGACTGCCTCAGACTAACTGCTGAACAGACTACCCTGAGCTCCTGTCTCCTCCTGCCATATATTCCTCTCTCTGCCCAGCCATATCCCTTCTTGTCTCCACCTCCTTAGTGCTGGGATTAAAGGCATGTCACTCCAAGTGCTGGGATCACCTTTGTGTGAGCTCTGTTCTCTTTTAGACTGGATCAATTTCATGTAACCCAGAATGGCCTTGAACTAACAGAGATCCTTTTGTCCCTGTCTCCCAAGTGCTGGGATTAAAGGTGTGCGCCACCACTGCCTGGCCTCTGTGGCTAACTAGTGCACTCTGATCTTCAGGCAAACTTTATTTGTTGATCATAAACAAAATATCACCACAGTCTAGGGCCAGCTTTTGTCATTTTTCTCAATTTTGGGGGGGGGGAGGGAGGTTTCGAGGCAGGATTTCTCTGTGGCTTTGGAGTCTGTCCTGGAACTAGCTCTTGTAGACCAGGCTGGTCTCGAACTCATAGAGATCCACTTGCCCCTGCCTCCTGAGTGCTGGGATTAAAGGCCTGCACTACCACTGCCCAGCTCTCAATCTTTTTCTTTATGCCCCTTATTCTGAGGCAAAGGAAATCACTCGGCCTGGTTGTGTATAAGCTCACTGATGTCCTCGTGATCTCTGACACTGCAAAGCCTTGGGAAGATGGTTCTAAACGGAACATCTTGAGTTAATTGAAGTGTGTTGTGAAATGTTTGCCTTAGTTCCCTAAATAACCAGTGTTGGCAGGGAACAGTAAATCTGCATGAGCCATTACAAAAAAAAAAAAGAAGAAGAAGAGGAAGAAGAAGAAGTCAGTACAGAGAGAAAGTACATGTCAAGTTCCCATTGTGGGGCTCATCACAGAACATAGGTAAATGGCTCTAAACAAGAAAAACAAGAAGTTGACTCTTTCTCAGGGAGAATTGGAGGATGGGCCACACCTAGGCCAGAGCATTTGCAAAACCTGTCCTCAATCTTCCTGCCTGATTAAAGACTCCACCAGGAGAGAACACACAGGAAAGCCTATCAGAAAGGCAGAGGCTTGGTGACCCACTGTCCTAGCTGAGCTCAGGTTCCCTTGTCTCCATCATGTCAGTCATGTACACGAGCTATGTTGGGCATTGGGCCAGTTAAGGCACAAATGCTTTCTGTCCCCACCAGCATGGCATAGAGCTGAGCCCAGGCTATCTGCAGACACTTCAGTGATCACCATCATGTCCATTGAAGCTTGCTGGCCTGGTCCCTATGCCCATGTACATATACTGTACAGCCCAGAGGAGACAAGAGCCCAGAAAGTGATATTAAGTGTAGCTATATTTTTTAAGGAGGCAGGGTTTGCTATGGAACCCTGGTTAGCCTTGAACTCATGGCAATCCTCTTGTCCCAGCATCTCACCTCTTGGGATGACAGAGGTGAACTATCACTCCAAACTAAATACAGCTGTGTTGGAGTTGGTCCTAGTGACTGTCTTAGGGTTTCTATTGCTGTGAAGAGGCACCATGACCACAGCAAATCTTATTAAGGAAAACACTGAGATGGCAGCTTACAGTTTCAGAGGTTTAGTCCATTATCATCATAGCAGCGAATGTGGCAGCTGAGAATATGGAGACATGTAAGCAGATATCTTTTTTTTTTTTTTTTTCCTCCGAGGCAGGGTTTCTCTGTGGCTTTGGAGGCTGTCCTGGAACTCACTTTGTAGACCAAGCTGGCCTCGAAATCACAGAGATCCGCCTGCCTCTGCCTCCCAAGTGCTGGGATTAAAGGTGTGCACCACCAACGCCCGGTCGTAAGCAGACATCTTTGATCCAAAGGCAACAGGAAGTGAACTGTCTCACTGGGTGTGGCTTGAGAATATATGAGACCTCAAAGCCCACCTCCACACTTCCTCCAGCAAAACCACACCTGTTCCAACAAGGCCACACCTCCTAATAGTGCCACTCCCTTTGGGGCTATTTTCTTTCAAACCACCATAGTGTTATACTCAAGAAACACACAGATTTTTTTTCTAACTACATTAACTTGGATTGTAAAGAGTGGGACCTTGATTTTTTTAATCTTTTTAAAGTTTTTACTCATTTTTATCTAATTTTATTTATTATTTTCCATTTTAAAGATTTTCTATATTTATTTTATTTTCTGTATATGAGGGTCTGCTTGCATGAGTGTATATATATGCAACATGCATGTGGTATTTGGAGAGCTCAGAAAATCCTCTGTAAGGACAACAGGTACTCTAGAACCATCTCTCCAACCCCTACAATTTTTTTTTTTTTATTTTTTGGTTTTTTGAGACAGGGTTTCTCTGTGGCTTTGGAGGCTGTCCTGGAACTAGTTCTTGTAGACCAGGCTGGTCTCGAACTCACAGAGATCCTCCTGCCTCTGTCTCCCGAGTGCTGGGATTAAAGGCATGCTCCACCAACGCCCGGTCAATTTTATTTTATTTTAATTTACACATATTAGTGTTTTGCCTGCACTTGCATGGCTGGTACCCACAGAGGCCAAAAAAGGTGTCATAGCTCCTGGAACTGGAGTTACAGTCAGTTGTAAGCTGTCATGTAGGTGCTGGGAACAGAACCCGGGTCCTCTGCAATAAGGAAGATCCAGAGCCTAGAACCAAGAATCACCTAGAACCTTGGAGAAAAGGGGGCCAGAGCTTGAATCAATGTGTATTTCTGTGCCTGGAGCTAAATTTATGGGGTTCCAGAATCACTGTTGACACGCAAAAACTCTAACTTCGTGCCCTTTCACTTAATTCTGTATCCTATTTTATTTATGTAGTTAGTTAGTGTATATGCGCAGGTCTGCACAGCCCACAGACTGAAGACAGCTCACTTGGTAGAGTGCTTCTTTAGCATGCATAACGCCTTGGGTACAATTTCCCAGCATTTCATAAATCATTCAAAAAAAATCAAAACAGTCTCATACATGCCAGGCAGTTCCAGCACTGGTCCACACCCTCACCTCCCTTGACATTTTGAATGGCAGCAGACATCATGATCTTTATGCTCTGGTATTGTCAGTGTTATAATACCACCATACTGTGTAAGGCGGGACCACGGCAGATCCCATTGTGGGGGACAAACAGGCCATCAGGCAGAAATTACATGGGAAGGAAGTTTTATTTGAGAAGGGAAGGGAGTGTAGAGAGAGAGAGAGAAGAGAAAGAAAGAGATAGGGAAAGTCCTGCCTGCCCCTTCAGAGGGACAGCAGGAAGAGAGAGCAGAGGTGGGTGAAGTTTGCCTCTTACAGGAACCTTTGCATCTGCAAAGTGACATAGCAGCCATAGGAGCCTGGGCTGGCCAGGGAACTGCCTGAATACATCCTTCCAGGTGACAGGGGACAGACAGGCCAGCATAATGCCTGAATCCTAAGAATCAGCATCTGTGGATCAGGCTTAAGAGGCATAGCTCTCCACTGGACACCCTCAGTAGCTCAGGGAATCCCCTGGGCCTTTTAGGATCCTTAACTCAGGGCAAACAGACATTGGTGGCTTCTACAACACAGAAAGAATTTCAGGACTATCCAGTTTATGAAACAGAGTTGGGGTTAAATACAGATATATTATAGGGTGCTGTAGAGATGACTCAGCCGGTAAAGACACTAGCTGCCAAATCTGACGACCTGAGTTCAATCCATAGGACTTACATGGTGGAAGGAGAGAACAAGCTCCTGGAAGTTGCTCTCGGACCGTCTATGCGAGCCTTTGCCCACGTGCACATACACACAATAAAGAAATATAATGAAACATTGATTAACATAGGCTTAAGAATAAGGGTTAAGAGAAAGCAGTGCTCAGAAAGAAACATAAAATGAGCAGAAAAATTTGGATGTGGGCTTCACAAAAATGTGCGACCCCCGGGAAGGGACCCCCGACCCGCGGGGGTGAGGTGATGAGGGTCGCTACTAATTTAGTGGGCCTTCACGAGCAGATCCGATCTGGAAAGTGAACTTCAAGAGGTTAATGGAATCTGGCTCAAGAGGCTATTGCCCTACCCAGACAGGATCATCATTTATCCAGGTGATTTTATCTGCCGGGGCGGGGGTGGAGTGGGGTGGGGTACAGGGGAGGTAGTAACCACTACTGAAAATTTTGAGCAGGTGGGCTATAGCCAAGGCCCGCTCTATCATCGGGATTTTGGCGAGCCGCTTCTTCGGCTCAAGCCGCCTGTCTAGTGCGTGGTTGCCCCTGTGCCGCAGGAAGAGGTCTAGCAGGGAGTTCAGCTCCCTACCCTTCAGGGTCAAAAAGAGGGAACTGGAGTTTACATGATGCCGAGGAGAGGAGCTGTGAAAACTTGTCGCTGAGAGCTTGAACGAGAGAGAGGAAGCAAGAGAATCAACAGTGGAGGAGTATTTGGGAGCAAAAGGTTGAGGAAGATCAGGGACCTAGGAAGGATCGTAGGCAGGAGGTCTCGTGGCCAGAGAGACCTCATGCCCGAACCCGAAGGTATGCGGCAGCCTCTTCCTCTAGCTCCTGGGCGTCCCCAGGATCGAGAGGTTCCTCAGGAGGAGCAGAGGCGACAGCCCATAGGGAGGGGTAGATACAGGTGGCTAGAGATCGAACTTTAGGGGCAAATGAAGTAGGTTGATCAGAAGGAGAAGGAGGAAGCTTATCAAAGTCAGAGTTAGCAGAGGAAGAGGAACAATCTTTAGAAAGATCATTGACAGAACTTGCCCTGGAGCTGCACTAGAACACCCTCAGGAAGCGACCTCTAGATGTTGTTGGGCATCTTTAAGAATTTGTTCATTTCGGGGGCTTTCCTCCGCGTTAACAATGATACCTTTTAAGAGATCCCAATACTGCTGCATAATTTTTATCGCTTTCAGAGCCTTTGGTTTCAAAATAATTAGTTAATTCGGCCCCGACTTGTTCCCAAGTACTGCAAACTATTTTTGGACAGGTAATGACAAATCAGGGACAAACTTCATGTACAAAAAGCAAAAACTTAAGTAAATCTTTTTTCTTAACCTCAATGTTTCTATCTCTTAATTCTTCCTGAATTCCTTTAATAAATATGGCTTCCTTATTTTTTTTAACCTCAGTGTATCTATCTCTTAATTCTTTCTGAATTCCTTTAATAAATCTAGCTTCTGTGCTGATACTAGTCCCCATTTTCGCGGGACGGATGGGACGGCGGTGTTAACCTAGGTCATTAGACTAACCCTACTCTGCGCCACCCGGATGGGGCTTACCTGACGCCTTATGAGTGGGCTCCGGACTCGTCGCGCCTCTGCCGTCCGATCGGTGGTCTGTAACTCGTGCCCCACGTTGGGCGCCAGTTGCGACCCCCGGGAAGGGACCCCCGACCCGCGGGGGTGAGGTGATGAGGGTCGCTACTAATTTAGTGGGCCTTCACGAGCAGATCCGATCTGGAAAGTGAACTTCAAGAGGTTAATGGAATCAGGCTCAAGACAACGTTCGCTGATCAAGAGCCTTTATTTTTGGGGCGCGCTGGAATTTATAGAGGAAGGACCTCAGGGGTGGTACAAGCATGTCAATCAAGTCTCAACTCAAATATACACCAAATACGGTAAAGACAAAGCTGTAATTTTCCACCAGTCATTAGTTGCATTCCACAAATGCTTGTCAGCGTAAGTCAGGTGCAGGAATTAGGGAGGGGTAGGAAGTGTACAGCAGAACGCTATAATCTTGTTAACAAAGACAATTGCTCTGTAAGGGTATTTCCCCTGGCTAGGCGGGTGGGCTGCCCTGTGTAAATTTAACTTTAATGGTTAGCCTTTTCCTTTGTCTCAAGGGCATGTGTGCTCGCAGTCACGTAGGCGGAAGGCCAAGAAACGGTTGACAGACTCCATTTTGTTCAAGGTTCTAGCAGTCCCCAACAAAAATGAGTCTCTGAACGTAAGTTGTATCGAGCGTGAGTGCAGCCTCTAAAGGGAGGATGGCGGCTCGGTGCTTTTAAAATACTTACATATAGGAATTTCATGGGTTTGACGTTACTGTATTCACAGGGTTGTTAAGAAACCTAAACTAGCTGGTTGGTGGTGGCACACACCTTTAATCCCAACTCAGGAGGCAAAGGCAGGTGGATCTCTGAGTTCCAGGTCTATAGAGCAAGTTCCAGGATAGTCAAGGCTACACAGAGAAACCACAAAAAGAGAGATAGAGAAAAGAAAAGAACCTAAATAAGGAGCCCGGCATTGCAGTGCACAGCTCTAAATCCCAGCACTTGAGAAGTAGAGGCAGGTGGTTCCCTGTGAGTTTCAGGCCAGCCAAGGGTACTTAGAGAGAGACCCTTGTCCCAAACAAGTAAAACAAAGAAAGGTAAATGAGGTCCCCAGGTGGTTCCAGAGGGGAGGGTCCCAGTTGAAAAGATAAAGTCCAGCTCCCAGGGACACGGGAACGTTGGATACCTTTACTGCAAACATAGGTTTTGTTTGAGATTCTCAGGCCCTGTGGAGAAAGGAATGAAGCCTCACCCAAGGTCACACAGACCCAGGCGTTAAGCCCGGGTCCTTGCTACTTTACATAAAATACCTGTATGCCAAGGGAACATTCCTGTGTGAGAACAGCCTTTATAACAAACAAGGATTGTGTTGGAATCCTTGCTTCTCTGCAGGAGGCAGGCTCTCGTCAGATTCTTGTGTGAGGGCTTCCTTTCCCTTCCTCTGTCCCATAATTTTCCTGACATCTGTCTGGCCTCTGATAGGTGGGGTCTGAGAACTTGTCACTCAGGCTCACAGGCCTTTCACCCCAGGGCCTCATCAATAGTAAATGACAAACTACTTTAAACCTAGGTCTAAGGCTGAACTCAGCTGAGATTTTTGGAGGACTATGGAAGGTGGGAGAATGTAGAAGAAACTGCTGGCCAGCCTACCCAAGCGACAGTCACCCTGCCCAGGTGCCCAGGCCAGCCCGTATGAGCATGCACGGCAGGCTCTTCCTCCATGAACCAAGCCTGCCTCTACACTCAGAGACTGCTGTTGAAGAGACACCTGACCAGAGACAGGACCCTGACCCTGACCCAGAGAAAAGGGCAACACAGCCCAGTCAGCCGCCTGAGCCAATGCGGCCTTGGCTGGGGGTACAACGCAGGCCCAACTTCCTTAATAAATGAGTCTGTAGCTTGCTCTGCTACTCACTGACTCCCAGTAGGTAAGTCCTTGGTGCTGCATTTTCTCATCCCCTCTCCCAAGGAGCATCCGAGCAGGGTCACCAGCAACAGGAGAATAGTTGGGTTTACACATAAGAGATATAGGTGCCACCATGCCCGGCTGTGTTTTTGTTTTTGAGACAGGGTCTCTCTCTATTGCCCTGGATGACTTGGAACCTGCTACAGGCTGGCCTCTAACTCAAGTGCTGTGACAAAAGGCCTGTGCCACTGTGCCCAGCAATGATGGTAATTCTTTTTATTTTTTATTTTTTTTAATTTTATTTTCCAGTTTAAATTTAGATAAGAAACAAGGTTGCTTCACAAGTCAGTTCCAGGTCCCTCTCCCATTCCCTCCCTTCCTCCCGTGCCCTCCCCCCACCCCCCCACCCCACCCCCATTATCCCCTCATTTCTCCAGGGAGGGTGAGGCCCTCCATGGGGGTGTGCATAGTGTGTCATTTCATATAGGGCAGGGCCTAGACCCTTCCCCAAGAGTTCAGGGTGAGAGTGCACCTCACATTGTTCTATGGGAGTCCAAAGTCCGTGTGTATACTTGGGATGGGTACTGATCTGCTGCCCAAGGCTCAATAGATTACCTAGGCCTCCTCACTGACACCCAGATTCAGGGGGTCTTGATCAGTCCCATGCTGAAAAAATATGGAACGCTTCACGAATTTGCGTGTCATCCTTGCGCAGGGGCCATGCTAATCTTCTCTGTATCGTTCCAATTTTAGTATATGTGCTGCCGAAGCGAGCACAATTCTTTTTATTTTTAAAATAAGATTTATTTTTAATAGGGCTGGAGAAATGGCTCAGCGGTTAAGAGCACTGGTTGCTCTTATTGAGGACCTAGATTCAATTCCCAGAACTCACATGGCAGCTCACAGTTGTCTGCAACTCCAGTTCCAGGGAATCTGACACCCTCACATAGACATACACCAATGCACGTAAAAATTTAAAAAAAGATTTGCTTTTACTTTATGTGTATGTGGTTTTTTTTCCTGCATGCATGTCTGTGTACCATATGCATGCAATGGTGCCCATGAAAGTCAAAAGAGGGCACTGGATCCCCTGGAACTGGAGTCACAAATGGCTGTGAACCACTGCGTGGGCGATGGGAACTGAACCCCTGGGTACTCTGCAAGACCAGTCAAGTGTCCATAATCTGACCCATCTCTCCAACCCCACTTCTGGTCATTTTAAACCATTAAGTTGTGGAATAAAGTTGTTATGCAGCAATAAATAATTGCAGTACCCCAGCCAGATTTATTCTGAGTACTTAGAACAAAGAGACCCACTAGAAGTGTCCTGCAGTCAGTCTGAGGCCACTGTAGGCCAGAGAGTGAAACTGTGCCTCAGAAATGAAGCAAGACCATAACTTCAGCTAAGGGCTAAGGCGAGCTTCTCCGAGTGAGATAAAGAGAGTCCAGGACTGATGGCTCAGGACTCCCAGCGCTTAACCAACAGTCCTGCAAAGCATACAGAGAGGCAGCCGAGAGGTGGGGCTAACCTAACGGTGCAAGGCAGGAAGACTAAGACAGAAGCTGCAGGAAATGAGATCAGTGAAATCCCCCCAAAGCTCAGAAGTCCAGACACAGGAGGACTGAGGACATTCATCAAGGTGTGTGGCCTCTGGGAATCCATTCCAGTTTTCCTTCCTTCTTTTTTTTTTAAAAGATTTTAAAAAATAAATGCCAGTCTCTGTCTCTGTCTCTGTCTCTGTCTCTCCTCTCTCTCTCTCTCTCTCTCTCTCTCTCCTCTCTCTCTTTCTCTCTCTCTCTGTTTGTGTGTGTGTTTATATGTGTGTGTGTGTGTGTGTGTGTGTGTGTGTGTGTGTGTTCATGTAGTGCCCACTGAGACCAGATCTTCTGGAGCTGTATGTAGTTGCAGGTAGTTGTGAACCACCCAGTGTGGGTTCAGGGAACCAAACTTAGGTCCTCAAAAGATCCTCAAAAGAGCAGCACGTGCTCCTAATCCCTGAGCCATCTCCAGCCTCCCATTTCCATTTTCCTTGGGATCACACCTGCACTCACCCTCCTGTCAGCCAGGTGGACTGCAAGAGTGTCAGGGGTGTCTCCAAAGAGTTTGAAAACACAGTTGTTCAACTCATTACTCTCTCCAAAACGTAAGTTAATACTACCACCAGGCTGGCTATGCAAGCCTGTGGGTTCAATCGCCATGACTAAATTAAAAAACAAAACAGACAAAACTACCCAAATTGCCATGATGTTTCAGTTGACACTCACAGCACAGCTATAAAGGAAAAAGAGCAATCTCAGCGCCTCCTAAGGATGCTGAGCAACGGGACTCTCTTCTATTGTAATAGTAGGGTAGCATGCGTGGTACCACTCTCTAAGGAACAGCCTGGCATCTATAGGTCTGGTTGAAGATGCATACCGGGCTTGTCAGGTTCCCTGGGAAGCACTCTGAACTGGATGTTGAAATGTGGGAGGTGCCTTAGTTACTTTCTGCTTTGATAAAACACCATGACCAAACCAGCTTATAGAAGGAAAAGTTTATTTAGCTTGTGGTTACAGAGGGATGCGTCCATTATGGCAGGGAGACACAACAGCAAGCTGCACACATGGGCCTGCAGCAGCCAACTGGAAGATCGCATCTTGAACTCCAAGCAGAGGCAGAGTTAACTGGGAATGGCGTGTAGCTTTGAAAGCTTAAAGCCCACCCCCAAGTGACAGCTATCCTTCAGGAAGGCCACACCTCCTAAACCTGCCAAACAGCACCACCAACGGGGGGCCTGTGAGGGACAGTCTCTCGTTCAAGCCATCACAGAACACTCAGGAACATAGGCGAGGGGTGAGGGGTGTGAAGTCTCACTCAGGAAGATGAAGAACTCCGATTCGGTTTTTACAGAGATGTCTGCTATTGAGACGGCCCTTAGAGTGTGCAGCAATCACTGCTCGTGTCACCGTGACCAAACACCTGCAAGAAACAAGCTAAGACAGATGTATTATGGCTATCGGTTTGAAGAGACACGGTCTATCCTGTCAGGGGAAGCCAGGCAGCAGGCAGCTCTGTGGTGGTGGGAGCGCCGGGCTGCTGGCTCACATTTCAGGGGGCTGTGGACAGCTGCTATTTCCTTTCTGCTAACTACTTTCTCATTCACTCTGGACCCCCAACTGTGTGATGCTGCTGCCCATGTTTGGGGCAGATCTTCTCCACTCAGTTGTTCCTCCCTAGAAAGACTCTCAAAGATGCACCCCAAATTGCATCTCACTAATGGCCTATGCCTTTCTTAGTACAGAAGGGTTGACAACCAAAATTGTTCGTCTCAAGTTCCCATGACTTTGAGCTTCTCTGGTGGCCTATCATTGGCTGGGGCGTGCCCCAAAGAAGCTATAACCTGTTCCATTGGCTGACAGAGAACGAATACCTGGCTCTGTTGAGATCCAGGCAACACACTGCAGAATTCACTCCAGCTCAGACTCATGCAAGATAAATGTGATCCCACTTCATTAAACAATGTAACCTCAGACGGGCGGTGGTGGCACACGCCTTTAATCCCAGCACTCGGGAGGCAGAGGCAGGCGGATCTCTGTGAGTTCGAGGCCAGCCTGGTCTACAAGAGCTAGTTCCAGGACAGTCTTCAAAGCCACAGAGAAGCCCTGTCTCGAAAAACCAAAACAAACAAACAAACAAAAAAACAATATAACCTCATTTGGGAACAGATCCTTTGTGACCCTGATATTGTGTGTGTGTGTGTGTGTGTGTGTGTGTGTGTGTGTGTGTGTGGTGTGTGTGTGGTGTGTGGTGTGTGTGGTGTGTGTGTGTGTGTGTGTGTGTGTGTGTGTGTGTGTGTGTGTGTGGTGTGTGTGTGTGTGTTGTAGGGCCTCACGCATGCTAGGCAAATGCTGTGCTACTGTCCACACTCCTAACCTACCTTAGATTTACTTTCTGGGGTAACTTAGGAGGGTAGGTGGGCTGTCTGCAGCTACAGTTGGTCTCAGGTTTCTACTGACAGCTGTTGTCTCCTCATCTACTGCCCATTCTGGGTTTCCTCTCCTTCAGTCAACATGTCAGCTTCTCTAGGAGCCTTACCTAGTGAGATAGTCCTGAGTTGTCTATGCTCCTGGACACTGTGCCTGTGTTACCTAGACCACCTCATGGCTGCTATATTTTGTTGATTTATCATCAAGAGTTCCAAGAACAGAGCCCGGTGTTGGTGGTGCACGCCTTTAATCCCAGCACTCGGGAGGCAGAGGCAGGTGGATCTCTGTGAGTTCGAAGCCAGCCTGGTCTGCAGAGCTAGCTCCAGGACAGCCTCCAAAACAACACAGAGAAACCCTGTCTCAAAAAGCAAAAGATAAACAAACAAACAAACAAAAAAGAATTCCAGGAATAATCATGGAAGAAACAGGAGACCCCTCCCACAGTCAGCTAGTGTGAATCACGTATATTCTTCCCTGCCCTCGGGTGGAGAGACACTACTTCCAACTTCCTCCATACAAGAATGTTCAATTAACCTGCTAGACCAATAACTGTTTGTTTGTGACAAGGTGGCAGAGTCAAGCTTGTGTGTGCTTGTGTGAGTACATATGTACTGTATGCCAATGTTTAGATGACTGTAGAGGCCAGAAGAGGGTGTCAGGTCCCCTGGACTTGGAGTTAGAGGGTACACAGAATTGAATTCATGTCATTTGTAAGAGCTGCAAATACTCTTTTTTTTTTTTTTTTTTTTTTTTTTTTTGGTTTTTCAAGACAGGGTTTCTCTGTGGCTTTGGAGGCTGTCCTGGAACTCGCTCTGTAGACCAGGCTGGTCTCGAACTCACAGAGATCCGCCTGCCTCTGCCTCCTGAGTGCTGGGATTAAAGGCGTGCGCCACCAACGCCCGGCCGCTGCAAACACTCTTAACTATCGAGTTTCTCTCCAGCCCCACAGGGTGATCTTTTAAATATTTATTTGTTTGTTATTAGTATGTTTGTATATAATGTGTGGGTGTGAGTACGGACACCAATGTGTCACCATGCACATGTAGAAGACAGGAGAGCCAGTTTCATCCATTCCCTGTGGATTCTGGGGATCATACCGAGGCCTCAAAGCATCCATGGCCAGTGTTTTTTACCCACTGGGTCATCTCACTGGCTTTTGTTTGCTGGTCTTGGCCTCCCCATCCTCCCAGCTCAGCCTCCTGCAGGCCTGGGCTGCCATGTCCAGACAGAGCAATCTCAGGAGAACATGAGTCCAGGCAAGCAAAGGCATGGGGTCTGCAAGACCACTCCAGGTGGCCCCAGGATAGCACACCCGTTCAATGTGTCATCACGGCCTCTAGAAAACGACACATCCAGTGAGAAGCGGAAACGAAGGGTACAGAGTGGCAGGCACCCTTCTTCAGCTTACTGTTGGCCGTGCCTTTTGGACAGAGAATAGAATTTTCAACGGATTTCTAGGTCAAAAACAAAACCCAGAAAGGAACAGAAATGGGGTCTGAGTCTCCTTCTTCTTGTCATAGCTCCCACCATGGCGCTGAAGGGGATCTGCAGGGAAGGTGAAGGAGCCACAGAACCTTTGGCTTAGGTGGCTGTTAGTCTTCCAGGCACTGACAGAGAAAACCTCGAGGCAGGCAGAGGGCCTTGGGAAGCAATGATGCTCCAGGGAGCACAGCTGAATGGTCCCTTGCTCTGAGGAAAGAAGGGACCAGCAAGAGTAAAGAACTGCACGGCCCACCTTCCTCCACCCTTTCCATACCTGTGGAGTAGAGGGAGATGACTGGCCTCCAGATGGGCTCGAAAATGCCTTTAAAAAGAAAGGAAGGAAGGAAGAAAAGAAAAGAAAGCAAGAAAAAGTGCCTGCAGGCCCATGAGTAGCTTGGAGATAGGCTACAGTTCCAATGTCCTCTAGGCCAGTGACTCCTGGGATGAGTTCATGAGTCATATGCAAACCACAGGACCACCTCAGCCTCTTCAGGTGTGCTAGGATATTATCTGAGATCAAATCTTTAGATTGTATCCTAATTTGGTCCTCTGTTTCTGTGATAAAGAGCATTACCAAAGCAACTTGGGGTGGTGATGGCTCCATTTAGCCTACAAGTTCCAATCACAGTCCATCACTGACGGAAAAGTTAGGGCAGGAACCATGGAAGACAAGTGCTTGCTGACTGTTCTCCACGGCTTGCTCAGCTTGTTTTCTAATATAGCCCAGGACCGCCTGCCCAGGAGCAGCACTGCCCACATCAGTCATTAAACAAGAAAATGCCCCACAGACTTGCCATGGGTCAGTCCGCTGGAGGCAATTTCTCCTTTGAGGTCCCTCTTCCCAAGTGATTCTAGTTTGTGACAAGCTCACATAAGTCAGCACAGACTGGCTGAGGATCTGCAGCCTGGAAAGGTAAACCCACATCTCAAATATACGTTGGTCCCTGTCTAGATGACTCACTTCTGGATTAGAAAGACCTCATGTCATTACTTTGTCACCAAGTGCTGTGGCCTTCCTTGAAGGATGGTAGTCCTGCTGAGGGATCCTTCTCAATATCTGTCACTGGAAAATCAGACATTCCCAGTGGCAGCATCTAGACAGTTACTAGTGAATTCAGAGCCTCTGACCATGCCATGCGGTTCCTTTGGTCATGAACCCACAGATGTGGTCGGTGACAGAGACCAACTTGAGCACAGACTGACTCATGAATCAGCTTGCTTAGGTGGCACCAACCAACGACAGAAGCTTTCCAGTGACACAGACATGGGATTCTGACACTTTCACACTTTGCCTGTCTTAGTCCACTTCCTGTTGGAGAGCAGAATACCAGGGACTAGGTAATTATAAAGGAGTTCTGCTAAGTGATGGAAGCTGGGAAGCCCAAGGGCACAAAGCAGGCACCCAGCATCCAGCCTCACAACTGAGCAGAGGAGGAGAAAAGAGAGCCAGGAAGAGGATGAGGCCAGAGCAGGGCATTTTTACAACAACCTACTCTGGAAATAACCAAGACCCTAGATGACAACATTAATACACTCATGAGATTCCATCCTTAGGATTTCATCACCTTCCACTAGGAGTCACCTCGCTGCGTTTGGGGGACACGCCCAGACTAAAGAAAACCCACTCCCAGGTCTGCCCACACCACTTTTTCAGATGTCTTCATCTCTGATTCTGCTATATTTCTCCTTGTTTTTGTTTAGCTCTTTTATTACATTTATTTATGCATGTGGAGGGGGCATACACCACTGGGCACGTATGAAAGGCCAAGGATGAGTTGCTGGAATTGATTCTTTCCATCATGTGGGTCTCAGAGACTGAATTCAGGTTCTTGGGCTTGGCAGCATGTGTCTGCCTAATCCTCCCATTTTCACCACTGACTGTTGTCTCTCTTGCCCGTGTAGACGTTCCTGGACACTGCCCTAAAGCTGTGCCTGTTGGTAGGCTTGCTTCTTACTTTTGTCTCCATTGGTCACTTCAGCACTTTGTCTACTCTCAGTTTGTACCCACATACCACACAGACTCACCTGTGAATCAAACATGGCCCTCTTTGACCGAGGAAGCCGCACTGTAGCCATGGTGGGCTGGAGGAGACATGCGGGTATGCTGATGCTCTGGGGAGCCAGGCTGCTGTGAGGGTCTCGGGAAGCCTTCTTGTGCCCTGAAACCCTGCTTGAGCCTGAACTCATCTGTGCTACCTTACTATAGAATACTGCCAGGCAACATGATATAATGCTTCCTAGGGCCTGTGACAGGCTGCAGTTAAAACCTGTGGTCAGATGTCTATGAGGTCCCACTCTAGAAGTTTCTCTGTCTGTCTTTTCTTCCTTCCCTCCTTCCTTCCTTCTTTCCTTTCCAAGACAGGGTTTCTCTGTGTAGCTTTAGGAGCCTGTCCTGGAACTCACTCTGTAGACCAGGGTAGCCTCAAATTCACAGAGAGCCGCCTGCCTCTGCCTCCCGAGTGCTGGGACTAACGGCGTGCGCCACCACCACCTGACTCAGCTGCCTCTCTTTCTTAAAGTCTTATTTACTTGTTATTTTCACGTGTGTGTGCCTGTGTGAATTTATGTGCACTGCAAGCGTGCAGGAGTCCTTGGAGGCTAGAAGAGAAGGCACCAGACTTCCCTAGAGCTGGAGTTACATGCAATTGTGAACTGTCACATGGGTGCTGGGAACTGAACGTGGGTCCTCCGCAAGAGCAGTAAGCACTCCACTGCTGAGCCATCTTCCCAGCCTTGGGAAGTTTCTCAACTGGCAATGATTTATGCTGCAGACTGAATGGCCTTGCTCGGTGTTCTAGGGGTTTAGACAGTGTTTTTCACATCGTAGATCCCACTGTGACAAAATTCCAGACAAAAGCAACTCAAGAGAAGAAAGATTTATCTCGACTCACTGTTTCAGAGGGCTTCAGCCCATCACAGCTGGGAAGTGAATAAGGAACAGCTCAACTGTGGTGGTGGGAGCATGTGTCTGAGGCTGCTCACATCACAGTGGAGCAGGAAACAAAGAGTCACGCCAGAACCAGAGGGGAGGCTATAACCTTCAAAGGCAAGACTCACCCAGACTGACTCTCTTCCACCAGTGAGGTCCCATGCCCTACCGGCTCCACAACCTCCCAAAGTAATGTCATCATCTCAGAAACAAAAGGGAGCCATGGGGGACATCCCAGGGTCACTGCTCTACTCTCACAACACCAGATCGTGCAGATCTGATGGACTGATGGAGAGCTGCTCATATCAAATCCTGGAACAGCTGCAGAGCTCTTGTTTGCCCTGGGACCTGCTCAAAGCCCTAATTAGAGGAATAAATCAGCCCTTAGTGTGCAGGGAACTGCTTCCAGGATTTCCAGGGAGGTCCAAAGCCTCATTCAGTCAAGTGTTTGCATATCACCTGGGCATATATCCTCATATGCTGCAAACCTTTAGATGACTGTATAATCCATACAATGTAAATGGTATATAAATAGTTATTATACTGGGTTGTTTAGGGCACTGGAATAAGGAAAAAAATGTGCACCTGTTCTGTACAGGCCCAGACTAGCCTTGAACTCACAACAGTCCTGCTTCAGATTCCTGAGTGCTGGGATTGCAGGCATGAGCTGTCACACATGACTAGATGTAAGACTACCCTTTCCAGTGTTTTTCATACATGGGTCATTGAATTCAGGAATGAGGAACTCGTGGATGTAAAAGGCGGGCTGCATTCCTGAGAAGGTGTGCTGACACTGGACCCTGAAGAGGTCGTGGGTGCTGTGCTTCCGTTCAAGGGAGGCACAGATATGGTCACTGGCCCTTTACTTCAGAGAGAACACACTGTCTTCTCCATGGCCACACTCATCCTCTGTGTCTTTTTTTTTTTTTTTTTTGGTTTTTCGAGACAGGGTTTCTCTGTGGCTTTGGAGGCTGTCCTGGAACTGGCTCGGTAGACCAGGCTGGCCTGGAACTCACAGAGATCCGCCTGCCTCTGCCTCCCGAGTGCTGGGATTAAAGGCATGCGCCACCAACGCCCGGCTCCTCTGTGTCTTTTAATCTAATTATTTATTCATATCTTTTGAGACAGCCCTGGCTATCTTGGAATGTTCTATGTAGATCAGGTTGGCCTGGAACTCAGGGAGATCCACCTTCCTCTGCCTCCCGAGTGCTGGGATTAAAGGCGTGCGCCACCAACGCCCGGCTCCTCTGTGTCTTTTAATCTAATTATTTATTCATATCTTTTGAGACAGCCCTGGCTATCTTGGAATGTTCTATGTAGATCAGGTTGGCCTGGAACTCAGGGAGATCCACCTTCCTCTGCCTCCTGAGTGCTGGGATTAAAGGGGTGCACCACCAGACTTAACTTGAACTTAAAAATGTGTCTGTATTTATTTTTATGTCTGAATGTGTGTGTGTGTGTGTGTGTGTGTGTGTGTGTGTGTGTGTGTACTATGTGTGAAGTGTCTATAGAGGACAGAAGAAGGTATCAGATCCCCCTGGAACTGGAGTTACAAGTGGCTATAAACCACCATGTGGTTGCTGGGAATTGAACTTGTGTCCTATGGAAGAGCAGTCAGTGCTCTTAACTGCTGAGCTATCTCTCTAGCCTGCCTCTGCCTAACTTCTTAAAAGCAGTAAATCAGAGCTGGGGAGGTGGCTCATCAGTTAAGACTGCTAGAGCTCTTCCAAAAGACCCAAGCTTGGTTCCCAGCACTCACTTTGTGTGGCAGCTTACAGCCCCTGTGGTCCATCTGCACGGGATCTGACCCGGTCTTTTTGCCTCCACAGACACCCCCACCACACACATAGGCAAACATACATAAATACAAATGAATACATATTCCTTAAAAGTGGGAAATCAAACTCAATGTAGAAAGTGTTATCTTTTACTCCTGGCAGTGTTTGGATAGGCGCTCTCCCAAGCTATATAGCAATACATTTCATCATTTGTTTACAGGATTGTAATGGAAAGGAGAAGAAAAACAAGTTGTACCAAAATTTAAAACACCCCCTCCCCCAGGACTCAGAGCATCCCAGGGATGCTGGAGGCTTCTCCCCCAACCCCAGACAAGGTCTTCCTGTGTACACATGCCCTAGGCAAGCCTGGAATTTAGTATGTAGCTCAGTCTGGACTTGAACTCCTCCTGACTTGGCCTTTCCTGGCTGTAATACTCTGCTGGCATTACAGGTGAGCATCACCACTCTCAGCTCAGAGATACACACATGTACCAATAAGGGAGCAGCCTCTGGCAGTATTCTCTGGCAAATCACCTCCCAGGTCTCAGTTTCCTGATCTGTACAATGGACATACTAATATTACCTACCCCTACATCGTGTTCAACTCTGAATCCCCAGAGTACTTGATACAAAGTATCATTTGATAAGTACAGATTGCATTAATTAATTAGTGTCTTTTGAGCATTAAATGACATGTCACACATAACCCACAGTACATGGCAATCATTATATTCTAGGGATGAATTCCTATCTCTCACACTCCTACAAGGTCTCATTTATATACGTATAAACCCAGGCTGGCCTGGAACTCATTATGTAGCCCAGGCTGGCCTCAAATTGGCAGTAATCCTCCTATCCCGGCCTCCCTAGTGCTGGGCTCGAGGTGTGTGCCACCACACCCAGCTCATACCTGTCTTCTGACTCAACAGCTCCACTTGTAGAATTGGAAACAATACTAATAATTTAGGTAATTAAGGGAATAAATGAACAATTATGATAATAATATTCAGATGATTGGTAATTAAGGACACACCAACAATTTAGATGTAAGGGAGCCATTGGAAAGGCAGCTATCTATTTGTTGAGGGGTGAGGAGTGCATGTATGCAGCACACTAGAAGTCACAAATGTGCATGGGGTGGGGGTGTCTTATGTACCCCAGACTGGCTCCAATCATATGTAGCTGAGGATGATCCTAAACTTCTGATTCTCTGGCCTCCACCTCCTGAGTGCTGGGATCACAGGTGTGCACGGTAACAACCAGCTCTATTCAGTACTTCCTGAATGCATGAAACACGCTGGCCTACATCCTCAACCCACAGAGACTCCATGGATGACACACTAGGCTAATGGTCCTCAAAGTCGGTCCAGGGAATGCAGTAGCAATGCTACTTGGGAATGTGTTCTAAAGATTTGTGTTTAGTAGATGTGCATATACATGCTCATGAATGTGAACTCTGCGCAGAGGCCAGAAGCCAATGTCAGGTATCTTCCTGGATCACTCCACCTCCATCTTTGAGATGGGGATCTCTCCCTGGAGCTCATTGATTCATCTGGACTTCCAGTGAGCATCCTCCTGTCCTGCATCTCCAGTGCTGGGGTAACCCTTCTCAGCACCACGCCTGGCCTGGCATGAGCGCTGGGAGTGGAGATGGTGCCTTTGTATGTACACAGAAAGCACATTACTGACTGAGCCGTCTCCCTATCACCCTTCTCCCCTAATTTGTTTTTGTTTCTTTTGAGAGAGGGCCTTACTGTTTAGCCCAGACTGGGATGGCACATACTGTGTGGCTCAGGCTGGCCTCAAGTTTTCAGTACTCCCCCTATCTCAGCCTCTCCAGTGGTTGAATAATAGACATGAGCTTGCACATCCAATTTAAGACGTGTTTAGGACAAAGAAGTTGCCATCTGACCTCTGAGCTGTAGCAAGTGTGTGCGTGTGTGTGCACACACACACACAAATACATAAATACACACAAAAAATAAATAAATGTTAAAGACTTTCTTTTAATAAGGTGATGTGTGCCCAAGTTCAAGAACCACAAGCCCTAAGATGTTTTCAGAGTGTTTCCTTTTCAAAGGGAGCATGGATTTTTTTTCTCTCAGGACAGGGTTTCTCTGTGTATCTGGGGCTCTCCTAGAACTCACTTTATAGACCAGGCTGGCCTTGAATGAACTCACAGAGAACTGCCTGTCTCTGCTTCCCAAGTATGCTGCCAGCACCACCCAGTGAATATGTTTGTTTGTTTATTTGTTTGTTTGTTTATTTTGAGACAGGGTTTCTCCATGTAGCTGTCTTGGAACTAATTCTGCCTGCTTCTGCCTCCTGGGTTTAAAGGTATGCACTGCCTTTGCCTGGTGAGTATGAATATTTTTAATATTCTTGTTTTATTGTTTTTAATCTTCCTGACTTTCTTGGCGCAAGCATGCCTTACCAACTGATAAAGAAAATGCTTGATAAACTAGGTGTAGTAGTGGATGCCTATAATCCCAACACTCAGAAGGCTGAGACAGAAGAGTTGCAAATTTGAGGGACAGTCTAGGCTCTGTAGCAAGATTGTCTCAAAATAAAACAAAGACTCACCAGGCATTGGTGGCGCACCAAAGACTCAATGGTGGTGACCCAGTGAGTAAAGGTAGTTACAGTAGCCTGAAGACCTGAGTTTAATCCCCAGGACCACATGCATGGTGGAAGAGAACTGACTTCAAGTTGTCCTCTGTCTTCGCTAGGGTTTCTAGTGCTGTGGAGAGACACCACGACCATGGCAACTCTTATAAAGGAAAACATTTAAATGGGGCTCGCTTATAGCTTCAGAGGCTTACTCCACTATCATCATGGTCGGAAGCATGGTGGCATGCAGACAGGCATAGTGATGGAGAAGGAGCTGAGAGTTCTACATCTGGATCCTCAGGCAGCAGGAAGAGTATGTCACAATGGGCAGGGCTTGAACATCTGAGATCTCAAAGCCCATCTGCTAGAGACACACTTCTTCCAACAAGGCCACACCTCCTCCAACAAGGACACACCTCCTAATAGTGCCTCTCCTATTGGGAGCTATTTTTATTCAAGCCACCACATCCTCCAGCCTCTGCACATGAACCAGGGTATGTGCACCCACCACTCCAATAAAAACAACATGTAGAAACCAATTTTTTTTAATTTAAAAAGATGCTTGAACCCTTGACTTTGGGTCTTTTCTCAGCAAAGTGATCTGGTACATTTATTTGTTTGTTTATTTATTTTTATTGGTACTTGGGGTGGGGTTGAGACAGCTATGTAGCCCTGGCTAACTTGGAACTTGCTAGCCTTGAATTCATAGAGATCTGCCTGGCCCTGCCTCCCGAATGCTGGCATCAAAGGCCTGTGTCACTTTACCAGGCCTGAAAAAGTGTAGCCCCAACTGGCCTCTATCCCTTCAGCATATCCTGCCAGTTTGTCCCACCAGCAGCTAGTAAGTTGATTTTTTAAAAATTATATATATATATATACATATATATATTTAATTTTAAGGCAGGCATATGTCTGAGTTCAAGGCCAGCCTGGCCTACAGAGTGAGTTCTAGGACAGCCAAGGCAACAACAGAGGAACCGTATCTTGAAAAATCAAAAAGAAAAAAATTTCAGATTTCTTTTATGTGTATGGATGTTTTACCTGTACCACATACATGTCTGGTGCCCACAGAGGACAGAAGAGGATGTCAGTGCCATGGGATAAGAGAGTTATGGGTGTTTGTGACCCGTCACATGGTGCTGGAAAAATGAACCCACACCTTCATGAATGCTAGGCAAACCCTTTGCTGCAATCACCTAACCGTGAGCTGTCTCTCCAGCCCCGAGTTTCAATTTATTTCTCCACTTGTTAGCCAGATTTCTGCTACTTTGACAAATTTTGTAGAGAAACAAATTTAAAAAGACGAAAGCTTCATTCTGGCTCCTGGTTTCAGACATTGGGGTTTGCGGTGAGGACAAACATGGAGCTGGAGCCAGACATAGGAGCAGCTAGTCTCCCCGTGAGCGGTGTGCAGAGCCGGTGCTAGTCTCCCCGTGAGCGGTGTGCAGAGCCGGTGCAAAAGACAGACAGGAAATGGCTGGTGCCGGATAGCAGATTCCTCAGAGTCCAAGCTTTCCCTCCTGGGGGGTGGGGGTGGGGGTCTTAGTAGACCACAGAGGTAAACAAAAGGCCACATTCTGGGAAAGTGGAAACTTGCAAGATTCTGGAAGGTCCCTCCCCAGCTTTCCAGAAGGAATAGGCAGCTGTTGGAGGGGACTCGGAGCAGCCCAGCTGCAGAGAGGAGATATCTCGGATCTGTCAGCTGCCTGCATGTTGTGCAGAGAGCTCCAGGGTTGCAGCTTTTGCGAGTCGTCACCCTGTTGGGTTTGTTGGTGCTGCAGCTGTTTTTGAGTCACACCTGCTCCTGTAAGTATAACCCCTCACCCATACTCCTGTAAGTAAGTCCAATAAAAACGCATTAGTTTATCATGTTGGACCTTGGATGCTACTTGGGTCTGTCTTGGGGTTTCGTTTCTGGGAGAGTAGGTGTGTGTGTGTGTGTGTGTGTGTGTGTGTGTGTGTGTGTTACTCCCAGAGAAAAGGCTGTCACAGGACAACTGATCCATCCAGTCCCTTCAAGGACAGGCATCCCTGACATAACATCTTTCAAGTAGACTCCGCCTCTTAAAGGTCCCAGCACCTTCTGACAGTGCCACAGGGTCAGTCAAGATCCAAACTGTAGCAATGCCTGAACTGCATACAATACCAGAACACTCAGCCATGGAGCCCCGCCCCAGCCTCTTCACAGGGATTCTTCCCGTGTTTGTTATTACTATTCCACAGGATTTACCTAATACTTACCTAAATTTGCCTACCACTTACCTGTTGAAAGAGTTTTCATCAACAAACCTGAGAATGTTCATTGCATCCCAAATCTATTTTTTACACCTGCAAGTCTCAGCAGGCTGAAGGCAAACTCCCTCCTCTCTATGCCTTATTTCCCTCCGCTTCTCAGGAAAACACCAGAGGTGTTGGAGTCTTACAGAAAATGTCGGGGCAGAAGGCAGAACAAGGGCTCCGCTCCTCAGCCCTAGAGATCTGAGCTCACATCCAGGAGAACTCAATTTTCCCACAAAAGGTCAAGGACACTCAAGACTCAATAGCCGTCTCCAGGTGCCAAGAGCGAGTCTGCCCCCAAGCAGGTGCAGAGCTGAAAGGAAGTCTCAGAAACTTACTGCTCAATATTTTTCTCCGTTGCTAGGGAACCTGGTTCCCTTCACTGCTCACTGGTTAGCACCCCCTCTTGTGTCCATATACAGTAATAGACTCGACAATTGAGCAAACTTCTCACTTCCTGCTTGCCCTCCTCTCTCTCTCTCTCTCTCTCTCTCTCTCTATATATATATATATATATATATATATATATGCCTCTCTCTCCATCTCTCCCTCCCTTCCCACTCCCCCAAAGCACTTTTTAAAATTTAATACATGGTTTAAATATTTTTGTGCTTGGTGCTGGGAATCCAACCCAGGACTCCATGTATGCTAGACGACATCCTCAGCCCTGATTATTTTTTAAAGATTTTCTTTTTAATTATGTTATGTGTGTATATCTATGTGCCTGTGAATGCATGTGGCCTCAGAGACCAGAAGTGTTGGATCTCCCTGGAGTTGGAGTTATAGGTAGTCGTAAGCTGCCTAGTGTAGGTGTGGGGAACAGAACCTGTAAGGGAAAGGGCCAGCTAAAGAACACACCCTGAGCAGAGTCAAAAGAACACTTTGGCCCTGCAACCAGAACTAAAGAAATACACCCTGACCCTGAAACCAGTGCCAAAGAGACACATTTTGTCCCTGGAGTCAGAGCAGTGAAAGAAATGCACCCTGGCCCTAAAATTAGAGCCAAAGGCTAAAAAGGAGTAGAGAAAGAAACACACTTTGGCCCTGAAACCAGAGCCAAATCTGACCCTAATCCTGTGCTAACCAATCCCTGAGCAGGAGCTCTACCCATTCTGAGCTCAGGGATTGACCAATCCCCACCATGGAAATCTCCCTGGAAAAACTCCTCCCCTTAAGAATCCCTATACAAACTCTGTGTCCATTCAGCTTGTGGCTGTTCAGGCTTCCCGACTGTCCTCTACCACTCTGGCAGAGGGCAGCCACTCTCCTTGATTCTTTCTTCCCCATAAATCTCTTGAATGAGATTTGGGTGAGACCTTCTTTAGATGACCCTTGGTGGAGCTAACGGAGCTGTAATACTTTTGACTGGGGAAACCTTCTCTTAGGAAGCAAAGTTGTTACACTCCACTCTCCAGGGGACTGGAGCCAAATTGTAACAACTTCGCAGGGGAAACTCTCTCCTGTCAGAGCAGAGCTTATACACTTGGAAGCCTTTCCCTGAAGCAGGCTATAAGCTGCTATGGTTACTGTGACCTATGGTATTCCTTGACTCCCAATTGCCAGAATATCTTTCCATCTGAGCTGTAACACTCAGTATTCTTTGGCCCCCGAGTGCCAGAATTCCTGTCAATCCCATCTGAGCTGTCAAAATGCTTACAGAACCTGAGTCCCCTGGAAGACCCAGCTTTCCAGCTCCAGCCCTTAATTTTTATTGTGGAATTTAATACATAGAAAAGTATCCAGAAGTCTGATATGGAACATGCTTTTAAGCACAGCACTCATGTTACTAAGGAAAGAGAATTTGTGTTTGAGGCAGATAACCTGGGCTACCTGTAGAGCCTATATCTAAAAAAAAAAAAATAGGTCTTTGTCAATACCTTGGGCAACACCTGCCCATGCAATCATATGTCTCCCCCTAGCTGCAGGTTTTTTTATACTGGGTCCTACTCTGTAAGTCTAGAATAGCTTGGAAGTTACTACATAGTCCAGGCTGGCCTTGAGCACATGGTGATTCTCTTGCCTCAGACTCTTGAGTTCTGGGTTATACTCAGGAGACACCATGATCATTTCCTTCTGTGACAGTCTCCCTCTGCAGCCCAGGCTAGTCTTGAACTTGCAATATTCTCCTGCCTTGGCCTCCCTAAGTAGCTGTGATTGCAGACATGAGCCACCATCCTGGGTAGTATGTTCTCCAGAAGACGTGCTGCCTCAGTTTATGATGTGCCCTGTCAGCCTTCAGTGATTTGCGGCAGCAGCAGTCAGTCAATCTGTGTGACACTGGGAATTGCTAGGCGAATCCAAGAGAACACGAAGTCAAAAGTTCCCAGGTGTCTGGAGAGATGGTTCATTGGTTAGAGCACCGGCCACTCTTTCAGAGAACCCAGGTTTGATTCCCAGCACCCACATGGCAGCTTACACCATCTGTAATTCCAGTTCTAGGGGATCCAATACCCTCTTACCCCAGGCCGCATGGATGCAGTCAGTTCACAGACACGCATAAAGGCAAAATATTCAGACACATTAAAAAGTAAAATAGAGCCGGGAGTTGGTGGCACACGCCTTCAATCCCAGCACTCGGGAGGCAGAGGCAGGCGGATCTCTGTAAATTCGAGACCAGCCTGGACTACCAAGCGAGTTCCAGGACAGCCTCCAAAGCCACAGAGAAACCCTGTCTCGAAAAACCAAAAAAAAAAAAAAAAAAAAAAAAAAAAAAAAAAAGAAAAGAAAAGTAAAATAGAGCCAGGCATTGGTGGCGCACTTAATCCCAGTACTCCGAAGGCAGAGGCAGATGGATCTCTGTGAGTTCGGGGCCAGCCTGGTCTACAGAGCAAGTTCCAGGACAGCCTCCAAAACAATACAGAGAAACCCTGTCTCGAAAAACCAAAAAAAAAAAAAAAAAAAAAAGGAAAATAGGAAGTGCTCCAACTCATTAGTAAACAGAGAAATGCAGATTGAAGCAGAAGGCACCCCCTCTGCTCTAACATGTTGGCCCATAGTGCATAGTGGGTAAACACTGTCCACCACTTTGTTGCACAAACTGATGAGAAGTAATAGCCAGGAGCACCTCAGAGAGGGCCCGATGAACTTTCACCCCCATCTCCTTTCTGCTGTCTCCAGTACCTCATCTACCCTTCCAAACCCTCAAGCCCCAAGTGCCCCTTAGCAACCTCAGTAAAGTCCCAAGCCTCGGCTCAGGCTGTCTCCACTACCTTTAGCCGCTCTGTCCCCAACCCTCCACCTGGGTAAACATGGGGTTCAGAACAAAGAAACCCAGGACCTCAGGCCTCAGGAGGAAGAGGTGTGGCTCTTAGCTGAGGCCATGGAGAAGACCCTCTGGGGTCTCCAGTTGTCCTCTCTGCACTGTTCCCCTCTGATGCTTTACCTTGAGAACTCCGGTGGTCTTGACTTCCTCGGACCCCAAGCTCCATGTCTGGACTCGGCAACGTGTTAAGACTACCCCTTTATGTCAGTCATGAAGCATCTTAGACTCTGGTGGCTCTTCAGTGGAGGACCCTCTCCTCTTGTAGCTCTGGAGGCTGTGAAGTCCAAAGTCAAGACACCAGCATGGCTGGTTTATAGTGGAGCTGCCTTCTTGCGGTTGTCATATGTGGCGGGAGAACACTTGATTGTCTTTCCTGTTTTGGGCCCCACCATTGAGAGCTCATACCTCATCACATCTTCACAGGCTCCACCCCCAAATATGGCCTGATTGGGGGTTAAGGTGTCAGTAGGAATCAGAGTCAGGGGGAATCTCAGCTCAGTCTACAGCACCTCTCTGCCCTGGAGATGGAGAGCTGAACCAGCTGTTGGACTGGGCCCGTTGGTTTCCGGTCTGCGGGACTAGCCCTCCACCACCTCTCAGAGCTAGTGTCTAAAGACAGTAGTCTGTCCACTGTGCAGTGCTGAGCTGCTTCTCATGGGAGGTCAGGACAGCTCAAGCAGTGCTCTCCTGCTGCATCTCTGCTGGCTTCACAATAGGGAAGGCCCTGGGATTCTGGGTGTGGGACTATGGAGAGAGCACTTGCCTAGCCTGCTGGAAGCACCGGGTTCCATCCAGCACTACATAAATCCAGCAAGGCGGCACAAGCCTGTAATCCCAGCTCTGGGAAGAGTGGGGGGCAGAAGGATCAGAAGTCCAATGTTATCCTCGGGTATATATATGGACTTTGAGGCCAGCCTGGGGTAAAAGAGACCTTGTCTCACAAACAAACAGGAAGGATGTCGTGTCAGGATGTCAGACTGCTTCTGAGTCACACTGAGGACAGAATGCAGGTGGAGACAGACAAGAGAGAAAGGAGGATGGAAAGAAGACGCTGAGATGCAGAGTAGACACTCCTCAAATAATTCATCCTGAAAGGGTGTCCCAGGGCAACCCAGATCTTTGCACTGGCCTGAAGCCTACTCTGCTATAATCTACTTATGGGGTAGGGAGAATTGGACAGTTTTTTTTGTTGTTGTTGTTGTTTTGTTTTTTTTTTTCAAGACAGGGTTTCTCTGTATTGTCTTGGAAGCTGTCCTGGAACTCGCTTTGTAGACCAGGCTGGCCTCGAACTCACAGAGATCCACCCGTCTCTGCCTCCCGAGTGCTGGAAATTGGACAGTTTTGAGCTACTCCAACCCTCCACAGACACACTCCATCTGTCATTTATTCATTCATCAAACCTTTTTTGCACCCTTGGAGGTCACATGTGTGCAGTGTCTGATGAGACCACTAGAGGGCATCATATCTCCTGGAAACTGCAGTTATGGATGGCTGGTAGCCATCATGTGGGTGCTGGAAATTGAACCTGGGCCCTGTGAAAGAACAAGTGCTCTTAACTGCCAAGCCATCTCTCCAACCCTATTCCACTTTTTAAAAGATTTCTTTCCCATTCTGATATTTTTTTAGATTTATGTTTGTGTACCTACTTGTCTATATGTGCTCCATGTCCATGCAGTGCCCTTGGGGAGCAGAAGAGGACACTGGATCCCTTGGAGGAGTTACAGACAGTTGTGAGCTGCCATGTTAGTGATGGGAACTGCCTTAGTTACTTTCCTATTGCTGCGATGAGACGCCATGACCAAGACAACTTCTGAGCTTACACTCTCAGGGACTTAAAGTACGTGATGGCTGAGCCAAAGCATGGTGTCAGGAACAGCTGAGAGCTCACATTCTGAGCAGCAAGTAGGAGGCAGAGAGGAAGGCACACTGGGAATGGTGCCAGTCTTTTGAAACCTCGAACCTGCCGCACATAACACACTTCCTCCAACAAGGTCTTTTATAGTCTTACTCTAGTCTCACTTTCTGTGTGTTTTTAAGTTAAGTTTTCAACTTAGAATATGAAGCAATCGATTTTGTTATCTTTTTTTACTCCTAAAAAGAACCTCAGTAAGTAGGCATTTCCAGCTTGGAACTTCCTATGCAGACCCCGCTAGCCCCAGCTTGCAGTAACTCTTCTGTCTTTGTCTCCTGAACAGTGGGTTACAGGAGTACGATGACATGCATGGTCTCTTGGTATGTTCTCTAGATTGTCATTTTTGCCTTTGATATGAAGTCTAGAGCTGAGTCAGCAAGATGGCTCAGCAGGCAAAGGTACTAGGGCCAACCTTGCATACCTGAGTTAGATCTCCTCTATCCCACAGAGTGTGCCAGCACTTGAGACACGGAGGCAGGTGGATCTCTATGAGTTCCAGAGCAGCCTGGTCTACATAGTAAGTTCCTAACAAAGCAAGGCTACAGTCTCCCCTGGTATTTGTTGATCTGAAAATACCAAATCCCCCACCCCTGTTATTTTTTGACATAGGATCTCATTAACTTAGACTGCTCTTGTACTCCCTATGTAGCTGAGGCTGGTCTTAAACTCCTTATCCGCCTGCCTTCACCTACCCAGTGCTCGGATTACCAGGATGCAACACCATGCTCAGTTTCTATGGTGTTGGGGTTAAATTAGAGCTTTGTGAACTTGAGGTAAGTGCTGAGCCCATCTCCAGCACACGCACACACACACACACACACACACACACACACACACGTTTTCCATAGGAATGTTTTCAAACTCCCTCCTACTATCCTCACCTGTGCAAATGAAGTCCTGAATTTTATGCTATATGTACATTCTTGTTTATACTCCATGCCATTGGATAAGTGCTTACTCACCTAGATGGGTTCAAAGGAGTCCCCAAATGTGTTCTCATGCTCAAGGGACCTAAAGGAGTTCCAGGGATATAGCTCAGCTGGTACTCACCTACCAGGACAAGGCATGGGGTTCAATTCCTAGCACCACTTTATGGGTATGGAGGAATACACTTAAGATCCCAGCATTCAGGAGGTAGAGGCAGGAGGAGCAGGAATTCAACATTAGCCTTGGCTCTTAGTTAGGAGACACCATGACCATAGCAACTCTTATAAAGGAAAAACATTTAATTGAGGTGGTTTACATTCTCAGAGGTTTAGTCCATTATCATCTTGGTATGACATTGTGGCATGTAGGTAGACATCGTGCTGGAGAAGGGGCTGAGAGTCCTACATCTTGATTCAAAGGCAACAGAAAGTGGTTTAAGACACTGGGCATATCTTGAGCATGGGAGACCTCAAAGCCACCCTACAGCGACACACTTCCTCCAAAAAGCCACAACTCCTAATGGTGCCACTCCCAATGGGCTTATGGGGGCCAATTACATTCAAACTGCCACAGCTACATAGAGAGTTTGAGCCAGCATGGGCAACATGAGAGCCCATGTAAAAAAGTAAAAGCAAAAAGGAAGCTTAAGGAATATTTAGTCCACTCTTTTTAGTATAAAGAACAGAATATTTATTTGGATTTTGAAGGAGTCCAAGGGCAATAGGGTGGTCAATGGGTGATGGGGGCACAGCTTTAGTCCCAGGCATCTTACCTGCAACGGGTTCCCCTAGGGACCCAGCCTGGTAGCACCCTGCCTCAGGGCAGTAGACCATTTGTCCCAGGATGGCTCTGCAGAAACTGTGAGCTCATGGGCATGGCCTGAGGACACAAGAGAGACCGGAACCCACAGATGCCAGCCCTCAGGGCCCAGGACTCATGTTGCCCCTAAGAGCAATGGTGTCCCAGGTCCTTTTTGCTGACTTAGGTACCCTCCCTTCTCTCTTCCCCATGGAGACTATGTGTTAATCTGTAGAGTGAGAGCCTGCCCACTGGTGCCAACACTGAGACTGCATGGAAGGAAAGAGCTCTTTATTGCCCAGGCAGGGCCTCCTGGTGTCTTCCAGCATGTCGTCTGTCTTCTGGGCTCAGGTACGGCAGTGGTTACAGTGGTCACTTTGGGGACCGGCTCAGATGCCATCAGGCAGTGTTGTCAGTCAGTTCTCCTGAACCCTGGAAAGCAAAGCCGGCAGGATGCTACAGGATTCTGCAGGCAGTCAAGTCCCACCCCACCCCCACCTCAAATGACCAAACAACACAGGGATGGTAGCAAGGGGCCCCTGCTGAAGGTTCTGTGGCCCCCTGTGGTCCTTAGTTACGGAGAGATTACCACCCCCACCCTCAGCGCAGAGATACACTATTCCTGCCTGGCTTCCAGACTTTGAGGCACAACACCACTAAATACAAAGGTGCTGGGCTGCTGGTCAAAGACAGTGGGCTGGAGTGTGGATCTGCAGCAGAGAAATTTCTTAGCATGTGTAAAGCCTTGGGTCCCATCCTAGCCACACCATGCAAACACACACACATCCTTCTCTGCTTGATGGCCTGCCCCACACTAAGAATTGTACCAGTTTTGCAGCTAAGAACCCTGAGGTTCAAAGAGACTATGGACAGCTGGATTGCAGCTTGTCAAGCATGCTGCAGGGCCTGGACTCCACTGCCAACGCAGAAAAAGGTTGTCTGGGGTCACAGAACAGAGGCAGAACTTGAACCTGAGCCTCTCGCCTCCAGGACTTTCCCTAGATGGCAGGCAGGGGAGAGTTTGGATGGGGAAATGTGTAGCACCATTACCTGGCAGCCTGAACTTCTGCAGGAGGGGAATGAAGCCCTGAAGCACTCTGTGGATCCGGTACACTGCACAGAAGCAAGGGGAAGTGTCGGTCAGGAGGCTGGCCCCTCAAGAGCCCCAGGGTCAGACTCACTCCCTGTCTCCCCAGGACCGAGGTACACCCCACGCAAACAAAGCCCAACATGCAATTTTAGGCTAACGTCAAGAACAGTGCTGTGGTTATTACACGGAAAAGAGTCACAGGCAGTAATAACAGGGACAGGAAACCCAGCGACCTTGATGCCTGGCTCCACTAGCTTGTTTTCAGTATCTGAGGGGCTATGCGTGTTTGCTGCTTTAAACTGTTTTTGTGGGACTGCCCCCTTTTTCCACAAGGTCCTGCCAAGGACCTTTCACTGACCTCACATGCAGTCAGGAAGAAAACACAAACATAAGGGATTTATTTTTTTACAAAAAGTTTAGATCGTGACTCCTGGGGAGTGTGGTGGCCAACTACCACTCCATCCTCCAGAAGCCTTCCGGTCTGTGGAGCTTTTCAACAGGACCACTTACCCAGCCCAAAGTAGATGCCGATGGTCTCCAGAGAGGCAAAGGTGAGCAGGCCAACCCCGAGGGACATGAACCAGTCTTCAAGGGTAGCAAGGAAAGAACGGTCAGCATTTGCGTTGTAGGTCAACTCCCTGTCCTCCCATGCAGTCCCTTTCCAGGTCCCTCACCTGAGTAGTAGTGATAACACACCAGCAAGGCCCCAATGGCGAAGCAGAGGAGGACGAAATGGAAAAACTCATCTGCAAGAAAGGGTGTCAGCTGAGCACTCTCTGTCTCTCTGTCTCTCTCTGTCTCTCTCTCTCTCTCTTTCTCTCTCCCCTTCCCTCCCTCCCTCCTTCCACCTCCCCTTCCTCCCTCCCTCCACCTCCCCTCCCTCCCCCCCCCTCAACTAAGGCCATTGCCACAACCCTCTTATTTTCATTTTTTGCTTTTTCTTCTGAGGCAAGGCCTCTATGGAGCCCAGGGTTACCTTCAATTTAGGATTCTTCTGCTTCTGCCTTCAGAATAAGGGTTCCAGGTGTGTGTCACAATACCATGCCTGTTCTCTTGTTTTAATTTGTGTTTGTTTGTTTTACTCTGTAACCCTGGATGACTTGAAACTCCCTGTGTAGACCAAACTGGCCTTGATATCACAGAGGTCCTCTGCCTTCAGAGTACTGGGATTAAAGGTATGTGCCAAGATGCCTAGTTCCTTATCCATTTATTTGAAATAGTGTTTCACTATGTCACTCTGGCTGGCCTTGAGCTCACAGAAATCCACCCACCTCTGTCAGCCTAGTGCTGAGATTAAAGGTGTGTACCACCATGCCCAACTGTTCTATTTTTTATTGTATTTGTGTGTAGGTGAGTGCATGCCCCTACATGAATGTGGATCAAGTATCCCTTGATCAAGTATCCAAGGGGTATCAGATCCCTTGGAGCTGGAGATACAGGCATTAGTGAGGGACCTGATATGGGTTCTGGGATCCAAACTCTAGTCCTCTGACAAAGGGGAAATGCACTTAACTGCCGAGCCACTGATCCAGCCTCTTCTTATTTTTAAATGACAGTGCTCCAGCTCCTGACCAGCCAGTGTTAAAGAGCACCCCAGGAGCCCCCTTTCAATCCTATCTTGCTTCATGATTTTTGGAACATGTACAGTCACGCAGCTTGGGTTTTATTTCTGGGTTTTTTGTTTTGTTTTGTTTTGTTTTTATGAGACAGGGTTTCTCTGTATTGTTTTGGAGGCTGTCGGTCCAGCCTGGCCTCGAACTCACAAAGATCCGCCTGCCTCTGCCTCCCGAGTGCTGGGATTAAAGGCGTGCGCCACCACCGCCCGGCTTATTTCTGGGTTTATCGGTTCCCTCCTCCCTGGGCTCTAGGTCTTTGAGAAGGAAGATCTCAGTCAACCTCCTGCCTGAGGAAACTCAGCAGCTAGAGTAGCTACACTGGGTGCTCATAATTAATCTGTTGAGTGAGCATTAAAAACAAAACAAAAACCACAAATGTGAAACGTGCAAAGGCACCGAGTGCAAAGTTCTGAGGCTAACAGGCATGAGAGAGGCTGCACCTCGGGTATGAGGCACATCGGGTAGGTATGTCACCAGGGCCAATGGCAGTCTTCCTGCTTCCTCATAGAAGGGGAATACAAAAGAGAGTTTAGGGGAAGTCAGGAGTGGTGGTGCATGCCTGTGACCCCAGTACTGAGGAGGCTGAGGCAAAAGCACCCCAAGTTGGAAGTCAGTCTGGGTTACGCAGGAAGGATGATCAAGACAAGACAGAACAAAACACTGCCTCCCAAACACTAACCAAAACAAAAGCCAACCTAGAACAGAGTGAGCAAACCCTGCTGTCTAGGGAAGGGTCTTTCTCAGGGGCGATGAGTAAAGTCAAGGCTGAATCAAAGGCTCGGGTTTCCAGAGACAGAGGGGGTTGCCATCTTCCTTCGGAACGTAACAAGTTCTGCATATCTTGAAGCAAGTACGAGGTCTGTACTTTGAGACCCTGGGTTTCAGCTCAATGAGCCTTTTTATGCCCAGCCCCACCTCCAGCCAAACGCTGTGCTCTGGTTGCCAGGGACCAAGACTAAAAAAGGGCTTAATCCCAGGTATCTCCTTCACTAAAAAGTGGGAGTCTATGGGGACCTTTTGAAGTAACTCAAGATTTTTCTAGAACAGCTACCATTTGTTTAATCAGAAAACATGGTGAGGGTCTGGAGAGATAGCTCAGCAGTGAGTATTGCTGCTGCAGAAATCCAAGTTTGACTCACCGCCCATCTCTACCAGTGTGCAGCCAACCACCTGTAACGCCAGCCCCAGGGGCTCTGACGCCCTCTTCTGGCCTCCTTGGGCACATGCACTCATGTAAACATTTTTTTTTTAATCTTATAAACAAACAAAAAAACCAAAGTCTCCCTTTTCTACCTTCACGGTCTACCAGGAAGTCCTCATGGATTCCAGGCCTGGAACTCTCATCACTTCCTCAGTGGAACCTCACGGACCCAAAGCCTGACTATGTCCCATCCCAGAGCATGAAACACTTATCCCCTTGTGTTTGCATGCATAGCAAAGAAAGCACATGATTGGGTGTCAAGCCCAGGCCTTTCCCTCCAGTGCTGCTGTAAGGCCCCCACCAACTGTAGGCCTCCATTTCTACATGAAAAGACGGGCATCACTGCTTGTACCCCGTCCCCACGCCCCCAGTGATTAGAGCTGAGGACTTTGGTAGCTGTAGGGTACCTCACAGAGGTGACTGGGATTATTATGGCTCTGGCTGGCGGCCATCATGCATGCACAGAAATCTGGACCAGCCAGGTGAGCATGGCTCCTGAGCCCCGACTCACTTACCATCCTTCTTTATGTTCAGCCGTCTTAACTGAGAGGCCTCCGCTTCTCCTTCAGAATTAAAGAGAGAGAGAGATGTGTCTTGTAGATTACTGCTCTGGCCTTAGAGACTTGGGTGATCTCAGCAGGAGCACCCCTGAAGGTAGGGGTGGCTGTCACAGGACCCTCGCTGACTTCCTCACCCATCTATAGACCCTGTCCTTCCCTCCATTTCCCTCTAATGGAGACTTCTGAGTCATGCGGGTGTTGACGTTCCTACTAAAACTGGCCCACCCTCTCAGGCCATTTGTGCTCCTCTCTGGCCCCTCTGGAATCCACACAGCCTCCTGCTGTCCTCGGAGCTTATATATTTACCCTCTGTTGAGCCGGAACCTCTTCTTCGGAGTCCTAGAAATAAGAAACTCAGTGTTAGTGCCAGGCTGGCCCAGGCTCCTTGCCAAGGGCTTTCACGCCCCCCCCCAACCTCCCTACACCCATGACTGGTCACCCAGAGGTGACTAAGAAAAGGCTCTTGGTAATTCTCCAGCCATGGGATCCAAGGGACCTTTCCTAGCTGGCTGATGTCTGCTTCCTCCTGCCTGGACTCCCATCCATTGTCCCACAACTTCTCTCCTGCCAATTGCGTGCAGCCAGGTCCCTAAGTGGCCCTGGAGTTCCCATGTCTCACAGCCATGACCCTGAGAGTGCTCATGAGGACAGTGCCCAGACCTCACTCAACTCCAGTGTCCTTGACTCCCTCCCCTTCCTGGGTGCTCACCTGACTCCCCAGCAAGCACCATCTCCCCAGCACTACCTGCATGGAAGGAGAATCAGTAAGCACACACGATGGTACCCTCCCGAGAAGGTTACTGCGGAGGAAAGTAGGGCCTGCTTGGAGTCTTACACTGATGGTGTAGGCTGGGTGGGAACCGGAGCAGGCTGAGAGGTTCCTGCTCCATCTGATTAGCCGTCAACCCCACCTGAAGTCATGCAGGCTAGTATTTTTTATTTAAAACAAAATAAAATAGGGACTAGAGAGATGGCAGCATGGTTAAGAGTACTAGAAGCTGGGTTGGAGAGATGGCTCAGCCGTTAAAGGCTAGGCTCACAACCAAAAATATAAGAGTACTAGATGCTCACAACCTCCTGTAGGTCCAACTTCAGGGGACTCTGATACCTTCTTCTGGCCTCTTTTGGCACTGCAGTCATATTCATAAACCGCACTCAGGCGTGTGTGTGTGTGTGTGTGTGTGTGTGTGTGTGTGTGTGTGTGTGTGATACAGGAGAAATAGATTCTCTTTCAGAGAACATGGGTTTGGTCCCCACCCTCATGGCAGCTCAAATCTGTTGGTAACTCTAAGAGATTCAACTCCTTCTTCTAGCCTTCATGGGCATACACATGGTACACGGACATATATGTAAGCAAAACACTCATAAAATAAACAAGTGAAATAAAAATAAAAAGTAAACAAATCTTTAAAACACAGTAAAAATCAAAATCTTTAAAAATCAAAATAACAGCAAAGAAACCATTCTTGAACTCAGTCTCTAGTGCTAAAATAAATGAATAAATACATTCAAATAAGCAAATAAGACAATATAAAGATCCCCCACAATGCCAGCACTCAAAGGCAGCTGCGTGTTATATTCCAGTATGTGCTGTGTGAACCGTCTCACTCTGAGTGTACCTGACCCGTGTTTCTTGCTGTTTCTCTGGGTCATTACTAGGGATTGGGGGACTAGGTAGATATTGGGGGGCCTGACTCTCTCTAGGTAGTGTGCATCTGACAGGTTCTTTGTGAACTAAGTCAATCTGTAGACTTCCTACTTCACTGTAGTGCTACCGACCAAAGCACCTCGTTATTTCTCTACATCTCCTCACCATCATACAGGGCTCTTGGAAACAGTTCTTAAAGGGGGATGGGGAGGTCTGAGCCCTTCTTAAACAGTGCGGGGTTCCAAGAGAGTGAAGTGGATCGCACCGATTTTCCTGATGGCAAAACCATAGCCCAGATCAGTTGGGTGACCAGTTAACTGTGCTAAAAGCAGGGGCTGGAGTGAGCAGAGAAGACTGATTGTCCTCGAACCATTGTAATTACGGTAGAGGGCACTGCGGTCCCACATGGATTGCCGTGGCCTCACTACCTCATCTGTCTGCCTGGGAGTCTTCCAATCAGATCATGAGACTCCATCCTTGTTCTGCCCTCTGGGCCCTCAGCCCTCTTCAAAGCCGGGGGACCAGCAGTTACCTCCATAGAGCTGAAGCTCGTCTTTCAGCACCTCCAGTTCCCCGCGGTCAGCACCTGGGTGGAGACAAACCTTGGTCAACTCTCCCCAGTGTCCTGGGCCACCTCCACATCCCTACATCTGGTCTCCAAAAGGTAACAGAGTCACAGGTACTCACCCTCAGTGCCCCTAGAGGCTACTATGTTCTGTTACTGATATGAAACCACAGACCTGGCTGGGCTGGAGGCTCAGGCAAGGGTAGTTACTGCAGTAGCAGAGATGGCTCAGAGCTTAAGAGCACTGGCTGCTCTTGCAAAGGGCCTGGGTTCAGTTCCCAGCACCCACATGGCAGCTCAAAATTGCCTGCAATTCTAGTTTCAGGAGAGCTGAACCCTCTTCTGGCCTCTGTGGGCATAGGCATGTACATGGTACAAATACAAATAGGCAGGCAAAACACTCACACATAAATCAATTAACCTTTAAATCTTTATATAATAAGAATACTAAGCTCTAAGGTGTGCCAATGTTGTACTAAGTTATTTATATTGAACGTTTCCTTTGGTTCTTATTGAAAGAGCGTGGAGAAGACACCAGTGCACGCCTATCTATTCTGCAGACAAGGCAGTTGAGGTACAAAGGTTCAATTACAGCTTAGGGAACAACTTAGTGGGATAGAACTGTCCTAGCATGTGTGAGACACTGATCTGATCTCAGCACAGGGATGTGGGGTGATGGAGAGAAAAACAAAAGGTAAATTGATGCCACCAAACACACATAGTAAGGAGTGACTCTACAGGCATCTCATAAAACCTGAATTCCTGGTTTGTGTGTGTGTGTTTTTAATTTGCTGTTGTTTTATTTACTTATCATCATCATTATTGGTGTTGGAGATTGAATACAGGGCTTCTATATGCTAAGCACAGACTTCACATTGAGCTCTATGCTCAGACCCCCAGCTAGTTGTAGCTCTAGAAATAGAACCTAGGCTCAACTCCAGCATCGTAAGTAGCATTTATCAAACACTCTGTGTATACCAGGCTCTGTAATAGACTTTCATTCATTAATTCTCATTCTTTCCTTGATGCTCTTTTCACAAAGTTTATTTATTTTGGCAGAAGTGGTTTCCTAGGACTGGAAAGATGGCTCAGGTTAAGAGCACTGGCTGTTCTTGCAGAGGACCCAGGTTTGACTCCCAGCCCCCAGCCACCAGTTGGTTCCAGAACAACCTGTGGCTCAAGTCCAGGGGATCAGACACCCTCTTCTGGCTTCCCCAGGCGCTGTGCACGCATATGGTACACACAATCCTGCAGGCAAAGCACTCACACACATGAGCGACACATTTTTCAAAAGGGGGATGCTGAGGCTGTAGCTCAATGTAGCTCAGTGGAAGAACACTTGCAAGAACCCTGGGTACTACCCCGGATTGCAAAAACAAATACACGATAAATATGCCTCACAACTTCACTATCATAATTACTATTCATATCTTTATGTTTTCCTGTTTTGTAAACTATCCTTTTTAATATTTATTTACTTGCATGGGGCGTGGATCTCATGTCACACAGCCCATGTGTAGGTCAGAGACAACTTTTTGGAAGTCAGTTCCCTTCTGTGTGGGTCCCAGGCATGCAGCTCAGGTCATCAAGCCATTTCAGCCTCCTTCTTCCTGTTTTGTGTAAGATTTTTTTTTTTTTACAAATACATTTGAGGTCAAGTGAATTCTGTGACTTGCCACCCATCAAGCCAGAGCTACAAAAGTGCTCATCAAAAACAAACAAAGCTGGGTGTGATGGCACATGCTTTCCCCAGCACTCGGGAGGCAATGAGTTTGAGGTCAGCCTGGTCTACAGAGGGAGTTCTAGGACAGCCAAGGCCACACAGTGAAATCCTGCCTCAAACCATACAAAAAGACAACCATGACTATCACCAAGACAGAGCCCAGTAGGGTGTTAGGTAGGCTATTTCCCCTTCATACATTATAAACAGCATGTTGTGAGGAACCTCCTCACGTAGCCCCACTAGCAAAGGAAAGGTGAGCCGCCTACCAGGAGAGCTGTCCCTGCGGGCCTTCCTTCGGTGTTCCCCGAGACCTCTGGAGTGCTGGTCCTCATCGCTGCTGTCTGTGAGGAGCAAACACAAGTTGTAGAGCCTCAGGCTGGAAGGCGCCAGGCCACTGTCACTCTGATAGACAGTCTCAATGATCCCACTTTGTGGAGAAAGGAACTTTGCCCTGCTGAGGGTTAGGACATTGGCCCCTAGCTTTCTGTGTCACTCTCCTCTTTGTATTTTCTTCCTGGCCCCTACTTTTGCGGCTGCCCAAGGAGACTTTCCTGAAGAAGCAACCAAGTTCCATGACGTGCCATCTTATGGAGAGTCCACCAAACACAATGCTGTATTGTCTCTATCCTCGCGATGTCCCAGGACTCTGGGTGTCTGCGGGGTGTGTCTGCTGGCCTGGAACTCTTTCCCACTTGTCTCCCGGATTGTGAAGCTAAGCTGATGTCACATGTCCTATAGGAACCCTATTCATGTTGTTCAGACACTCATTGGCCTTATCCTTCCCACCTGGGGTTTCCATGGCACTGTCTTATGTCTGAGTCAGTCACCATGAGGGCTACACAATGTCTGTTTCTCCAACCACCTGAGCTCCTGAAGGCCACAGCCTGTGTCTCCCATTGCCTCAGGCTGCCTAGCCTGGAGCAGGAGGCTGAAAGGATATAAATTGTGGCTGAGTTGTATATATCTTAGACTAGTCAGTCAGGAGTTCCTGGCTACAGGGCTTTCTCCCAGGACTACCAAGATGGCCCCAGATGAGTTCCCTCAGTGTGCTTAGGGACTTTCTGATCAATCATGGATCCATTAAAACTCCAGGAAGGCAGTCAGCTGTGCTTCCAAGTACTTTCCCCTGACACAGTTACAAGAGCTGGCCAGTAATACGGCTGTCCCTTGGTATCCATGGGCGAAGGTTCTAAGGCTTCATACACACACACACACACACACACATACACACACACACACACACACACACACACACACACACACACACACACACACACCAAAAGCCACAGACACACCAGTCCCTTACACAGGACTTTGTAGCATTTGCATGGAAACTGTATGTGTCCTCTCGTGTTATTTTTCTTAATTTAAAAGTATGTATTTATGTAAGCGCATGCCACAGCACATGTGTGGAAGCTCAGGGTACAACTTTAAAGGGTTGTTTTTCTCCTTTTAACATGTGGATCACATGGGTCATAGGGATTGAACTCAGGTGGTTAGCTTGGCAGCAAGCACCTTCACCCAATGGACCATCTTTTTTCGTTTGTTTGTTTGTTTTTCGAGACAGGGTTTCTCTGTGGCTTTGGAGGCCATCCTGGACTAGCTTTTGTAGACCAGGCTGGTCTCAAACTCACAGAGATCTGCCTGCCTCTGCCTCCCAAGTGCTGGGATTAAAGGCGTGTGCTGCTAACGCCCGGCTAATGGACCATCTTGCAGACCCCTCTTTATTATTTAAACCACCTTTAGATTACTTGTAATATTTACTACAGGGTAAATGCTATATAATTCATACTTGGTGCTGTTCAGTAATATGACAATAAAACAGCCATCTGTGTTTAATATAGACACAGTTTATTTGCCTGTTTTTTGCCTCTTGGTTGGCTGAATTCAAGCATGCAGAATCCACGGATATGGAAGACTAGCTGCAAATCAAAATAACAGATATGTGTTTATCTTTTTTTTTAAGTTTTATTTATTTATTATGTATAAAGTGTTATACCTGCATGTATGTCTGCACACCAGAAGAGGGCACCAGATCTCATTACAGATGGTTGTGAGCCACCATGTGGTTGCTGGGAATTGAACTCTTGACCTTTGGAAGAGCAGCCAGTGCTCTTAAATTCTGAGCCATCTCTCCAGTCCCCATATATTTATCTTAATGAATAAAACATTAAATGACATTACTCCCACCCCCTTTACTTTTCAGACAGGGTCTCATGTAGTCCTTGATGGTCTGGAACTCACTATGTAGAGCAGAATGGCCTCAGATTTGTGGCAACCTTCCTGCCTTTGTCTTCTGAGTTCTGGGATCACAGGCATGTGACACCATGCCCAACTATTTCCTTCTTCTCTATATTTTACAAATATATATATCAGTGAGAAGCCAGGCGGTAGTGGCACATGCCTTTAATCGCAGCAGTCAGGAGGCAGAGGCAGGCAGATCTCTGTGAGTTCAAAGCTACACAAAGAAACCCTGTCTTGAATATATATATATATATGTGTGTGTGTGTGTGTGTGTGTGTGTGTATATATATATATATTAGTGAGAAAGAAAAAAGTATCTTCATTGCAAAATATCAAACAATATGGAAAATATAAATGAAATAAAACTCCAGATTCTATCAGCCAGGGACAATGTCCATCAACAGATGATTACAGTTACTTTAGCTTTGCTTATGATTTATTCATAGCATAAATTTGGGCTTTAAAGGGTGTGCTTATTTTCTGTTTGCTTGGGCAGTTTCTCTGTGTAGCCCAGGCTAGTCTGGGACGGACCGCCCATCTTTCTGCCTCTACCTCCCAAGTGCTGGAATTACAATTAGCTATCACCATCCTTGACTTTATTTAGTGGTTGGTTATTCATTCATGAAGTCCAGGCTAGCTAAAGATGACGATGCACTTCTGATGCTCCTGCCTCCACTTGCTGGATGGTAGGATTATAGATGCATGTCAGCACACTAGGTTTCTGCTGTGCTGGGGATGGAACCCAGAGCTTTGTGCTAAACAAGCACCCAACCATGCAGAGCTTTGTTTGCCCTCAACCCAGGCCTAGGAATTGAAAGATCAGCGCTGAAGCTCCAATTGAGCAGGCAGAGAATCCACTCCCATAAACTCCCCAGTTCTAGAAAGACCTTCAAGGATTTTCAAGTTTGTTACTTAAAGTGGGTCATATAGCCTCCCCGTGCTTCACCTGTAAAATGAGACTTCCAATAGTATTGTATCTTCCTTGATGGGGTCCTGGGACAATTGAGTTCTTAGGTGTAAAGTACTTGAAAGAGTACCTGACAGTAAGCACTCCAAGTTGATAGCTCCAATGTTGTTACAAATTCAGCCTGTATGTTTTTTAAGTGTGTTTCTATTACTGTCTCTGTGTGTGTGTGTGTGTGTGTGTGTGTGTGTGTGTGTGTGTGTGTGTGTGTGTGTTGCTGGGGATGGAACCCAGAGCTCTGTAAATATGAGGTAATTACTGTACCATCAAGCCACACCCCATTTCTAAGAATGTTTGCTATACCTGAGGAGGAGGAGGAGGAGGAGGAGGAGGAAGAGGAGGAAGATGAGGAGGAGGAAGACTTGTCTCTCTCACATCGTTCCCGGGCCTTCTCATCTTGCTTGTGGAACTCTGTCTCTTGGTCTGGAGGCACACAGGCAAGGCGATGAGCTCTTACTGAACCCTGCCCCATCCCTGGCAACAGTACAGCCTCTCTATGGAGCACTCATCGAGCCAACGTGGGAACTACTCTCCTGAATATCCAAAGTCGATGGAAGGTGTCCAAGATCAAGGTTCTCAGAGACCCCTGGGTAGGGGTTTCAAAGACAGCCCAAGGGAAACATTCCTCTACATACAGATCCTGGAAAATAGGCTTCTGAGCTCCCATTTCCCCTTGTCCCCACTACCCTACCTGGAGAACTCCAGACTCAATACTGGTTCAGGGTTCCCTAAGTCACACAGAGGGCAGCTGGTGGTCAAGTCCCAAACCTTCTCTTTCTTCAAGGGCAGATGCATGAAATCCCTCCCACCTTCTAGAGATGATCCCCCAGTTCCAAAACAAGCTACCCAGAAACTTCTCAAAAATCTGGGGAGCAATTGAGGACCTGCTTAGCTAGGAAGTATGGGGAACAGGCTGGAACGGGCATGTGACTGGAAAATCACTCTTTGCCACATCTTTGATGTGGCCATCATGCCACATGACTCCAGCAGGGGTCTTTGATGGTCCCACCCATGCTGCACCCGTGTCCCCAGAGGCTGTGCTCAGAGGGTCTGAGAAGGCAAACTCACAGTCTGGATTTTCTGTTTCTCTGTGGGTTCCACTGGTGTCTTGAGACTGGGAAGAAGATCCTGAGGTCTCCATCACTTTCCCTAGAGGAAGGCCAGGAAGTTGTTAACTTCACTTCAGTTAATATCCTTCATATGTAAAGAGCTTGGCAAATGAATAAGGAAAGGGAGCAAAGCACACAACATTTGAAGTTATAAGGAACTTTTTCTATATAGGCAGGATTTGTCCATGTAGCTCTGACTGGCCTGGAACTTGCTATGGAAACTAAGCTGGCCTTAAACTCACAGAGATCTGCTTACTTCTGCCTCCTGAGTGCAAGGACTAAAGGAGTGCCCACCATTCACAGAACCATTTTTATTTTTAAAACATAATTGTTTGGGGGCTGGAGAGATGGCTCAGAGGTTAAAAGCAGTGAGTGCTCTATCAGAGGCCCTGAGTTCAATTCTCAGAAACCACATGATGGCTCACAACCATCTATAATGAGATCCAGTGCCCTCTTCTGGCCTGCAGGCAGAACATTGTATACATAATAAATAAATAATTAAAAAAATTTAGCGTGTTGCCTTCAAGAGCACAGCACTTATGGAGGCCAGAGGACAACTTACAGAATCAGCTCTCTCCCTCCATCATTTGGATCACAAGGACTACATTCTGGTCATCAGGCTTGGCAGCAAGTGTCTTTACCCACTAAGTCATCTCACCAGCTCCACTTCAGAAAAAAAAATGGGCCAGGGATACACAGAGATATGTTTTCTCAAGTAAGCAAAACAAACAAAGAAATATGCATTAGGGAAACTTGAGTATTGATCATCTTTTGATGATACTAGTCTTTTAGAGGCTGGAGAGACGGCTCAGTGTCTGAATCACTTGCCTCATAAACCTGCTGGCCTGAGCTCAGATCCCTAGAGTCCACAGAAAAGTCATTTGAATCTGTAATCCTAGCATTCCCCTATGCCAGGAGGTGGAGGAGACAGGAGAATTGCTGGATTGCAGACTAGCTATCCCAGTGTACAGCAGAGACACCCTGACTGAAACGAGACAGAAGGCCAGGATGAACAGTCCAGGCTGTCTTGTGGCCTAGCATCCTACATGTGTGCCTGTGAACAGACATGGGCCCTCTCTGAGCTGGGCACAGTGGTAAATGCCCGTAGTTCCCACTTTCGGAGAGGCTAAGGGCAGGAGCATTGTCTGACGTTAGGTGTTCGGTGTCAGACTATGAAACAATAAGACTCTCAAAATCAGGAATAGCAACAAAACAACCTTTAAAGTGTGATATTTATGTTAGTATTAGGTTTTTGTTTTATTTTGTTTCCTAAAGACAGGGTCTCACTGTGTAGCCCTGGCCAGTCCAGAAATTGCTATGTAGAACAGGTTGGCCTGCAACTCACAGAGATCTGCCTGTCTTTGTCTCCTGAATGCTGGATTCAAAGTGTGTGTCACCTACCCAGAAGTTTTTTGATGTTGTTTGTTTTTAACATTTATCGCTTATGCCAGTGTATGTGGGTTCGTGTGAGCAGAGGTCAGAGAGCAGCTTTCAGGAATGAATTCACTTTTCCACCGTGTGGATCCTGGGCATTGAGCTCAGGTCTTCAGGCTTGGCATCAGGTGTTTAACCCTCAGACCTTGTTTGTTTATTTGTTCATTTGTTATGTAGTCCAGGCGAACCTCAACCTAACGGCAAGTCTCCTGCTTTAGCCTTTTGGCCTTATTACATCTCTATTTTTTTTACATTTATTTATGTAAAGACAGAAAAACAACAGGAGTTGGGGAGATGGGTCATCAGTCATGACCCATTCAGCACTTGCTGCAGCTGGGCACGGTGGTACCCAGCAGCCAAGAGACAGAGCCTGGGAGATCTTTGAGTTTGAGACTGGCCTGATTTACATAGGGAGTTCTAGGCCAGCCAGAGTTATATAGGAAGACCCTGTCTCAAACAAACAAAGTAACAACAACAAAAAGAGCCTTTGTTGCTCTTGCAAAGAACCTGGGTTCCATTCTCAGCATCTAACATGGTGGCTCACAATGGTCCAGAACGCCAGTTCCATGGGATACCTACTCCCTCTTCTGGCCGTGGGGGGGCACTGCAGACACATGATGTACAGACATACAGGAGGCAAAATGCCCATACACATATAATAAATAAATTAAAAACAAAAACACGTGCCACCCTTGTATCCGTATTATATCAATCATGTTACAAAGGACATATGTTGGGCTGGAGAGATGGCTCAGAGGTTAAGAGCACTGACTGCTCATCCAGAGGTCCTGAGTTCAATTCCCAGCAACCACATGGTGGCTCCCAGCCATCTGTCATGAGATCTGGTGCCCTCTTCTGACCTGCAGGCATACATGCAGACAGAACACTCTATACATAATAAGTGAATAAAATCTTTCAAAAAAAAAAAAAAACAACAAAGGACATATGTCCATGATTCCCTCTGCACTGCTGACAAACCAGTCAGGTAGGTTGGGATCAGCTCTCACCTGTGAATTTTCAGACAATAAGAGATTTTTTAAAAAGATGGTCTCATTTGACCCTTACAATAATCCTGCAAGGTCAGAAGATGCAGATGGAAACATCTCAGAGGCAGGGCCTGAGGTGACTTTTAGTATCTTCGCTCCATCCTCCCCTTTACACTTTCCAACTACAAGAAAGGATACACAGTTTTAAAACTTTCACAGCCAGCAACTAGGGGCACGAGTTCACCAAGAGGCATGCAGGAGCACACAGAGCTTGCCAAGAGGAGCCTGTCAGGGCTCAGGTTCAGAAGCCATGGCCTGGGCAGGATTGTAGCTCCGTGGCAGAGTGGGCAAGGCCCTGGTTCCTTGCCAGCACCACAGAAACCAAACCATATAACATGTGATTGACTTGTGGAGCTGAGAAAAAGAGAAGTGAAGAGAGAAAAAGGAGGAGAGAACACAGCATGTCTTGTTACTTGCAGTGCTGAGCTATGCTCTGTTCTGATTTGTTGTGTTGGGGATCAAACTCAGGACATGCCAAGCAGGCTCTCTGCTGCTGAGTGACACCCCAGGCCCTTCCTGTCCCATCGTATCTGTTTGCTTGGTTTGGCTTAGTTTTTTTTAAAGATTTATTTATTTATTATGAATATAACATCCTGCCTCCATGTATGTCTGCACGCCAGAAGAAGGCACCAGATCTCATTACGGATGGTTGTGAGCCACCATGTGGTTGCTGGGAATTGAACTCAGGACCTCTGGAAGAGCAGTTGGTGCTCTTAACCTCTGAGCCATCTCTCCAGCCCTTGGCTTAGTTTTTAAGACAGGGTCTTACTATATAGCCCTGGCTGGCCCAGAACTCTTTATGTAGACCAGACTGGCCAAGAACTCACAGAGCCCTACCTGCCTGGGCTTAAGTGCTGGGACTAAGGGTGCGTGCCAACGCACCCGGTCTGTTTTGTTGCTGTTGCTGCTGTTGTTTTTTCAGTTAGGGTCTTCCTAGAAGTTATGACAATTCCCCTGCCTCTCATTCCTGAGTGCGAGCATCACAAGCTGCATCATGCCCACAGCTTCTTAACTCTTATTTAACCCACATAAGCCTTAGTTTGTACAGGAGGAAACTGAGGCTCAGGTAAATGGCCTGTCCAAGGTCCAAGTTCATAGACTCAGGCCCACCCCCACCCTGGTAACTTCCACTCACCAGATATCCCTACTTAGAGGTTCCCAGCTCCTGAGGTGACCCACCTCTGCGGCTGACCCTAAAGGACATGACATGCCTCATTCTTGGGCACTTCTTTCCAAAATGCCCAGTGCTTCTTCATTTTTCTTTGTTTTCAGAGACAGTGTCTTGTTGGGTTACCCCAGGTTGGGTTACCTCAGTGTCTTGCAGGGTTACCCCAGGTTGGATTATCCCAGTGTCTTGCTGGGTTACCCCAGGCTGGTCTAACCCCTGAACTAAAGCCATCCTCCTCTCTGAACAGTTGGGAATGCATATGCACACACTATAGTCAACTTTCCTGGAGAATTTGAAGCAGTTGAGCTATCCTCAGGGGCAGATGGAACCATGACAGAGGAAGGACGGTGCCAGGGCCCCTGGAACTAGAGTTGCAGGAGATTGTGAGTGAGCCACCATGAGGGTGCTGGGAACCAAACCCTGGTCCTCTGCAAGAGCAGCCGGTGCTGTTAGCATCTGAGACATCTCTCTGCCCGGGCCCTTCCCTTTTCAATGTTCTCGTCCCACCTCGATGCCTCAGGCCCACTGATGGGTGCTAAAGACCTCAGCAAGCCTTCCCAGCCTGGCCACTTGCTCCTTCCGCGCCACTCCATACCACCCAGGAGGGAGTACCAAAGGATTCTGTTTCACAAAGGAATTCCAAGGCCAGGAAATAAAGAAACGTGTATGAGGCCACTTCTGTGGTCTGAATGTGTGGCCAAGGTTCATTGAGAAACTTCATCTCCAAGCAAGAGTGTTGGAGAGAACTCTAACAGAGGTCCCTAGGATCTACCCTAGCCATTACACTAATTTGTAAAAGCAACTTTGTCAGGCGTGGTGTTGCACACCTTTAGTTCCAACACTCAGGAGACAGAAACAGGTAGATATATGTGAGTTTGAAGCCAGCCTACTCCACATAGTGAGTTCCAGGACAGCCAGAGATACATAGTGAGACCCTGTCTCAAAAAAGAAAAAAGAAGGAGGATGAGAGGGAGGGAGGGAAGGAGGGAGGGAGGGAGGGAGGGAAGGAGGGAGGGAGGGAAAGAAAAAATGAAAAAGCAGGACAGGGGCTGTGGCTCGGTTGGTAGAACATTCACTTGGCCTGCCCAAGACTCTGGTTCACCTCCAGAATCATATAAAATGGTTATGATGACACAAGCCTGTAATCCTAGCCTTTGACAGATGGAGGCAGGAGATTCCAGAATTTAAGGTCTTCTTTGGATACACAGAGAGCTGAAGGCCATCCTGAGCAACATGAGAATCTGTCCCAAGCAAACAACAATAGCAATGAAACCAAAACGAAGCAAGCCTGGCCCTGGTTTGTTTCATCCCTGTTAGGAGGCACAGAGGTCTTTGTGCTAACAGATAAGCACACAGATACCCCGGAGAGTGCCACCCTGTCCTTGTGGGGTTTTACCCACAAGACTTCACTACATAGGTGTGACTGGTGATCTTCAGTTGCTCCTCCAATCTCTGGATGGGCGTCCCAACTCTCCAATCTTACCTTGTCTTTCTGGGACCAGAGCTCATCTGGACCTCCCTCAACCTCTACTATTCACTAGAATGCAAAGGCACAAGGGCCTTAGATATATCAGGGATTTTATGAAGTACAGGACAGGAATGGAGGAAAAACAAATAGACTTTATAATACCATACCACCTAGGACTTGGTTCAGTCCCTTAAGCCTTTTTTATGACTGCTGTAAGAAATGTCCACATTTGCAGTGGCTCAAAACAAAACACATTTAGTAGTTGACACAACATTAGAGGTCAACATGAACTTTTCTTTTATTTCAGTGCTGGGGATTGAACCAGGGCCTTAGCATGCTAGGCCAGCATCTACTGAGCTTGCACCCTCAAATCCTATTTTTCTCTTTATTTATTTATATCTTTATGTACAGAGGAAGGAGGGGGAGGAAGAGGCAGATGGAAGATGGATATTCCTGGGCTAAAACCTAGATGTAGACATTCCTCTCTGGAGGCTCTCCTGAAGACTTTTTTCTTTTCTTTTCTTTTCTTTTCTTTTCTTTTCATTTACTGAGACTAGATCTTATCCAGGTCAGAGTGGCCTTGAACTTGCTATGTAACCAGGGCTCACCTTTGAGCTCCTGGTCCTCCTGCCTCAATATCCCAAGTACTAATATTACAAGCATGAACCACCATGCCCACCTTGACCACCATGCACAGATTCTTTTTGTTTTGTCTTTTTTATATCATCCAGACTAATGTCCCCCACCCCCGTCTCAAGCCTCACTCCTGCTCCAGGGTCCCCAAAGCATCCTTTTGCCTTCAAGATGTACAGTGTCAGCTCAAGTCCTCCTACAGCCTTGCTCTGCCATCCACCTGCTGCCCCTGTTGTCTGCCCATCTTTAAGAACCCTCGTGGGCACACCAAGCCCAGACTGGAGTGCAGTGGCTATTTTCAGGTGTGATCTCATTACTGATTAGCATTGGGGTTTGACCTGCTTTATTTCCGGCCTGGGCTGGCTCCCCACTCTTTGGCAACCTGGTGGTCCCTGCTCCTAGGAGGTCACCATATAGATGTCAAACAGTGCAAACATCCAACTGGCATAGCACACTATAGCCTAGAACTCCTGGATTCAGCTTCCTGCGTAGCAGGGACATAGAAATACACCACCACACCTGGCCCAGGTGCAGTTTTAAATTCCTGTGGTCATCAACCTAATTTACAGATTCTGGCATTTGAATGCAAACACTATGGAGGACCTACTTGAACTGGTTTTTTATTTGTTTGTTTTAAAAATATTTATTTTAAACTGTGTTGATGTGGGTGTTTACACTTGAGCACAGTTCCCATGGAGACCAGAGGTATCACATCCCCTAGAACTGGCTGTTGGGAGGCACGGGAATTCAGGTCCTCTACAAGAACTGCACATGGGCCTTACCTACTGAGCCATTTCTTCAGCCCCAAGAATCTACTCATCTGTAACTCAGTGTCCAGCACAGAGGCAGCCCAGCAACCACTGAGCTTCCTTTTTCCAAAACCAGCTACCGTGTGTGCATGTGTGCGTGTGTGCGTGTGTGTGTGTGTGTGCATACGTGCGTATGCACCTGTGTGTATGTGTCTGTGCATGCACGAACAAGTGTGTATTGTGCAAGTGTGTATGTGTGAGTATATGTGCACGTGTGTGCATGTTTGTGCATGCATGGTGTGTACAGATGTGCTCACCTGTGCATGCATGTGTAGATGCAGAGGTTGACATCAGATCTGCCTGTATTGCTCTATTTTTATTTATTTATTTTTTGAGACAGGGTTTTCACTGACCCTGGCACTCCCCAGTTTGACCACATTGGTTAGCCATCAAGTCCCCAGGGTCTGTTGGTTTCCTCTCTCACAGCACTAGCAAGCACATGCTAACGTGCCTAGCTTTTTCTGTGAGTTCTGGGGATCTGGACTCAGATATTCATGCTTGTATAGCAAGCTTTTCCTCACTGAGCCACCTCCCCGACCAACAGTTTTCCTCTCTGAGCTCATCATGCTCCTGGAACCCCAAGTTCCAGGCCTTGAAAGCCAAAAGTGTTCCTTCCTCACTAGCAAGCCAAAGCCTGAGAAGGCCCCAGAAGGTCTGGTCCACTGCACCTTTCCATGAGGTCCTGGAAGGGGATCAAAGTTCAAAACCATTCATTGCTGAGTTCTTGCTCTTGTCTCTGCTGCCAGACTGTGCTTAGACTCAGTTTCCCCACCAGTACAATGGAGTGTGAATCTTAATTGCTCAGAACACCATGGGAATTAAATTATAAAGCCTAAAATAAGCTGGGCAAGATGGCATGTGCCTTTAATCCCGGTACTCAGGAGGCAGAGGCAAGTGGAACTCTGTGTATTTGAGACAGTCTGGTCTATAGAGTGGAGAAACTCTGTCTTCAAATAAAAACAAAACCCTAAAATATTGCACATAAAACATAAGTCCCCTCCTGTTTAGATACACAGTGTCTTCTTCTTCTTCTTCTTCTTCTTCTTCTTCTTCTTCTTCTTCTTCTTCTTCTTCTTCTTCTTCTTCTTCTTCTTCTTCTTCTTCTTCTTCTTCTTCTTCTTCTTCTTCTTCTAAAGATTTATTTATTATGTTCTGTCTGCATGTATGCCTGCATGCCAGAAGAGGGCACCAGATCTCATTATGGATGGCTGTGAGCCACCAAATGGGAATTGAACTCAGGACCTCTGGAAGAGCAGCCAGTACTCTTAACCTCTGAGTCATCTTTCCAGCCCACACAGTGTCTTCTAAATTTAACTAATGATCTGGTTTCAGGGGAGCATGGTGACCATAAATTCCTGTGACTCTCTGGTTTTAAGTCAGGGATCCAACGTTAGGAGAAATATCAGGTGAGAATGTGGTTGTCTAATTGTTCTCCACCTGTAGCTAGACTGTGGCCCACCACCAGAACCTCTCCCATATGGCTGCCCTGCTTCCAGCCTCTCCTCTCCAAACACTGCTGGATTGCTTGGCACCTGTTTCTCCATCTCTGTGGTGCCCTCCCAGTGCTGACGTTCTAGTATAGGAGCACTCCCTTCTAGATAAAGCCTTACAGGTTAACCTGTACAATCCCAAAGAACCTTGGGCTCAGGCATGATAGGACCTGTCAGAGAAACTAGAGCAGCATTTAACAGTCTTGGGAGGACAGCAGGAAGTTTGTGTTTTAGTGAATCGTTTGGCTTGTGCAATATGAATGTTAAAGACTCTGAGGTGTGCAGGAGAGAGCTCTCCTTCAAGTGGTCTCTCTCCTAGACTATGCAGGAGCCCAGGCCTTGTCCCCAGAATGCAGTCCAGGGTTTTCCACACAGCCTTGATAACCTCAGGGTTGAATTCTGCCCCTGGAATCCAGCCTGGATAGTGTCACTGCCCACTGTGGGCAGTGCCCATCTCTCAAAACAGCTGGGGTACACTGGACACAGACCACAGAGGTCTTTTCACCAGCAGCAGGATCTGAGGTGTGGCCTACCAGTGCAGGTACCTTCAGAGCCTGCCTCACAGCAGGGTTGCAAGAGCTGTAGAAGAAACTGTGTCAGCAGCCCAAGAGCCTGGCCCTGGAGTGTCCCGAGGCTACCACCATCTCCCCGGAGCCAGTGGACATGTCACCTGCCTCCTCTGTATCCCTCTTCTCCTATACAAACAGGGACAAATGCCACCACTGGACTTTGGAGCTCATCGGGGCTCCAGGCCAGAGAGTGCACAGGCTCTAATACCTTTTGTCTTATTCTTTACAGACAGGTTTTGGATTAGGCCATTCTAGCGGGGGGGGGGTATGGGGATACAAAGTCTGTGTCCCCACTTTACTCCCACTTTGCCATTTCACTTTTGCAAGTCCATTTCCCCCTGTGTGAGATGGTTAGTGCCATTATGTTGCAAGGGCTTCTATGAGGGTTGAGTTAAGAAGGTCGTTGAGCTCCTGTGAGCAGGAACCAAGTGTTTCCCACACACAGAAAGTGCTTCCAGGTGGGTGGTGGTGGCACACGCCTTTAATACCAGCATTTGGGAGGCATAGGTGGGAGGTCTACAAAGTGAGTTCCAGGATAGGCTCCAAAGCTACACAGAGAAAGCCTGTCTCAAAAAGCCAAAGGAAAAAAAGTGCTTCGTAAAAGAGCTGAGGAGACGGCTCAGTCGGCAAAGTGCATAAGGACCCAAGTTCAATGGCCAGAATCTATGCAAACAGCCAGGCCTATGGTGCACACATGTAATCTCAAAGCTGGAGAGGCAGAGACAGGCAGATCCTTAGGGTCTTGATGACCAGCCAGCCTCACCTAATCTTTGAAGCCCAGGACCAGTGAAAGATCCTGTCTCAAACAACAAAGTGGGTGGCTGGAGATGTGGCTTGCCAGTTAGGAAACTGGCTATTCTTTCAGAGGACCTGTGTTCATTTCCCAGCACCTACATGACAGCGCACAATCATCTGAAACTCCAGTCCCAGGGATCCAATGCCTGCTTCTGACCTCTGGGGTCACTAGGCACTCTCATGCAGGCAGAACACCCATACACATAATAAAACAATAATAAGAATCTCAAAGAACAAACAAGGTGATGTGTCCTCCGGTCTCCACATGCACACAAGCTGATGTGCACATGTGCAAACACACACACACACACACACACACACACAACTGAAAGAAACAAGCTTAAACTGGCGAGGCCGCTCAGTGGGTAAAGGCACCTGCTGCTAAGCTGGACAAACTTAAGTTCTGTCCGCCAGACTGGCTCCCACTAGTTGACTTCCACACGCATGCCTGGAACACCGTGCACACACACAAATAAGTAAATAAATGCAGTTAAAATTGTGGTTTTTGCTGTTTGTTTTAAAGAGCACACTTGCCACATTCTGCAGCTTCCCAGTAGCCCAGGCTGGCACCTTCTGCCTGTCTCCTGCGTGTTGTACCACACGTCTAGCGAACCTTCTCTGTGTAAGTAGGTTATCTCAGGACTTCTGTTAAGGTAATGGAAAGCTGCTGAAACAGAACTGATCAAAGGGAGAGAACGAACACGTCACAGTTTCTGCTTTGTCTACTGTTTTGTCCAAGTCTGGCTAGGGTATTTAATGGTGGGACAACACCCACACTGTCCAGCCCACTTCCCGGACTAGACTGACCTGTGGCCATGGCAGAACTAAGGATGCTGCTAGGGCCTGGGAGCTACAGAGGATCTGAGAATGACACCTAGGCTGAACCAAGATGATGAAAGGGACTATCGAGGGTGACGTCCCTGATTACAGCGACTGAGAAAGGACCGTGGGCCAGTTTGAAGACTGTTAGATAGACCTAACGTGGGTTTACTTTTTGTTTGTTTTGTTTCATTTTCTGAGGGAGGAGGGTTTCTTTTAGTTCATGGTTTGACATACTCCATCTCACCATGGGGAAGCCTGGAAGCAGGAGCTTAAGGCAGCTGGTCACACTGTCCCTGAGTCAGGAAGCACAGAGAATTGGTGCTTGCATTTTCTTTTTTATTTGTTTTTGCTTTCTTCTGAGACGTGCATGTAGCTCAGGCTGGCCTCCAGTTTAAGACCATCCCATCTCAGCCTTCCAGGTGCTGGAATTACAGGTGTGCACCACTTACACCAGACTTAGATCTCAGATGTTTATTTGGCAGACGATTTCATGTAACTGGCCTTGAACGTCTGAAGACCTGAGATGTTTTTTAAGATAACTTGAAAGGTAAGCATCTAGCTTGATGTGCAACACATAGTAGGTAGACAATGACTGCGTGCTAAGGTGGCAGTATAAACCAACAAGGCAGCAAGCACAGAGGCGAGCTAGCACAGCCACATGAACAGAAGCAGAGTCCACATGAGGAAGACGACCCCCATCTCCCCACTGTAGGGGTGAACCCCACAAGGCTATCCGCCCACGAGGGCGGGGACATGTAAACTGACACAGGTAGATATAAAAGACAGTGAAAGGAAAAGGACCCTCCCTTTATTCTCTTGAAAGCCAGCCACGCTTCTAACTCCTAGCTTGTGCGACTCTCTCTCTGGTAAATAAATATATTGTTTTCCTTATAGCATTGAATATCCTCTTTACCCCACCCTTCTTCCTTGGATTCGTGCTCTGCACAGAACACGATCTGGAGAGACCAACAGAACCCAGAGGATGTGGGGGCCCAAGACTCCATCTAACAGACATGCTGGAGGAACAGGGACTCAGGGTTGAACACCACCTGAGCAAGCCCAGGCTGCTACCCAGGGTCAGTACAGGGTCACTCCCATTTGGGCTGTGAAACCATCCAGATCAGAACACGAAGTAATTTCTCAGAACAACTGCTTTGGGTGGCCCTGAGCGCAGTCAAGTGTGGAATCCAGTTTGTGAGCAGTAACCGTTAGTGACCACGTCCTCAGCCCAAAACCGGTTAGTCCCTGGAACAAACATCTCCAGGGCAGAAACAAAGTCTGTTTGTCTCTTGAGACAGGGACACTGTGTATCCCTGGCTGTCCCGGAACTCACTATGTAGAGCAAGCTGGCTTCAAACTTAGAGAGATACACTTGACTCCCAGGGTACTGGGATTAAAGGTGTGTACTGCCACACAGGATTCCCCCCGCCATTCCTTCCTTTCTTTCCTTCTGTGCACTGGTGTTTTACCTGCATGTATGTCTGTGTCAATACATCAGGTTCCCTGAAACTGGAGTTACAGACATTTGTCAGCTGCCACGTGGATGCTGGGAATTGAACCTGGGCCCTTTGGAAGAGCAGCCAGTGTTCTTAACCACTGAGCCATCTCTCCAGCCCTAGGATCCTTTTTCTACTGCATTTTTAATGAAAAGCAGCTAATAGCACATAGTACAATCCTGATGTACACCCTTGGTCCATGTCAAGCAGAGTACAAGTGTCCCTGTGCAGTGTCCCCAAGGCCATTGAGGAGCCCCCACAATGCAGGCTGAGGTGCAAGCAGTGTGCAGGAGCACCACTGGGTGGATGTGAGACTCAGTCGACACACTTGTCACTGAATCAGCCCCAAGGGTGAGCAAGTGGCCTCAGAGTCCCCAGGGGGGAAAAAAAACGCAGATGGAGATGGAGCTAATCTTGGAAGTACAAGGAGCTCAGTCGGCCCTGCCATGGCACCAAGTCCTCTGCCAGCCTTGCTATCATTGAGGACATGCAACTCTAGCCTGGGCAAAATTGCTTACTGGATCAATATCAAGAAAAGTGCTTTAAAAAAACAAAGATGCTCTTCCTCTTTTCAGTAGTCATCTTCACTCCCTGTGGATACCAGGCTTCAGGACACGACCGCACGGCACCTAATGTGTAGACTCAGATGCTCACCAACTTACAGTGGGATTGGGTCCTGACAACACACCATGAGATGTAGGTAAGTTGAGAATGCACTGCTGTACCTAAGCAAAGCTCGCCAGCTCAGTCGCACAGTGCCCTGAATGCTCGGTTTTCATCAAGTGGCTTATCTGGAGATGGCTGCTCCATGTTCTGAAGTGAGTTGACATTTGCTCTGTATGCCCCTTTGCTTTGTGTTGTTGCTGGTGTGTGTGTGAGTGTGTTGCAATAAAATGACATCTAGCCCAGTTTAAAAGTGGGCACAGGATATGAATAAATGTTTCTCGTACACATGGCCAGTAGATCTCTATATCATTAATCATTAGGGAAATACAAATCAAAACAATAATGAGATTCCACTTCACTCCCACTAGCATGGTTAAAGTTAGACAGACAATAACAAGTGTTGGCAAGGATGGGGAGACACTAGCGAGAGCTCTTGTGGGTTGTGGTGGCGAGGTGAGATTGTGTAGTCTGCCCTAGAGAATAGTTGGACAGTACCTCAAAATGCTAACCATAGTTACCAGCTGATCCAGGATTCCTCTCCTAGGTATATACTCAAAAGAACTGGATTCTGGGCTTGTAAGATAGCCCAATGGGGCCGGGCAGTGGTGGCGCATGCCTTTAATCCCAGCACTCGGGAGACAGAGGCAGGCATATCTCTGTGTGTTCGAGGCCAGGCTGGACCGACAGCCTCCAAAACAATACAGAGAAACCCTGTCTCGTTAAAAAAAAAAAGCCCAATGGGTTAAGGTTAAGGTGCTTACCACCAAGCCTAACGACTTGAATTCAATCATTCAATCCACAGGACCTAACAATAGGAGAGAATCAACTCCAGCATGTTGTACTTGACCTCTACACATGCGCTGTGGCGTGTGCACTTGTACACAAACATATCCACACACTAAATAAGTAAGCGTTATTTAAAAAGAAAAATTTAAAAGAAGTGAGAACCCCTATCTATACAGAGACCAACACATGAATGCTTGTGCTGCTTCATTTGAAACAGCCGGAGAGTGGTAACAGCACAAATCCCCACCAACTGCTAAGTGATGCACAAAATAAGGCATGAATAGGACTATCCAGCCTCACAGGGGAAGGAAGGGGGGTCTGGTGCAGTGTGGGTGAGCATCAAGTCAGGAGGGACTACATGTGAGTTGCCCAGCCACAGGCTAGAGAGATGGCTCAGCAGGTAAAGATACTTGACACCAAACCTGACATCCTGAGTTCCATCTCCCATGACTTACAGTGTGGAAGGAGGACTCTGGCTTCCAAGAGCTGCCCTCTGACCTCCACATCTGTGCCGTAGCATGCACACACGGGTAGCCCATACATAATCCACAAATAAACACATTTTTACAGAGTCTGAAATGCCAAGCTGCATCCATTGGGTCAAGACAGTCAGTGTTCGTGGGGGAAGCGCCCATTGTGGGACACCAGCTCTATCTAAAAAGTGTTTTAAATACACGATAGTCAAGGTTTTATAACTCAGTGACATATGAGAAACCTCTGAACTGAACCTTATAAAAGGGAAAGATTGCGGGGCATGGTGGCATGCGCCTTTAATCCCAGCACTTGGCAGGCAGAGGCAGGTGGATCTCTGTGAGTTCAAGGCCAGCCTCAGGTACAGAGTAACAGAGTAAGTTCCAGGAAAGCCAGGGATGTTACATAGAGAAACCCTATGGGGGGGGGAGAGAGAGAGAGAGAAGGGAGGGAGAGAGAGAGATTATGGCAAGTAAATTCCATCTGTCAATAACGTAGTTTTGGCTGGCAGGGGCAGTTGAGACAGGGTCTTATATAGCCCAGGCTGGCCTTGAATTTACTATGTAGCTGAGGGTGACTTTGAACTCCTGATCCTTCTGACCCTACCTCTCTAGTACTGGGATTACAGATATATGTTGTCAAACCTGGTTCATAAAGCTGTTTCAGAGAGAGAGCGAGAAAGACAGAGACAAAGAGAGAGAGCAAGAACAGTCATGGCTGAGAAAGCAGCTTCAGGGGACTTTCAGAGCCCAGGTGGCATTGCCACGTCACCCTGAGTCCAGTCCTATTCCTTACGATCTGCTTGCCTGACTCTGAGCAGGACCCCCACAAGTTACCTTTCACCACGCCTCCCCTAGCACAGGCTCCCAAGCTCTATGTAGGGCTCTGGAGTCTCTGGGGCATTTTACACAGAAAAGAAGACGATAACCTCTCGAATAACCTCTCTCCCCCTTAAAAAGCCTGTTGGAAGCTTGAGGACCAGGATGCTCTGGGCAGAGACCGCAGGGTGAGGATGGCTGCCATGAAGAGAAGTGACCCCAAGTGGGGTGGGTGGGGCTGGCTCCCTGGGGTATGCCAGCACCCCCGGGGGGTCATCCCTGGTGGGTCATCCCTGAGAGGCTCTGCCCGCTCTCCTCCCACTGTGGTCAGTAATGACTCTACAGGTGCCTTTCAGCATAGGCTTCTCCCATGTCTCCCAACCTGGCTGGGTCTCCTGTGGGGCGGGGGAGGGGGCTTCCTCCTCCAGGAGGGGTGGTGGTGGCTTTAACTGATCCAAGTCAAACCCTTTGCATCCCTCAGCTGGGGCCCGACTTCACCCACAGTGGAGACTAGGGGCCTCAGCCATCTAGAAGGTACACAGTTGGGCTTCCATCCCAAGTCCCCAAAGGAAGCACACAGAGCCAAGCCTAAGGATCAACCATGTCTCCCAGTCCTAAAACCAGCCACCTGCCCCTCTGCCTGACCAGTCCCATGTCCCATTACCTGGAGTCCCTGGGCTTGTGTGAGTAGCAAGGCGAGCACTGTGCTGATTGCGAATGTGGCCCGACTGGGGAAGGAGAGGCCATGGCATCCTGACAAGCAGAGGGCGGGGCAACCATGACACCATGACGTTGCCCCTGGGCCTCACTGGCTCACCCGGGTGTTGTGGCATTCCTTCCTGTGGTGCTATCAGCCCCCAGGCCTTCCTGTCTGACTTGCCTCTTCCCCAGCATGCTAGGAGGGGCAGATGGTGGCAGACGTACTGCTGCAGATCCCAGGATCACATGGTCGGTCACCCCAAGCCCCCAGCGGCAACCATGTTAGGTCGCCCTAGGCTGTGACAAGCTCCCAGGAAGGTGTGTCTTGGGCAACCCCTCTTTGCACAGGAGGTTGATTCAGGCCCCAGTCACGTGTCCTGACCTGCCCTACAAGTTAGAAGACTCTGTCACATTCCCTGCTCCTGGAAGCTGAGGCTGCAGTGGTATGTATATGCAGGGAGCTCAGCGACCATGGGAGGGCCTGAAAGCTAGGGCAGTGCTTCCTGGGAAGGGAACTGGGCCAGAGCCAGGGCAGGTCAGCAGAGCAGCACCTGTCTAGGATGGGGAGGAACCAAGTCTTCTAGAGTCAGGAAACGTCACACAACTGCCACCTTAGTCTTGCACGCACTCCTCAGTCACCCTGTGCTGCCACTGTCCTGGGGAGTACCAGTCAGCAGGGGCAAAAGGCAAAGCCAGGAGCTTTCTGGGAAAGGAGCCACCCACATCCTGAGCTCAGGCCCAGCCCTTGACTGTTCTCTCAAGCTTAGTATACACTTGACCTGTGAGGCAAGTCTGACTTGTCCCGGGTGCCGCCCCCACTCACTTCCACAGCCACATGCAGGTCTACACCACCATCCCAGCCACATGCAGGTCTACACCACCATCCCAGCCACATGTAGGTCTACACCACCATCCCAGCCACATGCAGGTCTACACCACCATCCCAGCCACATGCAGGTCTACACCACCATCCCAGCCACATGCAGGTCTACACTACCATCCCAGCCACATGCAGGTCTACACCACCATCCCTGTCACCATGCAAGTCTACACCACCATCCCAGCCACCTTGCTTCTGCCATGCCCTCCGGTTCTCAGGACACAGCCATTCTCACAAAGTCCCTCTCCCTCAGCCAGTGCCATACTGGAAAATCTCCAAATATCCCAGATAGATACCAAACTCTGGGCGTGTGCACTGGCTGTCCCTAGAAAGCCACCTGGCTCCTTCCTACATTCTTCTGTCTCTGTTCAAATGTCACCTCCCCCAAGGGGCCTGTCTTGATCACCTACTAGAGCAGGAGCCCCAGCTCTACTACCGCTCAGCCTGCTTCATTCATGGTCCCCACCCCAGGTTATTTTCTTGTACAGATTTCTTCATAGAGTAGTTGCTATAGGACCTGGGACAGTGACCACTGTGTAGAAGGCACTCAGTCAATTTTGCTGAATGAGAATGAGATCTGAACAGCCTAGTGTGTGTGTGTGTGTGTGTGTGTGTGTGTGTGTGTGTGTGTGTGTGGCAGCAGCGGTGGGGGTGGGGGTGGGGGTGTCTGGAGCTAAAAGAGACTGAGAGAAAGCCAGAGAGGCAGACCAAGGAACTACATGGGGACCTGGGGGCAGTGGGGAGCTGCACGGTCAGGTCTGCTCAGAATTCAGCCCTTGGAAGCTGCTGTGAACTGACTGAGGGACAGGGAGACAGGGGACTAGGGGCAGGGTCATGGGAACTTCCAGGGTATGCTAAGAAGGACCGTGTCTGCCAGCCACAGGGATGACAGGGCCTGGGGACGGTGACTGGGTGACTGAGATGCCCAGGGCATGAAAAATGCATACTGAATTGCAAATGCTGGAAGGAAAAAAAGAGAATAATTCTTTTTGAGACAGAACCTCACTATGTAGCTATGGCTGTCCTGGAACTCATTATGTACACCAAGCTGGCCTCAAACTAACCGAGATCCAACTGTCTCTGTCTCCCAAGATCTCCCCCCCCCCCCCCCCTTGGTTTTTCAAGACAGGATTTCTCTGTGTAGCTTTGACTGCCCTGTAACTCACTCTCTTGACCAGGCTGACCTCAAACTTACAGGTATCTGCCTGCCTCTGCCTCCGGAGTGCTGGGATTAAAGGTGTGTATACCACGGCCTGGTTCCAAAGGCTATTATTGAAAGCATATACCACCACGCCCTGCTCATACTTCCTTTGCCTTTTGCATTGATGATGTTAGATGAGTTACTGATGGATAGACTTGGTTTATAAAGTATGTTAGTAAAACTTTAAAACTATTTTTAATGTAGCCACTGAAAGTCTAAAATGTTTAGTAGTTGCAGTGTATGATGGGGCTGGTTCAGAGAGCACAGCCAACAGGTCTCAGGAACGTGGGGGTAAGGATGTAGGGGTGAGGGAAACCCTCAGACTGACTGTAACTCTCCTCCTTCCTCCAACAGTTCCTATCTGATGAGACTGTGATTCAGAGGCCACGGAGAAGAGCCCTGATGGCCAGTGTTCAGTGACACACAAGCACACAGGCAAAATTCCACCTTGCTAGAACTTGCTAGAAGGGAAATATGTTGATAGGTTGGGCAATGGGCCCTCCTCCCAAGAGCAGTATATAAAAAGAAACTTCAAGACCCTTATTTTTGTTTGTTTATTTGCTTGTTTTTTGAGACAGGGTTTCTCTGTGTAACAGCCCTGGCTATTCTGGAACTCTATAGACCAGGCTGGCCTCGAATTTACAGAGCTCTGCCTCCTTCTGCCTCCCTCTGCTGGTATTAAAGGCCTGTACCACCACTGCCCAGCTCAGGGCCCCTTTTAAGCCAGTATGAGGAGGCTAGACTAATTTAGGTATTCTTAAACTGAGCATAGTAGTTCACACTTACAATCCTAGCCCTCAGAAGTTAGTCAAGACAATGTTGGGTTCCAGGCTAGCCTGGGCTGCATGGGGGAGTCTGTCTCCAAAACAAACAACTAACTTGGTTATTCTCATACTGTCTCACTTCACCAAAGGAGCAAGGGACAGAATCACCCAGAAACCTCTCAGACCCTGCGCTCCTTCCCAGACACCCAGACATGCTCCATCCAGAGAAGTTGTGAGAGACCAGGCTATCTTAGCCTGCTGTGCTGACATCTGCCGTCTGCAGGTTCAAATGCCTGGCACACAGAAAGTGTCCCCAAAGCCACCTGCTACCTTTGGTTTGCCTTCTAATCCTGTCACTAGGCACCTCCCTCCCTGAGCTTCAGTTTCCCTCTCTGCCTCTTCTGTGGCACCTGCTTGGGTATTTTCCCGGAGCATGACAGATGCACCCCCACGTGGGCAGATGTCACAGTCAGGACAGACCTGTCTGAGGTGTCAAGGAGCCTCTGCTCCAGCTTAGCTCCACCCAGGTGACTTCAGTGGCCAGAGTGTGGGTGATTCACGGCACAGCCTCCCACCATGATCAAGTGCAGCTGACAGTCCTAGGGAGTCAGCACAGCAGCTGATCGTGACTTACAGCTTTCCTGCATTCCAGAACTGCTGGCCAGGCCCCTGACTCAGCAGGCGTGTGTTCTCTTCAGACAACTGTCAGACAGCTCAGCCTCAGTTTCCCCATTGTCAGAATGGTGAGGCAGCAGTTCCCTACACATGACAAGGGCGCTTATGTATACTGCCCAGTGACACCCAGCCTTTGTGCTATGCCTTAGTGTTCTTGGAATGAGGCCACGGGGAGTCCTGAAGAAGCCCCTAGTGTCTTCTTAGGCCTGACATATATGCCCATAGGTGTAGAGCTGTGAGCACCAGGCCTCTGGCTGTTTAGATCCTCCCAGAAGGACATCTGGGAGGCAGAACCTACCTTTACCATCTGAAATTGTCTAGTAAATGAATCCTCTAAGGCCAGGAGTGGTGACTTAAACTTGTACTCCCAGTGTACAAGGGCTGAGGCAGGAGGATCTCTGTGAGTCTGGGGCCAGACTGGTCTACAAAGGGACACTTTACTTAAAAAATTAATTGGTTAATTAAACATAACACAAACTGGGGCTGGAGAGATGGCTCAGAGGTTAAGAGCACCGGCTGCTATTCCAGAGGTCCTGAGTTCAATTCCCAGCAACCACATGGTGGCTCACAACCATCTATAATGAGATCTGGTGCCCTCTTCTGGTGTGCAGACATGCAAGCAGGCAAAACACTGAACACATAATAAATAAATAAATCTTTTTAAAAAATTAACACAAACCAACACAACCCTAAGTCATATAGTATTTTGTCCATCTCATGGATATGGGAAGTGAAAGGAAATGATTTTTCTCAAGGTCACAAGGCTGGGATGAGATTTGCACCAAGGTGTCTCTGGCTTGAAACCACAGCCCTTTCCACTCCTCCATGGAGAAACTCCAAGTTAACCCACAGGCTTACACAGCTCCAGTTTGTGCCATTCAAGTCTACATCTGAAATCTGACCTCCTCCTCCCCCCCCTCCTGCTCCCCCCTCCTGCTCCCCCTCCCCCTCCTGCTCCCCCTCCTGCTCCCCCTCCTGCTCCCCCTCCTCCCCCCCCTCTTCTCTGTGGTGCTGGGGATTAAACTGAGAGCTTTATGCAGTGAAGCAAGCCCCCAGCAGGGGGCCACACCCCAGCCATTGGTCTCCTGGATCTTTCCCTAATGGCTAACCGTGCAGGACACCTCTCCCCACGCTTATTTACCTTTCTTTTGGTGAGATGTCAGTCCGCGCCTGCTTTCTGCTTGCTCTCCCTCTCTCTTGCTCGCTTTTGCTGCTGGGCTAACAGATTTGAATCCTTTGTCAACTCGTGGTGGACAGATATTTCCCGTGTCCATGGGCCACCCTCTGAAAGTGCTGAATAGCCATTCCTTGTCTATTCACAGCAGTGAAGCAGACTGAATGAACAGGTTTTTAGTGATTTGGATTCCCCCCCTCCCAGTGCTGGGAATAGAATGTAGGCTTCCTGCAAGCCGGGCAAGGATACTGCTGAGCCACACCCTGAGCTTAGCACCTCACTGGTGGGTGCTGGGCAAGAGTTCTATGGGTGAGCCAAGTCTCCAGCTCCTGAATAAATAGTCGTTCTTTTCAAAATCAAAGTGTCACTGTGTAGTTACGGCCCACTTAGAAGTGTTTTGTACACCGTGCTGGCTTTCAACTCACAGATATTCCCCCGTCTCTGTCCCCCAAGTACTGGTATTAAAGGCCTGTGACACCGTACCTGACCCTTGAATATAGTCACCCTTAGGCTCACTTTACAGATGAGCAAGTCTAGGCCTAGAGGTTGAAGGGACTTGCCTGTGGATGCCAAGGACTCTGGGGGCAAAGGAGGGACCATAAGCCAGATTCTCTGACCTTCAAGCAAGCCCTCATGGGTACTCTGTGGAAGGAGACATTTTTCTTGCTCTCCTCTCTCATCTTGGACAGGCATGCACTGCACAGTCTCTGTCCCTAGACTAGCTTGCCAAAGTGAGAAAAGGCAGAGAGGCCACTGATGATCGGGCCAACCCCTCCAGAGCGAACAACTTCAGGGAGACCCTGAAGCCAAAGGTAAGTAACCTACTTGAGGTCACTGGTAAGATTTGGAGGTTCTGAAACAGATGTGGCGGCTCGTGCCTCTAACTTGAGCACTGAGGAGGTTGAGGCAGGAGGATTGTGAGTTTGAAACCAGCTGGGATAATATATCGAGACCTTGTCTTAATCTAAATAACAACAAAGAAATATATCTGAGAATTCAGCTGACCAAGCTCACTGTGGCTCCCTCCATTTGGCACAAACACTAGCTCTCTATTACAGAAGGAAAATAGAGCAGTCAAATGTATCCAATAGGTCCTAGAGGGACCAACTTCACAGCAGTCAAATGTATCCAATAGGTCCTGAAGGGATCAACTTCATAGAGCAGTCACATGTATCCAATAGGTCCTAGAGGGACCAACTTCAAAGAGCAGTCAAATGTATCCAATAGGTCCTGAAGGGACCAACTTCATAGCAAATGTATCCAATAGGTCCTAGAGGGACCAACTTCATAGCAGTCAAATGTATTCAATAGGTCCTGAAGGGACCAACTTCATAGCAAATGTATCCAATAGGTCCTAGAGGGATCAAGGTCTGGATTTCAGGGAAGGGGACTTTCCTTAAAGCCAAGTCAATAGGGGCATTCATGCAGAGACCCTCTTTCCTGGGGACCAGGGCATCATTGGGAAGGGACAGGGAAGACTGCTAAGGTGTTTCTGAAGGCACACGTGTGTGAGGTTCACATGTCTCGACAGATGAAGGCACATGTGTGTGAGGTACACATCATCTGGAGGTGGAGTTACAGGCATTTATGAGTCACCCTACCTGGATGCTAGAAACGGAAAGATCTAGAAGATCAAATAAGATTTCCTTTTTTGTTGGTGTTGTTTCGGTTTTTGTTTTCCAGACAGGCTTTCTCTGTGTAGCCTTGACTGTCCTGGAACTCACTCTGTTGACCAGGCTGTTCTGGAACTCAGAGATCCACCTGCCTCTGCCTTCCCAGTGTGCCACCACCACTGGGATTTTTTTTAATTTTCAAATTAGAAGAGGAAGAAAAGAAGTTAGAATGGAAGGAGGAAGCCAGGATGGAGGGAGGAAGATCAAAGAACCTTCTTATGAGTTTCGTTACATTTATTTATTGAGGAAGTCGCAGTGCATGTGTGGAGGTCAGAGGACAACTTACAGGAGTCGGTTCTCCCTGCCACCATGCGCTTTCCAGGGATCAAACACAGGTTTGACTGCAGGCACCCACTGGGCCATCCCACTAACCACGCAAAGGTTCTTGGAGAGTGCTTTGTGATCAGGTATTTGGACCAGGGTCATCTCCATAGCCAGAGCCTGCTTCCAGCCCTGGAACCCTCCAGTAACTAGAGGTAACTCCCGTATGAGTAGCGTCTCAGCACAGCTCAAGCTAGGGCAGGTATCCGACACCTTCCCATGGGTATGAGAGGCAAGGAAGGCTTGTGGTGTGAGCCTGTGCAGTCCCTCTCCCCAGCCTGCCTCTTGCCCTCCTCCCACGGCCCTGTCCTGGCTTGAGTCACTGCTTCCCACAGAAAGGAACCAATAGGTCATACAGGCCTATGATTGTGTGACTTCTGGGAGGACACAAACATTCATCAATTCACCCCACAATAGGGCACTCATGACAAACTGAAGAAACAATTCCACCCAAGTCCAGTCGGGAGAACCAATAAGTTTACTGGGTTTACTCAAAGGAGCATAGGTGGCCCCCAGACAGCCCATTCCACCAATACCCACTCTAGTAAGGCTGACTGCCTCCCACAGCTGCATAGATGGGGTCCTCCCCCACCCCGCTGACCTTCCACCTTCAACACCATGGTGCTTCTCCAGACCACACTGCAACTGGGGCATGGGGAGGGGGGCTGGCACTCAAGAGAGTCTGACACTCTTTGTCTCTCCTAAGTTATCAGACTAATCTTGAGAGGGTAGGTACAGCTTCTCTGATTTCAAGATGCCAAAGGCCATGTCATGTCCAGAAGGGAGTATTCCACAATATACACAGAAAGAGATATGTGCTCGGGAGACAGCTTGGGTGGGTAAGAAAGCACAAGCTATCCAAATGTGAGGACTTAGGTTTGGACCCCCAATATCCATCTTAAAATAAGCAAAGCCAGGTGTAATTGTGTATACCTCAGTGGTAGGAGAATCACAGGTGAGTCCAAGGCCAGTCTCATTCTCATGGAGAGTTCTAGGCCAGCCAGGATATATAGGAAGACTTTGCCTGAAAATGAAAACAGGCCAGGGCAGTCTTTGAAGTAAGCCCATAGGCCCAGCACTAGAATGCTAAGACAGGAAGTTCCTGGAGTCTCATTAGACAGCCTAGCCAATCATTGAGTTTCAAGTTCAGTGAAAGACTTTGTCTCAAAAATAACGTAGAGGGGTTGGTTAGATGGCTCAGTAGGTAAGGGGACCTGCCACCAAACCTGATGACCTAATTCCATCCTTAGGATCTCCATGGTAGCAGGAGAACTGACCCCTGGAAGTGGTTCTCTGGTCTCCGCTGGTGTGCCCCTGTACCCATGCATCCACACACCTCCCACCACACACAATAAGTGAATTAATTACATGCAATGTTTTAAGATTTTGTGTGTATGTGGTATGCCTGTTTGATCATATGTGATGCAGAAGCCTTCAAAAGCCAGAAGGTGTTTGATCTTCTGGGGCTAGAGTTATGAGCCACTGTGTGGGTGCTGGGAACTGAACCCTGGTCCTCTGCAAGAGTAGTAATGTTCTTAACCTCTGAGCCATCTCTATTGCCTAAATAAGTTAATTTAATCCTAATAAACAAAGAAAGCTGGGTATGGTGGATTGAATGATAATACCCCCCATAGGCTTGTGTATTTGAATGCTTAGTCCCTGTTGGCGGAGATGTTTGAGAAGGATCCAGAAGCATGGCCTTGTGGACGAGGTATGTCACTGGGAGTGGGCCCGTGTCTGACCCAGTTAGATATCTCTGCCTCATGCCTGTGGGTCAGGGTGTGAGTTCTCAGCTACTGCTCTAGCATCGTACATGCCTACTGCCATGTTCCCCACCGTGATGGACTTTAACCCTCTTGAAATGTGAGCCTCAGTAAATGTTTTCTTTTATAAGCTGCCTTGGTCGAGGTGTCTCTTCACAGCAATAGGAAGTAACCAAGACACTGGGCATGGTGGCACATGCCTTTGATCCCATCAGTTGGGAGACAGAGGCAGGCAGATCTTCATGAATTTGAGGCTAGTCTGGCCTACAGAGTAAGTTCCAGGACAGTCAAGGCTACATGATGAGATCCTGTCTCAAGATGAAATGAATGAATAAGATAAGTCCATATTGGTGGTATGACTCAGCTGGTAAACACACTTGCTCTCCAGGCTGATCACTGATGTTCAACCCCTGGGACATGCACTGTAGGAAAAGAGAACTGACTCCTGGAGGTTGCCCTCTGACCACCATACAGGTACCACACTGGCTGGGGAGGCGTGGTAGCAAGTGGGCAGAGCAGGAAGCCGGCAGATCACATCCCAGGGATACAAAGGAAGCAAGAGAATGAATCTGAAATAAGGCAAGACTCTAAACTCTCAAAGCCTGCGCCCACTGACACACTTCCTCCAGTATCACACCTAATCCAGTAGATTCTGTGTGACAAGTTCCACAGACTGAGGGGATAACTTCAAAAGAAGGAGGTCTCCTGGAACTGGCTGTGAAACTCTCAGCCAGAGAAAAATATTGGGTTGTGATTCTCGTGGCAATTTCTGTTTGTTCTATTCCTTTTTCACATTAACTGAAATGTTCCTAAAAGCCTACGTTGACATTTTAAGCAAAAGAAATAGATAAGAAACCATCCCCTGAGATGGGGTCACTAGCCATGACCTTGTCTCCGGAAAAGCCAGCACTTTCCAAATCATTCACATTCACATAAGTACAAATAGTAAAAACTTTCCCAACAATAAAATTTCATATACATGTGTCATCAAGAGTGGGCTTAAGTGTCTGGTAAAGAAAGTTTTTAGTGAGAAAGAGTTAAAATAGGGGGCTGGAGAGATGGTTCAGCAGTTAAGAGCACTGACTGTTCTTCCAGAGGTCCTGAGATCAATTCCCAACAACCACATGGTGGCTCACAACCATCTGTAATGAGATCTGGCGCCCTCTGCTAGCATGCAAGCAGAAGCTTGTATACACAATAAATGAATAAAATATTTTTAAAAATAGTTAAAATAGCTCAATATTTCAAAAACTCACAAGAACTAGGTAATAAATGTTAAACAATAACCGATCATAAAATTTATTAAATTTATTTAAGAAATATGCAGTTAGCCAAGGATGATTTTGTGTTTTGATTAACCCTGGATAATTCTATGTTTTTGGATTTCTGCGTTACTGTGCCAAGTAACAATAATGTCATATGTTTGGGTTTCCTTAACAAAAACATCCCCTGAGAATATCTCTATAAAAAAGCCTTGTTTGAGAACTGCAAAATACACTCAGATTCAAACTGCCTCTGTGTTTGCTTCAGTTTGTCACTGCCAAATCCTTACTCACTAAGTCTTTGAGGACCCTAAATCCCAGGAACTCCCATACCCGGCTGGGGTGGCCCATGGCAATCCAGCCAAGCTCCATGTCCTAAAAACTCCATCATCTGCCTGCAAAGATGACTCCTGTGTTAAGAGTGCTTGTTGCATTCTTTAAGGTACCCAGGTTCAAGCCGGGCGTTGGTGGCGCACGCCTTTAATCCCAGCACTTGGGACGCAGAGGCAGGTGGATCTCTGTGAGTTCGAGGCCAGCCTGGTCTACAGAGTGAGTTCCAGGACAGCCTCCAAAGCCACAGAGAAACCCTGTCTCGAAAAACAAAAAAAACAACAAAAAAAAAAAAAAAAAAAAAAAAGGTACCCAGGTTCAGTTCCCAACAACCACATGGTGCCTCAGAAGCATCCATAACTCCAGTTCCTGGGAATCTGGTGCCTTCTTCTGACCTCCCCAGGCATCAGGCATGCTAATGGTGTGCATGGAAGAAAAACATTCAAGCAAATAAATAAAAATGGATGGGCAGTGGTGGTGCACGCCTTTAATCCAGCACTCGGGAGGCAGAGGCAGGCAGATCTCTGTGAGTTCGAGGCTAGCCTGGTCTACAGAGTGAGTTCCAGGACAGCTAGGGCTGTCACACAGAGAAATAAAATCTTTTAAAGGAATTCTAAAGCCTCACCATACAGTACTATTAGTAGGAGACAAAGTGTTCAAATACATGAGCCTACACGGGACATTTCTCATTCAAACCAGGACGTATAGGTTCCAGGGTTGAACTCAGGTTGCCACACTTGCCCAGCAAGTGCTTTGACCAGTTGAGACGTCTTGTGAGGCCTACACTGCTAGGTCTGAGGCTAGGGGCTGATCAGGTCACAACCACTTGCAGCAGCCTCTTCCCTGTAGCTGTCTGTGTAAAGGAAATGGCAAGGCCCATGCCCAGAGCATACCTCTGAGTCTGTAAATAGGCTCCTCAGGCCCCCAGATCCCAGGACAATGACAGATGCCAGCTGCACTTCCTCAAGGAAGTGCACAGACCTCAGGCTGTCAGACTCCGAGGCATCTGAGGGCTACTGCACATCCCTGGCCTAGTGCATCACCATCTGTGTAATGAGAACACCTCAACTAGGAGTGCCCCTCCTCCCCCACATCCTCGGAGCAGCACACTCCTTCCTTCCCTTGCTGCTTAGCAATCAGAGAGAGCCTGTGAGACCTGCGCTCTGTCTCTGAGACTTGTAAGAAGCATACACACCCTCCGCCACTCTGCCTTCTGGCCAGAATTCTCATAAAAGCTCCTGCCATGCTGTCTGTCTGAGGCATTAATAACTCTCCTAATGCACTTACTACCCAAAAGGACAATTCATCTCAGTCTGTCCCTTAAACCCCCAACTGGAGACTGTTTATAAATTTACAGTTTTCTAGGAATTGCACAAGAAACCCCACCTACAGTAAAAGTCATGTCCTGAGTCCCTTGTGGAACCCTAGTGTCCTGACTTTACTTTTTCAGATTATAATGACACCCAGGGCACCTCTAAAGTCACCCTAGAACCTCAATTATTGAAACGGAGGACAGCTCTCTGCCTCTGTGTGCATGTGAAATGTGGTCTCTTTGCTTCCTGACGGCTAGTTTGGCCCCCAGGCTCCTGCTGGCATGATAGACTGTAGCCCTTCCGGAACTCATTACCAATGGCTAGCAAGATACAGCCTGGGCCGGGAGATAAGCCCAGGACCCTGTTCAGATTCCAGACCCCTTCCTTGGCCTAGCAGACCTCTTTCAATGGCTCCTTCTTGCCCCTCAAAGCATCAGTGTCCACAATTGCCTTTCATCAACAAGAGGCTTGAAACTGGTGTCTCCCGCAGGGTTGAGACATCAGAGATGGGAGCAGACCTGTTCACCTTCAAATTGTACGGTACTCATCATAGTGTCTCCACACAGGCATCAAAGAATAGCTACAGGAGGATGAGTTTCTGACTTTCCCACAGGTCAAATGCAGTCACTTGCTATTAGCTACAGTTTGCTCCCCAGAGTCTAAGCCTAGTCGGAGGAGGGGCAGACGGCACTTCAGTGTCTCACATTTCTGCATCCCTGCCTGCTCCATATGACTCAGGACAGGCTCTTTCCACTCTGGATGTGGGCTTGGCCCTGTGTCCTTGATTTTAATTAGGGTTCTCTTACTGTGATAAAACACCATGACTTAAGCAGCTAATAGAAGTAAGAGTTTATTTGGGCCCAGCCGTGGTGGCGCACGCCTTTAGTCCCAGCACTCGGGAGGCAGAGGCAGGCAGATCTCTGTGAGTTCGAGACCAGCCTGGTCTACAAGAGCTAGTTCCAGGACAGCCTCCAAAGCCATAGAGAAACCCTGTCTCGAAACAGCCAGCAAGAACAAAGAAGAGTTTCTCGAGATTACTGTTCCAGAGGGGCAGGAGTTCATCAGGACTGGACAGCACACATGGTGACAGGAGTAGGAAGTCCAGACTGCGTCTTTCAGAGACAGCAAACTGAAAGCAGACTAAGACTATGCACTGTCAAAGCCTGCCCCATGGACACACTTTCCCCATCAAGGCCACACCTCCTCAGCTTCCCCAAATAGACTACCAAGCGGTGACCCAGTGCTCAAACGCCTCATAGGCACTTTAGAACCCTTTTTCAGATGTCACATCCTTCTCTGATCCTCTGAGACCTAACTGATTTTGGAGGGCGAGGGCCAAATATTGGCTGCCCTTTTTGTCTCTTTATCGTATTGATTTTAGCCTTTAAGCACGGCTGTTGAGCACCTAGGAGTTCTATTAAAGATCATCTAGAAGAAAGAATAGCGATAAAAATTTAAGCTTTGTAACACTTAGATCAAATTAATAGATTTTACTGCCAGGTAGTGATGGTGCACACCTTTTATCCCAGTACTCAGGAGGCAGAGGTAGGTGAATCTCTCAGAGTTTGAGTCCAGCCTGTTCACAGAGTATGGAATATTCCTTTATACTGTATGAATATATGTCATTGTGGTTGGGTTAATAGTGAAGCTGGCTGGTCAGCACCTGGGCAGATAGAGGTTAGGTGGGACTTACAGACAAGAAGAGCACAAAGAAGAAGAGGAGGAGTCTCAGAATCACGAGGAGATGTGGAGAGGAGATGCACTTGCTGCACCGAGACAAGGCACCAAGCCACATGGCAGGGCATAGATCAGAAACATGGGTTAACTTAAAATGTAAGAGTTAGCTAGTAACAAACCTGAACTATTGGCTGAGCATTTATAATTAATAGCAAGTCTCTGTGTGGTTATTTGGGAGCTGGCCGGCAGTTCAACCAAAAACTCTGCCTACAACAGAGCGAGTTCTGGGACAACCAGGACTACATGGAGAAACTCTGTCTTGAAAAACAAACAAATATGAGCAGTGGTGGCGCAAACCTTTAATCCCAGCACTCGGGAGGCAGAAGCAGGCGGATCTCTGTGAGTTTGAGGCCGGGCTGGACCGACAGCCTCCAAAACAATACAGAGAAACCCTGTCTCTAAAAAAAGAAAAAAAAGAAAAAAACAAAACAAAAAAATGGATTCAAAAAATGAATCCTGGTTTTTATTTTATTTTATTTTATTTTTATTTTTTTGGTTTTTCGAGACAGGGTTTCTCTGTATTGTCCTGGAACTCACTCTGTAGACCAGGCTGGCTTCAAACTCACAGAGATCCACCTGCCTCTGCCTCCCGAGTGCTGGGATTAAAGGCGCGTGCCACCAACGCCTGGTTTATTTTATTTTTTGAGTGCTGAGATTAAAGGAATTTTTTTTAATGGAGGTTGGGGAGGAAAGATAGCTGAGTGGTTTAAAGTACTTGTTACTCTTGCAAAGGACCTAGCTTCAGTTCCCAGCACCCACATTGTGATTCAAAATCACCTGTATCTCCAGTTCCAGGAGACCTGACATCTTCTTCTGACATCTTTGGTCACTACATGCACACAGAGCACAGACATTCATGCAAGCAAAACATTCTCGCACATAAAATAAAGCAAAAAACCCTTTAAATTCCTTTAAGGAGGAGCAAGATGCTGCATCCCATAGTTAGAAATTGCATGCTTTAACCCAACACGAGCAGAATGTTAACAAGAACTGGCCATTCCCTCAATCATATCCAGAGTCCAGCAAACACTAGGTAGGATTCTGAAGCTCTGAACTGTAAACAGGGTTTACCAGAAGTAGTCTAATGTTGTAAGAAATAAAAAAGAGAGCTGGAGGGATGGCTCAGTAGTTAAAAGCATTTTCTGCTCTTGCATAGGACCTGGGCTCTGCTCACAGCACCCTATATGACAGCTCACAACAGCTGGTAACTCCAGTTCCTTATGTTCTATTGCCCTCTTCTGGCCACTGTGGGTATGGCACATATATATGAGTAACGTGTGTTACGCATACATATGTGCAGATAAAGCATTCTTACACATAAAGATAAATAATAACAATAAAATTAAAAAGGAAAAAGATCCAACTTTGGCTTCACTGTCATTTACTGAGTCACTACCCAAGGTGCCAGATGATTGCTATATTCCTCGATAAGAGTATTCACAGTCCCCTGAAGGGCTGTCTCCCCTTCCCACTCATGAAAAATGGCCTCCTTCTGGGATGGTTAGGTGGGTGATGTGATTAAGGCAGGAGCAGGGAGACTAGAGGACATGTAGAGCCCATTTTTCTGTTCCAAGAACAGGGACTTTATAGCCACTGTTCAGTCACTTAGAGGAAGAAAGGTTGTATTAGGGGCAGGAAAACAGATGCGATTAAAACGAAGGGGTTTTTTTTTCTTTACTTTTTATTTTGATTTTTGAGACAAGGTTTCTCTGTGTAGACTTGGCTGTCCTGGAACTTGCTCTGTAGACCAGTCTGGCCTCAAATTCACAGAGATCCATCTGCGTCTGCCTCTTGAGTGCTGAGACTAAAGGCATCTGCTACCTACCCAGCGGTTTTTTGGTTGTCTTTTTTTTATGTTGCTTGTTTGCTTTTGTTTTTTGGCTTTTTGTTTTTGTTTTTAAGGACAGGGTCTATGTAGCCAGGGCTGAACTTTTGATCTTCCTGGCTTCCTGCCTTCACTTGCCAAGTTCTGGAATTACCGGCATGAGCCATCTCGACCCCAGAAATTTCCTTTTACCAGGCTGGGTGTGTGGCTCAGAGGTAGAGCAGTACCAAAAAATAAATTTTAATACATTTAAAGTAAAAGTTTCTTTCTAGGAGCTGGTGGCACACACCTTTAATCCCCGAACTCTGGAGGCAGAGGCAGACGGTTCTTTGTGAATTCAGGCCAGCCTGGTCTACAAAGTGAGTTTCAGGACAGAGAAACCCTGTCTTGAACAACAAAATAAAAAAGGTAAAAGCTTCTTTATGAGGCTATGACTAAAAATAGCCAAGAGAGGTTGTGTGCCTCTCCCAAGGCCACCAAGTCGGGAGGCAGCCTACAGAGATTTGAAGTCAAGCTTCCTGTCCTGTTTAAAGAGTCCTCCTAGCCGGGCGCATGTCTTTAATCCCAGCACTCGGGAGGCAGAGGCAGGCGGATCTCTGTGAGTTCGAGGCCAGCCTAGTCTACAAAGTGAGTTCCAGGACAGCCTCCAAAGCTACAGAGAAACCCTGTCTCAAAAAACCAAAAATAAATACATAAATAAATAAATAAATAATAAAGAGTCCTCCTAAAGATCTACACACACACACACACACACACACACTCACACACTCACACACTCACACACTCACACGGGGAAAACTGCAATCAGCTTCAGGGAATGGCTGTTACCCAAGTCTGTAGAAAACTGAGGTCAATCCTGACTCCATCGCAGGTTCACTGGTTGTGTGACTCTGCCAAGTTCCTTTGGTTCCCAGGGCACACTGAAATTGTAAAATTAAAAGTCTTATCCTGACAGGGTAGGGACCTGGTATGACTGAATGCACCCTCCGCATAAGTGTGGTTCTGGACAGGCCACCATGGAAAGTCAGAAGTCCAGCGAGGGGTGCTAAGGCTTGCTTGACTAGCTTTGCTTTAACAGCTCCTGTTCTTTATGATTGTAGATGAGAAAGTTGGAGCTCAGAGAAGTGAAGCCTAGTGGAACCTGGGACTGCCATCCCACATCCATGCGTGCATGCAAGCCACCGAGCAAGGTCAAAGATCCACAAGACAGAACCAGGAGGTGTAGTTGCCTGTCTCTGGAGTGTGCAAGCCATGCTGAGCAGGGCTCCCCAGGAGAAGGGGCCAGGTCCTGCAGTCCAGCCCTTCCCGGGACAGGAGGGGGTGAGGGTGACCGAAGGGGCGTGGCCGAGGGGGAGGGGGCGTGGCTGTGGGGAGGGGAGGCCGCGCCGCCATATTCGCTCCCGCCCGCAGCCCGCGGCGCAGCAAGCATGAGTACCGCTGCTTTCCACATCTCCAGCCTGCTGGAGAAGATGACGTCCAGCGACAAGGACTTCAGGTGCGCCCTGCGGCGGCCCGGGGCTACTTTCCAGGGACCTTAGCCCGTTCCGGCCGCCAGCCCCCAGCCCCCTGCAGACCCCCGCGGGTACCCCCGGCCTCTTCCCTGGGCCTGGCTAGGCCTGCTGCCCTGCTGCAACAACCCCGCCCCCCCGGCTTCTTCCCGCCTTTGCTGTGCTGACCCCTCAGGTCCCCCCATACTGGGCACCCCCCTGTCCCTCCAGTGAAGTTCCCGTCGGCCTCTCTTTGGGATCTCAGTGCAGACCTCCTTTGACCGCACTGAAACAGGCGCCTTCCCTGTACCACCTCCATCCTTTCTGATACCCGATCTTCTTCTACCCAGTCTCTAGGTTACCCCATCCCCCCCAGCCTGTATCCCTGCCGGGTCTCCTAATCCTGACTTCCCTTTCTTTCATCCCCTCCTCATTCCTCTCCTCTCCTGAGATGTTCAATAAACTATGGTTTAAAGGCAGGAAGCAAAGGTTGGGGCTAGGGCCACGACTCCCCCATTCTCTTTCTCCTGTCCTTCCCTCCAAGCATTCCAGAAACACAGGAACAGAGCCATCCAGAAGGATGGGACCAATCTGTGCGGTCTTCCTCTTGCAGGGAAACTGAGGCTCAGTGAATAAAAGGGGTTGACCCGTGCCCCGATGCCCAGTTGTGTACCCTCAAGTTGAGGGGACTCCGCATCCACTGTCACTTTTACAAGCAGGGATACTGAGGCTCGGGGGACTAAGGGGCTGGGTACAATGCCAAAGGTAGGACCAAGCAGAGGTGGAGGTCTTAGTGATGTCCTGAATCTAACCTGAAGGGGCCTGAAGCCTGCTCTCGTGGTCTGACCCCTGCTGTGTCCTGTAAATCCATTTCTCAAAATCTCTGCAGCCCCAAATCCCATGGTGGTAAGAGGGCTTTGAACCCTTAGCCCTGGCTTCACATCTTGGCAGCCATAACTTACTGGCTCTGTATGTGATATGACGGGCAAATTTCTCCACCCCCTCTGAACCTTAGCTACGGTTGTGGCTTAGGTACCAGGTAAGTGCTTTGCGAATGGCTGCCTCTGTGATGCTGTACACTCTCACTTTTCTGGATGCTGACTGAGCATCTCATCTTCACTGCTGGCTCCCACTGAGTTGTTACCAGGGTGCTTCTGTGCTCCATGCAGGACCAAGCATCTTTTTCTGTATTTCTGCCATGTCACCTTTGATCTTCTGTTGATGCCTGTGCTGGGGGACAGGGTAGGTCCTAGTTGAAGGTTCTTTGGTCCCAGGCCCCTCCTGTTCTCCAGAGGCCTGGAGGGGGCTTTGGTTTATCCAAAGTCACATGCCCTGCCATAGCTGAGGGACTGCCTCCTGGGCCTCTGAATTGGGGAGTTGGCCCTTTCAGTCAGGGCCAGAGAAGTCCTTTAAGCCTGTCCCTGCAAACAGCCTCGAGGACACTTAAAACCAACCACCCTGAGCATATGAGAATAGTGTCTATTTTTAAAAGTCTGAATACCAGGAGGCTGTGTCCCCTGGCCAGCTGTCCAGGCACCATGTGGCCCAGTGTCCCAATGGTGCTGCCTCTCGAATGACAGGAGACCATGGCCTGTGGTTCCTGGAGGGGAGCAACTGACTGGGGTTCCAGGCAAGGGACAGGAAGCCTTTTTCCCAGATTTGCTGGGGCTCAAACTCTGACAGGGAAAACCAGGAAGAGATCTGGCAGGAATTTTTGAATCTTCTCATGGTGACACAAGACTGTTTGAGGAGGCAGAAGACCCATCTCACACCGGTATTCTCTGGTGCTCTGTAACCTCTTTGAGCCTACTTGTTTCAAGTTGACCTACTAAAACCCTTAAGGATGCTGTGGGAGAGGGGCAAAGAAAATTTTCATTTTATTCATGGAAAAACTGAGACTGGAGTTAAGGAGGCAGCTGGCCACTCCCCCCCCAGAGACAAGACAAGTGTGTTTCCTTAAAGCCCCACTCTATTTTGGAGCTCTAGCCTATCAAATTGTTGTCACCACCACCCCAGCACCGTGGTGTTTCCTCTGAGAGTGGTGTCTGCAGAATCTGGGTGTCTGAAATGCTGAGGCTTATTTATGAATGTTGATTTCTGGGCTCAGGTTTCCACAAGGCTGTTTGACTCTAAGGGCTGTTGAGCACTAAGTTTTTCCTGCCTTCACCCTGCTCCCTGGTCAAGCCTGTTTTTGGTGAGCTTGGAGTGTCGGAGGTGAACCTGCTGAGTGCCAAGTATGTGTATGCACACATATGTGTATATGTGTGCACAGGTGTATGTGTGTGTAGGTATGCATGCATGTATGTGTGTGGAATATGTATTCGTGTGTGTATGTGCATCGTGTGTTTTTGTGTGTGGGGGATTGTTTGTGTGTGTATGCAGAGGGTTTTTTTTTTTTTTTTTTTTTTTGGTTTTTTGAGACAGGGTTTCTCTGTGGCTTTGGAGGCTGTCCTGGAACTCGCTCTGTAGACCAGGCTGGCCTTGAACTCACAGAGATCCGCCTGCCTCTGCCTCCCCAGTGCTGGGATTAAAGGTGTGCGCTACCAACGCCCGGCGTATGTAGAGGGTATTGCATGTCTGTATACATGTGTGTGTATGGTGGGGGGGCTTGTTGTATGTTTGTATACATGTGTGTGTCTGTGTATGTGCATGGTGTGTGCTTGTTGGGGGGCATTGTTTGTGTGTGTATGTGGGGGAGATATTATATGCCTGTATACGTGTGTGCTTGTGGGGGGGGTTGTGTGTGTGTGTGTGTGTGTGTGTGTGTGTGTGTGTGTGGTCATGGTCTGTGGAGCACTCTCACACATTCATCGCTACACAGGAGAGAGCGCTGTGATGGAGGGTGCAAAGCCCCGAGGTGACCTGTCTAAGGCAACTGTAATGCTTAGGTGTGTGCAGATCACAATGATCATGATGGTCCCTGAGACAGAACCGTTTGAGTTAAACTCTTGATGGGTGTGCTAGCTGGGTTTTTGTCCGGTTGACCCAAGCGAAAGTAAAAGGGAACATAATCGAGGAAATGCCTTCATAAGATTGGCCTGTAGATGAGACTGTGGTAGTTTTTTGTTAATTAGTGATTGATGGGGAGGGCCCAGACCATTGTGAGTGATGGCAACCCTGGGCAGGTAGTCCTGGGACATCTGAGGAAGTAAGCTAAAAGAGCCATGGCTGCAAGCTAATAAGCAGCATCCTCCACGGCCTCCGTCTCAGCTCCTACTTCCAGGTTGCTGCCTTGAGTTCCTGCCCTGACCTCCTTGAATGATGAGCTAACGCTGCAAGCAGAAACCCTTCCTCCCCAAGTTGCTTTTGGCCATGGTCTTTATTGAGCAATAGAAGCCCTAGCTGAGGTGGTGATGAACTGGAGTGTGCCAGACAGACTCCCTGGTTGTTGGGCCCATCCTGCGTCTCCTAGAGCACAGTCGGGGTTGCCAGGCCCTTCTGGGCCCTGTGCAGCAGAAATTCAGAAAGGCCCAAACGCAAACATCCCCTCCCTTAAAGTGCCTGGGTGGTGGGTGGGACAGCAGCAGTCCCCTTCTCTCCTTCAGCTCAGCCCCAGCCTTCTCTCAGCAGCTTCAGGCTGCTCTGGCTGTTACAATTAAGAAATGGTGGCATGGGCAGGGTCCCGCTAGGCTCTGTGGGCTGCCATGACATCAAACAGCAGGTCTGGGCTGGGGCCCCACTCCAGTGGTGACAGATTGTACCCTAGGAGGCTGGGACAGGCAGCAGGCTTTCTCTGGACCTCTCTTTATAGCATCTCCTCCATGAGTCTCCATTCAGGCGCCAGCAGGAACCAGCAAGCATGGCAGTCTGTGGGAATGGCGGCACTGGAGAAAGGGCACTTGCCATCTGCAGTGACTACATTAGGTAGAGACCCAGTGGTATTGAGATGTTGTTTCCAGGAATTAGAAGTCACTTTAATGGTGTTCAGATGGGGATGAGTTATTCAAGCTGGGGAAAAACATCTGCATCCTGGACACAGCTGAGGGCAGCCAGAGAGTCCTCTGCTCTGCTGTCTTCTTTTAGCCAGAATGGTGTCCTGTGAGGCCCCTCAGCCCCATTCTTTGTTGCTTTCTGACTTGAACTACCATTGTAAGCTAAATGATCAGGACAGAACAGCAGGCTTTTTTTTAGAAGATCTTAAGAACCCTGGGGGTGATTGAAGCCCTTGGCGCTGGTCCTGTGACTAGGAATGTGTTGGTCAGCTGTTGACTCTGGTCTCCAAAATATCAAAATGTGCCAGTTGCCCATCCATGTGACTTTTAAAGTGTTCATGACTAGCCAGGCATAGTGACCTATGACTTTAATTCTGGTACTTGGGAGGCAGAGGCAGGGGGATTCCTGTGAGTTTATGTCTAGCCTGATTTACAGAGTGAGTTCCAGGCCAGCCAAGGTTACCCTGTGAAACTTGTCTCAAACAAACAAAACAGCAGGTTTGTGACCTGAATGTCACCCAGGAACTTGGAAATACAGGCTGAGAGGCTGGGGTGGGGCTTGCTGTGATAAATGAGCCCCTTGGACGAGGGGTCAGGTTCAGATGCCTGCTAAGGGCGGGGTGTTTGACAGGGTTCATCTGTGCATCTGGAGGTGCTTCTTTTCCACACCTGACTCTGCCATGAAATTGTCTGTCTCATACTCAGGTACTCATGAGCCGCCTATCACTGTGACATGCAAATGACATATGCCATGTACTGAGTATGTATCGTGGGCCCACAACCCCTTAATCACAGCCCAAGTCTAATTCCCCCCCTTTTTTTAAGGACAGGGTTTCTCTTTGTATCCCTGACTGTCCTGGAACTCACTCTGTAGACCAGGCTGGCCTTGAACTCACAGAGATCCACCTGTCTCTGCCTCCCGAGTGCTGGGATTAAAGGCATGCACCACCATTCCCCAACTGTCTAGTTCCCATTTTTATTTCTTTTTTTCACCTTCAATTAAAAAAGATAATCTAAAAAGGTCTATTTATTTTTATTTTCTGTGTATGAGTGTTTATACCATGCATGCAATGCCCATGGAGGCCAGGCCAGGATCCTGGAACTAGAGTTACAGATGGTTGTGAGTTGCCTGGTGTGGATGTTGGAAACCAAACCCTGTTCCTCTACAAAAGTAGCAAGTGCTTTTCCAGGCTGGCCTTGAACCCAGAGATCCGACTGCCTCTGCCTCCCAAGTACTTAGATTAAAGGTGTGCACTGTCACTTCCTGGCCAGCAAGTGTTTTTAAACACTGAGCCGTCTCCAGCCCCCAGCCCCCATTTTTCAAATAGGTAAACTGAGGCCAAGAGAAGGCAAGTGACCTGTCCAAGTTCCCATTTTGGCAGTGGCAGTGACAGGAGCCCTCCTCCCCAGGCCCTGAGCTTTAAGCCACCCTTTTGTTTCTGTTTCCCGCAGTCAGTCTAGTTGAGGTGGCTCAGCACTGCCTGCAGCCCTGGCTACCCACGTGCCTTCGAACCCTTGCGCTGAGCTCCAGTTTTGGGGAACTCTAGTACACCTACCCGTCTGTCAGGGCCTGGAAGCTGCTGGACAGTGCTCCTCCTCCCTGCCCCTCACCAGGTTCATGGCCACCAGTGACCTGATGTCAGAGCTACAGAAAGACTCCATCCAGCTAGATGAGGACAGCGAGCGCAAGGTGGTGAGGACCCTGCTGCGGCTCCTGGAGGACAGGAGTGGTGAGGTGCAGAACCTGGCTGTCAAGTGGTGAGTGGGAGGGGTGGCGTGGGGAAAGGACGCAACCTGGGAGAATCATCAGGCACTCTGGGGGCAACAGTAGTTTCGGACGCTTAGCCAGTAATCCCCAGAGGTAGACCCTGTGCCAAGAGTTCAGATCTAAGTTATGTGGGAGGTTATCCAGGAAGTAGGGAGGAGGAGGCGGGAGGGGGAAGAAAGCCGGCAGCAGGGTTCTGTAGCTCTGACAGGTCCTCCGGTGACAATCTGCTACCAGGCTTTGAGAAATGAGGCTCCAGATCTCAGGCTGATGACCAGCGTCTGCCAGTGAAAACCGGTTAGCCATGCATTGGAAGGCGCCACCTACACCTTCAGGGCTTGCCCAGCCATCAGTGTTTAGCAATTCTCTAGGCCATATGACACTAGCTCAGGTGTGAAAACCCTTGCTTTGGGGCCTGTGGAGCCACAGGGTGAGATGCGAGTCATAGGCTTGGGTGCACCCACCGGCTTCCTAGCAAGAAAGGGCCCTCTGTTGAACTGAGGTCTTCCTCAGGGTGTGTGTCCCCACAAACCTGACTTAGGGCATGCCTGGGGATTTGGGGTCCTTCTCCATCCCTCCCTCTGCCTCAGCCTGGGTCCCCTGGTGGGCAAAGTGAAGGAGTACCAAGTGGAGACGATTGTGGACACCCTTTGTGCCAACATGCGGTCAGACAAGGAGCAGCTCCGGGACATCGCCGGCATTGGCCTGAAGACCATCCTCTCGGAGCTGCCTCCCGCCACCACAGGTACCCGGTGCTGCTGCACAACCCTGCTGTGTTACTGGGGCCAGGGGACTCGTCTCTGGGAAGGCCACCTGTGCTCACAGTGTGCCTTCTGCATGCCTCTCTCTCTCTTCACCAAGTGCTTGCACCTATATTAATTTTTTTTTTTTTTTGGATTTTACGAGACAGGGTTTCTCTGTATTGTTTTGGAGGCTGTCGGTCCAGCCTAGCCTCGAACTCACAGAGATCCGCCTGCCTCTGCCTCCCGAGTGCTGGGTATATTAAATATCTTTATTCAGTGGTGGCCCACGCTTTTAATCCCAGCACCCTGGAGGCAGAGGCTGTGGATCAGTAAGAGTTTGAGGCCAACCTGATCTACATAGTTCTAGGACAGCCAGGGCTAAGTAGTGAGAACTTGTCTTAAAATAAAAAAGAAAGAGGGAGGGCTCAGGGAAGTAAAGGGACCTACGTGGTGTCCCTCTGTGGCAAAGACTTCAGACCCAGATCAATTTAAATTCATGGCTGCCTATTTGTTAGGAATGCTTCCTGCCACAAGTAAACAGTGCAAATTCATGGTAGCTTAAAGACTTGCCTGCTCTCTCTGGAGGGACGCTGCTGCTCCCCTCCTCCTGCTTCCTCTCCCTGTCCTCCCTTTCTTCCTTCTCTTCCTCTTCCTTTTCCCTGGTGATAGTGCTAGAGGTCAAATGCAGGGCCTGTGTGTGCGTGGCCAGGCCGCTCCCGCTCTCGTAGCTGCTGTTCTGTGGCCGAGACCCACACGGTCACACTCTTCGCCCATGTTCTCTCTCCTTTGTAAGAAAAAACTCCTTTTCCCAGTCCATTCTATCCACTGGCCAGAGCTGGGCCACTGGCTGCTGCTGGCTGGAAGGGACCGGGAAAAGAAGTGTTTAACTTGCCCCCTCCCTAGTAGAAGCGTGTGAGCCAGCCAGCAGCTCAGCCCTTAGTTTATCATCCCCTCTAGCTGATTTCTGTAGTTGTTCCTTAAGACTCAGGTCAACTGTGGACCACTGAAGCCCAGGCTTTCCTGGACCGGATGTGGGCTTAGAAACACAACCAGAGCACAAGCAGGCCAGACTTGGCTGCCCTCTCAGCCCAAGGCCTTATCCCGTCCACTTGTGTCCCGCACAGGCTCAGGACTGGCTATCAACGTGTGCCGCAAGATCACAGGCCAGCTCACCAGTGCCATCGCCCAGCAGGAGGACGTGGCTGTGCAGTTGGAAGCCCTGGACATCCTCTCCGACATGCTGAGCAGGTGAGCCAGGCCACTTTGGGCAAGAAGGGAGGGGACAGGCAAGACGGAGATGAGTGGCCTGCATGCAATAATGTCACACTACAGAACAGGCTCTAGGAGGTCATTAGCTCAAGGTCACACAGTCAGTACACCTCCCATGGCTTGTGCGTTTGTTTTGGGGGCAGGAAAAACCAGGTTTTGCCTAGTGGTGAGCTTGCCTTGCTCCTGGATTCACAGGCAAGCGGCCAACTGGACATAATAGTAGTGGTTAGGTCAAGTGCAGGGCCCAAGCTCCAAAGGCCCTAGCTCAGCTTCTGGGCACTTCTTACTTGAGCTGAGGCTCCGGGGCCTAGCAGATCTAAGGGCATCACAGAGGGCAGAGGCAGGAGAGGATCATGAAGGTTTTGGGTTTGGGGCCCAAGGGAAACACTGATGCAGATTGTCCTTTTGATTAAAAGAGTAGAAGGGTTGGGTGTGGTGGCATACACTTTTAGTCCCAACACTCCTGACGCAGAGGCAAGAGGATCTCTGTGAGTTCAAGGCCAGCCTGGTCTACAGTTACACAGAGAAATCCTGTCAAAAAAAAAAAAAAAAAGAACAAACCCAAACAACAACAACAAAACAAAGATTAGAAGAATTCTTCATGGCATGGAAAGACAGCATGGTGGGCTCTGCTGGGAGTTCAGGCCCATGTGGCAGAGGGGTCCCTTAAAGGTTTCAGAGAGTTTTAGAGTTTCCATGCCATGTGGGTGATAATAGTCCATAGTTGGTACTTGTAATCTGGCCACCTCTGATCCAGGAGTTGGGGAAGGAGTCTTGGATATGGAGAATGGAGTGAGTGACCTTCAGGGAGTCCAGAGGTGGGGCCCATTGATTAGTATGTATCCATCATACAGGGCTTAGCGTGGGGCCTCTACACTCTTATCAGCTGCATATATGATCATGACCTAAGCAGCCTCTGCTCTGGGTTCTAAGAGACTTGAGCCCGGGGCTTCTGCATGGTGAGCTGATTGTGGAAGCTGGTATGCAGTGATGAGGCTGGAGGGCTGAGCAGGAGCCCCAAGGACAGGATCCGTCTTCCTTTGCTCTTTCCTTCTGTAATCTGGACAGGCTGACTTGGGGAGGCGTGTCTTTGTCTTTATGTTAGTGGTGGGATTGAACCCAGGGCTTTACCCATGCTGGGGAGGAACCCTACCACTGAGATACGTCTCCAGCCATTACTTTTTATGTCTGAGACTCCATTTCTCAGGGTTGCTCAGGCAGGCCTTGAATGAACTCTGTAGTCCAGACTGGCCTTGACCTTGTAATCCTTCTGCGTCAGCCTTCCTAGCAGGTGTGATTATAGGCCTGTGCCCCTAGACTTGGTTTGGCTTCCATGGGTTCTCTGAAAGAGGTAGACTCGACAGGATCCAGAGTGGTCAGGCGGGAGGCTGGCCCTGTAGGTTTTAGAAACCAGGAGATAAAGGATCGGGGTGGCAATGCTCAGGAGCAGGTGGGTACAGTAGGAGGTGATGGGTTCATCTGAGCAAGTTGAATTTGTGGTGTTTGAAAGGCACCCCTCCATCATGAACTCCAGAGAGCCAGAGTCTGTCCTTAGGGCCCGACCTCCAGCATAGACCCTATCACCCAGCAGATGAATAAATAGGTAAAGACTGCAGCAGAGTGATCTGGGCTGGGCACAGGACAGTGAGGTCTTGGAGGGCAGCAGAGCAGCAAGAGAAAAGGCCTCGGGACATTGTGAAACCAAACTCATCCAGAGCTGATTTCACTATGGAGAACAAACTGGGGCCATGTGGAGCCAGGTTCTGTCTGTGGAGAAACTACCCGAGGATTGTCTCTTGCCGTGAGTTCAGAGCTCGGCTTATCCAGAGGACACTGGGGAGCCATAGCAAGGTTAAGCAGAGGAATGATAAAGTCTTAGGTTTTACACCACTGCAGTCTCAGTAAGGATAGATATTAAGGCAAACCCCGGGCTCCCAAGAATTTGGACCGTCCTCAATGGAGCCCCCATGCCCACCACACTCCTCCCTAAGCGGACAGATTGGGCTCAGGTCTTGGACTTGCACTGTTGACTGAGGAGCCTTCACAAGGCTGTCTCTTTACGCTTTCTTTCCTGTAGTAAGACGCTAAGTCACTCCTCACGGTTTGAGGGGTACCTTGTCACTTTCCCAGGGTCTTTGAATATCATAAGAGGGAGGTACAGAGAGGATGGGGATGCAGACCCAAGTTGCCTGCTTGTGGTGCGTGGCCTGACATTCCCTCCGTCCTGTCCCCAGGCTAGGTGCCCCACTGGGCACCTTCCATGCAAGCCTGCTGCACTGCCTACTGCCCCAGCTGAGCAGCCCGCGCCTGGCTGTTCGCAAGCGTGCCGTCGGGGCACTCGGACACCTGGCCGCCTCCTGCAGCACTGACCTCTTCGTGGAGCTCGCTGACCACCTGGTGGACCGGCTTCCCGGCCCGCGTGCGCCGGCCAGCCCGGCAGCCATTCGAACCCTGATCCAGTGTTTGGGCAGCGTGGGCCGCCAGGCTGGCCATCGCTTGGGTGAGGGGGCGGGGCTAAAATTCTGAGCGGGGCCTGGTGGGCGGGGACAGTGCCCTAGCAGGAACACGATGGCTTTCCTTTTCAGGGCCTTATACCTCTGTGTGGTCTTCTGGAAGTGACTTCTGTGGAATCTCAGGGATAGTCCTCGAGAGTCATGATATCAGACACTTATATAAAATGTGTTTGAGCCTTCGGCTCTGACAAGCACACCTTAGCCTGTGAGCCTGTATTAAAGGGTGGAAGCATTAGGAAGGTTGAGAACCACTGCTGTAAAGCCTGGGGACCAGAGGTCCCTCTTGTTCTCGAATCTGCAGCTCACATCCTAGGAATAAGGCATAACCCTGACTGTGACTCAACCATACATGCTGCTTATCGCAAGCCTGATCTGTGCAAGGACCGGAGCTAAGCTCTACCTGCATCATGGTTAATTGGCTTCCATGCTGTGATGATTAGTAGGTGGTCTTGCAAGTGGCCCACAGCCCCATGATACATAGGTAGCCACCAGTCTAGACCCCAGGCAGCCTGCCTCCGAAGCCTCTAAGTTGAATTTACCTTGCAAGGGCGAGCAGTTGGGCTGAGGCTGTGGGCTGGTGACTAAGGGAAAGTGTGGCTACTTTAGTGAACATCTGGCTCTGTAGGGGCCCACCTGGCTCGCCTGGTACCCTTGGTGGAGGAGTTCTGCAACCTGGATGACGATGAGCTGAGAGAGTCCTGCCTCCAGGCCTTCGAGGCCTTCCTAAGGAAGTAAGTGTGGCAGTTGCACTAGAAGCCAGGCCTGGGAGCTGCGTGGGGAGTTGGTAGGGATGGGGGACAAGATGATACCCTCAAAGCAGTCAGCTCTTGTCACTTGTTTTGGGGCTCTATCCTTGCTCTGGTATGCTGGGTTCCAGTGAGGACTCTCCTTCTTGTCCCTCAGGTGCCCCAAGGAGATGGACCCTCATGTACCCAATGTGACCAACCTCTGCCTCCGGTACATGAAACATGACCCCAACTACCATCATGACAGTGATGAGGACGAAGAGCAGATGGAGACTGGGGACAGTGACTTCAGTGAGCAAGGTCGGTGGACGGCCTGTTGAGGAAGAGCAGGCCTGCCTGGCTGGATGCTGCTCTTCTCTGGCTGTGAGGAAGGCTGCGCAGTCATCCTCCTGCCTGCACAGGAGATCAAAATACTCGGGAAAGACATAGACAGTGATGTGATAGCTGGCATTAGGATGTTTATGCTGTATCAGGGTTATAAGTGTTTAGAGGTGACTTAAAGCTGAGAATGGAGTGTGTATGGAATGTATGACGACCCTCAGGTGGCCAGGCTCTCACAGGTCCCAAGCAACATCTCTAATCTTCACTTCCTGAACATCCACTAGTGTTCCAAGCTCTTACCTCTTATTCCTAATGGTGATCCTAAAACCTAGATGTGACCTCATATTTCATACAGGGAAACTGAGGAACCACCAAGTATGTAGCCAGGATGTGGGCCAGCTCTGACAGACTCTCCACCTCCATGCTACCATTGTTATAAATGGTTTTCAGGATGATGCTAGATGTTGAATGGTGGCACTTGGAAGGGACAAGTCCAGACGGGGACTCAGAGGCCTCTTCCCTCTGGGCCTGAGGTCCTGTCCATCACTCAGATTTCCTAAAGTCAGGGTAAATATAGAGACTAGGGACTTAAAGCCTCATAGGGCCCTAAAACAAAATCAAGCAGGCATACTGGAGCCTCGAAGGCTAAACCAGGAGTTGGATCATTTTCTTGCCAACAATAGAGGGCTACGGATATTTCTTGGATGGCAGCACAGGGTCCATTAAAGGTGATGTCTGCTGAGCTGACCAGTGGGCATAGCCCACTATGTGAGTGTTAGTTGTCAATGGTGTGGCACAGTAGGAACACGTGGTCTCAGATCCAGGATAAAGAGGTGCTCCTCGTCAACCCTGAGCCTTCTGTTCTGCCCCAGCGAGGTGGATGGGATTGACTCTGCTTTGCAGTTTGCTAACTATGTTTCCTGAGGAGATCTCTCACCCTCTCTTGAGCCTTGGTCTTGATATCTGTATAATGGGTCCTTTCTTCTAGTAGAGCTGTGATCTGCTGACGCTCAGGCCTGTTGAGCAGAAGGCCACACATACCCATTCTTTCTCTGGTGTTTGTCTTACTTGAACACCTTTTAGATCAAGCAAGGCTTTTGATTGACTGAGACTGGGTTAGCACCAAGGCCACAATGAGGTCGCCTTTCTCTTTGAGAATGGTCAGACCTGAAGCCAGAGGATGGGCCTAAGCCCCAGGAACCTTTTTGTGTCTCCACTGCAGACTTAAGAGTCCCTGTCTTTCTTTTCTTTTCTTTTTTTTTTTGGAAGAGGGCAAAGTCTCACTAAGTATTTCAGGCTGGCCTTGAACTCATGATCCTCCTATCCCACCTCTCAGGTACTGGGGTTACAGGCCTGTGTCAGCATACCGACACAGTTCTTCCTTGACAGACAAGGATCTGGAGGCAGGAAGGGCTGTGGCTGACGTGCAGACTTTCGTACATTGGATCGAGCCACTTCATGTCTCTAGGTCCAGTCCTCTGCAATGGGGAATGGTCCTTGCCCCATGGGAGAGATTGTGGATAGAAGGGCGTGGTGCCATCCTGAGCACACCGCAGTGTTCACTAAGGGTGGTGGCGTGAATACTGGTCTTCAGAAGGTAAAGCCCAGAGTCGTCTTCCCTGAGCTGAGAGATGGCTGTGTGTCTACTCCTGCCCCAGAGAGCGAGGACGAGTACAGCGACGATGATGACATGAGCTGGAAGGTGCGCCGAGCAGCCGCCAAGTGCATGGCAGCCCTGATCGGCTCTCGTCCCGACCTGGTGCCCGACTTCCACTGCACTCTGGCTCCCGCGCTCATCCGCCGCTTCAAGGAACGGGAGGAGAATGTCAAGGCAGACATCTTTGGGGCTTACATCATGTTGCTGCGACATACGCGGCCCCCTAAGGGATGGCTAGAAGCCGTGGAGGAGCCCACCCAGACTGGCAGCAACCTCAGTATGCTACGGGCACAGGTGGGCTATGTCCTTAACCCACTCTCCCTCATTCTGCTCCCCCATCTCTTCACTGGCTGAAGAATGTGGCCCGAGCACCTCTCTGTGCCCAGCCTGGGGGTTCAGATGGAGTCCTGCCTCATCCTTGGTCTCTGTGATGCAGGCTTGGGACTCATGGGCAACAATGTAAGTAGACTCCCAGGATCGAGAAGGGCTTCACTTCATCCCAAGAGTAAGCGGCTTCAGGAAGAGGGTAGCAAAAGTTTGCTTCACTTTAAAGAGCTCTTCTGGCTGCTGGGTGGGAATGGATTGTGACAGGACAAGAGTCATGGCTGGTGACCAACAGGAGGACACTGCAACTGTGTCCAGGTGACAAGAGATGGTGCCTTAGGCGCAATGGAAGCAGAGGGATTGACTGGCTGTGCAGGCCTGAGAAACGGGTTTTAGAATGAACCATTGGACCTGCTGATGATAGGTTGCTTGTGTGGGATAGGCAGGTTGAAATCATTCGATCTCTCATATTCCTGAGATAGGGAACACTGAAGAGGAGGGGATATCGGCATCATGTTTATGTTGAAGTCCTCATTGGCTCTAAGTAGTGAATTTTCTGTTAGTATAATAAAATGCTAAAGGCTAGGTCCCTACTAAGGAAAGAGGCTTATTTAATTCAGGTTTGAAACAGTCCAAAAAGCATGTTCCCTGCTCTGATGTGGATTGCTTTAGCTGTGTGACATCTTTATAGGTAGCTTGAATATACAGAAGGAAAACATCCCATGGTAAGTCAGGAAGCCAGAACGATGAGACTAAGTCCAGTAGAACTAGTTCATCCTTCTTAGTGACTTCCTGATATTGACACCTTCCAGAGGCCCCTCCTTTTCCTAATACTAAACACCATACTGGGGACCAAGCTTCTACTGTGTGGGTCCTCATGGCCATAGACTTTATCCAGACTGTAGCAGATGCCTAGGTTGAGCTAGTAGGTAGGCAGAAAATGCAAGCTGGATCGGAGATACAGATCAGGGTGGCACTAGTGCCACTGGACTCAGGAATATATTGTGAGTGTAACTACGAATAGAAGAGAAGGGGCCATACACTGAAGACAGCTAGGCCTCTGCTTCTCCCATAGAGATAGAGGTGACAGCCAGGCTGCTGGGTCACCTCGAGCCCATTCCGTGTCTGCATTTACAAGATGGAGGCAGCCATCACTCTGTCTGCAGAGTCTGGATCCAGTGGCTAGTAGAGGCTGGTGGACACTGAGGTGTCCCATCCGTGTCGGAGTCCTCCCTGGGGAGGCCTCCTGGCTGCTTCCTGAGCTGCCTACCTGCCCACAGGTGCCCCTAGTAATGAAGGCCCTACATCGGCAACTTAAAGATCGAAATGTCCGGACCCGCCAGGGCTGCTTCAACCTCCTCACTGAGCTGGCAAGTGTTCTCCCCGGCAGCCTGGCAGAGCATATGCCCGCGTTGGTATCAGGTAGGCTGGGCTATAACTGGCTATCTACTCTTGGGCCTCTTCCAGAATACAGACCCCTACCCTATATTGAGCCCTCAATCCCTGAGAGCCCAGGCATTATTTCTGGGCAGAGCTCTGCAATGATGGCCCATGAAGGTTTACCTCTGACCACAGGGAGAACAAGGCTGCTTCCAAGCATACTCTGTGGCTTCTCTGGCCTTGCTTCCCTCAGCTCTGGTGACCTCTGGGAGCTTTGGATGCTTTTTTTTTTTTTCATCCTTTTTCTTTTTTTTTTTATTTTCCAGTTTAAATTTAGATAAGAAACAAGGTTGCTTCACAAGTCAGTTCCAGGTCCCTCTCCCTATCCCTCCCCTCCTCCCGTGCCCTCCCCCCAATCCCCCCCCCCCCTTGGATGCTTTGATTCCGTGCAGATGCCTTCCTTGGTCACTGTATCCCCAGACTGAACCAGGCTGGGAGACCCCTAACCTTGGTTCCCACCCACAGGCATTGTCTTTTCGCTGGCTGACCACTCCAGCTCCTCCACCATTCGGATGGATGCCCTGGCCTTCCTGCAGGGGCTTCTGGGTACAGAGCCAGCCGAGGCCTTCCACCCACACCTGCCCACCCTCCTACCACCTGTGATGGCCTGCGTGGCTGACCCTTTCTACAAGGTGGCAGCTGAGGCTTTACTGGTGCTCCAGGAGCTGGTGCGGACCCTGTGGCCACTGGATAGGCCTCGGATGCTGGACCCAGAGCCATATGTTGGAGAGATGTCCACGGCTACCCTGGCACGACTCCGCGCTACTGATCTAGACCAGGAAGTGAAGGAACGGGCCATCTCTTGTGTGGGCCACCTTGTGGGTCACCTTGGTGACCGGCTTGGGGATGACCTAGAGCCCACACTTATGCTTCTCTTGGACCGCCTACGGAATGAGATCACCCGGTTGCCTGCTGTCAAGGCGCTGACACTGGTGGCTGTGTCTCCATTACGACTTGACCTGCAGCCCATCCTGGCTGAGGCACTCCCTATCCTGGCTTCGTTTCTGCGCAAGAATCAGCGGGCACTGCGGCTGGCCACGCTGGCTGCCCTGGATGCCCTGGCTCAGAGTCAGAGCCTCGGCCTGCCTCCGCCTGCTGTGCGGGCCGTGCTAGCTGAACTGCCTGCCCTGGTCAGCGAGAACGATATGCATGTGGCCCAGCTGGCTGTCGACTTCCTTGCCACTGTGACCCAGGCGCAGCCCACCTCTCTTGTGGAAGTCAGTGGGCCTGTCCTGGAAGAGCTGATGCGGTTGCTGCACTCCCCCTTGCTGCCTGCTGGGGTGCTGACAGCCACTGAAGGCTTTCTGCAGGCACTGGTGGGAACCCGCCCTCCGTGTGTGGAGTACTCTGAGCTCATTAGTCTGCTCACTGCACCTGTTTACAACCAGGCTGAGGATGGAGGACCCGGCTTGCACAAGCAGGTGTTCCACTCACTGGCCCGGTGTGTGGCTGCCCTCTCAGCTGCCTGTCCCCAGGAGGCAGCAGGAACTGCCAGCCGCCTGGTCTGTGATGCCAGGTCGCCCCATTCAAGCACAGGAGTCAAAGTCTTGGCATTCCTGTCACTGGCTGAGGTGGGCCAGGTGGCTGGGCCAGGCCCCCAGAGAGAGCTGAAGACCGTGCTTCTGGAAGCCTTGGGGTCTCCCAGTGAGGATGTGAGGGCTGCAGCCGCATATGCCCTGGGCCGTGTGGGTGCTGGCAACCTGCCTGATTTCCTGCCCTTCCTGCTGGCACAGATCGAGGCCGAGCCCCGGCGACAGTACCTGCTGCTACATGCACTTAGGGAGGCCTTGGCGGCTGCCCAGCCTGACAACCTAAAGCCCTATGTTGAGGATGTCTGGGCGCTGCTCTTCCAGCGCTGTGAGAGCCCTGAAGAAGGCACGCGGTGTGTGGTGGCTGAGTGCATTGGGAAGCTAGTGCTTGTGAACCCTCCCTTCCTCCTGCCTCGGTTCCGGAAACAGCTTGCTGCAGGTAAGGGCACAATGGCCCAAGCTGGCCCAGCACAGGGTGGGCACTTGATCTCCAAGCATGTATACAGCTCATGCAAATCACTGGAGTCACATGTCTGTTAATCAAGGAAAAGGAGCCAGATAGAAATGCGCTTCCCAAATGTACCGGCATAGTGTGATCTCTGAGATAGAAGAACAAAGTCTTTTGTTTTTCTTCAAGATTTATTTAATTTTATGTGGATGGGTGTTTTGCACATATATGTATGTGCATGTATGTGCAGTGCCCTTAGAGGCCAGAAAAAGGCATCAGATGTCCTAGAACTGGGGTTAGAGTCAGCTGTGAGCTGCCTTGTGGGTGCTCAGAAACAAACCCAGGTCCCCTGCAAGAGTGGCCAGTGCTTTTAACTTCTGAGCCACCTCTCCAGCCTAACGGGACAGGGTTTCTGATGTATCCCTTCCTTGAACAGACCTCTCACCCAGAGGGTTTGCATCATAAATTCAACTCACCTGAATCAAAATAACCCAAGAAAATATTGTGTCTGTACTTAACATGTGCAGACTTTCTTGTTTTAATCTTTTTTTAAAAAATGACATTGGTGTGTGTGTGTGTGTGTGTGTGTGTACACATGCATATACTCTCGTGTTGCCGTGGTGTACATATAGAGGTCACAGGACAACTTATGGGAGTCAGTTCTCTCCTTCTGTCCTGTGGATCCTAAGGACTGGTAGCAAGTGCATTTATAGCAAGTTCCATCTTGCAAGCTCCTTTTTCCTAAATGGTATTAATTAACTACTGTTGACATGCTTAATGTAAACAACATAGAAAAGATTGGAAGTACATGGACCATGTGCCTAGGTTCTGTGTAGACACCATGCTGTTTTGTGGAAAGGGCTTGTCCTTGGGTTTAGTATCCAAGGAGATCCTAGATCCTTTCCTCTGAAGAGACTAAGGGGTAAAAATACAATTTGAAGTTCCATGATGGCATTAGGCATGTGGGATTATAAATATATAACTCTATAGTTAGGAATATATCCTAGCTACTTCAGAGGCTGAGGCAGGATTATGACATCAAGGCCTACCTGCTTACAGAAGCTGAAGACATTCCTGTACAATTTAGTGAGACTTTGACTCAAGAAAAGAAATCAGAGGCTGGGGATGAGGCTCTCACTTGGCGATAGAGTGTTTGCCTGTGATACATGAGGCCCTGGGTTCTGTTCCTAGTGTCTCACACAAATAAGTGACATAGAGCCAGGCATGGAAGTGCACACCTTAAATCCCAGCACTCAGGAGGCAGAGACAGGAGGATCTCTGTGAAGTACACATCAGCCTGGTGTACGTATTGAGTTCCAGGGCTATGTAGAGAGACCATGTCTTTAAAAACTTCATCATCGCCTCCAAAGCCACAGAGAAACCCTGTCTCGAAAAACCAAAAAAAAAAAACAAAAAACAAAAAACACTTCATCATCAAAATAATGATGTCATTTTCATAACCCCTGCTGTGGACATGAATGGTAGTAGTTACTTTTCTCACTGCTGTGACAAAATCCCTGATAGAAGTGACTTTAGAGAGGATCCCCGTTTAGAGGGGACAGCCAGCCATGGGTGGGAAGACATGGTGTGAGGACTCACGGCAGTGGGAGCTTGCAGTGTAGCTAGTTCACACCTTGGTGGATCAGGAATCAGTTAGTCTGGTTTCAAAGGCAGATGATACCATTAAGGCCTACCATCAGCAGCCTACGTCTGCCAGTGGGGCCCTAGTCCCAAAGATCACACAATCTGTTTCCAGCTGGGGACAAGCCGGACTGTGAGCCATGTCCTGGCATCACCCTCCATCCTTAGGGATATGTGTAAGCCCTTCATTTCCCCAGCTACTTGAAAGCCAGCAACAAAGGTAAAATAAAATGAATCCTTTAGGGGACTTGAGTTCTGTAGGCTTATCATTGGCCTCCAGCTTACTAAAAGCTCCCCTGGCCTCTGCTATGTGACCTTAAATGTGAGCTTGGCCTCTCTGAGTTCTTCCTTCCGTGTGAAACACAGACCAATAGTCCTTCATAATTCTGTTTATTTTTGAGATAACGGCTGACTTTGTATCCCTGTATCCCAGGCTGACCTCGAACTCCTGAAGATACTCCTGGGTCCTTAGTGTGACAGGCCACTACCACACCAGCTTCATTGTTTTAGTTAACATTTCGTTATTATGTGAGTTTGAATGGAGAGGATATCTGAAAGCTGCTGTGTAGTCTCAGCCAGAGGCAGGAGTTTTCCCAGGTCCTAGTGTTCTGTTTGCCCTGCAGGGTGGTGCCAAGACCCAGGTGCTTACTCTCCTACCTACAGGAGGAAGAATTGGGCAGCTTCAAGGCTGCCACAGGGAATAATAGCGTGGACTTCTGGGCATAGTTGTTTCTCAAGTAGGGAGAGGGTGTACAGCGTTTGTACCACAGGCCTCCGGGTTGTCTGCTGCCCAACACTGTCGCCTCTCCTCTCGCAGGTCAGCCATATACCCGGAGCACGGTCATCACTGCAGTCAAGTTCCTCATCTCAGACCAGCCGCACTCCATCGACCCCCTCCTGAAGAGCTACATTGGTATGTGTCCCCCATCCCCTGTCTTGGCTACAACTAGTCCCCTCACCCTGGGTATGGAGCTTGGTAGGGTGTCTTACAAATTAGCCAAGGGTGTCAGAGTCCCAAAAGCAGCTCTTTGTGATGGGCAGCAGGGACAGACTCTTGAGTGAAGAGATCTGCCTAAAGATCCCCTTGTCACCCCCAAGGCTCTGGTAGGCCTATCATGCCCCTTCTTCCTGATCTGTCAAGTGGCTGTGAGAAGTTTCTGGAAAAGAATTTCTTGGAAACAGCTTACTGGGGTGGGAAATACTCTGAGGAGAAAGTAAGTCTGAGCTGGTAAGCCCCCATGTGACCAAGTCTGAGGGTACCTGTGCTGCAGGAGCCTTGATGGGGTAGGCCAGGCCCTCCCTTGGAACCTCCTGCAGGACCAGACTTCTTGCGTTCAAAGCCAAGTGCCTGCATCTTCTCAGGAGGCCACAGCAGAATCCCAGTTCTCCAGCCTTGGCTATGAATACAGTTTTGTGTGGGCAGGGCATTTCAATCTCAACTATAAAGGGGGTGATGACTCACATGCCAGGGTTCTGTGGCAGACCAAAGGGCCAGTGGCATGACCACTCAAGTAGAGAATGTATCCTTGTGTCAGTCATCTGATGGCCTGACCTGGATGGTCACAGGCAGATTTCCAGCCTTGATGAGCTGCTGTGGTTGCATGTCCAGGTTTGTTTTGTTTAAATTTCTATTAGTTGGCTTGTGTGTGTGTGTGTGTGTGTGTGTGTGTGTGTGTGTGTGTGTGTGTGTGTGTATGAGTGTTTCACTTGTACATGTCTATGCACCATGTGTGTGCCTGTGCCTATGTTGATCAGAAGAGGGCATTGGATCCATTGAACTGAAGTTATGGATGATTGTGAGCCACCACGTAGGTGCTAGGAACCAAAATCAGGTCCTTTGAAAGGAAAGTCAGTGCTGACCCATCTTTTCTCTGGCCCCCAAGACTAGTTTAGAGACTGAATCTGTACAGTCCATGCTGGACTTAAACTCACTATATATAGCTAGGATGACCATGAACTCCTGACCCTGCCTTTATCTGCCAAGTGCTGGGCTTACAGACATGCACCACTGACCTTAGCATGTTGATCCTCGGTTTTTGAGCTCCCTGAGTTGGATACTGTAAGATGCTCTTGGATAAAAAACTCATCAGTTCTCATACAGCCTAGTAAAGGACATTGGTCCCACTTTACAAGTGAGGAAACTGAGTTCCTAGAGAGGGTTCATACTTGTCAGATTCCTAGGCTGTGTTCTCACAGAAGCAGGACTCTAGAAGCCAGCATAGCACCATGGGAAGGATCCCAGGTCCTCCCAGTGGGGCACATCAGGGGTCACTGCTGCAGTGGAGACGGCTGGGTTTCTGTACTCATATTTTCCTGGGTGAGGCTGCTGCTTGGTGGTAGTACGTGGGCTCAGCATGTGCCAGGCCCTGGGAGCCATCCTTGGCACTGTCCCAAATAAATAAAACATGCTCCAAGTTCCCAATTAAACCTCTCCAAAGGCCTACTCAGAGGAGCCATTGAGTCTATGTAATCTCTTGTCACCACGTCAGTTTAGCACTTCAGACCCCGTCCTCTAAGTGGCCCTCTCTTGTCATCCTGTACTCAAGAGGAGCCATTCAGTGAGGACCTGTCTCAAAACAAAAGTTTCTTCTGTGCCAGCTCTCAGCCCTGTGCTTCGAAGCTGCTATCATGTCTTCTTCCTAAAAACCCTGCTAAGAGGTCAAGGCTGCCCAAGCCCACCGTTAGTGGGAACCCCAGCATTCTTACGTGGACTGCCCTTCAGCCTGCACAACTCACAGTGCCTTAGTCACCAGGTACAGCATGAGGTGGCTTTGTGTCCTGCTTCTGCATCCTCCTTTGTCTCCCTGCAGCAGAGTTCATGGAAAGCCTGCAGGACCCAGACCTGAACGTGCGCCGGGCCACACTCACTTTCTTCAACTCAGCTGTGCACAATAAACCATCATTGGTCCGGGACCTGTTGGATGACATCCTACCCCTCCTCTACCAGGAGACCAAGATCCGTCGGGACCTCATCCGAGAGGTACAGGGCCGCATGGGCACCTGGCATGACTTAGTCCCTCGTTAGCTGTCCCCTTGCGTCTCCTGTGCCTTGCTGGCAGGCTTGCTGAGGACTAGGAGTGAAGCCCACACAGGCACCAGGGCCACATGGCCCCAGTCATGCCATGCCCCTCCCTCCACTCCCCAGCTGTAAACCCTGAGCTTCTGTTTCCCCTGGAGCTAAGTGAAGACAACCACCATGCCTGTACCACAGGAATGTGCCCTAAGCACCTGGGGCAGCTCTGGTGCTTAGTGGCGCATGTTCATGGTAAGCATCCCAGTCCCCAAGTGTGCTGCTGCCTGTGGCCTCCTATGACAGGGCCTAGTTAAAATGCAGGCATCCTACAACTACTATCTGAAACTGTTCAGACATATGAAGAAGGGGCTTATTAGACATAAATGGAGTCTGTATTTAGACTTGGGTCCCTTCTCCAAGATGTCTCTTTGGAAGTGCAAATGTTCTAAAATCCACAGTCCAAACAAACTCCAACCTCTGAACCTCAGGCTTCAAGCTTGTAGGATTATTGGACTGTAACGTCAGCAACTGTTGTCACTCCTCCAGAATCTCAAGCTCCGTGACTCAGACAGATGCACCATACCTGACTTCTGCCACCATGGTACTCAGCTTGACCTCCAGGAGGGGGGGGGGGGGTTAGGAGGGCCAGGCTTGTGGAGAAAGCTAAAGGGGTAGGGGTTGAGATGACTGACAGCCAAGTCATCTCATGGAGGGCTGAGGAGGAAGCAGTACTCTTGTGAGGGGTTGGAAAAATTTTCCAAAAGAAAAGCATTTCAGCACAAACTTTACTGTTAGAAGGCAGATCTCATGGTTAAAAGCTTTAGAGGCCTTGAGTTTCTCTGTATTGTTTTAGAGGTTGTCCTAGAACTCACTCTATAGACCAGGCTGGCCTCGAACTCACAGAGATCTGCCTGCCTCTGCCTCCCAATTGCTGGGATTAAAGATGTGAGCCACCAATGCCCGGTGAGGCCTTGGTTCTTTGTGTCCGGTTCTGTCACCTACTAGCTGTGTCAGTTATCTCCCTGAACCTAGTTTCCTTGTTTGTTGAGTGGGATTGATAGTAGCACTTTTTTCCTAAGGTTTTCACTTGAGACAGAATCTTATGTAGTCTAGGCTGAGAATGACCCTGAACGTCTGCTCCTCCTGCTACCACCTCCTAAGTGCTGGGGTTGTAGGCGTGTGCCACCATGTTCTGTTGATTTGGTGCTGGGGATCAGACCTGGATCTTTGTGTGCCAGGCAAGCACTCTACTCTCTGAGCCTTATCCCCAGACCTTCCTAAGGTGTCTTTAACACTCAAGTAAGGTGTCATCTGTCGGGTGAGGTTATAGCTCAGTTGCAGAACGTGCTCAGCATGCATGAGGTCCTACACACACACACACACACACACACACACACACACACACACACACACACGCACACACACACGCATGCACGCATGCACGCACACAAACATGCATGCCTACCCCACAGGAGCTTACTCTGTTTGCTCAGCAGGTGTGACACTTGGGAGAAAGGGTACAGCAAGCTGAGCTGATTCCTGAAGCTTGAGAGCGTAAGGCAGGACTTGGGGCCAAAATGCAATGCTGAGCAGGTAGGGTGAGTTGCAGAATCTAGGGGAGGGGCTTTGTACCCTCAAACCCTCTGTCCTTCCTTCCTGCAGGTGGAGATGGGGCCCTTCAAGCATACGGTAGATGATGGACTGGATGTGAGGAAGGCAGCCTTCGAGTGCATGTACTCACTGCTGGAGAGCTGCCTGGGCCAGCTGGACGTCTGCGAGTTTCTGAACCACGTGCAGGATGGGCTGAAGGACCACTATGACATCCGAGTAAGATGTGCCCTGCCAGGTGCAGGTCCAGCTCAGAGCAAGGGGAGCCAGGCACCATTAGGCACCTGCCTGTTCTTCCTCCTTCTGGCACCCCATGAAAGCAGCTCTGCCACTTTCTGTCACCAACAAGGAACCAGTCAGTCTTTAGCTGTTTCTCAGCTGTGCAGTCTAGGCACACTATCTCCAAATCTACTAGTGTGGAAATGGCTTATGCCATTTTTGCTTTGTATTAATTTGTTTTAAATGTCACTGCATTTAAAAATCAAGAGATTTTACATAAAAATAGTTGTTTCTTTTAAAAACAATCTATAATGCTAGGTAAATTCCCAGCCAGGTGTTGGTGGCAGACGTCTTTAATCCCAGCACTCAGGAGGCCAAGGCAGGCAGATCTCTGTGAGTTTGAGGCCAGCCTGATCTACAGATCCAGGACAGCCTCCAAAACAATACAAACAAAAATGCTAGGTAAATTCCCAGATTTCCATTGTACTAGTCTGTTTTCTGGTTGTTGTTATTACTTTTTTGTTATTGTTATTGTTGTTTTATTTTGTTTTTTCGAGACAGGACTTCTCTATGTAGCCCTGGCTGTCCTGGAACTCACTCTGTAGACCGAACAGAGACCTTCCTGCCTCTGCCTCCTAAGTGCTGGAATTAAAGGCTGAGCCACCACACCTGGACTGTTTGCTGTTGTTATAAAAAAAAAAAAAGAAAGAAAGAAAGAAAGAAAGAAAAAGAAAAAGAAAGAAAGAAAAAGAAAGAAAGAAAAAGAAAGAAAGAAAGAAAGAAAGAAAGAAAGAAAGAAAGAAAGAAAGAAAGAAAGAAAAATGTTGTGCCTGGGTGTTTTTAAGGAAAGCAGGCTCACAGCCTGGTATTGGCTTGGCTCTGGTGATGTCACAAAGCAGGCACCTGCACAAGTGGTCACATGGTAGAGTCAGGCATGAAGCATTTTGTGAGAACTCAGGTCCTCTGAGACCTAAATAAACACCTTCCAACAGTGCCACCTCCAGCAACCTAGCCACCTCCTGCTGAAGGTTCCATCACCCCTCAGCATTGGTATCCTGGGGAATCAAGCTTCCAGTACATGGGCTTTTGTGATACACACTCAAGCCTTTTCTAAATGCAGCATGTCCAAACTAGTGTCAGTGGGAGCTGAGGCGCTGCTATATTCCTTCTCAGGCCTCTGCCAGAGGCTTGTGATCGTGGGGACTGCCCTTCTCTGTCTTTTGTTAACCAGCCCTCCTCACGCAGTCCTCACACAGTTAAGAGTGGCGGGCAAGATTCAGCATCACCATTTACATCTTCTATTCTAGGAAACTGAGACCCAGAGAGGTGGGAGCTTTGGGCAGGGCCCTGGAATGACTTGATTGTGGGTTTGTGGGTGCAAGTCTGTACTTCCCTTGGGTCTGCTGCTCTGTCTGGGGGCTATTTCACCAAGACTTCATCTGCTTCTTTGGGCAGATGCTGACCTTCATCATGCTGGCCCGGCTGGCTACCCTTTGTCCTGTACCTGTCCTGCAGAGGGTTGACCGGCTCATCGAGCCACTCAGAGCCACCTGTACTGCTAAGGTATGCCCTGCCCTGCCCTTCCCTGCCTGGCCTGGGCCTTGGAGTAGCTGGCAGATCTAGTCACTACTCACTGCACTATGGGCTCTGCAGTGGTGGGCTAGTTGCTTCCATCATCCCTGTTGCCCTAGAATGTTCTCCTGTTGCCCGGGGCTACACAGCATCACAGGCTGAGATCCCTTGTTTAAATACCTCCTGGGTGTTGGGCTGTGAGAGGGACCCAGGGTACAATGTTGTACATGCTAGCTTCCCCACTGTCTATGCAGATACCAGCAGGGGAGGCGGGCCTGATTCTTGTGATTGACTGACTGACTGACAGCTCAAGGGCGGAGCCACTGGTTACAGGGAGTGTTTCAAGGGAATCTGGGTTGAAGGTGTCATGGAAAGGTGTAATGTTGGGAACAGCCTGGCATGCTCAGGATACATGAAAGAACTTGTGTGTGCGTGTGTGTGTGTGTGTGTGTGTGTGTGTGTGTGTGTGAGTGATTTGTTTATGTATATTGTGTATCTAGAGGCCAGAGGCAGAACAGTTGTTTTCCTTGATCTCCTGACTTCTTTTTCCATACTGTTTCACTTTGTATCCCTGGCTGTCCTGGAAGTATAGACCAGTCTGGCCTAGAACTCAGATCCACCTTCCTCTGCCTCCCAAGTGTTGGGATTAAAGATGTGTGCCACCACACCCAGCATTTCGTTTTTGTTTTTTGAGGCAGGGTCTCTAGCTGAACTGGGTTCATTGTTCAGTTTGGCTGGGTGACCATGAGCTGCAGGGATCTGCTCGTGCCTGCACCCATGCGCTCCATGGCAGCTCTTACGTGGGATCTGAACTCAGACCCTCAAGCTTATAGAGCAAGCGCTTTGCCAACCGAGCCATCTCCCTAGCCCTCCACCCCACCCATCCCCATTTGAGTTTTGAAAGGATAAGATTTGGCCAGAAAGAGGGCCAAGAATTTCAGTCTTAAGCAGAATAAGAGTAGTGGTTTTGTTTTCCTGAAAAATAAATGATTCCTAGGTAGATCTCCAAATGATCCCTTCCTCCCCTCTTGCCTTCCATGTAGCTGGGACTACAGGTCTGTGTTACCAGGCCCAAGTAATGTTTTCATTTTCTTTGTGTGGGTGGGGAAGAGGAAGGGAGGTAATAGGAGGGGAGATAAGACACAAATACTCTTGTAGCCCAGGCTGGCCTTGAACTCAACACAGAACCAAAGATGACTTGAATCTCTGATCATCCTGCCCCCAGGTGTTGGGATTACCAGCTGTTTAGACTACACCAGATTTTACATGGTGCTGGGGCAGGTGTCCCCCCCCCCCTTTTTTTTTTCTTGCTTTGTTTTGGTTTGAGACAGGTTTTCTTCGTAGCTTTGGAGCCTGTCCTGGAACTCACTCTGTTTACAAGGCTGACCTCGAATTCACAGTGATCCACCTGCCTCTGCCTCCCGAGTGCTGGGATTAAAGGCGTGCGCCACCACCACCGACTCGAAGGTTCCCTTTTCCCCAGGCTTTGTATATACCAGGTGAAGCACTCTGCCGGCTGAGCCTCATACCCGGCCCCAAAGTTGTGATTTTTCAAGTAGCAACACACTAGCAGCAAAAGATGAAATCTGATGTGAATCCGATTGAAATCAGGCCATCATCATTAACCTGAAACCTGCATGTTTAAAATGGGTAACATGGACTCAGTAAGGACACTGTCTCCCTCTGCAGGTCAAGGCTGGTTCTGTGAAGCAGGAGCTGGAGAAGCAGGATGAGCTGAAGCGCTCAGCAATGCGGGCAGTGGCTGCCCTGATGACCAACCCTGAGGTACGGAAGAGCCCCGGTATGGCTGACTTCTCTGCCCAGATCCGATCCAACCCAGAACTCACCGCCCTCTTCGAGAGCATCCAAAAAGACTCGGCCTCTGGTCCCAGCATGGATTCTATGGAACTCAGCTAGCTGTCCCGAACGCAAGCCTCCCCTCCCATCCCCATGGGCCTTGGCCACCCCATCCTTCCCAGGCAGCCTCAGTGCCTTCCTAGGGCCCCTACTCAAGGCCTCAGCTTCAGTGGGGAGCTGGGCCCATTAACTCAGGACACTCACAGCAGGGGTGAAGTCCTACCACCTTTACACTGCACCCCTCCACGTGATGAGAAGCCAGCACTGGACTCTAGGGGTTGGCTTCCTACTTCACTTACTGTGGACTCACATGTCAGAAAATAGCACCCTGGCCAAGGGGAGGGCTGTGTAGAGCCCAGGCAAGCTTCTTAAAACCTGGAACGCCTCATTTCTAGTTAACAGAGTAAGAATTGTTTCCAGGGAAGATGTGTAACTCACTGGACAGGCTTGGCCCCACTGTTTGAACCATCTCTAACCTCATCACCAAGGCGTCTAACCGTTTGTGTTCTTCTCAAGGTGTGTAGTGGTTAGTATTGAAAATTCAAGTCTAGATCATAGGCCAGAACCACTCCTACCCCCACCCCCTGGAGCATTTCTGTACAGAGATCCTCCTGCCTCTGCCTGGGATTAAAGGCGTGTGCCGCCACTGCCACCACCACCAGTTACGGCCCAAATTTTGTGATCTGAATAAAGAACAGATACAAAGTTCTCACGTTTTTGTTCGAGACAGGGTTTCTCTGTGTTACAGCCCTAGCTATCCTAGAACCCACTTTGTAGACCAGGTGGCCTCAAATCCAGAGATCTGCCTGCTTCAGACATGCACCACCATACCTGGCTTCACTATTTTTATCCCCAGTAGCTAGTTTATTCAATACAGTTCATTTCAAGATTTGCCTTGAAAATGCCAGGGCCGATGACACAGACCCGTTATCCCACCTAAGGAGGTTGAGGCAGGATTACAAGTTCAAGGTCACAATGAGCAATTTAGTAATTCCATATCGGAAGAGCAACAGGGCAGGCTGCTCTTCCATAGGACCTAGGGTCAATTCCCAGTCCCTCATGGCGGCAACAACTCCTGTCCTAAGGGAGATCTGAGGCCCTCTCAAGGCAGACAGAGAGGCAAAACACGAACTTAAATGCACACTACCTTAGGTCCAACCCCAGCACTACTGCAAGGGAAAAAAATTCCTTAAAATTATCAGTTCATAGCCGGGCGTTGGTGGCGCACGCCTTTAATCCCAGCACTCGGGAAGCAGAGGCAGGCGGATCTCTGTGAGTTCGAGGCCAGCCTGGTCTACAGAGTGAGTTCCAGGACAGCCTCCAAAGCCACAGAGAAACCTTGTCTCGAAAAACCAAAAAAAAAAAAAAAAAAAATTATCAGTTCATGCCACCAAATTGCAGGGATGTGTGGTGGTATATTTATGACTTACTAAAGCCTGCCTGGGGATTCAGAAAGCAAAGTCAGCCACAAGCCACGCACACACTTTTAATCCTAGGACTCAATCTAAGAGGTAGATGGATCTGAATCCAAAGCCGCCCAGATCTACACAAGACTGAATTAGTCTAAAGAATCATAGCTCACACCTTTAATCCCGACATTAGGGAACTATACAAGACAGCAGCCGGTTGGTGATGGAGCATGCCTTTAATCCTAGCACTCGGGAGGCAGAGGCAGGCTAATTTCCGTTTGAGACCAGTCTGATCTACAATAGTTGCAGGACAGCCTCCAAAGCCACAGAGAACCCGTCTCAAAAACAAGAACCAGAAGCAAGGTCTCAGCCAGAGTTGAGGCGACAGAGGCTTAGTGACAGCTCAGAGACAGGATCAGCCCATTCAAGCTGAGGTAGAGGTAAGAAGCTAGTGTCCAGCTGCTTTGCTTTTCTGATATTCAGCTTTAAGTTTGTATCCCAATACCAGTGTCTAGGTCCTTGTATTAAATCGTGTTCAGGAATGAACAGAGGGCTGCATGCAGACTAGGCATTCAACTGAGCTATGCCCCCAGGTCTATTTTGACCAGGCCTTTTTTTTTTTTGGTTTTTCGAGACAGGGTTTCTCTGTAATGTTTTGGAGGCTGTCCTGGAACTCGCTCTGTAGACCAGGCTGGCCTCGAACTCACAGAGATCCGCCTGCCTCTGCCTCCCGAGTGCTGGGATTAAAGGCGTGTACCACCACCGCCCGGCTTGACCAGACCTTTAAGAGACATTTAATCTTCAGGATCTAATGTAGACCAGCGTCACGTTTAAAGACAATTGAAAAAAAACCGGGACGCATTTCTGTCTAAGTCACTGAGTGGAGGACTGGAGATCAGCCAGTGCTACAGATCATGGCCTTAAAACCGACTAGTATATTTTTGGATACACAGCAGCACTGCCACTGTACCATCTCATGTGGCAGAAATAGTTTCATGAATTCTCAATCTTCCAAAGAACCACAATCTCCAGTGACCAAAGAGGTAGAAAACACCAAGACATCAGTTTTTGTGGTTTTATTTAAATGCAAATAAAACATGCACACCAGCCATCTACTCATTTTCTTCACTGCGAAGCCTGGCGTTGGGATTGGTGATTCTGATGGCCAGCTGGGCTGCTCTTTCTACGATGGATTTTCGGTTCTTGGAGGAAACATTGTGAGCAATCTCAGCACAGTAAGATCTGAAAGCAAAGCATGGCAGTGAGCAAGGAGCAAGCCGGGAAAGGTCACCAGGGAGCCAGTGACTCCTGGCAAATGACTTGAGCCCCAAAGGCACCAAGACTCCCACGGTGGTCTATGATAGTGACAATACACTAACTAGGTCCATACCAGGCAGAGGTTCCCCCACACCTGAGTGACTAACCCAGAATCCTTCCACGGGAGCCCAAAAGCTTCCTGTGCAATCACTGGCGGGAACATAGTTCAAGCAGAGGGAGGGAACAGCAAATGCTGCCCATGTTACCCCAGAGTGTTGACTAACATCTCAATGTGCACATTCCCAGTGCAGATGACCAGGAAGCCCCAGACCGCAGCTGATGAAAAACCATCTGAGAAGCAGTCATAGTGACAGAGTAGCAGGCAGTTTTCCCAAAAGCAAAGCAGCTAGACAGCAAACACCAAGTCCAGACAGACCCTCACTTTACAGTTATCTACACTCAAGAACCTGGGGGCAGACTGAATTATCCCTTCAATTCTGAAGCATAAACACAACCAGCACACTAGGACTCACCACCCAGGAACTTCCTTTGTTTGGTGTGACTCTCAGTTACACAGGGGAGATGCCCAGACACTGCAGTGAGCAGGTGCACTGTGTCCCTACCAACGGCAGCACCCAAGGACAGAACACTGCTGCCAGCCTGCCTTCTGTACACAATCCACTCCCCGTGCTGACTGACTCCCTCCATCTGTATTACAACCACCCCAGAGAACAGATCCTTACAACCCCTCCCACACAACCTCTAATCACTCTCTGCAGTCCTATTTGACTTGGGAAAAAATAAATGCAGCTTCCCAACCTATTTACTAGGAAAGAAAAACAAACCAACTGCACTGTTAACCCATCCTCATCCCCACCCAGACCCAGTGTCAAAGGCATTTCGTAGAGGCCTGGCTTTGACGGGGCTGGCCATGCATCTCACACAAGGGCTTCAAGTTGCTCCAATTACTCAGAAAACTTCTGCAGCCTTCTTTTCTATACCTCAGCTCCTACATATTGGCACAACCCTGCAAATCCACGTCACGGCAGAGCCAAGCATTGCTTGGGTCCAAAGTTAGAATCCCTCCCTTCTCACATCACCACAGGACTATAAAGTACACCCACTGTACCAAAGGAGACGCCCCTTCTCCAGTCTCGGGTGTCTCAAGCCTTCTGAGCACACGTCCCCTCAACCAAGGGAACCCTGGACTCCTCCCCAGGGGCGCTCAAAGGCAGGCACACCGTAACCAGGCCAGAACCCAACTCACTTGTTGCACATCAGCAGCACTTCCAGCTCCTTGACGTTGTGAACCAGAAACTTCCGGAAGCCGCTAGGCAGCATGTGCTTAGTTTTCTTGTTGCTCCCGTAACCAATGTTGGGCATCAGGATCTGGCCCTTGAATCTTCTCCGAACCCTGTTGTCAATACCTCTGGGTTTCCGCCAGTTTCGCTGAAGACACACAAGCAAGTTAGTCTCTGTGCAAACTGCCAGCTCTTCCTTGGCAGGTAGGAGAGCTAAATTCAAGGGGGACACGCCATATAGGACGCTCCCTGGAGTAACATACCTTCCTACTTCTTCATACACTTTTGTTTTTGATACAGGGTTTCTTTGTGTAGCTCTGACTATCCTGGAACTCACTCTGTAGACCAGGCTGGCCTCAGAACTCAAGAGATCCACCTGCCTCTCAAGTGCTGGGATTAAGATTAAAGGCATGCAGCCGGGCGATGGTGGCACATGCCTTTGATCCCAGCACAGGGGAAGCAGAGGCAGGTGGATCTCTGAGTGGAGTCCAGCCTGGTCTACAGAGTAAGTTCCTCCCAAGCTACAGAGAAACCCAGTCTTGAAAAACCGAAGGAAAAAAAGTCAACTTTTAGCAGGGGGCGGTGGATCGGAGCTTCCAAGGTTGTGGCTCGGCTGTACAATCTCCCAACAAAACCAAACCTTCCTACACCTGACCACAAAGCCAGACCCGCATGGGCCCAAGTAAGACAAGACTATTATGTACTGTTCTCAAGACCCAAGTTTACTGCCCATTAAAACAGCTGGTAGAATGTTTGCTTAAGATGCATGAAGCCCTGGGCTCCATCCCTGGCACTTGGATCAGAATTTCAACTTATCTTCCCACTTCTGAGTTTCAAAAAGACAGGGCTCTGCCTGTGGAGGAGAGATCAGTGAAGTGCCGGCTGTACATGCTCGTCCAGTCAAACTGGTGACCTCTGGGCCCCGTGAGAAGTCTTGCCTCATAAAATAAGGTAGGCGGGGAGTGGGTGGGTGGTCTGGCGGGCTGGAGCCATAGCCCAGCAGTTAAGACCACTGCTACTCTTCCAGATGTCCCAAGTTCAACTCCCAGCACCCACATGGCAGCTCACAACTGTCTGCAACTCCAGGACCTGACACCCTCAGACATACAAGCAGGCAAAACATGTAGGCTGGGGCCACACTGGTTTCTCTTCCAGAGGTAGAGTTCAAGTCCCAGCACTCAAATCTGATGCCCTCTTCTATGTGCTGACAAATCCCATACACATAAAACACGAACATAAATACATCTTTAAGCCGGGTCTACAAAGCGAGTTGCAGGACAGGCTCCAAAGCTACAGAGAAACCCTGTCTCAGGAGAAAAAAAATCTTTAAAAACTACGGTTAGGCTGCAGAGACGACTCAGGGTAAGTGCCTGCTGCCAAGCCGGCAACCCAAGCCTGTTCACGGTGACCCACAGGAAGAGAATCAACTCCTGATCTTCACACACACAAAAATGCTATCATTTTAAGCCGGGTGGTGGTGGCACACGCCTTTAATCCCAGCACTCGGGAGGCAGAGGCAGGCGGATTTCTGTGATTTCGAGGCTGGGCTGGACCAACAGCCTCCAAAACGATAGAGAGACCCTGTCTCGTAAAACCAAAAAAAAAAAAAAACCCCACTTTGATCGAAGGACTGACCAGAACAGATGTGCTTACAGCTTAGCCCCCCAGCACCCACTTTCACCCGAACCGCACACCTTAATTTTGACATATCGGTCTGACTGGTGCCGGATGAACTTCTTAGTCCTCTTCTTGACGATCTTGGGCTTCACCAGAGGGCGGAGGGCAGCCATGATGCCTATGGGAAGAGGCAGATCGACGTTACCGGAGAACCAGGAAGGGAGAGCTCTGTTGCCCAAGGCCTGAGTGATGTCGCAGAGTGTCTTCCAATCACCAGCTACTAAGCAAACTGGGAATGGAATGGGTACCTCTGCTAGGCTTGTTCTCCCTCCTGCTTCCGAAGCTGGAAGAATACTAGCCACTCTCCAGACGCGATCTCAAGAGGTCAGGGGTCACCGCACCCATTCTGACCTCCGTGAATGGCAGCAGCCGACCTATAACCCGAAGCCCAACATTCTAGTGGGCAAGGGGCAGCAAACCCCGCCACACTAAAGCTCCACAACCACCAAAGAGGGAAAACCACCCCTGCATCCTGCACACCACCAGACAGTATCCCTCCAGGATGGCTTCGGGGCACACACAGAAAGGCACCTTCTCTGCTGCCTCCACAGGCAATCTGCTTTGTCGGGCACGCGCTAAATGCCCAACGAACACAGGCTTAGCAGGAACCTCTGCCCCCTGGCACCTCGAAGGCAAGGCAGCGGAGGCCCTTCCTGCTACCAAGCGGCCCGGCGGCCTGGGAGCGAAGGAGAAACCGCGTGCGGCATCCCACGTCCCCCGGCCGCGTGGCAGCAAACCGGCCCTGGCCGCTGCCTGGCCCTGGGCGGACGCCGTAGCAGCGCGGGCGGCCAGTAGGCCGGGCCCGTGCGCGCTCGCCACTGCGGCGCCAGCGCGAGTCCGACGCCGAGGCTTCCCCACCTGGCGATGCTAAGGCCTCCCCACCCGGCGACTGGGCCGCGCAGAACCCACAGACGGGCGGATGGCAGGCGATGCAGACTCACCGCGAAAGAGATGGCAGCCACCTCGCAGGTAGCGCCGAGGAAGAAGGAAGGGGCGGGGCGCGCAAGGGATGATGGAAAGGAGCCTCAGGTCCTGGTAGGGAAAAGTGAAGCACTTCCGGCTCTGGGTCCTCCAAAGGAACCTAAGACGAGTCTGAAAGTAAAGCTAAAAAAAAAAGTGTTTACTAGTGTCCTATAGCATACATTAACATCTTGGAGCGAACTAAAGGCTAATCTTTCTCTTCGGACTACTTAGGAAATTTAGAATTCTTTCTGAGCTAAGACCTGCTAGGTGGGCATCTACTTCCGCCCTAAGTGAAAGCCCAATCGGTTTATAATATGTGTTCGCTCCCGAGTGCGTCTCCTAGTGGCCAGGAGGTAGCAAAACAGATAATTCTTTGACAGGTTCCCCAGGCGGTTGGTTGAACAACTGCCCCAAAACATCATAATACAGAGTTGCTCAAACTCCTGGAGTATGAAGTGCTACGAAGCCTGCCCGTATCTTCCGTATGTTTTAAATCATCTCTACTCATGGTACGTACTTAGGGCAGTTAATAAGTGCTAGACTGATATATTGCTTAGGAAATAATGACAAGAAAGGTGGTGGTTCACGCCTATTAATCCCAGAACTTGGGAGACAGAGATAGGTTGATCTCTTTTAATTCAAAGCTGTAGGGAATTCCAGACCAGCCAGAGGTACATAGTGAGACACACCCCTCCACACACACAAAGTCTGTGTACTTAATACATATGCAGTTTTGTTTTGAATATACTCATTTTTCAGTTGGTTGAATCAATGAATGCATCTGTGGAACATGGGTTATGGAGGGCCAACCTTCCTTATAAAACAAGGCTATAGTAGCTACCCTTCGATTTTATGTCCTTGTCACAGTTGTCCAAGATCCACGTCTCTATTCATCTGCCTCACTTTAAAATTGTCCCAGTCTATTTTGCCTAGCTTTTGTTTGTCTGATCATTGTGAAAAATTAATTTTAGGGGGATATAAAATCAAACCAAGGGCTGGATAGAAGGCTCAGTGGTTAAGAGCACCTGGTGCTCTTTTTTTTTTTTTTTTTTTTTTTTTTTTGGTTTTACGAGACAGGGTTTCTCTGTTTTGGAGGCTGTCGATCCAGCCTGGCCTCGAACTCACAGAGATCCGCCTGCCTCTGCCTCCCAAGTGCTGGGATTAAAGGCGTGTGCCACCAACGCCCGGGGCCACCTGGTGCTCTTGTAGCAGACACAGGGTTAGTTCTCAGCACCCATGTGTTACCTCACAAACTTGTAACTTCAATCCTAGGGGATCCAATGCCCTCTTCTGTGGGCACATACACATACATGCAATGCAGGCAAAAACACTCAAACACACAGAATAGATCTTTTTTGTTGTTCCTGTTTTTAGAGCTAGGGTTTCTCTGTGTAGCCCTGGCTGCCCTGGAACTCTACTCTGTAGACCAGGCTGGCTTGAACTCAGAGATCTATCTCTGCCTCCTAGATGCTGGGATTAAAGGCAAGTGCTACCACTGTCTGGAAAAATAAACCTTAAAAAATTAAACAATTGATTCTACAACTCGAATACAGCAGATGTCACTGGTGACCTTGACAGTGGTTCCAGAATAGGGACAGATGCTAATCTGGATGTTTTGCCCCGACAGGAAGTGAGATGGGATGAGGGCAGGAATGCTTGCGGTGCTGCCTGTAACAGGGGTAGAGACCCTGCGAAGTAAAGCCTGCGACGGCTCGCTAGCAAGCAGAAGGGTAGGACTGGAGCTCTCCTGTGCCTGGGGTTTGCCCACTCTTCCCGAGGACTGCTTATCTTACGGACTACATGAAATCCAATGGTATGTGGAGCATGGACGTGCACAGCTAATGGTAGCTTGCAGTACATTTCACAAAGGGAAAGTCAAGTGAGTGGATCAGGGAAGGCCATACAGAGTATGGCTCTGATTTCTGAGGACCCACAGGGATTGGGGACCCCAATCAAATGGGGGAGATAAGAACTGCTGATACCTCATTTTGCAGTGGACACTTTCTGTTGCATCCCTGTGGGCACTAATGTCCCAGGATGAGAGGTGGGAGGTGTCCTGGGGAACCTGTGTCCTACACACTCATACCTTCAAGTTTCCCCGTCCTTAAGCAGGAAATGACATCAGGTAGGCTACAGGTCAACTCTCACCTGGTTTATTTCAAAAGGACAGAGGTCATGAAAGGGTAGTAAACACAGCACATATGTGCCTGGACACATGCATACTCCCAGACACTGGACACTGTGGCATGAGGGGACACGGCTCTAGACCATCCCTGGGAATGCTTCTTTTGTATGGCCCTTTGATATCTCATGTCTGCAGCTGTGGGCCCCTGAAGCTTCTGGTCCAGCAGCCCTCAGGCCACTCTAGTTGATGGAATACACCTTGTTTGCATCATAATTGGCATATATCATGTATGCCCAGTCTTTCATGGGCCACCATTCCTTAGAGTGGCGGGTGGTAGGGTAAGCATGGCACTTGTGTTCCACATAGCTGAAGATTGCCTGGCTCTTGTCTGTGGCCACCGTGGGCAGATAGAGCCGCAGCTTATCCAGAAGGTGACCAGGCCAGAAGTGATTGGGGTGGGTAGATGAGAGACCACTGAGCTTCTTGGCCTTCAGCTTCCTGCAAAAGGAGAAGACAGGGAAGGCTGCTGTGGCAGAGAGTCCAGGTAGGGCTCCTTCTCAGCAGATCACACGAGCTGTGACCATGCTCTCCAGTGTAGAAAGTACTACACACCTCAAGTCCCCTTACCGGTGAGGACGCAGAGGTCTAGAGGTCAAGACTACACAGTGAATGAGTGGCTGAGTTCAGGCCCCAGTCACTGCTCTTAAACCCAAACCTTGATGTGTGTTGTCCTTGCTCTAGAACAGTGGTTCTCACCCTTCCTAACCCTGCAACCCTTTAACATAGTTCCTCCTGTTGTGGTGACCTCCAATCACAAAGTTATTTTCGTTGCTACTTCATAACTAAAATTTTGTCAATTTTTTTTTTGGTTTTTCGAGACAGGGTTTCTCTGTGGCTTTGGAGGCTGTCCTGGAACTAGCTCTTGTAGACCAGGCTGGTCTCGAACTCACAGAGATCCTCCTGCCTCTGCCTCCCTAGTGCTGAGATTAAAGGCGTGCGCCACCAACATCCGGCTAAAACTTTGTCACTCTTATGATCGTAATGTAAATAAGTGTTTTCCAATGGTTTTAGGAGACCCCTGTGAAAGAGTCGTACAAGTCTCTAAGGGGTCATCACAACCTACAAGATGAGAACTGTTGCTCTAGAGGACTTGCTTCCCCCCAACCCCTTCACCTCACCTGTCCTGCGCAGCTGGGTATAGAAATCAGGACCTCACATGCTCTAGGCTAGTACCCAGCTAAGCAACACCCAGCCCCAACTGGAAGCATTTGGATGTCATGTCTGGAATCTAGCCTCAGGAGTCAGCCTCCCAGGGTTCAGCTTCAGATGTGGGATGTGGGACTGTGTGTCAGTATCCTCTCCTATTGGAACGTGCAGAGCAACTCAGGCTTGTTGGTAACAACACAGATGAGTTCACTCATAGGAAGCCCCAGGGCAGCCATGCCTGACACTCTCTGAATGCTCTTCTACTGCCCCTTAGGCTTTGGGCATGGAACCCCACACCAGTTCTAGGATCTTGTCCAATGTGCATGGGTCCCAGAGCTACCTCTGGTTGGAGGGGAGGCCAGATCTATCATCTTCACCCCTACCCTCCAAGACACACAAAGACTACTACAGACCCAGTAAACTCCTCAAACTCCTGGAAGTGCATTTTCTTGAGTTTCTTTGATGTTTTCCTATTGGGGAATAGAAAGAGGCATTGTTAGGAGAGAAACTCCACGAGCTGGGCAGTGATGTGTTCAGCAATTTGTAGATGCTGAAGCCTAACTCCCACTCCCCTTCCAGAGGTTAAGCTCTGTGGGACAAGCATGGTAAAGAATCACCCTCCATACCTTAGCCCAGCAGGAATCACTAACTAATCACCAATTCCTTCCCAAGCCCACATCTGGCTTCAGAATTTCTGGTGTTTTTTTTTTTCTTCTAATACAAAAAATTGAACTCTGGGCCTTGTATACTCTCTACCCACAGAGCCTGGCCTCAGGATTTTTACAGTCTAGTCCTTAGTGCTGAGAGAGAGCCAATGTCCCTCCTTTAGTTAGGGGACCTCTCTCTCTCTCTCTCTCCATCTGTTTTAAGATTTTATTTATTGCCTGGTGGTGGTGGTGGTGGCAGTGCATGCCTTTAATCCCAGACTTGGGAGGCAGAGGCAGGCAGATCTCTGTGAGTTCAAGAGGCCAGCCTGGTCTACAGAGCGAGTTCCAAAACAATACAGAGAAACCCTGTCTCGAAAAAAAATTTTTTGTTTAATATATATGAGTACTCTATCTGCATGTACTCTTTTATTCCAGAAGAGGGCTGAGATCCTGACTATAGATGGCTGTGAGCCACCATGTGGTGGTTGCTGGGAATTGAACTCAGGACCTCTTAACAGCTGAGCCATCTTTCCAGGCCCCTACACCTGTGGCTGGTCAAACACAAGCAAAAATCTCTTTCCTGGGCAGCTGCTCACTTCCTGTATTCATGACTTAGGAATTGGTGACAGGTTAGAAGGCACATCTCAGAGGTCCTTCAAACTACTCTCAGCCTGGGTCACCCTCAGCAGTTTGCAAGCCACAACTGCTGTGGGCCTAGACTGCAGCTGTATTCAAGAACACCAGTACAAGAGCAACGTAAAGCATCAGCCACACTGTGACCCTTGTCTAACCTCTCGGCGTATGATAGGAGTGCCGAATCCACTTTATACATGAAGACGCTGAGGCTCAGGGCACAGTGACTTGGCTATTGACAGCCTGTCCCCAGGCATTCTGCCACTCCAGCCCATTTGTCTGCTGGGGTACCATCTCATCCTCTCTTCTGCAGTCACGACTAATGTTAGCCATAGTATTGCCTCCTACTTGGTTCACATCTGGTGGGAGTGGAAAGGGACTTGACTTTGGATCTCTTAAAGGAGGTTACTTTCAGAGGACTCAGGCTAGTTAGTCTAAGGGTCAGGGCAGCATTTTGTTTTCCGGGGTTATGAAGCTGTCTCTTGTTGGAGAAGGTATGCACCTGCCACAAGGTGGCAGTACAGGGAAGGAATTAGTCCCTGTCCTTTGCAGAGTGCCCCAGCTTCTGCTGCAGGGTAAGATAACACCCCTTTGGATCTTTTCCACTGGCCTTATGATTGTATAAGCCTGTGGTGAGCAGGGTAGCTGTGTGGCCCTAAGACATGCACTAAGGGTACATTTGGGACTGGCTAGTCGGAAGTGATAATTAAGTAGGGGCACAGATACTGATACAACATAACGCCACATGCATGCCAGTATCCTAGCTCCTGCAGCTGAAAGGACAACCTGACACTCAGCTTGTCTGGCTTCTTCTCCCCAAGCATGTAGAGGCCCTGGATCCCGAATCCACTCAGGCTATAGACAATCTTCTCGTCTACATAATAGCCTCCAGGCTGCCGGATCGGGCGGACTTCTTCATTCAGAGAAATGATCTTGTCTCCCGGATACAGAAGTGCTGTGGGCAGCAAAAAAGACAGTTGGTCCATTAGCCCAAGTTGCCTAGTTTAGGGTCACATGGGAACAATTTAAAATTTATGCATCTATTTAAGAGAGTATGTTTCCTGAGCTATCAAGATGACTTGGTAAGTACAGTAGCAAGATGCATATGTGAGGGCTAGAAGACAGTTTTGTGGCCGGGCGTTGGTAGTGCACACCTTTAATCTCAGCACTTGGGAGCAGAGGCAGGCGGATCTCTGTGAGTTCAAGGCCAGCCTGGTCTACAGAGCGAGTTCCAGGACAGCCTCCAAAGCTACACAGAGAAACCCTGTCTCGAAAAGCCAAAGGAAAAAAAAAAAAAGACAACTTTGTGGAGTCCGTTCCCTCTGCATTTATGTGGATTCTGGGTACTGAACTGAGGTCATGAGAGCTTGGCGACAAGTGCTTTCATCTGCTGAGCCATCTCACTGGCTCTCAACTATGTAAAATCACATTTATTTATTTATTTTCTGCAGGGAAGGGGAGAGAGTACTCAATCAGACTTCATAGGCTAATTAGGCCTATTTATATGTGCGTGTGCTTGCATGAATGTGTGTGAGTATTTGATTTTGTGTGTGTGTGTGTATTTGAATATGTGTATGTGTTTGGGTATGTATGTGTGTGTATGTTTGATAAGCAAGCAATCTACCACTGAACTCCATTCCCAGACTTTAGACCTACTTTGGTAATTTTTTTTCTTTCAAGACAGAGTTTCTGTGTATCTTTGGCTGTCCTGGAACTTGCTCTATAGACCAGGCTGCCCTCAAACTCTCTGAGATCCACCTGCCTCTGCCTCCTGAGTGCTGAGATTAATGGAGTGTGATACCACCATCCACCTAGCCTTATTTTGAATTTGTCTTACAGGTGTGTGTGCGTGGGTGCATGCGTTCACGTGTACATGTGTCTATGCGTTCATATGAGTGCGTGTGGGTAGGTGGGTACTAGTGAGTGGAGGCAGAGCTCCAGAATGCAGCCCTTCCCCCATCTCACCTAAGGAGCCTGTGTGCTCAGAGTCTAGGAGTCCCACCTAGCAGTCAGGCTGTCTGCCTTCCCTCCTCCTTCCCAGTGTTCCCACCAAAGGCCACAGTGACTTGGCTGGGCACATGTATGGGGAAGCCAGTGTCAGGTCAACTCCACATTAGCTGTGGCTCAGGCCCCAGGCTCTCCCTTGAAGCAAGGCCCTACCTCTCATGAGGATGTCCTCAGTCAGTGGGAGACCATAGGCCTCACAGAGTTCCCAGCACCGCAGGTAGACCAGGAAGGCATCCCTGCGGGCCCTGTTGACCAGCATCTCCGTATCTCCAGAAATGGTGGACGGCAGGCAGTGTTCATCAAAGGGCTTCGTCCCAGATCGAACCAGCCGGCAGCTCTCCATGTATTGGATGGAGGGGAAACAGAGCTGCAGAGAAAACAGAGTCTGCTCCACCTCATGTCTTTGTGACGTTTGTTCTAGCTGGAAGGCAGAATGGCACCTCCCACGCCTCCCTCAGAGAGGCCCCCCCACCACCACCGTGAAGAACAGGGCACAGTGAGACTGCAGTTCAGGTTCCAAAAGCAGCAACTGAGAGGTCAAGGTTACCCCTCAGGGGCTCTGAGCACTTGGCACCTGAGTCCTGGGAATACAGCCTTTTACCAGATGTGGCCATGTGACTGTGGTATCTGTAAGAAGGCACGGTAGCGGTAAGTGCCTCAGAAGAGTCCTGTTGAAAACTGGCGAGTCTTTGGCTGCTGGGGACTCTAAATCAGCATTAGCCACTTGTGTGTAACCCAGAGGTAGAAGTCACATCGCCAGGGCAGAGGGGCTGGGAAGTGCCATCCACTGTCACTGGCTGCCTTTTTCTTCTCTTCTGTTTCTTTTCCTTTCTTTTTGAGACAGAATCTCAATATGTAGCTCTAGCTGTCCTGGAACTCACTGTGTAGACCAGGCTGGTCTCACACCCACCTCTGCCTCCCCATTACTGGGATTAAAAGCATGTATCCCATTGGATTTTTTTAAAAGATTTTATTTATTTATTATTAAGTATATGGTGTTTTGCCTACATGACAGAAGAGGGCACCAGATCTCACTACGGATGGTTGTGAACCACTATATGGTTGCTGGGAATTGAACTCTGGACCTCTGGAAGAGCAGCCAGTGCTCTTAACCTCTGAGCCATCTCTCCAGCCCTGGATCTTTTTTTTTAAGACAGGATCTTTCTATGTAGCCCAGGTTGGTCTCAAACTCATAATCCTGTGATTGGACCTCCTGGATACTGGACTATATGGGTGTTTCACCACACTCAGCTGCCTACTGCACAGATAACAGACAAGGGCTCCCCAACTAGCAGGTGCCATGCCACGTCTTGAACCCTGGCCTGCCCAGGTACCTTGCATCGCCTCCGCCTCTCTCGGTACCGCTTGCCGGCATCCTCCATGTCTTCCTCTGTCATGGGCCGCCCCTCCATCTTTGTATCCACCTCTGGTACCGTCAGCAGGTCCATCTTGGGAGGCTGTGGGGCTGGGACAGCCTGCTGCTTTTGTTGGGTATGCTTCAGAGAAGCTCTCTTCCCAGTCAATTTGTAATCTAAAATTGGAAGGAAAGACGGAAGGGCTAGGAGGTACTCAGCTGTGGACCTCAAACTGATGCCACTGAGCTGATGCCAACATGGTTTTCTGCCCCCTTCCCATATGTCCAGCCAGTGCCCATCTGAGGGCACTGTGAATTTGTTCCCTGCATTGCTATGAAGTCCCCTATCTGAATACCCCACACCTGTTCCCTGCTCCTTCCTCTTTCTCTGTCACCTTGTTCCCACCAAGTAGCAAACAGAACCCTTATAAAACGGCAGCCAGGAATGGTGGCGCACACCTTTACTCCCAGCACTCAGGAGGCAGAGGCAGGCAGATCTCTGTGAGTTCAAGACCAGCCTGGTCTACAAAGTGAGTTCTAGGACAGCTAGAGCTCCTCAGGGAACACACTCTAAAGCAGACTCCTTTCCCTGGACACAAGGACCTGTGGGAATCTGTTTCAGCTGCTATTCCTCATCTTGTAGTGGCCCCTTACCTGTGCTGTTCTCACCTGCACCCCAAAAGTTTTCCCTTCTCCAGGCCCTTGACCCTGGCAGTTTCACCTGCCTTAGAAGCCCTTTGCAGACTGGCTGTGCACCAGTCACTCAGGGGGCAGAGCAACAGCTGCAGCTCAGGGTCTTTGCCTGACTACCATCCTGGTTCACCCTCCAGCTGTCTCCAAGGCATCATTTCTGTGGACATCACCCTACCATCTGTGAGCTAATGGTGGCAGGGCTTGGGCTGCACCACCACAGTATCCCAGTTCCCACAGGTGGCCTAGCATTTGGGAGATACTTCCAAAACAGGGACCAATGAAAGGACTCTCACACCTTGACATGGTCCTGGTGGCAGCCTCATGTTGAGGTAAAATCTTGGCCCCACTGCCTCCTGACATTCCAGACAAGCTCAGCCTCTCTGGACATTTGCTTCCTCCATGGAAACCATGTATAGCAGCCCTAACCTAAAAGGCAGGATAAACTATTGTGCACATGCAACCAGCCCACATGGTGCCCTAGAGATGCAGGATGCTCCTTGTCTGAGTCCAGGCACCCAGAAGCTTGTTCTTTAGACAAACTGAGAGACTCTTCCCCAAGTCCACCTGTCGTACACACTGCCACCTTCCAGGAGCAAGGAGTTCTGATGATGCTGAAATAACACCAGTCAATAAATAAGTGATGCCTACCTTCAAGTTAAGATAGGGTTTCATTTTGTTTTTCTAGGTGGGGGGTGGGAGGGATGTATATGTGTTGGAAATTTTTTTCCGAGACAGGGTTTCTCTGTATAACAGCTCTGGCTGTCCTGGAACTAGCTCCATAGACCAGGCTAGCTTTGAACTCACAGTGATCCACCTGCCTCTGCCTCCCAAGTGCTGGGATTAAAGGCATTCACCACCACTCTGTGTATTGAAATCCTTTGACTATAACTAGCTAGTATTGCTGAGTACTGTGCTCTAGTGACTCCAGCCAGCTGTGAGATCCCTGTAGCTCTGGGCATTCGTAAGACTCTGGGAGGAGCAGAGTGGGAAAGTGCAACCCAGAGGAGGTGCTGACCATGGGCATCGAAGCTGTGAGGACACTTGAGTTTCCTGGGTTCTGACGGGTCAAGGACCCTCCTGGGAGTGAGGGTGGAGTTGAGTGTCAGTGTGTCCATAACAGCCCCAGACAGGAGGTCTGGGAGCCAGAACTGGGGCATTTGCACTATGCAGCGGCCACCTAAGGACACCACACCAGGGGGACATGCATACCTTTGGTGTGGCTATTCACCCCAACTCTAGAAACCTTGCTTCAACTTGGCACCCCTGCAAGAAAGGTCCTTCAACTACTTCCTCATGGTTTGATTTCATCTCAAAGGGACAGAACCCCACCCCTCCCTAAAATGTGTCTGAGGTTAATTTCCTACCAGCCTGGTGGAGAGGGGCAGAGGGAGACCCATTCCACTTAAACAAATGATGATGTTGCTCTATTTGAAAGGGAGCTGGAGTGTTGCTGTTGTCTGTGGTTCCCTCCCCCCAAACAATAAACTTAAAATAAGAGGGGCTGAGGGGCATTGATCTGTTGGTAGAGTGCTTGCCTAGTGCACAGAGCCCTGAGTTCAACACCAGCACTTCATAAAAAACAGGCATGGTGGCATACACCTGTATCCTGGCACTTAGGAAGCAGAGGCAGGCAGGGCTCTGTGAGTCCCAGGCCAGCCTGGTCTACAGAGTGAGTTCTAGGTCAGTCAGAGCTATGTAGAGAGACCCTGTCTAAAAAAACACAGAGGTGTGTGCTGTAAACTCGTAGCAACACATATTAGAGAGTCCTTTCTAGCTTGTCTCTTGTTGCACATGAGGATAAACATGACATGCACAGCATCCCTACTTATCACATCCATGATGACAGAAAGCCCGACCCAGCTAACGCCAAATGTCTTCATTCAGTTTGTGAGCAAGCTATTTTAGTTAACCTTTCCTTTTTTCTTTTTCTTTTCTGTTTCAGATAATGTCTCCTGTATCCCACACTGACCTCAAACTCTCCACATAGCCAAGGATGACCTTGAACTTCTGACCCTCCCACCTCCACCCTGAGTGCTATAATTGTAGATGTGTGCCACCATGACTGGTGTATGCAGTGCTGGGAATGGAATCCAGGGCTTTGAACACTAGACAAGCACTCTGCCAACTGCTCTACATTCTTAGTCCTCAGTTTTGTTTTAAATCAATCACTTATGTCCATCTAAGGACACAAGATGAACTTTATCTTTGAATAGACAAAAGGGCAACTGGGCCCTTGAGAAAATATCTGCTTCCCCATTGACCTCCGTGTCTGGAAACCCCAAGCTTGGCAAACCTATAGCAAGCCAGAGAAGGGGGTGCCACTTGAGGATGTAAATGTGGGGAGAGCCAGCCTGGCGCTGAGAGCAGAGAGGGCACGCACACTCCTTGGCAGTGGGCAAGGTGCTTCTCTGCTGGGCCAGTGACCACTGCTTGTAGGTGTTGGCCAGGGCATCGGTGGTGATGGCATTCTGCTTCCCGAGAGAGCCAAGGTAGATGATTATATCTTCCAGCTCCTGGTTCTTCAGAGGAACTCCAATCTGAGGAGGCACAAGAACTTCCTGAGGCTTACCTCATCCTAACCAATAGGCTTGGCCAACCTGCTCAGCCCTCCAACTCCTTGCTGCCACAGGAGTGCAGAGCCCTTGCCAGGTCCCCAAATGTACTCTGCAATTTATCACACCTCGCTTTTACCCAGGCAGTTTACTATTTTTGCCTATAAAACTCCTATCCCTCCTTCAGAACCCAGGCCAGATAAGCCTTAGGAAGTCTTTTTTCAGCTGATTAACATACTGGATAGGAAGAAAGTCATACATCCCTCCATGAGCAACAAGTATGCCTGCCCCAACCCAAATATCGGAAATCTATAGACCTTCTTCTTTTAAGGATGTGATGGCTATCTTGGTTGTCAACTTGACTACATCTGGAATTAATTAAACACCAAGTGGCTGGGTACGCCTGTGAGGGATTTTTCTTCATTAAGTCATTTGAAGTGGGAAGATACACCACAGACCTTTTGAGTTGGGAAGATTCACCTTTAATCTGGGCCACACCTCTGCTGGCAGCCTCTATAAAGGACGTGGAAGAAGGAAGCTTTCTCTCTCTTTGCCTGCTTTCCCTTGCTCTAACTGGCAAGCCCAGTCCTTCACTGGCATTAGAGCCTACTTCCTTTGGGATTCTGGCACATACTGAAGACAGCTGTGACGCCCAGCCTTGTGGACTGAACAACCATTGGGTTCTTGAACCTTCCATCAGGAGACTGTTGGAATAGTCAGACCATAACCTGTAAGCTGCTCTAATAGACACCATTCGTGTGGATGTATTGCTATCAGTTTTGTTTCTATAGAGAACCCTGACTAACACAAAGGACAACAGACAACTTTGGAGGTACGCAGTGCTTCCTAGAAACATTCAGTGTTCAGAAAGGAAAGTTTGAAAGGGAACATAATTGTGAGTATAATTGTCTGTTCATTCCCTTTAGACAACAGTCATTGTTGAACTGTCCTGGGCCAGCTCAGAACTGTCCTGGTGCTAATGGACTTCATATTTAAGCATTTTAAAAAGATTAGCCTTGTGTGGTGGCTCACACATTTAATCCCAGAACTCAGAGGCAGAGACAGGAAGATCTCTGTAAGTTGAGGCCAGCCTGGGCTCTAGAGTAAGTTCCAGGACAACAGGGCTATTACAAAAAAAATGTTTTGAATGGGGGGCTGGAGAGATGGCTCAGAGGTTAAGAGCACTGACTGCTCTTCCAAAGATCCTGAGTTCAATTCCCAGCAACCACATGGTGGCTCACAACCATCTATAAAGAGACCTAGTGCCCTCTTCGGCCTGCAGATATACATGCAGGCAGAATACTGTATGTTAAACAAATAAATAAATCTTTTTTTTTTTTTTTTGGTTTTTCGAGACAGGGTTTCTCTGTATTGTTTTCGAGGCTTTTGGTCCAGCCTGGCCTCGAACTCATAGAGATCCGCCTGCCTCTGCCTCCCGAGTGCTGGGATTAAAGGCGTGCGCCACCACCGCCCGGCCAAATAAATAAATCTTTTAAAAAATGTTTTGAATGTTTTTCATATAATTTCATAAAAATGTTTGAAAATTGGTTATTTGGACTTCAAACTGTATGTCAGGGTATATAGTTCAGTAGTGGTGAGTTTGCTAATCTACGTAAGGTGCTGAGTTCAAGCCCTAGCTGGAGAGATGTGTGCTGCTCTTGCAGAGGACTTGGGTTTGGTTCCTAGTACCAATATCTGGCTGCTCACAACCATCTGTAACTTCAGCTCCAAGGATCTGATGCCCTCTTTTGGCTTCTGCAGGCACCAGCACAAATGTGCTGCACACATTCTCATATAGATACACACATACACATAATCAAAAGTAAAAACTGGGAGATGGTCAGAGGTGGCAAACACCTTTAATACCAGCACTTGGGAGGGGTTATTTAGATTAAGGTAGCCTCTGGGCATACCTCTCGGGTATTGTCTTGATTTAGTTTAATTAAAGTGCAAAGACCCACCCTGAAGGGAGAAAGCATCAGGAGAGGTTCCTAGAGTTACAGGTGGTTGTGGGCCATCTGATATGGGTGTTTGGAATTGAATTCTGTCCTCTGGAAGAACAAGTGCTTTAACCACTGAGCTCTCTCTCTAGCATCAGGTATGATATTGGCTTTTGCTAGGCACTAGTGATGTAATGATAGGCCTTGTTCATTGAGCTGCACCCCAGTGCATGGTAGACGGTTTTATTGTTTGTCTTGAGCGTGCATATGGATGTTTTGCTTGTATTTTTGTATATTTGTGCATGCAATGTACATAGAAGCCAGAAGAGGGCATCAGATCCTCTGGAAGTGGATGTAACTGGAAATTGAACCTGGGTCCTCCCCAAGAGCCACCTCTCTAGGTTAGCCTGGTGCGGAGGTGTTTTTAAGACTGTGATCTGACTGTGGGTCATGCCATGTTTCCCAGCGTGGCTCTGCAAATATGAGGTTTGTAGTGTGAACCCATTTGTGTGAGAACCCCAGAGCTTCCAGAGGTAGGACACACCCCAGGCCCAGTGGAGAAGCTTGTACTTACTGCCTTCAGAGCCATGATAAACTCCTCCCTGGAGATAAGCTGGTTCTCACCGTGCTCCACCCTGTTAAATACCTCCAGGATCTTGATCTTTCGGCTACGAAGGTAGGAGTACAAGTCTGCCAAGACAGAGGGCTTGGGTAGTCGCAACTGGGGTAGAGAGTTATAAACAGGTCTGGGAGCTTGGCCCTGAAAGAAGAGAGAGTGTGGCAGATGATTGGACTGCTTAGATGTGCACATCTCTACTCTCTAGTTAAACTTTACTCTCATTTCAGAACCCAAAGAGGGACTGGAGGGGAGGATGAACTGTATGTCTTTGTCCCTGTTTACATTGAATAAATCTCCTTTATCTGTTCTCCATTATTTATTAGGCTGCTTTAATCGTCTTATTGAACTTCGATTCTCAGGGTACAAACCATGACTCCAAGTTAGGTGATGCCATCACCATGTGGTCCTTCTCATCCTTACCTCACAGTTGTGATCCCCAAACTAGCCCACAAGCACTGGTCAGCACCTGTGCCTCCCAGCAGACAGGTGTCCACATTTCAGACTGCTAGTGTGCCCCAGCTGGGGTGATTTAAAGCACATCTATGAGTTCTCAGACTGTCCCCTTGTCAAGGTGGAATCCATTTTCCATCCCCATGGTGCAGGCAGTCCTCAGTGACTCATTCTGACATTGTGGAATATCAAGACCAGAGTCTAGGCCATAACAGCACTATGACTTTTTCCTTCCTCTCTGTTTTGGAAGGCTCACTCTGGGGGCAGCTAACCTTCTTATTGTGAGAATTTGTCTGCAGCCTCTGGGAGGTCCCTGAGGGAAGCAATAAAACCTCTGGTCAATAGCTGTTTGAACAGGCTTGGAAGGCAATCTGTCTTCCTGCACTGGTCAAATCAGAGGCTGTCCCTGGGTCACAGTCTCATAATATGGAGACAAAGCCTCCCAGCTAGATGGCTCCCGGATTCCGGAGTAAGACATAGCTGTATGCAATAATAAGTATTTGTTTCCTTAAAGTCCCTCTGGGGTATTTGTTATGCAGCAATAGATAATTCATACACCTTCCTTTGGGGGACTGCATTTGCTCCTCTGGGAAAAAAGGGGCAAACCACCTTGTATTGTCTAATCCAAGGAAACAAAATGGTAACAGACTCCTGAAGCCTTCAGCATCCTCTGGCCATCAGGGCTTCTCACCTTGGGTTTCCTTGTTGAAGTGATGGCATCTATGGGGGCTCTTTGCTCCTGGCGAATCATGAGCAGAACCTTGGCCTCTGATGGTGTTATGTGGGGCTTGTTCTCCAGCCATTTCTTGACATCACCAAATGTCTCCAGCTGCCTCCGGAGCTTTGCCCTCTGGCTCAGCCAGACCTTCCTGTCCACTGCTGGCTCTTGGGTGTCTTGAATGTCTAGAGTTTTGAAGCTAGGTGGGGGTGGAGGGGGAGCTTTAGGGGGCATCGTGGGGTGGGCTGGCACCTGGTCCTTTGTCCCAGGCACAATGATGATTCGCCTGCGGCTCTGTGGCAGGCGGAAGTCTTTCTCTTTCAACTGCCTGAAGCAACGGGCAGTGACCACCTCAGGATTGAAGACAGGACCGTGGCTAGGGGCTTCTTCATCCATGTCATCATTTATCGAGATGTAAGACGGGAAGACCCCTTGGAAGAAGAGGGTTACAAGGTGAGTTCCTTTTTGGAAGAAGAGTAACAGGAGCCAGGGAAAGGAAACTGTTGCTTGGGCTGGCTGTGTATCAGGGCATTTGGTCCCTGCCTGGCTCTCATCACTTCATCATGATGGTGAAGAAAAGGATGTTAGCTAATGTGACCTGCATGCCAACAGAAGGCACAAAGCCAAGGCCTTCCCACAGTATCCAACTCCTACTACACTTTGCTACAGACTCCAACCCTGTCCGACTATCCTTGGCACCACAGCGCCCTCTGGTGGGAGCAAAGGCTCTGATCCAGAGAGCTTGGGTCTGAGTGCTAGTCTGCTTCCTGCTCATTCTGTGTCTCACTTTCTTCTTTAGGATGGGGATAATGGATACCTAATTTATCACGCATGGAGGTGTTTATCAGAGCTGCTTTGTACATAAGTGTACTGCTATATATGTATCTATATATAGACATCTGTGTTCATTACATACAAGTTCTCTTCTTCATGATGGTAAGATGTGAACCCAGGACCTGGTGCTTGCTGGAGAAGTACTCTGTGCCACTTAGCTACATTCCTCAGTCCCCAACTTGTAATGACATGGCAGGTGGGCAGGTGAGATGGCTCAATGGATAAAGGCACGTGCTGGCAAGTTGGACAACCGTGTTCAATCCCTGAAGCCCATATGGTGGAAGCAGAGAACAGACTCCCACAAATTGTCCTTTGACCACACCTGCACCTGCACAAGCTGTCCTCTACCTGCTGAAATACACACACACATACACACACACATATGGGTGGGGGGAGTTGGAGAGATGGTGGTTACAAGCACTGGTTCTTCTTTCAGAGGACCTGGGTTCAATTCCCAGAACCCACATGGCAGTACACAACCATCTGTAACTCCAGCTCTAGAGGGTCTGTCACCCTTCTCTGGCCTCTAAGAGTTCTGCACACACATTGTTCACAGACACACATGCAGGCAAAACACCCATATACATAAAAGCTATAGCAGACCCCCTGTGCTGTTGTTAATGGAGACAGTTAGGCATCCTAAGGACAAAGTCACCCTCCTCCCAAGTAAGGACTGGCAGGACTGCCTTCTGTCATGCTTTTCTAGAACTTGACCTGTGGGGAAGTCTTGGGTGCATTTTCATGATTGATGATTGACATGGGAGGGCCCATGTGGGTAGTGCCACCCCTGGGCTGGTGGTCCTAGGTGCTAAAATAAAGCAGGTTGAACAAGCTATAAGGAGCAAGCCAATAAGCATCACACCTCCATGGTATTTGCATCAGCTCCTGCCATGACCTCCCTGGGTGATGGTCTATAAACTATAAGATGAAATAAACCTTTTCCTTCCCACACTGTTTTTGATCATGGTATCTATCACAGCAACAGAAAAGCTAGGACACAATTGCATGAACTCAAAGCTGCACACTGGTGGCCCTCACACAGTTGGACACTTTGCTTAAAAAGTCTCCAGTTGAGCCTGGAGCATGGCCTCTCCAACTTGCAGTACCTCCCCACATTTCCTCTTAGCTCAGCTCATTTAAGAGCTGCTTAAGGGGGGCCTTCCTGTTTGAGACTCATGGTGCATTCATTGGTTGTTTTTCTAGTAAACAGCTCCATGAAGACCATGACCTTGTCTGTGTCTGATTCTCTGCTTCCATGTAATAGGAGCTCAGTAAACAGTTCATGAATGACAAATGTAGACATGGGGTTGGTGCTATGACTGGCCACACTTTTCAGATAGTGACAGAATCCCAAAGAGGTCCAAAATCCCTGGGTTGACTACTAATGGAGCTTAATTAGCCCCACAGACAAGTTCTTTGTTTTAGGATTTCTTTTTAACTTGTGTGAATGTTTTGTGTGAATGTATGTATGTGCACAATATGTGTGCAGGGTCAACAGAGGCCAGAAGGTGTTGGAATTCCTGGAACTGGAGTTATAATTGGTTGTGAGCCTCCATGTGGGAGCTGGGAGCTGAACTTGGGTCCTCTGCAAGAGCAAGTGCTCATAACCACAGAGCCTGCAGAACCGACTGGTCTTAGAAAACACACTCGTTGTCCTTTAACGATTCATACCTCTCAGCTGCTGCCTCCATCCTAGGTTCCTGTTATCCTGCACATTCCTGAGCATCAACACACTCCTAAGCATCAACACTACACGGGATAGCCGGTTCTTCCCCACCCACCCCCATCCCAGCACTGCCATGCATCTAGATGCTCTGAAAACATCTCATTCCAATAGTTTACAGGGTCCTAGGTGTCCACTAAGATTAAATGTGTTCCCTGGTTCCAGTACCATCTAACTATCTCCATGAAAATACCCTCACTTACCAAAGTCTGCGGGTGTCGAGCTGAATGTCACCCGACTGATGCTTTTCTCCTCGGCTTTCTGGGGCTCCCCCAGCGTGGCTGCTCTCTTTGTCCTCCCAATGTATTTGGCCAGGATTTTGAGCAGACTTTTACTTTGTGCCGGAGAAGTGCAGCCAGGGGACTCGGCATCACTCTGTGAAACATTAGCTGGGTGGGGAGGAGGCTTGTCGAGGACTCCAGCCTGCAGGCCCGCTGGCCCCACATCTCTTCTCGCCTGTTTGTGTCCTTCACTTGTCAAACTACAGCCCTTTGTCGAGAACTTTACTGGGGACGGGCAGCCGGCTTCTCCAGAACTCTTCTTCAATATAGGACGCATTGTTGCCTAACCCAGAAATATTCAGGGTCCCAGACACAAGAGCTTCGGTTCTGATTCCAAGTCAGGGGATTCAGCCTACTCCTCGAGCTAAGGGAATCCTGGACGAGTTTGTGACCTTCTGGAACTCCTGACAATCCTTCTCGCAGAGCTGAGACGGCACAATGAGTCTTCCAGCCTACCCTGGCCCTCTCCCAATGGTCCTGCCGCTGGGAGCCAGAGGGTTCCTGTAGGCGGCGTTGTGGAACAGACACCGGGCTTAGCCAGTTGATGCCAATCAACTTCAAGAGTTGCAAAAGGTAACCGAAGTTATTGAGCGACTAAGACCCGTTGCCATAACTACAGATGCTCTGAACTGATTGGCTGAGCGCTTCCATGTGCTGGGAGCAGGAGGGGAGAAAACCAGGAAGCTGGGAGTGTCCAATTTAGGCCCAGGCTGGCGCCGCCAGTATAAGAAAGCCACCCACACCTTCCTGTGGCTTCTGATTATGAAGTGAAAATTCCCCTATTTTGTTTTCTGGCAGAACTCCCCATCTTCACTTTTCTCATTCAAAAAGTGTGCGACATTCCCTTGGGCTGTGAGAACCCTAGTGAGTCAAGGTCAAATAAAGGATTTGGTACTTTAACTGGGTACTATGGTCTGGAATCAGTTATGGTGGCACCGGCTTATATCCCACTGCTCAGAGGCAGACAGGAGGACAGACAGAAGTTTGAGGCCAGCTTGTGTTACATGATGAATCCCAGGCCAGCCAGATACACAGTGCGAACCTATCTTTAAAAATCAAAACCAGAAACAGACTGGGAACCAGTCCTAATAATAACCCTTTGAAATGTCCACCAACGGGTGAAATACGGGGTGTGCATTCAAAGACACATGAAGTACTGACACGTGCTACAAGGAGGCCTCCGGTTAACAAAAGAAGCCAGATTCAGAGCCTCACACTGGAGGGTTCTATTTATACAAAATGACCAGAACAGGCAAGTCTACAGACACAGTCAGCTTCTGGTGACCAGGGATTAGGCGGTGGGGTGGAGGGGTGTTGGGAGGATTAACTGTTAACTAGGATGGGGTTTCCTGTTGGGTGATGGGAATGTCCTGGAATTAGTACAGCACCGCAGATATGCTAAAAACAAAAACTACGTCATTGAATACTTAAAATTTAAGTGGCCAAGTGTGGTGGCACACAGGAAGACCTCTGTATTGGAAGCTAGCCTGGTCTACACAGAGAGATCTTGTCTTAAATAACAAAGTTGTTTTGTGCCGGGCGGTGGTGGTGCATGCCTTTAATCCCAGTACTCGGGAGGTAGAGGCAGGTGGATCTCTGTGAGTTTGAGACCAGCCTGGTCTACAGAGCGAGTTCCAGGACAGCCTCCAAACCCACAGAGAAACCCTGTCACGAAAAACCAAAAAACCAAAACCAAAAAAAAAAAAAAAAAAAAAAGAACCAAAAACAAAGTTATTTTGTACTGCTGGGCACTGAGCCCTAGGCCTTGTGCATGCCAGGCAAACACAACTGTCGAACTACATCTCTGACCCTGAAACAGTCACTTCTAAACTTTATGACAAAAACAAAGATCAACATTTGAACAAGTTCATTTTCCTAACACTCTTCAACCTGAGGCACTCTGTCATTTAAACACAAAACCACAAGAACAAGGCAACAGAATCCCAGTGAGATACGAGGAAAGGTATGGAGGCCCAGTGATCTTATCCACTTGAAAGGCAAGAGGCAAGTCTGGAGCCCCAGCGACCAGTCAGGCAGAGCTCCCCTCCGAGGTGACCAGGGGGGGGCCTTGTCCTGCAGGGTTACACCCCAGCTGACGCTGGAGAACTGTGCTCTGACACCCAACCTTAGCTGTGGCCCAGGTTCCTCTGTGCTCTGAGCTGCTTGTGTCACACTTACCCCTTTTGTTCTCTTCCATTACTGTTTGCACTGATCTCTCATTCTAGGAGGCCTCTACAGGGCCTTTTCATCCTTTTGCCTCTCCCCAGCTAGGGCTCTGCACTTGTGTGCTGCTGTGAGGTCGGTGAAAATGTGATGGGTTATTGTGAAGTGGAAGGGGTGTGGCCAGCTGTCCTGTTCTTGGGTCAAACTGCATCTCTCTTTACTTTATGTGTACTATTTTCATGTATGTATGCATACTACCCGTGTGCCTGGTGTCAGAGGAGGGCAGCAGCTCCCCTGGAGCTATGCTCCTTCATGGAGGATGCTGGGAACCGAACCTCACGACTGTTACCACTGAGTCGTCTCTCCAGCCCCAGCATCCCTCTGTAACAGCTGCCGCTTGTTCACCAGAGGGGAAAATCAATTAGCCTGCATCACAGCACATCTGCCTGTGCACACGCTATCCCACAACAAACGGCCTCCTGACAGTTGGTTCACTTTGCCTTCATTCGATTTAATTTTCAAACTAAACCTTAGAATGGCAATTGGCAATTAAGACTTAATAATATAGGACTTCATTTGGTGATTTCTAAGGCAAATGCTTTGAGGTTAGAACCATGACACTACACCACCTGTCATGGAAATGGCACTAACATCAAAAGGTCCCACTCTTAACTCGGAGAAGAGATGAGGTTTCACAAAGAATCACGGATAAGGGAATGAGTTGCAAAGGAGTCACAGGCAGACAGATGTTCACATCCTCACAGCGATGCTACGGTCAAATTCAAAGTTCCTAAGAGCCACTGTGAGTGGCCAAGAACATGCGATTCCAAAGGAACCTTCCTTTTTAATAAAAGTATTTTTATTAGTTACCTAATATACTATGAAACCTACTTGTACATCAAGTCTGAAGAATTCCATTAAACAGGGATGGACGCTGGTGGCACACACCTTTAATCCCAGCACTTAGGAGGCACAGGCAGGAGATTTTGAGTTCAAGGCCAGCCTGGTCTACAGAGCTAGTTCCAGGACAATCAAGGCTACACAGAGATACCCTTTCTCCAAAAACCAAAGAATTCCATTAAAAAGAACAACCAGTCACTTCTCCAAACATAGTTTTATTTAGTCTAATAAGTTTAGTTTATATTTTTTAAAAATTATTTATTTATTTTTATTTTATGTGCATTGATGTTTTGCCTGCGTGTCTGCGTGAGGATGTCAGCTCTGCTGGAACTGGAGTTGCAGACAGCTGTGAGCCACTATGTGGTTGCTGGGAATTGAACTCGGGTCCTCTGGAAGAGCAGTCAGTGCTCTTAACCACCGAGCCATCTCTCCAGCCCTAGTTTATATTTCTTGATACAGGGTTTGATATAGCCAAGGCTGCTCTCACACTCCCGTAAGCCAGGGTGCCTTGAATTCACAGCAGTCCTCCTGCCTCAGCATCCCAAGTGCTGGGATTATATATATGCTCCACAATGCCCACCTGTTAATTTTCTTACTGTGTGTGTCATTGGTGGGTTGTTAGGGTTTTTTCTGAGGCAGGGTCTCCCTGTGTAGCCCAAGTTGTCCTAGAAACTGAAATGTAGCCCAGGCTGACCTTGAACTTTGCCATGATCCTGACCAGACTCCGAAGTGTTAGGATTATAGTAGTGTACCAACATGATTGGCATAGGTGAACCTTTGTTACTGATATATTAGAAAATATTTTGTTAATAAAAAATAGGATGCAATATTATGCATTTTGAGTGGATGTTTACCTTGAGGAGGGAGAGGTATAATTTAATTTTCAAATTCCATCTTAAAATAGTGTTTAGTAATCAGAACTTAATTTTTTTTTAGGTATATGCACATAGATGCCACATGTGCTAAGGCACCCACACAATGAAGCCAGAAGGTGTCAGATCCCTAGGAGCTGATAAGGGTGCTGTTCTTCCAGACCATATCTTAAATTTAAAAAAAAAATATATGTATGTAATATGTTTGTATGAGTTCAAGTGAAGGTCAGAGGTCAACCCACAGGAATTGGTTCTGAGGATGGGATTCAGGTAACTTTATTTATTAAACCACTTCTCTGCCCTGTTTGTTTGTTGAGACAGAGTCTCTCTTTATGTAGTATAGCCTAGCGGTCAACTTTCTATCCTCCTGCCTTAGTCTCCTGAGTGCTGGGATTACAAGTGTGTATTACTATGTGTTGGTCAATTAAGTTTCTATTTGGTTTCTTTCTAAGGTAAATGTCTCACTATTTAATTATAACACTGGGATATCCATAAGAATGGCAGGCTCTTTCTTCATATGACAATTGTACAGCCTAATATCACTTTGTACAGGAAAAGAACACACGTTTAGTTTTTCTTCAGCAGGAGTGCTGATAACTGGCGCCGAGCACCAACACATTGTTCATCACTGGAAAAACAACACACTTTTAGGACCATTACCCAACAGTTACCTTTTCAAATTTAAAATATGTCAACAACACTCACTGACAAAGATCTACTTGTGGCAGAGGCTTAGGACACACACTGACTTCTAACAAACTGAAAAAAATCTACATGCCTGGGAAGGGAGTTCACTGTCCACCAGCAGCTCTTAGAAAAGGAAGCACAGAGCAATGCATAAAAACCTTCAAACAGGCGCCTTTAGGACAGACTTAATTTTTCATGATTTTCCCAAAGCCAGTCATGGTATTTATTTAACTTGTGGTCTTCAGGGTGCACCTGGAAGAAAGCAACATGTCAGTCATAAACACCTTTAAAGGTTTGCTGATGTAATTTATCATGATAATATATCTGACATAAACAGAGAACTTGAACCCAGTAGCAACCATAACTGTCTACAATTCTACCTTCTATGACAGAAATCTTGCATTGTTGTATGTATGTATGTATGTATGTATGTATTTTGTGTACAGTGTTCTGCCTGTATGTCTGCCTGCAGGCCAGAAGAGGGCACCAGATCTCATTACAGATGGTTGTGAGTCACCATATGGTTGCTAGGAATTGAACTCAGGACCTCTGAAAGAGCAGCCAGTACTCTTAAGCCCTGAGCCATCTTTCTAGACCCATGAAATCTGCATTGTTTACAAAGAACTTTCCAGGACAGAACTAACCCAGACCTGGAGCAGTGACAACATGAGTCAAGTGTTAGCACCCAGCTTTTGGAGGTTACAGACCCTGTGAGGCTAAACAGACTGTTCTGGTGGTGAAGGAAGACTGTGGCCCTTCCGCCTGGGTTTCTCCAAACCTCAGTGATTTAATATGTTAGGGCAAGAGGGAGAGGGCAGCATGCCAGGATATCCTCCAGCTGCCAGGCTGCCATTAGAATGCACCAGTGCTGGGCACAAATAGAATGGGTAGTGGACTAGGACCCAGATGCCACACTCCAGTCTGAGATACGAGGAAAAACCTGGCAGTTAGACACTCTAAGTCCAAATCTTTGCTCTCTTCCAGAGGATCCTGTTTTTGCTATGTATGTACAGGCATGAAAGCCTGTGTGAGGTCAGAGGACTCAGTTATAATTTATTAGTTGTGCCTATGAGGCATGTCTATGAAGGTCAGAGCACCATGTGAGAGCCAGCTCTTTACTTCCACTATTATGTGAGTTCCAGGGATGGAGCTCAGGCTGCCAGGCTCATGCAGCAAATATGTTTACTCGCTAAGCCACGCCCCTGGTCCACCTTCCACGTTTTGTTTGAGAAAGGGTCTCTCATTGGCCTGGAACTTCTCCACACAGGCCAGACTATCTGGTCTACGAGCTTAGACAGGGGGATCTAGAAGCTTCCAGGCACCCTCCTGCTTCTGCTCCCACACAGCCGGGACTGCAGTTGCATGCTGCCCTGCCTGGCTTTTATGTAATTTCTGGGATCTGAATTTGATCTTCAGAGCAAGCGCTTTACCAGCTAAGCCATCTCTTCTCAGCTCTAGGGGCCCCTTTTAACAGGAAGAAGCCCTGTTGGTGTTAGAGACAGAACAAGGACAGGAAAAGACAGCAACAGGGTCAGGAGTAATGGACCACTCAAGTCAGCAGAGGCCACAAGCAAAGGGTCTTGGGCAGCACCTGAGGAGTCTTTCCTATAGCTCATAACCTCATGCCCCTGCTGCTCCTCGAACTGAGGGCAGTTCTGCTTAGGACTGTACAGGGCTCACGTCTCGTACATCTAAGCATACTGGTGGAATTTCTTTGTTCTGGAGGCAAATGTGCTGGATTTGCTATGGCTAGCGGTGGACTTACCTGCTTCCACTCATTGACACAAAAGATCCGGTAGGAGTCGTTGCCATATTTACCAATCCCATGAAGCTCAATCGGATACCTCCACTGCTTCGTCAGATATTCATCTGAAGATACACACCCCACACATGTGGTCAGCCTCACGGAAGTCCCCTTCCCTACACCTGTGATGGGACAGCATCCTCATCACCTGCCCACCCTTGTGCTTTGCTCACAGACAGAGGAGATGTCTTCCTGCTTCTATGCACAGGGCTACTTCAGTGCTGGGCAAAGATTTATGGTTTGCGTCAGCAGGAGTCTGTGGTGCGGCAAGCAGGCTGTTTTAAATGTCTTTGGTGCTTGAGCTAAATGACCTCAATTAATAGAACATTCAAGGGCATTAAAGTTTAAGGTGTGGCTGCCTTCAGTGGGCACAATTTGCTTCTTCCTTTGGGACTAGGGGAACATACCTGAAAACTTGATAATGGTTTTTGCACGGAGATCATAGAGACCAAGAGGCTTAAGAAGTTCTGACACATCCCTCCAGTCAGCAGTTCGGGCCACCTCAGCTGAAGGGTACTTCTCTAGAAACTCCCAAAGCACAGGGATGGCCATCTTGCCTGGGAAGCAAACAACGGGAGACACATCTTGGGAAGGGCTGACTTCGTGTCCAGGTAGTTTCTCATCTAGGAACTTCAGGCATCAGCTTTCTTGTTACTGTGTTTGTGGTGCTGGAAATGGAATTGGGGTGCTGTGCATGCTGGGCAAGGGCTCCACTGACCTACATTCCCAGCCTTGCTTCTTTAAGTACGTTAAGTCATTACTGGAACCAGTAGTCACTTAGAAACAAATACCAACACTTCATCTACTTGGTTACTAGTCCAAATTATACTGAAAATGGCCTACTTTTCAAATCACTAGACCACTAGATAACCACTACATGCACTCAGTGAGCACAGAGAGCTTCCAAGCAGGAGAGACGACGGGTGGGAAAATATAGCTGCTCCTTCACTGATGACCAAAGCTAATCTAGAAGTAGGAAATCAATGACCACCTGGCCCTCAGTATTAAAAATGATGTTGGCTGTCATCCAGTCTAATGTTCCCATAGGTGAAGAGTTCTTCGGGCTGAAAGGGAAAAGGCTTGTTCAACGTCACAAACTCAGAACGGATCTTGAACTGGGACTCTTACCCAGCTTGGTTCTCTCTCTGCTCACCAGGACACACATGACAATGACCCACAAACCTGAGGTCCGATTGAGAAATATAGTGGCAATGAGGAGCTTCCACGGATCATGGAAAAGAGTTTCTTGAACAAGATTAAAAGGTGATCGAGGAGGAGTCCATTTCTTGAAGGCTTTTCGTCTTGGGGGACTAAGAGCTACAAAAACACAGGTGTGTCAAAGGTATACTCATGAAAGATTTGGGACACCCACCCCACCCCATACTGCCTGGGGAAGGGCGAGTACCTTCTTTGTTGTACTTGTTGGAAAAATACAGGCTTGTTTTCCTTTTTTCTACTTGTGTTCGTGGGATGTTGTCTTCTGAAAAGAAAATTTAGGGAATCTATGGTTTATGGAAGGATGAGGCAGGAGGATAGAGTTTGAGGTTAGCCTGGGCTACATAATAAACACTTACAAAAATTACTCTAATTCTACTAATACTCTATCAGCTTGGCATTATTTTATCTCTACTTTATACATAAGGAAACTGAGGCACAAAGAAGCTGAATAAGGTCACAAGCTAGTATGAGAGTAGGCAGTCTAGCTCAAGAGTGTGGCCAGCTCACAGTATGGGAAAACTGAAATGGTATGAATACCTAATGTAGTTATACGATGTGGTCCTTAAAAAAAACTTTTCTGTTGTTTTGTTTTTGAGACAGGGTTTCTCTGTGGCTTTGGAGGCTGTCCTGGAACTCACTCTGTAGACCAGGCTGGCTTGGAACTCACAGAGATCCGCCTGCCTCTGCCTTCTAAGTGCTGGGATTAAAGGCGTGGGCTACCAACGCCTGTCGCATTAAAATGTTTTTGACACTCTTACACAAATACTTTCCCACTGACACTTATTATTCTTTGGGGGGGGGGGGGTCGAGACAGGGTTTCTCTGTGGCTTCGGAGGCTGTCCTGGAATTAGCTCTTGTAGACCATGCTGGTCTCAAACTCAGACATATATTTCTAAATGGAAAAAGTCAAGATTCTACATATGATCCCAATTTTATAAACATGGATTTATATGTGTATGTATGCACACACACATAGAGACACTGAGAATAGAATTCAGATGGTATAGTGGTTGTTAGAAGTGGTAATTTTTTTTCTTCTATAATTTTATGCACTTTTCAAAGGTTCTGCAGTTGTAGTTATCAAAAGGGTAGAACACAAGAGAGGCTGAGGAAGAGATGTGAGCTCAAGGCCAGCCTGGTGTACACAGCAAAATTTTGTCTCCAAAAATAAAACAAGGGCCTAGAGAAATGGCTCAGCTGGTCAGAGTGCTTGCTGCTCCTCCAGAGGGCCAGAGTTCAGTTCCAAGTACCAATTGCCTGTAACTCCAGCTTTAGGTGATCTAAGATCTCTTTTGGCCTCTGTGGGAACCCACATCTATGTGGCATCCACACCCACATCAATACAAAATAAAAATCTAAACCAATGTTATCTTAAGTTTCTACAACTGCCATTTATTTAAATGGTCACACCTCGTACTCCCTCTGAGCAGCAGTTACTTAACATTTGCATATTGTAAAACCACCTTTTTTCACTTCTCATTTTTACTGCACAATTACTATTTTGTTACTGTTTTGAGACAGTGTCTCATATAGTCCAGGCTTGCCTCAAACTTGCCATGTACCTGAGGATGGCCTTGAACTCCTGATCTTTCTACACCTTACCCCCAAGTGCTGGGATTATAGACATGTGACACAATACTCAGCTACCTTATAATATTCTTTATTGTTAATTTATGTGTGGGTACCTGTGGAGGTCAGTGGAGGGCGTCAGATCCCTTGGAGCTGAAGTTATAGGTAGCTAGAAGCAACATGACATGGGTGCTGGAATCTGAACTCCTGCCCTCTGCAAGAGCAGGAAGTGCTCTTAACTGCTGAGTCATCTCTGTGGCTGGTTTCTTTTGTCTTGATGTAAAATATGGGACTAGTTTGGGTTATTGCTTACATTTTCAGAAACTAAGGCTTAAAAATTAAATAATTGCCAGAAAATGATACTGGGTTGACTAAACACTGCAACAAATATCCAGGTCTCCACACAATGACGTAAATACCTTTTGCTATTCTAGTCTGGGCAGGTCAAGCCCAGAAGAAACTATGAAACAGAACAAAGGAAGCTGATCTTATGGAAACTTGATGTTTATTATGGGTTCTCATACATAACTACCCAGCTTCCTTTACTACCTGATACTTCTAGCCAAGTAATTATTCCAGTGAGCACCTAGTAATCCAATGGTACTTCCTCTTACAGAGAGATAAACTTCAATATAGGATGAGTTGAATACATCCATATTAGTTAAGGGAGGATGCTTCCAATGCTCTTAACCACTGAGCCATCTCTCCAGCCCCCTTAATCCGCCTGCTATAATAGCAGTTAATCTATATGACCCAATGGTTTCTTTAAGAACTCAAAGGACATAGACTGAGGATTTCTGAATCATTCCTTAGGTATATGTGGCCATCTCCTGTTAAAGACACAGCAATCCCAGGCACAGAGAAGACGTACCCTTATGGATGGGACCGAAAGCAAAAATCAGTGTTACCCTGGTTCCACCAATCTGTGCAGGCTGTTTCCCTAAAGGAGTCTCAGTAAAATTAAAATTACTCTTCTTCTCTAAGGGAGTTATTCATTATAACAGCATAATGAATAACCAGAGCTGCTCGTATCTTTTATCTATAATTCACTGAGGCATTGTATAGGCAGAACTGTCAAGTCCTGGACTCCATGTGAAGAGCACAGTACAAATAATACATGAAGTGAGCAATTACACTTTTGAATTATTGAGAGCTCCCAGGCCTTTTAGAGAAGCATCAGGGTGTAACAGAAGATAGAGACTATGATGTAGACAGAATGAAATTGGGAGTCACACATCAGCAGTACAGGGGGGGCAGGAGGGTGCTGACTACTCTTGGTCAGCTTATGTATAAAAGGAGTCTCACCTACAGCCTTCACAGAGAGCCTTTTAATTTTCCTTACAATCTTAAGATTGCTGTCTAGAAAGAGGGCCAGTGGGGAAAGCCCCGCCTCCCAGCTGCTGCCCAGGAGAGGTGGGATCAGCCATGACACACCAGTCTTCCTTTGCTGGACGTCCTGGCTGTGGCCAGCTGATTCCCTCTCTGCCATAGGTAAGGGCTTGATGACTAGCTAGTGCAGAGATCAGTTAGGGGGTGGGGGTGTGGCTGGGTTGATAAGAGCATTTGTCTACCATCATTAGGCCCCGGGTCCCATGCCCAGCATTACATTAGAAAAGTAGCATCATGCCACATGCTTTTAATCCCAGCACCCATGAGGCAGAGGCAGGAGGATACCATATCGAAGTTATCTTCAGCTACACAGTGAGACCCAGGCCAGCCTGGGATACGGGAAACCCCGTGCCCACTTAGAGGGGGCAGATCCTGGGATTAACTGGGAAAACGTATTTGATGCCGGGCTCTTCACCACACCCCCATCTCAACCACACCAAGCAAGGAATACAAGTTCCGGGAGGGTAAACTGGTCACCACACAGGTAAGAGAACTTTCATGAGCCAAGTACCTGGAAATGTCTCAGACGGAAAGTGCTTCTTGGCTTGTGAGCAGCTGGGCGTTTCAGAGCCCTGTAAAACGTCGATATGCAACTGCGCCTCCCCAGCTTGGTCTCCCTTCGATCTGATTTCCTCTACTTCTAAAACAGTCTGCTCACGCTTCGGATCACCTGCTTCTTCAGGTGAATGTAATTTGTTTGTGACGCCAGGAGTTACTTGTGTGGAGTGAAGATCTGGTCCTGGACCGGGTGGCTTTTCCTTCCCCAGGCCCTCTCCCTCCCCAGTCAAGCTCACAGGCTCCTGGCTTGCACGGGAGGCCTCCGCAGGGCAGAGGGTCCCACTGGGCTGACGATCCTGTGGGACCAGCTCACTTTCAGTGCCTGCCTTTTGAATCACAGATTCTCTTTTTCTGTTACTTTGAGCAGAATCTGAGAGACTCTTTCTGCACCTTTGCTTGGTTTGCTCACTTCCAGTTCCTTTCCCAACGGCCACCTTTCTTTTGGGCATTCTCATCTCCCCAGGGTCAGCATCATGAATGTGTTCATCTTTCAGTAGCAAAGCACAGTTAGACAGTCTGCTGCTACCTGGAGACTCTGAATTACCACTGCTTCGTGTCCTGAGGTTCCGGTTTGAAATGTCGATTTCTTCTGGCTGCTGGGAAGTCAGAACTGCCGAGCTTTGGTCTTTATAACCTGACCTGATGCCCCCTTTTGATGACACAGAAAAACCAAAATCTTCAGGCTTAAGGAAAGTCTCTCCATTTTTAAGAAGATAATTAGCAAGTGAACGTTTTGATCTGAACTTTAGTCCTTGTGGGCTAAAAAAAAAATGAAATTAAAGGAAACTTATGCTAGTAAATAGGAGTGACTTTTAAAAAGAACTGAATTACATTTCAGATTTCCAATTAACAGTTTCTAAATGTCACCAAAGATGCTTGCCATTTTTAAAGGAACAAAAAGTAATAAATGACTCTTTTCAATAGATTCCTCTATGATGATATAAAATCAACATACAAATGTAGCTTAAATCCAAATGTATCATTGGCCTTTGAGAGCAGGATCAACAACATGTATATGTGACTGTCCTCAAATCACTGGATAAAACTAACCAGTGACGATGAAGGAACAATAATGGTTTCATAATAAGTTTTTTTAAATGTATGTGAGTGTGGTGCATGCACATGTGTATATGAGTGTTTTCATGTGTACCTGTGCATATGGAAGCCTGAAGTTAGAAATTAGGTGCCCTTGCTCACTCTCCACTTTAACTGAGACAGTGTTTCTCACTGAACCCAGAGCTCACCAATTGCAGTTATTCTAGCTAGCCAGCTTTCCCTGAGGATCCCTCCTCTGGCCCAGAGGGCTGATTATAGGCAGCTGCCACACCTACTCAGCTTTTTAGATGGGTTCTGGGGATCCGAACTCAGGTCCTCATGCTTGTTTGGCAAGTGCCTTACCCACTGAGCCATAAACCTAAGATTCTTACTAACCTTTCCTGTTATGAACAAAAATCACTTGGCTGTATTTTTATTTCCCTGCGTGCTTACCTGATGAAGTATACATCATATCTTCCTGCGGTTTTCCCAGACAGCCTCTGCTTCACAACTCTCTCCCATCCACATGCGATGGGCTTGTGGCATTCTGTCACTGCAGTACCACTAACTGGAGTAGAGGCAGCAGGTTCCTGGAGAAGGGAGCTACACTCACTGCTTATCACAAGTTCCGTTTCATCTTCTACTCTTCCCAGTCCAACAGCAACATCCTCCTTGCTGGGAAAATAAAGCCCAAGTGATGAACTCATTTAAATTTTCTTTTACTCTGCTTACTCAATTTCAACCCACAGTGGTATAGGACTACATAAGACCATGGTAGGTAAGACTAAAATCAGCCAGCTAGTCTTGTGCTGACAGCTACTTGTCTTCCAACATGGGTTCTTAAATGCTAGGACTCACCGGGCAGTGGTGCACGCCTTTAATCCTGTACTAGGGAGGCAGAGGCAGGCAGATCTCTGGGAGTTTGAGGCCAGCCTGGTCTATACAGTGAGTTCCAGGACAGCCAGGGCTACACAGAGAAACCCTGTCTTTAAAAAAAAAGGAAGAAAGAGAATAAAGGAATCTCTGTACAGTAACAGTTCAAGATACCTGCTAATTTTCTACTTTCGTAATCATTCAACCATGGCTATTCTAAAGGTTTGTGGTAATAGCTGGCATTTGCCTGAGATCAGCAGAGTTGATTAAGTGGGTCAACCCTCGCCGGGCATTGGTGGCGCACGCCTTTAATCCTAGCACTCGGGAGGCAGAGGCAGGCGGATCTCTGTGAGTTCGAGGCCAGCCTGGTCTACAGAGCGAGTTCCAGGACAGCCTCCAAACCCACAGAGAAACCCTGTCTCGGAAAAAAAAAAAAAGTGGGTCAACCCTCTCTCTTGCAAATAAGTGAGGGAACATTTCACATACATGTGCATTTTTGAGAAACAATAGCTACCACTTTCATAAAACAGTGTAGCTCCCCCAAAAGGTACATGACTTCCAAAAGGTAAGAATGTCCAAATCTTTTGGTCTTTATTCTCATTACTTATTCTTATTGACAAATTGTGTGATAATGAAATCCAATCACTTGCAGAACTGATACCAGAACTCAGGCCTACAGAACTGTGGCCTAGTACTTCTCATTATGGGGGAGGCAGGGGATCCCTATAAAACCTTCAGTACAGTGTATCCCTCCTGCCTTTAAAGAACTTTATATATGTATACCATGTCCATGCAGGTGCTGAGGCCAGAGGGGGCTGGGTCTCCTGGAGCTGTGTTGTTACAGGTGGTTGTGAACCTGGGCTGTGGGTGCTGGGACCCAAACCCAGGTCCTATGAAAAAATATTAATTGCTCTTAACAATTGAGCTCTCTCTCCAGCCTTGAGTACAGAGTTTTTTATTCACTAAACTATATATACATTTTAAAAGGTGAGTGAGGGTCTGGAGACACGGCTCAGTGGTTAAGAGCTCATATTCCAGAGGACCCCAGTTCAGTTCCCAGCACCCACATCAGGCAGCTCCTAACCCTGCAATTCTAGCTCCATTGAATCTGACACCCTCCTGTGGTCTCCACCAACACCCGTGTACAGATATGAAGACACACATAAATAAAAATAAACCTTTAAAAAGAGTGAGTGAGTCTCTAGAGACCATTTAACCCCATCTGCTTCCTATAAATAGGGAAACCAAGCAAGAACTAGTGACTGACCAGTTAGAACCACGGCACTCCAATGGAATCTGAGGTTAATATCAGCTATAAGAAGCTTATAGAGACAAGGCAGCAGAAGCCTGGGGGAATCACCACAAACTCTTAGGTTAACACAGAGGGTGGAAAAGCCAGCTCGGCTATCTACTATTAGCTGAGCTTCCAAGAGAAAGCACTTGGAGCTCAAAATCTCCTTCCCCATCTGTAAAAGGGAGGAATTAAAAAAAAAAAAAAGGTTTTGTTGCTATTGTTTGCTTTTGAGACAGGATCTTATGCACCCCAGGCTGGCCTTGAACCCACCACGTACCAGAGACTCATCTTCAACTTCTGATCCTCCTGACTCCACAGGCCAGTGCCACCAAGCCCGGGGATTTGGTGCTGCGGATCGAACTAACGGCTTCGTTTATACTCGGTAAACACTCTACCAAATTAGTTAAATGCTCAGACCTTAAAATTGTTTTGAACGGTCAGGTTTTGAGACATGCAAATAGGTACATCATTTTGGTCCCGACACAACAGTAGCTTCCTGTGACTTTTCATGACTGTTTTTGAGGTGCCCTGGGGCATGGAACGCACCTTTTGCTCCTACTTCTTCCTAAGCCCTTCCGACCCAGACTGACCTGCTTGCATCACAAAACCTCCCTTGTCCTCCAAGCTCCCCAGTCAACTCGGCCAAGCAATCGGGTACGGGCACACCCAAGATTATTCCCACAGGGGCGACAGCTCCATGTGTCTGTCATCCATACAGGAGCGATTCCCCTGCTCCCATTCTACAGGTGGTGAAACTGAGGCTCGAGAGGGGTTAACAACTTGCCAGAGGTCCCAAGGCGGGTCTGGAACTAGGTTCTTTCTAGGGGTGATGGAGGGGACTGAGATGTCCCCAAGGTTTGGGCTCTCCATCCCTGTGGCTGTGGTTCACCGGGCCGCAGCTGCAGCTCCAGGCTGAGAGGCGGAGTGGAAGTTGAACTCGGCTCAAAACAGTGGGTGGGATCCAAAGAGTGACAGGAGACTCCGTCAGTCCCCAGCGCTGCCTTCCCGCCGCCGCTTGAGCTACAGCCGCCATGGCCAGGGCCCCGCCAATCACACCCTCCGTCGGCGAGAAGCCCCGCCCCTCCAGTCTTCACTGACCAATCGCGAGTGTCATACTTCCGCTTCCGCCTCCTGCGGCCCTTGGCGCTTCAGCCGTGGAACCGGGCCCCCTTTTGGACATGCGTACTTAGAGCTCTGCGGACTCACGCGCGGTTTATTGCGCATGTGCGTTGCCAAGGGTAGCGCAGGTAGCCGAAGTAGTTTGCGGAGAGAAGGCTGTTGCTGTCGAGGCGGGGAGGAGGGGCCCGAAGCGTGAGGGGAGCGGCGATGAGGGCCGTGTTGACGTGGAGAGACAAAGTGGAGCAATGGTGAGAAGCGGGACGCTCCGGGATGGCGGGGGAAGCGGCGGGAACGGGCGCGTTGCCATGGCAACGGTCCTGCGGCCTGGGCCGAGTAGTCTGATGCTGCGTCTCCAACTCCTCAGTGGAAAGAGAGACCGAGATTCCCGGAGGGGGCTTGGGGACCACTTGAGGGTGGCGGTCTCCGGGAGCGCCTTCCAGTCTTTCTCCTAACCCCTCGGACTTTTCCAACCCACCACAGGGTTTCTCAGCTTCCTGACCTTTGATGCAGCTCCCAAGTGCCCAAATTTTGGTTCCCTGACATTTTTTAAATTTCTTCACTTTTTTTTGTTTTTTGAGACACGGTCTCTCACTTTAAAGCTCTGACTGGCCAGCGACCAAGCTGGTGTTGAACTCACAGAGATCCGTCTGCTTCTGCCTCCCAGCACTGGGATTTAAGGTGTGCACCACCATGTTCAGCCTACCTCACTTTTATTTAAACATGCTTTTATGCAGAAAACTACTCCATGTGTGAAAAATCAATATCATTTGTCCCACGTGCAATAGCTAAAATGTTTAAGCAAGAACAAACATAACTGTGAGTAACTCGCATTTAGGTGGTTAAAAGGGAGTGTTCCCACCTAAGCTGACCTGTTTCTACCCACCCTACTGTGTCTCAAGTGGTACATTCCCATGTAAGGTCAGAGAGACATGTAAGATGGGCCTCAAATAAAGGCATTCCTCTGATTAGAAAGCTTGGGAAAGGCTTAGTGAAGTTTAGAGCGAGTACTTCCTGCACAAGCACGAGGACCAGGGTTCAGACCCCAACGCCTACTATAAAGGCCAAGCCTGTAATACTGCTGCAGAGGGGACTCAAGACAGGATGACTGATGGGGTTTGCTAGCTACCAGCTCACCTGGGGGACAGGCCTTCCAGGTTAAGGGAGGAAGAGGACACCTGATGTCTTCTGTCCTCTGCAGAATATGCACACATATGAATATTCATGCACATTTACACACACACACACACAGATGCATATAAAAATAGTTTGAAAAAGGATAGAAAGAAAGTTAGACCCAAGCCTGTAATTTCAGCACTTCTAGAGGAGGAAGCAGGAAGATTGGGAGTTCAAGGTCATTCCCAGCTACAGAGTGAGTTCAAGGCCAGCCTGGGCAAGTTGGGGCCAGCCTGGTCTATAGAGTAAGTTCCAGGACAGCTAGGGCTGCACAGAGAAACCCCGTCTTGAGAACCAAAATAAATAAATGAATAGTAAAAGATGTCCTATAAAAGAAAATGACAATAGAACAACTTTGCCATCTTAATTATTCAATGCTATCTGGTGTCTACTCTATTTTGTCACCAAAATTCATCCACCAGGAACACATGTTTGGAAATTGTGGCTTATTAAGTAGTTCTCAGCCAGACTCAGAGTCTTCCTAGATTGTCCGTTCATCTTCACACTACTCTGTCTGTCCTGAGGCCTTTCTATGTGTGACACTGAGATCCTAAATACCCCTCAAGGCTCACTTTGGAGGGACCTGCACAAGTAACAGCTAATGCTGACTTGATCCAGACATTGCCTAAGAACTTTGTGTGCTTACCTATTGCCTCTTCAGGTGGTTCTGAGGGAGGTGCTGTAATTACCTCCATTTACAGCAAGGAACGGCCAGTGTAGAGAGTGCAGATAAGGGTGTGCCAGGGCGAGCCGGCCTGCCAGCTCAGGGTGCCCTGTTTGAAAGCCAGTTCTTTGAGCCTCTGCCTTTAATTTGGGTCAGGCAACTAGCGTGAATAGGCCGCACTTAAACATAAGGAATCTGTGTTGCAGGCAGGACATTCCTCTGCACCTTGCTTGAACCATGTCACTATGCCAGTCCCTTTGATTCTAACGAAACCTTTCTGGAGGTGAGCAGTAGGATGCTCAGCAGATGGTGCCTGCTGCCATACCTGAGGACCTGAGATTGATCCCTAGAGCTCACACAGTGAAGGAGAGAACCAACTCCTGCTAGCTGACCTCTGACCTCCAGAAGCTCTCCACAGTACACACGCCCCCCATAAATAAAAACTGAAACAATAAAAATGTTTTTGGTTTTTGGTCTTACTTATTTGAGACAGGGTCTCATGTAATCCAGACTGGGCCTGGGTTTCTGGCCCTCCTGTCTCAACCTTAGCAGTACTAGGGTAATTGCACAGTTCTATTACTTTTCTCTTTATTCTAGTATAAGAGCACTCACAGCCAGGGTTGGTGGTGCACGCCTTTAAGCTAGCACTCAGGAGGCAGAGGTAGGTGGATCTCTGTGAGTTCAAGGCCAGCCTGGTCTACAGAGTGAGTTCTAGTACAGCCAGGACTATACAATGAGACCCTATAGTAGCTTTCTTAGAAGACAAAACCAACCAGAGGAAAACAGAGCACCCACAGCACAAGCTGGCAATCACTGGCAACCAAGCATTTGCTTCTGTGTCAGAGAGCAATAGGGAGTGGCAAGGACTATGGCAAACTGGAAGCCTCTCAGTCTGCATGAGAGGGGCAGCTGCTGCTCTGCTCCTGCCAATTACCACTGCGTAGGAATTTGGCCTGGTGTGTGCAGATCTTCCTATTTTTACCAGAAGCTAGGAATCTGCGTTTTAAATGTGAAATGTCCTAATTTTTAAATGTTGGCACCTAATTAGAAAAAACAAAGTAAAACACCATGTGGGCCAAACAAAACATTTGCTGGTCAAATGCAGCCTGATCTGCTCTGTTCTCAACCCCTGGCACAGAATTTGGTTCATTCTGCTCTTGTGGTATTTAGAGTCTGTTGGGTGTGAGAATTATGTTTTAATCTGTTTATCCCAGAAGTCTACAAACTTTGTAAAAGCAATGGCTATATCTTATTTCCAAATGTTTCTGGATCTTGCTGCTATTTGGTGAATATGTGTGTGAGCATGAATGAATAACCAAGTGAATGAACGACCAATGAAAATTGCTTATCTGGCTACCACAGATTTGAAACAATCTAATAAAATAGGAGGTACAGAGGTTCTATAGACCAGCAGCATGATGATGTCTATGTGTGCAAGCTGGTGGAATAGAACAAAAGAACAAAACTAACACCTAGATAGTAGATCCACCAATCCCAGATGCCCTTGACTCGCCCCCCCAGCCAGCATGGCTCCTGCTCTGCACCTTTGCTTCTGGTCTGTCTTTGACCCAGCAGCAGAATCCACTCAAGACCTGCTGCTGTGATTCTGTCACTCTGCTCCTCGTAAACCTAGGGTCACCTCTTTTATGTCAAGTTGTGCATTTTGCTGGGTGGTCCCCGGCCTCCTTCCTTCTAGGCTTGCTAACTTTAGATTTGTGTTTTGGAGCTTAGCCAAAGACTCCATTTTCCTACCGGAAGATCCTCCTCAACTGATTCTTTCCACCTCCCTCCCTCCCTCCCTCCCTTGCTCTTTCTTTCTTCATGTGTGTAGGGTGTGTGTGCACATGTGTATGCAGATGCATGCACATGAGGAGGTTAGAGGTTGACATTGGGTATCTTTGCCTATTTTTGTCCACCTTATTCTTTATTTTTCTATGTTATGTATATGACTGTTGTGGCCGTATGTGTGTCTGTGCACTACCTAAGTGCCTGGCACCTGCAGAAGCCAGGAGACAGAAGAGGGCATCAGATTCCCTGGAACTGGAGTTACAGAAAGTTGTGAGTTCACATGATGGACACCTATGTCTTTTACAAGAACAGCGAGTGCTCTTAAATGCTGAGTTATTGCTCCAGTCCCAACTTTTTTTTTTTTTTTTTGAGATAAGGTTTCATCACTGACTCTGAAGTTAACTGTTTAAGCTAGACTGGCTAGCCATTAAGCCCCAGGATCTGCCTGTTTCCACATCTCCATTGCTGGGGTCACATTGCTGGGTATGACTTGTCATGCTCAGGTTTTAGATGGAATAGTGGGGACCCATGCTCAGGCCCTCATGCTCGCTTGCTTAGCAAGTGCTTTACCCATTGAGCTATCTCCCAACCTTTAAATTTTATTTTTTTCTGAACTCCTACTTTCTTTCTACCTTAAATAGGTGGCTCTAGGTTCATCTCAACCACAGTGCCCTTTTAGGCTAGTCCATCTTATTCTGGGGAGGCTAGCTAGTACTTTTTTTTTAAAGATTTATTTATTTATCATGTATATAGTGTTCTGCCTGCATGTATGCCTGCAGGCCAGAAGAGGGCGCCAGATCTCATTGTAGATGGCTCTGGGAATTGAACTCAGGACCTCTGGAAGAGCAGCCAGTGCTCTTAATCTCTGAGCCATCTCTCCAGCCCCAACTAGCTAGTATTGAGATTGATTGAGGAAGCTGAGGGTATGGCTCAACAGCAGAGAGCTTGCCCAGAATGTGTGAGGTCCAGCATTCTTAGCACAACGTTAAAAATTTAATGAAGTGATATATAATTTGTCTGAGATTGCAAATTGCTGCTACTCAGAAGGCTGAGACTAGGAGATCTCCAGTCTAGTAGAGTGTTTGTCTCAAAAAAAGAGAAAAGTGGAGCAAAGCCTTGAGTTTCATCCAAGCACAACAAACAAACAAAAACAAAACAAAACAAAAAACCTAAAGCAGTAAGCAGGGTAGCATGTATGGCTTGTGATGGGTTTGAAGACTTGCGTATGTAGAGGACAGTTGGCACCTCTCATCTCTCAGCAGTGAAGTCTGACATGCAGGTTTGACAGTTTATCTTTTTCATAGAAGAGGACAAGTTGGAGAGAGCCTGCCATGGAAGCACAGACTGTCAGTGGACAGGAAGCCTCCCACCCTGGAGTGTGCTGACTGAGGCTAGACGGCTGTGTGGAAAGAGCAGTTGCCCTGGGCAAGGTGTTAGATTCCATGGCAAAGTCTGAGTGCTTTCCAATTTGGGGATTCTGTGATGTCGTAATATCATTAAAGCCTGGGGGAGGAGTCTAAACATAAAATCCTGGCAGGTTGCCTGGTCAGTATTTAGAACTTGTCAGGTCCCTGATCTAACATATAATGTAAAACTTTGTCATTGCCCCTGGAGCTGCAGATGGCTGTATTAGGGAGGCATAGTATGAAACAGTCAGATACAGAAGACTCTGCTTGAGAGTGGAGCTGAATTGTCTAGATTCCAAGTACAGCAGGAGTGAAACTGGGGAGAGTCAGGCAGAATGATTGCTGTTCTTCCTTCCAGTGGCCCCAAGTTTGGTTCCCAGCACCCAGGTTGGGTGACTCTTAATCACAAATTAGATGTACATGCTGTAATTTAAGAAAGTACGTTTTTAGGACATCCAGAAAGTGAACCTTCACATCTGAGAGGATTGTTTAGATTTAGTCCAAATGAGACCCTTACCTTTGAGATGGTTTAGTAGGTAAAGGTGCTTGCTGGTGAGTCAGATGAGCTGAGTTTGATCCTTGGGACCAACATGATAGGAGACAACCGACTCCTGATGCTTGTCTGACCACAAATGAACCACGGCATTTTCATGCCTCCCTAAATGAATAAATACATATAATAAAAATGATTTGAAACCAGGAGTGGTGGCTTAGTGATTAAGAGCACTGACTGCTCTTCCAGAGGTCCTGAGTTCAATTCCCAGCAACTACATGGTAGCTCACAATCATCTATAGTGGGGTCTGATGTCCTCTTCTGGCATAAAGTTGTACATGTATATAGATTCTTACATACATAAAATAAATAAATAAATCTAAAAAAGAAAAACAAGTTCAAGGTCATCCTCAGCTACATCAACTGCACATCGAGTTTGGGACCAGACTGAGCTATATGAGACTGTTTCAAAGACAGCAACAAGAAATGCCAGGTGAGGGGGTTCACATTTATATTTTCAGCATTTGGGAGGGGGTGTACTGTAAGTTCAAGGCTAGTCTAGGCTACAAGGGTTCTAGGTCAGCCTGGGCCAGAGTAAGAAGATTCTGACCCCACAAACAAACAAGACAAACATAAATAAAACTAATTCAACCACAGATGGCTCTTGGAGAAGAGGTCTAAGAATCATTATGACTGGCTCGCACGTATACCCGTGGGAAGGGAGCCACACCAAGGACTAGAAAGGTGCAAATCCATTCCAAGCTAATGTCTTCTCATAAAGATACGCAGATGCCAGGCACTTTATACAAGGCCGGCTTATGGTCCCTGGTGTTAGGAGGGTAGCTCTCTACCTTGTTTTATAGATAAGAATGGAATTTAGGGGCTTGAGAGGTAGCTCAGTAGTTAAGAGCACTGGCTGTTCTTCTAGAGGTCCTGAGTTCAATTCCCAGCAACCATATGGTGACTCACAATCATCTATAATGGGATCTGGATTTTCTATTTCATCATGCAGGCATACATGTCAGCAGAACACTGTGTATGTGATAAAAATATTTTTTAAAAAGTGAAATTCAGATAGGTCAGCTTTCCTGGTCTGAGCTCCCTCTGCTTTTCAGTCTCCTGCTTGCTTCTTTGAAAGTGAAACATGTCAAGAGTATCGAAACAAGGAAGCCCAGGCCGTTATCACGTAGCAGTGAAGGACCATGTAGCACTTGGGCCAGGATGTAATTGTATGCAGTGTGCCAAGCTGGAAAGCCAGTCAGGCTTACCTTTGCTCAGCCTCCCTCAGCTAGCTGTGCAACAGGAGACAGTATCGCTATGCAGCTTTTCCTCAGTGGGCCTGCCCTGTCTGCTCCATTGTGCTATGGTAACTGTGCTGTGGGGTAACATAAGCTTTCCCTGTCACAGCTCTCAACTATTAGTGTAAAGAGTTTTTATTCAAGGAATCGGTAGCCTGTGATGTATGATATCGTGGGGTGGAATCTAAGTAGGCAGACACACAGAAAGGGTACTCACTCCAGATGGATAGACGGGAAGTGTTCAGAGGCCAAGGGTAGAGAGCTAGGTGCATTGTTGCATGTCTGCCTTTAATTCAGAGTCTGAGATGGGAGGATTGCCTGGAGTTTGAGGCCAGCTTGAGCTAAATAGCACCAGGTCAGCCAGGGAGCTGTGTAGACCTATGTTTCAAAAAACAAAACAAACAAACAAAAAACAAATAAGGGCTGGTAAGATGCTTTACAGATAAAAGTGCTCGAAACACAAGCCTGATGACCTGAGTTTGATCCCTGGAATCCATGTAAAGAATTTGGTAATATCCATAATAATCCCAGAGCTCCTGAAGGGAGATGGGAATATCACCGGAAGCTCATGGGCCTGGAGTGCACTCCACGGTGTGGTACAGCACATGGCAGAAACAAGAGAGCCTCTGCCTCAACAAGGTAGAAGGTGAGAACTGATTCCTGAAAGGTGTCCCCTCCTCACATGCCCCCACACTCACACAGAGGCACAAGAAGTCAATAAAGCAATAGTGAAACTGCAGACAAGGATACGGAAAGGGAGGAGGTGATCAGAAGGCCGTGTCTCAGCTGGAGTGCAGGAACACATTTCAGCAGCCTCATGAGGACCACAGTTAGTTATTGCATATTTCAAAATGACTAAATGGGTACATTTTTAATGTCTCTTGGAAGTAAATGATAAGTCGAGTTGATAGACACATTTATCAGCTTTCTGCAATACATATTGTATTTATATATTATATAAACATTGCTCTATATGCACGTTTATTATTTGGAAGTTACTTTCTAAATTTTATATGGAATGCCTTGAATATATGATAATACCCTTGGGGGGGGTCTTCCAAGAAGGCAAGAAAACCATTGTGGATTATTTCATCAACCATGATGTATACCAACAGCAATAATGAAGGTTACAAGGACTGAGAGAGGGTTGACACATGGTCTTTAAGGCCCGGCTGCTGGGATTGGAATCCTGGCTTCACTTCTTCTCTGCAGCAGCTTACTTTCAGGCAAATTGTTTAACTTTGTAGTTTTTGTATCTGCAAGATAGCCTTAGAGTTGTGAGGTTGAGAGAACTTAGACAATTGAGCATTTATACTGTATCCCGTACACAGTAACACATGTGCTCAATAAATGTCAGCCACTGGGAAAGCATCAGGGAAACATTTGACCTACCTGGCAGTAATCCAAGAGAGTAGAGGCAGTACAGTACCATGGTTAGGAGCATAGGCTTCAGAGACCCTTTACTGGTTAGTTGTGGGAGGCTCCTGCCCCCAGCCTGAAGTGTGTGTTATCTATAAGCAGAGTTCAGTTTGTCCCTTCATGTCCATGGGGGAGTTGTTTCAGGAACCCCAAAGGTGCCAAACCGGCAGTCGCTCAAAGTTCTCTGTTTCAGACAACATAATGTCTGCATGGGAACTTGCAGAGAACCTAGACCCACCGCTGTGCAGTAAATCACCTCTAGATGACATGGGAATGAATGCTGTGGAAATCACATTTATACTGTGCTGTCAGGGAATACTGATAAGGGAAAAAGTTCAACTGTTTACTACAGAGGTGGTTTCCCCCTCAGCGTGCGTGTGTGTGTGTGTGTGTGTGTGTGTGTGTGTGTGTATTTGGTTTTTCAAGACAGGGTTTCTCTGTGTAGCAGCTCTAGCTGTCCTGGAACTAGTTAGGGCTAGCCTTGAACTCACTGAGCTCCGCCTGCCTCTGCCTCCCAAGTGTTGGGATTAAAGGCGTGCACCATTCTTTTTTTGTTTTGTTTTTAAAGATTTCCTTATTTATTATGGAGTTCTGCCTGCATGTATGCCTGCATGCCAGAAGAGGGCACCAGACACCAGATCTCATTATAGATGGCTGTGAGCCACCATGTGGTTGCTGGGAATTGACCTCAGGACCTCTGGAAGAGCACCAAGTGTTTTCAACCTCTGCACCATCTCTCCAGCCCCTGTTATTTTGTTTTTGTTGTTGTTTGTTTGTTTTTTGAGACAGGATTTCTTTGTGTAACAGTCCTTGCTTTCCTGAACCTTGCTTTGTAGACCAGGCTGGCCTTGAACGAAGAGATCTGCCTGCCTTTGCCTCCCAAGTGTTGGGATTAAAGGTGTGCGCCACCACTCCTGGCTACAGTACGGTTTCTTTTTTTTTTTTTTTTTTTGGTTTTTACGAGAGGGTTTCTCTGTTTTGGAGGCTGTCGGCCCAGCCTGGCCTCACTACAGTACAGTTTCTATGCGGCTCCTTCACCAGTCTCATAGTATCCCTCATTATTTCACCCACTGTAAGAGGTTATAACATACCATTACATGCTTATCAGTATGAAATCGGAAAAAAAAATGCCATACTTCCCTGACATGTCATCACTTAGAAAAGTATATTCTTTGAAGTTGGTGCCACAGGTGTCCTTGGCCAAAGTGTCTGCTTCATATGTTTCCATTCAAGTGGAAATTCCTGGAGGGTAGAGAGTGATCTGCCAAACTCCCCTGTCTGTTGATGCCCTGTACCTAACAGGTACTTTGTAAATATCTGGGTAGTTGTCCTGCCTCACACTTTATCTGGGGTGTCCCGCCTTTCCATAGAATGGTTGGAAGAGCCTTTGTCCTCAGCTGTTGACCCTTTGAGTCATTTCTGGCTTCTGGCTTCTGCGCGAGAGGAAACCAGGATGGAGCCGACTGCCGAGCAGACCATGATTGAATGGGCTGCCAAGGTGTGGTGGTTGAGTGGAATTTGCAACCAGATGCAATTGTTAGCTATTATTTTTTCCCCAGCACACACACAGTGTTTCATAATGGAAATAAAGTTTCTTTCCTGGCCATTAGCAGACCTCATCGTTTCAGTTCCTAATTATCTTTTTGTCTTGTCTCCTGTTAGTATCTACGACCTCGCATTTAAGCCTGATGGAACTCAACTGATTCTGGCTGCAGGAAACAGATTGCTGGTAGGATTTGGTCTGAGTTTCCATTCTGAGTCCTTTTTTTCTCCTTCCCTCTTGTAAGTGCTCTGAAATTTGACCCCCTTTCTTTGAGATAAAAAAGGCAAGGACGGAAAAACCAGCCATTCCTTTTTAATAAGGAAGGAAATGGTGTATTTGAAACAGGTAGGTAAACTGTGTATCAGATAGGAACTCGTGAACAATGCCTCCTTTGGAGTCATTTGTCCTTTCCCTTTGAGACACCCATGGAATAGTTACAGACAATTAATCAAAATGCCTTTGAAACTGGGTGGGTGTCAGTTCATATTTTGTTGGACCAAAGTGAAATAACAAGGCTAAAGGCTATCCTTCCAGGAGAAGCCAGAAAGCTGACCTCGACTTCTGGGCTCGAGCGCCCCTAAACAATTCCATATGAATGCTGTCCTATTGTTCATAGTTTCAAAAGACACAGGCTCCCTCTGGAACCTATCCTAGTTCATAAGAGTAATCTTCAGAGATTTCTTTTTGTTTGACCCAAAACCTTTGTGATAGACCTTCTTCCTGTAAGCCACCATACTCTCTGCTGTGTCTAGATACAAAGACTGGTGGTGTCCATGTTCTGTGTGCGAACTATATGGTCTCATAACGTAGCTGAGTTGTTCTGCAGACTTCTTTCCAGGGTAAACAGCACAGATACTTTTCACTTCCCTTCACGGGCTTCCTTCTCCAGTGTTCTGCCTGTGTGGGAGAGCTCTGTCCTCATTTCTCAGATGCTCTGTTTTTTACATCTCCACATATTTAGCCATGTTGCACAACTATAAAATACCCTAAATGCGCATTGCAGCTGGGTTTTATAACACTTCCTCCCCCTTGCAAACCCCACGTTTGTTAGATCTGTGACTTTGAGACGTGGTAGCAAGTATGATGCATCTGTGTGTGCTGACATTCGAGGCAGTGTTGGCCCTGACAATTAGCCATGTTGTCCACCGCTCTCTATGTGTACTGGCTCTGTTAACAAGGGCCTGCCTTGATGGGCCATTCATCCAAGCCCATGTAAGAATGAGTGAAATTGACCCAGGCCTGGTGGCGCATGCTTATAATCTCAGGTCCTTGAGAGGTGGAGGCAGGAGGATCAAAGGTTCAAAGACCGGCCTGTGTAGCAGAGGAAGTTCAGAGCCAGCCTGAGCAACGTAGTCAAACACTGTTTCATGATTAAAAACCAGAAGAGAAGCTGGGACTACAGCTCAGAGGCAGAGGACTTGTCTGGCATTGTACAGTGCCCCAGGTTCAGTCCCCAGTACATGGTGAGAGGTGGGGAGAATGGGTGAAGTCTGCAGAGCTTCCCTGGAGTGAAAATCAGGGTTACTGCTGTTTCTCCACCGTTGATGGTGTGTGCCTGGCCACACAGAGCATAGAGCTGGACCTCCACTTCCTCCTTGTCCTGCATGAGGACTTATTCATTATTGTTATGCAGTGCTGTCTCTACTTGATACTAATTTAGGAAATCAACAACTGTTGTGTTATAAAAACAAAAATAGCAGTAGCACCCTGCAGGAATTTTAAATAATGGATGTCACACAGATAATCGATATTTTTACCCCTTTTGACAGGTTTATGACACCTCCGATGGCACCTTACTTCAGCCCCTCAAGGGACACAAAGATACTGTGTACTGCGTGGCATATGCAAAGGATGGTAAGAGACTTCTCTGGGTTCTGGTCTTTGTCATGACCTTGTAGCTGCTCATCTTTCTCATGGGAACTCTGTAATTATCTTTAAAATACAACCTGCTTGCTCAGAGGATAGGAAGTAGCTTAGACTTTAGCTATTCACTGAAACAGATTTTTTTTGCTTGCCTTTTGTGGTGCTGGGGACCAAGCCCAGGACCTTGTACACACCAGGTAAGTGCTCTGCCACTGACTTACAACTCTAGTCTCGTTGGCTTTCCACTGTCAGGCACCATCTCAAGTGCTTGGCTTATTTCAGAGAACAAAAGAGATGGAGGGCTTGTTGGGAGCTGGGGAGGAGGGAGGGACCAGGGAACATGTAGCATGAGCATAGTCAGTATGTAACTAATTGCTAGACCTGCAGGTGGACAGAGCATGAGGATCGGGAGTGCTGGGTGGATCAGAGATCTGGTGCCTTATCCCATATGACTGTGAGATGGGCTCATTCAGAAAGGGCAGCCGAGCAAAGACTTGCAGGCCTGAGATGGAGAGGTTTGGGCATCAGGTGTTTGGGAAAAGAGCTTCCTGAAGATGGAAGAGCCACTGCAGAAGCCCTTGGGTTGGAGTGTCCTTCTTGTAGCTAGGGCAGAAGGAATGGAGAGAGATGGGAGAGGAGATAGAAAGGAACAGGTGGGGGGTGGCCAGATGGTGTCGACATCATCAGAGCCCTCAGGGAAGTGAAGACAGCACCATTGTTGGGATCTCAGTGGAGCAGGGGTCTGATCTGATTTCTGTTTTCTATTTGCCTTGGAAACAGCTTAGCAAAGATGAGGGGCCACAGGAAGCTGAGTGGCAAACATCTTCCAGGACAGGGGTGACAATGGCAGACTTCTGTGGGGGCCACAGAAGTGGTGAGAAGTGACTCGGTTCTGCATAGCTTTGGGGACGGAGCAGATGGGATTTTCTGTCAGGTCGGGTCTAAGTGTGAACATTGCAGGCAACTCCACAGCCCTTGACCAAATGGCTGAATGGTGGGATCACCCCTCCCCCATTTGGGTAGTGCTGCCGTGGGGCAGTTGCAGTGGAAAGTGCAGAGTTCAGATGTGCACATTTGCACTGTGGAAACCTGATGGAGGAAATGGAGGAACTTGCTGGGATGCAAGCATCAAGCATCAAGGACACAGAAAGGACTTTGCTTCAGAAAGAGGCATGGCAGGGAGGCCTGTGACAGTAGGGATCCAAAGGACATTGTCTCTGGTTCCTCCAGTTTTAAGAGTGAGCACTGCGAAGGAGGTGTTAGAGAGTTGAAGGGAAAGGAAAAAGTAAATTGCAGCTTTGGCGAGTGAGAGAATGAGTGAACTTGGAGGATGCAGCGAGACCTCCAGGGGTCAGAAGGATGTATTTGAAACTGGTAGTCGTGAATTGTAGGTGACATCACTTTGTGTGGTTTATCGTCTCCAGCCACTCTGAGCTGCATAGTATCGGGAGGGGTAGGGATGGTTTAGTGGAGTGCAGTTTTACAGGCAAGGTGAAGTGAGAACAGAGCAGAGAGGGTGAATGGTCGTATGCAGGGACCCTGAAATGAGTGGAGATGGGCTGTAAGGGAAGAAGGGCAGTGGAGAGGAAGGAAGTGGCTCAAGGCTTGAGGGATTATTTTGCTGGGGCACCTGGATGGTTGGGACAGAGAGGAGGTGGTTAGGGAATTGGTGTGAAATTGTGAAATTGAGATTGTGAGTTAAAAGTAAATCCATGGGGACATAGCTGAATGGGGGAGCACTTGCCTAGCAGTCTTTTGCTCAAGACCCTGAGTTTCTTCCACAGCACTGCAAAAATGATAATAAAATGAAGAGAAATAGATGGAAGGCAGGCAGGTAGGTAGGTAGAGTGTTATGCCATGGACATTCCAACCTCAGCCCAACCCAAAAGCTATGTGACTTTTTTAATTTGTTTGTTAATTTCTTGAGCAGGTGGCTCAACAGGTTAAGGCATTTGCACCAAACCTGATTTGAGTTTGATCCCTGGTGTCCACTTGGTGAAAGGAGAGAGCCTACTCCTGTTTTCTGACCTCCAGATGTGTACTGTGGCATGCATAAGCTCACACAGAAAATAAATAAATAGATCTAAATTAAAACTTTATGTCATCAGCCTGGTCTACAGAGCGGGTTCCAGGACAGTCTCCAAAACAATACAGAGAAACCCTGTCTCGAAAAACCAAAAGAAAATTTTATGTCTTACTATTGTATGTGTGCACATGTGGGCATGTTTTGCATGGCATACCTGTGGAAGTCAGAGGATAATTTCAGAGAGACTGTATTCTTCATCCACTTTTCTTTGGGTTCTGGGGACTGAGCTCAGGTTGCCAAGCTTGTGTGACAAGCGCCTTTATCTGCTGAGCCAACTTCTGGCCCCAGCCCTGACTTTGAGCTGGTTATTGTCTCTGTCACTTCGTGGGTCACATGTAGGACTGAAGAGGATACCCTGATCACAGTTGGAGTCTCTACATCAAAGGCTACAGAGCTTAGATGAGCCTAAGACCCAGGTTTGTAATTTCTTCGGATGGCCGACTTCTTTGGGAATTAGATGAAAGTTGTAGGCTGTATGCTCTGTAGGTAAATGCATGCACTTCATGTATATGAGTGTATTCAGCTCTAGCCTGCCTTAGCCTAGTTGCTTCACTTTGGGAGAACTTTGACTTGCTAGGTCCTGGGGCAGGTTAGTGAGAGACAGCACACATTTCTGACTTTGTGGTCAGGTGTCTGTGCTGTGGCAATCTGAGTTCAGGTTGAGAGTGGCAGGCAGCATAGGTTCAGGGCTGCTAGGTGTCCTGGGTATGTGAGAGATGCCCTGTTGCCTTGACTCTGTGAGCAATGGCATTTGCCAACACTCTGCAGAACTCTGTCACACATTGTTCCATGTGACCCTTCCTTTAGCCCTCTGAAGCATGCAACAAAGGTACTTTTACTTCCTCTGGCAGAGGGACAAACAGGCCTGGAGCAGTTACAGAGCCTGACTGATGTCCTCTGCCTATGGTACCTGGGTTTTCCTGGTGTCTCGTGGTTTTTGTGACACATAATGATTAGGAAGTCTTAGTTCCTCCAAATTTGTCTACGCCCTTAGATCTGAAAGTAGAGACATAGAGATTATGGTTTTACTCTTTCAGTCTGCTTGTTTCTTCTGACTTCCAAAGTTTTCCTAAGTAATTATGAGTCACCATGATTAAAGGTATGTATGACAGAGTTCCTTTTTCAAGAACTTTCAAGAAGACAATAAATCAGTGTGAAGAAAGAATAACAGTGGCTATGTTTTTAGCTCAATTCTATTCCAGGCATTGTTCTGATTTTTTTTTTAAATAGGGTTTCTCGCCGGGTGGTGGTGGCGCACACCTTTAATCCCAGCACCCGGGAGGCAGAGGCAGGCGGATCTCTGTGAGTTCGAGGCTGGGCTGGACCGACAGCCTCCAAAACAATACAGAGAAACCCTGTCTCGTAAAAACCAAAAAAATAAATAAAAAAATAAATAAAATTGGGTTTCTCTGTGTGGTCCCAGCTATCCTCTATAGAACTCACTCTGTAGACCAGGCTGGTCTCAAACTCAGAGATCCGCTTGCCTCTGCCTCCCAAGTGCTGGGATTAAAAGTGTGTGCCATCACTGTCCAGCTGTTCCTAACATTCTATATGTGTGCGTGCATATGTGCACATGCATGCCCTTTCTTCCCATCAACTACGAGGCAAATTCTGTTACTGTTCATTTTCACTTGAGGCATTGAAAGCCTGGAGGTATCCTGTAGCTAGTTCGGATCGCATAGCTGCTTAGTTTCATCACTAGGGATTCTGACGCAGAATTCTGGGCCTGGAGCCCACACTTGTCATCCCCTGATGCTCACCAGGTCAGGGAGGTGGAGGGAACGCCTGAGAGCAGAGTATCTCTCTGATCAGCATCTGCTGCAGTGCCTTAAACTTCACCTGCAGTCTCCCATACGAGCTGACTGTGGAAGGCGCTTGCAGATGCTGTCTGAGCTGACTCACACAGAGCCCCCGGGGAGGGAGGGCTTCTGCTCCCTCTCTGTTTCAGATGGGGACACTGAGGCTCTGGGAGACGTGGCTCCTGAAGGTCACCTTCCACTTGCCCTAAGAATTTAAAGTTTTCCACCAAGCCTGAAAACGCGAGTTTGATCCGTGAGAGGCACATGAGAACTCCCAAAGTTGTCCCAGTGTGCACCATGGTGTCTTTGTGCCTCCCTCATACACACAAATAAGTAATAACAATGTAATAGCAATCTGCAGTTGGGTGTGCAAACCCTGGCCCATGCTTGCCTTGAAGTTCTCCTCTCACTAGAGCAAATGAAGGCTCCTGGGGTTTGCTGTCAGGTTACCCACTCTCCCACATGCTAGTAAGTTGGTACCCAAGGAGTTAATTGGTATATGTTAACTCTTTCTAGCCTCTTCTTCTTCTTTTTTTTTTTTTTTGGTTTTTTATTATATTTCTCTGTGTTACTTTGTAGACCAGGCTGGCTTCAAACTCAACAGAGATCCGCCAGCCTCTACCTCTCGAGTGCTGGGACTAAAGGTGTGCGCCACCACCATTGGGATTTCTGGCCTGTTCTTACTTAAAGCCCAAGCAATGCAGGGCTTATCTGTCACTCTTGGATTCATGCCTTCCCCTGGCTTCTCACTGATTGGGGATAAAGGCAAGACCTGCTGTGGCTAGGGCCCTAGAGATCCCTCAGTCACCTGCTTCCTTCCTTACCACCTGCCCTAGGCTGGTTACCTCTTGGCCATTCAGCCAACTTTTTGCCGCCTCAAGGCCTTAGTGATGTTTTATCCATGTGCACAACTTACTTTTTCTTTGTACTTGGGTCAGCTCTGCTTATCCTTTAGCTCTCCACTAAAGGATCTCATCTACATTCAGTCCTCCTGGCCAGTGGTTCTCACCTTCCTAATGCTGTGCCCCAATAATAGGGTTCTTCATGCTGTACTGACCCCCAACCATAAAATCATTTTCATTGGTACTTCATAACTGTAGTTTTGCTGTTATGAATTTTAATGTAAATATCTGATATACAGGGTGATATACGACCCTTGTAAAAGGGTCATTTGATCCCTAAGGGGTTGTGACCTTCAGGTTGATAACTGCTGCTCTAGGAACTACTGACCCAAGAACACAGTTTCAGATAGGCAGGATGGGTAGGTTTATGAGATCTGTTTCACAGTGTGGTAAACATAATAAACAATAATATATATGTATACATTAAATCTGCTAAAAGAATCGATTTTAATGTTCTGATCATTAAAAATATAAGTATCTAAGGTGACAAATATGTTCATTTACTTGATATAATTATTTTACTAAATATCAAAACACTGTACTGTACGCCATAAATATATACAACCTCAGGGGTGAGGGGATACCTCAGTGGGTTAGTTGCCTGCTGCACAAGCATGTGGAGCTTGCATCTCCAGCAGCCACACAAAAACTTGGGCACAGTGTTGCGTGTCTGCTCTCCCAGCACTGGGAAGGCAGGGACAGAGGAGCTCAGTGAACAGCTACTTGGACTAAGTCTGTGAGCTGCAGTTTAGCAAGAGAATCAAAGCTAAGTGGAGAGCAATAGTGGAGGATACCCAATAAAGTGGAGGTAAAAATCGCTTCCACCCCACACTTATGTGAATACATGCATGCCCACAACACCACACAAACACATGAAAAGATAAACATGTACGAATGTAAAATTAAAAAAAAAAAGGAAGCTGGAGAGGTGCCACAGCAGTCAAGAGCACAAGCTGTTTTTCCAGAGGATCCAGGTTCAGTTCCTAGCATCCACATGGCAATTCCCAACTGCCTGTAACTCTGGTTTCAGGGAAACTGATGCCATCTTCTGGCCTATGCAGGCACCAGGTATGTACATGGTACACAGACATACATGTAGGTAAATACCCATACACATAAAATAAAAATAAGTAAAATCTTCAAGAAAAAAGTTTAATGTTAGTTCTCCCAGTTACTCTCTATATAGGACTCATCTTCCACATTGTATTTGCATTGGATAAACTTAATGTCTGCTTCTTGGACTAGACACCATGGAAATGAAGCTTTGATGTTTTAATCACTGCTCAGCCCTTACTGCAGAACATGGCACACAGATGGAGCTGAGCCTCATTGAGTTTGGTATACTTTGTGCCAGGAAAAGTCCAGCTGCTCCGTGGATGATGAGACGCAGCAGAAGGGCTGGGGTTACAGCCTCCTTGTGAGGTGGACTCTCAGTATGTGTAGGCCCTAGGTCCTGTCCCCACACCACATCCAAAAACAGTAGAGAATAACTGGCCTTAAACTCACTGTGTAGCCAAGGATGACTCTGAATCTCTGATCGTCTTGCCATTGCAAGTGATGGGTAATACCACTATACTAACTACCATTCCCAGTTTCTGTAGTGCTGGAATTTGAACCTGGGGCCTCATGCGTACTAGACAGCTACTCTGTCAACTGACCTATGTTTCTAGCTAGTTAGGTGCCTTGAAGAATTAGTTTTCTTGGACATATTGTCTGGAAAGATGCTGGTTTAAAATACATGTGATGATTTTCTTTTTAAAACCTTTCAGGCAAGCGTTTTGCCTCTGGATCTGCTGACAAGAGCATCATTATCTGGACCTCAAAACTGGAAGGCATTCTGAAGTACACGTAAGTGACACCATGTGTGACACTATCACAGTTTAACCCAGACAGCGTGACTTGCTTGAGGCATGGTCTCCCTCTGTGAGTCAAACCTCAAACTTACACCCTCCCTGCCTCAGTCTCAGGCAGCTGGGTTTACAGGTGTCCCCACCAGCCACACCTGACTTTACTCTGACTACTGTTCACTGTGGCCACAGCCTCGTGGAAATTGTGTACAGAGAGCTCTCCTCCCCAAGATGAACTTGAATTCAGCATGGGGTTGGGTGGGTAGTGAACGATCACTAACTAGCTTAGCCAGCACTGAGCTGTGTTTCATGTGATGTGTTTCAGCTAATCAGACAGCGTAGATCACTCCCCTCTCACCCAGCCTGTCCTCTTCAGTGTCTGCTTCCAGGAATGACTTTGCATCTACCCAGTGTCAAAAGCTAGAAACCATTGTGCTCTAAGCTTCCTGCTGCTTAGGGGCTGTGCTCAAATCTCTCCCTTTCCTAGCCAGCCTCCTCCCCCATCCTACAGGTCTCAGGCGCAGCTGTCCATGCTGCTAGCCCTCTCCTTCCCCTCCAGACTCAGAAGGGCCTGTCCTGAGCATTTCTTACAGTGTGGTCTTCCATATTCTGATCATTGATTGATGCCACCCATTGACCTGTGGGCTCTGGAAGGTAGACACTACCTCTGCTTTTGCATGCTTGTATTTCTGGCACCTATCCTGGCCCACAGTAAGTACTTGACAAGAAACGTTTGTTATTTTAAGTCATAAAGAAGTATCCCAAACATAAACTGTCATTGCCACCAGGTGATGTGTACATTAACACTGTTGTGCAATCAAACTTTGGCAAGTAAAGTCTTCAGAACCCTTTATCTTGCTGAACTTAAACCCAGTGCTTAACACCTTCCACTCTGCCCATCTCAGCCCTGGCAGCTGTCATTCTCTTCTCTGACTCTGGGAGTCTATCTCCTCTAGACACCTCATATAAGTGGGATCATATAGCATTTGGCGTTTCGTGATTGACTTATTTCATTAATGTCTTCATGGCCCAAGACTTCTTTAGGGCTGAGTAATGCTCTGTCGTGTGTCTGTATCCCATTTGGATAATACCTAACAGTTGATGGACACTTGGGTTGTTTCCACCTGGTACTACTGTGAACGATGCTGCTCTGAACACAACGGGCAGGGTTTTAGCTGAACAGTGAGTCAGGTCATGCGTACAGTGTTACCAGAAAATGAAGGACTGGAAGTGGGACTGAGATGCCCTGGAGTGCACCTGGCCTTCACTGTCTTCACCACACTCTACCCTGTACTTCTGGGCCACCAGCAGTGGTCAATTAGAGCCACAAGTGAAACATGCTGTCTGCACCTGGCACTAAGCTGCTTCTCTGTGTCTTTACCTCAGCAGTCCACTGGAGGTGTCAGGAGGAGAGCCCTGGAGGGGGAGGAGCTTCGGTTGGGTGGGTGCAGGGAGGGTGGGAATTGGTGGTGAGGACAGTCCTGTGAAGGAGCTCCTGAGCTGGCTGTTGGCTCCTCAGAGAGGGGCTTGCAGTGTGTCACCAGAGGCTTCAATCTTGTTTCTTTTCTTTTTAAATCTATTTATTTTTAATTTATTTTATGTATATGGATATTTTACCTACAGAGGCTAGAAGAGGGCATCAAATGCTTTGGAATTGGAGTTACAGACAGCTGTGAGCTGTCATGTGGGTGCTGGGAATTGAACCCAGGTCCTCTGGAAGAGCAGTCAGTGCTCTTACCTGCTAAGCCATCCCTCCAGCCCTTTCAAGCCTGCTTTGGATCTCCAGTTGTGGCACAGAGACGTTTGTGGTTTGCTATGGAATAACCTTCAGCTCTTCCCCTTCCAGGCACAATGACTCTATACAGTGTGTCTCCTACAACCCTGTTACCCACCAGCTGGCATCCTGTTCCTCCAGTGACTTTGGTAAGTTTCAATTCCCAGCACCCCTAGTGGAGAATACTGAGACTCACACAGACCCTGCTGACCTGTCCTGAGAGAGAGAGGCCTCTTCTCCATCTCCAGCAGCTGAGGGGAGGTTCATAGTTAGACTTTAAATTTACAGATGATGACCCTGAGGGTGGTAAGACATCTGAGACAGATGAGCAGTAGGGTCGTAGGGAGAAAATGGGGTGATGGACAGGAGGACACAGAAGACTCTAACTTGCCCCAGCAGGGACTGTGTCTGTCCCCACGTTGGTGTTCACCATATCCACGTATATGGGGTTCACCCTTTCAGCTGTGCTGCCGACACTCAGTGTGTCCTTATCCTGTCTCTGTGATGCTGACACTCAGTGTGTCCTTATCCTGTCTCTGTGATGCTGACACTCAGTGTGTCCTTATCCTGTCTCTGTGATGCTGACACTCAGTGTGTCCTTATCCTGTCTCTCTGTGGTAGTGGCTGTGCTTTATGAGGACAGTAGGCCTTTGTCCCCCATAGATGCCATCACAGGGCTGGCATGTGCTGGGACAGGAGGTGGCAGTGATGTGTCTATGAATGGAGGAGGGAGGCTTCTGGATCATGAAACATTGCTGCTGGCTCCTGGCTCCATGCCAGGGGACCCACAGGACAGCCACCAGGTTAGGAGTCCAGAGACCTAAGCCTTCTCAGTGCCTCTGTGTCCTTATCCAACAGGGATGTGTTCCTACCTTGTCTGCCCCACTCGTACAGTTCTAGCTTGCAAAGAAAATGCAACACAGCACAGTTTATCAGTAGTAGAAGCACTGCCATTTGCTTAAAAAATTTAGCTTGCCAGGCAGTGATGGCACATGTCTTTAATCCCAGTGCTTGGGAGGCAGAGGCAGGCGGATCTCTGTGAGTTCAAAGCCATCCTGGTCTACAAGAGCAGGTTCCAAAGCTACACAGGGAATCTCTGTCTCAAAAAACCAAAATAAATAAATAAATAAATAAATAAATAAATAAATAAATAAGCTTCTCCTCTTGTGGGCCACTGATATGTGCTTATTTTGGAAGAGTTAAAATATCCCTGCTTTCAAGCTTGTGGAACAAGGAAGGTAGGATTTGTAAAAATGCCTTAAGTAAAAATAGTTGGGCCGGGCGGTGGTGGCGCACGCCTTTAATCCCAGCACTTGGGAGGCAGAGGCAGGCGGGATCTCTGTGAGTTCGAGGCCAGGCTGGACCGACAGCCTCCAAAACAATACAGAGAAACCTTGTCTCGTAAAAAAAAAAAAAAAAAAAAAAAAAAGTTGGGCTGGGGAGATGGCTCAGTGGTAAAGTCCTTGCAGCATGAGGACCAGCATTCAGATCCCATGTACCCATATACAAGCCAGCTGTGGTGGCTTCTGTTTGTAACTCCAGCTCTGGGGGCAAGACCACCAGATCCCAGGGGCTTGCTGGACAGACAGTCTAGCCAAAATGGAGAGCGCTAGGTTCAGTGAGGGACCCTGTCTGAAAATAGAGTGATAGGGGAAAACATCTCAAGGTCAGTTTCTGCTTCCCAGGACAAGCATCCCTGCACACAAACGTCACTATACATACACGTGCAGCAGTACCCACAGAATGTTTACAGTGTGTGGGGCACTGTGCTGATGGTGTACAATGGATTTTTTAGAAAGAGAATTCCTATGGTTTCAGAACCATTTAAAAAAGTTGTGAGTTCTGTGCCAACTCCTGAGGTCAATTGTTTCACTTATTCCTACTCTCCTGGTGAAGGAGAAAACACAGGGGCTCAATGTAGTTCTAGGGTACTGGCAGTTACTTAGCTAACACTGGAGGAGTAGGGTTGAGGCCAGGCTGGGCAACTATGTGCAGGGCTTGAGGGAGACTAGAAAAGAGGGGTTCCTGCAGCTGAAGCCATGAGCATTTACAGTGAAGCACAAATAACATACACAGGTGGGGTGGAAATGCTTGAAAGAAGGGAGGAGAAGATGCATTCACAAAACCTTGCTCAGCTCCAGGGACTGTAGGGACTCTTGTGACTGACACTGCAGGGAATGAAGACAAGACACAGACATAAAACTGGTCTGGTGAACTGCAGCATCCTGGAAGCCCAGGATGTTTATAGAGTTGAACATAGAGGAAGGGTTATTGCTTGCAGCTGAGTCAAGGAGGCAGGGTTATCACAGATTAATGCAGAGGCAGGGTTATCACAGATTAATGCAGAGGCAGGGTTATCACAGATTAATGCAGAGGCAGGGTTTTCACAGATAAATACAGAGGCAGGGTTTTCACAGATAAATATGGAGGTAGGGTTATATACAGCTGAATCGAGGAGACAGGTTTAGCTGCTCTTGGTCAGAGCAGTTTCTGTAGGGAGCAATCTTCAGGCCAAAGGTATCTTGGGAGAAAGCTATGCTGAACCTTTTCTGAATATATTGTCAACATCTACACATGGACCAGAAAGGGAAGGCTTTGCCATTTCCCTCAGTTTCACCTCCAAGGAGAAGGCTTTGCCGTTCCTCTGGGCCTGAGGCTATGGAGTCCTTGACATGCTGTGCCTGTGTCATCCACACACATTTACTCAGGACTTTACTCACTCAGAACTTCCTCTGCTTTCTACACGTGCACCTGGCTATGGAAACTTACATGTGCACTGTATTTCATGTGGCTGTACTTCACAGCTCAGCCAGAGTAGAGTTTGCCTTTGCTGTATGTTGTTTGAGGATTGGAGGGAGCAAGCCTAAGTTTATGTGCATGCACAGTACACAGCTCAGATAGTCATGTGCAGTGGCAGAGGCCTAGAAAGTGGACTCTCCAAAAAGCTTGTCATGGCTTAACTTATTTTACCATGACATTTTCAAACCAAATTCGTTTTGTCGTCCTCCCCCATTCGTCCCTATCCCCGCTCCCTCCATGATGGGATAGATGGGCTGGAGCCTTCTTTTTACCCTCATGTCATGACCATTCCCATCCTCCAAATCTCTTGCTCCTTTGCGTGGTTTCCCAGTAATTGCATTGTGTACACCCATTATCACACCCCTTGTTTACAAATATTAAAAGTTAGGCATGAGAACACATGCTATTTGTCTTTCTGGGACTGGGTCAGCTCACTTAATGGGAAACTTCACAGCTGCATTCTTTCACATTCCATTTTCTTAACTTGTTATTGTCTGTCAGTCTGTCTGCCTGTCTGTCTGTCTGTCTTTTGGTTTAGAAGCAAGGTTTCTCTGTGTAGCCCTGACTGTCCTGGACCAGACTGGCTTTGAATTCACAGAGATCTGCTGTGAATCTGAGTACTGGGTACTGAGATCAAAGGTGTGTGCCACTACCGCCTGGCTTAACTCACTATTTTAATTCCGAGTTGTTCTCTGACTGTCATGCCCTAGCTATGAGCAGCTAAGTTGTCCTTTTCTTTGAGATTTAAATCCTGGAGAAGTTGGCTAGAACTTCAGCATCTACCTTTTTAAAACAATAATCTCCAGTACTGCAAAGATAGTGTTCTTCACCCAGTTTTCCTAGTGGATGCATTTGGGCAGCTGTTGGGCAATGCGGGAGCCAGTGGTTCTGTCATTTCATCATGTGTGGCAGTGTACTGCCACTGCAATACAGGACCCCATTCCCATACCAATGCTTGCCATCCACCGTCCCTGCCACCTGGTGTCTGAATTCCGGTAGCTGTAGATCTGTTCTCCAGCTGTGTGATTGTCATTAAGTGTGTTGTACTCATGGACTTAGATTGTACTGACTTTTGGAAGTTGGCTTTCCCCACCTTAACTCAGTGTAAGACTCCAGTTTTGTATGAATGAATAGTTGATTTCTCTCTGTTGCTGAATAGTCTTGTTGTCTTTTCTTTTGCCTGATTCTGAAGGGCTGTGGTCTCCTGAGCAGAAGTCTGTCTCCAAGCACAAATCCAGCAGCAAGATCACCTGCTGCAGGTAAGCTAGGGGTGCTCTGATGTCAGGCTCGTGCTCCTTTCCCTCCCCAACAGACCCACACAAGCCACTGATTTCACACTGTAGAGAAAGTGTGTCAGCTAGTTGGTATAGACTTCTGTGTTTCCCTTTTTCTTTTTCTCTTGTCTCCTTGATGGGAACCTTCACTTGGTGAGCTGGCATGGGCTTCTTTATCAGTGAAGTCAGGCAGGAGCCTCTGACTTTGGTGCTAGATCCAGACCAGAGTCTGGTCTCGTGTCTGACAGGCCTGTGACCTTGGGAAAGTTACTAAGTCTGTCTGAGCTGGAGCCTTTGGGCCAATGGTAATAACAACACCATTGCTTAGAATGCTCATAAACACCACAGCACAACACCAGGCCTAGACACTGAAACTGAGCCGCTTCTGGGCGCACTCTGGGATTCAGCATGTTGAGTGACATGTCAAGCCCTGTTCTAGGGCTAAAAAGACACAAGACAATGTGTTTACTGGGAACCCCTGAATTGGGAGGAGGTTGAAATGCAAAGCAGAAGATGGGGGCTGGTCTGGAGTGCAGGGGCAGGCTGTCATGGAGATGTGTGCAGAGAGCCAGGGGATAGATACCCTCTAAAATAAATGCCACTGCCTTAAGGTCTCATTGAGTCCAGATGTGAGTGGCAGTCCAAGCTGGTGTCTAATTCTATGCTGGGAGTGAGCAGGAGTGATGAGACCGAGTCTGGCTGCTGCAGCAGCCTTCCACTGAGCTTTCCTGCTTTAGTGTCTCTGACCTTTCCGTCTCCCATGCTCTTCATGGTTGTATGTGCAGCTGGACAAACGATGGTCAGTACCTGGCTCTGGGGATGTCCAATGGGGTCATCAGCATACGGAACAAAAATGGCGAAGAGAAAGTGAAGATTGAGCGGCCAGGGGGTTCCCTCTCCCCAATCTGGTCCATCTGCTGGAATCCTTCAAGGTACCCATGGCTGTCTTTCTCCTGGCTGGCACTGTTAGAAGGGCTTTCTCAGCCTCTAAGCTCCTTTTCTCTTCTTGACATCTTTGTAGTTTAAAGTCCTCTCTCCCCACTTGCCTGGTCTTTTGGAGCCTGTTCCTTATAAATGAAGTTTTAAAAGAGCCTATATTGAGTTTTGGAATGAATCCCAGAGATTTAGCTAAGCAGATGAACTATCTAGACCAGCAGAGGGAGAGAGAGAGGGTGGGAGGGAGGGAGAGAGAGAAGAGAGCGAAGCTTCTTCAGGAGCTAATAGTTGTGATCTCCACGTGCCTCTTTTCTTGCTGCATGGCTCTTCCTCCATGTCTCAGAATATGCACCCACCCACCTGTTACACTATTAACAGAACAGCGCTTTCGTGAGTGCTTTTCTAATTTTCCTTGTGAAGAAGTAAAAATTAACCCTACAAATACCCCTAAAGCCTAAAGATCTGCAGACAGTTGGCACCTACCTGCTCAAACCATGCACACACTTTACTTTTATGTCCATGTGACTTTGAGGGTGGACTAAAAGCTTTCCTGGCTCTTCGTAATCCTATAATATTTATTAAACCTATCCCCAGGGAGTTCTCTGAGGGTAAATTAAAGGACTCAATTGTTTACTGTCACAATGTTATTTTACAGGTGGGCGCCCTTTTGATTTAGGAGGCTGTTTAATTCCGTTGCATTTCTTACAACAGGTTATTATAATTCTTCCTGAATGATTCTGTCCAGCAGAGGCCCTCCATGTGTATATAATGCCTTCAAAGGCCATTAGCCTACCCCAGAGTTCCTGCTGTTTGATTTTGTGGCCACAGATGACTTTGTGGCTTCAGGCTACCATTTTTAATTCATGAGAAGCAGGATGCCCAGTGTACCTGGTGGCTGTCCTCTTCCGGGCAAGGTCCAGGGGCTCCTTGGCAGGTTTTGAAATTATGGCTATAGTGTAGTCCTAGGCAATGTGATTGTGAACATCCGCTTACTGTCTACAGCCGATGGGAGAATATCTGGATGAGCAGAGAGAACGAGGATGCTGAGGATGTCATTGTCAACAGATATTTTCAGGAAATCCCTTCCATTCTGAAGTCAACAGTGTACAGTAGTCAGGGTAGTGAGGCAGAGGAGGAAGAGCAAGAGGAAGAGGACGACAGTCCCAGGGACGGCAACTCGTGAGTGTGTCCCACAGAGTGAGGACCCTCCTCGGGAGGGCCCAGGCCCCCACACAGACCTGCCAAAGCAGATGCTGCCGAGAAGCCCCTTGGCCAAGGGCATCGAGCAGGGGCCAGGGGATTGTTGGTGTGCCCCACACTGACAAGGGAAGCTCCCCCTGAGAAGCATGTGTGGGTGGCAGCTAGTGCAATCCTCTGAGAAAGGAGGAGACTGGGTCATGCAGAGGAGGACACACCTCTGTAAACGGCCATCCATGTGTGACTGTCATAACCTTGCCTGCTTATTAACCTCCAAGTGAGCCCTTGCCAGTAGCAGTAGACGTTGTCTGAAGCCTGATTTACAATGCCCGCATAGGACTACCATTCACCTGATACTTTTTGTTACTAGATGTGTTTTCTTGGCCTATTCCCACACTTCTTCACCTTGCATTGGCTAGGGTGTATCAAAGGGGAAGCAAGGCCTTTGGTTTCACCCTCTCCCATACCTGCAGTCCTGGCTGCTGGGCAGTCTCCTCTCCGTTGAGATGGCCTGAAAGGGAAATCCTCGCAGGTAGAGTAGGGAAAAGCTGAGGCAGCCAGGATGTTGTAATTGGGCAATCATGTCCCAGCCTGGAACCCTCCTCACTGCAGCCCTGACACCTAAGATTCATTAGAGGAATCCAGGTTTGTGGGGTGGGAAGTGGGACAAAGGAAGGAGGAAGGGTGGCCCCTTTTTATTATTTAACATGGGTGCTTTGGTAGAGCCCCACTGCCCATCACTGTGGGTGGTTGGGTTGGAAACTCCTAGTCTAGTATCTAGCAGCTGAGTCAAACCCAGCACCACACGTGGCCTCTCCCCTGGGTGGCTAGGGTTTGGACTTCAGCATCAGTCATCACAGTTCTTCTACAAAGCCTTCTGCCAGCATCCTCTCTACTTTCTCCCCTTTTTCTTAATTCTGAATTAGTGTCTATGGCATTTACCTCCCTGCTACCCCTGGCTGGGTTTTACAGGCCATGCTTCAGAGCATGCTTATGTGGCTAGTGGTGCTGCCAGGTGACTGTCAGACCCTGGCCAGACTCAGCCACCTGGGGAGGCTTAAGGTCCAGCATTGATGCTGGGAAGCCTCTCTGTCTACATTCTGAGTGGTCGGCTTCCTATCTGAGTCTCTGAAGCCTTTCTCCTGGGTTTTGGTTCTGAAGTTCCATCCCAAGGCCTGTGTTACATTGGCAGTTTTTGGTCTTCAAAAATTAAAAAAGTTGGTCATCTTCATTCAGATGCCATTCCACCTTTTCAAGAACCTTAACTGCATGAGAACTTGGGTGTGAGTGCCATTCTTCCTCTGCAGGAAGACTGAGCAATTTCCCATCTCCTAGAATAGTGTAGCCTCCTCACTATAAGCTCTATCTCCTGGCGGCTGCTCCCTACATTTTACACATGAGAAGAAGGTACACTTAGATGTGCAGCCATGCTCATCCTTCAAGTTGCTTCCCAGGGACTCTGATATGAGGGACTTACCTTAGCTGCTGTAGGCATGTCCTAGTCTGTGCCATTCATGGCTAGGAGTCAATGCAATACCAGATCCCAGGAGGGCCAACCCTGTCTCTGCTTTAGTCTTGGGACTGACTGATGCTTGGCCTGATTGTAACACTGGCCCCAGTATGGCTGTGTAGCATTTGGCTCCCTGACAGCCTGGCCAGGACTTTCTTTTTCCTGTTGTTTGTTAAGCCCCTAGCCACACTCATCAGCAGGCCGTGCCCCCTTATAACCTCTTTTGTCTTGTGTTGATTAGAGAGGAACATAATGACATCCTGGCTGTAGCTGACTGGGGACAGAAACTTTCCTTCTACCAGCTGAGTGGAAAACAGGTATGTACACTGTGCGCCCATTACCCATGTGAGCTGTAGCACACTCCGATAGTGGGCACACATGGCCACTGTTAGCAAATGCAGAGTGAACGTTTGCAGCAGCTCCAGGTCCTGGCCAGTCCTTGTCTTCTCTTCTTCAACTCTTGAACCCAGTGAGGAGAGACTTTAATCCATACGTTTAGAAATGGGGAGACCAAGACCAGAGCAGTAGGCACCACACAGTTGGGAGATGGTGGAGCCTGGGATTGAGACCCAGATTAGGCCAATTTACTAGTTCTTTGACCATTTCCAAAATGCAGTTAAGAGGACATGGCCAGTGACATGCTTCTTTCAACTAGGTCCCACCCCTCCAACTTTACCCCCTTCTCCATAATGCCATTGCCTGGGAACCAAGCCTTTGACACAGAATTTCTGAGAGGTTTAAGGTCCAAATCATGAAGCTGCAGTAACGCCAACTTGTTGGGGACAGTGAAATTATTTTCTTGGTTTTGAAGTGTCTTTTCAACTCTGGTGTGAACTAGGATTAAGTATAGGACAATGATTGATAAACAAAGCCCAACTTTTTGTCAGGCTTGGTAACGTTTGTGTCATTTTGATATTTAGGCATCTGTAGTGCTTGGTGAGGCCCTGGCTTAGTCGCCTCACCTGTGAGTCACGTGCGTGGGGAGCTGAAGGTTTCCAGAGAGTGAGCAGAGCTTGTGTGCAGAAGGGGCTTCCTTCTGACCTTCCTTTCTGCACCATCCCACCTCACTGTCCAGCTCTCAGATGCTGTGCCCACCCACAAGGGAGCTTACAGGCCAGCGCTCGGAAAAGCTTGCCTGAAGCTGCCTCTCTTGCCTAGTTCCTGCCTGCTTTGGGCACCCACCCCTGCTTTAGTTGGTCCTTGTAGTTGTTCCTGAGCTGTGGTCATTGCTTTCAAGAGGAAGTCCTAAGCCCCAGCCCCAGCCCACAGCTGTCAGTCCTCAGTGTCATGACAGGTGCCAAAGTTTTCTCGTTAGACTTTGTAGCATTGGGAGGTAGGAGGGAAGCTTTCGGTTGTTAGGCATTTGAATTTCCTAAAAAGGAAAGGAAAAGTGAACATGCTAAATTTATAGTTGTAGTTTAAATTAGTTGAAGGGAATTAACTAAGTTGAAATTGGAGTTGACTTTTTCAGTGGCTTTATATGTTCAAAATTGCATTCATTAAACTGTCAGCATCAATTGATAGTTCACTTTTTACTAGATTTACAAATAGGAAAACATTTGTAAGTTGACCCTAAACCTTAAAGCAAGATCCAGGTTTTTAGAGTTGTTTTCCTTAAGTTGAATAAAGAATAAAGGGCAGTATTTTCAAGTGAATAAGTCCAGAAAATAAACAGAAGAGAAGTTGAGGTGAGCTGCTGGTCATGTGGGAGCTGAGTGAAGGAGGGAAAGACTCCTCGGCCTCCAGGTTGGCTGAGGAGGTTGGGTCCACTCTGCAACAGTCAGGTCAAGCATTGCTGATTTTAGGAACCAAGGATTTGGATGGGTTGAGGAGGGAGATATGGGTGTCCCAGAGGTAGAGAGGTGCAGATAATGGGATAGTGCAGGAGGTAAGGCTAGGCAGCCCCTGCCTTTCCAACACTCCCCCTGCCCCACTGATGCTGGTGGGGAAGCCCTTACTAGGATTCAGGAATGTCTTTCACTTGGTGTATGGTCTCTTTCCTCAGATTGGAAAGGATCGGCCACTGAATTTTGACCCCTGCTGCATCAGCTACTTCACCAAAGGAGAGTACATTTTGGTGGGCGGTTCAGACAAGCAGGTATCTCTTTTCACCAAGGATGGAGTTCGACTGGGGACCGTTGGGGAACAGAACTCCTGGGTGTGGACCTGTAGAGTGAAACCTGACTCCAACTACGTGGTGAGTATAGGGAGTTCATACTGCAGAGCCTTGCTAGAGGAGGCCCTGAGCATCAGGTCAGCCAGGCAGATTCTTGGCCATTGTTCCTGATGGGGGTGGACTGCTTGTCCTCCCAGCCTGAGATTGACAGCTGTCTTCTAAACAGGTGGTAGGCTGCCAGGATGGCACCATTTCCTTCTACCAGCTTATCTTCAGCACAGTCCACGGACTCTATAAGGACCGGTATGCCTACAGGGACAGCATGACAGATGTCATCGTACAACATCTGATCACAGAGCAGAAAGGTAAGTGGCAGGCTTGCCTCTGCTTATAGACACTAGCGTGGGGCTGGTGACAGGACACACAAAATAATAGGAAATGTCTATGTCTTCTCTGGTCTTTTTTTAAAAAATTTTATTGTTTTGATTTGTTGAGACAGGGTTTCTCTGTGTAACAGTTCTGTCTGTCCTGGAGCTCAATTCTGCAGACCAGGCTGGCCTCAAACTCAGAGATCTGCCTGCCTCTGCCTCCTAAGTGTTGAGATTAAAGGCGTGCGCCACCACCACCCAGCATCTCTGCTGTTCTTGCTTTAACTTTTTGCCATTAGAAGGAGGATGCAATAGGAGGAGGATGCAGATCTCTTTGAGAATTTAGCAAAAGCAATTAAAACAAAACAAAAAAAGTACCAAACTCACTATATTTTACAAATAATTCCAAGGTGTAAGTGGGCAAATGGACTCCTTGAGATACAGAGACTGACCTGCATGGGCTCTTGTGAACCTTTACCTTTTTTGGTCAGAGTCACTTCTGCATACTTCTCCCTCAGCATCTGCCCGTCTCTTGGTAGGTCCATCTACTAGACAAGTAGGGCAGTGGACAGGCTCAGGCTTGGTCAGAGGATCAGGGATTGTCTTGGTTAGGGTTTCTGTTGCTGTGGAGAGACACCATGACCACAGCAACTCTTCTAAAGGAAAACATTTAAATGGAGCTGGCCTACAGGTTCAGAGGTTCAGTCCATCATGATCATGGTGGGGTGCAAGCAGACATGGTGCTGGAGGAGGAGCTGTTCTACATTCCAACCAGCAGGCAGCAGGAAGAAAGTGACACCAGTCCTGGCTTGAGTATCTGAAATCACAAAACCCACCCACACTTCCTCCAACAAGGCCACACCTACTCCAACAAGGCTACACATCCAGTAACGCCACTCCCCATGAGTCTCTGGGGGCCATTTTCATTCAGACCACCACAGGGATCTAGCCACACATAGTCTAAACTCTTGACTGTTCCTCTTCTGTTCACCTAAGTAGCTCTGCTGGTTAATATTTCCACTCAGCTGTGTTCATATCCAGATGTGCTGACCACATATGCTGTCTGGATAGGGCTAACCAGAGATGGCCAGATGTCTTTGTGTAGAGGTCCCCGTTAGGGACCTGCAGATTCAGTTTGTCTTCTTTTGTCCCTGCCTGGGTAGATGCATGTTTTGAAAATTCCATCTAAGTGGTGGGAATGTAGCCACTGGGATAGCTCAGCAGTATCCTCTTTGGGTTGTTTACCCCACTTGGTCTGTAGAGGCGGAGCCTACCTCATGGAAGTCCATGGAAGGTGGCAGGGTGTAGGCAGCTGTGACATTGTCATTATGCTGGGCTCAAGATCACTGGAGCCTTCTTTGCTGTGCAGAGGTAGGAGCTCAGAAATGTAGGACAAGTGGTGGTGGCACTGACTGCTTGACATCCCTCAGAGTAGCTTCCGGCTGCATAGTTGGAGTGTGTGCAGCTCTGAACCCCACCTAGCACAGCTACCTGCACATGGCAGGTTCTCTGGGAAGAATTTTTAAATTTTTTTTTTTACTTTTACTTTATATGTCTGAGTGCCTGTATATGTCTGTGTACCATATATGTGCAGTGCCCGACGAGGCCAGAAGAGGACAACAGATCCCCACCAACTAGAGTTACAGGCCTCTGTGTGGGACTGGGAACCAAACCCTAGTCTTCTGTGAGACAGCAGTGCTCCAACCACTGAGCTGCCTTTCCAGCCCCAGTAAAGACTTTTTAATGAGAGTGTCTCACTTTAATTGTCAGGAGCATTAAATAAATAAATGATGGCTTTTAATTTCTCTGCCTTTCACCTTACTTAACAACCTTTTGCTAGAGCCTTTTCCTCCCTTTGACAGTTCGGATTAAATGCAGAGAGCTTGTCAAGAAAATTGCCATCTACAAAAATCGATTAGCTATCCAACTGCCAGAGAAGATCCTCATCTATGAGCTGTACTCAGATGACTCGGCAGACATGCATTACCGAGTGAAGGAGAAAATTGTCAAGAAGTTTGAGTGCAACCTGCTGGTGGTGTGTGCTGACCACATCATCTTGTGCCAGGTGGGCAGCTGGTCCCTCCTCCCCAGGGCAGGTGTCCGCCTCAGGGTTTTAGAGCTGGTCATGAGCCAGTGGCTGGCCACTGTATTGGCATCCAGATGAATCAGTTTTTTGAGGGATGAGGGCCAGAGCTGTAATGATTTTGTACTATGGAACATTTTGTATTGTACTAGGATTAGATAGATGTATTGTAAGGTGTTCTACATGAAGGTTTATTTGTTTTGGTTTTTTGTTTGTTTGAGATTGTTTTACTAAGTTGCTCAAGCCAGCCTCAAATCCATGATCCCCATGCCCACCTCCTGAGTGCTGAGTTGAAGACATGTGTCATACCTGTCTAGGATAATTTTTTTTTGAGACAGTGTTTCTCTGTGTAGCTTTGGAGCCTTTCCTGGAATTTGCTCTGTAGACCAGGCTGGCCTGCAACTCACAGAGATCCACTTGCCTGTGGCTCCTGAGTACTGAGATTAAAGGTGTGTAACACTACTGTTCCCCTTTTTTACTTTTAATTTTGAGACTGGGTTTTGCTAAGTCTGCCATGCTGGCCTTGAACTAACAGTGCTCCTTCCCAGCCTCAGGAGTACTTGGAACCACAGACTTGTGCCACCCCACCAAAATCTCTAAGAGAGTTTTTTGTTTTCATTTTTGTTTTCCAAAGAAAATGTTTTTCTTAGCAAAGATATCTAAGTCTCTAGGTCAGTACTAAGAGAAGTTTTGGTACTGATGTTGAGAAAAAGCCTACGGTGGGTGGACTTAATCTTGCTCAGGCCTGTTGGGAACTATAAAAAGAAAGAAATCCTTTAGGATTCATTGTAACACTAGTATCAAAACCTGGGTGAGAGTCTTGAACCTCCTGCCACTCTGGCTACACCAAGTTAGAGAATAGTGGTGGCACGTTGGTGTTCTGCTGCTCCTGACTCTGGAGGTCCTAGCTGAAGATGGCTTAAAGCCTGTGTTGGATTAGCAGTTGAAACATGGGGCTAGATCGCCGCTGATGGTGTAGGATGGTTTCCCCAGCCTGGGAGCTGGAGCGCTCCTTCTCTGAACCTCCATGCTGAGCCTGGGTTGCTCCCTAGGAGAAACGACTGCAGTGTCTGTCCTTCAGCGGAGTGAAGGAAAGGGAGTGGCAGATGGAGTCTCTCATTCGGTATATCAAGGTGATCGGTGGCCCTGCTGGAAGGGAAGGTCTGTTGGTGGGCCTGAAAAACGGCCAGGTGAGTCTTCCCCAGCTACCATTGGGTTTGTTACCCAGGCAGGCACAGGCTTTCTGTCTGGGATGATGAGATGGACTGTGGACAGCCTGCAGTTTGTTTTCATAATGACAGCTTCAGGCTGTGGCCCTCAGACTCCCAACATGCTCACACCTGGCAGTTGGTGCCATGGCTCCCAGGCTGCACGTAGCAGGGATTAGTGGGCTTAAGGTCACCCCAAAGGTGGGATTTGTTGGAGCCACAGCTTTAGTGGATTGCCAGAGAGGCAGGACAAGATTGTTCAGGAGGTCAGAGCCCTATTAGACAGTGCCTGGATTAACCGGCATCCCTTTCTGGATCCTAGATAGTGCTAGTCCTTAGGCTGTTACTAGAAGCTAAAAGAAAAATGGGCTGTTTGGACAAGTGGATTAGGAAATCTAGGCTATATGAAGGTTGAACACATTTGTGTGTGTGTGTGTGTGTGTGTGTTCATCTGCATTCTTTGCTCAAAATAAGAAAAGTTCTATGTGGGCTACATAGAAATTTGAAAGTGAAAATATAACTGCATTAGCCTGAGAGCCAAGCTGTGTAGCAGATGGCTTGTGGCTGAGGCTTGTCAGGGCTTTGCTGGGGACGGAAGTTGCGGAGCATGAGATCAGTGGGAGCTATCAAGCAGTAGCACCAATGGAAAGTCTCCCCCCCCCCATCAGCTGTCAGCTCTCTTGTGAGACTGAGCATGGCTTTGGGGTCAGATTAACCTGGGACCACATTCTTTCTTAGCTTCTCTCTGACTGTATGCCCCTGGGCAGATCAGTTTGCTCTCTGAGGCTCAAGTTTTCCAAATAAGGACAATACTATGATTCTTCACAGGGCTGTCAAAACCAGGGATGTCAGTGAATGGCAGCTGTCACCATCAGCAGTGTCATTATTACTTTATACCAGATGTCTCGCCTGTGTTTACAGTAGTCCTTCCTGTGTTTGTGTATGATTCCCTACCCTGCAGTTTGAGCAGTGTCATTAAAAATGACCCTGGTCCGCACAGACATTAGAGTGAGTTTGGCATGTCTCAGGCCTGTTGTTGCTTCAGTGACCTCCGATGAACCATTCCTCTGGTCGCTTAAGGATGGTCCTCCCCCCCGCTTTATTTAATGAGTCTTTTCTCTGCACACAGCTTCTGGAGGAGTTAGTGGGTGTTGTTCTTGTAGAACACATGGGACGCCAACAGCCTGGCAGTGGTCCAGGGTCTGGTTGCCATGGTGACTCACATTCATTTCTCTGAAATTTCGCCAGATCCTGAAGATCTTTGTGGACAATCTCTTTGCCATTGTCCTGCTGAAGCAGGCCACAGCCGTGCGCTGCTTGGATATGAGTGCCTCCCGGAACAAGCTGGCTGTGGTGGATGAAAATGACACGTGCTTGGTGTATGACATCCACACGAAGGAGCTGCTTTTTCAGGTGAAGTCCTGGAGCGAGGCCCAGTCCTTGGGACAGGACTGAACTTCCCAGTTGTGCAAGAAGGTACCCAGCTCTGTCTGGGAGGAACAGCAAGGGGCTGGAACCCAGCTCAGGTGTAGACTCTGAAAAGCTCCAGGGGATAGGTGGCCAGGCCAGCCTCTTGAACACTGGTTTCCTTGCCAGTAACACATTGTTCACATAGCAGTAAACAGTACTTGAGGTGATGGTGATGAGTCTGGTGACCAGGTTATAATGCATGGTGGTGATTCTTTTGATGAAGTCTGTGACTCCCATACCCGGGACTGCCAGTTCCTACCAGTGCCTAGGGCACACTAGGAAGGGCAGGTGGAGGCTCGCCCTCAGCTGACTCCCTAGGGTGCTGCAGCACAGTGGCTGCATGGGCCACTGGGGATGGGCATTGTTTGCATGCCCTTTGGTCCTGTGGTTAGAAGAAGCATGTTGATGAGTAGTCCAAAGACTGTACCCAGTACCTAGCAGGCTTTCTGCCAGGCTAGGGCTGTTCTTGTCCTCTTTGGGGCATTGTAAATGCTAATTTATGTGAAGTTAGGACCCCCTGAGTCTTGAATCTCTGCTCTCTGGTTTCTCCTTGTAGGATTTCACAATGTCATGGGCAGACATGGATGGTCTTCCAAGGCCCTCCTTGTCCTTGGCAACAGAACCAGTAGGGTAGAAGTGTGTGACTTCCTCAGTCAGTTGGATAGGGACACTTGGCTGCCAGTAGCCCCCAAGTGACTTCAGTTATTAGCACTTCATGTCACAGAGGAAGCAAAGGGTTCAGGGGAAGGAACACACACCCATTGTCTTTGGACTGAGTTGGGTTCATGGACCTCTTTGAGTCTCAATTTCACCTATGGCTAACATGAAACTTTTTTTTTAAAGACAGGGTATCTCCATATCTCAAGGCTGGCCTTCTATATATAGCTCAAAATAAACTTGAGGGACATCTTCTATTTCCACTTCCTAAGTACTGGGTCTAGAGGTGTACACCAGCACACCTGATTTATACTGTGCTGAGATCAGACCCAGGGCCTTGTGTGTGCTAACTAAGCCACATTCCTGCCCATGCTAACATGAAACTAGGAATTACCTTCTCATAGAATTACCACAGAAACAACACAGGAGCAAACAAGATGCTACTGTGTGCTTAGTGTGGGGCATAACTAGCCCTACATGCTGCCCTTCTCCCCAAACTCAGTACTACTTCTGTCTGGGCCTTTCTGGTGGTTAACAGGCCTTTCAGTGTGTCCTGTATGGAGACTGGAAAGGTGTATGGCTCTTCATCCTTGCTGTGGCTTTCTGGGGGACTAGTGAAGGTGGCTCTTGGGTCTCTCCAGGAGACATAATGTTCCTAGTCTATTATCCATTGTATTTTTCCATTCAAATGAAAACTACCAATTTTTCTCATTAAAAACCCATGCTCATGGTAGAATATTCTAGGCCAGTGGCTCTCAACCTTCCTAATGCTGTAACCCTTTAATACAGTTTCCCATATTGTGGTGACCACCCCCCACCATAGAATTATTCTTCTTGCTACTTCATAACTGTAACTGTGTTAGTTATGAATTGTAATGTAAATTTTTTTGGAGATGGAGATTTGCCTAAGAGGTCTCGGGAACCACTGTTCTAGGCAGAGAGGAATGAGCCTCTGGTTGTCCCAGGCTTCCAGGACTGAGCAGAACACTGGTGGAAAGGGTACCTCCCAGGGTGACTGTGTTTTTAGTGTGAGAATGTAAATGCAGAGACAATGTATTTTCTAATTTTGAAAAGAACTCCCCATTCTTTTGCTTATTATAAAAAAACAAAGGGTGTTATAACCAAAGAAACCAGACATGCAAGCATAAGGAGGGAAAAAAAGCAAAGAAAATAGAAATTCCTCACAATTCCACTCATTCAAAAGCAGTGACTGTGTTCATCTCCAGGGGTAATATTTTTGCCTCCTTCTTGGATAGGTAGGGGTATGTGTGTGTCTGTGTCTGTGTCTGTGTGTGCTGTGAAATCAACTACCACAGAGCAGTACCCCCATTATCTTCCTTTAATAGAAATGGAATCCTACCTGGTTGAATTTCCCCTTACTGTGGAGTGATTAAAATATGGAAGGGATAATAATTTTGAAAGTAGCAAACATCCAAAAATTCTATCACGCCACCAGTACATAGAGGAGTTTGTCTCATCCCTGTTTTTCTGAACCCCTTTTCTCCTTCGCTTTCATCCTGCTGTGAGTACCTCAGTGACTCAGGCTCTAAGATGGGAATGGGAGTGCAAAACAGGAGTACAAAACGGGAGTGATGCCAGAGCCTTACAGGTCTTTGTCTCTCAGGAACCGAATGCCAATAGTGTGGCCTGGAACACCCAGTGTGAGGACATGCTTTGCTTCTCCGGAGGAGGCTACCTCAACATCAAGGCCAGCACCTTCCCAGTGCACCAGCAGAAGCTGCAGGGCTTCGTGGTTGGCTACAATGGCTCCAAGATCTTCTGCCTTCATGTCTTCTCTATGTCTGCCGTGGAGGTGCCACAGGTAACATGTCACTCCTCTCCGGCTACAGAACACACAAAACAAAATGGTCAGGCCTCGTGCTGGTGCTAAGAGCAGCAAGAGAAGGAGGAGGGCAGTATGGAGTCTGTGATGTTGCGAGGTGCTGTGGTCTTGGATGTGTTATGCCCTAACTGTGTAGCCATGCGTCTCTGGACAAAGAGCTCAGCCCCATTGTTGTAGTCAGGGTTTCTGTTGCTGTGACAAACACCATGACCAAAAAGCAAGCTGGGGAGGAGAAGGTTTATTTATTTATTTATTTATTTATTTATTTATTTATTTATTTATTTTTTGGTTTTTTTCGAGACAGGGTTTCTCTGTGGCTTTGGAGGCTGTCCTGGAACTCGCTTGGTAGTCCAGGCTGGTCTTGAACTTACAGAGATCCGCCTGCCTCTGCCTCCCGAGTGCTGGGATTAAAGGCGTGTGCCACCAACGCCCGGCTTGGGGTTTATTTAGCTTACACATCTGCATTGTAGGAAGCCAAGACAGGAACTCAAACAGAGCAGGAACCTGGAGGCAGGAGTTGATGTAGAGTCCATGGAGGGACGCTGCTTACTGGCTTGCTCAACCTGCTTTCTTATAGAACCCAGGACCAGCAACCCAGGGATGGCACCACCCACAATAGTCTGGGTCCTCCCTCATTAATCACTAATTAAGAAAATGCTCTCTACAGACTGGCCTACAACAGATTTTATGGAGCAGTTTTTTTCTTTTTTTTTCAGTGTGTCTGAATGTTCCTAGGACTGTATTTGACTCCTTAGATCTGTACTTATTTTGAGTTTATTATTATTATTATTCTCTCATTCCCGTCGTCCTCTCCTCCCAGTCCCCTTCAGCACCTTTCCTCCCCCCAGACCCACTGTTCCTCCATTTCCTTTCAGAAAACAGCAGGCCTCCCAGTGATTTTAACCAAACTCAGGATAACAAGATGCAATATGACTAGACAAATATCCTCATATCAAAGCTGGATAAGGCAATCCAGTGAGAGAAAAAAGATCCCATGATCAGGCAAAAGACTCAGAGACACCCCCATTGCCATTGTTAACAAAAACTCCAAGCTAAAGAACCACAACATGTATGCAGAGGGCCTGGTGCTGGTCCATGCAGACTGTGATTGCTGCTTCAGTGTCTATGAGACCCTATGAGCCCCGCTTAGTTGATTTTGTGTTCTCTTGGTGTCCTCAAACCCTTTGGCTCCTATGATCCTTCCTCCCTGCTCTTCGCTGGAGTCCCCTGAGCTCCACCTAATGTTTGGCTGTGAGTCTCTGTATCTGCTCCCATCAGCTGCTCGAGGAAGCCTCTCTGATGACAAGGGCTAGGCACCGATCCTGTGAATATAGCAGAGTATCATTAAGATTCATTTCATTGATTTTTTTTGTCCTCTCAGACACCTATAGTTTGTGTCAAGTTGACATAAATCTAGCCAGGATACCCTTTGACCCTCTTTTTTCTGACCTCCTTGCTGATGCAATGAATTAGCAGTATTCAGTTCTGTGTCAGTGGCAGGTCCAGCAGGGTGGATGCATCAGTGCATGAGTGGAAATGCCATGCACAAGAGGAGAATAGTAGAGTAGGGACTGAGCACTGTGAACCAGAGAGGGCACATGGGACCCTGCATAGTCCCCTGAGTCCAGAGGAGGCCAGCCAGAAACTGGGGTGAGAGTATGGAGCCACAGAGTGGGGGATGGCAGAAACAGACAGAAGAACAGTCCACCTACCTGGTGGCCAACCTAGTTACAACTGCCCTAGCTGCCTGTCTTGCTTGTCCCTGAAGTGAGTGGCACTCCCTATAGAACTGTCGTAAAACCAAGACAAACACTAAGGAGAAACTTGGACCACAGCTTCCCATCTTCAAGAGAATGTTTTCTTTTTTAGAGTGTGTGCTGGTGCACATGGAGGACAGAAGAGGGATTAGAGTCCCTGGAGGTGGGGTTTCAGGGTGTCGTGAAACACCTCACATGGGAGTCGAGAATGTGATTCGGGCCCTCTCTTAACCACTGAGCCATCTCTCCAGACCCCAGACATATTATTGTATGTACTGTGCTGATTATTTACCATAAGCAAGGGAATGGAGCTTTTAATCATTTTATGCTATCTTTTTAAAATGTTGAAGAGTTTATTAGTGTATGTGTGTGTATGTATGAGTGTGAGTACCTGTGCCTGTGAAGGTCCCAGGACAACTTTTGGGAGTTGTTTCTCTCATTGTTGGTTCTGGAAATTGGACTCAAGCTGTCACATTTGTACAGCAAGTGCCTTGTGAGCCATCTTGCCAGCCCCTATGCCATCTTTTTTTTGTTATTTGTTTTTTTTTATGCCATCTTATTTTAACCTGACATGTAGCTATTCCAGACCCATACCTTTGATGAATTATTGGCTGTAAGCTATCAGTATCACCTGGCATAGTAGCTCATGCCTATAATCTCAACACTTTGAGGGTAGGATAAGAGGATTTCAAATTTAAGGGCAGCCTGGGACATGTCACAAGATTTTTACTTAAGACAAAACAAACAAACAAAAACCACTGACAGTGAAAACAATCACCAAAGCCAAAGGCCCTGCTTACTTATCTGGCATTTTGCTCAGCAGTCTGCTGGAAATGTTGTGCCATGTCAGTGAACATACTTCACCAGAATTTTCAGACAATCGTAGATTCACATATATGTGTGAGAAATGACAAGTGATTCCTTGTGTATGTTGCTTGGTTCCCCGTGGGCAATAATGTGTAAGGCTGTAATGCAGTTGTCCGTGCGCTCCACTGTGCAGCCTGGAGAACTTTCCTGCCCCAAGCTCCCGTGCCCTCTCTGCTGTGTCCCCAGTTTTGTTTGTAATGGATGCAGCCTTGTGTCGTGTGTGTGGTCCATAGCTCACTCCACCAGCACCTGCTGTTGGGCATCTACCCTACCCACAGCCTTTTGTTTTCTGTTTGTTTTTTTTGGCGACAGGGCTTCATTATTAGCCCTGGCTGCCCTGGAGTCCTCTCTGTAGACCAGGCTGGTCTCAAACTCATGTACATCTTGCCTGTCTTTGCCTCTGTGGGCTGGAATCAAAGGTGTGCACCACCACACTTGGCTGCCCAAAGTGGCTGCTCTTGTGAACAGTGGGTGTCTTCCTAGTATCTGTCCTGACTTAGTGTAAATTCCAGGAAGTGCAGTCGCTGGACCATAGGCCCTGTACACGGAAAGATGTTCAGATGTTCTAGACTGCCTCTCCTCAGGGCTCTGTTAGTCTGCCTGCCTATATACACCTAGGCTATAGCTTCTGCCTATGTCTTCCCTGGAGCCAGGAAGTCCCTTGTCACTTGCTGCTGCAGGGGTTACAGAGGCAGTAACTATACCAGCTCCTGACCCATAGTGAGTGTTCAAGCGAGGGCAGTGAATTCTGATGTGAGTGAACAGCAGAAAGAGAGAAAGCCTGAGAGATGGCAACGGGGTGACATGAGGAACCAGGCGAGGCAAACACGGCCTGCTGGGCTTTTGCCTTGCCATCCTTACCTGCTTCCTGTCAGCATCCTAATCCCAGCACCAATGCTCAGGACCCACTCTTCCTCATCTGTGCCAAACAGGCTTCGCTTACTCAAAGGTTTTCTCCCCAGACTGCCATCCTAACCTCAAAAATAAATGCAGTTGTTGCTCCTAGATTCTGGCCAGCCAAGAGGAGCCGGAGGGGCTTCTGGGGGCTCCCTCTGCCAGGGCCTCAAGATTCAGTAGCCAAAGTCTGTGTTGGTTGCAGCCAGCCTTCCTGCTGATGCAGCAGGCCAGAGCTGCCAAGCATTGGGAAAGGCGATCTGAAGACAAAGGCTGTTTATCTGTCGCCTCTGCCTCCAGTCATCTTGTGGTTTGGGCCTCTAGACCAGGCAAAAAGCCCCATTTTTGCTCTTGGGATTTTTTGGTTTCCTTTCGAAATTTGTATCATCTTGTGCAAGAACTAGTGTGTCCGAGCTGCCAAGTAGGATAGCAAGCTCCAGTTGAGCTCCATCATGTCATGCTTGGAATATAGCAACCAGATAAGGAGTTGCTCAGAGGGGACTGGTTCATCAAAGCCTTGCTCAGGTTGTGCCTCCTGCCTGTGTTGTCAGCCACCGGCTCATCTTGTGCTACATTTTCATGTCCCCTGTCGTGGGGCAGTCAGCACAGCAGAAGTTCTGCAGCTTGGGGAAAGGAACCCTGAAACCTGGTCCAGCTGCATCCTGAACGCCTCTCTTTGGGGCCTCATTTCTTTTCTGTGAATGGGTATTGATTTTTGTTTTTGTGTGTTTCTTTTGTTTTGCTTGAGACGGGCACTTGTCGTGTTGCCCAAAAGCGAACCTCCCACCTCTACCTCCAGAGCAGTTGAGACTGCAGGCTTTGCCACTGTGAAATGGGGTTAATTACACCCATTTTCAGGTTTTGCCTGCCCCAATTCCTGTTATTATTTCTTCTTATTACAGACAGTCATGAAATAGCAAAAGCCACAAAACAGCTAAAGTGGACCAGAGGGTATGAGGAGTCTAGAAAATGAGCTCATTGTGGGGGCAGAGTGGGTGGAGTCTGAGCAGGCTTCGAGGAGGCAATGAAACCTGTGTCCAGGGAGATGGTTGCCTCATTGGTCCACTGTAGCCTGAGTGGGCATAGGCTCTAAATAGAAGGTAGCCTGTTTTCCCACGGGGCACCTGGCTAGGATGTGGCTGAGCCAGGCCTGGGTGCTAGCTCAGCTGCTCCTAGTCTGTGGGCAGCTGCCTCCCTACAGTGAGGGGAAGTGGCTGGTGTGGCACCACAGGAAAAACACTCCCTGGGAACAGTTGTGTCTTACTGTCAGAAGGTAGACTGCTTGAAAGGAAAAAGGTTTCTTTTAATTTTGAAGTTAAAAAAACAAAGGACCGGAAATTTCAAAGATAAAGGCCCCAAATGGAGAAAACAGCATCCCCAACTCCACATTTGGGAACCATTAGCACAAAGGTACTGTTGATTGATTTCCACTGCCCAGAAATCCAGAAGGGAGCTGTGGGTCCCTGAAGCATATTGACTGGCCTCAAATCAAGACAGGGTCTCTTATTTCCAAAGATGCTAGGGCCAGCTCAGCTTTAGTCTGATGTGTGTAAACGCATGCGCACGTCTGTGTGACACACACAGTAAGAAGGAGCACAGGACCTGAAATATGGGGTCACATCTTGCTCTAGCTTCAGGTTTTCAATTTGCGAGGTCATGTGTCCTCCAAGAGTCTCCTCTCCTGGGTCTTATCAGAGGCAACACTTCCTTACACAGGGCTGTTTGGACAGCTGCAAAGTTCTTTGTAGCCTTAAAGAAAAAGAAGTCATACGGAATACTTGTAGATAGATATTCTTAGCTAGGAGCTTGATCTTTAGGGGAGAGTTGTTCTTCAGCCCCGAGACCTCAGGATCTTGTCCTCAGAGCTTTCCTGGGCAATCTGGAGCAAATTCCATACCTGTGCCTTTTTCAGATTCAGTCCCTCTGAGAAAAGGCCATCCCAGATGTCTTCCTCCTGGTCATATGACTCACTCCTCTGGCCCAGGATGGAGGTATTGCTGGGAACCAATACAGCTATGCTGCTGCCTCAGGGTGTGCAGGGCTTCACCCCGGAGCCCCATGTGGTACAGCACAAGGTTATTCCACAGAGGCCAGGAGCAGCTCAGACACCTCCTCTTGGAGCACAGAGAGAAGAGTTTTCTGGATGGACCTTCTAGCAGAGCTCTATAAAGCCAAGTAGGCATTTCCCATGGGGGGAGGGTAGTTCTTCCCAGAGAAGGTGACATCTTAGAGTCAGGTAGACCTAGGGAAAGAGGAGGCAGATGGCAGCCAGAAGTGTGTGTTGAGAGTGCTGTGACTCAGCAGGAGAGGGTGGCCGAAAGGACACCCAGGTGTGCCTGGGTGAGGTTGTCAAGGTGCAGGTTGATGGCTGAAGTCTGAGGTAGGCATTTCCGGTGATAATACTCTGAACATCTGAAAGTGGGCCTGCTTGAAGTCCGACTCTTTCCAGTGCTCTGAACAGACTGTTAACTCTCTCCCTTTTCTGAAACCCCACAGTCTGCTCCAATGTACCAATACCTTGATAGGAAGATGTTCAGAGAAGCCTACCAGATCGCTTGCTTGGGAGTGACAGACACTGACTGGCGTGAACTGGCCATGGAAGCTCTAGAAGGATTAGAGTTTGAAACTGCAAAGAAGGTATGCATCCAGTCTCTCTCTGTGAGCCAGAACTTGGTCCTTGGAGGGTCTCTTGAGGCAGAAGGGATCCAGGTATTACTGGAGGGGCAGGAACTGCCTGTAATGGGCTCTGAAGTCAGACTGCCTGAGTTCTCTCCTCAGTCACCCTTCACCGTGGGCCTGGCAGTAACAACCTTCCCAAGGTTCTTTCTCAGGAGAGTTCTGGAGCACTAGGCCCTGTCCTCACGAAGTTGGGAAGATCTTAAGCAGAAAACACCAGTAAAACTTCTGGTTGACTCTGGCTGTCAGTCTTGGTGACAATCATTTATGTAAAGAACTGAGATAAAAGCCTGTCATGGCAAACATTAAGTAATCAAGTATCCTATAGGCTGGGTATGAATAGCAGCCACTTACCACACCACCACTGTCCTTAGCACTGGCTTAGTGCAGAACTGGTCAGGCTCTGGTTCTCACAGCAGTGTGCTGCTGTCCCACAACCTCGCGTTGTGATCCATACCGTCACTCCCGGTCTGGTCACTGTCCCACAACCTCACGTTGTGATCCATACCGTCACTTCCGGTCTGGTCAATTAAAGCTACGGAAATGGTCAAAAGCAGTTAACCTTTGTCTAGGCACATGAAGAGTCCCAGATGTGTCTCCATCTGCTAGACCGAGGGAGACAGACTGACTTTCAGCCTCTCCCCTCCTCCTCTCTCCCTGTTTTCCTCCCTTTGCCCAGGCCGCTGGTGTTGAAGGACCTGCAGACATATACAGTGCCTGCCTCCTGTTAAACACAGGACAACTGAAGCAGAGCACATCGCAGAGCTGCCCTTTCCCTTGCCTTTTCTCTCATCCCGACCTCCCTACCTCTGCTCTAAAATTGGGCTGTGAAAATGCATAGTGCTCTTCTTGCATTTTGGACTCACTCTTGATGCCTCCCCAGGCCTGGTGAAGGGCAGTTTGGAGTCACTGTGCACATGCCAACCATATAAACAGGGCTTGAGGCACAGCTCAGTGGCAGAGCACCGGCTAGCATGCACGAGGCCCTGACTGACTACACAGCACACGAGGAACAATGACCTACCCAATAATGACCTGCATATTTGTAGGTCTGATAAGCATTGGGAAAGTATCAGACTAGGGCTTTGGGCATTCGGGGGAGAGGGGAGGCTTCTCCTGGAGGAGCTTACTTCTTCTGCCCCACTCGGAAATGCCAGCATGTGAAGCGTAACAACAGGTTCCAAGGATGTCCCCTGTTTATAACTAGGAATACATTGTCTCCCTCTAGGTTGTACCCCTTTTCACATAGAACCTAAGATCCAGCTCATGCTACTATTGTCCTGCACAGCCCAGAACATGGCTTCTGTCAGTTGCGGAGCAGATGTCTAAACAGAGGGAACTGAAACTAGGATATACGCTTCAATTCAGTTCATTCCCACCCTGCATCCCAGAACACTGAGAATAGACACAATCGTGTCAGAGCGCTGGGTGCCTTGTTAGGATGGTGACAAGTGAAAATTGTGTGAACATTGCTTGTGGGCAGCCTGATATTTAGAAAAGAAATAAAACTTTGCCCATAGACCTTGACCAGTGTTTTATCTTAATCCTGAATCCCTGGCTGTCCTCTCGCCTGGTCACTCAGTACTCAGACAGCCTAGAGAGGTGTCCCCACTAGATGGCACCGGAGAGCTGCTTAGTGCTGCCAACTGCATCTGTTCCCTGCTCCCCCTTCCCTCTGTGGAAGTGTTCATAGTCTTGTGACTGACCACTTCGAATAGCACCATGACTCTGTGGTGTATCGGGGCTGCTGAAGGATGTCAGCGGCTGATTTATCAAATTCAAGAATCCAGTACCCAGAACCACAAAGACTCGTGGAGAGGGCCTCATTCGCCTGACCATAAAGAAGGTGGCTGGGCTCAGAGCTTGGCCGAGACCTGAGTCTCTTTACTCTGCCCAGTGCCAGGGACCGACTTCTGAACCTGTTCAGGAAGGCAGCTTGTAAGACCTTTGGCATAGTCCAGCTGACATTTACTCACACTGCTCATAGACCGTCTCCCAGTTCTTCAAGAAAAGCCAGGTGCTGGGCACCGTGGAATCTAATCTACCTGTCACCCAGCTTCTCAGAGTTCAAGGGTGCCGAGTTCAAGGCCAGCCTAGGCAACATAGTAAGTCCCTGTTTCAGAGAGAAAGCCACTTGCCAGGTCCCTCCTGGGCAGTGCTTTGCCTAATCCTGCAGTCTGCCACTGCCATGCTCAGACAGGAAGCGTCCTCCCTAGGGTATCTGCCTCATGTTTGTGTAGCTCTTGGCTCAGGGAGATTTAGCTCTCTGTTTAATCTGCCTAGCTTCCCCTTTCCACTGTGAACCCCTGAACTAGGAAGGGGGACAGAGGCCAAGTGAAATTCCTGTGTCCCTAGCCTTTGAATAAATCCTGACCCTATAGGGTCAGAGGATGAAATCACCCTGTAGTCATCTGCAAGGCAGTCGGAAGCTGGATGACTTGATCCCCCCCCCCATTCTTCTAGTACAGAGGGTGCCTTGCAATGGCCAAGGGCTGTTATGCATTCTAAACCATAATGGCCCAGGAGCTGCTGCTCAGGGCATGTATCAGTCCATTTTACATGGGCAATGCAGAAAGCACAGCTGGGCAGAAATGTTGCCAGCAGAGCACGTGAAGGTCAGTTCCCCTAAGCCCCTTGTGGTACCTGAAAGCAACAAAAGCCTCTTCGTTGGCACCAGTCTGCCTGACCCTCACAACCTTCCAGAAATCTGTGCATTAGAAATCTACCTCTACTGTGAGTCTAAGCAGATGGTGCATGTTCAGGGTTAACATGCAAGTTTGCTTTCTAGAGACTGTGAGATTATTCCCTGCCCTCCTCCTTCTGAATGGTTCTTCTTCCCTGACCTTTTCCCCACTCCTCTCCCCTGTGTACCCTGTGTGCCCCTAGTGCGAGGCACCATTGGGTTACAGAGCCCCTGCTTCTTCCCATCCAAGTCACAGGGACAAGCGTGCAGCCTCTCATCTCCGTGTCTTGCCTACTCTGCAGATGCCATTGACTGCAATCAGCCCAGCCTGCCTTTCCATTATGAGCAGTGTCTGGCAAGGGCTTCCACTGCAGACTACAGGATCATAGTTCTGTTTTACCTAATCCCAAAATGATTGATGCTCCTAGGACTTCTTTACAGTTCTTTGTAAGGACTAATCCTTGAGATGAAGACAGGCTGCGCCTCGCTGGGTGGCACACCTCCCAAGCACACAATGATGAATCAGACTTCCCTTCCCTGCTTGCTGGCTCTCTTTCTAGAGCTTGATGTGCCCCCACCCCACCAGCCTGTGGAGAACAAGTAGGCAGCTGACTCTGTTCTTTTCCTTTCCCATAGGCCTTCACCAGAGTCCAGGACCTTCGATACTTAGAGCTGATCAGCAGTATTGAGGTAACCGGTGAATCCTTTTCTCAGGATGCAGTGTCCTGAGGACATAGGCCTGTAGTCTGTTCTAGGAGATAGAGTGGCCACATACAGACAACATCACAATAGTCACTTGGTAGTTGAATGAGGCAGAAGTCTTGGATCTCTTTTAATCTTTGATTCTTTGTTCCTAAAATGGGGTCTATACACTGGCAATGGTGGGGCTCACCTTTAGTCCCAGCACTCGGGATGCAAAGGCAGGCAGATCTCTGTGAGTCTGAGGCCAGCCTGGTCTACAGAGTGAGTTCCAGGACAGTCAGGGGTACACAGAGAAACCCTGTCTTGACAAAACAAGATGAGATCTATCCTTCCCCGGTGCAGTGTGAGGCAGAGTCAGGTTCTGGGAACGTGATATGCTTCTCTGGGATGACTGTTCCCATTCTCCTGGGCTCAAGTAATCTGCCAGCGGTTGAAGCATTTTGCAAATGCTCCTAAGCTGCTTTGAGACCTACCAAGCCGTCCTCCTGCCCTGAAGGCCTGTGATGGGCTAAAGAATTTGGTTCTGACTGTACCATTTATGGGTGATGGAAGACACTATTTTTAATTTCTGTGTATCGCAGTGCTGTCTGACTGTCTGTAAAAAGGCATACATATTTTTTTCTCCTGAACAGATTTATTGTGAGGCTAAGGGAATGTGAGACACATTTGAGCTCTCAGTTGGAAGCAGTAAGGAAATTGCAAATGTCTTGCCCCTCTAACTCAATTCAACAGAGTAAACGGCTTGTCATGGGACCTAGCCCTGTGCAGGACCCAGCCTTGTGCAGGACCACGCCTGCTGAGAGAAGGGGAGGCTACAGTATGGTAGCTGTTGTTGGCCCAGTCTGTTCGTGTGCAACCAAAGCAAGACCGCTAATGCACAAGACCCTTAGTGTGGTGAGGCAGGTGCTGTTGTGGTCAGCCCTGTTCAGTAGGTGAGGAAAGGAAAGTTAGGAGAGGGTGGGGCATATCCTTGAGGGGCCATATTCAAAATCTCAGTTGAAACTCAGACTTATTCCCCACTTTTCCTTAAGCTCTGCCCCTTGTACTTTGTGAGCCCCCTGCCTCCTTCTACCCAGCAGGTCATCTATTGTCAGTGTCTTCCCACACAGGTGGGCAAGGGCTGGCTGGGTGCCATTGTCCCCTGCTGATGTCTCTCAGGGCTGGTGCTTGGTGTTAGCCAACTGGGCCCTTGGAATATTCATCCAAAGCTACAGAACCTCACTTCTCTTTTCACAAAAGTAGCTGGCCTCTGTGAGCACTGACTCTTATCCCTTGTCATGTCTTACGTAGTTCCAAAGGTCTGCCTCTGTTAGTGATCTGAGGACTGGCTAATGGTACTGTCCTGGGGAAAAGCAGAGTGAGCTCAACTGATCCCTTGTGACTGTCCTGAGGCCTCAGCTTCTGGCTCCCAGGTGACCAGCATTAACCAGGGAGCTGTGTGCCTCATAGGGTTCCTGTTGAATGACTGGGATGACAGCATGGGGGCAGAATAATCTGCTCATGGTGACAGTCCCTGTGAACATGTTCTTCTGTGGTCCACACTCCACACCAGCTGACACCTACCTCACTGCAAGAGTTTAATTCACTTACAAGTTTAAGATGTGAGCTTATGAGGCCAGCCTGATCTACAAAGCTACACAGAGAAACCGTGTCTGAAAAAAATAAAATTAAAATAAAAAAAAGGAAAAAAGTCGGCTTATTTGGTTGATTAGCCTGCGCTATGTGAAAGTTTGAAAATTATTTCTGTCACTGGTGAGGCATGTTGTCTCCAGCTGCTGAGACTTCCACCAGCTTGTCTAGGAGTTTGATTCCGTGTCTCGTCTTCCTCCAGTGTGAGCCTCTTGATAGAAAACAAGCAAAAGGCAGCTGCTGGGGCTGAGGGACTGAGTGCTGGCAAGTGTTTACAAATACTGGAGCTGTAGACTACCGCGTGTTCCCGACACAGGGAAAGTGTACGCAGTGCATCTCTCGTCTTCAGCGTTGCTCTCGCGTGTACACGTGTATGTTCACACAGGTGTGTGCTAGGGTCCATCCTTTGTTTCAGAAGGTGGATCATAGGACGTGAAGATCGAGCTTTGTGTGACCTTGACTTGCAGTGCTTGGTGCTGCTGGGGCCACTGAAAGCAGTAGAGATCTCCTGTGTGATGTGGACATGAGCACAGTGTCTTAGGGCTTCTGTTGCTCTGATAAGATCCTAAACAAAAGCAGCTTGGAAAGGAACTGGTTTGTTTCAGCTCACAGTTCCATATCACAGCCCATCACTGAGGGGCGTAGGGCAGGAACCTGGTGGTAGAAGAGAAACAAAGGCTGTGAAGGGGAGCTGCTACCAGCTTGCTTCCCATGGCTTGCTCAGCCTGCTCGTTCTCTCTCTCTCTCTATGTCTCTGTCTCTCTCTGTCTCTGTCTGTCTGTCTCTCTCTCTATGTCTCTGTCTCTGTCTCTGTCTGTCTGTCTGTCTCTCTCTCTCTCTGTCTCACTCTCTGTCTCTCTCTCCCCCCTCTCTCTTTCTTTCGGTCTTATTTTGTTTTCTTCAAGCTAGGGTCTCACTGTACAGCCTTGGCTGTCCAGGAACTTGCTCTGTAGACCAGGCTGGCCTCCAATTTACAGAGATCCACCTGTGTCTGCCTCTCAAGTGCTGGGATTAAGGGCATGTGCCCACCGCCGTGCTCTGAGCCTGCTTTCTTATAGCACCCAGGAGTACCAGCCCTGGGGTGGCACCACCCACCTCCCCCCAACACACACACACATACATTAATCAAGAAAACACCCCAGGCTTGCCTACAAGCCAATCTGGTGGGGTCCCTTTCTTATTTTTTGTTTTTGTTTTTTGAGACAAGGTTTCACTGTGTAACAGTCCTGGCTATCCTAGATTCACTTTGTAGAACAGGCTGGCCTCAAACTCACAGAGTTGCCAGCCTCTGCCTCCCAAGTGCTGGAATTAAAGTCATAGGCCATCACATCTGGCTGGGTTCTTTTTCTCAGTTGAGGAGCTTGAGGCAAGTTGACATAAAACCAACCAGGGCACATAGTGTTTCCTTTTCTCTTAGAAACAGGAGCACAGCCAGATTTATGATCCTACATTATGGCCTCCATCTTGGTTGAAAACCCCAAACTTGTCCTTCTCTGTCATCACTCTGGGTCACAGCCCTACCACCCAGGTGTCTGGGGTTTTGGGAATGCAAGGGCCATCCCCAACTGGACAGTGCACGCCATCCAAGCTATCCTGTGGTTGCCTTGGGCAAGCATCCAGGAAAGCAGTCCTGTGGAATTTCCACCGAGCGAACAAAGGTTCGCCTCTTGTTTGATCTTCAGTGGTCTGAAAAAAGAGTCTGCTTTTGTTGTTGAACATTCCCAATAGAGACGTAGGTGAGAGACACAGCAGCCCAGGAGCCAAGCATGGGCTCCAGTAGGAAGACCCAGGGGCTTAGCCCGAAATAGCAGCAGCTAGCCTTTGTACAGGCTGTTTCCTGCCACGGCTGTGGAAACCATTTCCCATGCTTCTAATTTTTCCAGGAGAGGAAGAAGCGGGGAGAGACCAGCAATGACCTGTTTCTGGCAGATGTGTTTTCCTACCAGGGGAAGTTCCACGAAGCTGCCAAGCTATATAGGAGGAGCGGGCACGAGAACCTCGCACTCAACATGTATACTGACCTCTGCATGTTCGAGTATGCCAAGGTAAACCCACCACATCCTGGTCTGGCCTGCCACCAGGAGGTCCCAAGGCTCTTACCTGTGGTGTCTCAGGCCATGTGTCCAAGCAATGATGCAGACAGAAAAAGGGGGTCACCTCAGAAAAAGGGTAGGTAAATTAATAAAGGGGAGACCTTCAGGGCCACTGGTTGAAACTGACTGAAAGCCGACCCTGAGGTAGATGTCAGAGGGACAGCACATTCAAGGTACCTGTCAACAACAGCTGTGCTGTCACCAGGTACTGAGGGCTTAGGACAGTCTACAGAATCCTTCAGACTTTGTCCTACCATAAGGCCCTACCTCAAGGTCAGTCCTGAGGTACTCTAGATTTTTGAAGGTGCTTCCTAGACACATGGACCTAAAAGCCAGAGCCCTCCAGGAGTCAGCAGCTCAGCTTCCCGCAAGACTTACAGCATGGGTGTGGAACAGAAGGCCCTTCTACAGAGGGACTTTTGTATCCCTCCTTTCTGGGTACTGGCAGAAGAGGCTCTCAAAAGCCTATGGAGTACTCAAGTCCTAGCTACAGTCATTCAGTGGCTGTCAATGCTAATAACCTAGCTCACCAGCCCCCTGTAGGATGACTCTCTGTCTGTGCCTAACCACTGTTGGGTTCTTTTCCTAGCCATCTGTTAGGTCCAGTGACTCCATACAGGGATGAACCCCGAGGGCACTCCTGGTACTCCCTCCTTCACGCCTCAGATCTGGCCTTCAGGATTCCTCTGCTTTTTCATCTTCCTTAGCCTCTATGTTCCTTCCCATACATATCCAGGATTACATGGAATGCTCTTTCCACAGGGGAGAAAGCAGTAAGCTTAAAGTGGACAGGTCCTAGGGGTAGAATTTAGGCACTACGGCCAGCCAGCCCTGGTGGTTCTTTGGGACTGATGCCATCTTTGGAGCTGCTGGTGGCAACCATGGTACAGCTGAAAATGCCTGCTTGGCATCCTGTGTGCAGTATGATTAAGGAGCCCACATTCTCTGTGGGTGAAGACTCACACAGCTCACTCAGCCTTTGCTTCTTTCTCAGTGCATAGCAGAGCTACAGCTCAATATAATTCTGAGAATCGCACATAACAATGCATAAAACCCTAACATGCTGAGCTGTAGAAAGAGGAGGAGTAGTCAGGCGTGGTGGGGCATGCCTTTAATACCAGACTCAAGAGGCAGAGACAGGCAGATCTCTGTGAGTTCAAGGCTAGCCTGGTCTACAGAGTGAGTTCCAGGACAGCCAGGACTACATGACAGACTCTGTCAGAAAGAGGAAAGAAGGAAGGAAGGAAGGAAGGAAGGAAGGAAGGAAGGAAGGAAGGAAGGGGTGTTGTCTTGAGATTGAAATGAAAGTCCACACCCAGGATGTGCCTTGGTGGTAGAGCAGGTACTGAGCACAAGAGAGACCTTGCTTCAATGTCACATTTGGTGCAGTGCACACACATGACATAAAAGATTAGGACATGGCCGGGCGGTGGTGGCGCACGCCTTTAATCCCAGCACTAGGGAGGCAGAGACAGGCGGATCTCTGTGAGTTCGAGGCCAGGCTGGACCGACAGCCTCCAAAACAATACAGAGAAACCCTGTCTCATAAAAACAAAAAACAAACAAAAAAGATTAGGACATGACTCCAAGGGCAAGCATATCTCTGGCTGCCCTCCTCCCACTCAGCCCCTTCCATGGCTTGCCTGCACTTCCTGCACTCGGCCCTTACCCAGCAGTGCAGCCATTCACACACTCCATCTGCTGTGGCTCTCCATGAAGGTAAATACTCAAATACTCTGGGCTTGTTTTGACTTTAATTTTTGATCACAATTCTGAGTATGTTGGTTCCGTCTCAAACACACACACACACACACACACACACACACACACACACACACACACACACACACACACCCTGGCATGGTAGTCTGCATTTGGGAAATGTGTGCACACATACACATTATGTTGGGGGTGGGAGATACAGTGCTTATTAACGTGGCATGTTTTTGTTTACTCGAAAATTGATTCCCAAGATTCAATCTGGTTTTTGGAAAATTTTTAAATTACATTCCCACGTACAAATAAATTGTATGCTTTCCGGACAAGTGACATGTTTATGTGGTGATAAAGGGATTATAGTGCTCTTAACTCTTGTGTAGTGTGTCCTTATCAGAAGCACCAAGCATGAGAACCCTGTTCGGTCTCATTCATCACTCAGCACGGCCTCTTTCTGTCCACTCCAGGACAGAGTCTTTGCTGTGGCCCCAGATAACGCATAAATTGGCTTCATGGAACCAAAAAGCCTTTGGAAACCTACTTGGTTGAGCTTTGGAGGAACTATTTAGGCTCAGCTTGAATTAAGTCACAGCCTCTGAGCTGACTGCTGGGATTGAGGAGGTTGCCTCCTGTCAGGGAGGTTTCTGCAAGCCAGTGAGCTGTGTGCCTTCGAGGTCCCCTTGGGGAGACACCTCACACCGTGGCTCTTAGATTTTGGTCTTTCCCTTTGTTATCTCTCTGAGCACTCACTTGCCAAAGCCCTCTGGAGGACACTCTGGGCTTTTATACTGCCCGTCTCTGCTGCTAGTCTCGTGCAGCTAGGTGAGCAGGAGAGCTTTGTGTACATGAGGAGTTGATGCTGTCATAACCGCGAGGAAAGTTCTTCTGTAATGACCCAAGCCAGGTGTCCTCAGTGGCTGATCCCTAGCCCTTCTCTGAGCGCCCCAAGGGGAGGCAGAGGACAGCTCCAGGCGACCCTGACTTTATTTGGTCTGTAAAAGTAAAATGATGCCCTTCCTCCCCTTGCTGAATTATTTGGTTGTCTTAGGCCAACCTAATATATGGTTTTAGGGGCTACATAATTACCCTGAAAGCAAATGGAAAAAGAAATGAGCTAATTGTTCAAGTGGGTTTCAGCATACATTGACTGCACTTTCCTGACAAATGAGTGTTAATCGTGAGGGAAGGAGTGCTTTTCTTATACTTTGTGAGGCCGACACAGAGCACTCTGCAGGGTACATTCTCTTAAGACAAACCGCTTCTCACTAGTAATACAGATCTCGGTTGTATGCCTCTCACTTCCCCGTTTTGAAAAGCCCCACCTTGAAAACTGTCAGCACTGAGGCAGCTTCAGCCATGGCAGCTCTGTCCTGAAAAGAGGTGACGTGCTGAACCATTTGTGCTACATTTTGGGGATAACCCAGGGAAGCTGGTCATGGCCCTCAGGGACCCCATTCTCCTCCATTTGGGGTAAAAGGAATTCAGGCCCTGACCAGTCTCTGGACCTTCAGGAAGGAATAACTATTCCTTCATCTTTGGTTTCTGCTGTCCCTCCCTGGATCACATTCCTTCTTGTGCAGACCTGACCTCAAGACAAGATCTGGTGTTACTTAATTAATGAACCGCTGGGCAGCACTGGGATTCAGAGGGAGGCAGATCTCCATAAGGCCAGCCTACCCTACATAGCAAGTTCTAGGACAGCCAGGGCAACATAGAGACCCTGTTTGAAAAAAAAAAAAAAAGAGGAGGAGGAATGAACGAAAGATTGTTTTGCCAGTTGTCTGTCATGGACATCTCAGGAACAAAGCCAACAGAATGATCTGAGTGCAGGCCACAGAACAGCTGAGAAAAGAGGTGAGGAGGGTGCTTCAGTGTGGCAGCCGAAGAGGGCACAAGGGACCGAGCCCAGAACCCTGTGCATCCTTGTGTGTTTTAGAGGACCATGTGCTCAGTACTAGTCTGGGGTGTCTGGTGTCATCCAAGTGTGTGACCAGTGCTTGTAGGACTAGTATTTGTAACTTTGCAGCCACTCATGCTTCTATCAAACTGTGTGGAGGTCACAGAGTAACCTGCAGAGTCTGTAGGTGTTCAGAACAAGTGTGAAGGGAAGGAAACACGGAGGGTCCCTGTGGTCCCCGAGCCCTCCCTTCCTGGACACCTGGGACTGACTGCCCCACACTCAGTCACACAGGGCTGGGCTCTCCTGCATCCCGCTCCTAAGCACAGCCAAGTGAGCCCTTCCTTGCTCTGCTTTCAGGAGCTGATGTAATGCTGGCACAGGAAGTCCTAATCCGGAGTGTTTTTGTTTGTTGTGCTTCCTCAGGATTTCCTTGGATCTGGAGACCCTAAAGAAACAAAGATGCTCATCACCAAGCAGGCCGACTGGGCTAGAAACATCAACGAGCCCAAAGCTGCGGTAGAGATGTACATCTCAGCAGGGGAGCATGCCAAGGCCATAGAGATCAGTGGCAGCCATGGCTGGGTTGACATGTAGGTTTCAGCCCCTGCCTGAGAGCTCTTGGCAGTGTGTCAGCTCTGAGTTTTGACTGACAAGGGAAAATTTGTTTCTCTAAATATCGGAACCAAATATGAAAGCAACTAGGTCCTCTGAAGATGAAGAGCCTGAACAAGGTAGCGCTGCCTTTTAGGAGCATGAGGAGTAGGTAGTAGGGACCTAGCAGGTCATGCACAGATGTCCCTCAGGTACTGTGTTGACCTTACAGGCATCTGACTCTCCCCTGCCCCAGCTTGGGGTATCTACATTCATCTGACTATCCCCTGCACCAACTTGGGGTATCTACATTCATCTGGAAAATGAAATCAAGGCTCAGGGAACTCATGTGTCCTCAAAGGCCAAGTGTCTGGGAAGTCGTAAGGCTAAGCTTTAGGCTCTGCATGGGTGGTTTCAGTACCTCTAATACTGAACATGAGAGTTCCGAATGCACAAGAAGAGCTCTCTGTCCATCAGGGAAGTGGACTCTCTGGGAGGAACCATGGCATCTTTTTCTTGAGTCCTTCTGTGAAGTGGCCTTGTTGAATTTTCAGGTAGAGATAATTAGAGGGGAAGGAATATAGTTAGGAGACACGGTAGGCCAGCAGGGACTGTGGTGGCTTGAGGCCGCAATGGAGAGTAGAGGAGCAGGAACAGAGGAATGGAAGCTAGGTACAAGGGTATGGAGGAGGGGACAGGCTGGGGCTGCAGTTGGGCACCATGTATGGTTCTGTCTTAGGACTTGGCACCAATCCTCCAGGTGCCCTCTCGGTTAGAAGACTATGCTAAAAGCTACTGGTTGTTCAGGAGGCATTGGCATAGTCAGGTCCTGGGGAGGACAAGTTAGTGCGTGGGCCCTTCACCAAGGGATCTTTGTGGGTAACCTACCCCCAACTTGCCTTTGTCTAGGAATAGTATCCAAAAGACACAGACTTAGATCTTAGATTGTGCCCCAAGTGTTCTCTCTACAAAATGGGTGGAGCTGATGGGAGCCAAGCAGGCTCATGGTCTCCACTTCCCCTACTAGTTTCTCATATGTCACTTGGATTTGCAAGTGCTATGTATTAAGTTCCCCTGGGGACACTTAACTAGTTCAAGGAAGAGACATTAGTGTGTTCTGTCCCTCTTCTGAGTCTGGCTGTAACAGGCACCTTTCCCCTGGGAATGTCAGTTTGGTGGGTGGGGCTTTCAGGCTCTGGGGGCTGCCTGTTCTACCTTTTCCTAAAAACATGTCCCTTTGCTGCTGAGCAGTGTTATTTTTAGACGCCATTATTATTCTGAGCGTAGACTGACAGGCCTCCCTGAGCCCGCCTGTCTGAAATTCAGTCTGTTAGAGCCTCTTCTGTTCTCACACAAAGCAGGCTGGGTAGAACCCTCACCACGAGAGCTGCTTTACTCCAAACCCTGGGCTGCCTAGACCCCAAAGCATTGAGTCCAGTCCATGTCCTGATGGGGGACCCATCACTACTGGGAAGTTATGAGTAACTGGGCCTCAGAACCCTCCCTGTGGTCAATACATTAGCCAGGAGGACCCAGCAAGGACTTCTAATGGCTCAGGACAGGCTTCACACTTGTCACTTCCTCCAGAGTGTCAGTTGCTGAGGCATTCTCCTTCCCCCCAGCTACTTTCCTGTGGGAATTCCTGACAGTGCCAGAACAAACACTGCCACTTCCTGCTGTGGAGTCTCAGGCAGGGTGCATGGTTCACCTGCAAAGTGGGAGCATGCTCATTCCTTCCTCTCAGGGCAGGAAAGATGATTCTGTGAGACCACATCTGGAAGATCTCATGGGCCCTTTTCATGTCTAGCAGTGGATCCCAGATCTCACTGGTGTAAGAGGCATGTGAGGTATGGGCAGTGTCTTCAGTGGCAGCCACTCTTGGACCCTGTCATTACTTCTGGAATGTATATCCATTCTTTTCATAACTGCCTGTGGAGCCCCTCCCAGGGACTTAGCAGCGCCGTTAGCATGGGCATAGCAGAATGAACCCACACAGAGCCTGCCCTTGAGGGTACCAGAGGCCTCCCCCCCCCCTCAGACCCTCACAGGTGTCCTCCTTTCCTCTCCAGGTTGATTGACATTGCTCGAAAGCTGGACAAGGCTGAGCGGGAGCCCCTGCTCATGTGTGCTCGGTACTTTAAGAAGCTGGATAGTCCTGGCTATGCTGCTGAGACCTACCTAAAGGTCGGTGACCTGAAGTCTCTGGTGCAGCTGTATGTGGATACCAAGCGCTGGGATGAGGTGAGAGAGAGAGAGCACTTACTGGCATTGGGACGCTAATTGAGCGTGTGGGTACTGAGCATCTGGGGGCTAAGATGGAGAGAGGCCACCCTCGTGATAGAAAGGCCATTGCCTGGCAGTCAGATTTTGCCTCCAAGTCTCTGAGCCAGAATATCTCGGAGGGCCTTTTCACCATAACTTCCCATTTGTTCATTCGTTCATTCATTCATTTGACAGGCACTATGGCTGTGAGGGTCAGTGTGACAGCTCCAGTGCCTGCTGCTGTTCTAAGCCATCTCTGACCAGTTCCACAGTCTCAGGCTCACCTCTGAAGTAGAGACACACCAGGGGGGCATTTAAAACCTGTGTGGCGTTTTGGCAGGAAATGCCAACAATATTTTTCAGATACAAGCTAGCAGAGGTGTTTCAAGGGCACCTGTCCCTGCCCTCGTCACTCTTCCCAGTCTTGACCCCTGTGGTGTGAGAGGACCAGTGAGGAGAATCAGCCAGGCAAATTAGAGAGACAGCTGTCCTGGAGCCAAGCCTGGCTAGGCAGCAAGGGCAGAGCCTCTCTGTGCCCTGGAGAGTTAGTGGCGTCCATCCACCATGACAGTCTCTTACAGAGTCATAGCAAGGCACTACCTGAGTAAGAGCAGCCTGCTTCCTGTCTGCCCCCAAGTGGTTCCACTTACTGAGGTGACAGGCCATAGACATGGAAAACAGGTTACAGATGGGAGCAGGAATGGCTCCTCAAGACAAACATGAGCCAGCAGCCAGCAGTTAGCTCCTCACCTTAGACCCTCCCATCCTCCTCCGCTGCTCTCCTGGCCTGGCAGGTGGTTTCGTGCTTTAATGAAGAGCCACCGAGTCCCATACAACGCCATGTCCGCAATCCTCTGACAGCTAGTAAGCAATGATGACGATAATGTCAATCCTGTTTCCTTAGGTGTCACCTGCAATTAAAAGAAATCTGTTTGCAGCGCTACAGGAGCCCACGCAAACCCTCAAAATAAAATGTTTCCGATTCTATGCTGCTTCTGTGGTCCAGAAACAGACTGTGTTGTTATTGAATCCAGTCGGTTGCATATTGCTGTTAATTGCCTTTTGTTTTCAAAGAGCTGCTTTGTTTTTGTGTTGCTGGGGGTGGTTGGAGGGGGAGAGTGTCTCTCCCCCTCCGAGTTGTCAGGCTGGCAAAATATGACATCCCTAACAGATTCAGTCAAGTGCCACATTTTCAGGGGCCGCTTCATTAACAACGCCTTGACTCCTCCCTCTAGGCCTTTGCTTTGGGTGAGAAGCACCCTGAGTTCAAGGATGACATCTACGTGCCCTATGCGCAGTGGCTAGCGGAGAACGACCGTTTTGAGGAAGCCCAGAAAGGTAGGCCACACAGACCGCACTGTGAAGCGGGTGGGGAAGCGGGTGAGACGCAGTAGGGAGGCTGCCTGGCCCCTCCCTCAGCAGGTCCCAGGACGGCTGCCTTCATCCTGGCACTTTAGAACAACAGCATGGACGTTGAAGCCACACCCCTTGAGCCCATTGCTTACTTGTTCAGGATCCCAGAAGGTCCTGGCAGTTTCCTGTTAGCCTTGCATAGCACCTGCATTCCAGTGTGCCTTCCCTTTAATCTTCAGGATGCTCTCTGGTATGGGCAACAGTGTTATTTATGTTTTGTGGACAAAGAAGGAAACTGAGGTTGAAGGAGGTAAAGGAATTTGCCTGTGGTCCACTGGCTGGGAAGTTGATTGAGTTCACAAGCTATAGCATGCATGGGCAGGACGAAGGAGAGACCTGCCCTCAGTGTTGGGCATAGTTTTGCCTTCCTTTTCCTCGATGAGATAAAAATGGACTTTGATTCTGGCTCGGGCAGTCCAAGAAGCCTCTCTGCCCCTTGGTGTTTCTGTTGGTGAAATGAGCCGTACACAGGGTGTGATGGCATCTGAAATAGAGGCCAAAGCAAGTGTGCCGCATTAACTGATAACGTTCATCATCAGTTAGCTATGTGACTGCCTTCACGATGGCAGGTGCTGGCTGGGCACTTAACCTGCATAACCTTGAATCTTGCCAACAACCCTGCCGCGACGCAGAGGCTGCATGTGCCGTGTGAAACTAGCAAGCGGCAGAGCCGGAACTGGATCGGGATCTGTCCAACTGGGAGCCTAATTCTTACGCCTGTTTAGAGAGTCTCCTAATTGAAGTGGGTGGGTCGTATTCCATAGCATCTCATTTACACTTCTATATGGTGGCAGTTGCCACCTCCTGACACACTGCAGAACAAATGTCCCCCTGTTGCAGCTCCTTGGTTAAAAGCCCCTGTGAAGGACAGCATGTTCTCTAACGCCTCAGCATTTCCAGAGCACCCAGTTGCTGAAGTATCTGCATGTTTGGGCAAAACACATCAACCTATCCATCTGTCTATGTCGCCCTTCCAAGAATCCATCGCCATAGTAACTTGGTACTCAGACAAGAGACGGGAGATGAGAATGAACGAAGGCCAGACCTTTTCCTTCTCTGCAGGCGGGGGATATGGGTCATAAGGATGCCCACACGTGCACAGGTGTCAGAGCTCCTAGTCTTTCTCTGGCAGTTCCAGGTCCCCAGAAGTTGGCCGCATGGCAGTGAGGGACCCAGGAAATTTCTGTTAAGCAGACATAGGCGTGATTGAGAAATCCTTCACTTGTTTTCACAAATGTCTGGTTTTGTGAGCTGAGCCAGATCTTTCAAGGTTGGTGGTATCTGAAAGCACACAGCTAAGATGGGTTCAGGACTGGAATGGTTTCTGTTCCCTGACCTTGGGCACCTGGCAAAGCCCGTTGTTCTCACTAGAAAGGACTGGTTTCCTTCTTTAGAATTTTGTCCTGAGGATTTAATGCAGTAGTTAATAGTGGAGGTGTTTTGTGACCCACCAAGCTCCACAGAGGAGCTTGGATCCTGCTAGTACCACCCAGGAGTCACAAAGTCTCATCTGGAGTGGAGGGGGTGGAGTGAAGGTAAGTTGTTCGTGGGCAGTGCCCGGCTTTGGTGCTCAGGTTTTCTCTCTGCCATGCCTTGCTAAAGTAGGTTGCCATTTCCCAGCCAAAACGAGTGTCTCTCCCTGTGCTTATTTCAGGATGTAGCCTTAGTTATTTATAGCCTGAGGCCTGAGAGGCACATCTCAGCTACGAGGCGCCACAGATGCTCCAACGAGTGGCCTGTCTCCCAAGCAGCCTCATGTAAGCCCTGCACAATCCCCCTGCTTCATGTCTGACTCCCCATGACATGCATATGCTTTCATGTCCCCTAGCATTCCACAAGGCTGGGAGGCAAGGGGAAGCAGTCCGTGTGTTGGAGCAGCTCACGCACAATGCTGTGGTGGAGAGCAGGTTTAATGATGCTGCCTATTATTACTGGATGCTGTCCATGCAGTGCCTTGACATGGCGCAAGGTGAGTGAGCGACAGCCGGCTGGCCTCTTCCTGGCCCTTCTCTGGCACCAGATAAAATCAGAAGAGCAAGGCCGTTTCATTAAAGCCCTGGGCTTGTTTATTGAGTGTGCTGTCCCTGTGCATGCCTTGCAATGGCACAATCTGGCCTGTCATCTCTTTCAAGTTTGCCTGTAAGTAGGACTGGCTGGCAGTCTGTCTTCTGGGTGGGAGGTCCCACCCTGCGTTGCTAATTCAGAGCATCTCCCTCTCTTGCTACCTGGGAGCCTGGAGCTGGGCCCGTGTGAGCCCTGGCTTAAAAAATTTTTAATTAAATGAAAAGATGAAGAGATCACCTTATAATAACCCACTCCAGAATCTCCTTCATGCCAGGCAGGAGGACAGTTTCAGAGTTGCTTTTATTCCCATGGCTTCCCATGGTGCCCTGCGGACTTCTGAGTAGAGGGAAGGGAGATAGTTGTGCCCAAGGCTGTGTGCAGTAGCGAGAAGAGCACTGGATGCAGAGTCTGCCACGTGACAGTGCCTACCTTAACTGCTCTGCCCCGCACTGCTTCCTTCAGGTCGCCCTGAGTCACAGCTGTCAGCTCCCAGTCAGGCCCAGGTGTGAGGTGGGGTTTCTATCCTGGCCTTTAATGTGCGCTCAGATTAATAGCTGATAAGCAGAAGGGCACCGTGAACACAGACAGCCAGTGCAGACACCATCTGCCCACCCTGTCCTGCCAGGCTGCTCTGGTGTGTCTGGGCCAGGAGAATTCCTCCACTGCTGGCCGCAGCAGGTGCTGGCCCAGTGGACAGAGCTGGGAGGATATGGTGTGTGGTCTGGGAGAGCTCTGTTATCAGGTGCTTCCTGGCCAGGAGCTCTGCCCGGTCAAGACTCTTATCATCTAGATGGACCATTCCTAAGCAGGGCACCTGTCCATCACTGCCCTCTTGGCCCCTCTGAGCAGCATAGGAAGAAGTGATACCGTTTGACACATTTCCCCTTCATCTCCTCCTCCCCTCCTCCCCTCCTGTCCTCCTGTCCTCCCCCCCCCCCCACTCCTGCCCTCTTCCCTCACAGCAGACCCTGCCCAGAAGGATGTGATGCTTGACAAATTCCACCATTTCCAGCACCTGGCTGAGCTGTACCATGGCTACCAAACCATTCATCGTTATACGGTAAGGTGGCCAGGAGACTGGGGGATGGCACCTTTGGGCCTCACATGCTCAGCACGGGCCTCTGGAGAGAAGTACCTGTGGAGGAGTGATGAACTGCCCAGAACCCTGCTTGCCCTGGGAAGAGAGGGGCTTCTCCCTCACCTGGCTCTTTTATGGCATGAAACAAACCTTGGGGCTCAGGATTACAGGCAGGGCTGGGATAGGCCTTTCCAGTTTCTAGTTAGTCTTTGATGCCTGTAGATAAGTGAAGGCTCAAAGTTCTCTCTCTGGCCCTCAGTCTCCTCTGTAACGCGAGAGGGCTGGCCTGATCTCCAGAGACCCACAATTGGTTGAGTCATTCCCTGACTCTTGTGATGAGGCCTTGTTAAATAAGCACTATCTACCTCATCCGGTGTCTCCTCAGCATGCTAATCTTGATTAACCCACAATGTGGGCTTATCCTGTGGCAGCAAGCTGGGCTACACCAGTGACCCTGTCAGTGAGTTCCTGCTGTATGTTGGACACTGTCGGCTTTCTTGTTTTATTCATTGCATCCATCGCCCATACTGTGAGATAAGTACATCACCCACATCTGCAGATGAAGAAGCCCAGGTTCCACACAGAGAAGAGCCACAGTTAGTAAGTGGCAGAGCCTGGGCTTGAGTCCTTACTGACTGCAGTCTGTAGGACGTAGGTTCAGAAGATGACTCTGGATACCTCCTGTCCCACTGTGATATGTGACCTTGGCCATCCTGCACCTTCTCTGTACTTCAGTTTCCATGTCTATGAGATGGAGATGGCAGATGGATGGGATGTCTATGAGTTCACTTTGGAAATGTGGCTCTGGTTCCTGTCGTACCTCAGGTGGAGGTTTCATAGCAGCTTTCACAGCCCACTCATCTCAGCCCCGTGTCAGCTCCCTGGCCTCTCAGAGGCCCTGCCTTCCCCAAGCGCCCCTGCCCTTTGTCTGTGTTGCTCTCTGCCCTGTCCTAGTCTCTGGGGAGCACTAGGTCTCACTGGGCCTATCCATAGCCCTGGTGCCTTCTCTTTGCCGGCAGCATCTCCAGGCTCAAGCACACTGGTCTTCCTCTCAGCCCCTTGTCCCAAACAGCTGAAAAGCTATGAGCAAAGGAGCTTGCACCCAGCTTGGAGTTGGGAGCGGGCCAGGGCCAGGTGTGTCAAGCTGCCTTGGGTACCTAGCCCTTGGCTCCTGAGTTCCCGGTGTGCCTGCTTCTTCCTGCTCTCTTGTCTGTGCAGCAAGTTGCCTCACCTAACAACTGAGCTCTGTTTCTGATGCGCACAGTGCTGAGCTAGGGCCACCACTGGGACTCAGGCTGGCCTCCAGGCCAACGATGCTTTCTTGGGCTGTTCCTTCAACCAGTGCTGGTGTGTGATAGTCCCTGTGATGAGGCTTGGAACAGTGGTGAGCAAGACATGGTCCCTGCCATAAGGAACTCACAGTGTAGTAAGCAGAACAGCCCCTCAGAGGGAAAAGCTCTGAGGTGGCTTTTTTGAAGAGGTAGTCCCTCCACCAAGGAGAGAGGGACAAGTGAAGAAGAGGAGGGAAAAGGATTTCTGGTGGGCAGGCAGTTGAATATTTGGCACTGGGCCATGCAGCCCTGAGTGAGAATGGATTATAAGATGGCAAAGAGCAACACAGACCCTTCTAGAGGCTCAGGGCTTCTTTCCCAGAGAAGCAGTGGTGATCTGGACTATTGCTCCCCTAGTGCCTGGAGTCCTCCAGCTCACACCCAGGAGAGCATGTGTCTCAGGTTTCCCTCCATTCCTGGAACCAACAGAAGCTGCAGAAATGCAAGTGCATAAGCCAGCGTGGTAGCACTCAGAGGTGGAGTCAGGAAGATCATCCTTGACTACATAAGGAGACTACAGCTAACCTACGCTAAAGACCTTTTCTCAAAATACGAACAAACAAAAAGGAGGAGGAGGAGAAAAATGTAATTAGGGGTTCAGGAGAAGCTGCTGGAGAGAAGTCGCTGGGCTCTGAACCAAAGTAGAAAGTCACTGCTCACAGCTTTGGGCCTCACTAGGGCCAAGCCTGGTGGCTGTTATGAGAGAGCCTGACGAGACCCTTAGGGAGAGCTCTGGGTGGGGGGCAGCTGGCCAGCCTGTCCATATCTGAAGTGCGGTTTGCACCTGTAGCCTGACGGCAGTGTCAAACTCCCTCAAGACAGGTCCTCATCATGCATAAGCCCTGTGGGTAGAACCTTCCCTGATGGGCTTGCCGTACTTCTGGCAGCCCCTGGGTGCAGGAGATCTGTTCACTCCACCAGTGGTGGTGGAGACCACCTGTGAGAGACTGGGCCAACCTGGGCATTGTGTGCATTTGGTGGCACATTTTGCATCAGCAGCATTGAGGAACAAGGAAGAGGCTTGCTGTGTCCTGCAGGAAGGGGCTAAGTGCCCCCATAGGTTATGTCCTCACTCCCACAAAGGCCTCGAGCTTAGCAAATGGAGCGTTCCATGGACACTGCAGCTGTGAGAAGCACGCTCTCTAGGTTTGGGGGTGATAAGCCCTGGGTTTGAATCTCACCTCTGTCCCATTCTAGTGAGTGACATGGACTATTCTTTATTAGGGCATCACTTCCCTCCCTGTACAATGTGACTGAAAGTACAAAGCCACAAGCCTGTCTGTGTTAGAGGCTAGTGGGGCCAGCTGCAATGGCCTGCACATAGTAGGTGCTCAGAGTGCCCCCTCCTTCCAGTGGGGAATGTTATGCCCTTTCTTTTGCTGCAGGAGGAGCCATTCAGCTTTGACCTCCCCGAAACCCTCTTCAACATCTCCAAGTTTTTGCTGCACAGCCTGACCAAGGCCACCCCCTTGGGCATCTCGAAAGTGTATCCTCCCCAGGCACCCTCCTGGCCCTCTGTTTAATGCCCTCTTCTCCACAGAGCATTTACTGGCAGAAGTGCCCTCTCTCAGCAGCCACTGGGGCGTGGGGAGAGGCTCAGCTGGGCAGCCGAACAGCCAGTGCCAAGGGGAGATTAGCTCTCAGGACTGTCTAGTGGCCCCTGGCTTGCTGTCTGGACAGCACCTTGTCCCAGGCCTCCCAGAACTCACAAAGAAGGGTGACACTGAGACCAGGAATCCCAGGTAGGTCTTCTGCTAGAATTGGGGACCATGTCAGCCCAGGTGATAAAGCTGCCACCTGGTAGCGGCTTCAGAGATATGTACACTAGGCCAGAGAATGAAATGGAAGTAAGGTTGGGTCAGGAACAGCTGCCCAGAGGAGGTGACTTCCATGCTCCAGACTAAGGCAGCAGGGAAGACTATCGAGAGGGTGGGTGATGTAGAGAGGTGCGTGAGGACAAGCCCAGCTTCTGTGTAGGGTGCTGCAAGTCCCTGTGAGTCTACTTTTCCCCTGCCAAGGAGCTGCAGAAGGGCCAGAAGCACAGAGGGGAAATGGTCCAGCCTTTCACAAGTGTCTCCCTATCCCCATCCTGCTTGTCCACATGCCTCCTGTAGAAGCCTCCCAGAAAAGCATCCCTAGCTCACACTAAGAACTCATTTCCTGGAGGGTCCAGGCTCATCATTAATCTTCAGGGGAAATGTCCCAAACAAATGGCCTTCCCTGTGATAACTCCTTTCACTGGCAGGTCAGGCTCACCAAAGGAGTGCCACGGCCATCCCCGCTACTCTCTGTCTTGAAAGCTGTGTGATTGAGCATCTTGGTTGACTCGAGTGCTGAGCCCTCCCTGGTGTTGTCCAGTAGAAACAGAAATGGCTGCTGACATGGTTCATGACATGGAGGAGTAAGAGATTCGCCGGCTCCGCTTGCTGGAACACTGAGAGGGGTCACAATGAGGAAGGAGAGTGAGGGCCATGCCACTTGGGATGCCAGGGAGGCAGCTAGAAGAGGAGGGCTTGGGGACAGCCTGAATTGGAGCTGATCTCATGTGGCATACAGAGGCTTTTTGTCCTTAGATGAGGAGGTCAGAGGGATCCCAGAGAGCAGGGGAGTCTCCAGTGCTCTGTGGCCCCTGTGAGTCGGTCTACACTGGCTGGTAGGGCTAGGGCAGGAGAGCACCTAACCAGGTGTCCTGGATCTAGGTTGGCAGGTGCAACAAGGCAGGGAAAGCTACAGGAGGCCCAAAGAATCTTTAGTCAGGTTATGGCTGTTATCTCAGCACCAAAAGATTGTGGTTGGTATAGGCTACGTGAAACCATAATGCCTGCCCCCCACCCTCCAAAAAGAGGCCCAAAAAGATCCTGTATTACCTTTGTCTCTAGAAAGATTCCTGGGCATTACCATCCTAGAGACACAGATCTCAAAGTGGAAAATATCCCTTCAGTTCCTACCTATGGTCTGATCTAACACAAGATGCTTTCTAGCCCAGGGTGGGTAGTGTTGGTTCCTAGTCACACCTCTGCTGTCCTTAACCTTGCCAATGGCAGGAATACCCTCTTCACACTGGCCAAGCAGAGCAAGGCCCTGGGGGCCTATAAGCTGGCCCGGCATGCCTATGACAAGCTACGGGGGCTGCAGATCCCCGCCAGGATCCAGAAGTCCATTGAGCTGGGCACCCTGACCATCCGCTCCAAGCCTTTCCATGACAGCGAGGTGACAGCATGCCTTTGAGCCTGGTCTGGGGTTTGGTTGGAAGATAGCTCTTGTGTTCTCGGGGCTCCCCTGCCTGTGTGCTGTCTTGTCCCCTCCTGCTTAGCTGTCCTCTGCCCTCTGCTCTCCACTCAGCCTGCTGTGCTCCAACCCACCCTCACCTCCAGCCCTGTCACGGCCCCTCTGTGTCCAGAGATTGTCTCTTCCCCCAAGCCTTGCTCAGGGCTGACCCTTTTCCTGGGTGTCCCTGTGCTCTTCCAGGCCCTATCCCAACAAATTTCCTGCAGCTGCAACAACCCAGATCTATATAGCCCTGATTTCAAGCTCAGAGCAGGGACTTGTCATCACTAGGCCAGGGTTCAAATCCTAGGTCCACCGTTTCCTAGCTCTATCAGGTGGGTGTCTATAAACCATCTGCACATAAATGATGTGCCTGACACAGTGCCTCGAGCCTGGTGAGTGGCAGGAAGTGACAGTGGATACAGTTGTTCCTATGAAGACAGTGTCCTGCTGAGGCCTGGCTTGGAGGAGGTGTCTGGGTTAGTGGGGCTCAGGTGTAATCTCAGTTGTACCTGCAGACCTTGGCCAGCTTCCCCACAGCATGTAGTCCTTTCTTTGCCCTGGAGGAAGTGGATGTGTGTACTTCTGGTTCAGCCCGGGCAGATGTGTGCTTCTTTTGTAGGAACTGGTACCCTTGTGCTACCGCTGTTCCACCAACAACCCACTACTGAACAACCTGGGCAACGTGTGCATCAACTGCCGCCAGCCCTTCATCTTCTCTGCCTCTTCCTATGGTGAGCCACTCGTGACACTGCATGATGACAAGCTGGGGTCCATCGTTCAGTCTGGGAGGTTGCAGGAGCTATCCTGGCCCCCTCCTTCAAAGCAGCTGCTGCGGGGAGGGGCTGCTGATGGAGGCCTGGTCCTCCTCATGCATGTACTGTCCACTAACCTGTGGACAGGCTGCTTGGGGAAAGGGGCATGCTCTGGCCATCCCCCAGCCCCTCCCTGTTCCTCCAGAGGTGCTGCACCTGGTGGAATTCTACCTAGAAGAGGGAATCACGGACGAAGAAGCTGTTGCCCTCATCGACCTGGAGGCACCAAGACACAAGAGGGAAAGCAAATGGCAGGAGATTGCAAGCAACAGTATCCTGTGCTCCAGGCCTGGGCCAGGCAGGGCAGGGGTCTCAGTATGGGCTGTGCCAACAGGCAGAGACAGAAGGAAAGAGACCCAGAAAGACTGGGGAGATCTCCACGTAGTGAGGACTGACATCAGAGACGGGCAGAGAGCTGGCCAGAGCCTGTAGGCACAGGGAAAGCGGCACCTGCATGTTCCTGTGAGGTCTCCCTACTCTGTTCCTGAAGGCACTGATCCTGCTTTTCTGCCCATAACTAAGCAGAAGGCATAGTGTGTATATGCTTGACAGAACCCCAGCTTTTGGCTCAGGTAGCTTTTTCATGCAATAGTAGCAGTCACTACTAGCTCCTGGATGTCCATCCCATCCTTGTAGAGGCCTCTCTGTCCCCCTGGTTCTGCTGTCCAAGTTCTTCATCCTTAGGGAGCTACAGAAATGGCTGCCCGTAGTATGGCTGAGACCCCAGCCCAGCTGATCCCCTGTACCTTGGTGCTCCTCAGTGGAACTTAGCCATACCCACCTAATCCTTACATGAGGCCCTCCTGCCTGGGCCTTATACCAGCACCATCACCATTGGGCAGAGGGAAGGCTGGTAGGAGTGGGTTCTCTAAGAGTTTTTGCCCTTCACTCCATGGCTGTGACTGCTGAGTTTCTCGAGCTGCAGCTGGGTCTATGGTCTCCACCTACTCAGGGCCCTTGAATGGCCACTCCCTGTGAGCCCTGGTGGGACTAGAGGGTAGGGGAAGCAGATGATCCCGGGGGCCCCTTCTCCTCTGGTCTGTACCCTCCTCCCCATCTTTCTCCCAGGGGCCTCTCCCAGCCACTGTAATATTCCCCCCAAGTCTGTGAGAGAGGAAAGACCTGGCTGAGCTCCTGGGAGTGAGCATGTGGGCTAGAGGGTGGTGCCTGTGCCTTCCTGAGTCCCCAGCTCCATCCTTGACCAGAACCCTCCAGATTCACAGACGCTGAGGCTGGATGAGACCATGGACTCCATAGGCAATGATGACCCGTTCACAGCCAAGCTGAGCTTTGAGGTGAGCTACCTCAAGAGTGGGAGGGCACTGCGAGGCCTGGGGGAAAGCCATCAGTCCTTTTCCACAGGCACACAGGGACCCTCAGCTAGTGTGGCAGTCAGCTACAACTTCAGACACAGCAGTGGGAAAGAGAACTGGACAGCTTCCTGTGTGACCGGGTGATTCTGAGGCCACTTCAGTGCTGCCATGGGGAGCATGTCACTGTCAGGGCTGCTGGAGTTGAGATGTGGTGGTGTCCCTTTGGTCACCAAGGATCCTGGAATCAAGCCAAGGGCATAACACCCACATACATACTCCTCACAGCAAGGTAGCTCTGAGTTCGTGCCTGTGGTGGTGAACCGGTCAGTGCTGCGTTCCATGAGCCGAAGGGATGTTCTCATCAAGCGCTGGCCCCCGCCGCTGCAATGGCAGTACTTCCGCTCGCTGCTCCCCGATGCCTCCATCACCATGTGCCCCTCCTGCTTTCAGGTACCCAGCCTACCACAGGCAGCCTCTCCTGCTCTTCCATTCTCAGTATCTCCCGTGGGAAGCTGGGCGTGTAGGGGGAGGATTACGAGCTGGTCACAGGCTTCCCCTCACTTGCATCTGCCCAGCTGGCTGCAGTGGGCCTTTCCTGGTTCCCGCTCTGCTGCCCTGAGTGAAGGATGATGTACCTGTGAAGTTCATTCAGAATATAGAGCCCTCCGGTCCTCAGGCCAGCACACTACAGGTCTGCTGTTGTTGGCGGCAACCCACTGCTTAGCCACTTCCCAGGGCAACATGTCCCAGCCCAGGCTCAGGGCTTGAGGGGCACCTGGCCCGGCTTCCCTGTGTCATAGGCTGTCTCTCCTCAGATGTTCCATTCGGAGGACTATGAGCTGCTGGTACTCCAGCACGCCTGCTGCCCCTACTGCCGGAGACGCATCGACGATCCTGGCCCGTGAGCACTGACTGGCCTCTGGGACCACCTGCTCCCCTGGCCTCCTTGCTGTCCCCAGATTGTCGGGGAGAAAGAATTAAACCCTCAGAATATGTCTCCTGCCCAGATGAAGTTTGTATGTGGGGGAGGGGCCTCGCCTTGTGTAACCACAGATTTCCTATTTATGGCATTTCGTGCCTTGTAAATAGCACTGGGAGATGGAGAGGAGAACGTACATATATTTTCTAAGAAAAAGAAATCTGTTACTTTCAGAAGGGCTCAAGTGTTCATGGCAGCCTGCTGGTGTCCACAGATCTGTCAGACCGTTACCGTGCACACTTTGCCAACAGATTGCCTCAATAACGACAAATAAAAGGGCTACTCGTTTTCATCAGTGTCTGCGTTTTAGCAAATCCTCATATTGTCTGCAACTTAATTTCCTTATGCAAAAGTGCACCTGTTTCTAATTTGATCTGAAAGGAACATTGCTTTTGCATGCTCTTAAAACGTAATCTAATCAAACAGCAGCATGGGAAGGGGCAGGGGCATGGGTGTTTTTGTTGTTGTTTATTTATTTTGTTTTAATGAGGATCCATTTTGACAAGAAAGTAAGATACCTGGCTCCAAAGAATAGTCTTGTCCTTGGAGCTGCTCTGTACATCAGTCATGGGGTCCCTTCCACAGGGTACTCAGCCTTGTGGCTCCTCTCTTTCCTTCCAGGGCATGAAGCATGGGCTTCCAGTTGGGATCCATAGACTGTTGTGGGAAGGGTTGCCGGGCAGAATCTGGAAGGAGAACCCACACTGGGCACCTCTGTGCAGCCACAGCCCTGTGCGGGTTATGACTAGAAGAGCAGCAGGTGTTAGGGCCTTGGACTTCCAGTCATGACTGGGCACCTAGAGTGTAATCTCTGAAGTCCTCCCGCCCGCCACCTGTCCAAGGACAGGCAGCAACACCCCCCACGGCACACACAGGGTGTCTTAGTGGGAGCGGGGAGGTTGAGCAAATGGGAACCATGCTGAAGTCCCCTTGTGGTAGCAGGCCCACTGCAGGGACAGAGATGAGAACTGAGTGCGTGACAGAAGTCAGGCATGGTCCAGGCCCTTCCAGCCTGCCTCTGTGGAGATAAGCGGGGAGCCAGGCAAGGTCCAGGCCCTCCCCACCCCCTCTGCCTCTGTGGAGATGATGGAGGGAACGAAGGAGGGAACCAGACAGTTGTGCCAACACAACTCCTCCGTCGAGTGTCTAATTGCTTATGATCATGCATGCTCTCTCTCGCACTAAACATTTATTAATGTGTTAGGATTTCCATTAGCGAGTGCCTTGAACTGAAATCATTTGCATATGGCTGGGAAAAAAGTGGGGCGAGAGAGGAAACAGTGCCAGCTACCCAACAGGCGTCAATCAGTGACAGATCAGATGGTCTAAGGCGTGGGGGGGGGGCTGTCTGAGATGCCGGCATGCATCCTCTCAGCCCATAACAGAAATTCCGGAGAGTCCTCCTGCTGGGAGCCAAGCCCCTGAGGCTGGGCCTGGCCGCAGCTCCAGTTCTTGACAATGCATCGAGTCTGGTCTGAGTGGCCTCTAGGGTGCCCACACACAGACGGTGAAACTGAGGCCAGAGGCTCTCTCTGTGGTGAACAAACGTACCTGCCGAAGCACAGTTGGGCCTGCTCCCATATGCAGCCTTCCACCGAGCCCCACACTCGGCTCTCTTCCCTACCTGCATCTGTACACAGGGCCCTTCTTCAGCTTGAATACGGCGCTTTCAGCTGTAGCCGGCACCTGTGAATGGGGCGCACAGCGGCCCTGACGGAAGCCAGTTAGCAAAGGGGCTGGAGGTGTCAGTTCTGTCAGGAAGAGGATGAGATCAGGGAAGGGTGACTACTGGAGCCCCATAGCGTGGGAAGCCTGTCAGGGCTTGTGTCATGTCCACAGTGAGGAAGGGGAAGATGGCAGCTGAATAACTGAGCCATAACCAGCAGGGTGTCTGTGGCTCTCCATTCCTTACCTCTCCCTCTACATGGCTACTGAAGCTAGGAATCCTCCTTGGTTCTGCCTCACAGGTTTGACATCCCTCTGTTGTGCCTCTTCCCTGGCCTGGGGCGTACACAGCAATGGCAGAGGTGATTGGGGCACTGAGGTCACCACCAGGGAAGGCGCCTACAGAGCCACGCCCCCTCCTGTTGTTGGCTGTTTGTTACTCTTAACTCTTTTGGGGCCTGCCACCCAGCTGCCACCCAAATACATCGCACACACACACGCACGCACGCACGCACGCGCGCGCACACACACACACACAGACATATTCTTATGAATGCCCAACCTTAGCTTGTTTCTAGCCAGCTTTACTTAAATTATCCCATCTACGTTTTGCCTCTGGGCTCTTTCCTTTTCTTGTTTCTGTAATCTTACTTTTACTTTTACTCCATGGCTGGCTGGGTGGCTGGCCCCTGGAGTCGTACTCCTTCTCTCACGCCTAGATCTCTTTTTTCTCCTATTTATTCTCTCTACCTGCCAATCTAGACTATCCTTTCTCCTGCCTTGCTATTGGCCATTCAACTCTTTATTAGACCAATCAGGTGTTTTAGAAAGGCAAAGTAACACAGCTTCACAGAGTTAAATGCAACATAAAAGAATGTAACATATCTTTGTATCATTACACAAATGTTCCACAGCATAAACAGATGCATCACATCGTAAAATAATATTTCACAACACCTGCCCGGGACTGCTCGCCCATCCTTCACCCAGACTGCAAACACCTTCCGTGAGCACAGGAGCAATTGTGTTCCTTCCCTGCTTCTGACCCCCAGTGGCTTCTCAGTGCCAGCCAGCTGGCCCCCAGGCTCGTGGGCCTGCTCCAAGGCTCTGAGGCCACCCTCTGAGGCCACCTGTGCTCCTTTGGGACTTACATTTCTATAGATTCTGTCTGAAAAGCCACTAAAGCCAGAAGCCCCTGTCCCCCCCCCCACCCCCAGGGCTCTGCTATGCCTCTTGACTGACTTCCGGTTTACACAGAAAGACAAGAGCTAAACCGGGCAGGTGGGGCTAGGGCAAATGGCTGCTTCTCCCTGTTAGTTCATCTACTCCCTGAGACGACACAGCGCTCAACACAATAGAGCGTGTAGAAGACATCGGGAGTGTAAGGAAGGAAAGGAGTGAACGCCTGTGTCTTCCCAGGTTCCCTTGATGCCCTCAGCAAGGCCTTGGTGACACAGCCAGGAGAACTAAGCCACAGGTGAGAAGAAAGGGAGGGGCCTGCTGACCCAGCAGCACTTTTCCCTTCTGAGGCTTAAGAGCTATTAGCACTGGTGGCTAATCCTAATCCTAATCAGTGCCCTGCGACTGCCCGACTGCCCGTACTTCTGAGCAGCCAACATGGCTGTAGCTAGCCTCAGAGATAGCTTCCCGGGTCCTGGCAACCAAGCACCTCACAGGTCTTCACAGCCCAGCCCCAATAACCCCCAGTCCTGTGCAGCATTGAGCTTTCCAATACTCGAGAGGGTGAGAACCCAGGCTGCAGGTCAGCCAGACTTCGTACTTCACTTCTGCTGAGGGTTCCTAGCCTACAGGGGTGGTGTCTTAAACACCTACTGCTGTGGGCCAAGAGCTGAATGCACAGAAACAGGCGCAGCTGACCTGCATCCCAGATACGCTAATGAGTTTGGTTCAGTAGGACAGCAAGATGGTCTAGGTCAGTGGTTCTCAACCTTCCAAATTCTGTGACCCTTTAATATAGTTCCTCATATTGTGGTGATTCCCCCAACCGTAAACTTTATTTTGTTGCTACTTCATAAATGTAATTATGCTACTGTTATGAATTGTAATGTAAATGTCTGATATGCGACCCCCAAAGAGTTTGTGAACCACAGGCTGGGAACCACTGGTCTAGGTGGTGACAATGCAGACTGTAGACAAGACACACAATGTGGCGGAGCCCTGGTGTGGAGCGTGATGGTGTTGACTCTCCTCGGGGACCTGAGGGAGGAGCAGAAGGACTGAGGTGACAAGTTCCATCAGCCTGCAGAGGCAGGTGATCAGGAAGGGATGCCTCTGTGCTGGTTCAGGGCCTGGATGGGACACTGAGTGTGTGCACAGGAGCCAGGGCACGTCAGTTGTGCTGGTGGGGACAGCAGGCCAGGCGCAATTTGGATATGGTTGTTGTGCCCAGGGTTCCCAGACCCAGCAAACTCAGGCCCAGAAGGAGGATGTGGGATTTTCCGGGGTATCCTGCTGACTCAGAGACACAGGCTAGCATCTGGTCCTCCTCTTGGGTGACCATGACTCCATCTGAGTCCGTGTGACTCAGTGCAGGTGCTTTCCTTAGTGACTGTTGCTCCGATGAGGCAGAGAGGCACAGCCTCCCCTACGAACTATGTTTTGATGAGGGAAGGAGAATGGCAGTGGAAACCCACAGAACTCTGTAGACTGTGTAGGTATAGCCCTGGCAGTGGCTGGCCAATCATGTGACTTTGGTGACCCACTGTGGACTCCAGGCCTCGGTCTCTGCAAGTGAAGATGCAGAGCCAATCAGAACTAAGGACTTCCAAGGACTTACTCTGACCTTGTCTCACCCACACTGTACTGACTGTGGTGTCCCCTCATCTCGGTGACAGCTTTCGACCTGTGAAGCAGTGTCTGTTACCCCAGTTTAGAGCAGACAGTGCTTCCAGAGGAGGCCTTGTCTGCCTACTCACTCATTGGGTCAGCAGGTGTTTACTAAGCTCCTACTGTGTGCCTACTCACTCATTGGGTCAGCAGGTGTTTACTAAGCTCCTACTGTGTGCCTACTCACTCATTGGGTCAGCAGGTGTTTACTAAGCTCCTACTGTGTGCCTACTCACTCATTGGGTCAGCAGGTGTTTACTAAGCTCCTACTGTGTGCCTACTCCACCCTGTAGGTTCACACTAGAACCCAGGCGATGGGCGAAGCCAACTGATCCCAACACCAGCTGGCTGCCAAGGCTGCTGAGGTGCAGCTGAGCTGGGTGGGGGCCGGGGTAGATCATGGGGTGACCACCAGGGTCACGTCTCCACCTTGACCTCATTAATGTTGGTCTTAATCACCAAACCACACTCCTTAAACTGCTAGATGCCAGCTCCCACCCCCTGACACACATACCAGTCCTGTGCTCTTTTTCTCACTCAGGGAACGTGCAGGGAAGGGATCGATTTTCTGAGCAGACACACCTAGGAATCCCAGGTGGGAAGAGACTGAGCAAGAGAGGGCTTAAGGGCGAACACTTCCCTGACCAGGCTCCTACCTGGCTTCAGGGTCTGGGGAGCTGTGTGGCAAGTGGCATGGTGTTTTCTCCCATCATCCACTCTTAACTCAACCCCACCTTCTCAGAGAGGCCTTCATAAGCTTCTGCTAGAGCAACCTCTCCTCCTGTTCTTTGACTAGCCCGTGAAACTGCTCCTCACCGCCATCCCCCTCACGGGGTGCTGGCTTCTTGCAACCAGTGCTTCCTTGTCTCCTGTGAGCCCCCAGAAACAAATCGCTTGCCTGTCACTTAGTGGGTGCTCCAGGCATATGTCAGCTAGACAGTGGTCCTAGAGCAACCTACACATGGGGGCTTCCGGGGACCTTAGCTACATGGCAGATACGCTGGCCCCATATCCTCAGACATCAGGCTAGTCCAGGACCAGCTTCTCCCTCAGACTGGCATCTCTACCAGGCCAGTGCCAGCATCTCTCAGCCTACACAGAGTTCTGATACCCTGAAGGCCCAGGTGTCTGGTTATCCTCTGTACCCCTGAGATTAACGCAGCTGTATGTCTGTTGCCTTCTAGATAAGGCAAAACTTCTTAGGCCCTCACCATGGCCTCCAGGCCCCACGCAAGCACCTGAATATCCTGGCAGCCTGTTTCTTTATTCGGAGGCCCATGTTCTGCCCCACCCGAGCAGGCCACCCTCTTCTCTGTAGTTCATGGTCATCCCTCCCTGGACTGGAATGTGTTTCTTCCTCTGGCTGAGTCTTGCTCAGGCCAGAAGTGCTCTAAGCAGGGCCACGGCCTCCTTTGTCTCCCAGGTGGCCGGCTCATAAATGTTTAATGAACAAGTGAGTGAGCAAATTCCAATTGAATGCAACAAATAGTTATCGAGCTGCTGGGCCCGAGTGGGGGGGGGTGGGGCGGGTGGAAATGGACTGAGCTCACTGTGCTCAGATCTGTCCAAAGGAGCTCGTGTCAGGGCCAGGGGACTGGGAAGGGCCACGGTAGGAGACTTCAGGGAGAGGCATTGTCAGTTGGAGCATTGTGGAGAAATGAACTTAGGGTCCTGAAGCAGCCTGAAGCCACTGGAGTGACATGGGTAGAAAATTCCTGGGGGACTCTGGGGAAGACAAGATGAGACACCCTTCCTTTACTCAAGGGCCTCCACCCGGTGTCACCTTGGCCCCTCTGCAAGCCAATTAGGCCCCAGTGGCAGCAGTGGGATTAGTATTCTTAGGATGATATCTCCCAGATGCTGAATCAGCCTCTGGCTTAGGGAGAGAAGGTCACTTTATAAGGGTCTTGGGGGGGCTGATGCCTGGAGTTGCGCTGTGGGAGCTGTAGGTGGCTGAGCTCACCAGGCAGCCTCGGTCTCTACTGACGAACAGCCCCTGGGGCAGCCTCGAGGGCCGCAGCCATGAATGGCACAGAGGGCCCCGATTTTTATGTGCCCTTCTCCAACGCCACAGGCGTGGTGCGCAGCCCCTTTGAGTATCCGCAGTACTACCTGGCTGAACCATGGCAGTTCTCCATGCTGGCAGCTTACATGTTCCTGCTCATCGTGCTGGGCTTCCCCATCAACTTCCTCACGCTCTACGTCACCGTACAGCACAAGAAGCTGCGCACACCACTCAACTACATCCTGCTCAACTTGGCCGTGGCTGACCTCTTCATGGTCTTTGGAGGATTCACCACCACACTCTACACCTCACTGCATGGCTACTTCGTCTTCGGGCCCACAGGATGCAACATCGAGGGCTTCTTCGCCACACTGGGCGGTATGAGCAGAGGGACTGGGGTGTAGTATGGGGGCCAAGGGGGCATGAAAGGGCCTAAGGAGGGTCTGCAGCTTGGGAGCAGCAGCTTAATGGGTCTGTCTCCACTCCTCTTCAATCGGTACCATCCGAAGGCCTTGCTTATTCACTGACAACACTGATGCTGAACTAGGCTGTTGTTTAGAGCAAGCGTTGAGCACCCATCTCTCTCATGAGTAATGCAAGAGTCATGGCTTCAGAGAGGTCAGGGGCTCTCTGGGGAGTCATGGTGTGTGAGGAAACCCTCTGAGGCAGCTGAGCTGGGGCAGACTCAAGATGAGCTAGAAAAGGCACACAGGTCCAGGGTCGGTGTACTAGGCATCTATCTGACTGCCTTCCTAGCCCTGTTGGCCTCCAACATGAGTGCGTGCTCCACACACTGGGAATCTGGAGGAGTCATTTGTTTCTTTTCTTTTTCTTTCTATCTTTGGGGGAAGACAGTCTCACATAGTGCAGACTGGCCTTAAACTATGTGGCTGAGGATGCACTTGAACTTCTGATCCTCCTGCCTCAGCTTGTCAAGTGCTGGGATCACAGGTGTGAACCACCTTGCCACACCAGGGATTTCCAAACATTTTCTGTCATTTGTGTGGAAGGTCAGTAAGGCTACGGCAGGAACAATGGAGTCTGTTTAGCTGAGGCAGGCAAAAGACTCATGTAGAGATGTGGCAGGGCCGGAACCAGATTTAGGGCCCCCTGGTTGGGACCCAGCGATGTAGTCAGTGGATATAAGAGGACACAGGCAGAGTGGGTATGACAAAGCCCAAGGCCAGAGCAATGGGTCTAGCTTGCATGAGTCCCAAGGATGTAGCCTTATCTCCCCCATGTCCAGGGTGCTACCTTGGTGACATCTCTGTTACCTTCTGTGATCACAGTCCCCCAGTCTCTGGACAGAAGCTAGGGTGCCATGCTAATGGATATGTCTCTGCAGGGTCAGGCACAGGTCACACCTGTCATCCATAAACTTTTGCTGGTAGCACTCTCATTACTCAGCAATGTCTCAGGCTGGTTTATTTTGTGGCCCTTCTCCATACTGAGTTTCCTTCCATGGGTGACATGTGGACTGAGGTCTGGAGGTCCCTCCTTGGCCCACTCTTCCTCCCGTGTCAAAGCACTAGCCATTGTGCAGCCGAAGCCATAGCTTCAGTCATCCCAAGGCTGTGTCTCTCCTGACCAAAAGCTCTAACGGAACAGAGAGGTTCTTGGTTCTTTGGAGTCCTTTGCTCTCCGCTGGCACATGCATTCTTCATTCTCCCCTCCTCCTGGCCAGTTCAAACTCGCTGCATTCCTAAGGCAGAGACTCCCATGCTGCCCTGTCCTCTCTGGGGTCATTTGTTCTCTCTGGTCTGAGGTCAGAGCCGGGGGACTGATAGCTACCAACTACCTTGCAGGTGAAATCGCCCTGTGGTCCCTGGTGGTTCTGGCTATTGAGCGATACGTAGTGGTCTGCAAGCCCATGAGCAACTTCCGTTTTGGGGAGAACCATGCCATTATGGGTGTGGCCTTCACCTGGGTCATGGCGTTGGCCTGTGCTGCTCCCCCGCTCGTCGGCTGGTCCAGGTAATGGCACTGACATCGGGTCTGGCAAGGCTTTTGTGGGGTTCCCATTCAGAACACAGAGCCTGTGGGCCGGTTCCAGGCATTCTATAACATAGTCTTGCCCCCTAAAACCATCCTGGTGACTTTCTCAGGCCAAAGTCTAAGGCGGGGGAGAAGGGAGGGCCAGTGATGGTGCAATGAGTGTGATTCCATCACTGAGCCCCATGGCAAGGGGAGCCCTGGACACCCCAACCCTTCACCTTGGCCAAGCCCCTAATCCTCAGCTAAGCCAAGGCCAAACTACAATCCTCTTTGGTTGCGTTTTCCTGGGTATGGGGCAGCTCTCTCTGACCTTGGACCTCAGCTCTATGGGGAAGCTGAACCTTCCCAACATGTATGGTGTCATTGTAGTCCCAGGAATTGGGTCCTATCTAGCCTCCAGACTACTATCTCCAACTGTAGGCAAGACAAGAGAGGGTTAGGGACAGTGGTTTGTTACCCAGAAGCATCAGAAGCTTCCTTCTCACGTCTCTTCCCCACCCTCTGGGAGCTCACCTAGTGGCCCTTGCTGAGTCAGAACCCTGGACTTAACAGGCCTCCTCAGATACACTCAGTGGACACTCTGGGGTTTCTGAGTGCAGCCTAGTGTCACCATCCTCAGACATCATCATAACATCCTTGTTTCTAAAAGCTGCACCAAGCCCATCCTTAGTGTAGAATGCATTACTGTTGCTAGGAAACCCACATCTCCAAACTACTGCATTTACAGGGCAGTCCTCAGCCCTCCTCCCCAGCACCCTCTGCCAACTCACTTAAACCACCAAAGGGCAGCAGGCTGGTGGAAAAGAGCTGTGTGGTCAAGTGGGAGGAAATTTGAGATTGCCCGAAGGGCAGAGACTGCTAAGTCTCACCTGGCGATGGGGCCAGCAGGTAACGACACCATCCTTCCCAAGACCAACAGGAGCTCCAGCCTCAACAGCCCCCACACTTATGCCCAGCTGAGCATCTGTTCCCCTCCAACCGTATTGTCCCTTGCACTGACCCTCAGGTACATCCCCGAGGGCATGCAGTGCTCGTGTGGGGTTGACTACTATACACTCAAGCCTGAGGTCAACAACGAGTCCTTCGTCATCTACATGTTCGTGGTCCACTTCACCATCCCTTTGATTGTCATCTTCTTCTGCTATGGGCAGCTGGTTTTCACAGTCAAGGAGGTATGAGTGGGGGGGTCTCTAATGTGTGTTCCAGGCCCATGCTGGGTGTTCAGAGCTGGGTGCCAGGGCTGGACCCCATGGGCTGGACACAGGTCTGTACCCCTGTAGGCGGCTGCCCAGCAGCAGGAGTCAGCCACCACACAGAAGGCAGAAAAAGAAGTCACCCGCATGGTCATCCTCATGGTCGTCTTCTTCCTGATCTGCTGGGTTCCCTATGCTAGCGTGGCCTTCTACATCTTCACCCACCAAGGCTCCAACTTTGGCCCCATCTTCATGACCCTACCAGCTTTCTTTGCCAAGAGCTCTTCCATCTATAACCCTGTCATCTACATCATGATGAATAAACAGGTGCCTGGGATGAGGTCAGGCCGGGGGTGGGGGAGTGAGGGAAAGAAGGGGGGAGGGTGGATTCCATCCAGACTGCTGGCAGGCCATGAGCTCTCCGGTTGAACCTCCCAGTCTCTGGGTAGCCTGGGAGTAAGCTCTCCAGGTGACCAGGTGACCTGACACCTGCTCCTGTGAAATACATCTGACCGATTGTTCTGGAAGACTGCTTTATAAGTCAGCTAGAAGCCAGGCACACGTGTGCAGTGGCACATATGTGATCTAAACACTGAGGCAGGCAGATCTTGAGCTCCAGATCAGCCTGGGCTACATGGTGATGTGCACCCCCCCTCCAAAGCAGGTATGGTTGTGCACCTCTATACCAGCATTCAGGAGGCTGAAGCAGGCAGGTCAGAAGTTCAAAGTTATCTTAAACCATACGGTGATCTGGTGGCCAACCTGGGCTACATGAGAGTCTGTATAGAAAAACAACCAGAAAATGTCGAGTAGTTCCCAAGGCCAGGAATGGAACGGTCTCACTATTTGTAAAGCTGCTGTTAAAAGCCATGGTATCTCTGCAGAAAAGGTGTGGTCTCTGAATTAGACTCTGGGTTCATACCCTGGCTCTGCCATGTCCAGGCTGTGTGACCTTGACAGAGCCAGATGTCTCCCTCTCTGGGCTTTGGTTTTCCTACTTACAGGAAGGGTCAAATCCTAAATTCAAATTACAAGAGATCTTTCACAGAAGGTCCTAAGCATTCACAGGGCACCTTGGAATATCATTTGCTGAAAGCCCTTGTGCTGGGTTCCTGGCATCTCTGATGGTGGGGCAACATACACTTAGCAGACTCCCCAAGGGAGCCAGACTTAGTGAGGGGACTTGCTGTGGGTGGTGGGGCTGAGGCTGGGCAGGGTGGTGGGGCCTGGGACTAACTGGAGCCTCTGCCTTCCAGTTCCGGAACTGTATGCTCACAACCCTCTGCTGTGGCAAGAATCCATTGGGTGACGACGAGGCCTCTGCCACTGCTTCCAAGACGGAGACCAGCCAGGTGGCCCCAGCCTAAGCCTGGCCAGAGACTGTGGCTGACTATAGGAGTCTCCTGTCCCCACCCATCCCAGCCACAGTCCCCACCAGGAGCAGCACCCGTTGGAATGAGGTCATGCAGACTTCCTCAGTGTTCTTTTCTTTGTTTTTAATTAATCCAAGAAAGAAAAATGATGTTCCCCACTCAACAGGGACAGCCTAAGAAAGGACATCCATCCACCAAGATCCCTGACCTGGAGTCCCCAATTCCCAGGGGCCAGCGGGATCTGTACCCCTTCCCCACAAGCTTGTCTCTCAACATGACAAGTGTCCCAGCTTAGGGCTAAGTGTCTAGGACAGAATGGAGCAAGCAATAGCTGATTAATAAAATGCTAGCTGGACGAAGGGAGGAATGAATGACTGAATGAATGGATATGTGGATGAGGGGATTGATAGAGGGGAACATGTATATCCTCAGGTGCCCAACATGGCACATCAGTCATGTTTGGCTGGAATCTATAAGCAATTGTTTTTACATCCCTGCCCTGGTTGTCTCCCCCAACCCCAGATGGAAATTCTGAATCCCAGGTCCTGACAGCATGTGACTGCTTCAAAGACAGAGAGATGGGGGAAGGAGAGAGAGAGAGAGAGAGAGAGAGAGAGAGAGAGAGAGAGAGAATGTTTGTGTATGTGTGTGTGTGTGCAAATACTTTGTATATAAACAGCACAGCTGGTAGTTATGTTACAAATAATATCAATTAATAGAATTAATTAACCATCCTGATTGTCTCTGCTTGTTAGTGACTGCTTGGGAACTGTCTGGGCCCAAGCACTCAGACAGGGTGTTTCTCTCACTCCCAGTAGACTTTACCAATGACCTAGGCCTTTAGTCCTGTGCAGGGCTGGAGCTGGATCACAGGGACGACAGTGACAGCAATGTGGGGTGCAGCCATTAGGACTGAGAAAGCATTGTGACCAGGGGTCTCAGGCAAGGCCCTACCTCCAGTGTGACATCCTTGGTTCATGTCTTCTAATCCTACTTGGCCTGAGACCCAACCCTCCTTCTGGAATTCTGGACACATTTTCTCTTCCACACCAGCAACCAGGTAGCAACGGTTCAAAGCCAGTGTGGAGTTCTAGAAGCCATGCTAATCTGCCTACCCTCAGGGAGTGGCTGAGTCCCTGATTACACCCTTGTTCTGAAGATCTCAGAAACACAGTGTGAGATATGACCAGGCCTTACCCCCTAGGATGCTCATGGATCCAGCTCCCAGCTCCCTTGCTGGATATACTGTTTCCTTAGCATTTGGTTTTTATTCTTCCCAGAGAGTTTTGGGTTTGAAGTCAACAGGAATGCTGGGCAACTAGAATTGAGCAGCTTCAGTCTGCATCCCTCCTCCACAGAACCACAGTTGGGGCCCCCAGCAGGCCCAGTTCTGGCTGGGGAGGGAGGCAAATGGGGGCATTAAAAGCTCAGCTCCTACACTTGCTGGCAGTGGTGGTCTGTTGCTCTCAAGCTCTTTACTTACAAAAGGAATGGAAACTGGGAATCTTATGTGACCCCTGTCCATGGAGAGTTAGACTGTGTGGGGACAGCAGTCCAGGTCCTTGAGGAATGTGGTGTAGCAGCCCCATCAATCTGAGAAACCCAGCTTGGGCAGAATAGAGACAGAGTGGCCTCTTTTAAGCCTCTGTATCTGCAAAGAAGAGCTTAGAACTGTCCTTGAAGGGGATTAGATGAGAGCTTAGGGACTTATGTGGCCAGCCCACTTCCTGGCTTGCTGAAAACATTGGCACATTCTGGAATTCTAGGCGTTGTCTCAGACCTGCCCTTACCAGGACACCCCCACCTAACAAGGGGATGGGCAGTGCCTCAGATGTTGAGCAGTATCATCCTCCAAGGAGGAAAGGTTGCCAGGGTCTGGGATGGAAGCCCCTCAGTGCTGTGGTGGGCAAGGGCAGGGGTTATCTGCTATGCTGTCTCAATAGGTGATGCCAATGAGGGTTCATTTGGTCACAAGTGACAACTGCTGAAACAGAATTGATCTCATTGGCTTATAGACATGAAACCTCCCCCTCCACTTTAGGCCAGCTGGGTATAGAAGTTCAGACTTGTGACCCTTTATATCTGTCTTTTGTGTTGACTTTACTCACAGGCCTATCCCTAGAGATGGCAGAATTGTCTGCATCAGTCCCAGGGCCATTAATCCCTCCAGAAAGAGGATTTTCTGCCCCTTATTATAACCATGGTTTCAGATCAGGTTCTTATGATCTAGGTCATCTGATTATCCCTAACCCAATCAGCATGTCTAAAATAGAGATTCTTCGGCCAGGTTTGAGTCACCTGATTTCCTCCAAGCCAGTCACCATGCCTGATATGGAGATTCATCTTCTGATTAGTCAGACCTGGGTCACCTGATCACCTCTAAGCCAATCACTATGCCTGATTTGGGATCCCACAATTGTCATGTGTTTCTATACCACAAGATAAAGTTGACGTCATATAGTTAAGAAGTCTGTAGGATGTGTTCCCCAAAAGAAACCAGGGGAACAGGATCAGACAAGCACAGAGGGGTGGGGGCGGGGATGTGCTAGACACAGCTCCTGTGTGTGGTGGATCAGGGTATTCCCATGGCCACCACAACTCTGGTTGTTTCCCAGGCTTTATGGGCCAGAGTTAGATGTTGGTGGGATACTTTAGTTGCCTGGTCTTGTCCTACCTCACTCTTCCATGCCCAGTTCATTTGTTCTGTGGAGTGTCACCTTTGCCCCTGCCTTCTGCAGAGCGGGAAAAATACCCCTTTAGAACCAGAATACTCTTGTTGTCATGGCGAAAAGCAGCCTCAGCCTCCCCTTGTTACTTGTCATGGTGTGTATAGGCTAAGGGCTGGGCTGAGCAGGGATCTGGAGTTCCCAAAGGGACACTTGCAAGGCTCTAGCCAGACAGGGCCATCACCCCAGGTAAGAGACACCACTTGAGATAGCCTGGGGTGCCCCAAAGAAGCACAGTGCCAGTCCCAGGGCAAGTCCCTGGACTACCTAGGCCGTGACTCTGAGCTGAGTGTGAGATTCATCTCAGCTGGTGAAGGGTTAGAGAGCCTCTGTACCTGTGTCCATCCTTGGTCCCTTTGCCTGCAAGAATATTGAGGGTGACCCCAGATATATAGGGATTCAGGAGCACATATGGATAATCATACAGACACTTACTGTAAAGTAAGTCTTTGGTATATATGCAATTTTACAATTGATTAAAGATTAAAATAAATTTGCATACTAATGAGACGGATGTGCCTACTTTTTCACAAGGAATTAGATCTTGGCTGAATATTTAGTGATGCAGGACACAGCATCTACAGTGTTCTTTGGGGCTGATTGAGATTTTGGTTTTATAATCATCGGTGCTGAGAATGCCTCTTCGCATAAATACATAGTATAACACGACAGAAGTATGTCTAGGCCATTTCAAGAATTGTTGGAAATAATTTCTTTATCCCAATCCAAAATGTACTGAACAGCATGTGTAGTGTGTGTGTGTGTGTGTGTGTGTGCACACGCGCGCGAGCACATGCACATGTTCACACTTATGCCTGTGTGTACATATAGAGGTGCTCTCACCTGGGTGATTGAATGTGGAGAGCTGGAGTTACAGATGGGGGTCATCCCAGCTTTTACATCGGTCCTGGGGCTCCAAACTCAGGTCCTCAACCTTGCACAGCAGGTGTGTTGCTGATTAATGCGTCATTCCAGCTCCCAAGTGAATGATTTGTGTCTGAAACTCAAGTCAACGATTCAAACACAATTTCTTAAGATCAAACATTCTAACACAATGCAAACCAAAAATATACTCACATACCGAACAAAGGATGGCAGTGGGAAAATATTAAAAAGTCTTTGTTTTCTGCAATTCAACTATTAGGTTCCAATAACACAGAATACTTTGTGTGTAGAGCAAAAACAAGCAAACAAAGCCCTGTGGCTCGTGGCATTGAATAGTCTGGAATCTGAGCTACATTCCATGCTGGGAAGGCGTGTGCAGTACAATGTGCACAAGTATGTTCAGAACCAAGGTGTGAAGTCACGTGGTGCACTACTGGTGAGCCCTGCCTGAAACACCTCAGATTCATCGATTTTGAGTTAGTACAAAAAATGTTACTACATTTTGTTTATTGTACCTGTCAGGGGAGGGGGAACAGCTGCATGCCACAGTGTGAGTGTGGGTGTGAGAGGGCAGCTTTTGGAAGTCAGTTTTCTTCTGTCACACAGGTCCCAGGAATGTCACTCAGCCCTTGCCAGCTGAGCCATCTCACCTGACCTTGAACTGCTTTTTGATCATTGTGTGTTCAGAAACTGTAACTGTTCTCAAAGTTCTGTCACTCGCACATTCAAGGGCAGGAAGCTGTGTGGACGTGAGACTCACAGCCTAAGAACTGGGGGTCAGAAGGATCAAGGAGACACTGATATGAGTGACACTTCATACAGCAGTTGTTCGATGCACACAGCTTCCCTGCCAGGGGTGAGGCCGGGGTTCAGAGGAAGCAGCCTTGGTGGAAGGTCATGTGCTTGGTGAGGTCCCAGGAAAGGAGTCTAGGTGTCCCGGCCAGCTTCGTTTTTCCTTTCTTTTGTTGGTGAGCTCCTCTTAAGTTCTAGCAGGGCCCTGACAGCGTGTCGTCCCTCCCTCTCATCTGCCACAGCTCAGATGCTGACTCTGAGTTGTGCCTTGCAGAGAATGGAAGCACGCTCTGCTTTCCTGCTTTCCCTTTTGCTGGCTGGAATGTGGTCGTCACAGTGACCCTACCTGCCGCAGTCACGCTGGATCACGAAAAGGACCCTGCATACAAACAACTGCAGATGGCAAAGACAGGATCTGGGCGCCCCCGGAGCTGCCTCACCAGCTGGATCCTCGACAGCCAGGGTGACTTAAAGAGCTTCTGAAGGGATGGCTTCAAGACGGAATGGCTATTTTAGAATTGCCACACCTATCTTAAATATTGAAGAGGGCTTTCAGGTTGCAGCCTAGGGTCTGAGCTTGGGAAGATCCAAGAGCTTCCCCACTCTGAACTTCAGCCTCTTTGTCTGTAAGTAAAAGGATGAAGATGTCAGTGTATGCAGACACCAGGCACGGCAGTGGCTGCAGCCTCACTCTAACCTGATGCACAGATTGACCAAAGTTAGGAAACAAATGCCCCAGTGTCCTGATGGCACAGGAGTGGGCACCGTACAAAGCAGAGGCACTCTGATCATCTCAGAATTCAGGACATTTATCCCTGAAACTGGAGCAACCCCAGAGTGGGAGGAGAAGGTTCCAGAAGGAAGGCAGCAGCTTACCCCCGGCCCCACAGAGAAGTCAGTAGGTTGGCAGAGGACACTGCTGTCAGCAGTCTCCCTAACTTGCTATCATCTCCCTGTCAAGTGGCAATCCCCTTGGAGAATTTTTAGATCTCTGAGTTTTCCCCAAACTTCCTTCTCAACACAAAACTGGCTCCTGGCACAGCCTGGGAGCAGGGTTTCAGCATAGCTCGTGGGAATGTTTACACCACAGCGTCTCTGTATTTCTCAGCTCTTGGAAATGCCCCACAAATGGATCACAATTGCAGCCCCCATTTGTGCCAGCTCCGTTTGCCTCTTTGCCTCCCTGGAGCCCTTTCCCTGTCGAGCATTGGGCCAGCGGCAATTTACAGGTCTCGGTTCACTCACAAAACCACAGCACCAAGTCTGGAAGGCCTACTGTGTGCCACCGTTGGCCTGGGTGCCAGAGACGGCCCTCCTCCACCTTAGAGCTCAACAGTCAGGGGTCTGTACATCACAGCTGTGACTCAGAGCGCTGGAGGCTTCAGAATTGGTGACTGATCTTCTAGGGGTTGGAGTTAGCATTCCTGAGCAAGTCTTACTTACATGTGCGAGCAAGACATATTCCAACCTTGTGCTGTGTGACAAACAGCCTCAAATCCACAGCTTAAAAGCAGGAATCACACACCTTTTCTGCTAGCTCCAGGGACTAACTGGGTGATTCTGCTGATGGGAATCCAGCGTGGACCATGTCTTCTGGGATCCTTCAAGCACCCATGGTCAAGTGAGGAATTGGCTAAAACTGGCTGGTGGCTGGGTGACAAGTGACTGGATCATGGGTCTCAGCATCCAACAGACTAGCCAGGGTTTGCTCCCATGGCAATGGGATCAGGACAGCACCATTCCCACAGTATCTCACCAGCACAAGGTTAGCACTGATGTAGGGTTTACTTCTACAAAGCCTTATTATGTGTGAGGATAGATAAGGGCAGAGACAGAAACTCTGTACATGACATAGAAGAAGTACAAAGTGTGATATCCTCCGATTAGCTGTAGCCCACTCAAAGGCCACACAGTGAGAATTTTAAAAAGTTTGTTACTGAAAGTTGAACCCAGAATCTCAGGGATGCTAAGCCCCGACTCAACCACTAAGCCATAACCCCAGCCCTATCTGCAGTGTGGCTGAATTATGGAATTCCAGGGAGAGGAGGGAACCATGAAACTGACAGAACTCAAATTTGCCCCCAAAGGAAGTAGGGCTCTATGGAAGGTTCTAGAAACGGAGTGAGATCTGTTTTCGCTGCAAAGAACTTTGAGGGCCACAGCCGCTCTCAAACCCATCTTGTGATGATGGTGAGCTCTCTCTGGGAAAATCCCAGAAAATAAAGAGATCACAGAGGGAGAAGCGTTAAGCCCACTTTAACCCACCCTCTAGCCTCCCCTCCCCCTGGGGTAGTTGCTGATGCCACACTGGCATGAGTCCTGGGATGACTTCAGGGTACTTCGGGATCACCCCCTCGCTTTCACAGCTGTGGACCATCCTGTTGCCAGCAGGCCTCAATTGGCTTAGCCTGTTTCTACCTGAAAAGATCTTAGTTTGCCTTGAATTTCTGCTGATGCTGGGACAAAGTTCCTGTTTGTATGTTCTTCTGCTTCTCCACAGGGAGGGGTAGGTGCTCCATGGGGCAAGTTCATCTTTGCCCCATGAGATGCTGAGTTGCATCTAAGATGGCCTGCCCATCAGCCTCTCCCAGCGCCAGTGTAGTTTCCAGTCGTCCTTGACAGTCACTGTGAGAAATGCTTGTCTCACATTTCATATGAGAAACATTGATATTCAGCCAGGAGAGAGAGCTTCTTTCAATCCACTCTGTTTTATTTCTGTTTGGTTTGACTCTTTGAGTCAGGGATTCTGCTAGGGAATTTGCCTCCAACTCCTGTCTTTATAAGACCTTGTCATGTATGTTGTAGCGTGCTTTACAACAAGGGAACAGGTTCCTCAGGCCTGTGTGATTCACCAAAAAGTTATTTCTCTTTTTCTTTCTTCTAGGTGACACAGCCCTTCCTAGGAGAGAGTTGATGTGGCTTAGGGGGACCTTCCCAAGTCACAGCCCTAGCAGGGCAGCCGGCTGGCTTTACCATCCTGGCCGGTGTTCCAGTATTTGGTAGTGCGATGGAAAAAGTGACTTATGCCTGTCCCAGTGTGTCTTTGAATGCCAAGGACACCAAGGCCATATGAGATCCTGTGGCAACCTCCCCCTGCATCTCAAACTGTAAAATAATCTAAAACATCAGAATGACACAGAAAGAGGCAACTGAGAGCCTTCCTGTTAGGGAAAGGTACTGCCTCCAAGAGATACCCTTCCCTGGACCCAATTGCTACTTTGTGGAAAAAAATCTGAGGCCAGCAGTTGTTTGGGAAGAGGGCAGACAGTCCCATACCCACTTGATGGAATTAGGGGGCCCTCGTGACAACTCAGGTGCCCCCCATTCACTGCAGCACCACCAGCTAGTAGGATACAGGGACTCTGTCTCCTTATTTTTGCTTGGCCTCAGGTCCTGCAGGGCTGAGGAAGGTGCTCCATTAGGAGAGTGAGCCTTCATCTGTAGGCCAGATTGGCTTCCACTGCTCAGGTGGTGAGCCTGATGGCCTTTGGCTCGCTGGCAGAGAGAGGCATTTAAGGCGAGAAGTTTGGCAGCTGCTACATGATCGAGCTCCGGGCCTGCCGCTGCCTGTGCCATGGCTCCAGGAAGTGTTTCCAGTGTTTCTTCCTCTTCCTCCTCTTCTCCCTCCAGGGACATGTCACCTTCTGGAGCCTCTGAGCTCCCTGGGGCTGACAAACAAGGTAAGCAGGGGAGTGGCAGTCTGTGGAGTTTAAACCAAGGTCCTAGAAGCCCAGTGATACAACCATAGAGGCTAGTTCTCACCACACAGATGGGGGACCCAGTCAGGGAAGGGGGTGGTCCTGGGGGCACAGCTGAATGACCCCACTCCTGGTTTGGGACTCTTGATGACGACACTAGGTGCGGACTGTTGGTGGCCCTGCTATAGGAGTCCCTGGTGGCTTGTAGTTCCATCTGGCTTTTTCTTTCTACTTGAAAATTTCTCTTCTTTTGAGTCTGAATTTTGCAAATCATTTTGATAGCATCGTTTCTGAGTCTAAATCACGCACCCGTGGCTGGTAGGTTTCCCCCACTCTTCTCCCCCAATCCTGCTCTCCCTGGCAGCTTTTCAAAAGAAACAACCCATCTCCAAAGATTCCTGTACTGCACGGCTCCCCATGCCCGGCAGGCAGTGACCTTTGGTCACCATGTGTGTTCAGTGCCACAACCTGCTTTAGAATTCCATCGTTTCCTAAGAAGAAAAGCTGCGCTCCCCAGCCCTACTCCCCGTGTCTGTGGGCGCTCATTCCGCACACAGCTTTGTGACTGGCTTTTTCATTTGCTTCTATTTAGAAGCTCCCGTTGTAGCAGCTTCCATGTCAGTCCTCTCTGTGGCCATGTAGAATTCCAGTGTGTCTACGTATCATCCATGGCCACAGGCATTTGGGCTGCTTCCACATATGGGCCGTCAGGAATAAGCACTCATGCGCACACTGCTGCGGGCCAGGGCCTCCCGCTCACTCAGATGTAGCTATCGCTGTGGCTGTCCCTTCGCCCTCAGGCTTTACTTACATCTTCACTGTTGGGGGGCTCGCTCCTAGGAATGGGGTTGTTTTTACTTTCTTTTCCCAAAATGTTTTTCAAACGTTAGAAAATTACTTGGGTGAGCTGGGCATGATGGCATACACTTGGGAGGCAGAGACAGGTGGATCTGAGTTCAAAACCAACCTGGCTTACATAGTCAGGCAGCGAGAGGCACGTGGTGAACCGCAGACCAGGGAGAGCTACATAGAGAGACCCTGCCTCAGTCCCCTTTCCCAATTACTTGTGTGTATAGACGCCACATGTGGAGGTCAGAGGACAACTTTGTGGACTTGTTCTCTCTGTCCACTGCGCATTCCAGGGACTGGACTCAGATCATCAGGCTTGGCAGCAAGCTCCCTTACCTACTAAGCCAGCTTGTTGGCCCCTTTTATTATTATTCCATAAGTGAGGCCATTTTCAAGCAAGTATATATGTACTTTGAGTGTGAGCATATTCCTCTAAATCCTCTGTCCCCATTACTTCCCTTTGTTCCCCAGACAGTTCCACTTTCTACCTTCATTCCCTCTGTGGACACAGGATCCTCTATCTGAAGAGTTTAGGACCCACAGATGATGCTAATATCTGGTTAAACTGAGAGCAAAGCCGGCTGGGAGCAACTGAGTCCCTCCTCCGTGCTCATCAAGCTCAGCTGTCCTCGTCTGCGGCTGCTTTTGCCCACTCATGGGCTATCTCAGACACAGGCCAGGCCAGCATTCCAGTTGGAAATCGTCCAGGGTTGGTTTCCATAGGATATGAACTTTTAAGGTGCAGCTCAGTTCTGGAACACTTGCCTGACACGCGTGCACAAAACCTTGGCTTGCATCATGAGCACTGTACAAACGATCAAATCATAACCCCGCTAGCACACCCAAATCGGAGCATCTTTAATGCTGCTTTTCTCCCAGCATTTATGAATATTCAGGTGCTTTATTCCTTTGTCCAGTTTGCTTTCGTGTTTGTGTACATCTTATTTTTGAGGTACCACCTCGTTCAGTAGCCCTAGGCTAGCCTGGAAATAGCAATCTTCTCACCTCAGTATCTGGAGTCCCGGGGTAACAGGTGTGTCCCCACCATGCCTGCATTGCCAGGGTGGTGGTTTTGAGTCCTGGGTTTGAGCAGGACACTGTGGTGTTTGGCCCAGAGGTTGTTTTCCCAGTCATTTTGTCCCCAGGCTCCTTGGTGCCTTTTTTGGCGCTGACTTATGAGCTAAGTCAGGGTGAGCCTGCTGAGCTTCCTGGTTGCTTCTCTGAGCCCATCTGCAGCTGTTGCCGCTCACCTTACCCAGCTTTGCCTCTTTGAAGAGAATGTTTTTCCAAAGGAGAGGAACTTGGTGAGCCTCGTAGGGCCAGTGGTCAGTGTAAGGCTTAAAGACTGGCAGGCAGTGACAGTTCTTAGTGTGCATTTTGCCCCATCATAGCCGGGCCTTGATCGGGGTGGAGGGCAGTCTGGGTGATGCCCTGCTGTCTATCCCGCAGGTCCACATCCCAGCAGAGTCCGAATAGGCCAACGGAACCCAACGATGCTCCGCATGGTGCTGGAGGCTCTGCAGGCCAGGGAGAAGCGCCAGGGCACGTCAGTTGTAGCCATCAAGGTCTATATCCAGCATAAGTACCCAACAGTGGATACCAACCGCTTCAAGTACCTGTTGAAGCAGGCCCTGGACACTGGCATGCGTCGAGGCCTCCTCACCAGGCCTGCCAACTCCAAGGCCAAAGGAGCCACTGGCAGTTTCAAAGTGAGCTACAGACAAGGGGAGGCCTTGGTGCAAGATGTAGACATCAGACCCTTAGCACGTGCTGCTTCTCGCCCCAGCACTGTGTGGTCTGGGGAGCCTGCACGGTGTCGGGGTCTGAGTATGACTTCTGAGCTGGGTCTGCCACATAGTCACTGACCCATAGCTTCTAGAGGGGAATACGGGACAGTCTCTGTTAACCACGTGTGGTGCCTGTGGTTACTGGGATGCCCCCTTCAGGGAGTTCCTCCACTGAGGCCTGGGGAAACTCTGCTGGGCCTGGTGGGAGTGTGGGAGGCAGGTGCTTCAACAGAGCTGCAATTGCACAGGCCTGCGGGAAGCTGGGAACTGGGCCATCTCCCTTCTCAGCCTGGATTCTTGGAGACATCAAGGAGAGATGGGGCTTCAGGGAGCGGGGGTGGAGGGTGAGGCAGAGTGAGGTTTGGGGCTAAGGGGGAAAGTAGAGGGCAGACTGATTCTTGGAAGTGAACAGGAAAAGACAGATTAACACCAGGTGGAGTGTTTGAGGACCACAAAGGGGTGTGTCTCCTCATCCCACCACTTTCTTAGCCCTGTTGTCGGGAACGTGGCCCCTTTGCTGTCTCATGTGGGGTTCAGGGATACCCAGAAACTCTGTTCTTACCCCCACCTCACTCTCTGTCTTTAGCTAGTTCCCAGGCCCAAGGTAAAGAGAACCTGTACCTCGATATCCCGGAGGAGAGCCACAGGTACCAATGAGACGGGCCCCAAGAAACCTAGGGAGCTGAAGACAGACCACGTCAGCAAGGCCAAGGTGGAGAAGGTGGCTCTAAAACCAGGACCAAGGAGGAAGGCTTGTCCCTGCCCAGCAGCCACCTTGGAGAAGGCACCTAAGAAAGCCAGCCAGGCAAAACTGGGAGAGGTCACAAAGGGCCCCCTAAGACCAGACAAAGCCACACTGCCCCCTCCCACTGCCAACAAGATAGGCCAGAAGGTCACACACAGCAGGAGCAGGCAAGGTTGGTGTGTGAATGGTTGGCAGGGACAGGAGTTGGCAGTGGGCATTGGGGAGGATGGGAGGGGCTTCCTTCTCTAGGAAGTGAGCCTTGAGTTAGACCTGGATAAAGGGGGTGGTGGTGCAGGATGGGATTCAGAGAGGCCGGGCCTCGGCACGGCCCCGCGGCAGGGTTAGGGAAGGCTTCCTGGAGAAGGCAACCCAGAAGCATCTGTTCACAAAGGCAGGGCTTTGGAAGAGCTGCAGGTGGTTGTCTGTAGTGGAGTCTGAAGCCCAAAGAAGTTTTGAGTAGCAGAGGGGAGTTAGGTTCACCTGATGCCAGCGAGCAGCCATGGAGGGTTCTGGCAAGAAGCAGTGAGAGTTCTAAAGACAATCAAGGAAGCTGTCCACATCCTTATCCTAGCACTTGGGGTGTAGAAGCAGGAGGATCAGAAGTTCAAGGCTATATCTTTAGGTTTATATCAAGTTTGAAATCAGCCTGGGATGCATGAGACCTTGTCTCAACCAAACCTACCCTTCTGCAAAAGTTAAATAAACATAGAAGTACCACCGTTGGCAGGTAGGCAACAAAGCTGATTGTGTGGGTCTGCGTGGGAGAGGTGGTCTGGTTCCAATGCTCCCATGTTGTGTAGGGGACAGAATCTTGTCCAAATTGGAACCTGAGACTCGGGTAAAACAGCTGGCCTAGGTCGCATGGTCTTCAGTTGTCCAGGTGATGACCTGCGACCTAGGCAGGCTGGGACCTCTAGAGACTCTAGACCCTTTGCCCCTCACCACTCCCTCTTCCAGAAGCAGAGGCTCGTGGGAAAACCAAAGGTGTTTGTGAGAAATCAGAGCCCTCAGCCCACAAGGTAGGTAGGTGCCTGTTGCCTCCTGGGTCTCAAGTCCTGCCAGGCTTTGCTTGTGGATTCTGGGAGGTACGCTCAGATCTTTGTGATCTTGAAGTGAGCTATGGGGCTTGCTTTCTTACAGGTCCAGAATAGTGCTGCTTCCCAAGCCAAAAGGAAGATGACAGCCATGGCCCATACCGACACAGTTGTTCAGGGAGCTAGGACCAAAGCACCTGTCCCTCCCCAGGACATGGGACACAAAGCACAACCCACACCCAGGGTCAGGAAAACAAAGACCCCCAAGGACCCCAAAAGGGCTGGGTCACCACCCAAGACCTCATGCAAGGCTCTCAGCAGGAAAGCTGAGGCTAGTAACTAGGGCCAGGTTTAAGGAGATGGCAACTCAGAGATTTTATTCCCTAACTGTCACAATGTTTAAATGTCACAATGTTTATTTATTTATCAATAAAGACTTCTTTCAGTTCATACATGGATACATTGGATACTGTACTGTAAGTTGGGAAGGCCCAGAGGGGCAGAGGTGGACTTTAAGGACTTGGGAGCCAGGGAGTGTGCAGCTGGTGTCTTTAGAAAGAGCATCCTGGCTGCAGAAAGGGGGATGGAGGACTTGAGGGACTGGACACCATTGCAAGCTTCTTCCTGAGCTTGACTGTGGACAAGCTTCCACCCAGAGGGGGGGGTAGACTCTGGCTTGGAGGACCCAGCACTATTGTCTCCAAAGGAGTGTGGTTCTGGCTGCAACTGTAGTTTATTTAGGGTGTGTGTAGATGTCTATGTGCCATGGTGTGTGTGTGTGGGGGGGGGTGTCAGATGACAATTTGAGAGGAGTCCTGCCCTGAGTTCTTGCCATGACTTCCTTCAATGATGGATTATTTCAGCCTTCCCCTTTGTGGGTCCCAGTGATGGATTTGGGTTAGCGAGCTTGGCAGCAAGCAAATTTGCCTGATGAGCCGTCTCACCAGCCGTTGGAGCAGTTTTCGATAGGGGGAGGGGCTGCTAAGCAGGGCTGAAAGGCTGGGTGGAGGAATCATATTCAGCTAGAGATGGGGAGGGGTGCAAAGGCCCTGTATTGGTTACTTTCCATGTCGCTATGACAAAATACTTGACAGAGACTAACGGAGGGTTTATTTAGCTCGTGACTTGAAGGGACACAGTCCACTGACAGAAACGCATAGCAGATGTATGTGAAGCGGTTCTTTAGTCAGGGAGCAGGGAGATGGATGAGGACAGTTTGCTCTCTTCTTACTCAGTGTGGGACTCCAGCTCAGGAAATTTGGGGTGGGTCTGTCTTCTCACTTAAACATCTCAGTAGGAAAAGGCCTCAAAGGCACAGCTGATGGTGTGTCTCCTAGGTGACTGCAAATCTAGTCAAGCTGGCGATCAACATCTGTGATCTGCACTGCTTTGAAACACTTCCCATGGATAGAGGGGGAGTTAGCCTCCTCTCCCTCAGTCTGAGCTCTGTTTGACCAGAAAGCAGCGGCAATGACAGGAAAAATCAGAGGCTCCAGCTTCAGAGGATGCAGAGTGATTCAGTAGGTAAAGTGTTGGCTACCTAATGAGGACTAGAGTTCAAATCCCCCTCATAAAAATCTAGGTGTGGCGATGCATGTCTATAACCCCAGTGCCAGGTGGGGGAGACAGGATCCCAGGGGCTCAATACCAGGTGAAAGACTCAACATCTAAAAACAAAAACAGGGTTGAGGGCTGGCAAGGTAGCTCAGTGGTTAAAACCACTTGCTGAGTGTGAGACCAGAGTTTGGACCCCCAGAACCCACATAAATGCCAGGTGAGCATTGTTCCCACCCCTGCAATTTCAGCCTCAGTAGGGGTGGGTGAGGTAGACTGTGCTGTCTTGTAGGGTTCTGTTTTTAGTTTTGATCACTTTGACACAATCTAGAGTCACTTGAGAAGAAACCTCAGTTGAGAGAATGTCCCCACCAGATTAGCCTGTGGGGAATTTTCTTGATTGATGTGGGAGGGCTTGGTTTACTGTGGGCAGGTGGTCCTGGGTTCTTTAAGAAAGCAGACTGAGCAAGCTATGGGGAGCAGCTTCCCCTCCGTGGGTCTCTGCTTCAGTTTCTGCTTCCGGGTTCCTGCCATGACTTCTTCAATGATGGATTATAAGGCTAAAGCTGAAATAAACCCTTTCCTCCCCAAGTTGTTTTTGGTCATGGTGTTTCATCACAGCAACAGAAACCCTCACTTAAATGAGAGCCACAGAGCAGGGCTAGTAAGACTAGTCCTACTGGTGAGCTCTGGGTTTGATTGAGTCTGCCTCAGTGAATAAGGAGGAAGCTACTGATGATTCCTGATATCAACCTTGGGCCTACACACTCCCCCACATGCTTACTCATACACACAATCATGCATACACACACAAAAAAAATGGTGGGTAGGGAGAAATGATTGAGGAAACCACCCCATGCCAACCTATAGTTGACATGCACACATAGGCGAGTGTACCTGCACACACACGTACACTGGTAGTTTTAGCCTTTGAAGTTTCTGGATTTTAAGATCTCCCTCACGCTGTAGGGAAGCCTACACCACGCATAGCACCTAATTCAGGTCACAGCTGCCATGGAAGTACACCACCTTCAAGCTCTCCCTAATGACACCTAGTAGAAAGGGACAATATCCCCATGGCAAATGCCTAAGTAAAGTGCTTGCTGCTGCTCTTGGCATCTGAATGTTCAATGATGTGATGGGACTCAGCCAGGGTCACAGTATGGGGCTGCAGGCAGGCAGGCAGTCCCCACTACGAAGGGCACCACAAAGGATGGGCTCTGTGAGTTTACTGTCAGAGGGAGGTCAGAAGATGGGGAGTAGGGAGTGGCCCTAGGGGCATGGTGGACGCATGTCGTCAGCCAGAGCATCCCTTTGGAGCACAGATGGGGGAAGAGGGTGAGGCCTGGTGGGAACCGGATGGAGAAAGAAGTCAAAGATGTGTTCCTAGTTCTAGGTCTGTCTGGTGAGTTGCCGAGGCGGGGACTGTGCAAAGGTGGACTGGGTGTCCAAAGGGTGTGACAGAAGCCCTGTTCTCGAGTGGATACTAGAGGAGGGAAGCAGACAACACCAGGGAGACAGTGCTGAGTACGGGGCTCAGGCTCTCTGTGGTCCGTGGCTTCTCCCCTGGATCCCACAGAAAGCTGTGTCTAGTTCTGTCGGTTCCCTGGGGTATCTGTAATGTGCCTGTCAGCAGGCCCCAAGGGGCATCTGGCAGATGGCAGGCTGGCACTTCCCAAGCAGAGGCTCAGCTTTTGCTTCTGCTCCTGCGTGTTGAGACCTGAAGCTGGAGGGACAGCCTGTAGCCTCTTGCCTCCAGGAGCTAGGGTCCCATCAGCCCTGTCCCGGTGACAAGGTGTGAATTGGGATTCTGTCTCAGATTTGGGAAACCGCCCTCCTCTGTGGCAGTTCCCTCGACTTTGCGATCTTAGCTTGAGGATGCCCCATCCAGGTCCTTGCCTGGGTGCCCATGGTTGCCAGGTGTCTTTGGGGCCCTAGGCAAGGACCATAGACAGTTCATAGAGGTTGCCCACCTGGCAATGCTGGTGACCCCAGAAACCAGATCTACGCATAGACTCCCTTTTGCGCGTCAGCAAGGAGCTGTATGTTAATGAGACGTGTAGCCAGACTGTGGAATATTTGATGACTTCGAAAGATGTCCCTGACATATTGTTTCACAAGGGAGGAGTCAGGCTTCAGAAGAGAGTGTGGACTGATCGTCTTCCTCCTGACCCCACTCAGGCACAGGTGCTGGCCTTATGTGGCTGGGGCCTCATGTGACAGTGTCCCCGAAAGCATGCTGAAGCTTTTATCCTTCGGGCTTTTTTTTTGCAGTTGTATTTTTCTGGGAATTGTGAATCCATTCTGGAGTCACACCTCATCAAGGGGGGGGGGACAACCCAAACCCATCAAATCTGCCAATAATTGAAATTAGCAAATCTGTTCCTTAATAAGCACTCCCAGCATCAGGGATCTGAAAGATAAAGATGGTTCCTCCACCCGCAGCCGGCACAGGAGAAAGCTAATTTTGGAGTGAAAGGTTGTTCACTTTTTGGGGCTGGTGAATTCTAGGTTGGGTATGGGATTGTTGTTGGGAACTCCTGGCGAGCACAGTGGGGACTTTTCCTTCTTGAGGGGACACTTGTGCTAATGGCCGTTACTCAGGCTGGCTCTGCCACGCCTTGCTTCTGGGGGAGCTTCACTGACTCAACCCTGAGGAACTGGAGCCCCAGGCTGGTCATTGTGTCACCTCAGGTCAGATGGGCCAGTACAGGCCGCAGTGGCCTCAGGGAAACAGTTTCCTTGCCCGAAACAAGGGGTGTACGGTTGAAGGCGAGTAAGGCGTGAGTGTGGTCAGTTTGGAACCCCCTGCCTGAAGGGAGGGAGCTTGGGCAAGGAGAAAAAGTGACCCAGATGTCTGGTTCCCATTTTGGCCTTCTTGGCTGTGTGACGTCTTGAAGCCCTCCCATTCCCTTGACGCTGTTTCTACGTCAGCAAAATGAGGATAGAATGTGTGCTTCTCTTGGGTTTGAATAAAGACAAGGTGGGGCTGGGTGGGGCTCAGAGGAGAATGTGTGCTTAAGCCAGCACAGGGCCCTGGGTTCCCTGCCCAGCAGAGCACAAATGTGAAGCAGTAGTGCATGAGGCGGTGACATCTTCCTGGGTGGCAGGGCTGTCCATGGGGGCACAGGGTGCAGCCTCAAACTCCCAGCAGGCAGAGGGCAGAGTTCTGCCCTTAGGCCATGTCTAAGGCAGGATGTGAGGCCGAGATCTGCACTTCCTCTCTGCCATAAATGGGATGAAGAGACAGCCCCATCGTCCCCTTCGGCCATCTTAGGACAAAGGCTGAAGCCCATAGGTTTTCCCGGCAGGCTTTTATTATAAAGAATGTTCCAGAGAGTCCCAGCCTCCCGCTCCAGCCCAGCCTCTTCAGGCTCTGAGCCAGACCCAGCAGCTATGGAGGGTGGCCGGTGCTGGGGACAGATGAGTACTTTCTATCTCCCGGAACAGTCATTTCCAGTGTCGCAGCGGGAGCCTCTGGGGACCCATGGGTCTTCTGCACAAGCGGCAGCTATTCACAGTTGGTGCGTGATAAGTTTTTTTTTTTAATATATAAAAGATTTAAAAAACAAAACAACAAAAAAGTGGTGCTCTTTAGAAACACTTCCAGGAAGATTGGGTAGTCCAGCTACAGCCCCGCATCCTCTACTTTCTCTCTCTGGAGGACCAGGAACCCCCAACCTGTCTCCTCTTCACCATTCTGTGGGCAATGGGCACAGCCCATGCTGCCGATGGCTGACGGAACAAAAAAAAAATCTGACCCTGCTTGGAACTGTTGGTGTCCAGGGCTCCCTCTGTGAGGGACACAGACAACTTCTTGGTGGCTGAAGTAGAAATCAATCGCAGGCTCCCCTCTGCCAGGTGGATGAGGTAGTGTTCTGGGATATGGCCACCTCGCCCAATGTGTGCTGGGCAGCCTGGAACAGGGCGAGCAGGCAGGCACGGTCCAGGCTGTCCCGGCTGGCAGGGAACGCCTTGTCGGGGTCTGGCAGGGATGCCCCGGGAACGAGACTGTGCGCCCTGCAGCCAGGCACTAGGAGGCCAGTGTCCTCCCTCCTACCCCAGCAGGCTCCTCTTTGCCAGCTCCCTGCCCAAGTTAAGAGGTGTGGGGAGGAGGTCAAACGGAGGCCCAAGGGGCCTGTGCACCGTCTCCCTGGCAGTAGCTCCTGGTCACTCTCCTGCCTCAGGCCTCGCTGTAACACTCATAGATATTGTTCTCCATCAGAGCCACCACCTGCTCAAACTTGTGCTGTAGCTGGGTCCTGCGGGCAGTGGGGTTGGCCTCCAGGGCAGCCATGATCTGAGGGGAGACAGTGGGTCAGCTGTGCCATGCCTTAGGTCTTGGGAGGGCACTCACCAGTGACCCCATCAAAGTGCCAACAGCCCCAGATGAATCTGAAGTGGGAAGTTCATTTTTATGGGCTGAAATGGGCAAATCTTGGGTGGGGGAACTCACCTGTGGGCGATACCTCTTAGCATATTTATAGATCTCAGCCATGGCCACGTTTGTATTGAACTCATTCTGGTATTTCTATAAAGGTGGGGCAGGAAGAAAGGGGAGGTTTAACCCCCCAGAGGTTAGGACCCAGCCCATCCTTCCCACAGCCTAATTCAGGCCCCTCCAACTAGAGACACACTGATTTCCTGGACCCAGAATTCCAACCTCCCCCATCTTTGGAGTACACCCCACCCCATCCTTGGACTTTGGGGAAAATGTTGGTGAAGGTGTAGGCAAAGGAGGAAAACTGAGGCTGCCCCAAAATTCTTACACTGCTGGCTTTGGCCACCCCTCGAGGCCAAGGACATTGTTACTATCCCCTCGCCTAGGCCCCACAGGCCACCTACCCGAGACTCCTCAGCCAGGTGTGCGTTCATTTCCTGTTCACTGAGAGGAGTCATGTCCTGGATCTGTTTGTAATAGCGCTGTACGATCTTCCGGTACTCGGGGATCTCCTTCGCATACAGAAGCTTGTTGGTGGGTGAGTCCTGAGCAGGGAGCCACAGCAATTGAGTGACCAGAAGATGGGACTTGTCTCCATTGCCACCTAGAGAGTCTTAGTGGGTCCTCTAAGATGGCTGAACAACCCTCACTCAGTCAGATGCTGGGCCAGGGGCTCTTCCGGCCCGCCCCCTCTCACATGGAGTCTTGGTCCCCTATGCTGGGGGCTGTCAGGATGGTGACCCACAGGGGGACTTTCTTTCAATGGGAAGAGCTCCCGGGCTGCGTGCCAGCAGCCCTCTCTGCTGCATGAAGCCTGCAGCCTGTCTTGTTTACACCCTTATTAGGGTGAGGGGATTTGGTGGCTGAGACGGCTGGAAGCTGGTTCCTGGCTGCGGGAACGTTTCCCACCCTGCACTTCCAACACCCCACAAGCACCATGTGCTAAGTATGCTGGCAGTCCTTGCTGTCACGGGATGCATGTGTGAAGTAGTGACATTTCCTTTTCCTTGTGGGCTCAGACTCCCGGGCTAGAGACAGGGCCCTGCCCTCACCCCACAGTGCCAGCCTAGCTCTGCGATCCCATGGGTGCTTATGGCCTCAGAGTTCTGGGCTACCTAGCTATGTCACCTCTCTTCCCAGAAGGCGTCTGTGGCTTCTACTCTCAGACCCAGCATTTCCTCTGCCCTTGGTAGGCGCCTGGGGCTCCCTCTGGCCTGGCCACCTGCTCTCTGCCTACCTTGAATGACTCATAGAGTTCAGGCAAGCCCTTCTGCCTTACTCAGGGGTAGCTGGAGTAGCTAACCTTGCCCAGCTGCAGGTCAGAGATGGAGCAGGCATCGATGAAGGCCTGTGCGATGACAGACAGGCAGGCATCAATGTGGTCTGTCTTCTCTATGTCGAAGACGAACTGGGGGTTTTTTAAGATGTTCACCCAGAAGCGGAGGGGAAGGCTGTGGGGCAGAGACAGTGAGGTGCAGGAGCTCAGTGTGGGGCTTGGGAGGTTGACAATGTGGATTCTCACAGCCCCTGCAGCCTCTGGGCACCTTGCCCTTCCCCTGCCAGCTACAGGCCAACCCTCACCCCAGAGAGCCTCCCAACCCTCACACACGCTAGCCTCCTGGTTCTCATTAAGAAGCCCCCACCCTGCTGCCTGTGTCCAGGCTCCTCCCCCACTCGGCCTTGCATGCACAAGGCAGGGCTCACTGTCCTCAGGAGGCCAGAGGGGGTTGGGGACAACTTCCTCCTCAGCCCTCAGAATCTGAGATGGCTGCTCCCCTGAGCAGGGAGGAAACTGCAACTGGATTTTACACAGGCATTTCTCTGAGGGTCAGGTTGAGAGTTTTGGGTCCTTCTTGGTGGGGTATGTGACCCAAAAAAGCTAAGATGGGCCTCAAAGGCAGCTACGAACTGGGCATGGGAGTCAGAGCTGCAGTGTGTTCTGTGCGACCTTGGGCCTGGATGGCTGCTGCTCTAAGGGCCTTGGCTTCCCTCTATATGATGGGGCATGCAGAGAGGGAGGTCAGGGCAAGTTCATATGGGGCTTTCTGGTTTTACAGAGGAGAAACTGCAGCATGGAGAGCTAAGTCTCTCACCCAGGCCAGGCTCTGCCTCTTGGTGTTTGGCTACCTTGATGTATTCATACATTTGTGCCCCATCCCCACGGCCACTACCTGTTGGTCTTCCAGATGTGCAGGGTGTCAGGGTCAGAGATGCCTCTTTTCTCTGCCTGCTCCTCTAGGAAGTCAAAGAAATACTTGACAGCCAGTGGGGGCTTGTCCTCTCGGATGCTCAGGATAGCCTTGAACAGATCATCCAGGAACTTCTGCAGTGTGCCCTGAAAGGAAGATGTGGGGCATCAGCCCAGCCTCAGAGCATCTCTGCACCTCAAGAATTTATTTTATTTTATTTTATGTGCCTTGGTGTTTTGCCTGCATGCTTATCTGTAAGGGTGCAGAACACTTGGAACAGGAGTTATAGACAGTGAGCTGTCATGTGGGTGCTGGGAATTGAACCCTGGGGTCCTCTGGAAGAGCAGTCAGTGCTCTTAACTGCTGAGCCATCTCTCCAGTCGCTCCCTGGGCCCCCCCTCAGCCCCTCCCCACCCAGCCTCAAGACTCTTGACTGTTTCACCAATGATGCTTTCTTGGAGGGGTGGGAGTGCTCACCAAGACCCTAAGGCACAGCAGGCAAGTTGGGTCAGAGTGTGGGTATTGTCCTGAGTCTTTGGGTATGAGGACATGAAAATGTCCCTGGGTCCTCTGTTGCCCACTGGGCTGTGGAAAGAATACACAGGGCCCCCTTCAAGCCCCTACAGGAGTGGATACTGAGGTGGGACCCACCTTTGTAGACAGCAGGCGGGTCAAGTAGATCTCTGGCAACACCTTCTTGCGGTGGCTCTGCCGGTGGGACTTCTTAGGCTCTGCCAGCTCATCTGTAGGCAGCACCTGCAAGGTGGGCAAGGTTGGTGCTCTCCCAGGCGCCTTCCTCAACCCTCCTCAACACTCCTCAATCCTCCTCAACCCTCCTCAATCCTCCCATGGAAGCTGGTCCTCTGCACCCAGCCCCTGGGCCCACCCGTTTCCTCCCCCACTCAGGCTTTTCCCAGGGCCTAGGAGCACTTTCCTGGAGCCTGGGGAGGCAGAAAGCCAAGGCCACGCCCAGCAAAGCCGGCTCCCCAGGGCCTGAGGCCGGGCACTCACCAAATGGAAATACTTTTCTGTGTCCAAGTCTTTTACTGCAAAAGGGAAACACACGATAAACAAATGAGGGGGTGGGGAGGATAACCCAAGTCAGGGAGAGGGAGAGATGCCCAGAGAACAAGCTAGAGAGATGAGACAGCCCAGGTCTGAGTTTCCACCTTATGGGAGACCCAGGACCCCCAAGGATCTAGGCCTGGGGCATGTGAAGGCGTGGTCTAGAGGCAAAGGGTCACAGCAGCCTGCTCAGACCTGGCCATGGTCCGGGCCTCCTGGAAGTGCATGTACCCTCCTGGGGCCTTGCTCTAGCTGCTGGAAGCAATCAGCTTTGATACGGCCGCATGGAGGTGGAGGAACCCCCAAGCCTCAGTTCCCCGCAGTACAGTTTAGAAGGAGCCCAGGATGGTAGCTCCCTCACACCGTCTGGATCCCTCCCCCAGCTCCAGGCCCTACCTCGGCCCAGGGTGTTGTCCTTCTTGTCTGTGAGGCTCATGGCTAGGGAGGCACCCTCAGGAATCTGACAGAGGAGAGATGAGGTCAGAGGTCAGAGGCCAGAGGTTAGAGAGAGGGGGTGGGATGGCTGGTCAGATTTGGTACCTTGTAGTGGGCCAGCGTGTTCAGTTTCTTACGGCCATCCTCTACCACTGATGTGTCATCCAGGTCCCGCAAGACATAGCTCTGGGTGCTTGAGGCAAACCATTCTGGAGGAGAAAAGAGGCTTCAGCTCGAGGGACGTGGGTGGCCCCAGGGGCAGCCATTAGCCCGGGCCACAACAGAAGAAGCCTCCCGTTCTCCTCATGGAATCAAAATCAGGCCACACCCCTTTGGGGGCACAGCTGTTCACCCTAACTGTTCACAGAGTACAGGGCCAGGCTGCAGTATGAACTTTAGGAACACTTTCTGGTAAGTGGTCAGTGACTCCTACACATCCTTCAAAACCCAGCCCCCAAGCCTTCTTGAGAAGTGTTTCTTCAATGCTTTTTGCTGTTGCCCACAACTACAGAACAAGGAATTCTTCCTCAGGGGGAACTCCAGGGTCTCGAGTAACACAGGGAAAGAGGCTGCAGCGGCCAGCTGCCAGACATGGTGCCCGCCCCTGCCCACCGAGGTCCACGTCCTCCGCCCGCGGCCACTGTGAGTAGGGTACATTCTTGCAGAAGGCTTCCAGGATCTTCTCCTTCACCTGCGTCAGCGTGTCCGTGTCCATGGCCCGCACACTCAGAGAATCCATGCCACAGCCCTGGAAGGACACGTTCAGGTTCTGCACAAGAGAGGGGGTGTCAACAAAGGGCCATCGTCATCGTTCGGCCTGTGACCCAGCCGGGGAGGCTTGGTCCAGACGAGAGGCCAGGACAGCCCCGCTAGGAACAGGCACCCACTAGCGGACCAGTGCCCCGGCCCTGGCTCACCCGGGGCTTGGCCTCAATGTTCTCCCTCAGCAACCACTCCTCATTGAGCGTGTAGCGGGCTTTGCCTGTGATGGCGTCGATGGAACCTTTGTTGATCTGCTGCTTGATGGCGCACAGCAGCAGGAAGAACGGCTCACCTACTGTCTCCTGTGAGCATTGAGGGGCGGGGTTAGGACCTTCTCTTACCACTGTCCTGTGTCCACACTCCACGCTCCCGCCTGCTGCTATGCCACATACCCCCTTCCCGCCTCCTGCAGATGCTGACACCCACGCCCTCTCCAGGGTGTCCCACTGTATCCTAGCCACAATCCAGGGTCCACCCATCCTCACTGAGGCTCAGAGAGGGCAAGCACCCTGCTCAGTGTTGCACAGAAGGCAGAAGTAAACTTGAACTCTGGACTCCTATGCCTGAGATGAAGTCTTTCTACAAAGCTGGAGCCTGCCCAGGTACGGCTGAGTGGAACCCAGCCCAGAAGAACCACTGAGGAAACCCCAGATGGATGCCTCTGTGGGTGTCAGCCGAGCCGGACTTCACATCCCCACCACCACCACTGCAACCTCAAGCTGACCTTCCCCACGCTCTAGGGCTAGGGCCCAGCTGTTCTGTGGAGTGGGGATACTGAACTAACCATGGGGAATAGGTTTGGAGGGAAAATTGAGTTTGTAATAACATCAGGCTGCTTTGGCGGCAGCAGCAAGGCAGCTGCCAGCCCTGCTTCCTGCTATAGTGGTCTGGCCTGGGAGTCACCAGCACCCATTGTCTGGAGGGGGAAGGCCAGGCTAAGGTCACCCGCAGTGGCTACAAAACCTAGGTCCAGAGTCTACAGTGGGCTCTGTGGTCCCTGATGGCTCAGAATGTGGCTCCTTTCCTAGCGTCCCCTTTTATTTTCTACTCTCTGTCCCAGGATAGTCCACAGGGCTCCTAGGCCGGAGTCTCATTTGACAAAATGAAACTAAAGCTCAGAGAGGGTAATAACTTGCCCAGAACCACACAGCCAGATTATACCAGTGACCAGTCACAGCCCAGAACATTGAGGTTCTGGTCTTGGGTCCTGTCCAGGCCTTTGCCTTTCTTGAAGGACGCCTAGGTGACCCTTGGACCTCTGCCACCGTGGGGTAGCTGGACCCCAGATATCTAAAGCTGTGATGTTCCCTCCCCCTGAATTCTGACCATGCTGTACCCTATTGTCTGGGCTGCCCACTTGGCCCTGTCCCCTTGGCTCCTTCCCCCTGAGCCCTGGAGGCTGCTCTAGGAAAAACCCTCTTGGTTTTTTCCAATCAGTCATCAATTAGAGTGGGCCAACCTCTGCTCTATGGCAGGGGCTGTTCAATACTTGAAGCTTTGCTTCTGTGTCCCCTCCCCAAAGGAGCGAAGGCTGAGGACTTGGGCTAAGGGACAAGAAGCCTCTGGTCTGCCTGAGAATGCTATGCGCCCCTGGAGCAGACTAGTGAGATCTCCTCCAAGCTTCACTTTCCCTGCCTGTCCAAAGGGGTCCCATAGAAAGACACCACCCCACCCTAAGCGCAGACCTGAATGAAGCTAGGAATGCCGGTAGGGGCAGGGCTTCCGGGCAGACAGGGGCCTCACCCTCAGGCAGCCATACATGCAGATGGACATCCAGTTGGTGAGCATCTTCTCCACCACGGACTCAGTGCGCCGCAACATGAGTTTGGGGTTCTTGGCAGCCGAGGCGTCGATGAGATCTACCAGCAACTCCTTCATGATGCTTGTATAGTACTCCAGCTTGCCATGCAGTGCAATGGTCAGCAGTGATGCCAGGCTGCACCTGCAAGTGCGGAGTGTCAGTAAGGCTGAGCCCCTCCCTGCTGGACCACAGTGGTCCTCCATGGTGGCTCCTACAGGTAGCCAGAAGACTCTGCTCACACCAGGAGCCTACGTGGGGCAGCGAGCAATGTCTCGGGGTCTCAGAGCCTGTGGTCTGATTTTCAGTGGATCTGGTTGGGGACTCCTGTGTCCCTCCATCTCTTACAGCCTCACCTGTCTCGCACAGCGAAGTCCTTCTGCTGTTCCAGAGCGTGGACAAAGATGATAAGGAAGTGTTTGTTGTTGAGCAGTGAGGAGAACACGCTGATCCCCTCCTCCATGCTGGCTCGACAGTGTTCTGGGATCTGTGGAGGCAGAAGGAGACACCTGGTGCTATGTGTCCCAGGAGGCCCAACGCCCATGCCGGTGGCTTAGATGCCTCCTAGAATAGGGTGTTCGCTACCTGCCACTGGGGCATAGGGAGGCAGACTGACAAAGAGGGGCTCAGAGGGGCAAGGATGGCTGTAGGGAACCCAACATCCACGCTGTGCGCTACTTTCTGTGTAACAGTGGGGGGGGGCAGGAGATCATACGCCTGTGCTCCCTGCCTGGCCCGAGGGGCCAGCACCCTGAATGGCTGCTTGAATGCCTTCCAGAAAGGAGGGCCATCTACTGTCTAACGGTTGGGATCACAGAGTGGGGGTAGTCCCTTGGGACCAGGTACTCACGTTCCACTCTCCCAGCAGTGGGTGGGTTTCCTGTGGGGGGGAGCTGCCTTGGGAGTTGAGGGTCTGCGAGGGCAGCACATACTTCTCTTCATAGAGGGAAGAACACTGAGGAGAGAAACCAGGGCTTTAGCACCGCAGTCTGGCACCTGGGTCGCCCTCACATGAAGGAGAGTGGCAGGGCCACCTGGTGGCCACAGACCCAGGGCTCCCTACAGGGGCACAGATCATGGTATAGCACAGCTTAGGAGCAAGCAAGAGCCACTGAGCCGTGTAACAGGAGAGACTGAGGGAGGAAGGTGGTGAGGTTCTGAGGCTGGGAAAGGGCGGAAGCGGGGGCGGGTTCCTGAAATGGAGGAGCCAGGTGCTTCCTTGGGCTATTGCACAGGGGACAGTAAGCCCACGGACCCTGGACCAACAAGAGGAATCGGGCATATGGAGGCTGAGGTGTCTGGCAGGGACCTGGGAGAGTCCTTGTTCCCCTGCTCAGTTTCCTCAGCGAGAGGAGAGGCAGGTCAACATAGGAGACATGACAGCAGTCTTCCACGTGGAAAGCTAATCAAGTAAGGAGGGAGTCAGGGAACCAGGATGGCTGTGGACAGGAGTGCAGGCTCCACAAGGTGCCTTGATTCAAACTTCCCGTGGTGACCAATGCATATTGAGGGTATGTACCTTGGGGAAGAAGGTTCGAGTCACAAAGTGCTTGTACTCCAAGAAGGGGATGCCCTGGCTGCGGTTCAGCTCCTTGGTGAGATCCGTCATGTCTGTCTGTAGCTCTGCAAAGCCTGTGGGACAGACCAGCAGCTGTGAGTGATCCGGCCTAGCCGTGTGCAGCACCACCTGACCCTGGTACCCACCTTTGCGGATCTCCTCGCGGATCTGAGACTCCATCTCCTCCATCTGCAGCAGCGTCTTCTGCCAGTAGCGCTCGGCACGGCGGCTCTTGGTGCAGAAGACAAACAGGGCTGTGGGCAGCAGAGGGGCGGCTCAGGTCTCCAGGGGTCATGAAAAGGTGGGCACCTGCTGTATGCAGCTTGTGGGCCTGGAAGGACAGGCTCTACCCATGGGCCTCAGCGCCTCTGGGCAGGAGGCAAGCAGGTGTCCTCAGTCCTTCTGCCCCTGTCCCTCCCTAACAACAAGGGCCAGCAGGGTAACCCTTGATGACTTTTCTTAGAAGAAGGAATGTGTCAAACAGCAGTCACCAGGGGCTTTCTCTGGGCAAAAGAATTATGGGCAATTTGTTTCTTCTGCTCTGATGTGCCTTGTGAGTTAAACTTTTCAAATACCTGTCCTTCCTGGGAGGGATGAAGTATCCATTGATTATAGAAATATTATGGATAGTATTTTTAGGAACAAAACATCCAGGGTGTTCATCTTCCTCTTGTTTCCCCTCAAAGTTTTAGTATTGGACATAGTAATTAAAAAACAAGCTGGGTGTTGGTGGCGCATGCCTTTAATCCCAGCACTTGGGAGGTAGAGGCAGGTGGATCTCTGTGAGTTCGAGACCAGCCTGGTCTACAAGAACGAGTTCCAGGACAGTCTCCAAAGCCACAGAGAAACCCTGTCTCGAAAAACCAACAAACAAGCATGGGGGCTGGGGCGATGGCTTACTTGGTAAAGCACTTATGCAAATGGGAGGGCCTGGGCTTGGTCCCCAGGACTCATAAAAGCAGGGCACAGTGACATGAGCCTGAAATCGAGGACTGGGGAGGCAGAGAAAGTAGCTGCCTGGGGCTCACTGGCCTGCAAGCCAGGTGGAGTCGGTGAGCTCCAGGTCCAGTGAGAGATCTTGTCTTAAAATAAAGGTGACCGTCACTGAGGTGCTACACCTCTGGCCTCCAAATGCACACACAGACTGTATAACCCAGCCACTTTCAGGCCAGGGTGTCGAAGCTTACTCACATACCACACAGCCATCAGCATTTCCAATTTTACAGCGTTCTTAGGGAGACCCTCACTCAGTAAGGAGTTGCTCCCCACTTCCTCTCTCTCCCGACAACCACTAATCATTGTCCTTTCTGGATACGTCAAATAAAAAACAGTAGGACACTATGTAGCCTTTTGTGTCTATCTTTTTAACTTTCCATGTTTTCAAGGCCCATCCATGTTGTGGAATATATTGGCACTTCATTCCTTTTTATGGCAGAAAACTCCATTGTATGGATATACCTCATTTTAATAACCCACTTATCATTTGATAACCTCTTATTATGAGTAATATTGCTACAGACATCGGCGTACATGATTTTATGTGGACATGTTTTCCTTTCTCTTGGGTAGATATCCAGTGTAGATTACTGGGCCATCTATGCCTAGCAACTTTTAGGAACTGACAGGCCATTTCCCAAGGAAAGTGTTACCTTTGACCCTGAGCAGTGTAGTGGGGCTTTGATCTTTCCGCCACACAGAATCATCCCCCATGAACAACCTCTCTCCAGAAGCCCCCAAATTCCTCCACCCTGCATCCAAAGCCAATGTTCTGAGCGCAGAAGCTCCAACCAGTATCTGTCACCTTCTACCTGTCCCCAGCTCAGGATGCCTAACGGAACCCACACCTCACCCACTGCCACTCTCAGAGGGATTCACGTATGCCCTCCTGGCTCTCAAGTGAGGGCTACTTACCAACCACAGAGAGCAGCAACAGGACACTGCAAATCACAATGGACACCACGATGGCCGTCTCACTGCCCCCCAGCTGCAGTGTGGCAATGGTCTGGTTGAAGTTTCCCACCTGGATCTGTGCACAGCGGGGGGGGGTGTCACACAGGCTTAGCTCTCCTCACTAGCTGTGCGCCCACAGGCAAGTGACCTGACCACTCTAACCCTCACGGATAGCACAGCGACCTCCTGATCAAACTGTGCCTGACAAACTGTCACCCAGAGTTTGGCAGAGAGGTCAACTCAGTACAGGGCTGTGATGACAGCCTAGGAGGGGGTCACCCGGAAGCTCATGGGGTCTGGCTGTTGTCCTGGGAACAGGTGAGGGGTGACTCAGCAGGAGTAAGAAGATGAAGAACAGAAAGCTCCTCCCACCCCACCCCACCCCACCCCGACTGTCTTTGCTCTATTCCATGATACCACACCAGGACCAGGCAGGCCACACTCGAGGTGGGACACCCAAACAGGCAGGAGCTACTTTTTAATAGCTTCTGATGCTAATGACTTGGGTCTTAGTTTCCTCATCTGTCAAGTGAGGGTATAAAGTTCTGCTTCGCTGGCCTAAATTATTGAACATGAAAACACCTAGCGATTTCCATACCCAGAAGCCGGTCCTGCCCACCTCCAGAGCGCCACCCACTCACAGTGATGGGCAGCTGTCCTTCAGCTGTGCCCAGAGACTCGTTGACTGAGCAGTGGATGACTCTGTCAGAGACGATCTGGATGTCGCAGGACACCTGGCCAATCTTGATGTGGTACTCGTGGCTCTCGAGCCCGAGGCTGTCTTGCTCCTTCTGTGGGTGAGGGTGGGATGCTGGGATGGGGGTTCCCAGGTCAGCTGCCCCCTGCTCCCACTACCCATCCTCCCAGCCAGGTGCTCACATGGATGACAAGGGTGAGTGGCTCCCCGGGGTGATGTTTGATCCACTTCTCCCTCTTGGCCGTGGAGAACTGTGGGTTGGGGAGGTAGTCCAGACGGAACCGGCTGCCCCTCTGTGCCTCAGCAGGGTCCAGCAGTTCCTCAGCCGCGTCGTCTGTGTATGCCCGGCCATTGATGAAGAAGTCTACGGGCGCTGAAGCGTTGCTCAGGGCTCCAGGAGACGGGCAGGTGATGAGCGTAGAATTGAGAACCTTGCAGAGCTGCAGGGTTGGGGAAGGATGAACCCCGGAGAGTGGAAAATGGAAGGATGGAGAGCCAAGCAGAGCAGACACACATAAGCGGCAACTTCAGGACCCTGGCAGCACAGGACCACCTCACCCCCCCATACCCTCACCCCATTTACCCCGTCCCCTCACCGTAGGCTCCCGGCCAATGTGGTATACCGCCATTGATACGTTCTGTACCATGTGGAAACGTTCGCCAGCCACAGTGATGGTTCTGCCACCGCTGAGGAGACAGCAAGACTTGTCAGGCTCCCCACAGCCTGGACAGTGAGACAGAGGGCATGGGTGGGTCTGGATCTCACCTGACGGGGCTGCGGCCTGGGCGGATGGCTGTGATGACTGGGTTCTGCATGTACCAGAAGGTGAGGTTTCCATGCACGCAGCCCCGGCTCTCAAAGCGCACACACACAGGCACTAGAGCCGGCAGGCTACCCCTAGGCATAGTGCAGGTGATGCTGGTGGCCGTGCGTCTACAGAGAGTGGTGAGCAGGTGACATGAGTGTGGTCCTTTCTAACTCACCCACTACAGGTGCCCCGGCCTCATCTTCTGCCACTTCTGCCCAATTTCTACTTCTCACTGCCACATGCTGGCCCGGGTTGTACCCAACTCAGACATGTCCCTTCTCCTTCCTTACAATATTCACCACAAGCCAAGAAGGGACAGAGCAAGGCATACCCAGATGAGACCTATGGAGGGGCTCACCCACCTCCCAGCTGCCAGGCTGTGGGCATGGCTTACATAAGGTCTGTGCAGTGATCTGTGTCATTCACCAGGACCTGGAGCATAGAGCCCACGTGGAGGTCACTGCCGTGAATGGTGATCCTGGTGCCCCCTGCCTTTGGACCCAGGGCAGGCTCCAGGGAGTGGACCACGGGCAGCTGGGGAGAAAAAAGGGGTTAGGCTCTGGCTTCAGGCTTATGAGGAGTGAGCTGTATGGTGGGTGGTGGCGGCCTACTCACCACATAGGAGAAGTGTTCCCGAGACCTGCCCTCCTTGGAGACGTTCACGGTTACCACATCTGAGAAGGCCCCTGGTGCGGGCCCTGTGACACACACGATCCTGAGGACAGGCAGAGGTGAGGCGGTACCTGTGTCTGCCCATGGCCCCTGCCTCCCCCTCACAAGCCAGAATGCACAACCATGGACAAATGGTCACCGCAGGCTTGACCAAGGCGGGCATGCTACTCCACCGTTTGCCCCAGACTGTGGCTCTGAGACAAGGGCTAAGATCAGATGATCTCCGATCACCAGGCAGTTTGCCCAGCTCCTCTGGGTTAGCCACCTGATGCCGTTATCTGCAAGCCTGGCTCAGAGCCTTCCAACAGGAAGTCCTGCTAAATTTCCTGCTTGCAGAATTCCCCAAAGGCCTTGGGGCCCAGCTGCTGCACCCTGATCTTTATACCCCATCACAGCCCCCCAAACTTTACTAGTATCAAGTGGATGTCATCAGAACAAGGCTGCTGTGGTAGGGAGAGTCCTGAGGGCTTCCCAGAAGAGGCAGCCGAGTGCTGGCGGGATGGAGGAGCGGCCCAGGAGAGACGTGGGAAGGCCTGGCCGCTGCAATGTGCCATTGTGGGGGGCAGGGTGAGGGCTAGGTTGGCAGTGCCTGACACTCACTCCTCTGAAACCGTGTATCTGTCAGCCAGGGGGTCACAGGCTACACTGCCAATCCACACACCGTGTGCCACATCACTGAGCCGGCGGCCCAGGTTCCTGCCGCGGATGGTCAACAAGGTCCCGCCGTCCAAGGGGCCACTCAGAGGCTCAATCTGCCAGGGAACCAGGGTGAGTGAGGATCTGAGGCCTGGGTGTCCCTCTGACTGTCACATGTGCCCACAAGAGGCAGTGGCCCACAGACCCTCTACTTAGCAGAGGACATGGGATCTCAGAGCCTTCAGAGGGCTGAGGCAACTGATGGCTGGGCTGCATGGGTCCCATGGGAGCCTGAAGATGCCATGTGGCTCTTGGTGGCCATGCCTGACCACAGAATTCAGCATCTAAGCCAGATGCTCGTGGGTATGGGGGTGGATATTTGGCCCAGGCTAAGCTAATCAGAATCCTTCCCCGAGATTTTTCTTAACTAAATCAGGCCGGTGAGTTCCTGGAAGCCTCTACTGTCACCAGGATGGTGATTTCCTGGGTTGTTATGAAAAAAAAATCAATGGGTCAAAGCCCCCACCTTCCCCAGTGACTGTTCCCCATTAAGACAGCAGCCACAGGAGGCAACCTATGAGCCAAGAGTGCTATGTGTGCCGGTAATGCCTGGCATGGCGTGTGCTTACCGCTCGGATCTCAGGGGCTGGGCAGATGCCAGGGAGTGGCTGCAAGGGCCCTCTCAGGCGACAGCCATCATTCCAAACACAGAGGTGACCCAGGTCCTCACGGCCCAAGCACTGGGAGCAGTCAGGACTGCCCACAGCACAGTTGTAGACGGTAACTGTGGACACAGGAGGACAGCACCGTCAGCCTGAAGCGGGCAGCTCTGGGGTCAGCTCCTAACTGCAGCCCTGTGTCAGCCCAGCTTCACCAGCGGCCCTGTGTCAGCCCGGCTTCACAGCACACCCTCTCCTGTGCAGAGGAGTTACTGATCCCCCCACTTCATAGACAGGGCTACAGGGACGGGCTCACTGAGTCAATCTTGCAGTAAAGGCTCGTGGCCTCACTCAGCACTTGGACCACAGGGCTCAGAGGCTCAGAGAGGGAAGGAAGTAGGTGCTGGAGGTGACACGGCCATTGGTGTAAGGCTGGCCACGGCAGAGTGTCTCACTCTCCCGTGGGGGCAAGGGTGTCACCAAGATGAATGAGAGCGGGGGGGGGGGGCAAAAAGGCCCAAGTGCCTCAATGAGTGCTTGGGCACTTATGGGGTATGATGTTTGTGGCTGCTTAGGGAAGCCCCCAAGGCTGGGCCCCTCCCCATGGCCATGTGGGATAGGTGGGACACTCACCTGTCATGGGGTTAGGGCTGTCTAGGAATCTGTCTGGCGGCCCCTTCAGCTTCAGGCTGAGTGGAAACACCTGGCTCTTCTGAGTTGTGTGCAGCTGCAAATTGAAGTATGAATGGCAAGGGTGGGGTCTAGGTCTCCCGTGGGGGCAAGGGTGTCACCAAGATGAATGAGAGCAGGGGGGGGGCAAAAAGCTGAGGCCTGTGGGGTGAGGGGAAAAGGAGGCCGGGTGGGTCGCTTCTGTGCCCTGCTGGGGTCGTGCAACTTACCACCACTTGGTTACAGCGCACTAGTGAGTCATTCACCCACACAGCCTCAAAGCTCTCTTCCAGCCCGAAGCTGCACTCCAGGGAGGTGCCCTGCAGACACAGGGGGCAGAGGCTTTCCCAGCGCCCTTCCCTCATACCTCCCTCAGAACACGGCAGCTGCCACCCTGATAGGTGTGCTAAGGGCTCCACCAGGCTTTTGCCCCCAGAATCTCCTTCCTGGCCATCGTGTCAAGGATTCCAGACACTGGGGACTCTGGCCTATGACTCTGACAGACTCCCTGTCACCACCAGTGGCCCGAACAGTTCTTGACGTCCCAGAGCTCAAGGAGATTTTGCCTGCCCCCTTGGACTGAGTCTGTGGTCTCTACCCTGTAAAGTTAAACCCTAGACACCCCACCAACCTCCGTGTGACATGTGCCAGGGTTTCTGCATGGACTAGTCTTCCTTTTATCATCATCAGTGTCTAAACTCTAGCTGCAGATGCCCCTGGCTTCCCAAGGCCCCCTTGGATCAGGACACCCCATACTCAATCCTGCCCTCAGCAGTAAGGGGGTGCCCCCTGAGGGACCTGTTCTATTCCCAAGCCTGCCCTGTCCTGGAAGTACCCTGTTTCCTCATGTCTCCTCACCCAGAGGTCCTAGCTGACCAGCAGAGTTGGTGGAAAGCTTGGGTTCAAACTCCTATAGACCTAGCTTTACCTCCCACCCTTACTTGTTCATTAACGTGGCCTCATGCAGACTGCTCGGCTTCTCTCAGCCTTGGTTTTTTTTAGCTGTGTTATGTGAATAGGCCTTCTGGGTAAAGTGCAGATCCTATGTTTTAGTGGCTGACATACACAGGTGTCTAATGTGTGCTTTGCTATGGATGGTATGCAGTAAGTGTTCAATAAATGTTAACACACTAAGCTGGGCCCGATTACTCGGTCTCCCCTCAAGGGTATTATCAGTAAGTATTTGCTGACTGACAACAGACCAAGACCCCAGCAGCCATGTGCCCATGCTTCCTGTTTATGTCCCTGCTGCGGGCAGAGGTGACACCCGAGGAAAAAGCAGGACAACCTCTCCTTCCTGGGGTCCTAGCCGGAAGCTAACACAGGAAAGAAGCTGCTGACGGGGCCAAACGCCGGCTCTGCTCTCAGTGTGCAGAGTTGGAGGTGGGTCCCCTCTCGAGGACGTGGCCGAGCATCCTGTCCCAGTGCTGCCCTGTGTCTAGGCCCCCCGGTGATCTAGAAACGTGGTCAGGGTGAGGCTGGGGTGGGGGAGTCCCATGGCTGGTAGAAGCAGAGAATGCCCCAAGAGTGCCACACAGCTGGAGAGAATTAGCCAGGGCCAAATTGGGGCTAGAGCCTCCCCACCCTGCTCCCTGTGACCCACCGGGCCCTGGCAGGGTGGGCCTTCGGGTGGAGGGCAGCTCCACCCTGGCCCTCAAGAGCTCTTACCCTATAAGAGGCTCCCTGACACATTCCAGATGCCTGGCACGTGGCCCCCACGTGTGACAACCATCACGGGCCTCAGCTCCCGCGTGGCAGTGACAGATGGCATGTCCCAGGAATTAGGGAGGCTGGCATACTTCCAAAACTCATCAAACCCCCTCTGCCACATTCCTCCTGGGGGGGGCAGAGATGGGCACATACCATCCCCCACTACCACTTCCCCCCTCAGTGTCCCCTCTAGACCATGAGATTAGGGGCATGGCCTCTTCTGGTCATCCTTGGGAAAGACATGGGAGCCTTGAGCTAGGCCAGTATGTTCCACAGAGATTAGAAAACCCAGGGTCTTGCTTAGCCTGGGCAGGATAGGCAGAGCCCACATGGACCTCATCTACCCGTGAACTGTGGTGCCAGGCAGGGGGCTGGGCCACTATGCCAGGGAGCCTCCAGGGCAGGAGTATTGGGGCATGGGCCAGGGTTCCCTTGGCAGCTGCTGGCTGCCTGCTGTCCCCCATCAGCCTGGTCTTCCCGCTCCAAGTCCCATACAGCTGGAGTGGGGCTTAGAGAGAAAAGCAGGGTCACCATTCTGGATACCAGGACAGAGCCTGTTCAGCCTCTACTTACATGGAAGAAGCTGGCACTGGTCAGAGGCACCAGGATGTCCTGGGAGCCACCCGTGGGCACAGGTGCCAGGGGTGAGGGCAGGATCTGGGGGCAGTCCTGAGGGTTCTGCAGACCAAACACAGAAGGGGGTCAAATAGGATGTTATAGAGCCTCCACCCCAACACAGTCCTGCCTCCCCAAGATGCCAGCAGCCTCCATAGCAGAAACCTGCAGCCCCACTTTCTAGATGAGAAAACAAATGTGGGACAGAATGTTCCATCTAGGTTCAGTCTGCCTCCTGGATGTGCTCCTTAGATCCAGAGTGCCTGGGCACTGTGGAGTGGTGTGCTCTCAGTGACTTGGGTCTTTGGGACTCAACCTTCCAAGACACATAACAGTGGGTCAAACCTGAGCTAGAAATTGTCCCTGTGGCTCTTAGGGACCATACCCCCACTGTACAGACAAAAACCAGGGCAGAGGAAGGGCAGAGAAGGCAATGGCAGGGGCTGCACCCTCTCCACATCCCTCTGAGCAGGATGTTGGGGACCGTATCTGTGCTGGAGCCTCAAAGTCCTATGCATTCATACCTCAACATCTGACCTACTGGGGCCAGAAGTCACAGGGGCAGTCATGCACCCTGGGGCCACCACGACCCTCTAGCCAGGGACCTCCTGGTCACATCTGTCAGGGGAAGGATTAGGGTTAGGACAGGGTTGGGAGGGACTATAAGTCTGTGTGTGCACCTGAAATCACCCTCTGGGACAAAGTCCCTTCTCCTGGGGCACTGTTTTTCCTGTTCTTTTTCTCTCCTCTTCCTCTCCCCCGCCCCCACGTCTCTCTTTTGACACAGGTCCCACTATGTTGTTCGGACAGGCTGGTCTCAAGGACTGGGGTCACGTGTGCCACCATTCCCATCTGCAACTCCAGCTCTCACCCACCATGTGTTTGCTACATGACCCAAGCTGGCCTCAAATTTGCCTTTTCCTGCTTCGGCCTCCTCGGTACTGAGATTACATATGGGAGGGTAGTCATGGGACACTTCGCATTACTATTAGTTCCTAATCACACCAGGGACATTCACCTTGGAGGAACCCAGCCAAACCAGACTCTGGGAGGCTGCCAAGGCTACTATCAAAAATCAGGAACAATGGTAACAGAGCACTATGCTTGAGTGACCTCACCAGGTACCAGGACCCTTCTAGCCTGAGAACCCCATACCCATTTTAAAGACAAAGAAACTGAGTCACAGTGGAGCAAAGCAGCGTGCCCCAGGCAGGACTCTGGAGGCCTTATTGTGAATACATGGGGTCACCTAAGAGTCATTCACTCCCTTTGCCTGCTTGTAACTTAGACCACCAAGATGTGTAGAGCCACTTTATGAGGTATGTGTGTGGCTGGGCTGAGTCCTAACCTCCCTCCAAAATCCCGCATCCCTGACAATGCTCCCCAAGGCCTACCTGTGGCCTCTCAGCCCTACCATCTCCCTGAGTCTGGCCCGGCCTGGATCAGCCCTCAACAAGTCTATGAGGAGGAGACTCACCTGGACCCTTAAGCCCACCCTGCCCTAAGAGAACCATCCAGGAAGCAGATCTGAGTCCTGTAACAGGATAGTCTCAACACTACAACTCCTGTGGAACCAGGAAGGACATTGTCCAGTTCCCTGGACTGGGCAGGAGGAGTCCCCAAGTAGCCCCAGCTGCTGAGATCACCAGCACCAAGAATAAAGAACCTGAACATAGTATCCCCTAAAGGGTTAGGACGCCCCTGATGCCACCATTAAACTTCTGGGCCCGGTGGTGCCTGAGGTGAACCACCTTCTGACTGTTAGCATTAGCTGATTAAGTCCAAGGACAGAAGCCAGTCTGGGTTTTTCCTTTACGAGGACACAGGCCTCCATCTCCTGTTTCCACCCAGGCTGTCCGATGGGTGTTCCTACTTGATGCCCCACCTGCAAACTTGGGAATCTGTGCCTGGCTGACCTAGAGCAGGGATGAGTGGGGGGAGGGGTCAGGAACTACCATCATGTTATATATGTGTGTGCATGTGTGTCTAGAGCCTACTCTAGTTCGTGTAGGTTGGCACTGAACCTCTCCTTGCCTGGCTGGAACTGCTGGGGAAAAAAGCGAGGTGGCCAGGATCCCAAATGTACCATTGGAAAAATGGAGTTGCAGGAGTCCCCAGAACTGAAGAGGACAATCCTGGCATGCCATCCCTGTCTGCAATGATGGACCCACTGGCCAAGTCACCCGCTGTGGCTCAGGCTACAGTCCCTGATGGCTGTCAATTCCCACCGGCTCCTGCACTGTACCGCCTTCTGGTTTGGAACATGCCAGGCTCTGATCCAGCTACCACTTCCCATCCTGCTTCCAAAGCTAACATCGCACCGCCCTGGGAGCACCGCCCTGGGAGCACCGCCCTCGGAGAGCCAACATCAGCCCAGAACACCTGGCATCTTGCTTCGTCTTCTCACCCCTGGAGCCAACCCTAGCGGCCTCTCTGGGAGCCACTGGGACCACATACACATGACTGCAAGCACAACCTTCAAGCCTGTCTTCCAGGAGCCAGGAGTCTCGGGGGACACGCAGACCCTCTGCCCGCCGTCTGCCCAGGAGGCCTGGCGCCTCCACAGCTAACTGGCACTTAATTAAATGCCAAGTCGAGCACTGGTTCAGAGCCTTGCACAGGCCTTGGTGAAGCTGCCTCTTCTCCTGCCAGATTACAGTAATATTCAACGACAGCCCCTCTGGGTCAGCCCATGCCTGCCCTGAGGGAGAGCGGCAGACCTGGGGGGAGCAGGCTGACTGCCAGCGTTAGATACACCTTCCAGCTGGTGAGCTCCTATACAGATGTCAAGTCCCCACACAAAAGTCCTCTTATGATGACAAGTCTTTCCTGTCACCCATGTTCAGTAGCTACCAGCTTCTAAAGTCATCTTTGTGCCAACTATAGGGTTGTTGCCTCCTGGAGTAATCCAGATCTCTGTTCCAGCCCTTTACAGAGGGAGAAAAGAACAGAAAGCTTGCCTGGGATCTCACAGCCACAAGTGAGAGCTAAGGCTTTTGGACTATGATGGGAAAGATAGAACTACATCTAACTGGATTTTCTCTCGTGCTTAGCACAGACTTGAGTATACAACAAGCCCTCAGTAAGTGCTGATTGACTGTCAGGAGGCCCCTGGGCCTCCAGGGTTGGCATGTAGAAGGCAGGTGCAGTGTACACTTCTGGTCTCCAACCGTCACCAAGTCCCTGTTGTATGTGCAGTCTGGGATTGTAGGTAAGCAAGTGTCACAACCCGATGCCCCCAAACCCTAGAGCCACGCAGATGATGGGCCTGGGCTACATCCTGACAGCCAGTGCTTCCCCAGTGTGGCCATAGGCCCTCCTGGGCCCGTCAGTGGGGCCCTGTTCTGTGGGCACCCTGTTCTGAGGGTCAGGCTGAGGCTGTGCCAGCTCCTCCTTTGCCCTGTGTGTGGCAAGCAGGGCTTGATGGCATTCTCTAATTCCAGTGTCTGAAGCCGGGCCACATCCCTGAGACATGACACCAGTCTGGTGTCTAGTAGAGCACTGGGGGCCATGAGCCCCCTCAGGGTGCACAGCCCCGATGTAGTGCAAACAGAGGCACTGAGCGTGGGACACCGCTATTCACCTGCCAAGGTCTGGGGAATTTCATGTGTCGTCCTTGAAAGAGGGAGGAGCCTTCCAGGGCAAAGGTGAAACACCATAGGAAGAGGCAGGGGTCTTAGCACCCAATTCTGGGTTTTAAAGAAAAGAGGAAAAGGATTTGGGTTCAAAGCTCAAACTCTCTGCCTCCCAAATGGCCTTGAACAAGCCACCTCCTCTCAAAGCCACAAAGGCAAAGACGTGTCTAAGAAACTGAAGACACAGGATAACAGTGTTGCACCCTTAGCAGCAGCTGGCTCAGGCTTCCCAGAAGGCCACACTGTAACCCTGAACTGTTGTCTCTAAGAACTGGCCTTCCTGGAGTAACCCAGTGAGAGTCACAGAGGGGAGAAAAGAAAAAAAAGAAGCAACAGCTTGTCCAGCCACTGGGGATCAGCTAAACACACGGTGCTGAGCCCCTCACCACTGTTAGCACCATGCCAAAGATAGAGAAGCTCCTAGCATGGAAACTTTACTAACAAGAGAAGCAGGCTCTCAAACGGAGGCATGGGGATGGACTTACCGTGGGGTCTGGCGAGCCCTCGCACCGAGACTGGTTAGAGACGCAAGAATGCTGCTGGGTACACCAGAAGCAAGGCCACTGCGTCGACAGGCAGCTGGTACAGCTGGAAGACAAAGGAACCACCCTCAGCTGGGCCCCTGAAGTCTGATCCCAGCATCTTAGGGAAAGGAGACAGATGGGCCATTCTGTAAGGTAGTAAGCTCCCCACTATGAGAGGTATGCAAGGAAGACATAGGCGGAATCTTCTGTTCCCTCTGTCTCTACCAGTCTAGTGTCAGCTTGCAGGGGCCTGGCTGTCAGAGCTTGCTATCTGCAAGGGAAGGAGGCAGGGGTCCTGTCTGTGGTGTGTACCAGAGTCTGCAGCTGTTCTCCAAGCCAGGGCCTGTTCCTCCTCCCACTGCCCACTCACGCTGTATGGGGGTAGACCTGTCCAATTCGGCCGCAGTCGTAGATGGTGAAATTGGCTGAGACAATGTTTCGGCCTTTGATCCTTACAGACATCTCAACGGTCACATGGTCTGGAAAGAGATCAGGGATACAGAAGGTCTTCATCCATACCTGAAGCTGGGATGTCAGGGTTCCACCCTTGAGCGGGCATCACAGCCAGGCACTCACCCTGGCCAGCGGGAAAGGATGGAAACTGGGCCCTGGGCAGGAGGTTGCAGTAGGCAATCTGATGGTCATAGGTAGAGCCAGGTACCCTGGCCACTGTGCGAACACCATTCCCGTAGTCACAAGCCATCTCCAAACCACTGAGGCTGGGCAGGCTGCCGGAGATCTGCAAAATCATCCCCTGGGGGAGAGATGCCACAGGTGAGGCCCAGCCCACGCCCCCTACAGGTCCTATCACAGGAGCCTCAGTCTGATCCTGCCCCAGTGTCCCATATAAGGGGTTCCCTTGAGGGAATTTAAGGCACCCTAAGGGAAGTAACCCTTGGACTTCAGTTTTCCCATTTGAGGCTCCTTATCTCAGAGGCAAATCAGGTGTTGCGACACAGCCTGCAATCACAGCACTTGGGAATCTGAGGCAGGAAGACTGACACAAGTTCAAGGCCAGAGTGGCCTGTGGTCTCCAAACCAGAAGGTCTCTGCTATGACCCCATCCCCCACCCCCAGACCCTTGGGCTCTTGTGGAACAATTTTTTTGTACACTGTGGAGATGCGTTGCCCTCATTGGCTTAATAAAGAGCTAAATGGCCAATAGCTAGACAGGAGGAGATGTAGGTGGGAGAGCCAGACAGAGAGAACTCTGGGAAGAAGAAGAGCGGAGTCGCCGGGAGACATGGGGAGAAGCAGGATGAACGTGACGTGCTGAAGAAAGGTACTGCCACGTGGTAGAGCGGAGATAAGAAATATGGGCTAGTTTAAGTTGTAAGGACTGGTTAGTAACAAGTCTAAGTCATTGGCTGAGCACTTACAATAGTAAGTCTCTGTGTGGTTATTTGGGAGTTGGCTGTGGGGACAGAATATTCTGCTTACACAAGGCTCTGAACTGTAGTTTCCCATCAGGCTGTTCCTCCTCATACCCCCTCCCCCCCAAGACTGGTGTGCATTGTTATCCTGCACCCCTGCACCCCACTCCACTCTATCCTGCACACAGCACCATCTCTACACTTTACCTGCCTTATTCTCTCCCTCCAAGAGCACATTAGCTACTCCCAGGCCAGGGCTCTATCTCCAGAGTACAAATATGCATGGCACCCAATAGATGCTCAATACTATGTGAATGAACGTGCCTAGCCCGTGCTACCCAGGGATAAGGTCAGGGCTGATATGTAATCTGGTGGAGTAGACTGGCTGGACCACCCAAACCCCTCAGGGTGACATAGGAGGGCCCCATCCTCAGAGGAATCAGTAAGGACGAAGCTGGGAGGGACCCAGGCTGCAGGGCCACCCAGCATGCTGCAGGCATAGCTTTCCTGGCCTTAGCCAACACCCCTCTCTGCCATATCAGGGTTAGATGATGGCCCAGAAAGAGGACAGAGGGGCTTTATTCTTCCCAACTGGGTACCACAACTCAGCATATTCAGAAACTACAATTTAAATACCAGCAGTGGTCCTATGCCATGCTCTGTCACCCAGGATGCTTGGTCCTAGCTGTGACTGGGTCCTCCAAGAGTCCATGACAGGGCCTTGAAGACACAGCCCAGCCATGGAGGCGGTGCCTTGCTGGAGCTGTGAGCTTGAGCGTCCTGGAGTCTGGCTATCATCGTTCTTTCTGGCTGCTTCCACTCACCGTGTAGTCCCAGCGCACATCGATCTCAGAAGGCAACACTGTCATGGCAGGGCAGCGGCCGGGGCCCTCACTGGCACTGGTCCAGAAATGCGGCTGACTGGAGTTGGCGCAATCCTGCTGGAGCGTGCACCTGCAGGCACCGTGGGGTCAGGTCTTAGGTCAGGACCAGTCCCTTAGCCCTCTCTGCCCTGCCAGCACAGCCGGGGCCTCACCGGGTCTCCAGAGTACACCAGCCACAGTAGGCATCGGCTGCGCCCACACAGTCCCCGCAGGTGGAATGTACCTCACACGCTGCAACCTTCACTCGTGCTATCTGCAGGCAGAGGGGGCCCAGCTGAGCAAGGTAGCTACCCTCTCTTGGGAGGCTAGGGTAGCTAAGGCTGGAGGCTTTATGTTGGGAAGACATGGCCTCCTTGAAGCATGGAGTCCCGGACATGAGTGAGCAGAGGTGGAGGCAGCCCAGTCATGAGGGCCTGAGTATGCAAAGGCCCTGCACCAAAGCCGCTGGCTACAGCTCGCCTCACCTGGTGGGATGTCATCAGGTACAGGAAACCAGGATCCATGGGGTCAAACTGCATGACACTGTGCACAGGCTCCCCATAGGCCACTGTCAGCACCTGCCGGCTTACTACCTGCATGCTCTCATTCAGGCTGACCTGTGGAAGAAAGGCCACCCCCTATTGATGCCAGGACTGCAACCTACAGGCTACCCCGGGGTTGAGGTCTCGTCTCCCCTCCTGCTTGAATGGCCCAGGGTTAAAGGGAAGCCAGGCATCTAGGTGGAGCGTACAGGCACCACACCCTTACTCTCACACAGACTCTGTGTAGATCCCCACCAGGAACTCCCTGCTTGACTCTCCGCAGTTACGAAACATTCTCTGGGAGGCTGCTTGGATTTGATTTCTTTTTTTTTAATATTTTATTTATTTATTGTGTATACAGCCTTCTGCCTGCAGGCCAGCAGAGGGTACCAGATCTCATTCAAGGTGGTTGTGAGCCACCATGTGGTTGCCGGGAATTGAACTCAGGACCTCTGGAAGAACAGTCAGTGCTCTTAACCGCTGAGCCATCTCTCCAGCCCTGGATTTGATTTCTGATGTAAGTTGTGCTCATGTACAATCCACAGGCTGATTTTCCTCCCTGAGCCTCAGTTTACCCAGTAAATAAGAGTCATGGAGGCTGGTGGCCTGTTTTTGTTCTACAGGGCTGAGGGAATGAGTGAGTAGACACACCCTCTGAGGACTGCCAAAGCCCCTTCGTCTGAGTCCCCCTTCATCCCCCGCATGCTTTGTGCTCTAGCTGTTCATCTAAGGGCTGGTGGTCTGACCTGTGGGGCCTCCCAGCCACTCACCTTCCCCTGGGTTTCTGAAACCCGCAGAGGTCCCTGCCGGGGAAACTGGCCGGATTCAATGTGTTGATGATCCACACAGCCACAGGGCAACCTCTTTTTCACCTTGCTTCCAATGTTCCACCCCGCCAGGCCCGCCTCGGCTTTGCCACACGCCTTCCTGAGAGTACCCATCCTTTTCATTCGGGGTGTGCCAAGTCACACTGTGCTCTCCCCAGACAACCGTCCCCACCCCCTGCAGGCTTAAGTTTGGCATTTGAGTTGTCCCTGCTGTAGGAGGCCTCTTGGGATGCTGGAAGGGGCTCGGTTATAGCTCTCACACCACAACTGCTTTCCTACCACACACACACACACGCACACACGCGCGCGCACACACACAGACACAGACACACACGCACACACACAGACATGCACACACACAGACATGCACACACACAGACATGCACACACACAGACACACACACAGACAGACACCAAGTCATTTCTACCCCCTCGATGTTCACTGAGCTGGGGCCTTAGCTGATGACTGAGACAGAAGCTCCAAGCAGGGAAAGGGTTGTCAGGAGAGACAGCGCCCTGTGCAGACTGGTGTGAGACTTTTCCATAGGCTGAGGTGTGGGGTGGGCAGGGGCCTGTCTGAGTTTAGCTCCATTACTGAGGCCCTGGGTTCCACCCCAAGCATGGCACAGATAAATCAACTAAAAATGAAAAGCAGTGACCCGTATTTAGTTACGTGGTCACTCTGGGGTAGTCACTGCTCTTGAAGGATCTCAATGGCCCCTTCTGTGCACTAGACTCACAGCTCATCTTGGCCTGGCAAGAGAGCGAAAGGACATGGTGCCTGTGATGTGTCCTTTGCGGCACTGGGGAGACAGCAGGTGCCTAATGATGGCAGCTCTGTGGGCAGCAGGTGGAGAGCGCGGACTCTGACCACAGTCCCTATCTGCCTCATTTCTCCCCAGTGGAAAGAGAGTCTGAATCCAGAGGAAGCAGGCTATGCCCTCAGGTCACACAGCATGGAAGAGCAGTCAGAAGCAAGAGCTACTCATCTTACCAGACCCAGGGCCCTGGCAGCCACCTTCTTCACCCAGCAGGGGACTGAAGCTGAGTAACACCTATGGGGCCCTGGGTCCACACTGCCCACAGCTGGTGGTTCCATGCCAGGCCTGTAGTGCTCAAGCCATCCCACCCCATCCCACCCAGGCAGCTGCCAAAGGGAATTAGATTATGGGCTCTGAGTCAATTAGACCGAGCCTGGCTCAGAGGCTGACTCTCCCTGAAGAGAGGTAGAGAGGCTGCCGGCAGGGGTGGTCCCCTGTGTCCACCATGCCCTGGGTAAGAAAAGCAACTCCTTGCCCTCCGTTAGCTCTGGACCTTGCAGGGTGGTCGCCAGCATAGCTAATCCATTGACTGGACCCCTGAGGTGGTGGCCAGCATGGCTGTAGCCTCCCTCATTAAAGTCCCACAACAACTGCAGCCAATAGGGAAACTGAGGCCCAGAGACAGCATGTGCGTTGCAAAGGTCAAGAAGCCACTACTGGGCAACAGACTCCAAGCCAGGAGGGATATGCTGACACAAGATGCCACTGTGGAGCCATGAGGGAAACCTGAGGAGGACAGCGAGTCTGCCCCTCTGTGGCCCACCCCGGGGAGCGCCCGTCACACGTACTCACCTTGAGGAGCCGTCCTGTGGCAGTGCCCAGGAAGACAGCAGTGTAGTTGTTGGTACCGGCCACAGCCACGGCTGTGAGGCCTGGAGCACGGAACACGGGCGATGCCCTCAGAGGCTGCAGGATGGACAGCGGGTGCTGCAGGTGGGCCGCACCACAATCCAGCTGCTCCGGCTGCAGCTGTGGAGACAAGGCAGCTGAGACCCCAGCTCTGAAACCTCCTCTGGCTCTCTGCTTACCCACACAGCCGTGTCTCAGCTCTCAGCCCCTGCCTGAAGTGTCATCAGTGTCGTCCGGGTCTCCCCCTCCCCCCTGACACCGTTCCAAGCTGAGGCCAAGCTTGATGGATCCCCAGACCCCGCCCAGGTCTAGCCTTGACCTCAGATGACACACACAGCTACTCCTAGGAGATGACTGGAGTTTAAGGTGTGTGGGAACTGGGCTGCGTGTGGGGGAGGAAGGCAAGACAGGCTGGCTAGTTCGGCTTTTGAGAGACTAGAGTACAGGGTACACACTTGCAGTTTCAGACACTGGGTGGGGAAACTGAGACAGCAGGGTCACCTGACCCTGGGAGTTTCAGACCAGCCTGAGCAATACAGCGAAATCCCAACTCAGAATAAAGACACGGAGATTGGAACTGGGTGACAGCCACACACCTGGTCACACCATTCCTCCTGGCCAGTCACAGCATAGGCTAGAAGGGCCCAAATAAAGTCACCGAAGGTCATCCTTGCCTCAGCTTACCTACTGACACCCATGAGGCATCCCTCCCATCTTCGCTGTGTTCTCTCAAAGCTCTGGCATCTGCTCCCACCCCTTAGTTTCTTGGGGTTGTTTCTATGTGTGTGGGGGGGGGTGGGGAATTATAAGACCCAAACTCAGATAAGGGGTGGGGCTAAGATGCCCTGGGCTAAATCCCATGAGCAAAATGCCTCCTGGAGGGTGGCTATGAGTAACATGTCATTTTGCTTTACTCAGTTGCAAAAAGGGCACATGCACATACTTCTCTTAGGGGGATGGGACAAGACCAGTGGTGGACAGAGCTTGCAGAGGGCAAGGTCTTCAGTTGGTGCTGAGATAGTGCTAGCAGACACCATGGGTCTCTCAGGTATGACTACTGTAATCCTATAACAGAACAGGATTTGAGGCCTGGGGTACGGCTCGGTTAGTATTTGCCACACAAGCATGAGGAGCCAAGTGCTGCACACACAGTCTCGGTGCTGCAGAGGCAGACAGATAGGTGGGGTCCCTGGGAAACAATAGGCAGCCAGCGTGGCTGCTCAGCGAGTTCTGTGCTAGTGGGGGAGAGACCTGGATGGGTAAAGACAGGGGGAGGGTTGGGGAGGAGTTGGGGAGGGGAAAGAGTAAGATCAAAATATATCGTATGAAAAATTTTTAAATAAAAGAATGAATTTTTAAAAAGGCAAATGGGGGTTGGTGAGATGGTTCAGCAGGTACAAGTGCTTGCCACACAGGCCTCATGACCTGAGTTTGTCTGTGGAAGCCGTGTAAAAAGCCAGATGCAGCGTGCACATCTGTAATCGCAGAGCTTCTATGGAGAGATGGTGGGTAGAGAGAGGAGATTCCTCTAAACTTCACATAGGCAACGAATGAGTCGCTGCCTCAACATGGACGTGGAGAACGAATTCTTGAAAGTTGTCCTCTGACCTCCAGACACAGGCCCCCACCTGGGTAGATCTCAGGCTAAGGGTCTCTGTTGTGATAGACATCAGGGGCAGACCATCTGTGCAGCACAGAGAAGCTACCCACTTCTACGCTCGTGGTCTCACCCACCTCAACAGGGCTATCACCCAGCCTTCAGAGCCCTCAGGCCTCCATTCCAGCCACCTAACCATGTCTGTATCTCACAAGCCAGGCCTGCCTTAGGCTGTCTTCTCTCCCTTCCCATTACTGTCTGCCAGGCTGCTGCAGAGCAGTGCTCCCACAAGAGCATGCCCCAAGTCCTCTGGGAATGTCAGAAAGCACAAGCCCCCCATGCACAGCTGAGTCCCACATGTGTCTCCCTGTAAGAGTTCATCAGTTGTCTCAGCAAGAGCAGACATACGGGGACAACAGCAGAGCACAGCAATGGAGTGCACTAAGTGTCCCACAGTCTTTCTGCACCGACCTCGGCCACTTCACGTAGAAATCTTTACCCTTTCTCCTAGAGCAAGCATTTCATGGCTTTCCGGTGATGTGTCAAACTGCCACCATTATTTATTTGCACTTTAAGGAAAATAAGGGTCATGCAAACAAAGTTCTGGCATTTGGGGACAGGAGATCAGTAACCATGACTACTGAGCAACTACCTGGTGGGTAGCTTAGGTAGGGTGGAAGCGCTGGACATAGCTCATATTCAGATGTGGGGTAGGGATGGACAGCACAAGACTTCATTGTGGTACACAGAATGGCAAGTGATTTCAAGATTATGCATTATTTATTTCTGGAATTTTCCATTTAATATTCTTGGACCTCGGCTGACTGAGAGCAAGTGAAACCGTGCAAACAAAATCACTTTACACTCTAGTGGACTCTTTCTGACCTCTGCTTCGGGCCCCAACCCACTTCTTGCCTTTGTCCTGGACGTATCTGAGCTGAGATGACCTTGGACACGGGTGCTGAACTGTCCCCCAGGCTGGGCTCCTCCCCAGCTGTCCTGCACCACAATGCCATGGCTGTCCCACTGAGACCATGTCTCCCACAACTTACATAACTTTCTCCAGTGAATACAGATTACTTACTTGCGTCATTAAATAAGTTGCTTTGCAAATTAAAATTGTAACCCCCTGCTGTGGGATGTGAGCTCTGAGAGACCAGGGGGATAGCTCTGGGGTTCTCTGCTGAGCCCTGCTGGGCTGGCCAGCCAGGGTGAGGGTCCTGGGAAAGGCAGAGCAGACTCTGGGCTGGGGGTGATTTGTGGGCCACGGTGAGAGGGAGGCAGTGGAAGGACTAGGAACTGACTCCACAGTCTGCCCTGACGTTCACAAGCCATTAATTCTGTGCCGAAGGAATTTCGAAAAAGCCTTTTCCCCAACCTTTTTTTTCTCTTGTCCTAAAAATAAAATCTTTTTTAAAAAAAGGCTTTTTTTTTTTAAAGGAGAAGTGAACATCAGGAGCTGGAATGATCTGTGCGGGGAGGGAAGTTGCCTGCCTGGGCCAGGGATCCTCAGCCTGCAAGTGGCTCAGGCAGGGAGGCCCACGGAGGTCCTGAGGGTGGCCTTGCTGAACTTGGTGACTGAGGTGTGTGCCCCACAGACTGGACTTCCCCTAGCACCCCATTCACTGAGGTGGCCCACACAACCGCAGCCTATTCCTAGATCTATGTGGCATAGCACATCACCATCCCTGTGGTATTGTCACACCCCGTGACGCCCTATTGTCCCTGGGGTGTGCGGAGGTCACGGGATTTCATCCTGCCAGCTGCTCGGGTCCTTGGCCTCAATTCTGCCCACTACCCACATTTTAGGCCAACCGCACGGTTTCTCTGCAGTTCTTCAAACACACCCCGCTTTCCCCTCTCACTGGTGTCCCCCACCGCAGCAGCCAGTGTCTGCCCAGACTTCCCCTGGCACCACCTGCCCCACCTCCTTCCTCTCCAGGAACCAGGCTGCAAGGTTTTAGTCAATCTTCACGCTGCGACTCTGAAAAAGTAAGTTCAGGAGTGAGAAGCTGGCTCGGTTGGACAACTTGCTCTGCAAGCCTGAGGACCTGAGTTCAATCCCCAGAACCCATGATTTAACTTTTTTTAAAAGGAGTTTGGTGGCAGAGGCTTGCACCCCCAGAACTCGGGGTGGAGACGTGTGGACCCTTGCAGCTCACTGGCCAGCAAGCTTAGCCTACTCTGAGAAGCCTGTGAGGACTGAGGACCACACCCAAGGTTGTCCTCTGGCCCCCACATGCAGGTATGCGCCCATCACGTGTGCAGGTACTCACAACCACACACACACACTTCTCTGTGACAGTACTGTACTGGCCAGCACTTCTGTTTATCCAGGTGTATCATATGTGATGGGTTCCTTTGATATACTCTTGGGTGAGTACTTACAAAAGAAGGGAAATTAATGTTGACTATGGTGTAAAACGGCTGTATTCAGCTGCTTCCTTTCCAAGCACAGAGATGGAAGGCATTGGTGAAGAAGCAAGGGAAGCATATAGCTCACGGAAGGCCCACGTGGGCCTAGAACAGAGCAGGCAGGTGTTTGGGCCAAGACAAACCCTAGCAGCTAGCTCCCTTCCTGTAAGAGCCTCAGTTTGCCCCTCTCTGAAATGGGGTAGGTAATGGCCACTGATTGCAGCTCTTCCTTGAGAGCAACACAGCCCCTCCCTATAGGGCTGGCTGCCTCCTGGGGCCAAGCTCGGTGCTGCCCACTCTCCATTAAAGGGCTGCCCTATTGATTTCACTCCCTCAGTAATTGCAGCTGAATACAGCTCTTCTCTCCTAGGAAGGCAGCAGCAGGGGGGCTTACTGTACGCCTGCCATATCCTGCCTGCAGACTCCGCCAGACCTAATACCTCCGAAGTAGACTTTCAGAGGAGGGTGAGCCATGACAACCGCCGTCACCTTAAAGGCAGCAGGCTCCATCCCAGGTGCCTAAAGTGAAGCTGGCTCTGGCCTGGGGATACCTTGCTGCCTGAGGCCCAGCATGGAAGGCTCACAATTGCTCAGAAGTGTCACATAGCTGATTGTGGGGTGACAACAGCTACTGGGCTGCCCAGAACTCCCCACTCACCCCCACCTCCATGGCAACCAATGGGATCCCTGATGTGTTGGGGTGGGACCTGTCAGATGGGGGGCCCCATGACAGCCACACCCCATTCCACAAGGAGTTTCCATTGCTAGCTGAGGGCGGTACCCCCATACAAATAGTGGCCCCTCTGACAAACGGACCAGGGTAGTGTCGGATGCCAGCAAAGGGGACTGAGCGAGGGACAGGGGACTAAACCTTCATAACTTTTCCTATTAAGTTGAAAAGTAGCCCGGCGTTGGTGGCACACACCTTTAATCCCAGCACTTGGGAGGCAGAGGCGGGCAGATCTCCGAGTCTGAGGCCAGCGTGGTCTACAGAGCAAGTTCCAGGACAGCCATGGCTATACAGAGAAATACTGTTTCGAAAAACCAAAGACACACAGACACACACACTTGCACTCATGCACACGTGTGCGCACGTACACATGTGCAATGACAAAGCAGGCCACGACTCCCCTGCAGTTCAACGGCCTCCGGTGGATCTCCAGAGCAGTCGATAAACAGAAGCCTTCAAGGGCTTTTCAAAGTGACCTGACCTGTAGCTGATCTGAGATCCCTCCTTCAGCTCTCCATCTAGGAGGTAGAACCACACCTCCTGGACTCTCAAGTCTTGACCTCTGCCTGACCAGGAGGACAAGGACAGGGATCCAGGCTGGTTGGGGCAGGGTTCTCCTGGGGACCCAAGAACAGGGGCAACCACAGCAGACAGGAGCTTCCTACAGAGCCCAGACAGTTGGGGTTCTGCTCTTGGCCTTACTATTTGTCTCAGGAATAAAAGGAATATTCTGGAGCTTCACCTCCAAGAAATCCAGCCCTAAGCCCCTAACTCCCAACTTCGGCACATGCTGTCCTTTGGAACACGGTGTGTCCCTGTGTCCCCATAGGCAATGCCTCACTTGAGGGCAAACTGGCACAGAAAGATTCCTGAAGCCTACCATTGTACCAGCTGTGACTGGTGGAGGAGATGACAGCCTAAGCTCTGAAAGGTTCTCTCAGAGGAAACGGCTCCTTCTGAGAAGCCCACATACCTCCCAGACCACCAATGTACTCCCAGGAGCTGCCAGAGAAGCTCAGCACAGAGATGGGCAAGAGATTCCATGAGACACACAGCCCAGCCATTTGCTGGCTTTGAAAATAACAGCACATGCCACGCAGGACTGTTGGAGGCACCTGGAAGACTGAGCACCACAGGTAGCTTTGGGGACATTGGCAGAGTCAGGATGCCCAAGGATGGGTAAGCCCTGCCAGCTGACCACTGGGCACCTACAGCAGTCAGGTGTCTACACTGGTTCTTGGGTTAGCATCCTCCATAGGAGGGGCTTGGTGGCCTGATCTGTTGCTACCTGGAACCTGAGGGACTGACTGACTCAGATGGTGGTTGTCTGGCTAGCTGGCCACACACCCAGTGTCCCCTTCTCCAGACTGTTTCTCATTCCCTAGCCTGGCCCTGTCCCCATCACCCACACTACTAGTCCCCAAGGAACAGTGTGGTATGAGCTAAGCAGCACTGTTTCTCCCTGCCCCAGGCCCTGCCCCCTCCAGTAGCTCCTGCAGGCAGGCCTCCTCTAGCTAGAAGGCTCTCTTCTGCTTCCTCACTGCAGGGGGCCAGCTGTGTCCCCAGGGCTGGCCACTGCTGGTCCCTTTGGGGCTGGGGACCAGATGGAGACTCACACCTCCTCTGCCTCACAGCCTCCCTCCTCTCCAGCCTCCTGTGGTTCCCTGAGTGTGGGGGGGTGGAGGGGGTGCTCCTAGACTCAGGCAGGTCAGCTAGTCTCACAGTGTATGGTCCCAGGGACAAAGCTCCTATAGGCTGCCACCATCACAGCCATTTGGAGCAAAGAAGTCCTTGGGTCCCAGCTGGAGAAACTGAGGCCAACCACATGACAACGTAGCGGGTAAACTGGCTGAGATGGCCCACTCAGGCAGCTGGCCAGTGTCCAGCTCAGCTCCAACCCCAGGCCTCCACTCAAGGCTACTGAGTGCTGCAGCTCCGTTATTTACTGATTGGGCCTGAAGTGCTGCGGTGATCGGCCCTCTGGGGCTGTGCAGGCCTTGGACCAGAGCCGCCGGCTTCCTTCCTCCATAGTCTGTGATTTATGGTGTTTTGGGCTGAAGACAGTGTATTGGGTGGGCAAGGGCCTGGGAGCCTGGTGGCATCATGTGTCAGCACCAGAGGAAGCCACTTCAGTCGGACCACTGGATGTTCACCTGGGTGGCCCAACATGGGTTTGACAAGAGGAAGCTGTGTTGAGAGGAAGCCAGGATCCTGTTCTGGCACTCTGAGATGCTCCTGGGGATGTCCCCACTTCAGGGACAGCTGGTTTCCATTGTCAGAGCTGGAAAGGCCTTCGGGAATCACCTGGTACAGTCATCACAGGGGAATTCGGCCAGCACCTGGTGGCAGCCAGGACTTTTCCAGAGTCAAATGGGCATGTGTTCTCATCCCTAAAGTCACACGGGCTACCCAGGGCCAGCAGGATGGTGTCCACAGACAAGACCCTGAGTTTTCTCAGGCTCAGCTGAGAACCACTGCCTAAGTTGGTCACACCTTCATCTTGTCTCTGCCACAATTCCTTCCTAGCCTGCCAAGCCATCCTCCAAGTGCTGTCCAGAGCCACCACCTCCAGGAAGCCCTCCTATTCTCAGATGAGGCTAGGCACAGAGCAGCACGATCCTGAGTGTTCTGGAACTCTGGATACTGAGGCAGTGTCTATCTTCTCTCTTTGGGCCATGCAACAAACCTGGGCCCCTCTCTAAGGGATGCCCCTAGGGGTTAGACACGGGACATAACAAGCTATCAAAGATGGAAGGCCAATAGAGGGACAGAAGCCCCACACTTGGGGATGGCTGAAAGGTTCTGACTCTAGACCAGAGCAATTCTGAAGGCCTCCTGGGAGCACTCACCACCACCTCAGGTCATTCTTAGGCTCCATTTCCCCACCTTTAAAATGGGTTCATTTTTAAAGTGCTCCATGCAGAAGTACATCCCTGGCTCCCACATGGAAAGCCAGGTATGGCTGAGTTTGCCTATAGTCCCAGCACTGAAAGGCTGAGGCAAGGGGATCCTTGGGAGCTCACTAGCCAGCCAGGCCAGCCAAATGAGCTCTGGTTCAATGAGAAACCCTGTATTAAAAATAAGGTGGAGAGGGACACAGGGCATTGACATGTAGCTTCTACAAGCTCTTGTATCAATGCAGATATAGATGAAACCATTTTATTGGAATGCAGGGGGTAGGAGTGGGGGAGGGGGCGGTTGGGTGGAAAGGTGCTTTGCAATGTCTGGCCTAAAACAAACTCTCAAGAAACTTCACTAATTACAAAGGGACATTTGCACTTTTGGTGGCTGAATGAGGGACTCTGTCAATCTGTGGTCCAGCTCAGACCCCACAGCAGCTACCAGAACTTGAATTACATACTAGCTCTCTAAACTTCATGAACAAGGCTACCCAGCCCACTAAGTAGAGAAGGCCTCTGCTGTGGCTGTGTCCTGGGTCATGGTGTGAATCCACGCCCACCTGGGTAGCCTCTCCAGTCTGTTCCCAACATAAATGACTCAGGACCCCACTGTCGAGAACAAAAGGACTCTGCCTGGTCTGCATTCCTATTGTCCAGATAAACACGTTTACATACTCCCAAAGGCTGGGGCCCTCACCCCTTCCAGAGATGAGGCACTCCTTCATTTTTTGTTTTGGTTTTGTTTTAGGTCTCAATATGCAGTTCAGGCTGGCCTCGAACTTACAATCCTCTGTTTCAACCTCCCAAGTTCTAGGATGCAGTTACACAACACTGCACTTGGCTAAGACTGTTTTCAGAGCGTGGCCAGCCGCTAGCCACTCGCTGGTCCCTCTGTGCTCAGGAGGCTTCAGTACCCAAGCCCTTCTGCACATGCTCAGTGGCCTCACCCCACCTATATATCTCCCAGGAGCTGTGCTGCCCACCCTCCCCCCAGGGAATTGCCCAAGTGACCTCATTCCAGCTGTGGGGGAACTCAGAGCTCTCAGCTGAGCAGCCACCTCTTAGCAAAGGGAGTCCAAAGCCCGCCAACACTCTGGTGATCTGGAACTGCAGAGTAGCAGTGTGACCCTGGGCAAGTAAGTCCCTTGCCTCGCTGTCTGAGGACTGTTAAGGTGATAACACTTCCCTAGTACCAGGAATCAGTTTTTTGTTCTGCCCAACCTCCCCCCCAAAACAAACAAACAAAGGGAGGCCCCCAGCTTCCTCAGTTGACCCAGCAGGCATCTGTCTGGCTCCCTTTCCTGTCCGCCTGCAGGTCCACTGGGGACAGGGCCTGCTTACACTCTCACTACACTTCTCTGCCTCATCCTTGCTCCCTCAGAGCCTGGTGTGAGCTCATCAGCTGCAAGGGCCCAGCCCACCCTCCTCTGAGCACCCGCTGTCTGCTCCACACACACCAGCAAGCTGTGCTCAGATGCTCGCACTCGGGCGCACACACACCCCGCCCCAGTACCTGCACCTGCCATTTCCATGAGTTTTTGACTCACATCTTTGAAAAGAGACAGACTTTCCTTTAGAACGAGAAAGCACGGAGCACAGAGAGGGTGACGGACTGACCCTGGGTGGCAGAGCAGAAACCATCAGCATTGTCCCGGGGTACTCTCAGGGTGGGAGGCTACAGCCCACGCCTATTTGTCTTTCCAGGGGAGGTCTCCCTAGGCAGGCCCTCCCCTAAATCCCACAAGGGTCTCTTCTTGCTTCCTTGACACAGGGTGTTGCCTTCAAACCCCCTCCCAAACCTAAAGCCTGTCTTGGAAGCGCGCTCCCTCCGCCACCACCTGCCACCTCAGCCCTGAAACTGGTGCAGAGAACACCTTCCTGAGCCGTGTGCCACCTACCACACGCCTGCTTTAAAAACGCCTGGGGATTTTTTTTTCTTCTGCCATCGCTATAAAAAGACACCATGAAAAAGCAGACCTGGCATTTGCTGTGCTGTCCTGCAGCTCAAGTACACACACGTCATCGTCATTTAGAGGCGAAAGATTCAGAGAAAGGAGTCCCAGCCAGGCCCACCCTGCCACTCCCTGCCTCAGTTTCACCAATAGCGTACAACTGCCCAACATGCTTTCCCTTCAAACACACTGTGGTGTGAGGAAGGGAATCCTACCTACCTACCTTCTTCCCTTCTACCTGGTGTTGGACAGGACGGGCTTTGAGGGTCCCAGCTGGCCACACCCATGGCACAGTCCTAGCCAGTTGTCCTGTCGCTTAAACACGGAGGGTACAGGCCCAGCACAGGGCAGGTGTTCATTCAGAGAACATCTCACCCAGAGCATCTTGACTGCTGTTCCTTCTGGGTCCCTCCTTGCTGGCCACCATGGGCTTCCTAGATCACACAATTGCCAACTCCAGTGCATGGCAATGGGCATGTGTATATATCTCATCAGATGACCCCATTTGGGAACAGGGTGTAGTTCACTGGTATAGTATTTGCCCAGCATGCTCCTAGATCCTAGGTTTAACACGCAAGGGCACACAACGGAATGTGGTGGGACACGCCTCTAATCCCATCACTCAGTGAGCCCAAAACCGATCTACATAGTGAGTCTAAACCTGGCCTGGGCTACATGAGACCCAGTCCATCCTTAGGCCCTTATATTGTCCAGGAGACCAGAAACCAGGAAGCTAACATGGGGGTCCCCAGAAAGCAGTGGCCTTGTAACATTGGGGGTTTAGTAAATGTTCAGGGGACCCACCTGGGGCTGCAGGTGCAGATGGTGGGGTCTTACAGCTCCAGAGCAGGCCTGATGAGGATACTGTTTTCCAGGACAGCTCAGAGTCCAGCTAAGAGCTAACTGCATCCCCAGGGATGAGAACAGCATAACCCACCAATGACTGCTGTGCACTAAGCACCAAGCACTTGACTTTGTGGTTAACTTGCTCATTTGGTCCTAATGCCTCTGCAGGAAGACTGTGTGCAGGGTCCTAATGCCTCTGTAGGAAAACTGTGTGCAGGGTCCTAATGTCTCTCTGAGAAGGCAGGGTACACAGTCCTAATGCCTCTGTAGGAAGACTGTGTGCATTACCTTAACTTTAGGGAGAAGGAAACTGAGGCTTAGGAAAATTTTGCTGCCAGATCAAGGTCACACAGCCACCCAGGCAGTGACAGATGGACTTTAAGCAGGGGAGCTGGCAATGGCTTGGCAAGGACAACGAGCACTGTGTCCTGCTGCAGGTCCAGACCCAGGGTGAGGGGTAGGGACTATCTGGAGGCTCTGCCAGGGGCCCTAGCCTGTGTCCACAGCTGGGCACTGGGTAGGGAGAACGCAGCAGACCAATCTAGAAGGGCCCCAGCAGGGATACTATGTGGCCTTGAGGTGAAGAGCTGGCCTAAACTACACTGCCCTGGGGCTACTTTCCCTGTAAAGGCCCTGCCCCCACAGGGAGGAGGACAATCCAGCTGCCTTCAGCCTGGTGAGTCACTGTGCCGGCCCAGGGGGCACCAGGGACCGTGGGAATCAGGGCAGAACTTACTGGAGGGGGAGGGGAGCAGCAGCCTGAGGAATCCCACAGAACCCTTCATCAGCTAGGGGCCCACAGAGGGCAGCCTTCCCTGCCCACAGAGCTTCCCCTTCCTTCTCTCCCAGCCTCCAGATCCAGCCACGCACAGCCATGCAAGCCACTCTGTGGAGAATGGTGGCTGCCCCCACCCCAGCACTGCACAGGGGGCCTGACCCTGCCGGGCGGCAGGGCTGTAAGCTTCAGACAGTCCATTTGCCTCTCGCCCTCTATGACCTTTCTTGTGAGGGGTGGACCGGCAGGGTGGTAGGCGGCTGTGGGAGGCTTTGCCAAGAGAAGGAATCTAGGCTTGCTCAAAGCCCCAGTGTTGGGCACGCCCATGGCAGAGAGTCTCACAACTACTGGGGACCACAGAGAAAGGGACAAGACGGGGGCCTCAGGAAGTACAGAAGGCTCTGCTTAGCCTTCTTTGCAAAGTCAGTGTCATTGGGGGTTAGCCTATCTTCTGAAGCCAATAAAAAGAGGGCTCTGCTGTGAACTCCTCCAAGGGGACGGTCTGCACCCAAGGCCAACCCACGCGGTGACCCCTAACCTGCCCTTTTGTTGCCCCGAGGCCCCACCTCATCCTCAGCCCTGTAGTTCTCTGTTCCAACCAAGATCCCCTGCCAAAGTCTCCTTTCCATCTTCAGCGGCCCCAGCTGTGCGGCTGGGCTGTCTGTCAGGCACCATGGACACAGGCGGGGTGGGGGATCGGGGGTGCAGACAGCTTGAGTTCAAGCCCCACCTCTGCTAATTCTCAGCTGTGTGACTCTTGAGTGTCCCTTCAAACTCTTATACCTGCTTCTTCGTCTGTATGTACAATGGAATTAAGAACAGACATTTGTTGAAGACAGGACACTTGACACACTAGGCTTAAAGCAACAACACTGGCGGTCACTCCAGGTCTGCCATGCCACCTAACAGGTGCTCAGCTGCTCTTTGTTGAGTGACTGAAAGCTGGCCTTGAGCACACACCTGTTTGCCACCCAGGTGACTTCTCCAGGGAAACAACACCTCCCAAACTCCAGTGTCCCCTGAGACATTTCCTATAGGGAGTCCTACGCTCTTGGGGCCTCCAGTGGGTGCCCCGGCACATACTTAGCCTTCTATCCCACCCTCCCCTGATCTTCAGGGCTCCACCGCCACACCCATTCACACATCTGCCCGGGTGCAGTGGCATGTCCTACGGGCACCCACAGTCTCCCTAAGCACACGCCTGATGTCCCTCCCTCTCTCAGCTCAGCATGCACCTGTGGTCCCCACCTGCAGATCTGAGCTATAGGTGCTCTGTCTTCTGGGAACACCTGGGTACCTTGACGACGCAGACTCCCCCTCACAACCCCCCCGCGCCCCGCTTTAGTGTGCACACCTGTGACCCAGCACACACTCAGGGGCCAGCACCCCTGCCAGCAACCAATCCTCTGGGACATCTACACTCACAACAGATCCCCACACAGGTGCCCCAGACGCAGGCCTACCTGTATGTTACGTTTGTTCTCGCAGGACGGCCCGGTGCCCTGCACAACGCTGTCCAGTACCGCCACCACGTCGGGCGCCGGCTCCACGAAGCAGGCTGTGCGCGCTGCTCGGATGGCAGTCTGCACGTCGGCGAAGCGGAAGACGCAGAGCGCGGCCGGGGCGTTGCGGGCACCTGGGGCGCCCTGGGGCCGCTCGAAGACGGCGAAGAGCAGGTCGCGCACGGGGTAGATAGACACGAGGCGGCTGTAGAGGTCTCCGCGGCCCGCGCTGCCCGCGCACTGCAAGCCCAGCTGGATGTAGGACTCGGTAAGCTTCTTGGCGTCGCCACCCGCGCCGCGGGGCAGGCAGATGCGCGCCAGCAGGCTGCGTGCCTGACTGTCCTTGTCGCCCGCACGCGCCTCGCTGTTGAGCGCCAGGTACGCGTAGGGCGGCGCGCGGTGCTGAGGCGCTGCCGGGTGCAGGAAGGCGCTCACGAAGCTCAGCTTGTACTGCTCCTTGGCGCCCTGCTTGATCTTCAGGATGTTGTCGTCGGACGGGTTGAGGTCGAAGGTGAAGAGCTTGGCCAAGTTTCCACGAGCGTCCAGGGAGCGGATGGAGATCTCGGGCGTGTTCTCGAAGCGGTGGTCTTCCAGGCTACGGTTGCGCGGGAAGAAGGCGCTGCCGTAGCCAGTGTACGTGGCGCCTACAAGCAGACGGCTGCCCCCCGTGCTCGTGGCCGGCGGCAGCACCAGACCCACAGTGGATGCATTGGGGTGGTTGGCGGCCACGTTGAGCATACTGGGGAACACGGCGACCGGCTCGGCGGGCGGCGCGGCAGGCGGGAAGCGCACAGCCAGGGCCGAGATGTTGCCCCGGCGCCGCAGCTGGCACAAACCCTGGTAGATGGAGCCGCACGCGACCACCAGACCCTGGCCCGGGTCCAGCTGCAGGATTTTGTTGTAGTTGTCGGTGAGACGCCGCGGGTGCTCGCACGAGGACTGAGGGAGCTGCGGGGCGTGACATAGCGGGCTGTCCGGCACGGGGCCCACGGTCGCCTCTGCCTCCACGCTCAGGTTGGCGCTCGACAGCTGGTACAGGCGGTTCACAGCCGCCAGGTACACGGTGCCCGCCGTGCCGTCCAAGGCGAAGTTGTTGGTGGGCGTGGGCGAAGGGAAGCGGCGCTGGATCTCCAAGGCGCCGGCCCGCGCCGCTCCGAGCAGCAGCAGCAGAGGCAGCGGCGGCAGACCGGGGCCCCGCGAGTGCCGGCGCGGAAGCAAGGGGACGGCCGCAGCAGCGGCCCGGGCGCTAGGAGGTGCGCCGCCCGCGGCGCGACGAGCCATCCAGGCGAGCGCGGGCTGCGCGGCGCGGCGAGTGCATGGGGCGCGGCGCGGCCGGGAGCCGGGAGCTCGGAGGCGGCGAGAGGCGGGGGGCGGGCCCGGGCCGCGAGGCGCTTCCTGCCCGCGCCTGCCGCCCCCGGCCCCGGCGCCCCGGCCCGACTCTGGCGCGCCGCAAGGCTCGGGGGCGGCTCCGCGGAGACCACGCCCCCAGCCCTTTTCCCCGCCCCAGCCGCCTGGCCCACGCCCTTTCGCCCTGGGCCACGCCCCTGGGCCACGCCCCATCCTCGGCTTACGGTCGGGGTCGCTGCGGCCGATGCTCTCTCCCAGCGGTCGCAAGTTCCCTGCCTCTTTCCTGGTTCCTGGCCACCTGGAAGGTCTTGCTCACATTTGCTTGTTATCTTTCCTCTCTTTCTCCTCTTCCTGGTGCTTTCCCCTTCTGTTTCTGATCGCCGGTTTGTCTTCCACCGCCGCTGAGTTTCGCTCTTTCAGTCTTTCCAACTCCCCTACTTCGCTCCTGTCAACTCCGCCCCTTGCCTCTCCCGCGTCACTCCCTCTCCCTCGCCTGCGTTTTTTCTGTTCCCGCAGCTCTCCCTCCCCGCTCTCTTCCTTTCCTTGTCCCCCGAAGCCCTCCATTTCTCCTCCACCGCCTGCTGCTTCTGGTTACAGCCCCTCCTCACATGTTTCCCAAGTCTCACTTTAAAGGCCAGCCAGACTAAGGGACATCAAGCCCCTGAGGCCCCATGATCTGTCCCCCAAAACTGTTCTGTAAAGGGGGTTCGCAAGCAGCAGGCACGGAGAATAAGCTTGGCAATCAATCCCACAGCAAAAGTAGAAAACCACATCAAGAGGAAGTATGTCCCTATTGCTATACCATGGGGCAGGCTGGGCTGAGCAGGACATCACACCGCAGGGCCTTGGTCTCCAAGTGGCGCCAGACCCCGTGGACCCCCAGGCCCCTGCCCTTAGTGCAGGGCTCTGAGAAGACCTTACATCATCCATCATATGAACTGGCACTGGGCACCCGTCTCCTTTGACCCACAAAGGAATAGGTAGGCCCTGGGATAGACACAGGTATCCTAAGGACACAGCCCCATGTGATGCTCTCCACGGCATGGTGATGCCCACGTAGGACCATCCTAAGTGCCAACCTCCTCAGAAATACTCAACCCATTTTACATACATGGAAACTGAGGCCCCAGAAGTGAAGCCCAAGATCCATAGCTAAATGGGAAGGTGGGGCACAGTTCTATTGTTTGAAGGCACAGTCCTTCAGCTACAGGTTCTCAGTCAGGATCTCCTATCAGCTTGCAGCTGTCACTTGAGGCCTGGTGGCCCGTATGCAGAGGGTGACCTCTCCGGCCTTGCTCCCACTGGATAGGAAGGAAGGGCGGGGAGGGGGTTTCCCTGTGTCTGGGGGGTCAGCAGAAAGGGCCCAGCTTCCAGTTGCCCCCATTTCCCCTGGTCTCCTCCCCAGCCTTCCTGTTACTGTGCCTGCCTGCCATGCCCCAGCCCATTCATATCCTTGGCTTTGATGGTCTGGAGTGTTCCTTGACAGGAAATTGGAGACTTCTGTCCTGGCCCATTCAACCTGAGCACTCAGGGGACCTGCCTCCACCTCTGGGGGGGGATCCATGCCATGCTACCCGTGTTAGCCACGGAGAGCCAAGCAAGGAGCGCAGAGCCCCAGGCCCTCCCCTCCCCTGGACTGCCCCAGCACAGCCCGTGGACTTATTTATCTTCCTCTAGTCTCCTGCCCACCTGCTGCCTTCCTCTCTCTCCCTCTCTCTCCCTCCCTCTCCACCCGGTCTCCATCTCTGATCTCTGCCTCACTCTCCGAATCCCTCATCCTCTCCCCTTCCCCTCCCTGCTTCCTTCCTGTCCCTCTCCTCTTGCTTCCTGGCCGCATCCTGCAGCTCCCCCCACTGAGCCTCAAGGATAATGCTTTCTGACATCTCGGTTTAGCTGGCCCGATGGATTGTTTTGGGTAATGTGGGCAAACTTCCTGCCAAGCTGGTGGAGCTGTGGCATCACCCCAGCTTCAGCATCGGGGGGGGGGGGGCCTGGTTAGACTCTAGGGTCTGAATATCCTCACATCAGCTGAAGTAGGAAGTGCTGTGTGGCCTCCAGCAAGTCACTTGGCCTCCCTGAGCCTGTTTCCTGATGTGGACAGTGATAACAGCACACCACTACCAGGCTGGGCCTGATCCCACAGTGCCTGCTGCAGCTGGGAGCCCAGGCAGATGGACTGCAAAAGATCAGGGTCCCAGCCCGATTTATATTGTGACTCCCACGGTAGTCAGTGAGTTACCTGAGGGTAAGCCCTATGCCCAGTTCTGCCACCACCACCTCTCACCATCCTTCCCCAGAAGACAAAGCAGGGGTCACTGAGCCCATTTCACAGATGGGGAAACTAGGCAGCAACAGCAGGACTGGAACTCAGCTTTCTAAGACCAAGATCACTCCTGGGTAGGCAGAGATGTGGGAGGGAGGGAGGGAGGGAGGAGAGAAGTCCTTGCTGAGACTCTGGGGGTCCTCCCAGGATAAGTTTGGGGATCCATCAGGAGACAGATGGCACCCAGCACACTGACGAAGTAGCCACACCCCCAGACAGCTACCCGGCTGCCAGCAACTGATGACTGGTCCCTTCCCCTCCTGCTCCTGGCTCCTGATTAGATCAGGGAGAAGTCTCAGTCTGGGGCTAACGCGTCTTTAATGACTCGCTAGAATCTAGCATTTGTCACTGTCCCTGTCTAATAGAAACAGGGTTTCAAGCTCAGCCAGCACCATGAGCTTTCTAGAATTTACTCCCGATGTCTCTTTGCATTTAAGTTTCTGCCTGCTTCCAGCTAGTGGAGTTGGCTTCCAGCATGGCGTGTGCAGTTGTCCCTGGTCAACACCTGTAGAGGGCCTTAGAAGTTATCCTGAGGCACTGGCCAAGGCCGATGCCCAGGTGTGCAGAAGCCTGGGATTCGGGAAGGATGGGGTAACTTGCTTTCTCCTGCTGCTGAGGATGGAGAGTGGGCGTATCCCCAGGTCAGTGCTTCCCTGCCCCCTCCTGCAAGTCTCTGGTGATGCAGGGCAGAGCTGGGGGGAGGGGAAGGAAGAGGGAGAGGAGGAAATGTTTTTCTTCTTCAGTTGGAAACAATAACATTGGGGACTTTGGCTGTGCTGAGAAGAGGGGCTTTGCCAGGGACTAGAGAAGGTCCCCGCAGGAAGTGCTTCTGACACACGGCAAGTGGGGACAGAGAGAAAGCGGAGTGGTGGGGAGACACAGTCAGGAGTGGCACTGCAGCCCTTCCGGTCCCTCCTCATAGTGAGTCCCCGGGTGGGGACACTGAGGGTGGAGAGATGGGGCCACATGGGAGTGGCCGCGCGGCCTGCTCAGTGTCCCAGCTCAAGCTCTTAGACAGTGTCCTCCTGCCCTTCACCTGGGAGTTGACACACCTAGCCCAGCCTCAGCGTTGTCCCTAACCTCCTGCTGACCACAGTTTCAGATCTGAGGAATCCAAGCCGCAGGACTGCTGTGGGTCGGAGCAGCTGGTCTGCTGTGACCAGGTGTCTGTCCACTCGCCACCTCTGGAACTGCGGTTCCCTCCCCACTCCTCTCGGTCCTTCAGGAGAGCCGCTAGGGCCCAGCAAACATGTTCGCCAGATGCCAGCGAGTGCCTGGATATCAAGGCTCAGAGGGCTCAGATGGCCACCTGATGTCACAGAGCACAACCCCCCCCCCCCACCGTGACTCCTAGTGTGCCTAGCAGGGACAGAGTAGTGACACTGTCTGGAGGCACGCCCCGCAGTTGCTGCTGGTGTCCTACAGGGTCTTGTCATGGTTAAGGCCCCTTCCCCTGGACTCTGGAGAGTCCCTTCCCTGCTACCTGGGGACCCCATTCCCTGGGGACCCTCCTTGTTGTCCGTGGGGCTGGAGGAAATGGTTCTCATTCCTGTGTGTCAGAGTCCTCCGCTGACTCTGGGCATGCTCTTGACCTCTGTGCTCAGGGGACTTGCCAGGCAGAGTGGAGACCCTGAGCCCTTATGGGTTATGGCAGGCGCCGGGCCTATATGGGCCCCCACATGGCCTCTTTGTGCTCTGTGGATCAGATAATGGACAACATTCTCAGACACCCTGTCATGGGTCTGGGTTTGTGAAAGGCCCTGGTCTGCTTACACTGAGGCCTCTGTCCAGTGGCAGGGCTGCCCCAGGGGTCCCCACCCACATTCACAGGCCACCACCACCAAATGTCAGTTGCTTAGGCTGGGTTGGCAGGCAGGCAGCTGGCAGGCAGGCAGGCAGTGCTCAAGCTGCAGGTTAAACACCTGTGGTGTGTCTGGTGGGTCCTGGACCATCACAGACTCTGTTATGGCCCCACCTGACGGGTATGTCAACTGAGGCGCAGCTGAAGGACTGGCCTGTCTGACTATGCCTGTTCCAGGGATGCTGCGTTGACAGCAGGGACGCTGCGGTGATCACACCCTGAGTGGCAGGCTGGCCAGCTGATGACAGGCAGCCAGGCAGGCTTCCCATGGCAAGGTGCTTTGGGCCTGGTTCACTGGGCAGTCCCAGCCAGAACTTTACCCTCACTAGGGCTAGGAAGCCTGTTTATGGAGGGGGAGACTGAGGTTCAGAGTGGAGGTTGCCAGCATGAGTCCTCATCAGGCCACGGCCATCACTCTGTGCCTGTGTCTGTCTCGGGAGAATTCCTCACCTCTCTTGGCCCCAGTTGGCACACTTGTGAGACGGGTGTTAGAATCTCCCCATTCCCAGGCTGTTGGGGACAGAGTGACTTCCAGGATGCACAGGCAGCCTCTGGGTCAGGGAGGAAACAAACACATTCAGTGACACAATATTTATGTCCTCGCATGGGGCCTCAGTCCTGACCTTGGAATCCGGCCCTCAGGAGGCGTTCCTCTGACCCCTCAGTCTCCCGTGTCCTCACAAGGGCAGCCTCAGCCCCCTCATAGTGGGGCATGCCAGCAATGGGCACACTGATGCCAGGAGATCACTGCAAGTTCCTGGCCAGCCTGGGCTACATAGCTAGTGAGCCACTGTGTCAAAAACCTAAAGAAATAAGCTAGACATGGTGGCTCATCCTGTGGTCTCAGAAATTGGAGGGGGCATGAAGACTACTGTGAGTTTGGGCCAGGCTTAGGCTACAGAATGAGACCCAGTTTCAAAACAAAAGCAGGACAAAACAGATACATCTCTAGCCCTTCTCTGGGATGGGCCTGGTGCTAAGCACCTTGTCTAGACTGCTGTAAACCTATAAGAACCTACAAAGAAGGTGACATTATGTCCATTTGTGGGTGGGGAAGTTGGTGTGTGGGTGTGTCTCCAGCTGGCATCGGGGAACTTTGATCTTAACGAACATGAATCTCCAAGGCCCCCATGTCAACAGGCCCAGAGGCTTCACCAAGCCTCAGCTGCTCACCTGGTTTGAAGTCCATTAGCGCCCCAGTTATGTTCCCTGGTGAACTGAAAGAAATGTTCCCATGCTGCTGCTCTCTAACAGGCCACAGGGGTGGGGCAGACTGGGTAGCGTCACCCACCCCTGGGAACATCATGGCTATGAGGATAGGCCAGGTAGCTGAGGCCTGGAACCCAGGTGAGCAGCTGTGTGTCAAGAGGCTCTCATCTCCAGCTCCTCCACTCCAACCACCTGGTCTTAGCAAACGGGGACCTGTTGGCCCGTACATCTGCAGGAACTGCTGGGTCTGCCAAGAGAAGGGCTGCCAGCCAGGGAGAGAGACACTGTGGGGTGCACACAAGGGTCTCTCCAGAGGGGACCAGCAGGGCACAGTGCCAGACCCAACAGCCAAGTGCCAAGATCTCACGGAGCTCATACACCAACTGGGGTAACAGTCACCTTGCCAGGACAACCGTTGAGACATGTACTCCCCTGACCCCACACTATAAAGGAGAGACTTGGGCCCAGGATAATGCCTTGATCTCCAGCCTAGTGGTCTACAGGAGTCCCTAAGGAGACCCCAGTTCCCAGAAAAGATATCCTCTCTTGGTGAACTTTATCATTCAAGAGCCAGCCAAAATGTTTCATCCTCTGCAAAGTCCCTATGAACTCATAGACTTCCCTCAGGGCCTTGTCTAAATGACCTGCCTGAGATTTTCTAGAGTTCCAAAGCAATGTTAGGACTCTTCCATCCTCTTCAAACATCTGCCATAAAATTGCTAACCTTACAGCAGGATGTGATTCCATAGTGGGCTAGGACATGTCCTCAGTGAGACACAGGTCACTACCAATAAGTGGACATAGACGGATGCTACCCCAGGACATTCTGCCCTGTACATAGGGTGGCCTTGTTACCTGCTGGAGACCCTCTCCAGGACATGCACAAGCCCTGCCTAGATGTCTCCTCACCCCATTTTGTTCATGTGGCCCCCCAGACAGCCCATCTTCATTCTGTCAGGACACAGTTGGCCTCCTGCTTCAGCCCTCGACCCTGGTCTCCATGGCTGATTTCTGGAGGGCTCTAAGGACCCTGTCCTAGCTTACTTCCACACCCAGGCAAAACTGCAGGCAGAGCCAGGCCCCCACCTCGCCGCAACTCAGCAGGTCTTGAGCACCAGGCCCTACACTGTCACATACCCACAGGCACTGGCCAGGCTTCAGGCCCACTCTGCTCACAGAACTCATAGTACTGCATGGGGAAGGGAAGGGGCTGGGTGGTTTTCATGAATGGCCTTGGTCCATCTTCTTCAGGAACTCTTAAACTGAGATCTGCACAGTTAGGGAGGTGGAAAAAGGAGTTCCCAGAAGCCCCAGGAGAGCAGGAAAAAAGAGCCAGTAACAGCACGGTGGGAGGGACTGTGCCTAGGGCCTTTGGCTGCCCAAAGTCTGATGCTGAAAGGCTGTCAGGCCTTGAAGACCATGAAGGCCTTGCCTGTGGAGCCTGTGCAGCCTGGTCTCACTTGTCTCTGGGGCGGAAGGAGGCTTTCTTTATGACACAGCCGCTTTTTATGAACTCAGCTTTACAGAGTTCTGCGTGGCTTTGGATGGTCCAGCCTCTACTTGGATGGTCTAGCCTCTGACCTTGAATGACCTAGTCTCTGTTCTTATATAGTCCAACCACTGACCTTGGATGGTCTAGCTTTGGACCTTGAGAGGCCCAGCACTTAAGCTAAGGCAGCCCAGCCTACATGTTTCTGGCTTAGATGTCACCTCTACTAAGGAACTCTGGAAGGCCTTTAGGGACTTTCAGGTGACAGCATCCCTTCTCATTTGAGAGCAATCTCTGACCACAGCAGACTGTCTCAGGATGAGACATGTATTTTGCTTGTACTTCTCCTCAAGGCTTCCCCATCCCTCCCCCAATATGTCAGTCCCAAAGGCCTGTTAGTTCTCTTTGCCACGAATGGTACCAATTGTCTCCTTTGGTCCTTTGGGTCCCCTGCACTTAGACCTCTAAGCTGGGTGGGACCCCTAAGGTACCCGTGCCTGCTACTGGCTCTTATGCTACCTTGGGGCATTAGGAGGACAAGGTCTTTCAAGGCACATCTGTATTCCCTACACTAGAAAGAAGCTGGGCTCTCAGCAGGCTCAAGGGGAGTAAGAGATGTGTGTTCTCTGGTCAGCGGCTGGGACCCCAGGGAAGGGGAACATCAGGAACAGCCCAGACCCTCCTCTTCCTCAGCCTCCAGCAGCACCACAAGCTCCTGTTCAACCCTCAAGGCCAGGACATGTGCCTTACAGCCTATGGCTTGATGGTCTGTCAGCCCCTCCTCCACAACCCACTGAAGGCCGTGGGGATGGGGTTCTGAAGGCCAGGGCTACTTGGGCTCAGCTGCAGCTGTGTCCCTCTCCAAGTCCCTCCCTACTTCCCCAGCTGCACATGGGGTGACTTAGGGGAGCCATTTTGCCCACCCCCTGGGACACACTGAGGGGGAGGGGGCAGACTGTGGGCAAGAGAGAGGCCCTGTACCTGCCCCTTCACTTCCTCAACCTCCAGATGCGCTGCTGTGCTCCTGAGTGGCAGGCGGTACAATGCTGCCGTCCCGGGGATAGACACAGCAGTGTACGGAAGTCTCCGCCCTAGGCTCACACTACATTTGGAACTCAGAAGATAAAATGTGCTGGAGCCTGGAGGGGAAGGGCCATGGACGCGTGAGGCAGCTGTGAGGGAGGGAGAGGAAAGAGTGTGGCCGTAGGTGGAAGACGGAAGGCAGGGGGGAGCCAGCCTGACCTGTGGGAAGACGGGCTCGGCGTGGGAAGAGCAAGTCTAATGCTGTGAAACACTGAGCTGTGCATCTGCCCAGGCTTAGTGGGGAGACGGGTGGTGGGACCTGAGGGGCCGCGGAGGCAGACCCCGCAGGAAGGAGCTGTGGGAGGCAGTCAGCAAAGGGGGGGCCCTTTGCTGCCCGTGGAGAAAGCAGGGAATCTTGAGGAGACAGCAGTTGGACTGGAGGAGGCAAAGGACAACCTCAGTCTCTGTGCCTCGGTGGCAGTGGCTGTTTGTGCCCGCTCTGCCTGCAGATCCAGAGATCTGTCTTCCTTGAGCACTTGGGTTTTCTTTTCACAGCAGGGGTTCTGGACCTCCTGGGTGCTGGGATTACAGGCGTGCATGGCCGTGCCTGATCCCCTGACCCCTTCCTGACTATGAATAGTATTCTGTGTCTCCCTGGGGAGCTACAAACATAGCCAGGCCAGAAGCTCAAACTCGGGTGGCCTGACCTGAGACTCAGTCTCCCACAGCAGGGTCCACCCCCAGGTCCCCAGCTCACCACCTATCTTGCTGCCCAAAGCGGAGCTGGGGAGGGAGCAGGTTCCCCCTGAAACTTCTACTGACTCCCAAATGTCTCCTTGTCACTCCCGGCAGTCCGCCACCTCCTGCCCCGGAATAACTATATCTGCTCAAACCCTCCCCTCCCCACCCGATCCCTCTTCCTGGGGTAATCAATCTTCAGACATGTCCTTGCTGTTTTTCTCCGACTTCAGCCCCTGTGAAAGCACTAGTTAGGCTAAAGCCAGGTCCGGTCTCCTGCCTGCAGTTCTGTTGGTGGCCCCTGTATTTCCCCAGTCACAGGTTTGCCTCTGGCCTTTGCTATGGACCCTCACCACGGGCCTCCCCAGCGCCTAGCCTGCAGGATGACCTCACATGGGTGCCGCCACATGCCTGCTAGCTGGCCTTGACACTAACTTCTGCATGTGATTAGGTGGCCATTTGATTGTCTGCAGAGATCAGAAGGCAGAGACCCCAAGACCTAGCAGGCTATAAGGAGTCCTGTGTCTCTAAGTGGACAGTGGCACATCATGCCTGTACAGGATGGCGTCGATAAGAGTCCAGTGTGGGTCATCTGTCCCATATGGAGCCCCCTACAGGGCTTGACCATCCAGGAGAGCTATTTTCAGCTCCCACAAGCAGGAAGTGAGTCATGGTCAGAGAGGCCAGTAGGCACTCCAGGTGCAGTGGATGTACAGCCCCTGCCCAGGAGACAGGAAGGAGGCCTGGGGGAAGAGGAAAGGAGGAGACCCTCTCCCCAGCAAAACAGGAGGCTTGCAGCCCCCAGAAACCGGTGACATCAGCACAGATGTGCCATGGGATCCATCATCTGCCTACACCTGGGGTCCACAGGGAGGACAAGGGTGGTTACTAGCCCCAACCTCCAACACAATTTGCTGTGTCCTGGACCTGCTTGGGTCACCACAGAGAGTGTCACTGGCCCCACTTTAGAGAGCTGAAAGGAAAGGAAGTCCCTGCAAGGCCATGGGGACAGGCAAGGGGCTGCATCTGCATCCTCCAGGCCTCCAGGTAAAGCGTGCGCCGGGCAAAAGCTGTTGCGGTTCTAGCTTAGCGTCTAGCTGGAAACAGCCAGTCAAATGTCTCCTTGCCAAGCCTCAGTTTCCCCATCCTCTCTCCTGAGCCTTAGCTGGCCAGTCTGGGACCAAGGCCAGAGAGCTGCAGCTATAAAGGTGTTCCCTTATGGTGGCCTTTGGAAGTCAAGACCACCTCTTCTTACTCTACCAGCCTGGGGCACCCAGGATAGATCTGGCTGGGCATGGAGGGAGCCTGCTGGCAGTTCACGGCCCAGATGGTGGGCAGTGTGAGCCAGCTGTGGCAGCCTGACAGTGAGTGTGGGGGTGGGGTGGGGAGGGGTGGCCGGGGACTTTCACTTCCCCATGGATACAGGTCACCCACCCCTGCTCCTTAGTCTCAGTTCCCCTGACTGTGGGCTGGAATCCTTGCTCCAAAGGAAGTGGTCCCAGGCCTTGGGCAGGGACAACTGTGCCACTTCATTGTGTTTAAGAGGCCCAGTCCCAAAGGTGGGCCTTCTAGACATGGGGTCCAGGACAGGCAGGCTGCTACCTAGACATGTTAGTGCAATGTGACCTCTCAAAGGGGAGTTTGGAAGCTGTGTCTGAATTTTCTGTTTTCTTCAAGTAATATGCATTATTTGTGTTAAAAAATAAGCCAGGCGGCCGGGTGTTGGTGGCGCATGCCTTTAATCCCAGCACTTGGGAGGCAGAGGCAGGCGGATCTCTGTGAGTTCGAGGCCAACCTGGTCTACAAGAGCAAGTTCCAGGACAGCCTCCAAAGCCACAGAGAAACCCTCTCGAAAAAAACCAAAAAAAAATAAAAATAAAAATAAAAAATAAGCCAGGCGGTGGTGGCACACACCTTTAGTCCCAGCACTCAGGAGGCAGAGGCAGTCAGATCTCTGTGAGTTTGCGGCCAGCCTGATCTACAGTGTGAGTTCCAGGACAGTCAGGGCCTCACAGAGAAACCCTGTCTTGAAAAACAAAACAAAACAAAACAAAAAACCCAACAAAACAACCCCCCCCCACACACACACAGGGCCGACAAGATGGTTCTGAGGATGAATTGGTACTTTTTCCAAACCTGGGGCCCTGAGTTTGCTCTGGGACCCGTACGGTAGGAGAGGCCCAACTTCCACAGCTTGCCCTCTGACCTCCACACATGTGCACTGTGGCAGGCATGGGCAGACTGAGGACCAGGGAGCTCTACTGCCCCCCGCCCCCTGTGCTTTTTTTTTCCACGGAGCCAGCTTTAGGCTCAGTGCTGGACCTGGCCTCGAACCGAGGACAGAGTCAGTCTCAGAAGGCCAGTCCACAGTGCACAGTGCAAGGTAGGGGAGAGCTATGGGACGGTGAAGTGACGATGCTGACATCTACTTGGTCATTGTGGGTCAGTCTGGGAGGGCTTCTTGGCAGAGGCGGTCATGTCAGGGATAAATTCAGGGGAGCAAACAGCTCATGCCAAACCAAGGGGAGGGAGAACAGTGTGAGCCCCCTGACTCCCTCACCTTACCCTGCCTGGAGCTCCCTGCTGCCCTGTCCTAACCTCCTCAGCAGGCCCGGAAGGAAGCCGAGGTGGGAATCCAGCCCCACAGTTCCCAGATGAGGAGAAACTGCTTGCAAGGAAAAAAAAAAAATAACATTAATCCCATTGTCTCTGCTCCCAGATCCTGCTTGAAAAACAAAAACAAACTCAAGCTGCAGCTGGGGAGGTTTTCTCTGGCAAAGCACTAGGCTTGCCGAGGAGGCTGCCCAGTGGCCATGCCAGCTTACCCTGGGCAAGATGGGGGACCAAGTGTTGCCCCCGGTTTCCAGCCAGTATGTAGCCTCACTTCAGGCCTGCCAGCTTGCCTGGCTCTGTTTACATCCACAAGGCTCTAGAGAAGGGGTTCAAGCAGGGTCACCGTGTCTGGTCAGTGTCTGGTCACCGCGCTCACACTCAGGGCTGGCACTCCTGTCTTCCAGCCCTTCTCCCGTATTTCCCATTGCGAGGCATGTTCAAACTGCTCACTCTAGTCTGGCTCCTAATGGAAGACAGAGGAGACCAGAAGGCTCTAAGGTGATGGGGACAGGACAGGAGGCACAGCCCAAGAGACATTGGAATCTCCCCAACACACACATACATCTCAGGTGGCCTCCCTGGGCTTGGTATCAGGCTCAATGGTGCCTACACACACACACACACACACACACACACACACACACACACACACCCGGAGCGAGCCTCTACTCAACACTTGGGAAGGCCTGGTTCACCAGGACCAGACTGCCACTGTCCAGCAAGACTGGGGGACTGTACTAAGAAGGTCAAAACGAGTGAGGAGGCGAGAAAGGGGTGGGCTGGAAAGGCCACAACAGTCCTAAGGGGCTGTGGGTCTTCTTCCAGCCATTCCCAGCCACCAGGTCGGGGCTTGGCGTCTCCCACAGAGACCGTGCTCAGAGAAGACCCTGAAGGCCCGGCCTCCGTGCTGGCAGCCCTGGGGGCCTCAGGAGGCCCAGGGTGGTCCTGCCTGCAGGGCCTGGTGCCTCCTCCTTCCCCTTCCCTCCAAGGCTGACCTCAGCAGCCCTGGCCGGGGCTTTTCCCAGAGCTGAGGCAGGAAACACAGGCCCTGAGTGTTTGTTCAGGCCAGGCAGGGCTCCGGGCAGGCGAGGCGGAAATAGCCACAAGATGTTTGTCCAAGTGGGAGTCAGGTTCCCCACAAGGGAGGAAGAAGGGCCAGAGGAGCAGGCAGAGTCAGCACACTGGACCTATCCTGGCCCCCCTCCCCACAGAGGCAGACTGCACACAGTAGGCACTTGCTGTATGAGGAATGCAAGTCAGGATGATGGAGTCTCCTCAGGCAGAGTTTGTAAGCCCCACAGCGCCTTTTCCATCCACACTTGCTCCAGCTCCCATTAGCAGCCATTTGCAGCACCAGGATGGGTTGCTCCTTTTCGTGCTCTAATCTGTCCCCCCCCCACTCCCACCCCTGCCAAGGTCCTCACCTCCCTCAGACAAAGCGGTGTGTGGCTGGTCCAATCGTGACTTTGCAATTCAGTGATTTGGAATGCGACTGCATCTAGAGACAGGCTATTACAGAGGTGACTAGGACAGTGACACGGTGGCCAACTGCATGCCCAGGAGGGGACCTGGGAACCCAGGCAGCCACACCAGGGACACTACATCTTCCTGCCCTCTCTCCCTGAGGTTCCACTGACATTGTCCCTTTGCCCCCTGCCCTGGCAGCACACCTGGCCCTCCTCCATGCAGGTTACCTTGTCCCTGCCTCCTCTACCTGCTCTCCAGAGCCCCGCCCTCTGCTGCTCTCAGTTGTCCCTCTGGGCCCTGCTCAAACGTCCCCCTCAAAGAGCCCCACCCCCACGCCCAACCAAAATGTTGCTAGGGCTTTGATCTCTCTCTCCTACTGGATGGTGTCCCTAGGCCTGGCACACAATAGTTTAGTCAGGATTTGCCAAGGACACCACAAGGCAGAGTCCCCAGGTATCAGAGGCAGACCAAGGCCTCTAGTCTGGCCGGGAGGTCTCCTGCTGGCTAGGCTCCTCCCCGCTTGCTTCTAACCTGTTAGCCTCCTGACTCTCTGGGAGGGAGGCTGCAAACAAGGCAGGCAGGTCGGTCAGATCCAACCCCTCACTTCTGACCAGGGCTCCTAGGCGGGTGGGGACTCACCTCCTGGCATCAGGAGTTGGCCCTTCCTGGCCCTCAGTATAAGGATGAGAACACCCATGAAATCTGTGGGTTTCCAGGAGTCAGGATTCTCTGAGCCAGGCTCACCCCGTAGAATAGCTGAAATAAAAACACTGGCAAGCCAGGTACCTGCCTGTGGTCCTAGCACTTGGGAGGTGAGGACAGGAGAATCAGGAGTTCAAGGTCATCCTTGTATACACAAGTTCAAGGGTTGGCAAGGGCTGAGACCCGAGTTTAAATTTTTTTTTAAAGAGCAGGGGGTGTGGCAGCTGGTGAGGCAGCTCAGAAGTGAAAATATTTTACTGTTAGTATTCAGGCACCTGTACTGGCCTGCCCTTGGGGTTCTGACAGCCTATGTCCTCAGCTGCAGTCACTAAGAGCACCTGTGCACATTCACCATGTTCCCTTTTAAAAGGCCCCTTCCCCTCCCTCTTTTTCTGCCTGTCTGTTTCTGTGTTTTATGTCACACCTCTTTCCTCTCTCCCACTGCTCCTGTCTCCAGAGACCAGTCTCCCTCCTCCCTTCCCCTCCCCCATTTTATGATCTCTTTCAACTAATAAAAACCCCTCCGCTTGAACTCTGTCAAATGGCATCTCTTTCTCTCGAGTGCCACTTTTTAAAAATTACAGCATACACTACTCTTGTACAGGACCAGAGTTCAGCTCCTGTGTCCACAGCTGGTGGTGCACAATCATCTGTAACTCTAGGGGATCCAAAGCCTTTTTGTGGTTTCTGCAAGCACTTGAACACACATGACACACACTCACAGGGACACATACACATAAAAAAAAGGGAAAGAAAAGAGGAAAAAAGATGCCATTAGATGTCGAGCATGTGGAATGTGGTTCATTGCTGGGCAAGGGCTGTGGCACCACTTTGGAAAGGTTTTTTTCTTTATGTATGTGTTTTGTCTGCATGTATGCATATGCACCACACGAATGCCTGGTGCCCAAGGAGACCAGAAAGGAGTGTCAAATTCCTTGGAACTGGAGTCCCTGCCAGTTGAACTGAACCCAGGTTCCCCGTAAGAGCAGGAAGCATTCTCAATGGCAGCACCACCAGAATCGAAAAGTTGAGCAGTTTTTTTTTAGAAGAGTAAACCAGGCAGGAGAGATGGCTCAGTTAGTAAAGCCATGTGGACATGGAATCCAGGTTCCAGGAGTGATAGCAAAAGCCATAGTTGGGGAGTGAGTGGTAGCACATGTTTGTAAGTTCAGTGATCGGGAGATGACAGGCGGAGGCAGGCAGATCTCTAGTGACGTGCTGAGGTTCTGGGCCAAAGAGAGACCACCTCAAAGGAAAGGTGGGAGGCATCTGAGCAGCAGCCCGGGAGGCTGTCCTCTGACCTCTGTACACATGTGCAGCCATGTTCACACACATACAAAGCCAACGACCCTACTCCTATATGTGGGAATGGCATGGAAACCCACGTCCACCCAACCTGGAAATGAACGTCACGGTGCAGCTGAGAAATGAGTGGGTGAGCACACAGACAAAGGAAGGGAGGCCACACAATGGAAGGAAAAGGAAGCAACTGCCCATCTACAGAGCAGCAGGATGTCTTCAAACCAGACACACTGTGGTCACCGTTTCCAGCACTCTTGGTGACTCATGCCTAGGGCAGCAGGCGAGGAGGCGAGTCACTGATCAGAAGGCTTGCAACCATTGTTCTTGAATCCCAGTACTGTCCCAACCCTTTGTCCCGGCAGGGCTGGGCCCCAGGGTGGACTCGGGGGTGCCTCTCTGGTTGTCTGTCTATGTAGCATGCTTGAGCCAACTGTTAAAGACCACCCCGAGGCCTGCTCCTAATCTCACTTTCCCCTGTGTGAGAAGGATGCCTCCAGTTCCTGCTTGTAGCCCCAGTGTTTCTTCTCTGGCTGGGGGTGACTGAGGGGAGTCACTGTTCCATCAGGCCCAGCCACTGTGAGTTCTGTGTTCTGCTGTTTGGGTTCACTCAGAGCCTCCCTCTGTGTGTGTGTATATATGTGTGTGTGTGTGTGTGCGCGTGTGCGTGCGTGCGTGCGAGCGTGTGTGTGTGTGTGTGTGTGTGTGTGTGTGTGTGTGTGTTATGTGTGTTTGGTAGGGGTGGGGAGTGTTCTTTGTGTGGATGGACACCTGGGAACAAAACTGGAGAGTTGAAGGAGCCAGGGACATGCCTGTCTTTGTCCACCCTCATCTCTGCCTCAGGCACTGGGGACATAGAAGAATCACCGAGACAGTTCCTCTACTCTGGTGGGAGGGGTCGGTAGCAACAGGTCAGTGGTCATAAACATGCTTTGTTTTGTCTGAGATGGGGTCTCATGCAGCCCAGGCTGGCCTTGAACTTCCAATATAGCCAAAGATGACCCTGGACATCTGATCTTCCTGCCTCTACCTCCCAAGTACTGGGATTCCAGGCATGGCCGTCAAATGTTCAATTGTAGAAACGGGAATGTGTGTGTAGCAGGGCCGAGGAGGACGAGGGAGCCCTATAGGAGTGGGTTGTGGTGGACATGCTTAAGGATAGTGTGCAGAGGTAAGGGGCTTAGCGGGTGGGGTCAAGGGAGGAGTTTTGGGAGCCTTGATTTAGGGATGTGGCAGTGAGTTGAGAGTCAAATCCAAGGAGGTGGGGTGTGCTGGCTGCTTGCTGGGTTGTGGCCAGTGACTTCCATCTCTGACTATGGAAACTGTAGGCTTGCGGGCTTTTGAATACTGACTCCCCTTAAAACAGGACTGATTTTACCTTGTGCAACAAATGGGTCTAAGTGCAGTTCTCAGGAGACTAGTGCAAAAGGGAGTCACCTGGGCCAGAGGGTGCATGACCACATATATCCACAAGGTGGCGACAGAGACCAGGTTTGCCTTTTGTTTTTTAATAATTTCAAAGTTATGAAAAGACTGAAAAAAATTCCTAGAACTCTGGAATCCCCTTGCATCAGATCCATAACATTTTAACATTCTGCTGCTCCCACTCACCAACATCACACAAGCCTCCCCTAGGTAAGGCAGTCAAGTTGCATGGCCAATGGGTACTACTGAATACTGCATCCCAAGAGCAAGCTCAGCACCTCTTTAGACTCACCAAGCCTTATTCCAAAACCAACGGTCCCTATTACATGTTTCACAGTGTCCCTGCCCCATCTGGGAAGTTCTGAGACTTCCATGTAGATGTCACCTTTTTGCTGTTGCCTTTAAATTTTTTCAGGTTTAATTCAACCTAATAAATTTTCTTGGGCTGATTTAATATTGCACATATTAATTTGGGGGAGGTGTCGGTTTTCTTGGTGCTGGGACTATCCCTGGATGAGTGTCCTTCCTTCCTTTCAATAAGAATTGAGGGACTTGGGCTGGGCAGTGGTAGCATGTGTTTTTAATTCTAGCATTCAGGAGACAGAGGTAGGTGGATCTCTGGTTTGAGGTTAGAGAGGATAGGCTAGTCTATAGAGCAAGTTTCAGGATATCCAGGGCGACATAGAGAAATCCTGTCTTAAAAGAAAGAAAGAAGGGCTGGAGAGATGGCTCAGTGGTTAAGAGTATTGACTGCTCTTCCAGAGATCCTGAGTTCAATTCCCAGCAACCACATGGTGGCTCACGACCACCAGTAATGAGATCTGGTGCCCTCTTCTGTCATGCAAGGGTACATGCAGACAGAACACTGTATACATAATAAATAAATCTTACAAAAAAAAAAAAAGAAAGAAAAAAGAATCGAGGGGCTATGGAGATGGCTCAGCAGTTAAGAGCCTGCATGTTCTTGCAGAAGACCTGAGTTTAGTTCCCAGCACTTGGGGTGGTTTCCAACCACCTCTAACTCCTGCTCCAGATGCACCAGTGCTCCAGGCCTCCATATAGGCACCTGTGCTCATGTCTATTTACAGTGAAGGTCTGGAGAGACGGCCTGTTGCTTAAGAGCATGTGCTGCTCTTTACAGGGCCTGAGTTCAGTTCCCAGCTCCCAAGTTGGGTGGCTCACAACTACCCATGACTCCAGCTTCAGGGGACTGGATACCCTCTTCTGGCCTCCATGGGTGCTACACACACAAGCACATAACTACAAATAACACACACAAATACACATTATTAAAAAACAAAATGAAATTTAAAAATGATTTTATTTACTTATTTTTTTTTTTTGAGACAGGGTTCCATTGTGTAGCCCTGGCTGTCCTGGAACTCCCTATGTAGAGTAGTCTGGACTCAAATTCATAGAGAGATCTGTCTGTCTCTGCCTCTACAGTACTGGGATTAAGGATGTGTGCCTCTATGCCTGTCTTTAAAAAGAAAAACAATTGAATTTTAAAGCCAGAAGTAGTAGTGGACACTGACCAACATGGAGGCAGGTGGGGAAGGTCAGGAGTTCAAAGTTATCCTTAGCTACATAATGAGTTAAAGCCACATCAGCCTGGGATACCTAAGATCTCATTAGCTTAAAAAAATGGTGAATTCTTGCCAGGCAGTGGTGGCCCCCACCTTTAATCCCATCATTCAGGAGATGGGAGGAAGGCAGATCTCTGTGAGCTAAAGGCCAGCCTCGTCTACAAAGTGAGTTCCAGGACAGCCAGGGCTACACAGAGAAACCCTGTCTCAAAAAAACCAAAACCAAACAAACAAAAGAAAAAAATTGTGAATTCTTTTCTTATAATGACTGTGCTTCCTAGTTTAGAGGAGGGGTTCGAAGCAGTGGGGTGACAGCTTATCACCCCTCCTTATGATATCCACAGGTGACAGGCCAATCCTGCATGCAGCATTTTTTAACCACCCTGCCAATTTGGGTGACGTAAAAAATTGGTTCCTTTTTGAAAGGCTGTAAATACCTTTCAACATATGATTGGGTCATCTCTCAACACATTTGATGGCTTCTCTTGTGGCCAGGTAAATAAACCTTGAGCATGGCATCCGGGGTCTGTTTTTTTAAAATAACTTTTTGGCAGTGCTGAAATGGGACCCAAGGTCTTGTGAGTCCTAGTCAAGTGCGTAGCCACTGAGCTACCACCCCAGCTGGCCTTTGCCATCCCTGCAGCTTGGTTCCCACTATGACTTTCACTTGACGGCCTGGCATCTGCCTATTGCTCAAGCTCTTCTTCGTGGCCTCCTCACCCTGTGGTTTCCTGACACAGTTCCTCTAACTTATACCATGTCCCCAGTCATTTCTGCCCATCCGAACCCCAGCACCTAGGGCTAGGGTGTAACTCAGTGGTCAAGGGCTTGCCTAACATGTGTGAGGTCCTGGATTTGATCTTCAGCCTCCTACATCCACTCCTAAACAGAGTGAAAAAACAAACTAAAAACTAAAAACAAAACGAAAATCCCACCATTCCTCAGCCCAGTCACTCTGAGCCTCTCCCTATCACCCAGTCAGAGGGTTTCTTCCTCTTCTTCCCACACACGGCATCAGACCATTATGACATGGCCCTGCAGGGGAGTTGTGCACATATTGCTCTATAGCTGTGGGGTCAGAGGACACCAGGTGCTGCAATCATACCTGCCCCTGCTCCCCAGCACTGGGAACCCAATGAACCCCTAGAGCTAGACTCCCCAGGCTGAGTTCTTTGTGTGTGTGTGTGTGTGTGTGTGTGTGTGTGTGTGTGTGTGTGTGTAGAGGTCAAATGACCACCCCAAGTATTATTCCTCATGTGCCATTCAACCTTGTTTTCTGACAGTTTCTCACTGGCCCAGAACTATGCTAGACTGGCTGGCCATCTCCTGATTCCTGATTCCATCTCCACAGCACTGGGATTACAAGTGTGTGCCACTATGCTTGGCATTTGTTAAAAGTGTTTCGGGGAACTCAGTTTCTCTCTCATATGATCATATGCTCACCTCCTGCCCACCGGCTATACAGGTCCATGCCCCAATGCTTTTCTCATTCTGTAACTCTGGTCATTTTCTTTTAAGTGTTGGCTGTGGAACCCAGCACTAAACTACACCCTTAGTTCTTTTTTTCAATGGAGTATCATTAGGTAGTTCAGAGAGCCTCAGAACGACATAGTTTTGAATTATCTTTTGAGTGCTGGGATTACAGGTGTGAGCCATGATATTTTGGCAGTCATGCAACCCACCTTCATTTCCCATACTTGGGACGACTGAGGAACCTGCATTGGGACTGACACTCCCTCCGTGTCAGCTGCCTTTGACTAAACACATGAGGGTTAGGGTTTAGTTTGACCCAGAGTTTAAGGACAGCGCATTTGAATTTTTTGGGTGAAGCAGGCATCCAGCTTGCCACTCCAATCTCTCTCTTTTTTTTTAATCTATGGCTTCCCAGATATGTTGTCATACTCTCTCAAGTTTTGTTCTATGGCGAGAATGGCTCATGTGTCCTATGCTGCTCTGGCTAGCTTTTAAAGTCTTGTTTGAGCTGGAGAGATGGCTCAGCGGTTAAGAGTACTGTCTGCTCTTCCAGAGGACCTGGGTTCAATTCCCAGCACCCACATGGCAGCTCATAACTGTCTGAAACTCCAGTTCCAGGGGATCTGATACCTTCACATCAATTTAACATAAAATAAAGTTAAATTAAAGTCTTGTTTATTATTTTTGAGACAGGGTATCATTATGTAGATCAGATTGGCCTCGAATTCACAGAGCTCCACCTGCTTCTGCCTCCCCAGTGCTGGGATTAGAGTATGCTACTATGCCTGGCCAGTAATTACAACAGGTAGCAGCAATAAGTCAGATTCTGAAATTATGTCAGCCCCTCTGCACTGTGTAACCCTAGGGGTGTGATGTCCACAGGCTCTCTGGGTACATTCTACAACTCTATACCCAGTGGGCTAGCCCATACTTCAAAAGCTAAGGAAGGTTACTCCCACAGCCATTTTTACCGCTGTCACAAAAGGTATCCCTTCTTGTCACAAGACCTAGGGTAGGATCAGGCTGGTGTGATGCTGTTAGCTGATAGTTGGGATAGGAGATACAGAGCTAGGAGATGAAGACAAAGTCATTTACCTGTTGGGTGTCTTGTGTTTAGAACTTTCGTATCTCTAGAATTTCTGAGCCAAAGTCCTAGTGAAAATTACTTTCTCTGGAGCCATTGAGATGGCTCAGTGGGTACAGCTACCAACTACTAGACTTTATGATCTGAGTTTGATACCTACAAATGTGGTAGGAGAGCACCAACTCCCCAAAACTGTCTTCTGCTCTCTCTGCGTGTGTAAACACACAATGTCAAAAAAAAAAAAAAAACAAAACCAAACAACAAAACCCAAAAGGCAAATGACAAAATTACTATTTCTGGGGCTGGGATGTGACTTTGGTTGAGTGCTTGCCCAGCAGAAGGTAGCCCTGGTTCTATCCCCAGCTACACAGAGAAATAATGACTTCTTTAACAAAATCACAGCTGGGATAAGACTGGGTAACAACTCTAAATTTTGAATGCCTAATGTATGCTTCCACCTATCATACTGACTTATACAAAGCTTTGAAATGATGGCAGACGTTATTCAGCCCATTTTGGGGTCATTAGATGCTGAGTTGGGATTGAGTGCTTGAATGCTCCTCTCCAAAATCTGAATGTGTGTGTGCATGTGGAGGCCAGAGACTCTCCACTTTTTTTCCCTTTGGTTTTTCAAGACAGGATCTCTTCTCCATGTTATCCTGGATATCCTGCTGGAACTTATTCTGTAGACCAGGTCAGCCTTGAACTCAGTGATTTTCCTGCCTCTGCCTCTTAGTTGCTGGGGTTAAAGGTATGCACCACCACTGCCCAGCTTCTCCACTTACTATTTTTTTTTTTAAGATAATGTACAATGGCTTATCTTGGTTGTCAACTTGACTACATCTACAATCAATCAAAACCTAAACATCTGGGCACACCTGTAAGGAGGAAGTTTGCTTAAATGGATCATTTGAGGTAGGAAGACCTACCTTAGATGTGGGTCACAATTTCTGATTGCAGCCCACATAAAAGGACACTAAGACGGAAGCTTTTGCTTTTTGCTACTTGCCCTTAGTCTGCCAAGTTCACCTGTCCTGCTGCTGAGACATCCCTTTCACTGGTATTGGAACCTACAAAGTGGGGCTGGAGAGATGGCTCAGTGTATACATAATTTTTTTAAAAGAACCTACATAGAGATTTCATTGTATAAAGACCATCTGGGACATCTAGCCTTGTGAACTGAACAGCTACTGGATTCTTGGCCTGTCAGGGACGGCCAATGTTGGATTAGCTGGACCACAGCCTGTAGTCACTCTAATGTATATATATATATATATATACACATACATACATATATATGCATACACACATACATATATATATATTCATTTCTGTTCTGTTCCTCTAGAGAACCGTAACACACAGAATCTCTCACTGAACCTGAGATCATAAATCTGGAGAGACTTGGCCAGGAATCTGTCCATCTTCCCTTCTCTAGCACTGAAATGACAGATGCACACTAGCACACCTGACGTTTGCATGGGTGATAGGGATCCAAACACAGGTCCTCGTGCTTGTGCAACAAGCATTTTACCAACTGGATTGCTTCGCCAGCTCTTGAAACGCAGTCTCAACTATCAGTCTAAAGGAATCATGGGCAAGTGCCAACCTGCAATGTCTGTAGGGTTCATGGAATTGTGACAACTTCCTGGTTGACAGTTATAGTTTCAATACACTAGTGTGATAACCTTTCTCCCTCCCTCTCTCCTACCCAAGCCACAACCAAAACTTCCACATATATACCTGCCACTGGAAATAGGGCATGCCCAAAGAACAAACAAAACAAGCCCAGGTCAACTGGCAGGTTTCTAGCTGAGGTCTTTATTTTTATTTTATGTACAGGAAAGGTGCTGCTGCGACTTCACAGCAGTCAGACAACATAACTGAATTCTCTCTCAACAATCAGCAGCTGAAGATCGAGTAACTACAGTGTTAATATTCACGCGTTCACAAGTATCGTCTCTTTACTCCGCAATTCGTGCACGTGAGCCTTTAGTCTTACACACTTGTATAAAACACACTTATAGTTTAGTAGTCAGCCCCTTTTGAGGGTATTACCTAGCATACACAACACACAGAAATGTTCAACTTGTAGAGTCACATTCAAGATCCCAGTTTTATTGGGGGTGGTGTGGGAACCATCATTTTGCCTGTGTTGGCTTATTGATGACTGCATTTGGTTTTGTTTGAGATGCTTATTTTCCAAGGTCAGAGCATCAGAGCTTACTCAGAATCCAGCATTCACTGACTGCCTTAGAATACAAGATCAGAAACAAAACCAAAGGCAGTGAAAACCACGCCAAAGAAGCCCACCATCGGATTATGACTGGTGAGGAAGGCTTTACCCTACTTTATGCCAATTTGGTTGGGGCTAAAGAAGCACTGTCAGCAATGGATCCAACTGCACCTCTTGAGGAGGAGAAAGCCTTCCTTGCCAGGGTGCACTGAGTACACCAAGACCTGAAACTGGAGCAGACAGCCATCAACAATGCAGAGTAATGGCCAACGCTACAACTGCAACGGTCACCCAGGCTAGCAGAACCAGTCTCACTCACCCGGGCGAGGCACCAGCATGGCCAAGGGAATCAAGGAATGCTTCACTTTAGCAGGAATTTTTTTATTTTTGAAAATTTTTACATTTTAAGGAGAAGAAGCATTAAATTATGGACATGATTTTCTTAGATCAAGTGCTAAACCATCAGAGCAAGGCTACTGAAGGGCTGTGAATAGAAAAGAGAATGCAAGGACAGCCACAATTCCAAGAAACTCAAAGGCAACAGGGATGGGCAGCAAAAAGACAGCACTGAGAGCAGGCACCTGCAGGTCTGGGTGAGTGAGCAGGAGTCAGACAGCAAGAAGTCATGACAGGGCCTGTTCTGGACTGAAGGTTCTCCCCAAGACAGTCTGCTAGAGGAAGATGGAGAGTCAGTGTGCATCTGTCTGTCTGAAGCGCCAGACTCTTCCTTCAACAGAAACTGCCATCCGGAAATTAGACACAATTTCCACATATCGATCACAGGGACATTTGGGGGCCTCCTGTGGAACTGTTAAAAGAAGTCAGTGGGTTGCCACCGGATCATCTCTTCCACAGCCCTCTGGGGCTCTCTTCTGTACCAGAGCAACTAAATTACAGCAGCCACTGCTAGTACAGCAAAGTCAAAGTGTCCTGTGGCACTCTTGCCTGAAGCTGCTCCAGGATTTTCAGATTTTCAGGCAAGTTAACCTTCTAAAACTGTTTGTTTTGGCATAAATATGTATTGGGGTGTGTGTGTGTGTATTTTTTTTTTTTTTGGTCCCTGCTCTAGGTGCTCATTATGAGGTGAATAACAACCATCTAGGGATGGAGTGAAGACTGGATACCTGAGTTAAAATATCAAAGTGAGAAGGCCATTTGGCCAAACAAAAGGAGGCTGGAATTGTTATGTAAACCACACTTTCCAACTGACAGGGCATTGCTATCCTAGTTCTGAATGAAGGTCCTGGTGTGGGGACATAGGCAAAAACATACTTCGCTTCTCTGTCCACAGCATAGTACATGGCTCCTTTGCATCATGTGTGTACACAGGAAGAGGCCATTGGAAATGGCACTTGTGACCTCCAATAATGAGATTAATCAGGCCCTCCATTTTGCTCTGAAGGTTGATTCAGGTTCCACCTGGGTGAGGGAACTGGTTGTGGGATGGGGACAAAGCTCAGCTCCTCTTCCTAAAGTGTTCCCAAACAGTCACTGAGCAGTTAGATTAGTGAGTCAGTCTGGGTTAATAGGAAGCTTGCAACAGTTTTGCACCCAGAACTTGGGTCCTTGTAACCTGAAATTTCCTTTTCTGCTTTTCAGGAGAATCACCTTCAATTGATCCTCTTAGGCAAACAGAATAAAGCTTTGAAGTTAAGGATGCAGAGGCCAAAATGCAGACAACAAGACTCCACATCACTTTGGTTTCGGTAATTAGGGGTGTTAAACAATAAATTAAGCAAACACAGGAGTTATTAATGACTCATAACATAGTAGCCTTATTTTTTTCCTTAAAGAGAATCCCAGGTCACTGGGTGAATGTTTACTTGAGGGTGAAAACAAAATCCAGTCCTAACACACTGTTCTGTTGAGATCACATCCCCTATCCTTATAAACCCCTCACCACTCCAACCAAGTCAAGCAGGGGAGACGGTGCTGTGTGTAGTAGACACCGGAGAGCTGGGGCAGCCACAGGGTGGCAGAGGGCAGCACGCTGAAATATCCACACTGCTTCATTTGAAAACATCACTGCTTTATTTCAAAGGAAAAAAAAAAGACCCTCCCAATCCAATACCCACCCCAGAACAAAGAAAAATCCAAACCCCCCAAACAAAAATACCCCAATAATAATAACAATAATAAAAAATCCTATTAGAAATGATAAGGAAGCACTGAGAGTTTGAGTATTACATTCTTCAAGTATGTTGTTGGGATTTTTTATTTTTAAGTTGGTAACTATACACACACACATATATATAAAAAACAAACCTTAAAAGTGCGGCCAAGGGATTTTGCTTAAAGTTAGGATTAGGGCTACTTCACAATACTGAACAGGACTGCACAGCCATCCTGTGGGCTTGATGCTCTTGCTTCCAATCCTGATAGAGTTAAGGAAGGCGCAGGTTCAGAAGTGATCATACTTCGTGGTTAGCTTGAGAAAGCCTGGGAGATGCCTGTGTTCTTCCATGGCAGGGAAAATCCACCCTGAATCTAAAATTCCAACGTGGAATGTGGTGGGACTTCACAGTAGAGTTAGTCTAGATGAGGAGAGGAGCCCACGCAGGGCAGGTGTTGGGCCTGGTCAGGTTTTTGCATCTGTTTAGTGGGTTTAGTGCAGTCCTCCAAGCCTCAATTCAGAATGCCCTTCGGTGTTGCAGATTGTTGGTTCTTGTTAAAGGACTGTTTCAGATTTGCATCCCAAGGAAAATCATGCTACATAAAAATGATCCAAGATTTTGCCCAAAAAACTTCTTGGATAAAATCTAAAAAATACTATTGCAATTTCGTCTCTTGAAGAAAAAAAAACATTATTCTAAATGTAAACAGATTCACTCAACTCTCTTGTAGAAAACTTCAGAGTGGGTAATGCTGCTGTCTAGCTCTCTTGGCATGCACTCGCCAGACGGTGAGGAGCACTGCTTTCTGTGCCAGCATCATCTGGGGGGTGAGAAGAGTCGGTCCACATAGCTGAAGAGTGCATCCCAGTGCTTCCAGAGAAAGGCAATGAAAGCCACAAGGAATAAAGTGCTGAACGTCCTGTTGCGTGTCTTCATGAGGGGGACCACACAGTTGGCTACTGTGGACACAAAGACCAAAAGGACTGCCATGACAGCCAGGAGGATGTTGATGAGTTTGCCCAGGAGGTTCCGGGCAGTGGCGTTCTCCAGCCCTTCCAGCTGCACCACCTGTTGCTGCTGCTGCTGCAGCTCCATCTTGGAGATGCGTGTCTGACAGGCCTCCAGGGCCTCCTGCAGGCCAAACAGGGGATGGTTAGTTAGGGCTCTGCTCTCACAACTCGAGAGCTGACATGGCCTAGAAGAACCTGATGCATCCTGAGCCATGCCAAGGATTTTAAATAGCTAGAGCCTTGAACATGAAAAGCCAGATGGACACTACTTCCAGGTGGCATCACTCCCATCCCCTCTACTGTATCTCCTGCGGAATAGCTACAGGAACAGTGGACATACTTTGATTTATTTTGCCTAGAACTTACTTACTTACTTAATTTACTTATGACAAGAGTCTCTTGTATCTCAGACTGGCCTCACACTTGGTATGTAGCTGAGATAACTTTGAACTACTGATCTTTTTTTTTTTTTTTTTTTGCCTCAACCTCCTGAATGCTGAGATCAAAGGCATGTGCCATTCTTGAATGGCCTAGTCTCAGTTACATGGTTTTTATTCTTTTAGAAATTATGAGTCTAAGGTACATGAGACACATGCGCTTGTTTAACTGAAACACAGCCTCTCAGTATTCTTCTCGGTTCTAGTCCCTGTTGCTGTGGCAACACTGTCATACTAGTATGTTTAGCCTTTACCTGAACTTAAGTATACATATGTATTTGTCTAGCATGGGGTTATTACAGGCATCTCCGACTATAAAGTGGACAGCATTCTACTGGAATTGATCCATAACTTATTTACTTTTTTCTCAGTAGTGGGTCTTGATAATTGCACTATGTCAAAATACAGGGATCTTGCTCGGCAGTGGTGGTACACACCTTTAATCCAAGCAGTTGGGAGGTAGAGGCAGGTAGATCTCTGAGTTCAAGGCCAGCCTGGTCTACAAGAGACAGTTCCAGGACAGGCTCCAAAGCTACAGAGAAACCCTGTCTCGAAAACCAAAAACCATAGGGATCTACCTCATTTTTGGGTAAATAGACACGTGCATGGACATGTATACGTGTTCACATGAAGGTCAGAAGACATATGAGGTGCTGGTCCTCAGGTACCCTCCCCATTTTGTTTCAGAGTCTATGATGACACTACAGAGGGCATTAAAGCGACCTACTCCCTCCCCCTAAGGCCAAATTTTATGTAAACTGCACCCTATCACTCAAGAAAACCAACTTCATCCCCTAACAAGGACAGACATCTTCCCAAGGCAACCAGTGGTTAGAACCCTGGGATTTACCAGCCTTGTCTTCAATGGGATCTGGTTTCCTGGGATGTGAGGTAAGGACCAGACAATGTCAAGCTGAAGCTAGCTCAAGAATGAATAATGGATGCTATCACTACAGAACTACCTTGGCATGAAAAAATAAAAATGTCAACAGAATTTGAGGGCCTAAAGAAGATAGGAGCTGGGCAAAGAGTCACGACAGTGCCTTGATTTCTCTGGGTGTGTGTCCTAGGCTGCGTCTCTCCACCCGAACTTCTTTCAAGATGCTTTCGCAAAAACCACTATGACCTCTGAGGAAATCCCCATAGAAACAGGAAACCCCAATGCTTTACTTCTTCATGGAATCAAGGGAGTGTTCATCTTCAACTTCACTGCTGGGATTTCTCCCACAAACAATGGGGGATTTTCACAAACCATGTCATGTGCCACCTGCTAAGAGAGCAGGGACAAAAGCCCTTTTCCACAGAAGCAGAATATAGGCAAGAAGGCCAGAAGCCCCCATCTGAGCAGCATCAGGGCAGCAACCAACAGATAGGATGCACTAGTTTTTCCCAGACTGAGACTGTTCTGTCCTAAGACATTCGCCAGTACTAGAGCTCTACCTCCCCAAATAGTGTAAACTTTTGGAAAAGGTACCTCACTGTGTTGAAGGCAGGTGTGCTACAACTGATAAGAGCTTCTCTTGATTCTCTACCCTGTCTTTGTCCATTCTCCTCCTTTCTTCTTTCTTACTTATTGTTCATACTAACCTGGATGTCCCGGGCCCGTTCATAGGACTGATAGGCAATTTTCTCTTCCATGCTGGCCAACTCCTGCTTTAAGTTCAGGATCTCGTTCTGGTGGAGCTCTGTTAGGTCGTTCAGTTGCTCTTCTAGTCGTTCACATCTAAGAAAGGGAGAAAGGTTAGAGTTTCAAACATTTTGCATCCTCCCTGATATAATTTAGATCAATTTCCAAATCTATTCTACAAAATAAAACAAAAACACAGAGCTAGAGCAAGCCTAGGATACTATGTGCCAGTGGTTAAGGCAGCCGTCACAAAGCCATCCTACAGCATCATGGTTTTTTCCATAGCCCTGGTTAGCTCTGTACACCTATGATGCTGAAACAGCTCTTACTCTGTTTTGAGTATGGGAGAAGTAAAAACTAATTAAACAAATCTCATCAGGAGAGAAAGAGCACAATAAACAGACCTTCTAGCTCTCAGTGACTTATTTCAACATCAGCTGAACAATAACTCACTCACCTGCATATTTGTGATTTGGAGGCCCAGAAAGCCAGAGCCAGAGGGATCTATCATCCTCATGGCCAAGCAGTGCTTGGGACATTTGTCAGTAGATATTTATTGAGAGTCTGCTGCATGCTAGGCATGTTCAAAGTATTGGGACACTGTAGCAAGCAAGAGAAAGCACCTGCCTTCCATTTATTCTACAGAGAGAAGGGAGACAGAAAAATACCACCAGGATTTTTATGAAGTCAAGACTGGCAGTTAACCAAACATATGGCAGTGTCTAGTGATCCTGGAGGGTCAGGGAAGACTTCTCAACTCTCTTCACGAATGAGAGATAAAGCTTGAAGGATACAAACAGGTGTTTGGGAGGTGAGGAGGCTGAAGATGTGCAAAGGACTCCACTCAGAAGGGACAGAAGTACAAACAGAATGAGGTTGGCATCCGAGGGCTGGAGCAGGCCAGAGAAACTACAAAATGGGGAAAATAAGAATGTTCCATACCTGGATTCTGGATAGCTAGGGAAGGGACCCAAAGAAGACAGTGGACAGATGAAGCAGGCAGCCAAAGGGCTTCCAGGACAAAGGCCAAAGACATAAAAACACTGAGACAGGGCAAAGAAAGAGGAACTACCAAACAGAATGAAGTCTTGTGTTAGAAGGCAGTTGGGCAGGGCTCATGCCACAGGGAAAACCGCATATGTGTGAAACTCAGGAATTGTACTAAAAAGGAAAGGAAAGCTGGAGCAAGGTGCAATGCATTCCCTAGAATCCCAGGTGCTGAAGAAGCTGCTAGTCTAAAAACCAACGAACCAATCAATGTGCTAGAGTATCATTAAATATCTAGAATTCTTCCCTTCTTAGCTCTTGTGCTTTTCTTTCTTTTCCCAGCCCCCTCCTCTTCTTTCTTCTTTTGGTTGTACAGGGGATGGAAGCTGTCACTCTGCAAGCCAAGCAGGGCCTCTACTACTGAGCTACAGCTTCAACCCAACTTTGATTTCTAATCACACCTATGGTGTACAAACTTTGTTTTTCTTATTAGCTCAGGATGGTCTTGAACTTGTGATCCTCTTGCCTCTAGGATTATTGACATCTATCACCATGCCTGGCAAGAATATCCACTTATGAGGAATAAAAAGTAATTTTATGTTGCAACATCTGTGTTTCCCTTGTGTCTCAGTGCATCTTTGTGTGTGTGCATTTGTATGTATTTTCTATATGTATGCAAGTGGTTCATAAGCAAACATGTGAATGCCAGAGAAAGATCTTAGATGTTTCACTCTATTCCTCTCTGTTTTGTTTCCTTAACATGGGAGTTTCTCACTGAACACTGTTTCAGCTAGATGCCTGGACATTAAGCCTCTGGAATTTTTCTGTCTGTTTCCAATAGAGCTCTGGTGACAGACATCCATGCAGCCACTCTTGTTTCGACAGGGTCTCACTGTACAGTTCTTGCTGGCCTGTAACCTACAGAGTCCCTGAGTATTGGGACTAAAAGCATGCACCTCAATGCCTGGCCTCATCCCTGTCTTTTTTTGACTTGGGTGTTGTGGGTCCAAACTCAGTTCCTCATGCTTGCACAGTGAGTGTTCTTAGTCAGAGTCACCACCCCATCCTCCATTGTTATCCCTTTTAATAATCATATAATAAACAATGATTATATTCTATTAAATTCTATTCCTTAAGAAATAAACATTAATTTAAGGAGTCATAGTCTGACCCTTTTCATTATGTTATTAAATCCTACTTAGGTTTCCTTTACCCTTGACAGACATCTCTGTTGTGCTTTCTTTCATGCCATTACAGAACAGCACCCCCACGCTCTGTTACATGTAACTAAAATTGATATTTGTGGGACTCTGACTTTTCATATCATCTGCTACCTAGGGACTCAGGAACGGCTGGTCAGCTTTGGAAATGATTTTCTGTTAAAATTTAAATTCATCAGATACTGAAAGATTGTATTAATATACTATCTTTTAAAATTCATTTTTAGTGGAGGTGGTAGGGGTGTATTAGAACCCAGGGTGTTACACATACTAGGTGAGTGTTTGACTTTCTTCATTGTCTTTGTTTACAAGAAGGGTGTTGAAACTTAAAAACTGGAATCCCTACCTGTCGGTCTTGCAGGGGTAAAGCTCAGTGGTAGGGTGTGCTGGTAGGCTGTGGTCAGTAACTGGGACTGGGCAGGGAGCAGGGTGATGGTGTCTAGCAGGGTGCATGGTCACAGAGCTACACCACAACCTCTTGACCCACAGCCTGTACACATTCTGGAGTTTAAAGACTGCTGGAAGCTAGGTGTAGTGGCTCATGCCTTTAATCCTAGTACTTGGGAGTTAGAGACAGGAGATCACTGTGAGTTCAAGGCCCGCCTGGTCTACATTTTAAAACTCTATTCTGTCATGCCATTTTGAAACTAGTCAAGAAGCCAAACAAGCTCCCTTAAAAAGCAAGAAACCTGAGTCAGATTGACAGCAGTTCAAGTCACACAGTCTCCGTGACTCTGTTGACATGATGGTTTAAAGCTTGACCAGAAGATGGCTGAATAAAAGTCTAGTCGGATTCAGATTAAAAAGATAAAACCAAGTGTCAGCAAGGATATGAAAGTAGTAGAACCATTCTGCTCTGCTGGTGAGAACTTAAAAAAAGTTAAACAAGCAATTCTCATAAGGCCTACAACACTACTCCAGAGAAATGAAAAACTTCTTTGTACACAAGACTAACCCATGCTTCAGTGTCCTAGAAATCTCTAGATTCAGTGTCCTAATGTGCTTGCAACTTGCTGTTCAGTTTAGTGTTTCTCCCTTCACTGTTGCTCACAGAATATTAGGATATGAAACAGAAATGTAAAACTACCTGTACCCAATTCCCAAACCCTAGCAAACAGGCTGACTTTTGCCTTCATCCCCCAATGTGGCTACTATAGACTTTTCACTGGGGCAGAAAGTGCACATCATCTTTTCTTCCCTTTTCACCCAACATTCTTTCTTTTCTTTTCTTTTTTTTAAAAAGTTTTCAAGACGGGGTTTCTCTGTGTAATAGCCTCAGCTGTCCTGGAACTTACTGTGTAGACCAGACTGGCCTTGAACTCAGAGAATACTGGGATTAAAGGCGTGCACTACCACCGACCGGCATCACCCAGCTTTCTAAATAACAAAGCCATATAGAGGTGCACTCGGGAGGCTGAGGCAGGAAGACTCTGATTTCCAGGCAAGCCTGGTTATACACAGCAAGTTTCAAGCCAGACTGGGACATACAGTGAAACTATCACTTAAAAAAAACAGAAAAACAAAACACAAAAGGGTTTGCACCATAGTTCAGTTGGTAGAATGCTTACCTAGCATGCATGAAGCTTTGGGGTCCATCCCCAACACTGCACTAAGACAGAGAAGGTGGGGAGAGGGGAGGAAGGAAGACAGAGGGAGAGAGAGAGAGAGAGAGAGGGAGGGAGGAAGAGAGGGAGGGAGGGAGGGAGAGAGGGAGGGAGGGAGGGAGAGAGGGAGGGGAAGAGAGAGAGAGAGAGAGAGAGAGAGAGAGAGAGAGAGAGAGAGAGAGAGTGTGTGTGTGTGTGTGTGTGTGTGTGTGTGTGTGTGTGTAGGGGACCAGTAGTCCAGTGGCTGATATCCTGGGGACATGGAAGCAGAAGGTCAGAAAGGTTCAAGGTTATCCTTGGTCACTTGAAGAATTATAAGGCCAGCCTGGGCTGCCTGAGACTGTCTCAACAGACAAGACAAACAACAACGACAAAAAAAATAAATTAGAAACAAAATTCCCCAAATTATGTTATCTTAGAAGGGCAGTTGCAAGGCCCGGGGCATTCTCTAAAAGGAGTTTGTGATTTCTAATTTGGCCTGATAGCATCTGCCTGGCCCCACTGTTGACTTGTAGGGCAAAATCAACAGCAGAGAAAGCATTTTGCCTTTATGACAAGTGTGGTGGTTCAAGCCTGTAATCCCAATACTCGGAGGCTGAGAAAGGAGGACAAAAAGTTTAAGTCTAGCTAGCCTAGGATACTTCATTTTAGGTCAAGCTTAATTGCATAGTGAGACTGTCTCAAAATAAAAATGAAACAAAGCCATCTTGTTTTTTTTCCCCAACAGTATCTGGCTAGAGAGCTGAAATTATAATTTATTTTTGTTTGATTTGAGACACTGTGTCCAGCCTTGGTTGAACCTGAATTCCTTATATAGGGAAGGATGACCCTGAACTTCCAATCTTCCTGATTCCACCTACTGAGTATTGGGTTTGCTGGTATACCACAGCACACACAGTCTATGTAGTACAGGGCTTTGTGCACGCTGGGTAATCACGCTATCCAGGGAGGTATATCCCCCAGCTCCAGGAAAGGTTTTTATTTTATTATTCACCTTGTACTAGCTGATGATTCTGTAGCTCACTAGTTTGAGAGACCCCGTCACACTGTAAAGAGGAAACCTCTTTACTCTAGAGAAAAATCATGCTGATGAGGAGACAGCTGGCAAAAACCTAGAGAGGCAGCCCAAGCTACAAGACTATACAAGGTTCATTTCTCTCTTTTGTGATCTTAGTCACCCCTAACAATCCCTAGAAGGGGTGGTTCAAAAAGACTGCTTTGGCTGGCAGGTGGCTGAGTGGGTAAAGTATTTGTCACTAAGCCTGTCTTGGGTTCTATCTCCAGAACTCACACGGTGGAAGGAGAGACCTCCAACCATATGTAGTGTCATGGAGGCTTCTCTGCAATAGAGTAAATGTAACAACAACAACACTGCTTGCTAGCTGCTCTCTAGCAGTTATGATACCACTGTTGACTGGTTCTCACTTACTTTTTTCCTTCCTAAGTCTCCATTTCCCTCTATGTTCTCAACTTTACTCAAAAGCTTTCATTGTTTCTAGTAACTGTATTTTTCTTCTGTTCTAGCATGTCAATGGCCTACTAGGCATATACTCTTCTCAATCTTAGATACAAAAAGCCTGTTACCTCTTATTTTACTGGGCAGGTGTTGCTCCTGTCATTTCCCTGGCTCAAGTTGGCCACATAATTTAAACTGTTCTATCTCTGGCCACTTGCTTCCTTTCTCCCATGGCATGCTTTTGGCATGCACATGAGGGAAGGTGTCTCAAGCCAATTTTAACTGGTCTTCAAAAACTCCCCAGAGAGCTTAGTAGAAATGGTTAATCTATGTTTCTGTAGAAATGAGTTCATCAGTAGTTGAGCAAATTACTTGTGAATTTGTGGGAAAGGAACAGACAAATCTCAAGCCAAGATTTATCCCAAAGGAGAAGTCATGTCTAGGAACAAATGTCTAGTCTATGTTAGCAGTGAGTTAAACAGCAAAGTAGCATTTGGACTAGAAGAATGAGTGCCCTTTTCAGTTCAGCAGTTGAGGTCAGATTTGTAAGGTTGTGGAATTCAGGGGGAAGCAAGATACTGTGGGCAGGGCTGATATGGGCCTAGTAGCTCCTCAGAACTAACCACTGTAAATTCCCCTTTTCATGTCAATTACCTGAAAAATGAGGACTTTCTGAAAAGAACAGAAAAGTAGGGCTGTTATTGTGTAGCTGAAATCCTACTAAACTTGTAAGACAGGTGTTTCAGGTTAGCACAGAAACACCTCTTATCTGCAGGAAACACCAGGAAGGAAACTGAGCAAGCCATAGATGTCTTTGCAAACTCCTAGGCACAGAGAGTTTGGCCAAACACCCTAGTTGGTGTCTTTCTTGGAATGCAGATTCTGGGCTGGGTTCAGTTCACTGATTTGCTATAAAAACATTTCCCCAAGCTGGCTATATGCTGCAGACTTAGTGGAGGCTGAGGCAGGAGGATCATGACTTAGGCTAGGCTGGGCTACACAGCAAGACTGTCATAAACAAATAAGAAACACACAAAACCCTAATCCCCCCCCCCGCCCTGCCAGCTCAGTCAGGAGTTTTTTGCTCAGTTCTACTTACACCCCTGCTTCCCTATTTTAAGATTTTATTGTCTGGGTCTGGAGAGATGGCTCAGAGGTTAAAAGCACTGCCTAGTCTTCCAGAGGTCCGGAGTTCAATTCCCAGCAACCACATGGTGGCTCACAACCATCTATGAAGAGATCTCATACCCTCTTCTGGCATGCATGCCAGAACACTGTATGCATAATAAACAAACAAACAAATACGAACATTTATTTTTGAAAAAAAAAGATTTTGTCTATATTTTTTTCTGTACTATTAATCACATTCAAAGTCTGCAAAACAAAGGAAGAACACTGCATAAGCTCCCAGACCCAACTACTCAATTACTAAGGCACAATCCCCATCACTTGGCACTAACATTTTTACTGACACAGCCTCAGCTCGGTTCTGGTCTGAAGCATGCTGAACAGAAGAGTCTAGGATAAACACTGTGGTATTCTCTTTGGGGGAGGAGTGGGTGTGGAGGAATTCAGGATTCAATCTAATCTACTTAATCATCATGAACACCAAAATACTGGTCCTTGACAGCAACAGAAGGATAACTACTCTCCCTCCACACACTGAGTTATAAAAACCCTTTTCCATCAGCATCTTCATTCCCTCCCTGGGAGGTTACTCAATTCCACAAGTAGGGAGATAGGAGGGAGAGGACCTCCTTAAGTTTCTTGAAACTCCTGTTAGTGACATGGGCAAAGGTCTGACTTTGCCCTGCATCAGGTTTTACATATGTTTATTTGTTGTCTCCCCACCTCCATTACTAACCAAATCAAGATTTATATGACCAAGAGCCATTACTATGATGTCTTGTTTCCTTGTCTAAATTCTAAATTGGGAAAAGGGAATTTAGCTTCATTTTCTCACTAAACATCTAGTCAACCAAAGGGTAGGTAGGAGGGAAGAGGGAAGGTGAGCTGTGCCCACCTTTAACATGCCTGCTTTAAAAACCAGGAATTCCCTTTAAGGAGGTCTACCCAACCCCACACCAATGCTGAGCAGGCATTTCTTGGACAGCTAGGATGGGTGTGCGTCTCTGTACTGTGCATGACTCTAGCAGGTCATTTCTTGCAACTCAGCCTAGACAAGGTTAGCATGAGACCAACAACCTCATTTTAAGGAGTTTTATTCAAAGCTCTTTCCTAAATCACCTCAATTCAAAGGGACTCTAAAAATCTAAACATGATTTCATCTTCACTATCAGAAAAGAGGAAACCTGAACACTAAGTTGTTTTTTAAAGCAGTCTGAAAGCATCCTTGCTGGAAATAAACATTGCTGTTTTACAATGCACTGGTCATGTTCAGACTCTCTGGAGGCAAACAGCTCATATAACTGTTGATCTTGAAAGTGTTTTTGGTGTCTGGACTGGGCAACACAGCAGTTAACCTTCTCTGATCAAAGATAAACCAGGGATTCTTCTGGATTAAATTCCCAATGAATGAAAAACTAGGTGAGTGCACAGGCTGGGAACTTCAATCTAAAGCATTACTTTTTGGGGGATGTGGCTGAAAAATTGGGAGTCACTTTGAGAGCTTGTGGGGCTTCTTTGGTTGGGCAATAGGTCAGTAGAGCAGATGCCTGATAAAACTTGTGGAGCAGGTTCTGAGATACATGAACTGACACATACAGGCAACTCTAGGAGCACACTCCTATACCATTTCCCAAAATTTGGTACACACAGGCAGACGTTTGACCAAAATGGAGCGACAGAGCTGAGGAATACGACATATGGGAATGTGAACAACTCGTGCCTGTCCTGGGGAAATGGGTAATTTGGTTCATAGCTTATGACTTCACTGTGCTGAAGGAGGAAGCTAGGTAATCCTAGCACTTGCAAAACTGAGGCAGGATGACTGAGAATTTCAGCTAAGTCTGGCCTACAGATCAAGACCCTGTCTCAAAAAGGGGTTCATAGCACAGCATTAGTCCCCTAAGAATCTAAGGGTAAATAGTGCATTTTCTTAATACATGAAATAAGAGGCACCCAAAGAATATTGGAAATGAAATCTACAGGGGCAGTATGGCAACTTGGAGACTAGGTAATGCTGTGTGTGTAACCCTCTGGCACATCAGGGAAAGACACAAGACAACATTTACTGAGCTCCTTAGCATGGTGATGTGTGCTTGTGTATGTGTGGTGTTGATGGCAACTGGGTTCAGGACCTTGAATACGATGAGCATGTGCTCTCTCATTGAACTCAACCCTCAACACTGGGTTCTTACTCTAAACCAAGCATCCTACGCAGGTGTGTACATGGTGTCTTTTCTCCTGCTCACCCTCCCCTTCTTTCCCTAGTCTAATTTAGTAACTGTTACAATCCTTTTCAATAACCACCACCTTGTTTTCACAGACAAAGAGGCTCAGATGAGTTACATGATCTACTCAAGGCCAGACAACTAATAAGTATCAGAGCTGGCAAGCTTGTTCAGGTCTGATAATTAATAGGTAACTAATTTCTTTTCTCCTCCCATACTCCTTCTCTATACCTCTTTAGGTACTAAGTTGGGAAGAACACATATGTGAATCTCTTTGTACAGCAGGCCTTACCTTCCACAAGAATATCTGTGAACCCCTGACCACTATATGCAAAAGGCTAACTTGATCCCAAATGTCTTGGCTTCTATTTCAAAGTTATTGTTTAAGCACAGCTTACATATTCTCAAGAGATGCTGATCAGTTTTCAGTTGATTAACAGCTGAAAGGGGCTTAAAACAACTAAATCCAACAACAGTCAAACCATGTTTAAACAACCCAAGCACAGCCTGGAAGTTACTCAATGTTTTGCTGCAAGTGATATTTTTCTTTTTCTTTTTTTTTTGGTTTTTCGAGAGATATTTTTCTTTCTCCAACTTTGCTATTGTGACTCAGTGTAAACTAAAATATCCTTGCATGATAGGGGAAGGCCTTCTGTGTATATGTTTGTCTTACTGGTTGACTAATAGGGAAGCAAGATAGGTGGGACCAGGAGTCGAGGAGGAGTCTGGGAAATGTAGTCAAGAGTAGAGAGTCACCATGTGATCGTGGGAAGAGAGGACACATGAGGCTGGCATCCTCAGTAAGATAAGACCTTAGAGATATCTATATAAAACTATATAAGTAGTTATGGGTTAATACTTAACACAGAACTAGCCAATGAGAAGCCCTGGACATTGGCTGACAGCATTGTAACTAACAGAGTGTGTTATCTGGGGTTGACACGGCTCTGGGACCAGGCTGGCAGGAAGTATGTTCATTACACTTGTGCCTAATACAAATATTCTCAGAAGCTGATTCCAAAGCAATCTCCTCAAAATAGAAGCTTTTGAAATTACATTGCTGCCCATCAACACTAGAAAGCTCCTGCCTACTTTACATAGTACTGCTCACACAAGCAGCAAACACAGAATTACTAACAAAAAAAAAACCCCAAAAAACAAAACAAAACAAAAACAAACAAACAAAAACAAAACAAAACAAAAAAGCAAAAAGCAGCCAGGAGTTCCCAGGAGAGCTTTCCAGCCTCCATACTGCCAATGCATTTTGCCACAGCTGAAACTACCCTCTACCAGCCTGCTAACCAGCATACCCATCCTGGGAACAAGCCTAGTCCTCTCAGCTGCAATTGGTAAATAAATGCACATGAAATGATTTTGTGGGGTGACATGGTAAAGTCATGTATTTTTCCTGGCCTCAGTGTATGCATCTGTAATCAGGTTTAACTACATATTGAAGTTCTCTCCTTTGAGTAGTGCTTTGAACCCAGGAGCCACTAGCAAACCTATGCTAATACTTTAAAGAGGTGACAAAGTGAGATGGACAAGAAAATTTGAAGTCCACAGGGATCCTATCATTTAAGATCTTATTAAACCTCACCCCCCTTCTCCCCCATACACGGACCTCACTCATAACTGAAAGTCCTATGGAAGGGCTGGAGAGATGCATTGGCTGCTCTTCCAAAGGACCTGGGTTCAATTCCCAGCACCCATATATCAGCCGACAACTATCTGTAACTCCAGTTCCAGGGGATCTGTCACTTTCCCATACACAGACAGACATGCAAGCAAAACACCAATGCACATAAAAATAAAAGACGGTTTAATTAAAAAAAAAAAAAAGCTCAGTGCAAAGCTCAATGGCTCACATCTAGTTCCTTTTAAAGGGTGAAGTGGAGCCTTAGATGAAAGCTTTTCCACCATGACTTCCCAGGCTGTTGGGCACAAACAAGTATGTGGGTGAGGACAGAGGAATCAGAACACTGATTCTTGCAGAGCTAAGAAGACCCTCTCTACAAGTTCACCGGTGCAGAACATAGCAGATGCACATTAAGAAAGCAGCACCGCTGAGAAAGGCTCTGGAAGGGAGAAAATGGCTGCTGGGTTACCAGGAGATTTTACTACTTACCTACACTCTTGTATTAGCTTTTGAAAACATTTCACAGAATTTTATATAATATACTCAAAACAGCAACTCAGACTTTAGTAAATAAACACATACTCTGATCTGGGAAAAGCCTGCTAGTACCTCTAGCACAGCCATGAGTGCCTCTCAAAATTACAACAGCTTTTCGATAACATAGATATTAGGGTTGAGATGGAAAAACAACCTGTATTATTATAAAATAACACTGAATTTGAAGTGAGGTAAAGTTCTGGCTTTGTTGTTGACCTTGAACAAAAAAACAAAACAAAACAAAACAAAAAAACAAAAAACAAAAACCAAACATACAGGCTGGGAGGCGATAGCTCATAACTTTCATCCCAGAACTTGGGAGGCAGAGGCAGGTGGATCTCTGCGTTTGAGGTCAATCTGGTCTACAGAGCCAGTTCCAGGATAGCCAGAGCTACACAGAGAAACCTTGTCTTGAAAAACCAACCAACCCCCTCCCCAATTCAACTGTAAAATGGGGATAACGCAGGCCACCTGCAGGTTGCTGTGAGAGTTAGTGAATGTGTGTCACAGCAATTCAGCAAATTCCCAAAGTGGTAGTTTTATCACCTGTAAATCATCATCATCATAATCACCATCATATAATAAAGTACAACACTGGTTGCTGCCCTGCTGTAAGATAAAGCACAAAAACACAAAGACACTGGAGCAGCCATGTCCAAGTTAACCAATTTTTGGTCATATAGTTCACCAATCACCTATTTTTTTCCTATAAAATCAAAGCCTGCAACAAAGTAGAAATAAAAACATGGTTTGAAGTGTAGCTTAATGGTACAGTATTTCTCTAGCAAGTACAAGACCAGAGTTGGGATAGGTTTAAAAACCAGAATTAGTAGACAAGCAGCTCAGTAACAGTATAACATGGATGAGGAAGGAAAAGGAGAAAAATAAACTATGCATACACACACACACACAAAATTAACTATAAATATAAAGGAGATAAGTTAAAAAAAAACAAAAAAACAAAAGGCTAGGAACATTTCTACAAATGTGTAACCAGAGCACTCCTGGCTGGAATGCTACTGTCCTCAGCTATTATTCAGCTAAGTTATTTTGTTAAGGCTACTAGAGGAATTCTCCAAAAATGCGTAAGATGTGAAAAGTTTTGGTATCTAAATAGGTTCTAATTTATGAAAAGAGTGTCACTTCTGTGAAACTGTTCAATGCTAGACAAATGTATTTGCTGTTTGGAGACAAATTTATTTATTTTCATTTTTTAAATGATTCTTTCCAGGGAATTATTAGTACCAAAAAAAGGTGGAGTCACATATTGTGGCTTTTTCAAGATTGTGTTAAGTGAGGCCAAGAAAGCAGTGACAAAGTGAGGCTGCACATCCAGCAGGTGTAGTTTTCTTCACTCTCACTGAAGAAGAGTGCTCATGTGCAGAAGGGGCAGAGGCACAGTCCTAAAGCGGTGAGGAGGAGATGAGGCACCTGCTTGGACTTAACCTAATAGACCCTGGAGGCAGACTTTTCCTTATGTGTTCCACCCCTTCTTTTTTCACACTGGCCTACATCTGACTTGAAGAAAACAACCTCTATATGAATTTAAGCCCTAGAGGAATTTAATAACGGAAAGGTTAATTTTATCTTTTAAATAATGGACAGAGGTTCCCCTGGAGGGTGGGGCTAGGGCTTAGCAGCAGTGATGTTAAAACATCACTTTTACTTTTAAGAGGTGAAATGGAATTACTTTGTTCACACCCAGATGTCTAGTAAAGTACTGGAGATTTCTTCTAGTTAGGATCTGTAACAAGATCAAGGCTTGAAGGCTTTATGTGCAGAGATGCAGCTCTTACAAGATTGTTTCTTGATCTACACGAGGCTGCCAGTCTTTGGCCTTTGGCCCATGAGTTTGGATCTGAGTGAGTACTGTGGGGAGGTTAATATTTCTCTACATGGAAGACAGGACACACATTTGAAGACTGGATAAAGGTGGCCCAACAGAAATCTATGATGCAAAGTGAAAAACCAGAATCAGTATAGCATGTGGGTGGTCATGGGTAAGGTTCCAGGTTCTATTCCTACAGCAAGAATGAATGACCCACTCTGAACTTTGATGCAGATTCTGAATGAAGAACACTGGGCTCTTTGTGTACTTTCTAACTGCACAAGAATGACTTAATGCTATGTCTACTCTCATCCAAATGTCCCCGTTCTTAATGTCACAGACACATTTATCTAGATTTATTTCCAGTCTTTGTACACCTATTTCTCACATAAGTATGTCAAGTCAAATACTTACAGGGGTCACTACATTTTGGCTGGGCTGTATCTTTAGCTATTTACAAAGTTCTCAGGATTAAGATGTTCTGAATCCAACGCAGTACAGTGAAGGCTTCCATGACTATGCGTCATGATCTCAGTGGATTGAAGAAATATCCCAGAAAGCCTGAGCTGCATGTTAAAGTCATAAATTGGACTAGAATACTGAAGAGTTAAGAAATGCTCCATCTGTGTGTGATTTTAGAAGTCATTTAACTGCTATAAAGACAGATGCAGAACTCTTGTGGCTGTTACAGACAGATCTGAACACTGGACACTCTAGAGACAGACATCTTTTAAGTTCACTTCTCCATATTCAAAGAGAAGAGAACAAATAATTTAGGTTTTAAATTTCACATAACTTACCTATACCGCTCTTCCTGTAACGTCTGCATTATTAAGGAGTAGTCCCTCTGATAATGCTCCTTGAGAGTCTCGAAGGATTCCTCCAGTCTGGCCTGGGTTTCCCGGATCTCTTGGATCTCATGCAGCAGTGCATCAAACCCTGAGCTCTGCATGTCTAGGGTGTTTGTTTTGGAGCTTGATGCTCCTACAGCAATACCCCCAGTGGTACTGTTGGCTCCTACTGAGCCTGAAGTGGCACTAGAACAATCTTCCTCACTACCATATTTAGGACTTGACTGAAAGTTCGAAATCACCCCTAAAGCCTTTCCCGAATCATCCACTTGTCCTTCCTCTAATGAGTCCTTCAGGTTAGGGATGTTGTCTGCACTGCCAAATTTGTTCCGAATCAGTGAGGCAATCTCTCTGGGCTTGGAGACCACAGCTCCTGCTGCTGAATGGGTAGCCTGGGAGAAGCTGGAAAATCCACCTTTGACGCTGTCCACCACACCTTCACTAAAGCCAGTCACCTTTGCACCCACATCCTTCAGACCCTGGTGCATGTCCCTGAAGACATCCTTGGGCTGCCGGGGGATCCCGTTCTGTTCCACCTCACGGAGCTTGCGGTGGTAGTGCTCAAGCTTCTTCTGCAGCTGGAGGATGGTCTGCGCAGATTTCTGGTTTTTCTTCTCAAACACCTGTTTGATGCGAGCAGCCTGCTGCTTGTCTGCACTGTTGGCAAGCTTCAAGTATTCAGCAACGTTGTCGTCTCGGGCTGTCTGCGCAATCTTGATCTGTTCTGTGAGCTTTAGGATCTTCTGCTGTAGGTGTGCAATGGCAGCTTTTGTGCGCTGAGGGTCTGGTATTCCATCCACAGACTCTGTGTGGATGCTGCCATCAGTGTTAGAGGCCACGGCACTGGAAGTCTGGGCGAGGCTGCTCACTTCCAAACGCTCGATCTAACATTTTAAAAGCAAGAGGTGGATATTAGAAAGAGTCCAGAATCAATGTGCTAAAATGTGCTGAAAATCTGCCTATGCTCAACTCTTAGCACAGATGACTGACCTGTACATCCCCCAGCCTGTAAAAGCCCTGATGCCCTCTTTGCTAGTCTTTATATAGCATTTCTTTAAGTAACAAAGCTCCCTTTGTGGGTTGAAAGCATGAATTAATTCATATTCTTATGTATATTTCTGTTCAGAAGCAAATCTATGTAAGACAGCATGTCAGCTTTTCTATGTAATCCTATGAAAATCATCTGAGCCACACTCACAGATTGGTCCCCTGAAAATGCTAGCAATAGACATGTTGAAACTGAGATAAAAGCATCTGATTGTTATTACAATGTTTGTTTGTATAAGTCACACCCAGAATAATGAGATCATTTTCTATTCTTAGGACATTTTGCTTCAGTGGGAAGATAGGCAGAGGCTAGACTGGAGAGGTGCTGTTGAATGTTACTGAATTAAGATAACTGTGGTGTACCCAGAAGATAGTGTGAACAGACAGGAGCAGTCAAAGGTAAGTGATTAAACAAACCAGGGATTAAAGCTAAATCTTTTTGAGCCCAAACTTTCTGTTTTATCCAATAAAAGGTTTAGCTTGGGTAAAGAACTACAAAGCTCACACACTATCCTTTCTTTCATATGGGCGAGTGTCACTGAAAGGAATGGAAGAAAGTACAACTGCTTAGACTTGAAAGCTTAATTCCTACATGTCAAAGCAGTTAGCTGAGGCTGGAGGAGGACAGTGTTCCTACACCCTAGGGGTGTACCTTAGTGGTGAAATACTTGCCTAGCACATGTAAGGCCCTGGGTGTGATGCCTAAAAGCAAAATACAACAACAAAACAACAGTATTCTTTCCTTCCTATTTCAATGAAACTGAATGTTGGGGCATGGAATGCAGATTAGTGGAAGAACCCTGCTTCCTTCCCATGCCCAGCACAACAAGAGATGGAATTTGACAGAGACCAGTACAGTGACTTTTACATTACTTTCTCCCTATACTGAATGACCTTTGAGGAGTACAGTGGCTAGAGACTACAGAAGGGAGAGGCAGCCGAAGGCCCAGATGGACAGTGTGAAGAGAGCTTCAGTAATAGCTCCCAAAAGCCTTCACTCTTCAGTGCTCCAAATCTATCTGCACAAGTTGATTTCCTTTCTGATATTTAGTATTTTATAACTAAAGTGCATAATACCATTCTGTTTATCCATGTTCAATAACTAAGTTCAAACTCTACTACAGAATATATGGAACAGAGATATGAATATTCTTCAAGCAAGCTTCCCTACGTTCAGGTTTATGAATCTTTGAGATCAAAACTAATCATACTGGGTAATGGCACATACTGTAGCCAAGGGTGACAACTTGAGTTCTAGTCCTGGGATCCACATGGTAGAAAGAGAGAACTGACCCCATAAAGTTTTTCTGATCGCCCTACAGACTATGGCATGTCTGTATACACCCCCCACACAAATGGATGTAACAGCAACAACACAAAAAAGAAATTGAGCCAGGCGGCGGTGGCACACGCCTTTAATCCCAGCACTTGGGAGACAGAGGCAGGCAGATCTCTGTGAGTTCGAGGCCAGCCTGGTCTACAGAACCAGTTCTAGAACTGGCTCCAAAGCTACAGAGAAACCCTGTTTCAAAAAAAAAAAAAAAAGAAAAAAAAAAGAAAAAAAGAGAAAAAAAAAGAGAAACAAACGAACAAACAAAACGTGAAAATACTGTTAGAGAAGGCTCAACAATTGTTAAGAGCTCTTGCTGTAGACCTGGGTTTCTAGCATTTACATAGTGGCTCACAACCATTTGTTGTTACAATGGCTCTTAGACATGCATAGGGTACACACACACAGGTAAAACACTCATACATATAAAATAAAAATAAATCTAAAAAATTTAAAAATACTGTTTTTAACTTTTTTCTAAACTTTTTTTCTAAAAAGACTAGAATCAAAGTTCAACCATTTAAAAATAAACTATAATAATTTTTAATGTATGTTTATAAATGATCACATCTTGGTTAGAATTCTGTTTCTCTATAAAACAAATAGAGCCAGGCGGTGGTGGCGCACGCCTTTGATCCCAGCACTCGGGAGGCAGAAGCAGGCGGATCTCTGTGAGTTTGAGGCCAGGCTGGACCGATAGCCTCCAAAACAATACAGAGAAACCCTGTCTCGTAAAACCAAAAAAAAAAAAAAAACCAAACAAACAAATAAAACATTCTTTTTGATTCCTGTCCTACACAAAGAGTTCCTACAGAGACATCAACATGCCTGTAAGAGGATGCTGACACTGGAAATTAATGGAATACCCAGTAATACCTCTCAATTTTGAAAGGTGCCCACTTTAAAAGAGGAGAAACTCAGAAATGAAACAGGAACCAAGTCCTAAAGGGGAAGTCTGTGCTCTAACCATGGGCACCTGACTTCAAAAAGTTCCTTTGTTGCACATGAGGCTATACATGAGGTAACACACAGAATTGGACGCCCAACTCATTTCAGACAACTCAGTTCCAAATGTGAAAAAGTTTGCAAAGATAATACTAAAATACTCCCTCTAGGGGGGCTGTATTGATCACTAACCATTAAGCTACATCACCAGCCCAAGACTTTCTCCTTTTCCCTACAGCATTTTAATGGTAGCAGCACAAGCTGACCTCAAACTTAACACTCCTCCTGCCTCAACTTCCTGGGATTGCCCCATAATTTCTTGAAAGGTACAAGCATTAAAGAGCAAGGTGACTGATGCTGGTCCTTCTGGTACCCTGGCGAAGCACAGACTGGGTATATCATTGTAAGGGAGAAGCACTCCAGGGTGTAGTCAGGAGAGTACTTTAAGGATGAAGGAGTCCTGAGTGTGAAAGTGCTGTCGCAGCACCTGGCACCGAGCAGGCTGCTGGCCATTACTGCACTAGCATGTGAGTCGTTCTTATTAAGGATCTCATCTGAATAGAGTCCAGATCATACATACTTGCTTCTAAGACAAATAATCAAGGGCTACATAGAATCCTGAACAAAGGTAAAATTCAACTCAACTCAATTCAAGTGTGAAGGAAGGTCACACTTTGAAAGTTGGCCTTGTGACCTAGCCCGTGGTCAGATAATCTTGCAATCCTCACAAGCTCAAAAAACCATTATTATCAATTTATAGGCAACGACAGAGAAGCACCTCCCCCAGCCAGCGTCAGCAGGCAGGAAGAGGCAGCATATACCACGGCTTGCTAGCTAGTGTCTTTCTCTGCTCCTCAGAGTTGTCATTGCAAACTGACAACTTTGCATCCTTTGCATCAGCTGCAGGTCACACTGCTCTCTGTATTTGTCTCTATTAAGAAAGCTAGACTGAAATTACCAGCTGGCACTAGTTAATTGACCAGAAAACAAAGAAAATCTGAAAAGATTCATGAGGGACAGAGGTCACAGTATCTGACAAAGCATTTAACTGGTTACAGTTTTCATTTTCAAATATATTAAAGATCAGTTTTCTAAATGCATGAATGCACCAGTACAAGTAGGGCAGGCAGGAGGGTCACAAGTTAGAAGCCTGCCTAGGCTAAAGGCAAGACTTTGTGGAGACCCTACGCAGGATAGCCAAGAGATAGACACAGACACACAACACATAAGGGCATGAGACAGAGGGAGGGGGGACACAAAAGCATATAGTAATATTGTAGAACATGACACAAAGTACAAGGGATTGAGTTAACTGTGACCTTTCCAAATTCACTAGCTGTGTCTCAGGGCTGTCCACATGTTCTCTTGGAGCCTAAATTTTTTCATCCATACAATGGGGTCACAGTCTCCCCGCAAGAGTGTTTTGAAAAGATGTTAAATGCATTAAATTGGGAACTGGGAGTATACAGCAAGGGTTAGAGTGCTTACCTGGCCCAAAAGAGGTCCAGGGACTCGATTCCCAAGACCTCCCACCAGGGGAGTGTTAAATTAGATTATGTCCGACATGACTATTGTTTTGGACTAAGTTCCTAAACTGGACCCTAACAAGTTAGGGTTAGCCATCCAGGTTAACAGTGTCACTCCTTTCCTCCCTCACCCTATTATGCAGGCCTGGATGGCCTGGAACTCACAGAGATCCACCTGCCTCTGGTTAACAAGTGCTGGGATTAAAGGTGTGCCTGGTAAATGTCATCATTTTTTAAAGTAAAGGTCCTATCACCAAACCAAACCCAAGTGATAATCTGATCATAATTATATGACAGCCAAATTCTCAAATAGGCCAGTCTCAATTAGCTAAGAAAGTTCCCCGTGCTTCATCCCTTTCATAAAAAAGTATCCTGGGGAGGTGGGACTACTTACTGCACACAGGGCATAAGAGCTCTTGCTGCATAATCATGAAAAACTGAGTTTAGATCCCAGTAACCATGTGAAAAACAGGGCATGGTTGCGTGAATACCTTTAACCCCAGCATTGGTGGGGGCAAAGACAGAAGGATTGCTGGGGTTTGTTGGATGGTCCCAGGTTCAATGAAACACCCTGTCTCAAGGGAATAAGCAGAAATGAAAGGACACTATCACTCCTGCCCCCCCACCTCTGCTTTTGAACCAGCAAATATGTGGTTTAATTTACATAATCATGAAGTAATGATAGCAGGGATTAAGACCGAATATTTGAATTTTAGTGTACTGCCTCCAAAAATAAAATCTGCAGGTTTTTTGTTTTGTTTACTTTTTGTTTGGAGACAGGGTCTCACTTTATCCAAGGCTACCCTGGAACTCACTATGTAGCTCAGGCTGGCAAAAACACATGACAATCTTCTTACTTCAGTCTCATTCAGTGGTGTAAATACAGATATTTGGGCTACCATGCCTGATCAAATTTGCAAATTATAATCCCCAGAGATTCATAATATTGGCCTTAAGAACTACAAAGGAATCTGTCCCATAGTCAGTGAGCAGTGAACTTAAGATGTTCTGGTTGGCCCTGTGGACTTGTGTTTTCTGCCTGTATATCATGGAGCACAAGTGTTGTTGAAAGTTTCTGTTCCACCTGATCCTGCAACTGATTAGCCCCAAATAAACACACAAACACTTATATTAATTTATAAACGGTTTGGCCAATGGCTAGGGCTTCTTACTGGCTAGCGCTCTCTCTTAATTATTAGACCATTTCTATTAATCTAAGTATTTCCACGTGGCTCTTGGCTTACCCGGTAATGCTCCAGCATGTTACTCCTTCAGCCTCTACATGGCGTCTCTCCCTGGCATCTCCTCTCTGCCTTCCTCTCTCCAGCATTCTCCTGGTCTGGTAGCCCTGCTTATCTTCCTGCCTGGCTACTGGCCAATCAGTGATGCAGCTGCTTTTATATAACACAAACTACTTGCTTTGCCAAGGTGAACGTGGTTTAAGTAGTTTCTTTGGTCTGTTGTTGGTGTTATATCTGGGTGAACAGACATTTACTCACATTTCACCAGGAAAAGTCACACAACAGTCACAGAGGTTAGTCTCAAACTTGAAACAATTCTCTTGCTTCTGCCTCACAAATGCTGGGAATGGAGGTATATACTAGGCCCATCACATCAAGTTACTTCATCTTTTTTTTTCCCTCCGAGACAGGGTTTCTCTTTGTAGCCCTGGTTGTCCTGGAACTCGCTTTGTAGATTAGGTTGGCCTCGAACTCAAGAGATTCACCTGTCCCTGAGTGCTGAGATTAAAGAAGTACGCCACCACCACCCAGAAAATTACTTCATCTTAAATGCCAATAATAACTGCACAGGAAAATACTGCACAGATTCTGGAATTATTCTAAATGATGGGAAAAGGAGAAGAGAAAATACAGGGAACAAGACCAGCTAATATGGATGCTGGTCCTATCCTGTCTTGATTAATCATTTCATAAATGGTAAATAATAGCAAGACCTCAATTTTCTCACAAAGTAAAAGGAAATTATGAAAAGGATAAATTCAGGTTTTTGTTTTTAAACTCTTAAAGACATTTTGTATTATTTCTGAACTGTTTCTGTTAAGAATGTGGAACAGTCTCAAACCTGGAGGGGATGGAAGCAGAAGCACATGGTGCTATGACACTGTAGATGTGGGTTATTAACACACACGCATGGATGCAGGCACTGGGAGAGCCTTCCACTGTTCAACTAATTTTATAAATAGTGTTGCTTTCTTTATGTAAAAAAAAAATCACTCAATAAAGGTAGAATCTCTGCTCTCCCAAGAACACATGCTCTAACCATGGTATATCACAACCATCAATTGAGAGGAAGGTCCAGTTAAGCCAACATTTGGCCAAGAGGCTTCCTGAAGGTGCTGGGTGTGGCAATGCAGGCCTGCAACACCAACACTTGGACTGAACATAGAGACTGTCCCAAAAACTAACAAACACAGCAAAACAAGGGAAAGGAAACAGAGAAAGCTTCTTGGAGATGACAATGAAATGAGCCTCAAGTTTTTGACAGAAAGAATAAGGAAAGACCTTTCAGGCTGAAAGCTCAGAAGAATGGCACTGAAATGAACCTTAGAATAACAGAGTAACCTGAGGCTGTAATAGCATGGCACAGAGAAAGGCTATATGGTAGGAGACAAGCTTCAACTCACAGGTCTGAACTACTGTCTTAGACTATATCCCCAGGTCATCACTGAAGGTTTCACAATCACGACCCTATTGGAACTCTCTTCAAAGCCTTCTTCCTGACAGTAATTCATGTTGACAAGTTAAACAAGCCAAGAAGCAAAGTGCACCACAGCCCAGCAGCCCTTCTAACACCATCTGCTTCTCACCACACCCAATCAAACTTCACTCCCAATTTCCATCAGGGTGCATAATGCTCTGTACCCATCCCTACTGCCACCATCTCAGGACAAATTCTCAATGCCTCTCTTCTAGAAAGAAGATCTGCCTGTATTCACTTAGGTTCTCTGTGGAGTTGAGGGGTAGGAAAGGAAAGGAAAAGCCCAAGTCTAAGGAGATGCTTACATTTGCTTAGTAGTCTTCTGGTTTTCAAAATAAAGAGTAAGAGTTTGGGTTGGGGTATACCTAGGTGGTGAGTATTTGCCTGAACATGCATGAAGCTCTAGCGCCCAAACCAATACCCTTAAACATTCCCCCAGACCCTCTAAATACCAAGAATCCGAATGTGGCCTCTGCAGTCTCATGCTATTAGGCTCTGCATCTAGCCCTCCCCATCTCTCCAAGCCTCATCTGTATAATCTCTCACTTTTCACCTTCATCACAAGGGTTTTCTCCACACCCTCAGTTCACTCTGCTCTCCCCCTGCTGTGTGTGTGTGTGTTACTGACTGCCAGTCCTTTCTGTAAGCTCTAGCAAGTGATTTTGCTGACTATTTACCAATAAATGAAATCTTTCTGCCTTTATGAGGCTCATGGTTGAGTGGCAAGTGACAGAAACACAGAAACCAGTAACCCAACTATGTTGACTATGGAAACCACCATGAAGAAAAGAACAGGGTACTTCGAGGAAAGGGGTAACAGAAGGAGGAAACCTTCTTACTTCACATGGAAAGCTCAGAGGCTCCTATAACGGGGCATTCAAACTGAGCTCTCAAAGATAGAAAAGGAAGTCCTTTAACCAGGCAAGAAGTGACAGAAATCACTATTTTTGAAGGTTCCATGTGCCAAGAGAACAGATGGGATTTCATCATGGAGGGATACAAATAGTTTAAGAATGCTGCACTTCAAAAAGAGAAAAGGATTTATCTTTTCACTGCAGTGAAACCCTATGACCACATTAACCAAAAAGGCTTTAGGGAAGAACCCCAGGATGCAGGGTAAACAGGCAACCTCCGTTCCTCAACCTAGAGGAGAATATGGATAGCTGTATTCGAGGCTTACATAACCAGTGAGTCAGCAGAAAGGCAGGTATCAATGGACAGCTACTGTGCCCACTCTAAGCTGCTAGGAAACTTGGCTGTGCCTGCTGTTGAGAGGAGGGGTCCAAGGACAAGATCTGAACTTGGCCAATGAAGCAAGTCACAGACTTCCCAACAACACATGGCCAAGTTAGTAAAGAAAAGGAAACCTTTATCCTTAGAAAATATAACAGGATCCAACTCAGAATGGGCTACAGCCAGGTAATTCTGGCAGGACTTCATGGACCTAATGCTGCAATCTATTCTTTCTTTAAAAAAAATTGAGACAGGGTCTCTCTATTTATTTATTCATGGCTGTCCTGGAATTCTCTATGAAAATCCATTTCTTTAACTTGGAATAAACATCCATTTTAAGATTTCAAAACTAAGATGCTTAAATTTGCTAAAATCAAAACCTATAGCTTAAAGAGAAAAATCATTAGTCTTTTCTCTAATAAGGGCTAGTAGGTATTAACAGTAACAGAAAAAGGCTACATGACAGAATTGGGTCTGGCAAAGAAAAAGGTACAAAAGGCGAACACAAAAGGAAATTCAATTATAATAGAGGGCAAAGAGATGCAGCTCAAACCACTACTGGATACTGAACAGAAGCAACAACGAGCCAGAGACAGAACTCCACCAACACACAGCATGAAAATAGCAGACTACTCATCTTGCCTTCCCCCACATCCACACTCATGTTCTCAGCCTACTACTGTTCCAGGGGCAAACCACCCAGTAACAAGATGAAGGCTTTAATTGTTCTTTCTCCACTGCAGGCTGGAGGAAGAATCCTAGGAAAAAATAAGGTAATTACAACTATCCAAAGACATTTTTTAAAAAAGAAGAAAAAGACTTACTTGTGAATGAGCACCCCAGGATCTAGAAATGCCTAGTTTCTAACCGCTCATGGATATCTGAGAAAAACCTCATGACTACATCTGAAGGTCACAACCTGAGTAAACAGCAAAAATATATTTTCTGGCTCTCTTGCTCATCCTTTTCCACCAAACATGATTCTGCAGAATGGATACTGCTAAGATGCAATTCTATGTACCTGATACAGGAAAAAAACAAACAAACAAACAAACAAAAAAACCCAAGGAAACCCCTCATTATAACACATTTATCTTACCAAAAACCCCGTCAGGCAGTCTGTTGATTTTGCTTGCCACAAAGCCCATCCTTCATTTGTGAACACCAGAGGAAGCTTAGATTGTGAAAACAAATCATAACCTCTCTTGACTATAAGGGCTTTCCATTTGTTCCGGCTTCCAGATTGCAGAGGAGCAGTGGCAGACTCTGTCACTCTTGCACATTGTAAATGAGGGCAGCTACCACTGGGGACACATCCTCCTCCAAAGAGCTGGGAACAGTGAAGCTTCTAGGTGATCCTTGGGCTTCTCACCATCAAAATCAGAGCAGCGACTTGCACACAACAGGCAGGTACAGCTGCACCACATCAACACCCCACATAGGCGATGCTCTGCTGTGTGGTGCCCACATCAGTCTACGCACAGCTCAGTTCTGTCTCCTGCGACCTTCGTCAACTCAGTAGCCTTACATCTGGGCGTCTGGGAGGGCTGTGCTGAATAAACAGAAAGCTTCAGCCTCTCCCTCTCCGTGTGTGTGTGTGTGTGTGTGTGTGTGTGTGTGTGTGTGTGCGCGCGCGCGCGCTGCGCGCCCATGTATTCTCTCTCTCTCCTCTCCCTCTCTCCCTCTCTCCCTCTCTCCCTCTCCCTCTCCCTCTCCCTCTCTCTCTCTCTCTCTCTCTCTCTCTCTCTCTCTCTCTCTCTCTCGATTGGCTAGGGCTGCTAAATGCAAATGAACAGTTTGATTCTGAGAGCAAAGACAGTGTCTGCCTCTCTGCTCCAGTTGTGGGCATCTTTTATAAGACAAAAGCTTCCAACTGGTTGGATTTAAAGCTACAGGACATTATTTTCATATTCACATTTCTTTCCTCATTTAAATTAAGTATGGCTGAGGACAGCTGACAAAGTAAAACAAATTCTCAATAAAATAACACTCTGAGGTAGCATGGTCCAATAATACAAAAGGCAACCTACGCAGATTTCCACTGAGCACCAGGAGACAGTTCCACTTTCCCAATGTTTCTTCTTTGTTTTCTATCCTACGTTTGGAAAACTAGACAACTGAGTAGGAGTGTAGGAGTAAGAACAGTGAGCAACAAAATAGGCAAGCTAGTATGAGACCCTAAAATCTGGCACCACAGATAGGAGAAGCCACTTCTTAGAAAGCACTGCAACTCTGAGATCCAGTAATGGATGCAAAAAACATGCTTAGACACCTATTGCTCCATTATACCACAGAATCAACAAACATCTTTCTGTTGTTTGTCAGGGAGAATATCACTATTCAGGCAGGCTGGACCCAAGATCCCCTTGCTCTGCTTTATCTACAGTCTCACCTCACAGAAATCAAATGAATCATGGATTTCTATGCTGTCCTCTACTGATCACCTCGTTCCCGGAGAAAGGGCTCTGAGCCTGAAGCTTGTCTCCACTTCCTTTTAAAACTAACCTAGCGGGCCAGCAAGCTCCAGAAATTCTGTCTTGGCCCCAAAGCTCCCAGAGCAGTGTTACAAACACTTGTGGCCGTTCCTGACTTTTTATGTGGATGCTAGGATCCTAACTTAGGTCTTCACACTTTTGAAGAAAGCACTCTTACCCATTTAGCCATCTCCTCCAGCTTCACCACTGTGGTGGTTTCTATTCCTTCAGTTTGCTTTATAAATTTGAGTATTTTCTGTTACTCAAAACAGTAGCTCTTGTGATTTCAATTTTTCAGAGTTAACACTTTTCTTTTTTAAGTAATGTTACATATTTGTACACTAAATAAACTTGATGTAACATTTTAAATAGTTACTTAACTAATTGTGCTCAACCTAGTATAAAACCTACTAGGGAATAATTTTCTTTATAGTTATATAGATAAATTCTGGGGGTTATGTTCTTTCTTCCAGGTAGGTAGTATATTGTATATTTTACAATTCTAAAATTTGAAACAAAATTGCTCTCACTGATAGGTATTTCCAATGCTCTTTCCCTTTGGGACATATGTGCAAGATAACATTTCCCATACCCACTAGTAATCTTGTGATCAGTTGTACCAATGGCTTGTGAAAGAAAAGCAGTGAGTATGTCATCTGATCAAAGTATTTCCAAGAAGCTTTTAGTTTATCATTTTACCACTGTGACCACTGCAGCATGTGAGACATAGTGCCTTGGTTGTATGAGCCTCCAGCTCACCTTATGTGTAAGAAATATTCACTATACATTTATAAGTTTTTTTTAAAAGTATACTTGAGAAACTGGCATAAAGCGTGCTTTTAATCTCAAGAGATGGAAGCAGGAAGGTTAAGATTCAAAGTCACCTTAGGCAGTAATGAGATGCCATTTCAAAAAATTTTAAAAAGAGGGGAGGGGCTGGAGATATAGCTTAGCAGGTATGGATGCCTGGTGAGCAACAAGCCCTGGATCATTCTCTAGGACTACAAAAGAAAAGAAACAACAGACAGAAATGGAAAAGGTGTAGCATTCAGGTATGATGGGAGCATGACCAAGACCAGCCTGAGCTACATAGCAAGTCTGAGGTCAGTCTCTGCTGAATGCGATCCAGTATCAGCAACAAAGACAGACACACCAAAAAATTTCCTTTAACAAATTAAAGGAATTTAAAGATATTAATGGATTCAACTGATAGAATGGAGAGCTGAATAGACGAGCTGCCTGGAGAGGATAGGCTTGTGGGCTACTATAGCCTGGCCATGTAACTCCTTGCCTCTCAAAGTAGTGCCATTTTGATTTTGTTGACTTCTTGGTTCTCTCAAAATTCTTTCCTAATGAATTCTGGTTTTATTTCTCGTTTATGCAATTATTAATGAGTCCTCTCTGATGACAGCACTGAAACAGAATTTGGTTTTACTGTCTGACTATATTGCAGTCTCTGGAGAAGACTGACAGATATCTATTTTCTCTGTGGGGCAAGAAATCACAGGCAGTTCAATTTGTTGAGCTTTTCTTCTTGGCCACTTCTTATGTTGAGAGTAGTTCAATAAAACTGTGGCACATACTGTGAATGACAATAGCTCTTCCGGATGGGGACTGGTGAGGTCTCAGGAGTTTGTGTTTACTTTAGGACAGGGCTAAGAAGCTATTAGAAGCTCAGTCACAGGTCTCTATGTATCTGCTTGTAATTCAGAAAGGCATGTTCTTTTACTATGTTAGCATGAAATGCTTTCTATCTTTAAGGGTAAGTTGGAGCATAATATCTCCTCTCTTCTTCCCGCCCCCAGATAGGATCATTTATATCAGAGACTAGCCTCAAACTCCTATACAGTCTCTAAGAGTAACTAAGCAGTAACTTTACTGACTTTCTAAGCTAAATAAACACATAAATATCTCTAAATTCCAATAAAACAAACTCATGGATATTTTATACTTCAAACATGGTGGTAGATAGGTTAAAAAAATTCACCTTATAGTTCAGAAACATTTAAAGAATTGGAATCCATGACAGTCGGTGGTGGCGTACGCCTTTAATCCCAGCAATCGGGAGGCAGAGGCAGGTGGATCTCTGTGAGTTCGAGACCAGCCTGGTCTACCAAGCGAGTTCCAGGACAGCCTCCAAAACAATACAGCCTCCAAAACAATACAGAAAAACCAAAAAAAAAAAAAAAAAAAAAAAAAAAAAAAAAAGAGATTTTGAATCCACAGGCTGGGGGAAGAGTGTGACACACTCAGTGACAGAGTGTGTACTTAGTATAGCCTGGAGTTCAAAACAAAGACCAACACACACACACACACACACACACACTTGCACTTGGGTAAGTATTTAGTACATACATCAAGCCTGAGTTGCTGCATGCATTCTTATTTCACTTGGGCTTGCTTATTCTTTGATATACAGAAAAGCTCATCTGAACTTTCTAAAACTTAGACTTAATCATCAAAAAAGAGAATATTTCTCTTACTATAGTGTTTGTGTCCAATAAAATGAATAATCAGGGGTTTGGGAATGGGGTATACCCTATAAGCCCAGAACTTAAAGGCTGAAACCATTGGGATTGCTGAGTTCAAGGGCAGCCAGGGTTACATAGCAAGACCCTGTCTCAAAACACAAAACAAAACCTAGGCTTGGTAATGCAGTCTTATAATCATAGGATTTGTGAGGCCGAAGCAGTAGGATAATTATGAGGTTCAGGCTAAACTGGTCTATAAAGGGAGTTCTAAGCCAGACAGTGGCACAGTAAGATCTTAACTTAGAAACTCCCAAACAGATACAACCCAAGAAACCTGAATAAATAATAAATAAATAAACCTAACTAAATTTTTATGGTCATGCTAGGCAATATTTCCAAGACCCTATAGTATTTAAAACCATTGTATTTATTTATTTTTGCAGCAATGGGGACTGAACTCAGGTCATTAGGCTTGGTGCCAAGTGCCTTTACCTGTTGAGCCATCATGCTGGTCTGAAAATGGTTCTTAGCTATCCTCTTCACCATTAAAAATTTTTTATAATTGATTCAGGTGCTTGGAACTAAGTGACGGAATTACAAAGTAATAAGTGTCTTTGTTTATGAAGAGAAGAAGAAGAAAAAAGACTGTTTTTTCTCCAAGTACAATGGCAGCTTTTCCAGAATTTGAAAGAAGGAAAATGTGGACAAACAACTGTATTTGCTTTGGAAATACACTGCTGAAAAGACACTGTAGAAACTGTTGCCATGTTTGTAAATTGAAGTTTTGGTGGGTGTGAGTCCTTGGCTTGCTGATCAATATCTTCATCTGCAATAAGAGACATTATTCATTTTTCTGGGTAATTTCCTCAAAAACCAAAGAGACTTTCTGAATTTTTTTATTTTTATTTTATTGTTTTCTGTTTGTTGAGGCAAGAAAGGGACGCACATAGCCCAAGCTGGCCTTAAACTCACTATGTAGTAGAGGATAACCATAAACTCCTGTGTCTACCTTCCAAGGGCCAGAATTATAGATGTACAGCAATACTCCCAGCTACCTTTCTGGCTTTGTTATGATCTGATTGATTAAAATACTGAGTAATACTATAGTACCGAAGGGCAACCATAATTCACTATAACTAGACATTTCATAAAGAAACAGTAGCAAGGACTTTGAAGGTGCCAACAAAACAGATGACCAATGATTAAGAAGTTAGAACTAGCAATTACTTTAATTTGATCATTACAGATCACCCAAATAGATCTGATTATAATAGGTAAAGAGGTTTATAGTTCACTCAGGGGCACAGGCATGGTTCTGAATTTGAACTCCAGCACCACAAGGAAACAAAAACCAAGAGCTGGAGCGATGGCTCAGACATTAAGAGCACTGGCTGCTCTTCCAGACGTCCTGAGTTCAATTCCCAGCAACCACATGGTGGATCCTAGTCATCTATAATGAAATCTGGTGCCCTCTTCCAGTGTGCAGACATACATGTGAGCAGAACTGTATTCATAATAAACAAATATCTTAAAAAACAAAACAAACAAACAAATAAAACAACCTAAAACACAAAGGAAAACATCAGGTCCTAGAGAAAAAGGTTGTTATTTTTTGGGGGGGGGGAAGGCACTAAGGATTTAGCAGGACATTCCTTTATGAATTTTGCATTATATCCTATTACCACATTGATTAAATAACCAGGTACTATTTCTTTCTTTGTGCTTGGTTTTTCAAGACAGGGTCTTGGAACTTGCTCTGTAGATCAGGCAGTCTTTGATCCACCTGCCTTTGACACCGTGCTGAGATTAAAGATGTGGGCCACCACACCTGGCTTCAGGTATTGTTTGTGTCTCGATCAGGGCCCACACTGACTTTGTTAACTTTTTGTTTTTGTGAGGCATGATCTTATTATGTAGCTCAGGCTAGCCTCCAATTCATGATCTTCCTGCCCCAATCCTGCAGTGGGATTACAGGCCTGTACCAGGGTGTGGTGGTCCATGCCTTTAATCCCAGCACTCAGGAAGCAAAGGCAGGTGGTTTCTGTGAGTTCAAGGCCAACCTGGTCTACAGAGTGAGTTCCAGGACATCCAGGGCTATGTAGAGACCCTATTTCAACAACAATGGGATACGGGGGTAATGGGATGGCTCAGGGGAGGCACTCACTGACCTGAATCTGATGCCTAGAGTCCATACATGCACCCACACATATATGTATGTGGAACATGCAAGCACACATACAAATAAACAAATGTGAAAAGTTCAGTATTTAATAGGCATTTGAGACTACCTACTAAGGCTTTGCCTATCTCAAAAGAACCACACATTATAATGTCATTCACTACTATCTGGTCCGTTTTCTGTTTCTATAACAAAATTCCAGAAACCATGTGACTGACAGGGATAAAATTCATTTAGCTCACAGTTTTGGAAGCTGGAAACAGAAGTGGATAGAACTGTCACCTGGGTCAGGACTTTCCTGCTGTGCACTAACAAAGCACAGGGTATTTCATGGTGAGATGGGGCAAGAATGCTAGTGCTGCTCTCTTCATGAAGCTGCTTAGGTAGGTCACTGTGGAAGCCCCACTCAAATTTTATCTAATCTTAATTATTTCTCGATGGCCCCTACTCTAAAACCATTACCATTTGATGTGGGAAATCATGTTTTGTCCTAAGAACTTTTAGGGGGTACATTCTAATCCATGGAAATCACCTTAAGGGCAAAGGGTGCTGCAGGGAGCAGCAAACATCATAAATCCTGCATGGTGACACAAGGCCTTACACGAGGAAGTGCTGGGAAACTCCCAAGCAATCCCTTTAAGCAAATGAAGTGGTGTATGGAAATTTATTTTGTAAGATGAAGAGCCCCAGAGGGCTGGAGATGTGGCTCAGAGGTTAAGAGCACTGGCTGCTCTTCAGAGGTCCTGAGTTAAATTCCTGGCAACCTCATGGTGGCTCACAACCATCTGTAATGAGATCTGGTGCCCTCTTCTAGCGTGCAGGTATAACATATATGTAGGCAGACCACTGTATACATAATAATAATTAAAAAAAGACAAAGAGTACAATATTCTCAGAGTTTCAAAGAAATGCTTTCTGAATATTAAGACAATTATCAGACTGAAGATAAAGAGCTATAACAAGAATGAAGAAGTAGGGGTGAAAACTAGATATCAGCTGACAACTTACTTACCAAAAGGAAATCTTTCTCAACCTCTTCGATTGTATTACAAACAAAGGAACAAATAATCAGTCTTTCCTCTAATTAAGCAAGGTAGTATCTTTAGTCAAGGAATTATGAAGAGGTTGTCCAGAAGAGGAAGTGTCCTGAAGCAAACCTTCAGAGATCTTTCATACTGACACGTATCCAAATTACTTATAGTTACACCATAGGACTGTTAAATGCTGAGCTGAAACCCAGATCTCTGATCTGCCCCACAACAATCCTCCTAGAAATGAGTTTAACCTGCAATAATTTAAGTTTAGAAAGTCTGATTCACACCTTAGTAATTATGGTTTCCTTTATAAAGCATTTGTTCATATACTTCTGTTTTTAAATAATTAAGTGCTAAGGAACCTGAAAACTTATTTCTCAAAGCATTAATAGTCTTTAGAAAATATTATTGTTTGCTTTTTTCATTTTTTTGAGATAAGAGTACACAGCCCTGCCTGGCCTCAAACTCAAGAGATATGCCTGCCTCTGCCTCCCAAGTGTTGGGATAAAAGGCCTGTACTAACTACTATGTCAAGCTCTTAATTTTAACACTTATTTTAAAAAGTCCTGAATTTAGGCAGATGTGGTGATGCAAAATGGTGAGAGATGATGAAGTGGAGACCAGCCCCTCCCTCCCTCCCTCCCTCCCTCCCTCCCTCCCTCCCTCCCTCCCTCCCTCCCTCTCCCTCTCTCCCTCCCTCCCCCTCTCTCTCTCACTCACACACACACACACACACACACACACACACACACACACACACACACACACACACACACACACACACACCAGCAGCAAAACAGGAACAAAGTATACTGAAGGTGAGCATTGCTCTGGCTTTCTTTCACACCTGGCATTAAAAAAAAAAAAGTAATGGAGGGGTTGGAGAGATGACTCAGTGGTTAAGAGCACTGGTGGTTCTTCTAGAGGACCCAGCAGTCATAAGATGGTTCACAACCATCTATAAATCCAGTTCCAGGGGATCTGATGCTCTCTTCTGGCCTTCCGGGTACCAGGTACAAATGTGGTACTGTTGCATGAAAAAACCAACAACAAACAAACAAACCCAGAGACAGATATTGGGGTTTAAGCTGCAAGCTGAAGATCCAAAAAGCAAAGTAGCAGGCCACTAGCTCTTTCACTATCTCAGGCTGAAAGGGCTGATCCTGCTGCCTCTCCTTAGCGTGGCTGGAAAAATCCTGAGACTGAATGTCTTCCTATTCTCAATGTGGCAGGGGGAATGAATGTTGAATACTGACTACCGAAGACCCTGCTTCTATCTTTTATACCCATCTAGTGCTGGGATTAAAGACGTGAGCTCTGCTACTCTTTTAGACTGATTCAATCCTGTGTAGCCATAGGTGGCCTTGAATTCAGAGAGATCCATCTACCTCTTAATCCTGAGTGTGTACTACCACCTTTAAATGATACACATACACACAGGCAAGACTAGACTAAATAATCTACTTTTAGATTGTATACTTTGTTCCTTTTTTGTGTTCCTGTTTTGATGCTGCTGTGTGTGTGTGTGTGTGTGTGTGTGTGTGTGTGTGTGTGTGTGTGTAAGAGAGAGAAAGAGAGAGGGAGGAAGAGAGAGAGAGAGAGAGAGAGAGAGAGAGAGAGAGAGAGAGAGAGAGAGAGAGGGAGGGAGGGAGGGAGGGAGGGAGGGAGGGAGGGAGGGGAGTGGGAGGGAGGGAGGGAGGGAGGGAGGGAGAAAGAGGGAAAGAGAGAGTGCTTAGGCTTTTTACCTATTTTGCGAAGTTTGAAGGCAGCTATTCCTCAATTTTAAACTTGAGGAGCTAGAAGTTAATGTGAGGGTAGAATACTTTAAAGACTAAGGACTACTTAGAGTTCAAGCTAAATCTAAGACCCACATTAGAAGTCCATGTGCTGCTGATAACTACATTTTGTTTTCTCTTGTGACTAATCCTAAGCAGTCAAGTCAATGACAATAAACTCTCAGGCTGGTTATATAAACACAGAATTCTACTTGGAGGTCAGGCCTTTGCAGAGGCACCAACTACATATACCTATGTTAGCAATTACTGATCAGGAAGATACTGAATCAAAGGTCAAATGCTTTCTGTGACAAGATGGTGAGGCCCAGGGTATGTTCATTCAATCTAAGTCTTTCATGTGTCTAGACTTCCAAGAAGTCTGTGTCCTCAGCCATCCCGGTTTCTCTCAACATAGTTGTAGAGTCATGTGCTAGTTAATTACATCCAGTTCTTTGTGAGATGATCAAGCCTCAAATGCTGGGTGACCCACACATGTGGAGGCCAGAGGCCAACTTGCAAAACTTGGTTCTCTCCTTCCAATTTGTGGGTCCTGGGGATCAAATTTCTCAGGTCAATCAGACAGGATTATCAAGTGCCTGCTGAACCATCTTATCAGCCCTAGGAAACTGTTTTCTTTCTTTCTTTCTTTTTTCCGAGACAGGGTTTCTCTGTATTGTTTTGGAGGCTGTCCTGGAACTTGCTCTGTAGACCAGGCTGGCCTCGAACTCACAAAAACCCGCCTGCCTCTGCCTCCCGAGTGCTGGGATTAAAGGCGTGCGCCACCAACGCCGGCTAGGAAACTGTTTTCTAAATCTAACTGAATATAAACAGAGAATGCATGTAGTTTGTGGCTTAAATATCTACTTCTGAGAGTCATAGGAAAATGTATTTCTTTTAAAATTTATTTATTTATTTTGTGTGTTGTCAGAAGACAACCTTAGAACTTCCTTCAGAAGTCAGTTTTTTCCTTCTACCATGTGGGTCCTGGGAAGTAGTACTTAGGACATGAGGCTTCATGGCAACTACCTTTAACCACTAAGCCATCTTACTTTATTTTGTGTGTGTGTGTGTGTGTGTGTGGGTGGGGTGGGTGCTTACATATTAGGCTTAGCAACAAGTGGTCTTTCATGAGATATATCTTGCTGACCCTCATAATACTTTATTTTAAAAGCCAATTTATACAAATCTGTCCATGTGTATGTATATACATGTACTCATTTGAGTACCCTAAACTGCAAGATCCTTAGGAGTTTGCTAGAGAAAGAGCCTTATTTCACAAGAAGAAATAAAAGTGGGAACACACTTACTGAACTACCGTTCCTATGTAGTTACAGCAGGGTTGGCTTCACAAGCTAGGCCTCCTGAGCCTCACCTTCTTACTACGTTACTCTTTATCAGAGACAACTGAGACTAAGAAGCAGTGCAGCCCAGAGCCCTGGCCTCCAAATGGAAATGCTTTTTCTGTTCAGTTTGAACCATAACCACATGGTCAGTGAGATGTCTGTCATATTCTAATCCTGTTTTCACACCTCACAGTGGTTGAACATGGCTCTTTGGATTTGGTTCCTACAAATGCCAAAAAACTGTTCTCAGCTGTGTAAGTTCTACATACTCTTTCCTTCATTTAGTTCCAAAACTCAAAGGTAATCTGGAATGTAATTAATTCAATGGGGAATAACAACAAAACAAGTAACACAAGCAATATACCACTGTTTCCCCAAGGGACAATCATAAGATAAGCAGGTATTGGACAGCTTCACTAAAAACCATCCCTGGGGGCTGGAGAAATGGTTCAACTCTGGTAGACAATTGTGAAAACTGGCTGCTCTTGCAGAGGACCAGGTGATGTAACGCCTTCTTCTGGTTTAGGAAAAAAGTGATAAAAGCTCTGTCCTTTTTTGTTTCTCCAATCTTCATTCATTTATTGACTCATCTATTCATCTACTAATTTATATTGGTTTATTCTTGTTTGAGGCAGGGATCATTGGTTGGTTCGTTCATTCATTCATTCATTTATTCATTCTTTATGGTTGTTCAAGACAGGGTTTCTCTGTGTAGTCCTGGCTGTCCTGGAACTCACTCTGTAAAGGCTAGGTCTTGAACTCACAGATATCCGGAAGGTGACCTCTAGTTTCCACATCCAGAGGTTTGAATATGAGAGAAATGTTAAATGTTATTGTTTCATAAAAACCCTCAAACAAAACAAAACCCCGAACTAATTAAGCAACAGCCTGATGTGTATGAAACTTAGGTTTAAAGTACACTGTATTTTAAACTTTAAAGTATACTTAGTACAGCATATGTATGTGGCTGAGCTTGTTCTAAGCTGCTATGGTAAAATCTTGAGCATTTGTAGAAGAAGCTCACATTAACACTGTCAAGAAATTGTCTAGAATGCCTGTGGCCTTAACATAAATATATAAAGTTGTGGCTACTTCAGGGTTACTGAGAAGGGAAAAAAGGCAAAAGTCTTTAGAATGGAGCAACCTCTGGAGACACTAAAAAAAATCTTAAACATTGAAAATGAAGATGCAGAAGCAAGTACCTCATTGCTGAATATTTAAATCACTGGTTCACTAAGAACATTTTAGTTGACCCGAGTGGATTATCAGTTTGAGTAAGAGACATGGATAATGAAGTAAGGATATTGTTTAATCCAAGAAACTCATTTAGGCACACTGTGCTTAAAAAATTATTATTTTTTGTATGTGTATGGAGGGGGTACTGAGGATTGAAGCTAGTATCTACAACTGAGATATACCCTGTTGGGTCACCCTAGCTCTAGAAAAGATTTCCACTATGAGTTAATGCAAGTACTAGGTAAAGGCAACTGAAATATTTCAGTTCTATTTTAAGTTTCTGCCCCATCTCTTGGGGCTCTTCTATGAAAACCACCCCACTCAGTCTGTGTTACCATTCCTTTTTTCCCCTCACAGATTTTTAATTTTTAATGACGTGTGTTTCTAAATGTGGTGTAGGTTTCCATGGCAGCTAGGTGTCAGATCCCCTAGATCTGGAGTTATAGGCAGTTGAGTCACTTGATGTGGGTGCTGGGAACCAAACTTGGGTCCTCTGCAAGAGTACTATGCACTTTTACCTACTGTGCCATCTCTTCAGCCCTTGTCCTAGCATGCTTAATAAAACATTGATAAACAAACTGACCTTTTATAACTTAGAACAAACACAAGATGTGCCAAGGTTTCAGAATTCAAGATTCAGAACAAACAGAAAAGGGGGTACAGATCAGAAGCACAAATCTGCTAATAAAGTTGGCATTTAAAATATCAAACTGCAGAGTGAAAAACGTGTTTAGACCTTATGTCTAACTGCTCACCAGCAAACAGTATTAATTTTAGAATCAGGAAAAAAAACTTCTAAAGAATTGGTTTTTTTTGTTTTTTTGGTTTTTTTTTGGTTTTACGAAACAGGGTTTCTCTGTATTGTTTTGGAGGCTGTCGGTCCAGCCTGGCCTCGAACTCACAGAGATCCACCTGCCTCTGCCTCCCAAGTGCTGGGATTAAAGGCGTGCACCACCACCGCCCGGCAGAATGGCTTTTCTTAAAACAACAACAACATTATCTCCTAGAAACTATCATGTATTGTTTATAAAACCAGCCCATAGTGAACTCAGTCTAATGGCTCTGTTTTCTCTTCAGCACTGAAGATGAAATGTGAGCATGGGGTATGTTGCATAAAGCTGGATCATCTTCCTGTTTAGTTCCCTGCACAGCCCTGTGCTGTTAATCTAAAGATGAAAATTAACACTGAGATATACATACTGCTTATAATTCAGAAAACCACCAGGTCACAGGAAAAACAATGAAAACAAGTAGCCCAATGATAAGCATTCCTTTATAAAAAGAAGAATGTGAGAAATAGTCCAAACTGGTTTTAGCTCAAATTCCTATTTGCTCTATGTGCCAGGCTTCTTCATTTTCAACCCAAGCCTTTCCTAATCTGCCAAGGAAAATGAAACCCTTTTGTTCACTTAAGGAAATACTTATTTTCCGGTAACTTTTTAGCCTGAAAAACCCAGGTAACATCTATTCTGCATGGAAATAGGCCCCCACACCCAAGTTGTTGGGGCACTTAGTATGATCTGAGCATGCCTACATAGCTACACAATACCCCTTGCATTCTATCCTAATAGCTATGAGTGAACCAAATAACAAGGAAACATAGCAGGATTCTCTGTTATCTCAAACTCATTGTCTTAAAATAGCACATGCCCTGGTTGAGCTCTGCTGCTGAAAAGTGCTAAGTTCCAGCAGCTCAGTTTCCTGTGTCTATGCAACCAGCCCCCACTTACAGCCGTATAACTAAAGGAACGAGGAAGAGATTTGTAAAAAGAGACAGATACACACACATATACAACATACGGTTTCCGAGGAGAGTGCTGATTCCATGCTTGTGAGGGAGGAGGCGGAATATGCCGAGTAACCCCTGAGTTTCTCCCAGGTTTGAACATGCTGTACTGTGGCATGAGGTCAGCAGACTGACTCTAGCCCTGGGAGGCTGAATTCTACCCTGACAAAGCAGTATCACTGCAATATGAAGCAAGAGTACCCAGGGCATGTTGGCAGCTGTACAGAATGGCTGTTCTAGAAAGTAATGGCAACTCCAAAACAAGAGCTCCATGCTGTCACATGAGATCACCTCCAGTCCAGTTAAGCAATGACACTGAAAATACCTTCAACACCAATCACAGGCAGGCAGCTCACAGTATTAAAAGAAATGTTCTCTTTGAACAGGAAGTGGGGAATCTGATGAACTCATTGGTTCACTCTGACTGGTATCACAAACACACTGATTCTGATTTGACTAGAGGCTGGAGACTCCTCTCCTGTTCCTGGACCCTGAGACCTAGCTGAGGAGCTCCAAACCTTCTCTGACATTTTAATACAGAGCAGGTGGAATATTCTGAAAACTTATCTTTGGCTATGGGTATACTAGGACTGAAAGTGTGGTGAATAACTTCATTTTTCACATGTGGCCAACTTCATATATACCATTTATTTTTAGTTCACCAATAATGTATGCAAGTGTGGGGCTGAGGATATAGCTTAGCTAGCAGAGTGCTCACCTAGGATGCATATGACTCTGAGTTCAGTATCCAGCACAGCGTATATAGGCATAGGCATGGTGGTGTAGCCTTCTAATCCCAGCACTGGAGAGGAGGCAAGGTCATCCTTGGCTACATACAGAGTTTCAGATCAGCCTGGTATACATGAGACTCTTTCTCAAAAAAAAAAAAAAAAAGTAATCTACTTCATCTTTGTCAAGTTTAGCGCTTTACTGAGATGACTGTGTACAGAATTAGTCACAGTTCCTTTCACAGTCCTGATATTCATGGGATCTGTGGTGACAGTCCATTTCTTTCTGGACATTAGCAATTTGTGCATGCATGTGGGTGGAGGAGGTCAGATGCCAATAACACTGGTTATCTTTCTCAACTGTTCTCCACCTTTTAGTGTCTTCTGCCAAACTGGGAGCTCACAGATTTGGTTATGCTGGCTGACCAACAAGCTCCAGGAATCCTTTTGTCTTTTCCTCCCTGTTGCAGCTGGCTTTTTATATGGGCTAGGGACTCCAACTCAGGTTTCTTGGGCTTGTTCTTTGCAAGGAGTTTACCAACTGAGCCACCTCCTTAGCTCTGCATCTACCAATTTTATTTTATTTTTTAAGATAGGGTCTTATGTAGCTTTGGTTATCCTGGAACTCATTATGTAAACTGGACTGGCCTTAGAACTCAAGAAATCCATCTGCCTCTGCCACCCCAATGCTTGGATTAAAAGTGTTCCTTAACATGCCTGGCTCTGTACCAAATTCTGACACGATACACTATGATTTTCAGCTGAAATTATTCCTTAATTTGTTTCAGTTGGAGAACAGATTTTATATCACTTTTTACACTTCTAGTTTTATGACCCATGACAGGGTCCACACCTTGATGCATGCTTTACAGACATTCAGAATGGTATGTATGTATTCGGATGCGTCACATGTTCTAGAATCTAGTTCACAAATCTTTGCCTACTTCCTGCCTACTGAGTTCTATGAATCACGGAGATAGGAGTGTTGTCATTTCTGACTGTGGCTTGACTTTATAGTGCTGCCAGCTTCCCTTCCTAGTTCTGCAGCTCTGGTAATGTTTCTAAGTTTCTGTGGGTAACACTAATGTCAGTATTATTTTGGTTACCCCCTCCATGTGAACTGATAATTTCATAACTTTTTCAAATGTCCGATCACTTTTTATTGTGGCCTAGATATTTCAATTACTGTTGTAAAAATGTAGGTAATGCTAAGTGCACATAAAAAATAACACTGTTATCAGTGGAGTCAACCTAGTTGTCCTCAGTTTAGACTTTCTGGTCAGCCTCCTGAAGACTGTTCCAACATGAACTAAGTGTCAAAGTCTTTGCCACGCTAAGCAGATCTGCTCCATATGCACACCAAGTCCTATCAGCAATCTGGGACCGAGCCATAGTCTAAGCCACACTTTGTTCCTCAAAGTCTGTTGGGGGCCAGATTGTGCATGCACAGCACATGGATAAACAGGCAAGTTGAACGGTTAGTGAAAAAAAAAATTGGAGGAGTTTACTTCCTAAGTCTCTTGCCAATCTAATCTCCTTAGTACTTTCTGGGCAAACAGGAGTCCTTCTTATCTAGTCAGAAGATTGGGGACCTTGTATATTAGTCTCTCAGTCATGTAATTTCTAGACAGTGACTGCATTTGAAGGCAAGCAGCTGAGTAGAGGAAGCAAACATTCCAACCTCTCAGGACACCTTTCAATTGATTAGAGATGATTTCCACCCTCTGATTTTCAGGTTCCTGCTTGACTCCAATCTATTGTTACTGCAGAATTGTGTGAGGTTTTCAAGTATGAGAAAGAAAAGAGAAAAAAGAAAAACAAGGCCTTTCTGTGCTGCTTCTGAGTATTATAATTATCTTCTTTCAGCTAGAACCCAGGGTTTCTCTTGGCATTCTCTCTACTCACTGTGATACTCACTTCTGGGCTGTGAATTAAAGCTTGGGGATGGGTGAGGTGATTAAGTCAAGTGTTGCTGCTCTAAGAAATGACACTCCATCTCCCTCCCCCAGGTAGCTTGTCCATTTAAAAACTTTTATGCAAATCTCTCTTCTTCCTTCCTTTCTGGAGACAGTCTCGCCAAGACATCCTTATTGTCCTCCAACTCATAGAGATCTGCATGCTTCTGCTACCCTAGTGCTGGGATTCAAGGAATTAAAGGTATGAGATACCAGGCCTGGCCCTCATGCAAATCTTTTCATTTTTTCCACCTGGTAAAGCATTTGTTTACACCCCTGCCCCCCTAGGAACTGGATGGTCTAGAGCAGTTTATCCTCTTCCTTCTTTATTTCATTTTCTTTCATCAATTCTTTAAAAACTAGCCAATTTCATGACTGTGAGGTCATACTTCAGCTAACAGAGAAAATACAGTCTCCATCTGCATTAGAATAAAACCAGGTGAACCTCTGTCCCCATGTGCCTGATAACATAGATTGGGTTCTGGAGTACCATTTCTGGAAAAAGAAATTATTTACAGCACACCTTTCAGAGTTTTCAAATAGTCGCTCTATAGCAGGTTAGAGATTCTGTCTTGAAAAATCAAAGATCAGAGATGTGTGGCTCAGTGGCACAGTACTTACCTAGTAAACCTAATGCTCTCAATAGTGCAAAAAAACAATCACCAGTGCAAAAACAAACATGTTGGGCATGGTGATGTAGCACTTAGGAGGTGGAGGTAAACGTAAGCAGACCCTGACCACCAGTGGTCCTCATCATAAGTGGTAGGCCAGCCAGAGCTATGAGACAGTGAGGCCCTGTCTCAAAACCAACCAATCAAATAAAGACACAATACAATGTTACAAGGCACAGAGCACGTGGTAAGTAGTGTGTTGTGGTTCCTGTGCTCACAGTACATTTAGTGTGTACACTTAACTTTATGTTTTAAAACTAATGGTAAACATACCTCAAGAAGGCCCTTCAGGAGGGAATCCAAAAGGCACTGTTGCCATAGGAGGTAACAGCAGCTCCATTAGTGTAGCTCACCTTTTTTAGGTTTTCGATTAAAAGTAAAAAAAAAAAAAAAAAAAAAAACTTATTTACTGGGGGCTGGGGTTGGAGGGGCAATACCATGGCACTCCTTTTGAGGTTAGAATACAACTAGCTGATTTCTTCTTCCACCTTGATTTCAGGTTGCCATGCTTGCTAGTAAACCTTTACCTGGTGAACAACCTGGTTCAGCCCACTCAATCTTTAGTTTTTAACAAAATAACAAAACGCTTTTTAAAAACAGAAAAAAAAAACAATGAAAAACCCAACAACAAAACTATCACCACCATCCCAAAACTGCATAGAAAAAAAGATAAAATAATTTTAATCATCTGTAAAAAATTTTTTTTGGCAGGATCTCTCTATACTACTTGTTATCCTGGAGCTCACTCTGTAGACTAGACTGCACAGAGATCCTCCTGCTTCTGCCTCCCAAATGCTGGGTGTTAAAGGCAGTGGGCCACCACACCCAGCTTGCATGTGTGTTTTAAGTGTCATTACCAAACAACAAAAAGGTTTAAAAAGTCTATAAAGTAAAATAACTTACAATAAACTCAGGTTAGATTATTACTGAAGAAAAATATCATGCATCCAAGAAGAACAGGGCCTTACAGAAACTCCTCGCCTTTAACAACTAGTCAATACTCTTCATTCCCTGACTAACCTTCTAGTCAGTCCTGTCAGCTTCTCCATGTGAAGTGTCCAATACAGGCATGATATTAAAACACAAAACCCCTATTATCTGGTATTTAATCATATATTCCATGTTTACACCATTGTGCTACAATTTTATTTATTATAAAGGGCAAGACAGACTTGGGGCAACAAGTCATATCATATGCCGTGGCTAAACCAACTAGCTTGTGACGTGCTGGCTGTCACACTGCCATGTCTTAGAATGTATCCCTGTTAAATAACACATGGTTTGTGTATTCAATTGTGTTAGTTTTACACTGATGTGACATAATGCCCAGGCAAAGCAACTAACTCAAGGAAGGAAAGGGTAATTTTGGCTCACAGTCAGAAATGTCACCATGCTGGGTGGGGTGGAGCATCTGTCCTGGGGGGTGGGAAGAAGAGGGGATGTCTGTGGTAGAGCTTCCTCCTCCTTCCCCTTTACTCCACCCAGATCTCAAGTTGAGGGGTGGTGTGGCCCACATTCAGGGTGTGACACCCTGCCTTCTTCAATCCTCTTAAGCAACGCTTCCACACACACCTAGAGGTGTACTTTATGAGAATCTCCTGAGTGCTTCTCAATTCAACCAGTTGGCAGTTCAGATGGACTCTAGTAATACATAAACAAGTGTGTGTTGATGAAAAACATCCCAAACTCAGAACAGAAACTGCCTCTACAGAAGTGGAACAGACTGAGGAGTGGGGCATAAAAATAAACTCTATCTCAAGCAAATAAAGCAAAAGCTTGTCCACGGTTATTAGGTGTTTGTGTTACTCTATTTTTTTCCACTTAAAATATTTAGAGTACAAAAAAGCAGAAAGGAAAAATTACAGAACTTACACACCGATTATGTGCTAGCACTCAATGGTGTGGTTCAGTGGTTCAGGACCTGTCTGGAATGTGTAGGGTTTAATTCCTAGCAGAGCAAAAGTACATCAACAACCCCAATATTTTGACACTGCCTTAGCCAAGTGTATACACCCACTGTTAAATCTGTGTGCTCTGTGCCCACAGTTCAAATGCTGGTGACCCCCCCATCTTGGATTCTAATACCCATGTTTTAGTATTGAGCCTCTGGCAAGTTATTACTTAACCATTTTCAGAAACAGGCTTAGTGCCCTTATGAAAGACTTCCTGCAACTCTCTTGACTCCTCTACCACATGAGGATACAACAAGAAAGCACCATTCAAATGGGAACAGCCCTCAACATAAATTAAATCTGCTGGTACCTCGATTCAAAACTGTGGAAGTAAAATTCCTGTTGTTTACAAATTACCCAGTTCAAAATATCTACAAATACACAAGAGCTGAGTTAAATCAAACACACACACACACACACACACACACACCCCAAAACAAAACACCTCTGGACGTGGTCATGGTGGCACATATCTCCAATCCTAGCACTTGAGAGTTTGAGGGCAGCCAGGGCTTCATGGCAAGATTTTGACTCCAAAAACCAAACAATGACAACCAAATAGAAATTACAGTTTCAACAAATCCTTAAGCTTGGAGTTGATTTTTGGATATTGTTATGTAATTTTGTTGCATATTATTACATAATTCTGTTGTAATAATTGGCAAGTTATTAATTCACATCCTGCTGTACTTCCAAAAAAGATTTTAAGATAACTTACAAAGTTCATGTGTGATGGTAGTAGCACAGGCTAACTTCAACACTTGGTAGGCTGAGGCAAGCAGATCACTGTGGTAGTTTGAATAAAAATGGCCCCCATAGACTCATAGGAAGCGGCATTATTGGAGGTGTGTGTGGTCTTAATGGAGTAGTTGTGGTCTTGTTGGAGGAAGTATGTCATAGGGGGTGGGCTTTGGGGTTTCAGAAGCTCAAGCCAGGCCCAGTGTTACTCTCTTCCTGCTGCCTTTGAATCCAGATGTAGCACTTTCAGTTACCTCTCCAGTACCAGGTCTGCCTGCAAGCTACCATCTTTCCTACTATGATGATAATGGACTAAACCTCTGAACCTGTAAGCCAGTCCCAATTAAGTGTTTTCCTTTAGAAGAGTTGCTGTGGTCATGGCATCTACCCATAGCAATAAATCGTAACTAAGACAATCACTCCACACATGAGGTCAGCCTGGGCTACAAAGACTTCTTTTTTTCAAACAAGACAAAAACAAGTCTATGTGCATTTAAAAAGCTCAATAAGAAATAGAATACAAGAACAAAAGATAATGGAGAATAGGAAGAAAGCCATATGAACTACAGATTGATATAAACTAAGGTCACTACAATTGAGCACTTTGGGTTTTTTCAGGCAACATCAGTTTTCAATAATTTTTCATTATCTGTTAAAAAAAGTGCTAGAGAATTCACCAACAACTTAAATGAAGCAAGAAATATATATGTAGGTGTGTAAGAAATTTTTAACAATGATTTTATAAAAAGGTAGAAACACATCCTTCATAGATGACTACTTATGTCTATAAAGTAAACCAAGTGTTTGCCGCACAATTAGGGTTCAGTGGCTAGATTCCTATATTCAATAAAGGATCCAGTTAAGGCCTGTGGCTTTTTGGTAATCTTACTCCACACTGGAAAATAGTCTGAGTGACAGACAGTTCATATGTGTCTTTGCATAATATTTCTTTTTTTTAAAAGATTTATTTATTTATTACATATACAGTGTCCTGTCTACAGGCCCGAAGAGGACACCAGATTGAATTGTAGATGGTTGTGAACCACCATGTGGTTGCTGGGAATTGAACTCAGGACCCCTAGAAGAGCAGTCAGTGCTCTTAACCTCTGAGCCATCTCTCCAGCCCCGTGCATAATATTTCAAATGTCAAGGTTTAATCTGGTTTTTGTTTTTTTTTGAGACAGGGTTTCTTTGTATAACAGTCCTGGCTATTCTGGAATTTGCTCTGTAGACCAGTCTGGCCTCAAACTCAGAGATCCACCTGTCTCTGCATCCCAAGTGCCAGGATTAAAGATGTGCATCACCACCACCCAGATTAATCTGGGTTTTTAAAAGAAGATGGTTAGCACAAGGTTGAACTCCTTGGGGGCAGTAGCAGTGGACTATGTAGTAACAGCTAAAGAATCTTCCCCCACATTTTAGTTTTCCTTCACATTGAACAGGTCCACTGCTGTGTTGATGAGGTGTCCAAAGGAAGAAGGATTTAGAAAACTATTCTGTAATTTCAGATCCCTTGATCTTAAACATTATTTAAACAGGAGGGGGACCTAGATTAAGAATCCCATTACTGGATGTGAGGGTGATCTGGCTATGACATCTGTCATCCCATTGATTGCCAGGGTTGATTCAGCTGATTTGGCTGGCTAGGTGGGTGTCTCCTTCCTCCCTCACTGCTCCATGTGCGTCCCTCCCGAAGGGTATACAATTAACTGCGCTTCCCTGCTAGAATCTCCAATAAGCTCTCAAGAATCCCATTACTATTCCCTATAACTTAGTGCAAATGTACATAAGCAAATGAGCAGTTATTCACTTTATCTCAACTAATGCTTTTCAGCTCAAATGTCCATTTTTTAAAAACAAAATTCAGTACTGCTACTTCTGGGAAGCTGAGTAGAGTAAAAGTGAAGTCAGGTTTCTGTGAACTCTAAGACTTCCTTCTTTGGTCTTCCTGTGATCAAATGTCTCATTTGAGAACTAGCTCAATATGTCAATTCTTCTATCTCAGATCTCTTCTCTTAGACCATTCACAGAGGTTCCATGTAGAAACTGGAAGTTGACCAGAATTAGAGTTTAAAGTCCTGGGCTTCCTTGTGCCTGTGGACATGCCAGTATCTTTGACAGTTAAACTCTATCAGAGCAGCAGTTCTACCATGTGATAACTTCAAGGCAGCAGCAATGGATGCAGCACAGTGACAAAGTTTGACCTTTGTACTTGGTGTCAAAAGAGACACAGCTCAGGACAGATGAAGGAATAAAAGTGGGTCTGATCTTTCTTTAAGAACTCTTTTTCTGGTATGGCAGGCTTTCCCAGCTCCCGGGAGCTCTCAACTCAACTATTGTAAGAAGCAGTGTACAATGATCATTAACGAAGTTTATTCCATGTACCCCATGAGTATTTAAAATATATGTGAGTCAGGCCCTAGGTTAGATTCCCAACACCAAAACAAATAAAAGCATGAATGCTGAAAAAATTTTACTTTCAGGCTAAAGTGACTTAAAAAAAAAGTATAAGGTGATCAAAGATCAGAGCTTCATTAAAAAGTACTGAAAAGATGTTTAGGGAATTAATACAGGAGAGCTGAGTAAGGCCTTAATGAGTACGAGTATCAGTTAGCCTCTTGGTCAGCTGAGATGTGAGAAAGCAGCTGCCAAATGCTTGTACTGCCAAGGAGTCAGTCACTCACTTCCCCACCATGACACAATACAACTACTCAACAAAAAGTGACAAGAGTCTATATTTGGCACCTACTCCTGCCCCACAGAACACACGAAACATTATTATTGCAACCAACTTCTGGTGACGCAGAATCTGGTTTAAAAACAAAACAAAACAACAACTCTAAAGTAGAAGCTAGAAGCAACAAAGATCAAGCAACTTTTGAACAATGACTAGGGAAAAACAGTAGGAGCTGGAAGAGTTAGAATTCTGTAAAGACCTAGAGAGTGATGGGGTTACCAGGAAACAGCAAGGACAACTCTGTCGAACACTGGTTCATGGAATTTCCCTGTGCCTTCTTGTAATACTGGCCTACAGTTTTATGCACTTATTCAAGATTCTGTATATGTGAGATGTTACTGATATCTATTAAAATGACTTTCATCTTATGTATATTAGGATACAAGGAAATGAGACACAAATTTAAAAATAACCCTGATATATTTAAAGATACTCATTTTTAGAACAGGATGGAATTTACTACATAAACAAAATATAAATCAATTTAAACAAGAGTATGAATATGAGAACTCTAAGAAATAACCTCTTCATACAAAGTCAAGTCTGTCAACTCCTCAGCTTTCAGTACTTACCTCTTCTTCTCTCTGTGACTGCATCATCTCAGTGATCCTGTCTTTCCTTTGAGTTACCAGAAATAGAGTTTTCAGTGCACACCTGAATAAGCTCTATGTAACTGTGCTTCTAAGCACAGTTCTTCTGGGCCTTACAGATTAATCACATGGGATACACCTTTGACCCTGTGAACACAGGGCACTGTTCCACCTTACCTCTGAAATCACCAACCTTAGAATTCATCACCCTTTAGAATGGTATCTTATGCTCACATATCTAATACTCATAACCTCTTATCCTATTCCTCCCAGAAACTAGTATCTTTCCAGCTTCAATCATGGTGGCAATAAACAGATCAGGCAAAACTGATTAGTACTGTATTTCTATTGCCACTGATGGTATAACTTCCAGAACTGCTGATCATTGATTTCTTTATTAGCAAACAGGGATGCTGCATTCCTTGCAGAACAGACATACATATACTATCAGCTGCTGCTATCACCACTACATTGAACAGAGGCATCCTTCTGTATCCAAGGGGTTTAGGGCTTGTATTCATCCTCCTTGAACTTAAAAATCTGCAAATGTTTAACTTTCTTATATAAAACAGTGTATAGAGTAGGGGACGATAGCTCAATTAATTAAGAGCTTGTCAAGAAGGCATGAGGGCCTGAGTATATTTCCCAGTGCCTACATAAAAAGCTAGGTGTGGCAGCCATGCATTTGTAATACGAGCATTGGAGAGGTAGAAACAGATGGATCTCTAGGGTTCAAAGGCCAGTCAGCAGAGTCTATTTAGTGAGGTCTCAGATCCCAGAAAGAGGCTCTGCCTCAAAAATCAAGGTGAGATCAGAGAGATGGATCAGTGGGTAAAGGTGTTTGCCATAAAGTCTAATTACCTGGATGCAATCCCCAGGACCACATGGTGTTAGGTGAATCCTGTAAGTTGTCCTCTGAATTCCACAAGCATGCAAAAATGCAATAAAAAAAAAAAAAGAATTCCAACATGCATACACCCAAACAACCAAGGTAGATAATTCCTGAGAAATAACACACAAGGTTGACCTCTGGCCAGTCTTGTATGTGCATGCCCACATGTATGTTCATCTGTACACCTATGTGAACATGTGCATACATGGACACAATGTAGGATTTTCCCAGAACCCACATGTAATGTAAGCAGGCCTTTTCTTTTGGGACATCAACCAGCTCCCAAATCATGACATGACTTATTATTTATAAATGCTAAGTCTTATCTTACGCTCCTTTCTTGCTCTTATAACTTATGCTGTTTTTCTTTCTGTTTTGTCTCAGGACTTTTTTGCCTTTCTTTCCTTCTGTATGTCCTACTCTGTCGGCTGGCTGGCCCCAGGAGTCTTCCTCTCTTTCTCCTTTGTTGTCTTCTCTAGAGCCTAGATTTCTCCTCCTACTTACTCCCTCTGCCACCTAGCCCTAGCTATCCCTCTCCTGCCTAGCTGTTGGCTGTTCAACTGTTTATTAAACTAATAAAGTGACTTAGGCAGGCAAGGTGAAACAAATGTAATACACCTTTACATAGTTAAAATAATATTCCTCAGCATAGTAATACATCTTTGCCTAGGTAAAATAATATTCCACAATACCCACATACACATTGCTTAGGGAATAATAATAAAAATGCCTGCATATATTTCCTATCAGAAAATAGTACATTGTTATGTGCCGAATGACAATGAACTACATTTTAAGATTCCAGTGTCACCGAGGGAACAACTGCAATCCAGGAAGAGATTCTCTGACTCACGAACACAGAACCCAGACAAACACAACAGAAAAGCATGTGCTTACAGTTTTCCACAAGTATTCATGTTTGGAAACTCACTCTTCTCTTTGGCTTGGATGAGATGACAAAGCATCTCGTCGTCATGATTGTTATCCACTTAGCAACCTCTCTTTCCAGTGCATAGTCAGAAGACCACAGGGTAGCTTCTCTGACTTCTTCAGCTTAGCTGTTTCCACAAGAACCGTTGTGCTCAGAGCAAATGCCGATGGGAAATGTGCATGTCTATAGCTGTGGTGTGCAGTCCCTAGGGTAACGTTGCCAGACACTGGGGATCCTTAGGGTTTTAACCCTTCACCCACATCCCTGCTATAGCTGAGAGGAAGAAAAAGACATATACCCTGGAGGAGATTTAATAAATTCATGTGTAGACTTAAACTTGTTCTTTTTTTGTTTTTGAAAATATGTAGACTCATGTGCAACATGAAGTATTAGGAAACTGCTCTAAAACTCTTGATTCTGCTAGTGAACTTGGCAATGACCCAAGTCATTCATATTTACACACTGCCTCACCTGTGCACTTGTATTAGAGGGGCTTTCTCATAGAGATGTTGGGAGATGAGAAAATGGGCCAATATTGAAAATGTAGAAATAATTACCTTACCATTGTTTAGGATTAGAGAAGTCAGTCACACTAGTTTAATTCTCATGTCAGGACAATTTGTGGGATGCTGCTTTTTCCTTTCACTACACAGGTTCCAGGAATCAAACTCAGGCTGTCAGGCTTGGTGGCAAGCACCTTTACTCAGTCATCTCACTGGCCCCTCCTCTTCTCTTCTCTTCTCTTCTCTTCTCTTCTCTTCTCTTCTCCTTCCTTCTTTTTATTTTAAGGTTTTCTATACTTGATCCCTTTGCCTTCTTTTCCAGTGTGGGGAGCAAGGTTCAGCTGTGGTCAATATACCTCACCAGCACCTACACCCTATATAGGCCCACAGCAGAGCAGACACTGGGTTGGAGCAAACTGGAACAGACACAACTGCTGCCTTACAGGGCTACTGTTAGTTTTGTGACCTTGGGCCAGCTTTTTAATCTGAGTTTCAATTTCTTCATCAGTACAAAGGGATCATATTTACTCTGAATCACTGCTGTGAGAATGAAATATATCAATAGATAAGAATATTTTTCCTTTAAGATATATACTAGGCATTCAATATATTGCCGATAATTGAAGAGTAAACTTCTATATTTAATTCTGCAATACATGGCCATTAATAGAGACTATATAGATTTCTAAAAACAAACTCAAGTCCCCTTATTTATCCACCTTCTTTTAAAAAATACAATGGTTCTTCTTTTTTTTTTGGCTCACATAAAGTAAAGGTAATAGTAACAGTAATAATAACAACAACAACAACAACCAATTCTTGCTCCAGAAACAAAATTACATACATACAAATTTATATAGAAGCCCAGGGCAACCCTGGATCCAAGGCTGGGTTCCTTAAGTAACCTTTGCTTTGGCTATCACACAGTCCACAGTTGGAACTGTAGCCCAACCATGTCAAGCATAATGATAGTACACAGATCTCAGTTCTCTTCATCTGTTCTTTAAAAACCTCTACCACTCACTTGAAGGAATTTCTGTTGACAACAGGCCTATTTAGGAGTTGTCCTATATACGCATAATATTGAAATTTTTTTTTTTGTTTTTTATGAGGCAGGGTTTCTCTGTATTGTTTTGGAGGTATCGGTCCAGCCCAGCCTCGAACTCACAGAGATCCGCCTGCCTCTGCCTCCCGAGTGCTGGGATTAAAGGCGTGCGCCACTACCGCCTGGCTTCATAATACTGATTTTTAAAAAGATTTAGAAATCAGCTTTCCTTCAGCTTCCAGGACTGCCTCATAAACCATGTTTCTTTTAAAAAGGGGCATATATATAATATAATATCTGGTCTATTTATTCATAAGTATATCCTTTCCTACACTCATAATTTTATTCTATTTTAAAATATTAAATATCAACATTTTAGATATTAAAATCACTGAGATAATTTTAAATACTTCAAAATCTTACCTCAAGGTTCACTGTACTTTCTTCCTTCCTTTTTATATTGAAAACTCTTTTTTATCATCCTCAGTATATTTGCTTATTTTGGCATTGCCCACTTGCAGACAGCCAGTCTTTTATCTGGAAGCCACCTCCTCCCTGGATCTGGACCCTAACCCTTTACCATGATGTCCAGCTTGACACTACCACCCCACCACTCTCAGCTCTGGTCTATCTGAGTACAATGCCCCTGTCTGCACTTACTCCTTCAACACACAAGAACATACTTCCCTCCTAGAATAATGTGTGTGGGGGGGGTGTAGGTGGGAGTAAGGGAGTCCATGAGTGACCGAATAAAAGAGTATCAAATATTTACTGGGGACACTCATGAATAACAATTAAGGTAGAGAGTCCTTGAGGTCTTCTGCCCTGGGGATATAGGAAGCTGCTTTTGATCTCTGACCACCACACAAAAGTGCCAGCACGAGACCCTCTTCCCTCCTCAGTCCACACATAGCACCTCAGACCACACCCAAAAGGGGCCGGTACCACAAAAGTTATTGGCTGAATGAAATCACTACAATAGAATAAAAGTCCTTATAAATATCTGATAACAGAACTTAAACCATACTCCAGGAACCCAAGTTTCATAACTGTACTGATGTAAATAGACAGGCCACTGTGTCCCCCAATGATGTACTGCCATTCAGGTTTTGCTTCTTAGACAGCTGGAGTTTTTTTTTTTAAGTGCCAATCAGGAAATAAATTTCTGTGCATATTATAATTTTTCATTAGTCATTGTAGCAGTTACAATTTACTATGTACCCAGCCGTCTATACTAGATAGTTGCTGTTTATTTAATTTTCCAAATAACCTAACATTCTTGCCAACTAAGGAAACAAAAAATACTTAGAAAAATACTTATCAGAAGTTACCTTAGAGGCTGGACAGATGGCTCAGCAATTAGGAGTATATACTGCTTTTACAAAGGACCTGAGTTGCTGGGCGTTGTTGGCCCACACCTTTAATCCCAGTTCTCGGGAGGCAGAGACAGGCGGATCTTTTTGAGTTCGAGACCAGCCTGGTCTACAAGAGCAAGTTCCAGGACAGCCTCCAAAGCCACAGAGAAACCCTGTCTGGAAAAACTAAAAACAAAAAAACAAAGGACATGAGTTTAGCTCTCAATACCCATGCCAGGTGTCTTAGAACCACTTGTATTTCCAGCTCCAGGGGCTCCAATGCCTCCTTCTAGACTCCATGAGTACCAGGTACACATATGGTAAACATACATTCAGGCAAAACAGTCATATATGTAAGATAAAACAAATCTTTGTTTTTGTTTTGTTTTTTAAAAAGAAGTCTTACATTACCCTAAAACAAAACAGAACCAAACCCAAATTCTAAACCAGAACCCAAACAAAAGAGACAGCCAACTTATTCAAACTATACCAGGAAGGAATTTGGACATAAACCATATCTCTCCCAAGGCTGGAAACTATTCAAGAAAAAAAAAAAAAAGATATTTGAGACAAAGTTCTCACACTCCTGTTATGAACTTAGCTCTGGTAGTCTTCAAAACCTTCAAAAAACAACCAGTCTATTACTCACATTGAAGGGGATTTGCGGGAGGGGGGGGGAGATAAACGGCTGTAGCTATATATACATAGTTAAAATTTTAGTATCTTTTAAGCCAAAATTTAAAAAGGTATTTTTATTACTTCAGAAGTGAAAATAAAGATGTTTTAATACAAAAGTAAACCATTAAAACCTCAGCTCATTAAAAAAATCATGATCAATTCAAATTTCACTTACCAAGACTAAATTTTAACTCTCTAGGTAGAATGGGCTGGCATCAAAGTCAGAGATCTCCTTACTCTTGCCTTGAGAGTGCTGGGATTAAAGGTGTTCACTACATTTACCCTCCTGCTATACAAATTTGATTCTGAAGTGGCACAGAAGATAATAGGAAAGGAGTGCCTAATATGGAATATGAATTCAATGATATATTCCCTTATAAACAGCACAGATACTTTGTCTTTAGGCAAATAAATGTTCTAGAAACATATGCACACACAGACAAAAGTCCAGGTGTACAGATAGAATTAATCTTGCCAGGGAATGACACATCCTTTCCTTCGAGAATTCCAACATTCTAAAGACTGAGTTTTCATACTGCAGCAGACCTTTAAACAGCAAGCTCATTTTTGTCAACAGAGTACTCTTTTAGCAGGAAATAAACACTGCATTATCATGAATTTTTATAGAAAATGAATCCTTTTTTTCTGTACAGTTTCACTGGCCTGAATCAGGAATAGTTTCTTTGATGTGTCACTGACAGAGTTTTTGTTTGTTTTGGTTTTTGTTGTTTGAGACAAGGTTTCTCTGTGTAACTGCCCTTGCTATTCTGGAACTTGCTCTGTTGACAAGGCTGGCCTCAAACTCACTGCCTATCTCTGCCTCCCGAGTGCTGGGATTAAAGGTGTTTGCCACCACTGCCCATCTGAGAGCTTTTATCCTTTAAGCCAAAGGAGTTTCATTTGTCTCCAAATCTATATGTATTCTTTGAATCATACAGTCCATTTTCAAGGAGCTATTCTATGGAAATAGGTGTAAATATTTAAAAATTTCACATAAGAATTAGGATTCTGAGTCGGGCAGTGGTGGCGCACACCTTTAATCCCAGTTCTCGGGAGGCAGAGGCAGGTGGATCTCTGTGAGTTTGAGACCAGCCTGGTCTACAAGAGCTAGTTCCAGGACAGGCTCCAAAGCCACAGAGAAACCCTGTCTCGAAAAAAAAAAAAAAAGAAAAAGAAAAAAAATTAGGACTCTGAAATGATTTTATCTTTTTTATTCACAACATTCATGTTGAATTCTCTCTAAGTCTAGCTGCCAATCTTTAGGAATGAGAAGCTTTAGTGTCCTCTGTCTGAAGCCTAGCTATTTTTATATGTGTGGGGAAGATAGAAACTATTTATTTAAATTATGGATAATCTGGAAGTTTCACACATTCAAGACAGAAGTGAATGCTTACACTGTGCAAAAGTCTCCTTAAACAGGGCCTCCAAAATCAGCAACCCTTTTACCCAGATATCAATAGTAAAGCTAGGTCAATTCTCTAGATACCACTGTGGTAGAAGCAATCACTCCAACATCAGAATACATGGTTAATTTCTGCATGAGTGTGTCTCCACCTCTTTGCCCTCCCACCTGAATCTGGGTTAAACTCATTACTCATTATACTAGTCTACCCTATGCACTGGCACGCAACTGTTGGTGATTTATTAAATATATCTCTACATAAGACTTCTTAAATCCCCCAAACATAACAGCCATTCACCAAAATTAACGTAAGATTTGAAGAAAGTCTGGGGTAATTCTTATATTTCTGCCATTGCAAATCAGTTTTTCTCTTGTTTTTTTATTTTTGACATACTGACTATAATACGTTGTGGAGAGTTTCTTCTCTGGTGATATCTATTCTATAATACTTGCGTTTCAATACCTACTTCTTTCTGTAAAATTGGAGATACTGGGGGTGATGACACATTCCTGTAATCCTATCTCAGCTCTTGGAAAACAGAGGCAGGAGGATCTAGATCGGTGGTATTCAACCTGTGGCTCTCCACCTCTTTAGGGGGCCACTTAGATATTCTACATATCAGACATTACATACAATTTACAATACATTACATTACAATAGCAGTAGAATTACAGTTACGAAGTAGCAACAAAATAATTTTATGGTTGGGTCACAACAATGTGAGGAACTTTATTAAAAGGTCGCAGTGTTAGGAAGGTTGAGAACACTGCTCTAGATGATTATCATAGGTGGTTTCCCTATGTCTGTGATTTCATGGTAACAAGGGAAGAACTTTGCATTTCCTGAGAATGATTATGGCACTACTTAGAAGCTGCTAGCAAAGGGTAACAGTTCTTGTCAAACAGAATTGAAACCAATGTGGTAAGGTGATACTTTATTTTAAATGAAATTATATCCAGTGACACACAGAGAAAGAAAGTAAGCTATTGAGATATTCCCAAATTTTGATTCCTTCTGGCTGTCTTGGCTTACTGTTGCAGAATATATGATTGCATTTGTGAAACTCTAAGACTGTGTTAATAAAATTAAACTTGAATCAGAAGCAGAGCTAGAGACTAGTTGGTAAGAATTAGCCAGAGAGGGTATGCAGGATCCAGGAAGTCAAATAGACAGATGCACAGGAATCAGCAGGGAGGGACTTGAAGAGATTCCTTGTCTTTTCAGTTTGGGATGAATGGAGACTTTTGCTAGGTCTCAAGCCAAGAGGAGGGCCAGCTGGTTGCCTCTCTGCCTCTCTGAGGTATCATGTTTTCACCCCAGCATTCGACTTTGGTAGACAGAACAATAGAGACTTAGTTAAAAACTATATTTGGTAGCAGCAACAGAGTTGGTGCCGGCAGGATTGTAAATCCTGCCAGGCCAAAGCTTGAATGGTGTAGTGCTGACTGTGGGGCAGCAGGGCCACCGATGGTAGTTAAAGTAGTCAGGTGTATGACGGTAGACAGAAACAGCAATACTATTATTGATTCTATTTCAAAGTTTCAAATACTCTAAAACAATCTGCATTTCTGTTTATAAATGGAGGAGTTTCACGTGAAAATTATAAAACTATACAATTGAGTTTTATTAGAGATTCTATTAGATAACATTTTAAGAAACGAGGCAAAGGATCTGGGCTGATGACCCACACCTGTAATTCCAACACGTGGAAGCCAGAAGCAAGAGGATCAGCTGCTGATTTATACTCAATTCCAGGACTAAGTAGAACCCTGTCTTAGTAAACAGGGAGAGAGGGACCTTGTAACAAGCGAGGAAGTGGCTATAAACTAGATGAAAAAATACTTGTTAAAAAAGTGGAGGAAAGAAAAAGAATAGGGCTAGAGAGATGGCTCATCAGTAAGAACACTTGCTGCTCTTTGAGACAAGCCAAGCTCTAGTTCCAGCAGCCACATGGTGATAACAACCACCTGTAGTCCAAGTCTCAGGGGATCAAATGCCCTCTTTTCCTTAGGCATGTATGCTTGTGGTGCACAGGTAAACACAAAAATAAATTTTAAAAAAATCTAGAAAAAAACTTTATCCTAATTGTAGGAAATAAGAAGAAATTGGCTTTCACTGTTAAGTTTCTCTGTGAGGGTATTTTCTTTCTTCCTTAAGTGGGAAGGGAAAAATGAAGATGAGGAAAACGGAAAGCAGGGAGAAGTTAGTTAACCTGTACAGATTTGGGGAGGAAATTTCTTAGACTGGGTTTCAAGTGTAGTGAACTCTAGATATTTGGGTTATTACCTCTTTGGAGAATCTGTAGTAAGATTAACCACCACCACCACCACCACCACCACCACCACCACCACCACCACCACCACCACCAAAATCAATACCAATGTTGAAAATTAAAGGTGGGGTGGGCTGACTACTTGAAATAAAGAGTATAAAAAAAACAAAATAAAACAAAAGACTGTCTGATGTATAAATAATGCCCCCGTCATTATAAGAAATGGCAAACCATTGTCAAGATAACTCTTCTGTTAGCTTTGCATGGCCATAATTGCTTAGAATACAAAGGTGAGACAGCAATGCTGTCCTTCACATATAGTCACTCATATTTTGGGATTACAACATTTCTAAACATTTATGTTAACATGCATAGAGAACAGTGATGGTTCTACTGAAAAACTGTACAAATTACATTCACAATTTAAATCAATCTTATGATAAATTCTATTATAAAATTATTGAGATGGAATTCATATGCCAGATAATTCATCCATTTAAAATACATACTTTCATTTTTCAGAACTTTGCACCCTTACATCATTATTGTGGCATATGCCCATTCATCCCTCTGAAAAGGAACTCTGTAACCTTAGCTACCAAACCCATTACCAGTTTCCAGCAGCCATTCATCCACTTTCTTTGGTTGTTCTGTAGGAACAGATTCCCATAAGAGGACAGTTTTATGATTGGTCCCTCATTTAGCACGTCTGTAAGGCTTGTTTGTGCAGCACATTATTTAAAGTATTATTAAAGTGGAATACTGCTTGATAAAGCAAACAATCACCTCTAACTTAAAGAGGTGTATGGACTGGAAAGATGCCTTGAGGGCTGAGAGCACTTGCTGCTCTCACAGAGAACCCGGGTTTGCTTCCCAACACCCACCTACCACTCTCAATCCTCTGTAATGCTGGCCCCAGGAGATCCAATGTCCTCTTCTGGCCTTTGCAGGCACCACATGCATGCAGTGCACCTACATACATGCAGGCAAAACACAAAATAAATTATTCTGGAGCTATTTTATAGTTATGATACTAGACTATAAGTCTCCCTCATAATCCATAATGAAGATATTTAACTAAATATAATTTTAGGGCTGGAAAAATGGCTAAGTGGTTAAGAGCAGTGGTTGTTCTTCCAGAGAACCCGGGTTCAATTCCCAGCACCCACATGACAGCTCACAACTGTAACTCCAGTTCCAGGGGATCTGATACCTTCATACCAAAGCACATAAAATATAAAGTTAAATAATTAAATAGAATTTTAACTCTTTAATCTCTGGTGACTATTGTTTTAATTTTTAAAATTTATTATGAAAGGAGGTGGCAAATTCTCTGTGGCGGTGTTTGTGTAGAGGTCAGATGACAACATTCATGAGTCAGTTTTCTCCTTCCACTAAGGGTTCTGAAAATGGAATCAGGACTTGGGTTACACAGCAAACATTTTTACCAGTTGAGCCACTGTCCTGAGCTGACAATCATTTTTTGGGGGGAGGGCTAAACTTTTTTTTTTTTACAGATTAAATGTGCCTGTGCATATATGCCTGAGTATAGATATGTGCTTCCTGTGGGTGTAGGTGCCTTTAAAGACTATACAAGAACAATCAGATCCCTTAGAACTGGAGTTACAGGAGGCGTGAGCTACTCAAAATATGGGTGCTTGAAATGGAACCTGGGTCCTCTCCAAGAGCAGCAAGCACTCCTAACCACTGAACCATGACAGTCAATTTTTACTGTCCATATATTCAGGTAATAAGGACTTTAATGGCCCTATGAGTTTATTATAAACAAGTTTGGTGAGAAATGCCTGATGAGACATATTGTTTTCACTCATTGCAAATTCCACTGATTCAATTTGTTGTTTCCCTTTCTTACTGTCCTCTGCCCAGAGAAACTTTACACAATTTACTCCTTATCTGTCTCAAAAGAATACAATTTGAGGACTAATTTTAAATAAAAACATGAGTCTGGGTTAAGCTATAAACTACAGTCCCAAGTGAAATTAATATACCCCACAAGAGAAAAGAAGGGTAGACTACAACCTGTAGGTCATACCCTGGCTGTCCATTTTGTGCAAAGCTTTTCTCTTCTTGTATTCCAAGTAGATGGGTTTGTACATCTGTTAACAAAGGCTTGAATCATGTAAGCCTTAAGGTCTTCCACTTATTTTTCTTGTGAATCCTTTTGCAAAAATATAAAAAGCACAACACTAAACAAAGTTTGTCAGCGGGACTGGAAGACTGTCTGCATTCACTTGGGACCCATAAAATGACAGCCTTCGCAAGAGAAGGTAAGAGTCCTGAGCACAGTGCACATACAGGGCCAGGAGAAAGTTCAGTAGCGAGTCAAGCCCTTCCCATCTCTGCCCAGTTTGTTCACCTGAAACAACAGACTCTCAATCTCATTGCCCATGTTCTCATGCTGATAACTGCAGACAGCAGAAATTTGGGTGCGTTACCTTCCCATTCAGGGTAAAAAAATAACTAAATCTCACTTCTCATCTTACTTCAAGAAATACTTTAAAAAGGGGGAAAAAAAAGATTACTCAGGAAGCAGAGGCAGGTAGACCTGTGAGCTCAAGGCCAGACTGGTTTACAGAGTGAGTTACAGAGCCAGAGCTACATTGAGAACAAAAACAAAACAAAACCCCAAAATATTAATAATAGCAACAAAACAAAGCCACCACCACAATACCCAACACTACCCTAGAGCCTCTGGAACCTAGATGGCCACCTTTTGAACAGTTCACAGTCAAAATGCTTTCAGAAATCAATATGATTCTAGCAAAAACTCTGGTAAAGAAAAGTAGAGGTGTGACAGAAGGACATCTGATACTCCTGGTTAAAGAGGTGATAAAGTTTCAATGAAGAGACTGGGCTGGGCCAGAAATGGGAAAAAAAGGATCAAGTGATATGGGCTGAAAGGAAAACAGAAGTGGAAAAACAAAGTGAACAAAACCAGAGTTTTGTTTCCAGCACCCACGCAATTCACAACCACTCACTTATAACACCAGTCCCAGACAGATCCAAAGTTTCTGGCCACAGCAAGTACCTGTACTTAATATGCACATATCCATACACACATAATTACAAATAAGATTGAATACTTTAGATGGGGCATAGTAATGCACATCTTAACCCCAGCACTCAGGAGGTGGAGAGAAGCATACATACTTACATGAGTTTGAGGCCAGCCTGTTTTATATGACAAATTCTAGATCAGTCAGAGCTACATAGTAAGACCACATTTCAAACAACAACAAAAATGAATAATAAATAAACATATTTTTAAAAGAAAAGATTAAGTGTGCTAACTGCAGCTGCACTTGTGAAAGACAAGTCTATGATTCTACGCCACAATTGAAAGCACCCAGTTTTAAAAAGGAAAAGGTCATGAGATTTCAGAAACAAGTGTTTTAAAATAGCATACCATTTTTTTAAGGAAACTTATTGGGGGAGGGAAGAGTTCCAGGGGAGTTGGGGGATGAGGAGCCAAATGGGTATTAAGACAGGAAATGGAATCAAGAACAAAATGGAAATCAAGGCTAGGGAAAAAATAAAGTTACTGATAGCAAGAAGTAGTATAGGGATAAGGAGAGCAGCTAGACTATACAATATGCTGTTTTGTAGAATTAAATTCAGAACCATATAAATATCCTGTGTTCTTATAAAACTAAATCAAACAAACAAAAATAACAACAAAAAAATCAAACCCAAACTCAGTGTACAAAGTGATACTGAAAACAAACAAACACCCCCCCCAAAAAAAACAACAACAGTAAAGACCCAGTAAGCTCAATACTATCAAGTTGATAAATTAACAAAGGGAAGAGAAGAGGGCTGTTTCCTTTTAGCTGACACACAGGAGCCACACAGAAGCAATGTGCATAGGCAGGGAGCCCCAAGGGGAAGGAGGACCATGGGCTGAACATTTCCTGAGCTCTTGTGATAACAAAAACATTGCTATGGACATGTCCAGACACCTTAAAAGTGTTTTACATTATTTATCACTTTATTCAATTAATGTATGATCTATGCACTATGCAGTTTTCTATAAAAAATACCATGTTATACATGTTCTATTAATGCACCATTTTTCTTTTTTATTCTTCGTGGTTTTTTGTTTGTTTTTGTTTTTAAAGATAGTCCCTCTATATAACTCTGGCTGGCTTGGAACTATTGCTGGTGTTTTACTCTTTTACTTTTTTTTGCTTTTCTGGCCTTTTTTGAGGGGTCTGCCACCTAGCTCCCAAGTAAATAACACACAGAGGCTTATTCTTAGTTATGGATGCTCGGCCTTACCTTGGTTGGTTTCTAGCCCTTTTTCCCTCGGTTTTTATCTTTCTTACTTCTGTGTATCTTACTTTCCTTCATACGCTGTGGCTAGCTGGCCCTTGATGTCTTCCTCTCCTTCTCTTTTCCTTGTTTCTCCTTCTACTTACAGTCTCTGTCTGCCAGCGCCACCTATCCTTGCTCCTGCCTCACTATTGGCCATTCAGCTCTTTATTAGACCATCGGGTGTTTTAGACAGGCACAGTAACACAGCTTCAGAGTGTTAAACAAATGCAGCTTAAACAAAAGTCACACATATGAAAATAATATAGCTTTGAACTTGCAGATCTTTTTGACTTTGCCTCCACAGTGCTGGGATTACACATTGTCACCATGCTTGGCTATAACACCCCTTTGATCCTATAGGTCACCTCCAACATACAAATGAAGAAGCTGGAAGCACAGCAGTATACACAGATACACTATCACTACCTGAAGAAGCTGTCATTCAGTGGATAACAAAGGTAAATTAAAATAGTGACAGTTCTTGGAGGACAATGGGTCAGAATGACTTCTAAGTGAGCCTAGAGGACAGTCAGAACCTCTGTAGGTTTGCTTGTTAGGGATGCAGAGTGGAAAGTGGACAGCAAGGGATGGGGTGGGGTGGGTTGAGGGTTAGGAAAAGTGTCAAGCACAGAACAGCTAGAGTAGGGCTCACTGACAAGTAAACAGTAGCTCTGTGTGGCTGGTGGGAACATGTGCTGGAAGGCTGAAGGCTGAACCTGAAGAGACATGTAGATTCAGTCCTAAGAACCTCCATAGATCATGCCAGCGACTTTCAATGCTATCCTCAAGGGTCAGTCAAGAATTTTCAGCAAGTAAGTGTGATAATGAAATCTGTCTGACTATTCTCAATAGACACAACTAAAGACATAGGGTCCAGGAGACCAGCTAGTTAGGACACTAGGGCAGAGGCATGAGCGACCGGAAAAGTGCTATTTGGGAGGTATTCAGGAAGTAGAATCAATGACCTCTGTTGTGTGTACAGGGTATGTGGAAGGGGGAGGAGAGACAAGAAACAGAAGACAATGTAGTGTTTGTCTTAAGAAATAGGGCACACTCAGCAGGTGACATGCAGTAAGGCTCCTGTTTAGCTTTCTGTCATTATCACATGTGCCTGAGATAACCAACTTACAAAGGCAAGTTTGTCACAATTTCAGAGGTTCTAGTCCATGGCTGGTTGGCACTGCTGTTTTCAAGCTTGTGGTGATGAGCATACATACCACAACATGAGCACATGACAGAACAAAACTAAGAGAACGAAAGACCAGAATTTTACAGTCTCCTTCAAGGGCATGTCCCTAATGGCCTCAAGTGTTCAGACTATGCCACACCACTTACAGGTTTACCACCACTCAAAAGGTCTACAAGCTGGTAACCACGTCTTAGCCTATCTGTGCCTTTGGTGGTTACTTCAGACCCCAACTAGGGCATATAGCCTTATAAGGATAGCCCATCTGACTACAGACCCAAATTAACCCAGTAAAAACCCTGGAAAGGTAGGTTCAGGAAGATAAAGGGAGGGGGAAGATGAGTTCAGTAGGAAATATCCTAGAACAAATGTTAATCAGGCATTGTCTCTCTTCTTCATTTCTCACATTCAGTTAATCAAGTTTCACACAGGCCCCATATTTTTATTGTTCTCCTATTACAAGGCACCATTATCTCCTTTTATGGTCTCTACACTGGTCAGAATGATTTTTTTGAAAACATAAATCCCAGGTGGTAGTGACATATGCAGAGGCAGGCGGATCTTTGTAAGTTTGAGGCCAGTCTGGTCTACAGAACAAATTATAGGACAGCCAAGGCCATGCAGAGAAACGATGTCTTGAAAAACCAAACAAAAAACTTCAATTGCAAAAAAATATAAATCCCATGTTACTCTCTACTTAAACCCTTTGACTTCCATCCTACTGTTGTCTGTCTGATATACATACATATGTAACTTTGTCTTGGTAATGGGACTTGAACACAGGGGCTCACATATGCTTGCTTGGTGAAAACTCAATTACTGAGCCACATCTCCCTACAGTTTCCCTCAAATCCATACCTCAAGTGTACCCTTTTCTCTCTATCAAGTGCTCTGGCTAGGACTCCTTTACATTGGTCAGTTTCTCCTCAGCTTTGCATAACAGAGTTGTTCCATTTTCCTTAATTATTCTCCTTCCCTAACATAAACCCTGCTCTTTGCCATCATACCTCATCTCCAGCCTTAACCATTTATTAACCTAATCTAGGCTGTGATATTTACCACCATCTGTAATCTACACTGATTACTCATTTCAAGTTAATTGAGAACAGTGACCTAACATTTTCATACCTTGTATAGATGGTACAATTTTCAATAAATGTATGTTGAATGAATTAGTAAATAATAAAACAGAACTAAAGCCTAGCTCAGAAGAAAAGTCCTTTGCTGTAGACACTGATTTGGACATCAACATGTAAAAAACAAATTTTTGCAGTGATTACTGCCCATAGGACGTACAGGGACAGGATTTAAAACAAAAAAAAAATCTCAGAAATAACTGAGGAATGTGAACATTTAAAGAATAAGCAGAAGAAACGAGGGGAGAAAAAGAGCAAGAGAAAAAGAGGAAAACCAGAAAAGTGCTGCAAGCTGCACAGAAGAGACTTCTCATTTGAAAAGGTAGGTTGCCACTAAGTAGATGCAAATATGAAGTCAGGTACTTATCTAATATCCTCAAGATGACAATTAAGTAATTAAAAACTATAGAAAGAACATACTCAAAGTCTTTATGCTAAAAATTTGCATCCTGAATTCTTCTTAGACTTCAGCAGATCAAGTGGCCTAAAGAAAGGGAAATATGGCTCAATGGTTAAGAATACTTCCTGCTTTTGTAAAGGACCCAAGTTTGGTTCCCAGCAACCAGGTGGCTCAAAACTACCTGTAACTACAGCTTCAGGGCATCTGATGCCCTCTTCTGACCCACGAAGACATCTACAGTCACATGCACACAAAGGCATAGCCATACATACACATTAATAAAAATAAATCTTTAAAAGAACAGAAATACAAAGTCTTATTTTAGCTAGTAAAATGCTAACTATGCCAACAATCTCCACCTCAGACACAAGACCCCCAGTCTTCAAGACCCCTAGCTTCACTACTGACATTCCTGAGCCAGTCACTTCATTTTCTTAGGCAACGTGACTGAAAAATACTTTGTGACTTCTATTCCTTAGTGTTATAGAGGAAAAGGTATTCAGTGTTCTTTTTGGTACTGAAGTCTGACTAGCCTTTCCTCCTACACATAACTGTAACGCTTATCTGCATCAGATTTTCTTCTATTTACCAATATGGGCTGTTTTTTGAAAAACAGAAAAAAAAACCCCACTTGTCTAAACTAGTCCAAAATCTTTATTCTGGTATTCAAACTTATAGACCTGGTTCTACCCAATATTAGTATACATTTTCTTTGCTAGTGTACATGCCATCGGCCACACTATCTTCACTGATTACTGAGGACAGCTTATTCCCAGCGGCACATTCATTCACGTGTGGATAAATTGTATGTGTGACACTTTCAGGTTCAAGGGATAATGCAGAATATAAAATTCACACCACTATTTGGACTGATGAGGTTTTAATTATTTGCTTCCTTCTTGTCACTGACTCTTTGCATACCTGTCTTTTAAAGCCCATTCCTTCTAGTTGGCGTAGTTCTCAGAAAAATGGTATATAGCCACATTTTTACACAACTGAAAAGAACTTAGTTTTGCGTTTTTTTTTTTTTTTTTTAATGACATTGTCCCTGCTGGAACCTGAGGAACTCAAGGAATTTGACAAGGAATAGGAAAGCCCAACCAGTGTAGCTGAAGTAAGTAGGATGAGCAACGAGCTAATAGAATGTGTTAGAGAATAAATGGAGAAGCATACTGTGCAAGGCTTTACAGGCCAGACATGCTCAAGAAATGAAAGACAGGGTTTCTGTCCCAGGAACAACGTGAATAAAACTTAGGACAAATGACATCACTCTGGCTCCCATGTTAAAGGGCGCATGAGGCAATATTGGATGGATGCTGTCAGACCAGCTGAGATGTTAATGCATAATAAAGTCAAAGATTATAGTATTATCAGAAATAATGCCATAGCTTCAAAGTTGGTAAGAGATAGACAATTTTTAAAGATATATCCATTTTTTATCTTTATGTGTATGGGTGCTTTGTCTGCACAGAAGTCTTTGCACCATGTGTACATCTGGTGTCTACAGAGGGCAGAAGAGACCCCCTGAGACTGTAGTTACAGATGACTGTAAACGGTCATGTAAGTCCTCTGGAAGAGCAGTATCAGTATCTCTCCCTCCCTCTCTCTCCCTCCCTCTCTCCCTCCCTCCCTCCCTCCCTCCCTCCCTCCCTCCCTCCCTCTCTCTCTCTCTCCTCTCCTCTCCCCCCCTCCCCTTCTCTCCATTTTGCAAGACAGGGTTTCTCTGTGTATCTTTGGTTGTCCTGGAACTCACTCTGTAGACCAGGCTGGCTTCGAATTCACAGAGATCTGCCTGCTTCTGCCTCCAGAGTGCTAGGATTAAAGGTGCCTGGCTGCAAACAGCCAGTGCTCTTAACCACTGAACCATCTCTCAAGCCCTAATAGCCAAATTTTAGGTATGTTAAGTAGAGCCAGGGCTGGGGAGATGGTTCAGCCATTAAGAGCATTGGCTGCTCTTCCAGAAGACCTGGGTTCAATTCTCAGCACCCACATGGCAGCTCATAACTGTTTGTCACTTCAGGGGATCTGATACCCTCACACAGACATACATGGAAGCAAAACACCAATACACATAAAAAAAACATCAAAAAATAAAGCCAAAGAAATCAGCTGACAAATTTAGAGGAGGAAGAGGAAAATGGCTCACATTTTTAATTGCTACACTCAGGACATAGAGTTTTGAGACCAGCCTGGTCCTGATATAGAGACTTTCAGGCTAGCTAGGACTACATAAAGAGATTGTAGAGAGATGGGGATGGGTATCAAGATTTTAGTCTTAAAGCATGGATGTGACACTAAACTAAATGGGAAGCTGAAAAGAACCAGGGGAAGTGTGGATACCAGAAGCTTGAGTATGGGGTATATTAAGTTTGCAAAGTCTGTGAGTCATTCTAGAAGATGTTGAGGTGAAAATACAAATCTAGCATGTAAGGGGAAATATATGTATATATACATATATATGTGTGTATATATATGTATATATATATAAAATCACAGAGTGGATGGATGAAATTATCAATAAAGTAGTAAAATAGGCTAATCCTAGGTAATATCAGTATTAATTAAAAGATCAAGATGATGAGGAATAAAAAAGACTGAGAGGTTGTGTGAAGAGTGCAGGGTCAGAAAAAAAATCAAGAGTATAATGTGGAGATATATTATTTATGATTTATTATAGCTTGTCTGAGGATTCAGAAAGCAAAGCTAGCCATAAGTTATAGAAGCTGAGCAGTGGTGGCACACATCTTTAATCCCAGGACTCATGAGAGGTATTTAAGACAGGAACAGGATCTCAGAGCTGGCATTCATTCTCCAGTCACACTGAGGATAGGGGCAGCATTCTGAGAAGAGTCTCTAGCCACAATGAAGAGAGCACAGCAGTCTAAGTGAATCTGAGGAGCAGTGAAGTCAGAGCCAGCCTAAGGATCTCCCCTTTGGTCTGAGCTAAGGTAGCAGCAAGAGTTTGTGGCCAGCTGTTTTGTTTTTCTGATCTTCAGCTTGAGGCTTGAACACCAATATCAGTCTCTGGGTCATGCTACAGTACAGTACTTCACTCAGAAAATGAGTGAAGATGGTTTCAGTGCATGTGCCAGGCTTGGTTGGGCCACATGGAATCTCTGACCCTTCTGTCTCCACCTCCCAAGCATTGGGATCATAGCTGTGTGTCATGATGCCTGGGGATGCAGCCCAAGCCTCATGTGCGTTAGATAAGCACTCCACCAAGTGAGATACATTTCCATGCTTTTAAGTCCTACTGGAAGAGAAAGAGCTAAGACTCACTGATGCAAATCCTCTAACGCCAGCTAAAATCTTACTGCATCCACTTTTCAAATTCACCACAGGTTTAAAGGAAGAGCTTATCCATACCTCTGAATGCAATGATTTACCATTAATTTCATAAAAATAAAAGGCTGACTTCAGCCTTTAATTTGTTCTTCTTTGATATGCTAAGGATTGAACCTGGAATATACTAAGAACTTCACTAGTATGGGAGGCAAGCACTCTACTACCTGGCTACACCTGGATCCTGGACCCTTACTTTAGCTTTCTACTTGTCATACAGTCCTGTAAGACAAAAGCTTTTCTTAAGATTGAGAGCAGCCTATTATTAAAAAAAAAAAAAGTACTTGAGTTCTAATATGCCATCAAATGACGAAAACCTGTTTGATGAGGTATGTAAGCTTTCATTACAAAAGACATCTATTTTCATAAGGAAATTTCAAATCTTCTCTTGAAAGGATTAGAAAGGAAAAATGTGCATCTTCTTGGTGCTTAGAATCCAGCAAGCATGACAGATTCACTGAACCTGTCTGTTGTTTTAAATTACCTACAGCCCATTAGAACACCAAGTCTAGACACTAAGGCCATGAACTAACTTACTTTCACTAAGAACTACTATACACAATTAGGTTTCTCTGGATAGATGTTTCCTTTTGTGTCTGTAACCAAAAATCTTTTATTTATTTACTTATTTTTTAAGGCAGGGTTTCTCTGTGTAACAAACCCTGGCTGTCCTGGAACTTGCTCTGTAGACAAGGCTGGCCTTTAAGTCAGAGATTCTCCTGCCTCTGCCTCCTGAGTGCTGGGATTAAAGGCATGTGCCACCACTACCCAGCCCCCAAAATCATTTTTCAGCAAACATCAGAACCATGTAATTTCATATCAGCAAGGAATCTAAGACAAAGCTTCCCAAGGCAAACTTTAAAAGGAGTTAATGGCTTATACAAACTCACATACCCTACATCTGTGTTGACAGTAGTCATGAGCATAGCTGCCTTCAAAGCCACATGGTCAACCCTAGTGACAAAGTACTTTGGAACAATTAAGTGAATAGGGAAGCCATATAGTACTTTTTATTGTCTATGTATTTCAGACAAAATAGAGTCTTGACAAATGCAAGCAAAGGGGCATACCTCCTATAGAATATAGGATGGAACAGTCTGAAATTTGTGTGTGCTACACAAAGTCAATGTCATCCACACTGCCCTTTTTTTTTTTTTTTTTTTTGAGACGGTTTTTCTGTGTGGCTTTGGAGCCTGTTCTGGTACTTGCTCTGTAGACTAGGATGGTCTCGAACTAGAAGAGATCCACCTGCCTCTGTCTCCCTAGTGCTGGGATTAAAGGTGTGCACCACTACCACCTGGCCACTGCTTTGTTTTTATTCAACATATTTTGCAATATGATTTGTTACAAATCCTTGTGTATCAGAGAAATTAATTCCTAACTAAGACCAGGGTATGTGCCCAAGAGAGCAAATTCTTTTTCTCATGTTCTTATGGAAAACAAAATAACTAAGGAAAAAAAAAAAAAGAATGCATCACACATGCAGTTCCTGCACTCAGAAATAACACCTCAAATGTGTGGCTGCCCTTTTCTACATTTCACAGTATTTGCTTCCAGAACAGTTAACAGGGCCATTCTTTACTCCTACCACAGGTGTATGTTCAGAATTTGTGAAAGGTCTATTTTCATGTAACAGAATGCCATCAATTTTCCTATTTGGGTTTTCAGAAGTATTATATAGATTATACCTGATGAGTTCAAGTTCCAGAATGCACAGAGACATGTACACAGCAGCCAACTGTGGCACTATCTGATTTAAGCGTCCTAAAAAACAGGCCCATGATTAGCAACATTTACCTTCTAGTAAGAAACAAATGCTAAGCATTTCATTTCCAATTAAGAAGTGCATCAGTATAAAATAACAAAGAAAATTTAATGACTGGAACACAAAAAGAGATGCTACATATCTACTGCTTAAAAGCATGCACCCAATACTGACTCCCTGCCTATATATTTGAAATTGCAACCACAAATAACACTGTACCATTTTGCTGTATCCCCAGTGTTTATCATTGAGAAGGCAGGCTTAGTATTCTTTTATAAACTGTAAAGGTTAGTGAGGTGGCTCAGTGGGTAAAGGAATTTACTGCCAAACCTGACAATGATCTGAATTTGGGTCCTGGGACCCACATGGTGGAAGGAGAAAAATGACTCTCACAATTTGTCCTATGGCTTCACACATACATCTTGGATCACACACACACACACACACACACACACACACACACACACACACACACACTTTTAATTGTAGTAAAATAAAGAACATGATTTAGCATGTGTGCGCGCGTGTGTATGTGTTCACATGTTTATCCCGAGGCCAGAAAGAGAATGCCAGATATCTTACATTACTCTCCATGTTATTCCCTTCAGACAGGTTCATCTGAAGGCTCACAGTTTTTGCTATAGGTGAATGGCAAGAGAGCTTTTGGGATCTATCTATCTTTGCTTCCCAGTGATGGGATTACTGACACCTAGTCATTCCTGGGTTTTAATGCAAGACCTGGGAATTCAAACATAGGTCTTTATGCTTGAACAGCCATACTCTTATTTTACTGATGAGAATATTCACAAAGAGACTAAGGAAGTCATATATGTCACTATATAACATACAACAAAAAATTCAGTAGAATTAAAAAATGATTTCTGGAGAAATAATAGTTTTTACTGAAAACTCAAGCTATTATCAATAATCTACATTTCTAGAGAATAATTGTATCTCGAAGTGATAGCAAAAACAGGACACTATGTGGAGAGGGCACTTGTGGACTAAAATATTGTTATTTGCTTTACACATCTAGATTGTTTTCAGCAAATCAACAGCAGAATTGAAGGGCCTTGGCACCCATCTTTACTATTCTCTTTATAGGCAAACTCACGGCATGACTGCACAGTTATTTCCACCATATGAACAATTTAAATATAACAAAGGAAAGCTCTCAGATGGAATGGGTCTGGGAATCTGAAAGGATGGAAAAAGAAGTCACAATGGGTTGATGATATTTAAAGTACTCTCTGAGACAGAAAGTGGTGGACTCAGTGCCCAGCATATTGGTTCATACCTGTAATCTTGCCCTTGGAAATCTCAGAAAGACTAGTAAGTTCAATGCCAGAATGGACTACAGAATAGACAGTAAAGGAAAGAGGGAAGGAGTTGTTCTCTGAGACTGACTGCCTTGAATGAAAATGTAAAACCTGAAATAAGTGGAATCTGGAAGTTAAAGTTGACAATATTACAAGCATTGCTTTGTCTTTCATGTTAGAAAGTTTGAAAAATTATAGATGTTTACATTAACAGGAAGAATTTTAAAAAATGCTACCTCTAGAGGCAGGGTTGTGATCTCCATAAAAAGATAAGGTTGGAAGCAAAATCTCATTTTAAAAAATTTACTTTTTGAACACTGGTTAATAATTATCATTTAAAAATAAAATTAGGGATGCTCTCTCAGCCTGGACACATGGGGGAGGGCCTAGGCCCTGCCCCGGATGATATGACAGACTTTGGAGAACCCTCATGGAGAGCCTCACCCTGCCTGGGGAGCAGAGTGGTGATTGGGAGTGGGGGCTGGGATTGACATGTGAAGCAAGCTTGTTTCTAACTATAATAATAAAAAATAAAAGTAAAATCAAAGGACATATTACTGGAAACATCAATCAACTTTAAGAATCATTAAGAGAAAAAAAAATTAAGCCAGGCGGTAGTGGCGCATGCCTTTAATCTCTTTACTCCCAAGAATGGTGTTTACTTGATCTCCTTGAGTGGATCCCAGCTTCTTTGCCATTTTAGATTTTCTTCCTTGCTAGGATTTTTTTATATGCTACTTCAGAAATACGAACAAAAACCTTTCTGCTCTATATCTTTTGGACAAGCCAAAATCGTCCAGCACCTTCCAGTGTGACAGTGTAAGCATTTCACTCCTAATGATTCTTTTTTTGTTTGTTTGTTTGTTTTCTAAGATGGGGTTTCTCTACAGCTTTGGCGTCTGTCCTGGAACCCACTCTGTAGACTAGGCTGGCCTCAAATTCACAGAGATCTGCCTGTTTCTGCCTCCTGAGTGCTGGGACTAAAGGTGTACCAGGAGAGAAGGGTTTTACTCCTCCTGTAGCTCCACAATTTCCTTCTTTTTTTCTTAGCCTATCTGTGAACAGTAACTAGCCTACAGAGTCAAGTGACAATTGAACTTAGGATCAATGAATACTAAGGTTAAAACATCACAAACCTTTGCAAATATTTCCTTTCAAAAACTTTCTAACAGAAATTCCTATTAAAACACAGTAAGAAAATTAACTCTTTTACAAGATTCTTTCTTTTTACCAAAACTTCTTGTATGACAGAGCAGAAATAGTTAGGTCTTTAAATCTCAGTGAGTGTAGGAAAAAAGATCAGGGACATCCTATTCAGTTTCTTCTTCATGTTCAAAGTACCTTACAAACTGCATTCACAACTGAATACATAGGAAATCAAGGGCATACATTTCTTAAGACTTTGTCATAACCATCTGTAGTAGGAACTATAAACACTGTTAAGGTAAGCAAAAGGAATTAATCGCTCTGCTTACTCTGATTCTCTCTATGTAGACTGTGCTCCCACCCTTCCCTGAGTCTCTTTATGTAATAAATAATAATCCATGTAAAGAATAACCTGGAGAGAAGCATCAGCAGCAAAAATTCAGAATGCAGTTATGTTCTAGTTAAGTGATCACTGCCTGGCTCTTAGCTGCTAGACTTTCCTTTGCAGCAGTGCCATGAGAAACACCACAGCGTTTGCTTGTTACATGTACTACACCTCTGAAAATACACCACTAAAATATACACTGAAGGAATAACACAAGGATTCTTTTTTATATTGTTTAGGAGAAATGTGGGTTTTCTGAGTCTCTACACACAGGACGGGAAATGCATTTCAATATTCCTAAAAGTCCCTGTCAGGTGAGATCATGAAGCTATCACACAGTCTGGGAATGGAGGCAAGCATGGTACTCCTTCTGCTTCAGTTACACTGGGGTCACCTGTGAGTAACTAAGAGTTTACCTTTAGGATCCTAACACATTGTAACACACACAGATTTAACAGTTCTGATTAACAGCCAAGAAAGTTGAGAATGCCTACAGATAGACTGTTTACAATTCTGTCTACAGGTGATGAACTGTGGCACAATATAGCCACCAACTGTCATGTCTTTAAAATAAAGTTTGTGGAGATCACAATGTTTCTGAAATAAAGCTCACCTCTTCCTCTTTCTGCACAGCCTCTGCACTAAGGAAAGAGCTCAAACTACATCCAGGGCCTATTCATTAAAAACTACTATTCTTTCTTAAAGGGGTACTTCACCTTTTAATTTTGTATTTGAAACTGTTCCCGTGAGCCCGACTTTTCACTTAGAACTCTAAGGAACTGGTCCACCAGCTTCCCTGTAAGGCATGCTACACACTTCTTCACTAGATGTGCAAGCCTCCACACAACCCCTCATCTTAACATTTTCCTATGGGACTTGGCAGCTTAAAGAACTGTTTTGTGCTAATTTATTGAATTTATTAGTGAAATTTCTATGTGAGTCCTTATTCCACAGAGCAGGCAGGTTTCCTTCTGTTGGTCTATAAGCTACTTATTTAATTGCTAATTAGATATGTACATTTGGCCTACAATTATTTCTTATCCACACTCTCCTCAAATTCTATTAGGGGTACATATGACAAGTCCAGATTCGCAGATGACAGCTGCAGTTTTTAGGGGCAAACAGTCTGGGGCTGGTAGGGCAGGCAGCCTTCAGCTTTGTGTCCATTGGATCAAAGAACAAAAGACAGCGCTTCCTCCCCAGACCTTCCTTAGCACTAGAGGAAGGCAGACTTGACACAAAAAAGTCCCATCAAAAAGGAAGCCCTGCTGAAGCCAGTCAGAGTTCCCGGTAAAACACACCAGAAAACTGACCCACCTTGGAGAGCTGCCGCCTGAGGCTAAAGCGCTGGACCATGGTCGTGAAGATCTCCTAACAAAGGGATCTACCCAGCAAGGGTATCTTTTTCTTCTTTTATTAAAACACAGCTTCTTGGGGAAGTCTCTGGCGGCACATTTGAAGGCTGACAGAGTTCGATGGATTCCCCAGGAGTCTCAGCAAACTTGGAAGCACTTCATTGTTCTGCGGAGACAGCACAGCCTAGGAGCGGCAGGCGGGGCGGATCCCCAGCCCAGTGCCAGGCTCTCCCCGCACTTCCTGTGTCAGCTGGAGGGTCCAGCCGTAAGGACCACCCCTTCCCCTCCCGCCAACCTTCAGGCAGGGTGCCGGGTGCCACCTGAGCCTCTCTGGTCTTAGCTCTTGAGGCCAAGGCTGAAGGTGGGTGGTGCTGGCCAGTGTCGCAGCATCTGCTGCCCTGTCCTAGAGTCGGGGTTCAGCCTCCACCCAGGTAATCCCGGAGAACGGGGGTGGGGGGGCTAAGAAAAGGAGGTGGTTGAGCCAGCCTCTACCAGCTCCAGCTCTAAACGGAAACTCCTCCCAGCTGACTCGCAGCTGTGTGGCTTTGTCTAGCATAATTGGCCGAGCCTTTCCTCTTATTCACCGGGAGGCTCCTGTGGGAAGGAATGTCAGGTGCACAGAGCATACTTGGATGGTGACTTCAACTTCAGGCTCAAGTTAAAGGCTAAGGTGGCCTCCAGAGGTGAATTTCCTCTTGTTGGAACAATTTATTTTAAAAAAATCTGGCACACATACCAAATAGACCAGCTTAGAGTGAATCAATACAGGTAAAGGGAAGCAGAAAGTCAAAAGCTGGGGGGAGATTCAAAGGTCACTGGCCACTCTTCTTCCTCTAAGTGAGCAAGCCTCCCTCTTCCAAATGAAGACAGAACTTGTGGCATCCATTGGTTTTGTGCCTACCATGCCCTCCATTCTTGTGAGCAGGTAGGTCCTGCACTAGATTTGTAGCTTTTGCTGGCCTGAACTCCACATGTACAATCAGAATACACATCTGCTGTCCCATAGACTTCTCCCAACACCCCTCTCAGTTTGTGCTAGTGTCAGGACTTTTCAGATAAATCTAAGACCTCTATATAATTCTAGAAAACTAAGTTATTATATTCTTCAGGCAAGAAAAGTAAAAAAATTGAAAACAAAAGAGCGTTTCTTGAAAGGCTCTTGTGTTACTGTCCTCTGCCCTGGCTTTAAATCACCTACAAACAGGATGCAAGACGCCTTCATCTCATTTTACACAGGGGCTTGGAATCACCGACAAGTCACATCAAATTAGCAGGATGCCATGGCAGTGGCACACAAATACAAAACTGCCTCTCAAAAACCATAAACAGAAAAAGGTTTTGTTCTGCTTCAACAACAACAACAAAACTTTCAAAGTTTGAAAGCAACAACTTAGATCAACTATGACTAAGTGAAAAATGGCCTATGTTTAATGGTGTAGAGTGTGCAAAAACTGCGGTTCTTAATCTGTGGGTATCAACTCCTTGGAGGTTGAAGGATTGCTTAAGACCATCAGAAAACACAGACATTTACATTATGATTCATAGCAGTAGCAAAATTACCAGTTATAAAGAAGCAACAAAAATAACTTTATGTTTGGGGGTCACCACAACATGAAGAACTACATTAAAAAGTCATAGCATCAGGAAGTTGAGAACCACTGAATTAAAACAATTTCAAGTGCAAAGTTGACTAACAATGAAATTGAGCTTTTTATTGTTTCTAAAATGGTTAAGTGGAGGTGTCAATACTACCATTTTCTTCTCACAGAAAATGAAATAGAGTTGAGGCTGAGCTTGGTGGCCCACACCTGTAATCCCAACACTCTGAAGATGGAGTGAGGATCACGATTCTAAAGTCGATCAGGACTGTAAACTGAGGCTGTCTCAAAGGAAAAAAATGTGTGTGTGTGTGTGTGTGTGTGTGTGTGTGTGAGAGAGAGAGAGAGAGAGAGAGAGAGACAGAGACAGAGACAGAGAGAGACAGAGAGACAGAGAGAGAGAGAAATCCCACATGCATGGTCAGGAAACATGGTAATATAAAACCAAGCCCATATTATGGTTGAGAGATTCTTGCTATTCAAAAATAACGGGAAATGGAAGCAGGAAAAAATATCAAAAGACAACAGACAGAACATATTACGTATCAATCATGAACTGCAGAGGGGAGGAAGTTGGATGGAGATTAAGCTCAGTAGTAGAGTACCCAGCACTGAGTAGAACTGGGCTAATAAAAAGAGAGAATAAGAATCACAAGTGAACTGAAAGGAGTATAAATGCTTAATGCTCCAGAATGTAAGAGGATTTCAGCTAAACAGATCAAACTTGCTTCCTTTTCATGTGGAAATTCATTCGCTTGGCTAGTAAAGTTTTAATTTTTTGATACAACTAATTGTGTTAAAATATCATTATGAATATGAAACCTGGCCCCTAGTTTATAAAAAATGGTAATTTAAGAAAACATCCTTAATTACCTAAGTCATTAGGGAAAAATTATAATCTCTTATAATGGCTTATTTTGAAGAATGGGGGGCTTTATTGGATGAATAGACAATAACAAAGGTAACAAAATAACAACAAGAAAGAAGCATAACCTAGACAAAAGTCCACAGCTTTATAATCTTTCCCTCGCATTCTAGCAGTCAAATAACAATGCCCTTGCTTTTGTAGTTTGTTCCAAAAAATCAGCAACACTTCAAAATCTCTATAGGAAAAGACAAGAATCCTCTAGGGTCACAAAGGTCATACACCCTTTGTGAACTAGTTAAAGTTATGCACTCAGTTTCTGGAGCCATATGCATTAACTAAGAGAATGACCATCACAGTAGTTAAAATACATTCCAAATGGTTCATAGACCTGGAAAAACACAGACTCCATAACTAGAGTAGAGCTCCAGTCATGACTAAAGAAGATGAGCATCAATCACTTAGCAATCTTGTTTTCTGATTATCTTTGACATTTTGGCCCCAATTCCCAATATTTTTTCCTCCCTTATTTGTCAAATAATCTACTTCTAAAGCTGGCAAATAGTCTTTGTGTATATTATCAGTTTGGCTGAAAAAAAATCTTTTGGATTTTTTTTATTATCATGGTAGAAGAATTAGTCCTTTTGAATCAGTATCTGTAACAACACACTAGAAAAGGTAATATGTAACTTTTTCTATTTATGTATATATGTATAACAAGATGAAACAAAAAATTAGATGGGCACAGTACATGCCTTTAATCCCATTATTTGAGGAGGGAGAGGCAGGCAAATCTCGGTGAATTCAAGGCTAACCTGATCTACATAGCAAGTTCAGGAACAGCTGAGAACCTGAATTTCCACATTCTAAATAACAGGTGAGTTTACCTAAAGTCTGGCACACCTAGAGTACTTTAGCTATGGCTCCCTCATCTCTTTAGTAACCTGTCTTAGAATAGTTATGTGAAATAAACTGTATTCTTCCAGTCCCACTGTGAGTGTTAATCAGCTTTTTATGATAATCTAGTAGAAGTAACCACTAATTAATCACTAAAATTTTAAGAATTTAATAAGTCTTCATTATGTAATACTCATCATAGTTCCAGAGCAAGCACTTCAGATACCAGACCCTTAGGGATGGAATGAAGAACACCCTTTACTAAGGAGGGTGCAATCAGGGATGGAAATGGTAGACTGAAGAACACAGCAGGTATTACACAACAACAGTGCTACTAGGCCTAGTAAGAGGAATAAAGAATGATGAGCTTTAGGATAGAAAAAGTCTGGAAGTTGAATCTTCAAGATTTTATTAGGGTCAAGAGTTGAAGACTAGCCTGGGATATGTGAGACTCTGTCTCAAAATCAGGAGAGGGGTGTCTGACAAGAATAAACACAGAGGTGTGAAATGGGTTGTTAAGTATTTGTAGAATGGGAATGTAAACATTAGTAAAAGCAGTTGCTAATTTTAAATTTGCACACATATGAAAACAAATTTCTAAAAACTGTTGCAAAAGTAATATGATTCTTTATTGTCTGGTTTTCAAGCAAGAAAGGTGGAAATCAACTGCCAAAAATTTTCATCAATAATGCTGCCAGTTTTAGGGTTTCTTATGCAATTTGAGTTCTAAAAGTAATACATATTTTTGTTATATAAAAACAAATTTGCTGCGGTAATCTTTTAATAGGAGAGAGATAAGATACTTCATCTGCCTGAAGTAAATTAACTTCTGTAGTTTGTAAAAGGCCAAGCAACTGTCAGTGTAAATCAGCTCTCAAAGTAGCATGATTCATTAAGTAGTAAGAAATAAATTATGTTCATGGCCAACAAAAAACCAAGTCTGTAATTCATTCTGGAGCTTGCTAGCTATAGATGCATTTAATCCCAGCACTCAGGCAGATCTCTGTGAGTTTGAGGCCAGCCTGGTCCAAATAGCAAGTTTCAGGACAGCAAGGACTGCATAGAGATACCTTGTTTCAAAAACCACCCACCCACCTACCCACCCACAACAACAACAAAAAACAAAAAACAAAGAAAAATAAAATTAAAACAATGCTTGAAATTCTGTTCTCCTCCCCCTCCCCAAACATCATGGACCTTGACTAACTTCTGGCTTATTACCCAAGGGACTAACTAGTTTTTACCCACTGGCAGAAAGGGCACAAGAGTTTTGAAGACAGTGGAAAAGGGCAAACTAGCATGTTAGAGCTGAGGCTTCGAAAGATTCCAGGAGAAAGCAAGAAATCAGAAAAAACTTGGGAGGTTCCCACTTGCTTTATGGAAAGTTTTCTACGAAAAAAGCCAGAATACAAAGATTGGGAGAGGTGGCTGTCTCTATAAATTCCCAAATCCCAGCAATGGAATGGTAAGGTATACAGGTATATAGCAGAATCTTGAGAGTCAAAGAGGAGGAAAGAAGCATGACTCAACTATAGGGACAAAACAAAATCCCCAAAGAAATTACCTTTGAGCTGTCATGTAAGAAAAACCAATGTAACTATCAAAAACAAAATGGAGGCTGGAAGACAGTTCAGTGGGAAAAGGTGCTTGCCACCAAACTTGAGGACCTAATTTCTATCCCCAGAACCTATATAGTGGAAAGAGAACCAACTGCCTTAAGTTGTCCTGTAACTTCTACATGTGCACTGTGGCACGCATTTATTTGTCCAAGTATGCATAGGCACACACACACACATTGAATAAATATTAAAAAATAAGTTAGACAGTGATTAAGTACACCTGCTGCCAACTTTTGGCCTCCACGTATACATGTATAGATGACAGCACATTCATAATCCATTTCTCAGCACTTGGGAATCTAAGGCAGAAGGATCACTGCAAATGTGAGGTGAGCTTGCACTACACACTGGACTACAGAGTCAGATCTTGTCTCAAAAAACAAGCAATAATCACTTAATTTTATTTCCTATACTTGGTATTTTAAAAAGGATTAATAATTATTAAAAATAACTATAATACTAAAGTAATTATGCTTGAGATTCTTAACTGACGGCAAGAAATTTCCCAAACCACATGAGAAAGGTTAGAGTTCTGGCAATGACCTGTCATTTTAGCATTAAAAGCCTGTTCTATATCTTTAGCAATCCCCCCTCTCCTACCATTCCCCACAGATTTTATGAGACTGGGCTTCACTATGTGTAACAGCCCCAGAACTCACTCTGTAGACCATGCAGGCCTCAAACTCATAGAGATCCACCAGTCTCTGCCTCTCGAGTGCTGGAATTAAAGGCGTGCACCACCATACCTGGCCTACATTTCTTTCCTTAAAGTCTAGCTCGTCTGATTCCACCCTAGGTGTTAAACTTTCTTTGGGTGGGTTTACCTAGTACCTCCCAGTCCTTGTATGTTTACCCAATCAGTATATTCAAATTTCTCAAGACAAAAAGTTCCTTCCATTATCAGTCACACAATACAACATACCAACTATTTATACAACATCTATACTATGCTAGATACTATAAGTAAGTGGAAAAAGATTTCAATACATTAGGTTGTAGCTGTAGGCTAATAGTATACCATTTGTGTAAGGGAACCAAGTACCTATAGATTTAGTGTCCATGAGGAATGACCGGGCTGAAACCAATTCCCCACAAATATCTTTTCTGTTTTGTTTCACCTTCCTCATCCTTCTCAATTTGACAGTCTGGCTAAGTAGCCCAGGCTGGCCATGTAGCCCAGGGTGGCCATGTACTGCTCCAGCTTCTGGAGTACAAGTACTATAGATCTACACCACCACACTCAGCACATCTATTCTTTACCTCTCCTTTTCAATTAAGCAGTCTCTTATTCATTTCACCTTGGTTAAACATTTTTGTGTTGTTCTTTGAGTGGTTGCTCTGCAAATTACCATATCCAGTCTTAGTCCTTAAAAACAATATAATAGTATATTGTAAATTCCTTTAATCCTAGCACTCAGGAGGCAGAGGCAGGCAGATTTCTAAGTTCAAGACCAGCGAGTCTACATAGCGAGTGTTAGGCCAGCCAGAGCTACACAGTGAGATCTTGTCTCAAAAAAGAAAACAAATAATGTAACTTTACTAATGTTGCCTTTACAATTTACTATTGTGTTTGTGTTTTATTTCTATAGTGTTTTAAAACCACTTTAGAGATCCACTGCTAAAGAAATACATAGGAGGGATGGAAAGATAGCTCAGTGGTTAAGAGCACTGGCAACGTTCCAGTACACCAGTTTAATTTCTTCCACCCACATGGCAATTCACAACACGTGGTACACAAACATACATACAAATAAAAAAAATCCACAGAGATGAAATAAAATGGGGGAGGGTAGATTCACAGGCAAATTGAATACAGAATAGACAACATAAAGTAATAGCTACGTTGATATTTGTTGAAATCTGATACAGGGCCATATCCTGGCAGCCGGTATTCAGGAATAAGAGGTAGTGGCCACACTGCCAGGCGCAGTGCAACCTGTGCAGCACACAGGACTTTGGCACAACTCTAATCTAGTTAGCTTTGTATTCAGTAGGGGCTACAATTCTCCCTTTACTTAGCATGCAGAATTCCCATTTATCTCAACCTTTCCTCCCACTAGAGTGTTTCTATGAATGATCAGAATGAATTTCTACAGAGGACTCTTAGCTTGGCTGCTAAGTCATCTAACTCTATTAAAGCGGATCATATAAAATTATTTTTGTAGGCCCAAACTGTTCAACTACTGGTAGTTTGATATGGTTCAAAGTATAAGATATAATAAAAGTCAGGCCTAAGGAGGAGGACACAGAAACAGGTCTGGCAGCAAGAAGTGAGAACACAGCTCAAAAGAAAACCCTTAAAGCCCAGAAATGGATGGCTTCTTTCATCAAACCAAGACTTCGAAAACCAAGCCTGAATATTCATACTCAAAATGTAAAATATCTTTCTGTCATGGTACTCTATATCAATGAAGAAAGAATTCAAGTTTAGGTATTTAGCAGAAAGAATCTAAGACAGAAGATAACCAACAAAAGTCATCTAGAAGTAATTAGTTGCTACAGAAATGCTGTCCTGACTGCTAAAAGAAGAAATGAATGGATTCTAGACTTTGTCTTCTCTACTCAAAACCGTGACTCCCTACACTTCAAAGGTTGTACATAAGCAGAGATGTGGGAACTAACTTAGATTAAAACACTTTGTGAAATTTTCTATACTTTTTCACTTTAGGCACAGAAAAGACCCAAGAGCAAGCTTGTGTCAAAGCCCTTTAAAGCTGGTCATTGTGCCTGGAGCATGCCTTTAATCCCAGCACTCTGGAGGCAGGCAGATTTCTGTGAGTTTTAGGCCAGCCTTGTCTACATAGTAAGTGAGTTCCAGGACAGCCAGGTCTATATACAGAGACTCTGTTTCAAAACTAAAACAGGGAAAAGAAAGGCTTTTTACCTTAGATGCAAAGTAATGGACTAAACATGGGACTATTCAGATTATCTCAATTAATATTGAAATTTAACAGTATAAGGCATAAACCCACAAAGGCAATGAGGACAGGAAAATAAATAGCAACAGAAAGGAGACATCAGCAAAGCTTAGGAAGGCGAAATGTACATAGTAAAGCAATAATAACCTCACTTTCAGCTTTTTTGAGTCAGGTAGGTACTTGGCGGGGTAGCAGGCGTTATGGTAGAAAACAAGCTAGCCAATCTGTACCCAAACTACAGTCCTGTGTTGAGGACCGGGAGCACCCGAGGCTTCATTAAAAGCAGGGCCGACTCAAATGCTTAAACATATCAACTCATTATTTCAATATAACTAAGGGTAATGGTCAGAGGTCCGCAATCTAATGAGATTGAATCAACAAACCAGAAGGACTCTAGGCAGACTCTAACCATGCTGAGTGCTGGAGTAAGGGAAATGAATTGAACCACAAACTGAGACTTTCAGTCTCTCTCCTAGCCTTTCTGAACACAAGCATCCAGGCCCATCACAGCCTACAGTCTCTATCACCTACACTCTCAAACATAAAGGTGAAGGGTTAAATAAGGAAAAAAAAATAGAGGACTCAGATACTGAAACCTGAGGGTTTGAAAAAAACAAATTAACAAACAACAAACTGGCCTAATTGTTCTGCAACAAAAATACAGTACTAATGTACAAGTCCTCTCAAGAAAGAATTTCCTACAATAATCTTAAAGGTCCTCTCAAGTGTAAGAAAAAAAACAAAAACATGGTTGACCAGATATTTGAAACATTTATAACATCAAAGACTAAAACACAGAGTAGATGGGAAGACATACATATTACAGGAAGCAAATGAAAATATTTCTCAAAGACAAAAGAAACAAATTTATAAAATAACAAGTTTGCTTTAAAAATAAACAGCCAGAGCCAGGTGTGTGGGCACACACCTTTAATCCCATACTTGGGAAGCAGAGGCAGGCAAATCTCTGAGCTCGAGGCCAGCCTGGTCCACAGAGTGAGTTCCAAGTCAGCTATGGTTACACAGAGAATCCTTGTCTCGGGGAAAAAAAAACCAAAAAGTGAGATGACCACCCCTGGCCCCCTTGCAAAATCACTTGAGAAATTAAAACAAGTTGCCTTCTGATCTCTGAGTGTGTACACACATATTCAAAGTAAATGAGTAAATGTAGTTTTTGAAAAAGTCTATGGGGAAATTATTTCTAACCCACAATTCAACAGTCAGTCAAACTACCAACAAAGTGTGACAAAATACAGAAAATCAGAAATTGTTTTAATATCTGCCCTCTGTTTTGTAAGCATTCTGGAGAATGTGCTTAGGACTAAAGCAATGGAGGCAGAGTATAAAAGGATTCTGTTATTTATTAATAGACATAAAAAAAAAAGTCTCAGGACAAAGGGTTGCACCAGTCATACAGAGAAATCAATTGGGATGAAAGGAAAAGTGAAAGCTTCCAGAAAAACATTTTCAAGAAAAAGACAAAACCAAGAAGAGAATATGATATTTTGAAACTAATGCGGATATTCACAGGTTTTAGAATTTGGAAATAGATAATAATTATAACAAAATTTAAAGTAATAACTCCATGGACAGTGACAATTACATAAAAGGGAAAGAAATATATTCACATTGGCATGGCATTAACAGTAAGCTGAGATGTAAAATTTACGTAAAACATGTATGGGAAGGGGAGAGATAAGAAGAGAGCTAACTTAAGTCAAATGACAATAGCAATATAAACAAAGCTCTTTAGATATATTCCAGAACCAAGTTGAAACAACAAGGTTTTCTGAACAAAACAGAGAGTGGGTCAAAGAAATTCTCATTTTTATTTCCAAAACTCTACAGGGGCTTAATTACGTTTTTAAAGAAAGCTATTTTATAATGACAAACATATTAATGAAAATACACTTTCCCTGAAGTTATATATGCTGAAGAAATACCTGTATATGAGCATTCTGAAATGCAGATGGTAGTAAATAAGCCTGTGGAAATGTCTTCATAAAAAATAAAATAAAAACAATATATTCTGAATACTTCATGTTCCTAGTGTTGACAAGCAAGCAAAGGATTTTTAACTAGCTCGTTTAAATAACCCTCAGAAGTACTGAGGTATATATGGAAACAAGCTTTTGCCTCTGGTTCCTACTTGTCCCCATTGCCAACCTGTGGTGTTAGGGTCACAGCTCAGTCTTCCTCTGTCAAAGCTTTTCAGAGCCACATCTGATTCATCACATGGTCCTAGGATAATATAGAACTGTGATACCACACACAGTGAATGATAAAAGACACAAACTAAGATAAAGAAAAAAAATCATCAATGTGTAAATCTTAAAGCAGAGAGACAGTGTCTGCAGAAAATGCTCACAGCATACAAAATTATACAAAACAATGACTGTCTTTTCCAATAAGTATCACTGCCTTTTAGAAAGATTTTTTTTGGGGAGAGGTCCAATAGTATTTAATTTTTTTCTTACCCAATTTTCTTTCAGTAGAGCAGTAAAAAAAAGTTTATTACTCAGACACACTGGGTGTAACCCATATATCTAAATGAGTTAGCTAATTAAATGTATTGGTTTTATTTAATAAAACACATCAACTACAAATCCTTATAACAATGAAAACAAGTCAAAGTTATTATGAATTTGTGTACCAATCTACAAATCCCTACTCTGGTGCAGCAAATCCCAGAGACATAAAATCATGAGCAAAACATAAAGGGCACACATATCAGCAGCAGTACGCAGATCCAAAGCAGGTGACACCATGACCTACATTCTCCTCAGCTCTAATCGGCTTAGAAAACCTTTATTCTCAAACTCACAAAGCTAACCTTCTGACACAGAAAACAGAACTAGCCTGCTCTCTTTATGGTGAGAAACTGAAGCAAATTCAGAGTACACCTTACAGCCCTTGAGGCATACATTTCTAAAAGGATTGACTAATCTAGAGAATATATGACATTTAAGGAAAATGGAAGATAAAGGAGCATTTTATTAAGGAGAACTGCTTTGTCATAGATAGTCACACTGATATAACAAACCTGTGTACATGCCTGTCTTCTGTGCTTTGCATCACCACAAAATGGACAGTCCTATGGAGCAGGCTGTGGCTTCTATATGAAATGTTCCCTACAGGATTATGCTTGGAATGTTTGCTGCTTGGCTGAAAGAAGATTATGAAACACTGTGGAAACTTTAGGAGATGGGATGTGGCTGGAGGAAATAGGTCATGGGGACAAGCCTTTGAGGTATATTATAACCTTGACCCCCGCCGATCTAGCTCCATTTCCTGTCTGTCATATAAGAAGTTCCTCTGCCACATGCTCCTGCAGCCATGACATTCTACCCATACATACAGGGATAAACAAACATGGACTGACCCCTCTGAAACCATGAGCCAAAGTAGATCCCTTTTCCCACATTGTTTCTGATTAAATATTTTTTTCTCACAGCAGTGAGGAAAGTAACTCATTTGGAGTAGAAAACCTGGATATTTCAGCCTAGAGGAATATAGTTGTGTGTTGATGATTACTGGGCAAAGGTACATACCACCAAACATGGTCATCTGAGTTCAATACCAGGAAACCATGGCAGAAGGAGGGAAGTTACACTGTTAGTTGTCCTCTAACCTCCACATTTATCATAGAATGCCCCCCCCCGTGTGTGTGTGTGTTGCGAGCCACTATAATTAGGAAAACATAATAACATCACTGAGAACCTTAATACAGAAACAAAAGTTCTATCCTATGCTATAAAAAGATTGTTTCAACATCCATTTCCAAAGTGGCCTTACATATGAGGGGTTTTTTTTTTTGTTAATAAACCATGTGAACTCTAGAGGATTATTATGTATGTTCTAATAGGCTTTCATTTGACTGGAGTTCTAGAAAACACATGCCCAAAAGATATATAGGAAGAAGGCAGGAATGATCTTCGGTCACAGTGATGTACTCCTCCACAGTTCTGTTTCTTCTCTTCAGAAGCATCTGCTTGAAGCATCATACTCAGAAGTTTTTCTTATTTCACACTCACTCATGTTACTGTTATTCACATGAAGAAAAAATGGGCTACAGAAATATAAATCTCGGAGATCTTTCCCACAAGGGCAAGACTACCTAGGCATTTAATTAAAAATATACGGACCGTCAAGTTTGGGTGATTCTTAGAATTTATATTCACTGACATAGAAGATCTTTGCCTGTGTGCTGACATGAGGAAGAATGGAGCATCCTATATACCAGGAAAGAAAACAGCAACACCAACAGCTCAGGCTGCCATTCTAGCACTGTAACATGAATTAATAAAAGACCCAGAGACTGGTAATTTGGGTTCAAACTTCAAGCTGAATATCAGAAAAAGCAAAGCTGCTGGCCACTAGCTCTTTTTTTTTCCTGAATCCTCAAGCAAGCATTATTAAATCATAAATAACATATCAAGGAAACAAATAATCTGACCTAATGTGACATCAGAAGTCTCCAAAAAGAATGAATCTAAACTGGGTGGAGGATATAGATGCCTTTAATCCCACCATCTGGGAGGCAGAAGCATGAGGATCTCAGTGACTTTGAGACCAGCCTGATCCACAAAGTGAGTTTCAGGATATCTAGGATTGCTTACACAGAGAAACTCCTGTCTCAAAACAAACAAACAAACAAACAAACAAACAAAAGAAGATGAAACTCCACAATTTCACCAGGACTATGATAACAACATTAAGATGAACAATAACAACTAGAGATTGATTTGGACTACAAATCAGAACAATTTCCAGGAGGTCAACTGAGATGATCCAGTCTCACAGACACTGCTCAGAACAATTTCTAGGAGGCTACTTGAGATGATCCAGTCTTACACACTATTCTACGCATGACTTGAGACAAATCCTGCACTTTCCCATTATGCAGAGACTGAACAACAACAACAAAAATACAGCTTGACAGTAAACCCCAAATCTTTCTTTTCAGGATTTCTTAAAGATGTAGTCTCCCCCAGAAAGCAGGAAGTAACTTTAGGTACACATGCCCACATTCCCAAGAGGTAGGGTTAGGGTGGTTTTTTGTCATCCAATGGGTTATGGATTATTTGTCATTGTTTAGGAGGATTGGTTACAAAATGTTGTTGGTTACAGTCAGGAAGAAAGCTGAACAAAGAGGATTAGATTCAAGGTTTTTGTTTTTGTTTTTTTTTTAAATACAGATTTTCAGGCTAGACCGATAGCCTCCAAAACAATACAGAGAAACCCTGTCTCGTAAAAAAACCAAATATATATATATATATATATATATATATATATATACACACACACACACACACACACACACACACACACACACACAGATTTGAGAGGATAAAAGGATAGATTATTGAGTATTCTTATAAAGAAAAAAGGGAGGATATAGACATGATAAAAAGGTAGACTATTAAATCTACTTCTAAAAAGTATAGATGTGATGAGATTAAAAAAGGTACATTATTGAATCTACTTTTAAAAAGCAACTACTAGCCGGGTGGTGGTGGCGCACGCCTTTAATCCCAGCACTCGGGAGGCAGAGGCAGGCGGATCGCTGTGAGTTCTAGGCCAGGCTGGACCGACAGCCTCCAAAACAATACACAGAAACCCTGTCTTGTACAAACCAAAAACCAAAACCAAACCAAAACAAAACAACAACAACAACAAAAAAAGACAACTACTAGCTTAGGTATTTTATATTTTATTGGACTTTTGTATATCATATACAAATATTGTGTATTATTACAAATTTGAATTAATTTGTTAAGATATTTTGTACATAGTTTCTAAGGTATTGTTCAAGGTATTGTACATATACCACTCATTTACCAATATAATGTAAATTTTTAATCCTTGAAAGTCATTATTACCAAATGTATAATAAGGAAATGTAGGTTAGTAATTAGTCACCTATTACAATTGAACTTGTAATCACATTAGGCATGTTTTCAAGGTCAAACAGAGATATATTTTACATACACAGATTGTCTTCAAACAATTCAGAGATCTACAGAATATGGCATTTAAAATATTTCACTAATAGAGGTTTTTTTTTATGACAATAAGACATGTCTGCTCCTGGCAGCACCAATCTACTTAAGAGAAGATGATGGGTATCAAAGAAACTCACATGGAGTTTACTTTCTTTGTGGCAAAAGTAAGCCACTGGGCAAGAAAGTGCCCTTGCCTCCACTGCTGACAGTATGCTGTCCAAATGGATAACCAGAACAAGCAGGACACCAAAAGAGTGACTATAAACCTTGCTAAGTAAGATAAGGCAGGATAGTCATTCAGAAAATTCTGCTTCATAGAAAAGTCTGTCAGAGATGCTAGGCCTATAGCCCAAAGATGGATGTCCCAAGGACATAGGGGAACCCTGCATGACTGTCCAGGCAGCCAGATGTTTCTGTCATTTCTCACATTTTTTGGAAGTCACTTGATCTTATTTCCTGTTTACTCAGTTAATATTATTTCCTTCTCGGGTCTGAGGGAGTTGAAGACTAGATAGTATAGTTTTCATTGTTTATCAAACTCAGAAAAGAAACTCACTAAAGATGTGTAAAGAGTAAATGGTTTGAAAGACATTAAAATATATTTTGATAATGCAGATTAGAATAGGAAGTAAATTAGGTATAGGACTTTGGGCTCAATAAGATAGAATAGATAATGAAGTATTTTCTCTGAACTTGTAAAATGCAAACGGACAAGATATTTTCTGAATTTATCAAATGCAAATAGACTGGATGTTGTTGACAAAGTATTGTATATACTTATTGTACATAGTTTTTCTTATATTACTTGAGGGGGGATCTCTGTGAGTCCAGAGTCACCCATTTCTACACAAGAGTGAAACAATCTAAAAGAAAATTATAGCGCACATCAATCCCAACATTAGGGAAGTATGTAAGACAGAAGCATGGTCTCAGAGAGGCATATGTTCTCTAGTCATACTGAGGAGAGGCAGCAGTTTGAGACTTGGTGAAGATCTCGTGCATGGATCAACCCTTTCAGCTTGAGTTAGAGGTGAGAGCTAGTGGCCAGCTTCTTTGGTTTTCTCATATTTAGGTTGAAGTTTAAACCCAAATATCAGTCTCTGGATCTTTTATTAATTTGTGTTACACACATCCATGACAGATCAGTTCTTGGCTGGTACTCAGAGTTTTTTTCTAACAGGGCTTGTTCTAGCTATATTTGATTTTCTGGGTTTCACAAACAATTACTCTTTCCTCCCAACCCTCCAAAAGGGAGGCACACTAAGTTTTAAGGTGATACATTCTGAACAATTAAAACAGGAATTGCAGAACTGAGATAGTAGCTTTCTTGCTTAGCATGCACAAGGCCCTAGGGAGAAAGCAAGTTAGCAGCATTCATCCACGGCCTCTGCTTCAATTCCTGCCTCCAGGTTCCTGCCTTGAATTCCTGCCCTGGCTTCCTTCAGTGATGAACTATGATCTGAGAGTTATAAACTGGAATAAACTGTTTCCCTTACAAATTATTTTTGGCCATGGTAGTTCTCCCTGCATCCTCTGTTTTTTTGAGACAGGGTTTCTCTGTGTAGTCCTGAAACTGTCTTGAAACTCACTCTGTACACCAGACTGGCGTTGGATTCACAGAGATCTGCCTGCTTCTGCCTCACTAGTGCTAGGATTAAATGCATATACCACCAACAACTGACTGGTCAATGTATTTTATCACAGTAATAGAAACCCTAAGTAAGAAAAGGATCATCAATAACATCTTATAAATATTGGGCATGAGAACTTAATGGTACTCTACTCAATGTACAAAACAACAAAGTTTTTTTCCTGGAAAAAGTGCAGGGAAACTGAAAAGGGAAATTATTTTAGTCTTCCTAAACTTACACTGCATATGAAGTTTTTGACAATCTCTAATCATGGATGCATGTTTATCAGGTACTTGTACCCACACCGCATACACACATGACAATAAAAGCTTTTGGAAACTTCAATGTCTCTCTAAACTAAATCTAAAAATACATTTTCTTTGGTTGAACATATCAAAGCATTTGATTTAAAAAGTATTTAAAGGCTTAAGCAGGATTGCTCAGATTACATGCTGAAAGAGATGACAAGATGATGCAGTCCATTCCAATTAATATTTAAAATATAATTTTCTTACCTGGAATTACTTTTCAATACTTATTGTTGTGGAATATTCCCTTACACTAAATGAAGATATGCCACTGTGATTGGTTTAATAAGAAGCTGAACAGCCAATAGCTAGGCAGGATTTCTAGGCATGGAGGACACTGGTAAGAAGAAGGATGGAGTCTTGAGGCGATGCAGAGGAAGCATGGCATGTCCGAGATGAGGTAACAAACCATGAGCCACATGGCAGCATGTAAATGAACAGAAATGGACTAATTTAAGCTATAATAGCCAGGCTAAGCTATCAACCAAGCTTAATAAGAAGTCTCCATGTCTTTTATTTGAGAGCTGGCTGTCAGAACAGAGAAAGACTCATTACATATTATTATTTAGACCATGTTAAAAATTCTTTTAAAAAGTTTTAATATAGTCAAGTGTAGGAAATGTATCCAGTTTCTAAACAAAATGCTGTGTTATCACAAGTCAAATATTTAAAACAAGGAAAAGGAGTTGAGAATGAAGCTTTGGAAAGCTGCCATAACTAAAATCCATACAAGGTAAGCATGAGTATTCAAGTTTGTAAGGCTGATGGTCAATTTACTATTATGTAGAAACCAAACCACCTTATATTATTTACTATTCATAAAAGTTAGCAAAATTCAGGACTTGGGCCAATATTTGTCAAGAACTGGTTCCGGCAGTCTGGGAAGATGACAATTTGCAAAATTCTTGCCTTGCAAGCATGAAGTTCAGTTCCCAATATCTACAAGCTGTCCCAGTTAACCCTGTCTCAAAACCAAGGTGGTCATTGCCTGAGAAAAAGCACTTGAGACTGTCCTCTGGCACTCTCTCTCTCCACAAAAGATTTCTTTTACATTGTGGTGTGTGCATTTATATTTAAATTTTCATTTTGAGACAGAGTTACTTTACATAGACCTGATTGTCCTGGAATATTTAGACATATACAAATAAATGTTTATCACAAAAATTTTTAAAGAGCAAATTTGATCCTAATATCTAGTTATAACTTCTTATCAACTGTTAGGACATGACAAGACATTATTTCAACGTCATTTGTTCCTTATAAAATAAATAATACCTGAAAGTCCAGTTGTTCACAAAAAAAAAGGTTCGTTACTGTACCTACAGCCCTTCCAATACCTGTATCAATAAATACTTTTTGACTCACAAAAACAATCAATCAATCATCCCAGTCATTAGAGATTGTTACCTGGAGAAAAGGATTATGCAGAAGAGGCTCACTGAAGACAACACATGTCCGCAGAAAGAACTACAGATTCTCACAGCCCTACCAGAGAAACACAGGAAGCCCGATTTGGCCTGCCAGTTAGGTTTGGCTACAGTGACACAAGAAGAATGGGCTGCTTTGGGGGTTCTGAGAGTCTAACTGTAGAAATGCCCCGACCTCCCAGTAAGACTTTTTTGTTTTTGTTTTTTACGAGACAGGGTTTTTCTGTATTGTTTTGGAGGCAGTCGGTCCAGCCTGGCCTCGAACTCACAGAGATCTGCCTGCCTCTGCCTCCCGAGTGCTGGGATTAAAGGCGTGCGCCACCACCGCCTGGCTCCAGTAAGACTTTTGTATTAATGGAATATTCTACAGGAAAAGATTTCTTAGGAAAATGCCCTTACATGTTTATCCTTCTTTCCATATGATTAACAACATGAAAGAAAAAAAAGCTCACAAATCAATAAAAACATCTTTGCCACTGACTGCCAGCTATCATTAACAAGTGAACAAAACAAGTCAATCAACAATATTTTATTTTCTACACATACACATTGTTTGGGGTGAGTTCACTGATATTCACTGTCATGTCTTCCTTTTCATTTATCAAGGGCAATAACAACTTTTTCTACCTACTTCCAATAAAAATGACCACATTAAATATTTACTTATTCTTGATTATATGATATATATATATATGTATTATATATCTGTGTGACATATTTATGTTGTGCTCTTGAAGGGCAGAAGAGGGGGTAGAGTCCCCTAAGCCTGGAGTGACAGGTGATCTGTCAAGTGGTTGCTGGAACTAAACCTGGGTCTTTTACAAAAGCAGCAATTAAGTGTTCTTAACTGCTAAGTCATTTCTCTAGTTCCCAATATAAAATCTTTAAGAAAAAGGAAAATCTTCTGGGACCACCAACTACATACTTGTTTCTTGTGGTGATGTATTATTTATGATTTATTAAAGCTTGCCTGATTCAGAAAGCAAAGTCAATCATGAGTCACAGAAGTCAGGCAAACACCTTTAATTCCAAAAGCAGAAGCCAGGAGGTGGTGGTACACACCTTTAATCTTACGACTCAAGATTAAAAGGTTGAGGGATCTCTGAGTCCAAGGTCACCCAGATCTACATAAGTCCTAAAGAGAAATAGCTCCCACAAAGATGATCTCAGCACCTGGGACCACACGCCTTTAATCCCAGCACTAGGGCGGTATATAAGATAGGAGCAAGGTCTCAGTATCAGACATTCATTCTCCAGTCACATTGAGGATAGCAATGCCCCAACCCTTTTAGAAGTAAGAGCTTTTTGGTAGCTTGGTTGCTTTGCTTCCCTGCTCTTCAGATTGAACCCCCAATATCTGTCTCTGGGTCTTTTATTTTTCATGCAACTGTTTCCATTTAGTGTGCATGATATATGAGTATGGGTATGCATGTGCCACAGCATATCCCATGGCACTTTCAGCAGTCTACTCTGGCCTACCACCTTGATTTGAGGGCCCTGGGTCTCTCTTGCTTCTGAGTATGCACCGTGTATTCCAAGCTAGCTTGGACAGCACGCCTCACAGTGATTCTCCTGAATCACCACAGTAATGCTGGAATTACAGGTATGCCCTACTACACTTGGCTTTTTTGTGTGGGTTCTGGGATCTGAACTCAAGTTGTTAAGCTTGTATATAAGTGCTTTTGCCCACTGCGTCACCTCCCTAAACTCACTACATTCACATTATATTGTTTTAAATGAGTTTATGACAAAGTATAGAACTACACACTCTGGCTCTAAGGTTCTAAGGGTTGAAGACTAACAACCCTAAAGTTCCTTGACTTGGTGTTCAAGGTTTGGTCTATGAAGTACCTGTTAGGGAAAACTAAGAGACCAAAAGTATGTTTTCATTTTTAATGTATGGCCACTTTTCCAGTCCAATATTATTGATTATCTGTAAAATATTTCCTTGAAGGTGTCAAGAACCCAACCATTACTAAATATACAAAAGACAGAGATTTTTGCTAGAGTTTACAAAAACTACATACAATTTTTCCAATGTTAACTGTTAATATAAACATTATTTTCTAAAGGTTTATAAGCAAATCTTATTGCTTAAATTCTTTATCCTTTTAAATTTCAACGCTGTCAAATCCTACCTGTTCTACTGTTTGTGCCACAGCTAAAGTGACCAAATCAATTCAAATTACAAGAGCAAAGGATTAATTCAGCCCAATCCTAAATCTCTTTCCCCAGTTCTCACCTCCTCCTACTGGACTAGGGCCCCACCTACTGGACAGCAACTGGAATTACCCTTCTACTGTCTCACTTCTTCCTGCACAGAACACTGGTTTACTGGATTTGCTTACTGTTCAACTAACTTTACTTCAGAAATTTCTTTAACATGTTATTATCTCCCTCAAACCACTTTCTGTTTACATTCTAGCTATAGCCAAACATTATAAAATTCTTTTTCTCTATTAGTACTAAAGTAACTGAACCCCAAAGAGTCCCCAACTTCAGCCTAATAAAGACAGTACATTCCTTAACTTTGTCTCTAAAAAGAAACTAATATAGTGAATTCTAAAACAAAACAGTGAATTCTCGGCCTTAAAAATAATGACCAATGGCCTCAAATTTTCTCTTCAGAAGATCGAAGGTTTGCATTAGCCTTTTCAAGTCCCTCTAAGTTTATTCTTTCTCAGAATTTATGGTAAAAAATTCATTTGTTTCAATTTTTAAAAAGCAGCAGTATGTAAATTGTACTAATTACTGTTGTACTTACTATATAATTACCACTATAGCAAGCAGCACAGGGAACAGGATTCCAACAAAATGTTGGAAGAATGAACCTTTGGGTTACAGTGGGAATCTTCATATATACCATTTCTTCCTAATGGAAATTCAGAGTGGCTTTACCCATAGGAACAACAACTGTGTTTCATGACTGTCACCTCACAACTAAGTTCTCTGAGGTCTTAGCTAGATTTTTTTCTCCCTTGTGTTATTCCAATCTGAATTAAAAACTAGACTAAAAACCTCCAATGTGTATTTATAAAATTTACCTATAATAGTTTATTTTTAGTACATTACTTCTTCCTTTCCCTTTCATTCCTCCCATGTACCTCTCCTTGTGCACGCGCACGCGCGTGCGCACACACACACACACACACACACACACACATGCACGCACGCACGCGCACACGCATCTTAAATACATAAATACAACCGGTTCAGTCTATGTAATGCTACCTGTATCTCTATGATTTCAGGAATAACTACTTGGTATTGAATAACCAATCAAGAGGACTCTTCCAATTCCTAACTTGTGCTTGACTGAGCCATTCCTCAATCCTTCAAGTTTGTTTTTTCCCTTCAGTTTTTTATTTAAATTAGAAACAAGCTTATTTACATGTCAATCCCAGTTCCCTCTCTCTCTCCTCTCTCCTGCCCCCCACTAGTCCCCTATTCCCATCCCCTTTCTGCTCCCAAAGGAGGGTGAAGCCTTCCATGAGGGATCTTCAAAGTCATTTGGAGCAGGGGCTAGGCCCTTCCCCATGTGTCTAGGCTGAGAGAGTATCCTTCTATGTGGAATGGGTTGCCGAAGTATACTAGGGATAAATACTGATCCACTGCCAGAGGCCCCATAGATTGCCCAGGCCTCCTAACTGACACCCACTATCAGGGGGTCTGGGTTGGACCTATGATGGTTTCCCAGCTATCGGTCTGGGGACAATCTTTCAAGTTCTTATTGGAAAGAACTCTTCCAAGTACTGCTCCTTTCCCATATGACCTCTGTTCTTTTACCTTAAAGCTAACAAACTATTTCAGTAAAATTTCTTTATTGTTCAGGTCTCCAGGGAATTTCTAGTTGTTCTTCTTTCTGCCTAAGCAACTGAGTATTGGCTTGTCCCTTCACATTTTTAGGTCTTTGCTCAGGCAGCATAGTTTCACAAGGCCTTCCCAGACCTTCTAACTTAAATAGTTCTTACTCTTTGCAACAGTGTATTTTACTCATGCGTTATTTATCTCTCTTCATTTCTATACAGTAAACTCAGAAAAAGACAGTGGTTTTTCCTTCCATCAGCTTTACTCATTAGTGTGGCCACTACCCCACTATCACTCATATCACCATACTAGTTTAAAATACTCTTAAGAGCTAAGATGACATATTATATATCTAAATACCTACCATAACATTTTTGTAGAATGCCTTACATAGAATGGGTACTTCTAAGTATGATCACACATGTTGAATGGGTATAAGATGGAAAGGAAAAGAAAAAACAAGGTTCAACCCGTTAGTCATTCTAACAAGGTCCTGAGGCAGCATACTTCTTTGGCTATCCTAACCTTCAACAATATTTTCCTTTCTCTATAATTCCTCTGCCTTAAACTAATACTTTTTCCTATTTCTTAGACCAGTCCCAAATCAAAGTTTTTCTTACTCCTGTCAAGCTGATGATACTCAGTGTATTTATTATTTAGCCCATGTATAAGGTTTGAGAGTATTTTCATGGGTGTACACTTCAGGTAAATTCATGGGTTAGGAAATTCTCAAAGACACTGTGGAACAACTGTAAACACCAACAGTGGGTAAAACTGAACTGATTTTATAGGACAGCCAATGTGTAAAAATCTGACAAGAAAGGTCTAATAATAAAGATCTGAATCTTCAAAACTTTATGCCATTAGTTAATTTTTCCTATTATATATTATATACATAGTATATATAATTATCACATATAAAAATTATAAATTACAGAAAGAAAAGCTATGCTATTCTTGTACACAGAAAACAGTAGCTAGAAAACATGCCTAATAAAAATTCATGTTCTAAGGCTGGGTATGATGTCAAACATCTATAATCTCAGCACTCATGAAGCAGAGGCAAGTGGATCTCTGTGAGTTCAAGGATAGCTTGGTCTCCATTGAGTTCCAGGCCAGGCAGTATTGTCAAAAAAAAAAAAAAAAAGTTCTAATTACTTAAGCTCTGAAACATTCTAGTTGTGAAATAGGCCAGTTATGAAACCATGAGAATACTTAACTTCCTACATTTCTGCTATCTCATCAACAATAATGAAAAACAATCTATTAAAGCCAAGTATAGGGCTGCACCAGAGAGAAAACTTACATGTGTTTAAATATATTAAATAAATTGAATTTCTGATTTTAGTTAAGACATTAATAAAACTGAATGAAAAATAAGTTTAAACTTTCTTCAATTTATTTTTCAAATGCAAGTAGTATATTGGAAAAGTCTACTAAAATATTGGCAAGAGCTATTTTTTTTCTTCTTTTCCTTTCCATATTTTCAGTTTTCTACACTGACCATGTTTCTTTAAAATTCCAAATAGTTTTCAAACTTTAAAAAAACAGAACACTTTTGAGAAAAAAATTGCTTGTGACTATCAATCTGCCTTTGTGAACTCAAAGGTGATCCTCTAACTGATATGAACTGACCAAGTTTATTTGCACATGTCTATTATGGACATACATAGGGATGAGACTACTATTTCCATAGGTTTGTAAAGTCTGAGTATGTTAATAAGATTTTTATATATGAGAAAATGATCCCAATAAACCTAAAAAGGAAAGGAGAACTGAACCTTTGGGCGGGGTAGTTGAGTTGGTAGAGTGCTTGCCTAGAATGCACAGGACCTGGGTTTAATCCACAGCACTGAATAAACTGGATATGGAAAAATATGCTTATACTCCTAGCATTTGGGAGGATCAGAACTTCAAAACTGTACTCTAATGTACAGTAAGTTTGAGGCCAGCTTGGACTGCAAGAGCTGTCTCCACCACCATGAGACAGCTCAGTGAGCATAGGTGCTTACTGCCAAGCTTGGAGATCTGACTTCCATTCCTGGGACTCACATGACAGGAGAGAACAAACCCCTATAAGTTCTTCTTTGTCATGCACACACACTCTGTAATGTGCCTCTACACACACACATACATACATACATACACACACACACACACACACACACACACACACACACACACGTTAAAAACAAAAATGAGGAACTTTCAATAATCCACATACCATGATGGTTCTAATTAAATTCATCTCAATCATCAGATTAAGCCATGCTTTGCACATTGGTACAATAGGAATTGTTTTCTTTCTTTCTTTCTTTCTTTCTTTCTTTCTTTCTTTCTTTCTTTCTTTCCTTTTTTTTGAGACATGGTTTCACATTACACAGCCAGGCCTAATAGGTATTTGGTCTCAAACCCTACACTGCCGATTACTGATCCGGCTTTCCCCTACCAAGCACTGGGATTATAGGTGTGTACCTTCAGACCCATCTTGGAAAATTTTTAAAATATAACTAAAAGCCAAAATACTACTTTAAAAGTCAGACTGGTCATCTGTTGTGTGCGTGAGTGAGTGACTGAGTGCTTACGTGTGTGTATACATGCACGTAATGCCTGTGAAAACAAGTAAACAGAAATCTAACAGACTCACCCGTTCTGCAGTTGACTCCTCTCCAGGTACACACACAGCAGCAGCACAAGCTATTTCCATCACAGAAGAGCTGGTAGGAGCATCAGTTGTGGATGAAGACCTGGGTCGACCTGATTGTATAACAGCAGCCACCTCTTGGCCAGATTTCCTGTTGATCTGGGGACTTCCCTTTGGGGCTTCTGACTTGCCCCGCCTACTATGCAAGCTTGTCCCTCTCTTCATCTTGGGTGGCACTCGGATCTGTTGCAGAACACGATTCAGAGCTGTGGGGTGGGTGGAGACACCATCAATCTCAGCACATGCGTTCTGACTGTCCAGATCCACTTCAGGCTCTAGATCTGTCTGAATCTGCTGCACATCGTGTGGAGACACTGATGACCTCCTGCGCTGGTGCTGGAAGAGGTGCTTCAAGCCTTGGCCAATCACATTAATGTTCTCCAGAGCATTGTGGGTCATTTTAGATAACTTTTGTTCTGATTCTGTCTGCCTCCTGGCTTCTGCATCTTGGGATTTGCCTCCAGGGTCAGGGTCCTCATATAACTGTTCACTGCTGGAAGGCTCCATCAGTAAGCTTAAAAAGCTTATTTGCAAACTCAAAAAATTTTAAAAACACCAAGACTGTCAAGTTAGGTAGGCATTTGCTTCAACAGTGACTACGCATGCAGCTGTGAGATGGAGGCTTCATGCCTACCTACTGTTAAAAAAAAAAAAAAAGAAAAAAAAGGAAAGAAAACAACCTTTTGTCACACATCCATGCAAAAATACAGAAACACTACAGTTAAAACAAAGAAAAACATGCATTTAGCCAAACAAAGAAGTTACTATAGTTAAGCAATCTTTAATCAGAAGATTAAAAGATAGTTTTTCAAATAATGGGTTAGGTACTTTCTAGAATAAAAAGCCCAGAACAAGGACACAGGAAATGAAAATAGCAATGTCAGAAAAAAAAAAAAAAGATCCCTTCAAGTTTCAGTATATGAAGGGTACTAAAGGGCCATCTTTGAAAAGATAGTAACAGCAATTGGCAGGACAACCAGCCATTGCTTAGAAAATCAAGAGAACAGACCGTCTAGTATGTTTAGTCTAGCTGAGGCAATTAAATTCTTTTTATTTATAATCACAGATAAGTATCTACATGCTGAAATTCAGCAAATTCAGATAATAGTGAGAGAAATATCCCAATCTATGTGGAGTTTAATGAAAATTTGGAATCTCTTGCTAGCATCTATCCATATTTATCAAGCTCAATGGTAATTAGATGTGACAGGTTTGCTCTTTTGGGAGAACAAAACAAAGAAAAGTCTTATAAATGGAACTCTTTGCTGAAGCCAAACCTTCTGGCCCCAATAAATGAGCAGTCCAGACAAATCAGTCTTCAGTGAGAATAGAGCTTTGCTCAATACCAGCTGTCAAAAAGGGAGATCTAAACTGAGGGGTAGGGGGTACACAACATAATGTTAGTACTCAGGAGATTAAGACTGGAAAGTGGAGAGTTTAAGGTCAATCTGGACTACAGACAGCAAGTTCTAAGTCAGTTTGGACTATACAGTGACACTAAATCTTTAGTGTAAAAAAAAATGCAGACAAGGAATCCAAAGAAATCCCTTTCTCAACTGTATTATTCTTGACAGAAGCTTCCTAATCTGTTTATATAAACTCAAAAGCAAAAATTTACTCAGTAACTGGGTACAAGGAAAGAGCAGAGAAAAATTAAAGGTCAAAGGTTAAATAGCAAAGATAAGCCAGTATTAAATACAGAAAAGGAAGTTGAAACTAAGAACATGATTGTCATAGCTACTGAAATCACATGCAAAGGGGAGGGGTGGATAGTCAGCGATCAGATCTCTTTTCTTTAATAAAAAGTGTTTTATTTTTATTGAGTTTGTGCAAATACATAAAATTGTATAAATGCATAGAAGCTACTAGGGAGGACAAAACTTGGTACAAGAGTTCTTGCATACTTTCTCTCAGTTTTTGTTGTTGTTTAGAAGACTTTAAAACTTCCTATATTACGAGTACCCTGAATAATCTGCCACTGCCAGTTAAGTATTGCAAGTTCCTGTTCTGGGGTGTGGGGTCCTGCTGCCTCCAAGCGGTGAGGCAGAAGGCACAAACAAATAAGCTCACTGTGAACACAGGCTACATACGGTGCTGAGGGAGAGGAAACACAGATCCACTCACATTCCCTGATGACTATTCTCAGTCCTTCACATCACAGGACATGAACAGTGGCACTGTAGCTCCATGGTCCCTAATCTTTTCAAACCTGTTTGCCCATCTGCTGACTCAGATCCAAAAGCACAGAGTTACAGGGTTAAAAGAACTCATCTCTCACTGGTACCTTTTTACTTTCTGAACACCCATAGGTTCCTGTGTTCCCGAAGGAGGCAACTGAGAGCAGCTGTTAAGAGTGGGGAAACTCCCAGTCTTCCACTAAAATGCTCTGTGGTCTATATGGCCTCTTACCCTGTTTCTAACTGTACCCTGTTCCTAAAGTCAAAGCAAGGCTGCCAGTTACCAGGCAGTTTGTTATTTTCCTTGTTTAAACTGTATTAGCCAAACTGTACAACTGATCTGGCTATTGTATAAGTAAAGTAATGCCAGTTTAACATGTCAGATGAAAAGATAACATGAATAAAAGAATGTCACTAAGGTAGTTGAGAAATTAAATGAACCACTTGTCTCACACATGAGGATATCAGGAGTCAACTACTCAACACATGTTTCTTTGGGTAGTAGTGGGACTAAAACTGACCACCTGTCTGCTTCCTATCTAAAACATTTGGAGTATATGGCATATTTTAGATGTCAGTTAACTTCATCTGAAATTTCACTAGCATTTGTACACTGTTTATTTTTTAAAAAATTGAAATGACTGATTACAAAGAGATGCTAGCAATCCCTAGGGAAATCTGCAGCATGCTCCTGGTTTTTTCCAAGCCAAGGCGCTCACTCACAGTTGTAAAGATGAGGGATGCATTCCAGTATTTCTAATAGCAAAACTTATCTTAATTACACTAGCTAGCACAGGCTCACGGAGCATGCAGCCCTAAATACACCCAAGCTGGGTTTTAAGCAGTAAGCTGTGATTAGCCACTTTTGATAGAAGATGTAGCCTGGCAAGGGGCACAGCTATTATTTGTTGTGACATCACACAGATAGAGCATGGGCAGAATTGTGATGCCTCCTCCAGTCTCTGTACAGAAGATCTCTAAGGTCCCTGGTCAAGGTATGCCAAATATTAATGAAGATAAAGTGTGATAGCAAAATAACCAATGGCAATAACACTGTCATAACTCTACAAATACTGACAGTAAGAATGTTAGCACTCATGGAACTTGGTATTCTCAAAAGACTTTAGGATGCCCTGCCATTTTCTTCTCTAAGTCAGTAACTCTGGAATAAATGCAACTGTTGATCAGTTTATGAAAAAAACCCTCAAAATTACATTTAGATCTCTGGCTTAACATATATAAGATTCTACTACAAAGCTAACTGTATTCTGGTAAGAAAGGAATTCAGCTTTTCTTGTTTATTATCTCTAAAATGTCACCTTCTTACCGTAAAGGGGACAAGATAGGGAAAAGGAAAAAGGAGCAAAATGACATGACAAAAGAGATGTGAAATATGGGTGGAGAAAGAGGAGCAAGAATCAGCCATGTATACACCAGACATTTCTAGTCATGTCATTAAATTCTCAGAATTTCCTACAATTTGTTTTCCTACCACAGTTTTGCTTAAGACATAACATATGCTAAGTGCACACTCAGGAAACAAGTTGCTCTGAATTAATATTAGAAATAAAGTAAAAAATTGCTTTTTAAAAACCAACAAATGTTTAAAAGGGTGCTCCACAAAACCATCCTGAAATATACAAATTATTTCTTTTTATTCCTTTTTGTTGCTAACTTTTTTGTTTTTATACGGTAGTCAAAACTTTTGGCACTGACCCAAATTATTTTCATAGGTCATGAAGACCTGGATACTTGCCTTCATTGTTCTTCCTCAAGCACGTCTCTAGCACACAGGTGTCCTTTTAGGAAAAGCTGAAAAACAAGCATAAGAACAGAAGTGAAACTTAGCCTGGAGCTCACCTATTACAGACACACAGGTAATGGCTAAATGTATACAAAATATTACAATTTTATGTTCTATCAGTAGGAAGGGGTAGGATCATTTTTTAGGTTTTTGTTAGAATTTTCTAATTTAAAAAATGTAAAAAATTGTAGTCATGAAAAGATATATTAAAAAATATTAAAACTATCAGCATTGAAAAAAGAAAATAGGGGCTGGAGAGATAGCTTAGCTGTAAGAGCACCAGCTGATCTTCCAGAGGTCCTGAGTTCAACCTTAGCAACCCATGATGACTCACAACCCATCTCTATCTAGCGGGATCTGATGCCCTCTTCTGGCATAAAGGCATGCATGTAGATAGAGCACTCATACATAAAATAAATCTAGAAAGGAAGGAAGCGAGGGAGGGAGGGAGGGAGGGATGGAGGGAGGGAGGGAGGAAGGAAGGAAGGAAGGAAGGAAGGAAGGAAGGAAGGAAGGAAGGAAGGAAGGAAGGGAAAAAGAGAACATGCCAAGTGTAGTGGTCCCTGTTTTTATTCTTAGCATTCCAGAAGCAGAGACAGATAATTCAGCTAATTTCTGGCCAATCTGTTCTAAATAGCAAGTCCCAGGCTAGGCAGAGTCACATAATGAGACTGTGTAGGGGGAGAGGTAGCAGTGTCACACGGTTACAATAAATATTTTAGCATTGATTGTACTGAATAACAAAAAGATACTGTATCAGTTGTAGTCTTGAATTCACATTAAATGTAAAAAGATGCACAGGAAAACACCACAATTTCATAAACATTTTTTTGAGTACCTTCTGTTTGCAAATGCCTGCTAGCTCTCATTCAAAGTCGATTCTAAAGCCTAATACTTATAACCCCAGCACTTCGGAAGATCACCTAGCAAACTGCAGGCCAGCCTCGGCTATATAGTGAGATCCTACCTCAAAAACTGGGAGTGGGGAGAAAGGAAGGGGAAAAATTGGGGGGAATTTAAAAAATCTATTATATACAACTGAGAAATGAAATGTATCAAAATTGAAATTTTCCTGAAAAACTAGCTTCTACTAGCCATCGCCAGAGACATAATTTAATAAGAGATGCACCACAGAGTATCTGTCATATACTTAGCATTATAGAGACCAAATATAAACTTACTCTCAGAAAACTCACCTAGCACAGAAAACAAGATTTGTATACTTAAAAGCTGAAAACAGTACAAAGCATCAATTGAGAGTTCAGTTGGTAAAGCATGGGACTTTGAGTTTGACCCCCAGAACCCACATAAAAAGCCAGGTGTGACATGTCCATACTTATAGTACCAGCACCACTAGAGAGCTGGAGACAAGTGGATCCCTGGGGTTTGCTGGTCAGTAAGGCAAGTTGGTGAGTTACAGACCAGTGAAAGAGCTTGTCTAAAAGAAAAGTGGATGGCACGTAAGAACTAACACCTGACTCCAGGCCTCTAACCTCCATGACAGAGCTAGGCTGGAATCGTGATTACAGTCACCATTAGGAGTCAGGTCAAAATCAATCCTTCCCTTAAAATATTTGTCAGACATCTGTCAGCAACAGACAGGGAGTCAAGCAAATGGCAGACAAAAAATTGAATTCCAAACTCTATCTTTCTCTTGATACCTTTGGAATCCCTTTCTGTAAAGTATTCAGTAAATATCCTATTATGACCAGGGTTTCTTAGTCACAGCCGTATTTATGCTGTCGATGTTCTTTCATTTCCAACAAACAAACAAATAAATAAAAATAAAGTAAAAATCAGTCTACCTCCTTATAGTTTTCTATAGTGATAGAGACTTTTCCTGTCTTTTAACATAAGTCTATTTTACCCTGAATAACCTGGCTTAGCATGGTTTATACAAGATAGGTGACAAAGGAAAAAAAATAAAGTTTATAGATGTAAACTGGGCTGGGCTGCCAAAACTGTATGGAAGTACTTAAAAACAAAGCTAGCATGATCAATTGATCTTTCACGTCCTGAGGAATACCTATACCCATGTTCTACTATCAGAGACAGAAAACTGAATCATGTTTGTTATGCTACTATTAAAATTAAATGTGTGCTGTATTATATGTACATAGACTATTTCATTCTTGAATGAGGGACAGGTGACTAATAATCCCAGTAGCCCAGCAGGATAACCAATACACCGGTACAAAGGGAAAACAGAATTTAAACATACAAAAGAGGAGAAAGCAGGATCACAGAACAGATATAACACATGAAAAGCAAAAGTAAACACAAATGTATCAGTAATTCCATTAAATATGAAAGTATCAAAGAACAGAAAGCAATGACTTTGCTACTTACAAAACAAACATGGAAAATAGGAAAATACAAAATAAAAAGTAAAAACTACAGAAGGGCCAAAAAAAAAAAAAAAAAAAAAAACTAGGAGAGCTGCACTATCCCACAGCAGTAGCCTAATGAGGTCATGGAAAAACAAACAAGGGGAAGAGTTTTGTCCTGTCATGATGACATCCCTAGACCCAGATTCTGGTACCTGAACAAATATAAGGCTTAATCAGAACATCACAGAACTCTCCTGGCCCTCTATCACCAACATCAATCTAAACACAGATAACAATGGAACACAACAGAGGACGATGGAAAATAAAGGTATTCTGAGAACAGGAACAAAAAATGAGAGTTAAACAGACACAAAGGGACCGAAAATTACTAAGAAAATAATTGAAGTCTTTGATTACCATGGCAATGATGAATGCCAACTTCAGTAACTCATAGAAATAATAAACATCAAACATAGCCAAATCCTAAATTGATCCCCACTCTAAACAAACCCCCCACTCTAAACAACTAGCAGATCGGAACTTGTGGTCAAATATATCCATCCAGTACTTTCCTCAGTATTTATCATATAAAACACACACCCCTTTGAACAGAAATGTATCAAATATACTAAAGGCAGTAACAAAATAAACACATCTTGTAGAGACAACACAATCATCAGGGTTAGACTCATGACATACATTTTGGAGCAGCCAGGGAAATAAATTAAAGCAGAGCTAATTAATTCAGTAAAGGCTCCAATGGAAAAGGTAGATAGCATGTGAGACCAGACAGAGAATTTTTAAAAAAAGGGAATCATAAAGAAGCAAATGGAAGTGCTAGAAATGAAAACACAGTGCCAAAGAACATGTCTTTTGTTGTTGGGCTTTTTGAGATAGGGTTTTTCTGAAAAGCCCTAGCTGTCCTCGACCTCACTACTCTGTAGACCAGGCTGGCCTCTAACTCAGAGATCCATCTGCCTCTGCCTCCCTAATGCTGGGATTAAAGGCATGCACCACTATCATCTGGCTAAAGAACAATGCCCCAACAGGCACTCATACACATACCCAAATAGTATACTCCAAATCATTGAAAAAAGAAACAATACATCTGAGGATAGCAGAAATTAATCTGAACTAAAATATAAAGCAAGAAAGTGGCTTCTCTTACTTCAAAAGTATCTAAAAACTGTGAGAAATACCAAACCACATTACACATGTCTTCTTCCATTGTTCTCTTGTAACCAGATAGAGGCATTTTGTCTATTTGTTTATTTGGATAGACAGCACTGTTCTGTTATGTGCCATGCTTTCCCTTTTTAAACTGCTCTCTTTGCTTTTGGCTTCCCATCAGTTCACCACAATACACTTAAGCTAGGTTTGATGGACTTGTCCTTTGTTGCTTTCACATTCTTATCTAGGTTTTTTTTTTCAATCTAATGAATTACATTAGGGCTCTTTATAGGCATACAATGAGAGCTTGATACAGAAAGATGGGAACCTTACCAAGAGCTACAGCACCGAACTTCCATATAAATCATCCTCCCATGACACAATGTTGATAGGCTGGATCTTGTACAGGTAGTCACAACTGCTGTGAGTTCAAAAGTACAGCAGTCATGTCACAGCATTCCCAGAAGTCAGCAATCCACACCTTCTCCTCCTTTGTTCTGGCTCTTACATTTTTCTCGTCCTTTCTTCCATAATGTTCTCTGAGCCATGGAGTTATAATATAAATGCCCCAGTTGTGACTGGGCATGCAATAGTCATTTACTCTCTTAGTTTAGCCAGTATCTCACCAGCAACCTCTGCAAAAGAAGCTTTTCTGACCAAAACAGACAAAAGCACTAGTGTAAGGGCAGTTCTTTAGAAGGCAATTGAGAGGAACATCCTGGTATTCAGAAAAATAGCAGTACCTTCCTCACTAGGGCTTAGAATCACTCCAGCCATAGGCGATAGACCAGGTGTACAGTGTGCAGGAAATGGCCTTGCAACAATGAACAGTACTGTTGTACCCAGGTTCCACACCTGAGAAAGACTTTCACTGACAATTCTTCCCCACTACACCTTCCAACACTGAGGGCTAGCTAGTAGGAAGTTTCTGGCCTAGCTCCAGCTTGATTCATTTGTCCTGAAACCAAGGAATGGGCTAAGTCAGCTTTAGGTCTGTGAGAGTATGTGTGTGTATACCAGTAATTTAACATATGAAAAAAAATTAGGGAGAGAAATATTTGGACAAAAAGGTAGAAATAATCCGTAAATACCTTCCTGGTTGTAGACAATTCCAGAACTGCCTTAAGATTATTCTTTCATTCCCATGAGTAGTTACATTTCAAGATAAAGGGAAGATATCAGTTTTCCTTAGAGTCTGTTGTGGGATATTTGTACACTGTGTGAAGATGTATTGCTGTGATTGGTGTAGTAAAAAGATGAATAGCCAATAGTTAGGCAGGAGAGTATAGGCAGGACTTCTGGACAGAAAAAGAACTCTGGGAAGAAGAAAGGCAGTCACCAGCTAGACTCAGAGGAAGCAGGATGGGTTAAAAAGCCACAGAAGATTTAAAAATACCGTTTAATTTAAGTTATAAGAACTTGTTAGGAACAAGCTCAAACTGAGGCTGAGTTTTCATAATTAATAAGTGTCCATGTCATTATTTGTGAGCTGACGGTACCAATGAGAAAGTACTACTACAAGAGTCTATAATCTTGAAATACTTTTTGAAATGAAGATAAATAAATACCATCATTAAAGTATCAATAGCCAGGCATGGGGGCCACTATTTCTTTTGAGACAAAATATTCCATCTTACAAGCTTCTTAAGGCACAAGATGTGTTAAAGTAAAGGATTCTATCCTTCTTATTAAATTCAGGAAGTAACAACTCAGAAGTTTCAGGAAGTTCCTGAAACTGATAAGATTCTCTAGGCACCATCCTCCCCATACACACATATGACTGCTGACACTCAGACAAGTGTTGTAACTTAAAAAGCAGTGCAAAAAAGATGCCAGGAGATAGAACTCATGTGGAGGGCTTTTATTAAGGGAAAGGAAATGGTAAAAAGGGGAGGGGGTAGACCAGCCTCTGGGGACAGGAACAACAGAAAAGAGAGGCAGAGTGGGGACAGACAGACAGGAGACAGGCAGAGAGGGAGAGGGAGGCGGAAGAGAGGGAGATGGAGGAGAGGGAGAGGGAGAGAGAGGGAGAGGGAGGAGAGGGAAAGGGAGGAGAAGAGGGAGAGAGAGGGGAGGAGGGAGAGGGAGAGGGAGAGGGAGGGGGAGAGGGAGAGAGAGGGGAGGAGGGAGAGGGAGGGTGAGAAGGTGAGGAGGGAGGGGAGGGGAGTAGAGGGGAGGGGAATACTAATAACAAGCTACTTGTTGAAACATTTGTTGAACTGCTTGCAAGTTGTGCAGTTGCACTCCACGTTCCCAGCTTTTGTGAGCCATCACCCACAGTACTTGAGTTTTGGTAATGCTGGTGTCTTTGAATCATTTCTTCTCCTGTAAGTAGTAACCTGCTACCCATTCTCTTCCTGTAAGTAATCCCAATAAATGCACTGGTTTACCAAGTTGGACTTTGATAGTACCCTTACTTTGGTCAGGGGTAAGATGTTTGTTCACAACTCCCCAGGAATAATATTATATAACAGTAATGAATGGCTCTAATTCCAGAACTCAGGAAGTAGAGGCAGGAGGATTATAAATTTGAAGCTATCCCAGACACATTCATAACAAATGGGAGGCTGTAAACTCTCAGTGTGAAAACTGAGGCAGCATTTGCTAACCTAACCTTCACAGTTACAGATTTGAGGGCATTCTGGCAAGGACCTGTAATGACAATAGGAGTTTCTTACAGATATGTATCCAAAGAGTATCTCTGAGGGCAGATCTTGTATTTGTACGCAGGTCAGTACCAAGAACATTTAGAAAAACAGAAATAATATTTTCAGGAGCAAATGTGGCACATTCTTAATGTCCAAAATACAATTGTTTCCAATAGGCACTGATATGATGCTCAGCAGGTAAAGGCTCTTGCCAGTAAGCCTGACAACCTGACTTCAAGCCCCGAAGCCTATAGAATGGAAGGAGAAAACCAACTTCCATATGGAGCACTACTGCCCCACTCCCTATCAAATAGGTGTAGTAAGTAAATAAAAATGTAAAAATAATAAATTTAATATAGTCAACATTTAAATTTCCTTTAAAAAGGAATTTTAGCCTCAAAATATGTCAACTAAAGTTAGTCTTTTTATTACATTAGCTTGGTTTATAGCCATATTATCAAAAACAATAAACGGTCTTGTTTTTTGGTTTTTCAAGACAGGGTTTCTGTATTGTCTTGGAGGCTGTCCTGGGACTTGCTCTGTAGCCCAGGCTGGCCTCGAACTCACAGAAATCCACCTGCCTCTGCCTCCTGAGTGCTGGGATTAAAGGCGTGTGTGCCACCAATGCCCCGCATAAAATGTTCTTATCAACAAAATAAACAGCATATGCAAGAACCTGAAAAAAATAACATGAAAGGAACAATGGCAATAAATAAAACCAACTATTTACAGAAAGTCAGATAAAGATTATTCTTTCTTGTTTTACATGTCAATCCCAGTTCCCTCTCCCTCCCCTCCTCCCGCACTCCCCCATCCCCCCCAGCCTCCCACCCTATTGCCAATTCCTTCCACATAGGGGATATCTAGAGTCTGTCATTTCACTCAGGGTAGGGTCCAGGCACTCCCCTAAGAGTCCAGGCTGAGAGAGCATCCCTCTTTGTGCTATGGGCACACGATGACTGTTTGTATTCCAGGGATAGCCACTGGTCCACTGCTCAGGGCCCCAAAGGTTGCCCAGGCCTTCTCACTGACACTCACAGTCGGGGGGGGGGGGGTCCAGATCAGTCCCATGCTGGCCTCCCTGCAGTCGGTCTGGGGTCCAAGAGCTCTCCCCTGTTCAGATCAGCTGTCTCTGCTGGTTTTGCCAGTCCATTCTTTGCCAATTTGCTCATCACTCCTCTCTCTCTGTCACTGGGTTCCTTGGGTTCAGTTCAGTGCTTAATTATGTGTGTTTGCCTCTGCTTTCATCAGTCACTGGATGAAGGCTCCCGGATGGTTATAGACATCAAGTTCATTATCAGGAATGGGCATTCGAGGTGGTCTCTCCACTATTGCTTAGCTTTCCAATTGGTGTCACCCCTTTAGATCACTAGAGGTCTCACTGGTGCCTGATCTGTCTTCTAACCTATGATTCCCTCTTCCCCCTATTCTGCCCCCCAACTCTAACTTCCTGTTCCCCCATGACCTACTCTCTCTTCCTCTTCTCCCCCTCTCTTTTTCCCAGCTCCCACTCCCCTCCACCCCTCGCCATGTTCCCCATCCATTCAGAGGATCTTGTCTCAATCCTTTTCTCTTGGGTCCTATGCATATCTTTTAGGTTCTTTCCTGTTTCCCAGACTCTATCAGTGGAAGTGCAGACTGGCACTATCCTGATCCATGTCTAAAATCCATATATGAGTGAGTACACACCATGTTTGTCTTTTTGCGACTGGGTTACCTCACTCAGGATGGTTTCTTCCAGTGCTATCCATTTATCTGCGAATTTCAAGATTCCATTGTTTTTATCTGCTGAGTAATACTCCATTGTGTAAATGTACCACATTTTCTCTATCCACTCTTCAGTTGAGGGGCATCTAGGTTGCTTCCAGGTTCTGGCTATTACAAATAATGCTGCTATGAACACAGTGGAGCAGATGCCCTTGTTGTATGAATTTGCCTCATTTGGATATATGCCTAAGAGTGGAATTGTTGGGTCTTGTGGTAGATTAATTCCCATTTTCCTGAGGAATCTCCATACTGATTTCCAAAGTGGCTGTACGAGTTGGCACTCCCACCAACAGTGGAGGAGCGTTCCCCTCTCTCCACATCCTCTCCAGCATAAATTGTCTTCGGTGTTTTTGATTTTAGCCATTCTGACAGGAGTAAGATGGTATCTCAGAGTTGTTTTGATTTGCATTTCCCTGATGGCTAAAGATGTTGAGCACTGTCTTAAGTGTCTCTTGGCCATTTTAGCCTACTCTATTGAGAATTCTCTATTTAGTTCTGTACCCCACCTTTTAATTGGATCCTTTGGTGTTTTGGAGACTTGCTTCTTGAGTTCTTTGTAAATTTTGGAGATTAGCCCTCCATCAGATGTGGGGTTAGTGAATATCTTTTCCCATTCTGTGGACTGCCTTTTTGTCTTGTTGACTGTGTCCTTTGCCTTACAGAAGCTTTTTAGTTTCAGGAGGTCCCATTTGTTAGTTGTCGATCTCAGTGTTTGTGCCACTGGTGTTATGTTTAGGAAGTGGTCTCCTGTACCAACTGGTTGAAGAGTATCTCCCACTTTCTCTTCTAAAAGTTTCAGTGTGGCTGGATTTATGTTGAGATCTTTGATCCATTTTGACTTAAGTTTTGTACAAGGCCATAAACATGGATCTATCTGCAGTCTTCTGCATACCAGTACCCAGTTATGCCAGCACCATTTGTTGAAGATGCTTTCTTTTTTCCATTGTATAGTTTTAGCTTCTTTGTCAAAAATCAAGTGTTCGTAGGTGTGTGGGTTAAAAATCAGGGTTTTAAATTTGGTTCCATTGGTCTACCTGCCTATTTTTGTGCCAATACCAAGCTGTTTTCAGGACTATAGAGTTTGAAGTCAGGTATGGTGATGCCTCCTGCAGTTCCTTTATTGTATAGGGTTGTTTTGGCTATCCTGGGCCTTTTGTTTTTCCATATAAAGTTGATTAATGTTCTTTCCAGGTCCTTAAAGAATTGTGATGGAATTTTGATAGGGATTGCATTGAATCTGTAGACTGCTTTAGGCAAGATTGCCATTTTTATTATGTTGATCCTACCAATCCAAGAGCATGGGAGATCTTTCCATTTTCTGGTATCCTCTTTGATTTCTTTCTTTAAAGACTCAAAGTTCTTGATATACAAGTCTTTCACTTCCTTGGTTAACATTATCCCCAGATATTTGATGCTGTTTATGGCTATTGTAAAGGGTGATGTTTCTCTGATTTCTTTCTCAGTCACTTCATCATCTGTATATAATAGGGCCACTGATTTTTTTTTGAGTTTACCTTGTATCCTGCCACATTGTTGAAGGTGTTTATCAGCTCTAGGAGTTCCCTTGCGGAGTTTTTCGGGTCACTTATGTAAACTATCATATCATCTGCAAATAGTGAAAGTTTGACTTCTTTTCCTATTTGTATCCCCTTTATCTCCTTTTGTTGTCTTATTGCTCTAGCTAGAACTTCAAGTACAATATTGAAGAGATATAGAGAGAGTGGACAGCCTTGTCTTGTTCCTGATTTTAGAGGAATTGCTTTGCATTTCTCTCCATTTAGTTTGATGTTAGCTGTTGGTTTACTGTATATTGCTTTTATTATATTCAGGTATGTTCCTATTAACCCTGATCTCTCTAGGACCTTCATCATGAAGGGGTGCTGGATTTTGTCAAAGGCTTTCTCAGCATCTAGTGAGATGATCATGTGGTTTTTCTCTCGCAGTTTGTTAATATGGTGGATTACATTGATAGATTTTCTAATGTTGAACCATCCCTGCATTCCTGGGATGAAGCCTACTTGATCATGGTGGATGATTTTTCTAATGTGTTCTTGAATCCGGTTGCGAGTATTTTTTTAAGTATTTTTGCATCGATGTTCATGAGGGAAATTGCTCTATAGTTCTCTTTCTTAGTTGTGTCTTTGTGTGGCTTGGGTATCAAGGTAATTGTAGCCTCCTAAAAAGAGCTTGGCAGTGAGCCTCTTGCTTCTATTGTGTGGAATACTTTGAGGAGTACTGGAATTAGCTCTTCTTTGAATTTCTGGTAGAATTCTGCACTGAAGCCACCTGGGCCTGGGCGTTTTTTGTTTGGGAGACTTTTGATGACTGCTTCTATTTCATTAGGTGTTATAGGTCTGTTTAGATTGTTTATCTGTTCTTGATTTAGTTTTGGCAAGTGATATCTATCCAGGAAATTGTCCATTTCCTTTAAATTTTCGAATTTTGTAGAGTACAGATTTTCAAAGTATGCCCTGATGATTCTCTGGATTTCCTCAGAGTCCGTTGTTATGTCGCCTTTTTCATTTCTGATTTTGTTAATTAGCATGCTCTCTCTGTGTCTTTTGGTTAGTTTGGACAGAGGTTTGTCTATTTTCTTGATTTTCTCAAAGAACCAACTCTTTGTTTCATTGATTCTTCTCAGTGTTTTCCTGGTTTCTACTTGATTGATTTCAGCCTTCAATTTGATTATTTCCTGGCATCTGCTCCTCCTGGGTGAGTTTGCTTCTTTTTGTTCTAAAACATTCAGCTGTGCTATTAATTCTCTAGTATGACTGTTCTCCAGTTTCTTCATGTGGGTACTTAGTGCCATAAACTTTCCTCTCAGCACTGCTTTCAAAGTGTCCCATAAGTTTGTGTATGTTGTGTCTTCATTCTCATTGAATTCGAGGAAGTCTTTAATTTCTTTTTTTATTTCTTCCTTTATCCAGGGATGGTGCAATTGTGCATTGTTCAATTTCCACGAGCATGTACTTTCCTTAAGCCTATCTTCTTTCATTAAGCTTGATTATTTTAAGGTCTGTTTATATTGTGAAGACCACCAATGGTTCTTTCTTTTTTGTTGCCAAGTAATATTTCATTGCATAGATAGGATACAATTTCTTTATTCACAGACTTGTGACTGACATTCAAATGGTTTGATGTTCTTGGCTATTAACAAAGCTGCTAAGAACATGTACAAACAAGTTCTCATGTGACAGTTAGTTTTGGTTTGTCTTAGAGAAATACTTAGAAACTGAATGGGTGGGTGATGTGGCATGAATACAATTAAAAAATTTAAAGCTCTGCTCAATTGCTCAAAGTAGCTGTTCTTTTTCCCTTCCATCAGCAGTGGAGAATTCCAGACAGCACACGACCTTTCATGACAGTCACTACAGGGAATGAGCAGCATGTCTCATAGTTTAACTTTTCACTTCTCTGGCTATGTTTGCTGACAAGGGCCTCTTATTGGCAGCCATTTGTATTCTCTGATGAGTTTTCTGTTCAGTTTCTTATCCTCTTTTATGAGTTATTTGTTGTTTCATTCTTGAGTCACAGGAGTCATTTATACATGCTGGACACATACTCTCTATCAGATATAATGTTTTGAAAGTATCTTCTCCCAGTATGAGGCCTCAGCTATTCATTTCGTTATGTGTCCCAAAAAGCAAAGGTTCAGTTATTGTTTTCCTAAGCTTCTTGCCTCTGTATCTGTTTTTCCCCCTAGTTCCAATGCCACTACTTTTCCCCCTAAATTTTTATGGTTTTACAGGTTTATCTTCCATCTAGACCTATGCTTGTTTGAAGTTAATATCTGAGTATGTGTATTCTGAAGTCTTCCATGGTAGGTCAAGGTTAAGAACACTTGATGTGCATGGCTCTCCAACTAGTTTAACACTGTTTGTTGAAAAGAATGGCTCTTCACAGAAAACCAGCTCCACTCCTCTATTCAACCCTTCCTCTATAGCCACACAGCACTCCAGCAAGCTCTCAACAACCCTGGCCACCTTCTTCCTTCCAACAACTGCCCAAACTCCAATTCTACAAAAATCCAACTTTCCATCTAATCCCTCACTAAATTTTTGCAGCTGAAAATGACAAAGAAAAAACAAAACAAAACAAAAACCTCAATGATGTGCTGACCAATGACAATTTAGATTCATGCTTCTAACATAGGATGAGCACTTCTATTCTCTAACCCTCCTGGATGTCTCCAGTCCATTCACTCTCTTAACTCTCAGGATTATTTCACTCTTCCTTTCTTCAAACTAACAGCCATTCTTCTGTCCTCGTTCCTCTACTCAACATTGTGTCAATTAAATAGGTTAGCAGGCAGGTAGACCCTAGACCACCAAAGGGAGACATAGCTTGCCCCACACCATTGCTGACAGTAATAACTGAGGCAATGTATACATAGAAAGCACTTGATTCCTGTCCTGGCACAAAGCAAGCCAACTCTCAAGAAGTACTACTTCTGTTATCACTTTTACTATAACTAAATCATGAACCAGGATTGTGGAATAACTTTAACAAGTTAGCATGTAACAAGGACTTTTCTTATTATATAGCATCTAATTATATAGCATACTATACATTCTTACATATAGTAATGATAAGAATACATATATATGTGGCTGTATGTGTATGTGAGTATATTGTGTGTGTGTGTGTCCCCATTAGGAAAGATTACATTTAAGATTTTAACATTTATATTAAATACTTGGTATGAAAGGTCTATCTTTCTTAACAATGGACACAAAATCTTTTAACAGTCTAAATCATGATAGAAAGAAGTGTAGACGTCTACCACTACCTCAGCAGTTCATATTGTTGTACCTATACTATTAAAAAACATGGACTGTCCCATATACCTAATTTTTCACATAATTCAAATAAAGAAATGTGTGAGTACCTTAAAATGCAACATGTTGCATTATTCTAGCTGGGCTGACAGACATTAGAAACACTTATTCTACTGATTGTCAACAGCATCCACTTAAGTGGTAAACCTAAGCCAGGCGGTGGTGGCACACGCCTTTAATCCCAGCACTGGGGGGGGGGCAGAGGCAGGCGGATCTCTGTGAGTTCGAGGCCAGGCTGGACTGACAGCCTCCAAAACAATACAGAGAAACCCTGTCTCGTAAAAAACCAAAAAAAAAAAAAAAAAAAAGTGCTAAACCTAGATTCTGTACTTAGGCAGCCTAGGCTTAAAAAACAATCCAATATGTATTTAGATCAGACCTTAAATGTACCTTTAATTTCATATTTTACTTCCTTATCACAGAATCTCTTTTGTGAAATAACTTGCATTCAAATTATTAGCCTTTGCTCCACAGATTAATCCCTGGACAACAGTAACAGAAGATTAAAGACCCTTTTTGACACGAATGTTTCTGTGTTTTCCCTCTCTGAGCAGACTTGACAACCATTTTTGAAATAATATTTATAATACGGTCATTCTCAGGATCACTTCTCTGAAACATCCAAATAAGACAGTGTGCACACAGTCAGAACCATCTACACATTGTTTTGACAGATCCAGGCCAGCCAGTTGCAAAGCTTCTGAACATGCACACCCCACGGGCCTGTGCACACATCCTTCAGTTTTAGCAAGTGTTCCCTTTTCCCCCTGTAGGTCTAGTTCTAGATTTTGAAAAAAATTAAATAAATAACTGTCAATTGTGTGACTCAACCTCCTAACAGGATAAAAAGAAGAAGTTAATTGTTAAAAAGAAAAGACTATTTTTTATATAAACCTTATTAAACATCTACTTAACAGAAGTGCAGGCATCTAAGCAATAAAAGACAGCACAACAAAAATCCCAGAGATAGGGAGCATTCCAAATTCATGGATTCCACCTCTGCGAATTCAGTCAGCCTGGAGTCAAACATGTTTGAAGGGAATAGCATTGGTCCTGACTGTGCATGGAATTTCCTTGTCCTTATTCTCTCAATAGCTTAGCTCTTTACACGGCCTTTCTGTTGTGAACTGATGCTGAGTAAGCCTTGAGAGGATGTCAAGTATGCAGAATGACATTAGGTAGGTTATATGCAATAATGCTATGCCAATTTCCCAAAGAAATCCAAGCATCCACTTTGGCATGTGGGGCTAACAGAACCAAAGATCACACAGAACAGGTGAACTTTAATTTCTTGAAAAATCAAGGGACTTAGAAAGTGTCTATAGGGCTATGAGTGTTACAGCATGCCTGTACCATTCAACACAGCTAAAAGTGTTCACGTATGTTCGTCTATCACATACATAAAGACAGTTGCTAAAAACAAAAAATCCTATCAAAACAAACAAACAACAACAACAAAAAAACCCCAAACCTAACATCTCCCCAAAAGAAAACCAACAGAAAATTAGTGCTGCTAAAAATGTGGAGAAATTAGAAGCCTTGGGCCAGTGAGATGGTTTCAGGAATAAAGGTGCCTGTTGTGCAAGCCTGCACTTTCCACAGAACCAATGTAAAAGTTGAAGGGGTAAAAAGTAATCCTCTAACTACCATCTACGCACTATGACACACATAAGCAGACACCCACACACATATTCACAAGCACACATAACTCTACAGTGGTATCTTTGAGAACTGTTGGTAGAAAGTAAAATGGATGGTACAGCTATAATGAAGAAAAAATGACAGCAGATTCTCCCAAATCTAATAAAACAAAACAAAAACCTCATGGAATTACCATATGATCCAGTAATTTTACTTCTAAGAACCCAAAAGGACCAGTCATGGTGGTGCAACCTTTTAGTCCCAGCAGATCTCTGAGTCTGAGGCTAGCCTTATCTACAGAGGGAGTTCCAAGACAGAGAAACCTTGTCTCAAAAAATAAAAATAAAAATAAAATAATAAACCCCAAAGTATGGTCTCAAGAATCTGTATACCCATGTTCATTGCAGCACTATTCATAGCTAAAATATGGAAGCAGCACGAGTCCAGTGAAGAATAAATAGATGCACAAAATGCAGTATACATATACAATGGACTGTATGTCAGCCTCAAATAATAAAAAAGTGGGACTAGCAGGATTGCTCAATGGGTAGGGGTATTTGATTCCAAACCTGATCCACAGGGTGGAAGAAGAGAATGAACTGGCTCAAGTTGTCCTCTAACACCGACATAAATTGTGACATACAAGAAGATGTACACACGAGGAATGGAAGGAAAGGAAAATCGTAATATATTATAACAAGGAGACATTGCAGAGTGATATAAACTAACCACAAAAGACAAATACTATCTAATTCCTGCACATGAATTACTTAGAATAGTCAACATCATAGACAGGCAGCTTTAACACAGACTGTTAGGGATTGAGGACAGCAGGAATGGGAAGAAACAGGAGTTATTATGTAATGGGATTAGCACTTCAGTTTTGAAAACCAAAAAACTTAATAGAGATGAAAAGTAGCAATGATTTACATACAACACTATGAACAATTTTATTTGAAGACAGACCCTTTCTATATGTCTCAATGCAATGGATGTTTTTTGCTCTTTTAGCTTTTTTGGGGGAGAGGCTCATTCTTAGTTCAGTGCCCAATCTTGGTTTGGCTTGTTGCTAGCCAGTTTTTCTTAAATTAACCTGTCTACCTTTTCCCTCTGGGTTTTTATCTTTCTTACTTCTGTATATCATGCTCTCCTTCATATTCTGTGGCTGGCTGGGTGGCTGGCCACTGATGTCCTCCTCTCTTTGTTCTTTTCTTGCTCTCCTCCTTCCTAGTTCTCTTACTTATACTCTCTCCGTCTGCCAGCCCTGCTTATCCTTGCTCCTGTCTCACTACTGGCCATTCAGCTTTTTATTAGGATCACCAGGTGTTTTAGACAGGCACAGTAACACAGCTTCACAAAAGTTTAAAAAAAAGCAGCATAAACAAAAGTCACACACCTTAAAATAATATTCTACCACAGCCCAAGCTGTCCACAAATTTACAATCTTCCTGACTCCTGAGTGCTGTGACATAGGGATGCAACACCTGTACCAACTGTAGATTTATTAAAATATTGAACTGCACTTAAAAATGGCTGAGAAGGGGCTATGGAGATCAGCAAAGTGCTTGCTGAACAAGCTTGTGGACCTGAGTTTGCAATGCCTGACACTCACATAAAAGCCAGGCCTATAATGATGCTCCTGTAATCCCAGAACTGGGAAGGCAGAGACAAAAAGATTCCTGGAGCTCATTCATCAGTTAGTCTTGCTCAGTCAATGAGCTCCAGGTTCAGTGAAGAGAGCCTGTTTCAAAAAAGTATGGTGATCAGTTTTTAAGGAAGACTCTGGTATGACCTCTGGCATCCACATGCATATTCACATGAATAAAAACACATATATGACACACTTCCTAAAAATTAATAAATGTTAAAGAAGGTAGATTTGTGGGTTGGAGAGATGGCTCAGGGTTAAGAGTATGTATTGCTCTTGCAGAATACTGGAGTTTGGTTCCTAGTATCCATGTATGGTGGTTCACAACTGCCTGTAACTCCAGGTCTACGGGATCCCACACCCTCTTCTAGTCTCCACAGGAAAATGCACTCTAGATACATACACACATACATGGCAAGTGACACACACATACTTAAAAAAAGACTATAAAAGATTTTATGTTGTACACATTACTAGAATATTTTAAGTTAAACAAAAATTAAGAAAAACAATAAGCACACGCTTTTTAATGCCAGCACTTGGGAGGTAGTGGCAGGAAGATCTGTGAGTTTGAGGCCAGCCTGGTCTACAAAGCAAGCTCCAGGTCTAACAGGACTACGTAGCTAGACTCTGTTTCAAAATACCAAAGGGGGTGGGGGAGGGGAGATTGAAAGGAAAATAAAAAATAAAGTGTACACACAACAAAACAATGCAGCTCAAAGCAAATGATACCTATTTTGTTTTTAATTTTTAATTTTCTGGCCATGTCAGCTCCATCAAATAGTATGCTTCTGAACAAAAGGACCATTTAAAGACTAAGATTTGGTACAATTCTAGAAGGAATACAAAAGACCATGGAGAAAAGGTGATTGTTGAGTAGCAGAATATTAGCAGTCAATACAAATATCAATTAATAACGTAGCATAATTATTTGGTCTCACTGGGTGCACATATGCAGCAGAATGACTGTTTCTGGGAAGCATTACAATCACTGAATGAACCATCATCTGTAAGTATTAGCCAACAACTGCTCTTGGTTTAAAATACAATATAACTGACAGACATATAAAGGAAAGGTCCCTGTAAGCATGACACTATAGAACAGTATTTTCTATGTTTATTTATATTCCTATGTTCTTAATAATAATATTAAGAACAAAATAAGGTAAACAAAAATTGAAAGTGTAACTGAATCTAAGCAATGTGCTCTCTCCTTCCCTAAGTCATCAAAAGTCACTAACAATCTTCCTCTGTGAAATACTTGTTTTCCTTTAGTACCACTTTATTTTCTCAATGGGAGGCACAAAGCTATTTAAGCTACTCTACAACCCTCACTCTCCCAACCCTCTCTCCACTGTCCTTCAATCCCAACTCTCCTCAGCACTGACCACACCACCTCAACCATCTTTAATTCATTCCTTTTGTCCTCTCCTCAAACAGCATTCTCTTGTAGGAAACCATCATCTTTCACTTGGACAACTGAACTTGTCACCTGTTCCCTACATCCATCCTAGTACCCTTCTAATCCACTTACCTTCAAGTCAAGTGTACTATAAAAAAATAGATCCTACAGCAAGGTTGAGCTGTAATCCCAGCAGAGAGGGAATTTGGGAGGCAGAGGGTTTCAAGTTCTTGGTTAGTTTAAAGTATACAGTGGATTTCAAATCAGTTTGGGCTACAGAATCAGAGCCTGTCTCAAAACAAGAAAAAGTAAATCTTGGGCTGGGATGTAGCTTGCTGGTCGAGTAGTCTGTCTACTGTGCACCTCACCACAGGAGGGGGGACTTAAACTGTACTATGTCCTTTCTTAAGATTATTTAATGACCTCTTTGTTTCTCTTAGAATGAAGACAGAAACGGAGATGATACATAAAATCTGACAAGGACAGGGCTCTCTGTTAAATGTAAGCCATAATCTTTTCCTAAACCCTCATTGCAGCTTAATCAGGTCCCTCATGCCACAACATTTTTTTCTACCATAGGGCCTTTGTTGTGGAATAATCTTTTTGTACACTGTGAAGATGTGCTGTTGCCAAGATGCCTTCTCATTGGTTTACTAAAGGCGCAAATGGCCAATAGTTAGGCAGGAAGAGGTTAGGTGGGACTTCCAAGCAGAGAGAAAAGAAGGGGATGAATCTAGGTGCAAGAGAGTCACCAGAGGATACAGAGAGGAAACAGGCAAGATAGGAGGTAAAAATCCACGAGGCAAAACGTAAACTAAAATAAATGGGTTAATTTAATTTAATTTAAGTTATAATCCTAAAATATGGGCCAAGTTTTCATAATTAATAAATGGTCTCTGTGCATTTTTATTTTGTGAGGTAGTAATGCCCCCCAAAATAAATCAGTCTGCATATGGTGTCCAATATAGGGGCTTAAATATCCCTACATAGGGCCTGGGAAAGCTAAGAAAAGAGGCCTCAAAGAGAGTGAGGCCTCCAATGGGTAATCATTAAAGTTTGTCATACCATTTGGGACAGGACCAAGGCACTCCCCCTGTATTTAGGCTGAGCAAGGTATCCCTCCATAGAGAATGGGCTCCAAAAAGCCAGTTCATGCACTAGGGATAAATACTGGTTACACTGCCAATGGCCCCATAGACTGCCCAAGCCCCTCAACTGTCACCCATGTTCAGGGGGCCTAGTTCAGAGTCTGTGAGGAATGTCTTAACTTTAAAATGGAAGTCATAAAATATATTGCTTTGGGGAAGAGGTTATGCTTTTTGTTTCCACAGAAAATGAAAGGTTGTGGATTCCTTCAAGATTGCTAGAGATCAGTTTTGATTTGGGAAGGCCCCCTGAAAATACTGGCTACAGACATAAAGACACAAACCTAGAAAAACTACAATACAGAGCAAGGGAACCTGACACCAATGAAAACAAGTGGCTCAGGTAATCCAGTCTCTCAGAGGGTCTCTGTTGTAGTTTCCTCAGAGTTCTATATCCAGACCAGCTTCAAAGCTGCTGGCTAACATGGTACAGCCTCACAGACTGCAGAAAAGCCTTGCGTTTTCCCATTGAACAGAGACTGGACAACAAACTTATGGCTGTTTTCGCAAGACTTGACCATTTTCTCAGTTCTCTCTGGATCCTCCGAAGATGCCACTGTCCCCAGACAACAGGAAGCAGTCTAGAGAACATGATGATGACACTCCCAAGAAGTGGGGTGGGTGGTTTTTGGTCATTCAGTGGGTTATGGATGCTAGTCATCATTTAGGGGGGGATGATTACAAGCTATTATTGGCCATGGTCTTTCTGAAGGGAAAAGGGGGGATATAGTATATTAATTATGAGACAAAAGGGTAGACTGTTGAGTCTACTTTTGAACAACCACTAGTCTCAAATAATTAACAATGGTTTGGATTTTTGTATACAGATACAAATGTAAGGTTATTTTTGTCATACTGTATATATGTTTCTATTATTGTTTAAGATATTATACTTATCAGCTCATTTAAAAATGTAAAGTTTTAGTCCTTGAAAGGGATTTATGATATAATGAAATACAGGTTAATAGTCACCTATAACAATCAAACTTAGTCATGTTAGGTATGTTTTCAAGGTCATAGAGATATATTTTAGATAGATAGGTGACCTTCAAACACTTCAAAGACCCACAGAATATGGCATTTAAAATGTTTTAATAACAAAATTTTTCACAACAGTGAGACACGTCTGCTCCTAGCAGCACCAATTTACTTCAAAAAAGGATGATGGATTGGAAAAAAAAACCATGAAGTTTTCAGTGACTGTTCTGAAGCCCAAGTAGTAGTTGTGGTAGTTGCTTAGGGAAATCACTGACTTTGATGGCAAGCAAATAACTTGCAATGGTACTTCAACAACCTTAACCCATAAAAACATTATTATAATTTATGAAAAGGATGAAAATGGAAGATTCCCATCATGAAACTATTATCATAGATTATTAACAATTTAAGAAAAGACAAACATTTCTAGAGAAATAAAGAGAGCTACAAAGGAAGAAACCGATTCTTCAAATTTCCAATGATTAAGTAAGAGGGCTGAATTAATGGCTCAGTGGTGGTGACTGTTCTTCCAGAGGACCCAGGATCACTTCCCAGAACCTATATGTCATCTCAGAACTATCTGTAAATCCAATTGCATGTGTTCTGGTGCCCTCTTCTAGCCTCCAAGGACAACAGGCATGTATACGATGAACAGACACAAATACAGGCAAACACTCATAAAATAACAAAATTAATTTTTAAAAACTCATCTAATGGTCAGAATGAAAGGTGATAAACAATTTATCCTGTTCTTCAGCTATTAGTCTCTTCCAGAGCCAAATACCTTGACTTTGTTCTGAGTACCTGTGACCAATATGAAAGCAACCATCAGCACATGGAGCTCGTATTTTACTTACACAGCTTTTTAAAAATAAGTTTTTAAAAGATTTATGTGTATGAATGTATTATCTGCATATATGTATGTGTACCATACATGCCTGGTGCCTGTGGAGGTCAGAAGTAGGCAATGGGTCCCCTAGAACTGGAATTACATATAGATGTCAGCTTTCATGTGGGTGCTGGGAATTGAACCCAGGTTCTCTGCAAGAACAGCTAGTGTTCTTAACTGTGATATCTCTCCAGTCCACAGAATTATTTCTTAAATATGTCACATCCCACAATTACATGCTACAAAAAGAATAAACAAGCTGTAAGAGAATATTTGCGGCCTCATACTGCCAGTGTCAAGGTAAATGGCACTGCTGTTCCACACAGGCTTGGAGTGCCTTACAGGATTAAACATGTACCCCAGCAATTGTACTCTTGGTGCTAATTCTAGAGAAACAGAAACATGATCACATACAAACACAAATCCTCATACTGCAAATATCCAAACCTGAAAGGACAGAACTGTCCTTCAGTAGGTCAATTATGGTTCACTTACAGCATGGCCATTCCAAGATAAGTGGAATAAAGGAAAGAGCTTTGGAATGTGCAGATGGGACAACTCTGATGGATCAAGGGTAGGATGCTTAGTAAACTTTTCAAGTCAATCACAAAAGATTCACATTATAAGATTCCATTTGCCCTGATACCCTATGTAGATGAAGGTTGCTATTGAATAATCTTTTTGTACATTGTAAATATGTGTCTTTGCTAAGATGCGCCAAATGGACAATAGATAGGCAGGACTTCCAGGCAGAGAGAGAGGAAGAGGAGATGAATATAGACACAGGAGAGACACCAGAGGACACGGAGAGGAAAGAGATACAAGATGGAAGAGAGGTAAAAAGTCACGAGGCAAAACACAGATTAATATAAATGGGTTAATTTAAGTTATAAGAGCTAATGGGACAAGTCTAAGGCCAAACTTTCGTAATTAATAAAAATCCTTTGTGTTATTTTTTGTGAGCTGGTGACCAAATAAAAATCTGTCTACAGAAGGTGGCGCTATGTAAATAACACCAAAAAGGCTTTTGAGCCCTGGATCTGTCCCAGATCTCTAGCTCACTTCTATCCTCAGTGCCTTCTCTCTTTCTTATTCCTCCCCCCACCAAACCTCCTGCCAGACAGGGTTTTTCTGTGTAGCCCAGGCTGTGTTGGAACTTGATTTCTAGACCAGGCAACATCCCTCCATGGCTTCTGCATCAGCTCCTGCCTCCAGGTGCCTGCCTTGTTTGAGTTCCTAACCTGACTTCCTCCACTGATAAACAATGTGAAATATAAGCCAAATAAACCCTTCCATCTCTTACTTGCTCTTAGTCATGGTGTTCCATTACAGTATTAGTAACCCTAACTAAGACAGACTCTAACCTGTAAAGACTACACTAACCCCTCATAGCATCTGAATTGCTCTGTATTAATCTTGAGGTTTCAATCAAAATATGCTACTTAAAAACTAAAAGCAAATACCTGTGCAAGGTAACTCACAACTGTAATCCCAGCACTTGGAAACTGAGCTAGGAAGATAGCAATCTTGAGTAAAGACAGGGCCACATAGTGATAATCTGTCTCAAAACAAAAATAAAATAAAACCCATACCATTTAGGAAGTACTGCAAGCAGAAATGAAGATGTTCTAAAGAGACACATGCCCTTACCTTTGGCTAACAGAATACTGAAAAAGGGGTCCTCAGGAAATGGGGAGCTTTCCAGGGAATCTCATGCAAGAAAGAAAAGACTAAGCCAGTGCCAACAAAAGGAGAGATTTATCTCCCAGGAAGAAATTTCACAGTTCTAATAACTTGTTAGACCATCTTGCAGAAGAATGGAGTGCAGAGAATGATGGATTGATGATGAGCAGGACCACGCTTTTGTTGTTGGTTGTTTTTTATTCTTTGGGCTCTTTACTCTCTTGGGGGTCCACCACCCAGCTCTCAAATACACATGGAGCTTATTATTACTTATAAATGCTCAGCCTTAGTTTGACTTACTTCTAGCCAGCTTTTCTTAAATTACCCTGTTTACCTTTTGCCTCTGGGCTTTTACCTTTCTCTTATTTCTGTATATCTTATTTTCACTTTTTTTATTTATTTGTTATGTATACAATGCTCTGCCTACATGTATGCCTGCATGCCAGAAAAGGGCACTAGATATCATGTGGTTGCTGGAAATTGAACTCGGGACCTCTGGAAGAGCAGGCAGTGTTCTTAACCGTTCAGTCATCTCTCCAGTCCCCTTACTTCCACTCTCAGTCTCTCCCTCATTCTCTCCTTCCTTCCTTCCTCCCTCCCTCCCACCCACCCAGTTCTTGTGCCTATGATTACATTAAAACCCCCAACTCTGCTTCAAGGTGGCTAGGCCTGAAATCCTTTTCTACATTGAAGCCATGAATCCAGTTGACATAAGTGAAGATCCCTAAAGGGCTAAGGGAACTGGAGCTACTGATGACAACAGCATAAAGCTCTGTCTCTGTCTTCTCAATGCTAACAGTAACAGTGCAAATCAGATTTTCTACCCCAATCTAAAACTATGAGTCATCACACAATACAGAGAATTTCAAGTATGATTTCACTTGTAGATGAGGAACAGAAAAACAACAGTTGAGAGAAACGGATTCCCAAAATAAACCCATGTTATACAACACCATAAATTAATCAACCAGAGATTAAGCAGCATTGGTCTTTCAAGTTTTAACTGTGGCCGGGCAGCAATGAGATTATAATCCCTCAACTAGCTGCTTCTCAAAGCCAGCAAAACATGTAGATGGGGTACTGCCTCTAAGTGATCAAATAATCTCACACGAAGTCTGAAAAGAAGAGTAAAAGTCAAGTCACAAAATCTCTGCCAAGACCAATCTTAGCTAGCTAGAAGAACATATGGATGGGGGCCAAGGTGAATGTTAGCTAAAAGAGTCAAAAAGGCTTCATTGTAGTTTATTTCAGATTTCATAAACCAACTGAAAGGAAAACCATTAATGCCCTTTATAAGGTTTTGTTTTATTTATTTGTGTGCACATGTGCATAGGAACGAGTGCAGTGCCAACAGAGGCCAGAAGGGAATGCTGGATTCCCTGGTGATGCTGTTACAGATCTCTCCTGGCACAATCTTTTAATCCTGCAATCACCAATGACAATCAAAAACAATAAAATCAAAATAAAAAACAAACAAAAACCACCAAAGGGGACCTAAGGACAGGACTTCAGGGCATAAAGCAAAAAAGAAACAATTTCTAATAATTGATTCAATTTACGAAATAGTGGTTTTTAAAATGCATATGCTATCTTGAGGAACCAGCTACTCTTCATTAAGAAGCATCCACTGTGGGGCCAGTGAAATTGCTTAGCAGAAAAAGGTGCTTGCCACCAACCTTGACTACTCAAGTTCGAATTCCTGGACACGGTAGAAGGAGGACCAATATATATTCTCTTCTAACCTCTATATGTGTGCTAGAACACATGTGCATGGGGTGTGCGCGCGTGCACACACACACAGAAATAAATAAATAAATAAATAAATAAATAAATAAATAAATGTTTAAGAAAAAAGGAAAGCCAGGGGACTGGAGAGATGATTCAGCAGTTATAAGCAGTTACTGCTCTCACAGATGACTTGCTTTCAGTTGCTAGCACACACCGAGGGGCTTCACAACCACCTATAACTAGTTTCAGGGAATGTGACGTCTGCTTCTGGCCTCCACGGGCACCAAGCACACATACAATGCATATACATACATACATACATACATGCTGGTAAACACTCAAACATAAAAAATAAATCTTCAAAAATGGGGTGGGGTTGGGAAGATAGCTTGGAGGTTAGGAGCATGTGATGATTTTGTAGAGGACCTAAGTTCAAGTCTCAGCATCCACATTAGGCAGCTCACAACTACCTGTAACTCCAGCTCCAGAGGATTCAATGCCCTCTTCTGGCACGTACACATACTCCCACAGAGACACATAAATAATAAATCTTTTAAGAAAAAAAATTAAACAACCTTAGTGCCAAAACATAACAACAAAGTATTTACAAAGTGTTCACAAAACATTAAGTATCCTGGGAAATGACAGGTAAAAAGCTTATATACACTAGTATCTAAATATAGGTCTGTTTATACCTGAGTATATAACACACATATATTTATACATGGTGTATGTGACACCAAGCCAAATACCTAGCCTAATCAATGTTTCTGTGAGATCCTTCTACATTTTCTGTAACAATTATTACTTTTATATATCTATTTATTATTTAAAAATAAATAACTTTTCTATTCCCAATTTTCTGAGTAGCTGATTTTCAAAGTAGCTGTATAAGTTTGCACTCCCACCAGCAATGGAGAAGTATTCCCCTTACTCTACATCCTTATCAGCATCAGCTGTCACTTGTGTTTTTGATCTTAGCCATACTGACAGGTGTTAAGACTGAATATCAGAGTCGTTTTGATTTGCATTTCCCTGAGGGCTAAGGATATTGAACATTTCTTTCTCGGTCTTTTGAGATTCCTTTGTTGAAATGTGTATACTCCATTTTTTTAACTGGATTATTTGGTTTGCTAGTGTTTAGTTTTTTGCATTCTTTGTATATTTTGGAGATTAGCCATCTGTCAGATGTGGGGTTGTTGAAAATCTTTTCCATTTTGTAAGTTGCTGTTTTATCCTGTTGATGGTGTCCCTTTGCCTTACAGAAGCTTTTCAGTATCATGATGTCCCATTTATTAATTGTCCATCTTAGTGTCTGTGCTACTGATATTTTGTTCAGAAAGTTGTCTCCTGTGCCAATGTGTTCAAGGTTATTCCCCACTTTCTTGTCTATCAAATTCAGTGTATCTGGTTTTAAGGTGAGGTCTTTGATTCACTTGGACTTGAGTTTTGTGCAGGTTGGCCGATAAGGATCTATTTGCATTCTTCTACATGATGACACGTTAAACCAGAATCATTTGTTGACAATGTTTTCTTTTTCTCATTGTATATTTTTGGCTTCTTTGTCAAAAATAAGGTGTCCATAGGTGTGTGGATTTATGTATGTGTTTTTGATTCGATTCTATTGATCAACCAGTCTGTTTTTATGCCAATAACATGCCGTTTGTATTACTACAGCAGTACAGCTTGAAATCAGGGATGGTGATACCTCAAGAAGTGCCTCCTCTGCATTTATGTTATGGTTGTGTAGCTTGGTGTTCCTGTGAGAGTGCTAACAGTGGGAGCGGGGACTATCTCTGACTCTTTTGTCAGATATTGGGACCCTTTTCCTCCTGTTGGGTTGCCTCATCTAGCCTTAATATGAGGGATGTGGCTAGTTTTACTATAACTAGATATGCTATGTTTGGTTGATATCCCTGGGAGGTCTACCGTTTTTTCTGAAGGAAAAGGAGAAGTGGATCTGGGAAAGAGGAGAAGCAGCAGGGGAGAGACTGGGAGGAGAGGCGGGAAGGGAAACTGGGTTTGGGATGTAATATATTAGAGCAGATACATACATACCTCTATACATACATACATAACCTCTATACATGCCAAGTTTCTTTCAACCTTACCTGAGTTTATGTTTACTAATAAGGTGGCCTTCAGACAGCTTCAAAGTTGGGTTGGTTACCAGTAAACCTATACATGGGATTTAAGAGTTGGTCTTTATCCCCTCTACCCAAGTGGAGAGGAAAGGGGCTAGAAAGGTACTAATTGACGGAACATGGAGTTTGTGAACAGGTGAAGACAAGGAATTAGCTACAAGATGTGCACAGAAGCTCTGCATGCCACCCCACATGTGACCTGCTTTCCCTTCCCTTTGCCTGTGCTTGAGTTGCATTGGCACAGGAGACAACTTTCTGAACAAAATATCAGTAGCACAGACACGAAGATGGACAATTAATAAATGGGACCTCATTAAGTAACATGTTTCTCCAATGTTCTATGAGTCACTCTAGCCATTTAATGAATGAGAGGAAAGGATAATGGGATAATCTGCAGTCAATTTGAACAAAAATATGTGTGGTCATGTACTTGTTACTGACAGCTGGAGCAGAGCAGCTCCAGTGGGACTGAGTCCCTGATACCTTGCAAGAATCTGACAGTAACTGCAGGCAGTCACAACTGAAGGGATCTTGAGATATTTAGGTATTGCTGAATAAGTAAGAGAATCAGTAATGATCTGAGAGGGAAAAAAATACTTGAGTAGTAATTTCAAGTCTACATTTGTAAAGCTTAGAGATGCAAATGTACTTGTTGACATAACCTCCTACCTCACTTGCTGCATCATGTATAAAAAGAAAGTCCAAAAAATGTAAGCAACTGTGAGAACAGTTGCTACTGAAAGGAGGTGGTATTAACTGTAAGCCATAATGTGCCAAGCATTAAGCTTAGCATAAATTATGCGCAAAACTGTGTATGAACTTTAAAATCCTGATCTCATCCCCAATGGCAAAGGGGAAATTACATCTCATATATATTTTTATTGTACAAGCCAGTAACAGAAGTGGGAACTAATCCCTAGTTTTAATCCTTACATCTGTCTACATTATAATAATCTTCATCTTTATTTTATAGCATAAAATTATAAATTCTAATCATTATTAAGCATAATATATCCTAAAGCATGCCTACAGAAGACGTATCTTCAGAGATCCTGTCATAAAAATTACAGAGATAAAATGAAATTTTATGTGTAGACCTCATAGTTTAGATTTATTTTATTTGCATGTTTCTGTGTGTGTTGGTGCCCAAGGAGGCCAGAGGAGAGCCTCAGACACTTTGGAGCTGAAGTTACAGGCAGCTGTAAGCTGGCAGGTATGTGTGCTAAAGACTCCTTTGCAAGAGCAACAAAGCCTCGTAAAGGCCAAAAATTTCTTCAGTCTCTATTTTTTTTTACTAAAAACAAACAAACAAAAAAACCCACAACTTCCTTTTTGTTTAAAGCGCTGTAGTCTATTGGTGGCAGGTGAAAATTTCATTTTCTTCCTTCCCTAATTATTAAGGAACTAAAGTCAGTAAGACTTCCATTACTTTCTTATCATTACTAATATTGGCACTGAGAAGAGAGACACTAGAGATCAGAAAATCTTAAGAGCAGGGAGGAAGAGGAATTATCTTGTCACTTATATTCCTGCAGGACACCTTTTCCAGGATCATCAAAAGATAGTCATTGGGCCTATAGATGAGTCTCTAAAGCACAGGCTTCACAGCTTGGTCTACTCTTGCTAGGAGAAAGCTTTTCCCAAAGTGTAATGACAGCTATCTCTTCAGAAGCTTCTGCCCACTGTTTGTTCTCTGGAAAGGGCTATACCCTCTTGTTTCAAATATACTTAGTCAGGTTTTCTAATTCCTCAATTGCTCATTTGACACAATGACTAGAGCTCTTGCCATTCTGGTCTTGTTATCAATGTCCAATTAAACTGGAAAATCCATATGCAGACCTAATACTCCAAAGGAACCACTGTTATACCATATCTTCATCTAGTACCAAGAATCTGTAAATGTCTGTCAGGTTTACCTTTTTTGCAGCAGCATCATATAATTTACCTTGAATTACGTAGCTTTGAAAGAAAAAGGAAAAAAGACCTGTTTGAGAAATGATTGCTAGAGAGGTGGTTCCAGGGCTAAGGACACTTTCTGCCAAGCCTGATGACCTGATAACCACATGGTAGAGGAAAGGAGCCAACTCTACAAGTTGTCCTCTGAATCTCCACATGCATACCCATATAACACACACATAGTAAATAAATATAATTTTTATTTAAAAAGAGAAATAAATCTTATTCCTATCAGAAAAATGATGCTTTTGTTAAATCATGCTGCAGAATTTAAATGTTTTGGCACATAAAGGACATTTTCATGAAATAACCAATTCACTCTGAGCAGGTCTCTGTAATAGCCCTTAGGTTTCTGTTACACCTATCCTGACACTTTCATACTTTCTATCTGCTTGGCTTCATCTTGATTTGATTTGCTGTATTTTTCATTGATGCTACATATTAAATACTTACCTAATTCTCCCTTTAGTTTTTGCAAGTCTTTGGCAAGCATACTTACATTGTCATCCAAGATAAAGATCTACAGACCCTTACAGGACAGTTTACACCCAGTATAATCTCAATGAAACAGCCAATCATGTCAATGATTAGCAAGATGGATAACACATGCAATGCCTTTAGCAACTGGCTGATTCCTATAAATTCTCAAAGAAAAAGAATAAGTGACTAATAATGAAAAAAGAAACAACTAACAGCTGACAGAAAAAGAAAGACTAACCCTTTTTATATAGGGGAAAAGATCTGCATTCTAACTGAAGGGTGTAGTTTAGTTAGAAAGCACTTGTCTAGCACCTGCAAGATTTTAGGGCCAATTCCCTGCACACACAGGAGATTCTACAAAGCAGAATGGAAAAAACTACGGACATTTTTGGTAGCATTTGATTTCGTAAAAATAATAGGAAAATAAGTGCGGTTGGAGATGGCCAATTACAAAATATTTTCACTTTTTTTTACAAAACCACTTGTAAGTATTTAGTTTAAAAACAAAAAAAATCTAACTACAGCTGGGCATGGTGGTGCACATTTTCAATCCAAGCATTCAGGAGGCAGAGGAAGGAGGATCTCTCTGAGTTTGAGTCCAGCCTGGTCTACATAGTTAATTCCAGGTCAGTCAGAACTACAAAACTCTAAAAACATGATCCCATTCCCAATAGCAGAGGAGAAATTACATCTCATATACTGTTTGCTGTACAAGCAAATAACACATACATACTCTCTCTCTCTCTCTCTCTCTCTCTCTCTCTCTCTCTCTCACACACACACACACACACACACACACAAAAAGGTCTAACCACATGATGGCTCAGTAGTTGAGTATGACTGCTGCTCTTCCAGAGGATCCAGGTTTGAGTCCCAGTCCTCACATTAAGGCTCACAACCATCTGTAACTCCCAGGCGATCCTATGCCTCTTCTGGCCTCCATGGGCACGAGACATGCAGGTGGTACACAGACATACATGCAGACAATATACTCATATACATAAAATAAATAAAATTTTAAAAATCATAACTATATCTTTTCTTTGGCACATGGATATTTATTGAAACTGTTTTTTTTTTTTTTTTTTTTTTTTTGGTTTTTTGAGACAGGGTTTCTCTGTATTGTTTTGGAGGCTGTCAGTCCAGCCTGGCCTCGAACTCACAGAGATCCACCTGCCTCTGCCTCCTGAGTGCTGGGATTGAAGGCATGCGCCACCACCGCCCGGCTATTGAAACATTTCTAACAACAGAAGTGATGTCATTTGTCAGTTCAACAAGCATTTATCCTTGTTCATTAATAAGTACTCACACTTTGTTCATTTGATTACCCAGACACACTTAGGATCAAGGATAATAATTCAACACCCAATGAAAGGTAGGAGATGTTATATAGGACAGTGTGTAACTTAAACTTAAAACATAGTTTGTTGATCCATAACATTAGGATCTCATGAGAATGACATAGAAATACAAATGTTTAGGGCCCATTCCAAACCCAAGATATCCTGAATTTAAGTTTTAACAACATCCATAGGTGGTTTTATACACACCAAAGTTCACAGAGTATTGTTTGGGAGACTTCTAGGAATTACTTTCTTCTCATTTATAATGAAATCATTTTCTGAACAGAACATTCATTTTTCTGCATTAAGTGCCGTTAGCTACGATGAGTAGAGATGAGGGAACCATTTTGCAATCATATGCCAACACTGAGATGCTGCAAAATCAATAGAGAACTGAGACCAAGATATAAGGAGGCAAAACACAGTATCTAAATCCTACATATTCCTAAGACAGTTAACTAGTTCTCAACTACCTGTCTTCTTGCATCTGTTTTTATGAGATAACTAATTCTTCACTGTCTTAGTCAGTAACTGAGTTTAGAGTTACTGTGACTTGTAACTATTGAGCAAGCATATCCTACATGGTACACTCCCATTGATGGAAATGAGTAATAGAGCAGCAGTTCTGGTGGAGCAGATTAAACTGGTACCAAGATTTGATAGTGATCTAAAGAATAACAGAAGTGGGCCAGAAAGATGGCTCAGTAAGTAAAGGTTTGCCACCAAAGCTGATAACCTGAGTTGAATCCTCAGAACCCACTTGAAGGAAGGTGAGAACTGACTCCTGCATTGTCCTCTGGCCTCCAAATGTGCACCATGGCATGTGCACACACATTCACAAACACATGAACATAGGTATTCACACATGCACGAACACACAGTCTTTTAAAAGGCTAGCAGAGAAAAACAATATTTTAAATTTAAAAAATAGTTGTCAGATATGCTTAGTTATCTGAAAAAGATGTTCTTTATAAGCACAAAGGCAGAATTTCCTTAAATGGAAGGTGGTTCTCTTTGTTATTTAAAAATATACTAATGTACTGAAAATTTATTTAATGATGTTAATTTTAAAAAAGGGAGAGAAGGGGGAAAAAGATGTACAGAGTTTATTTATGGAAAACTTAAGAAATAAAATCTTGGGGCCTAGAGAAATGGCTCATAGGTTAAGAATATTTACTAAGTATTCTACATGCTCTCCCAGAAGACCCAGGTTTGATTTCCAGCACCCACATAAGGCAGTTCAAAACTGCCTCTAACTCTGGTTCCTGTGTGCATTTAGTGCACACAAACTCTTAAAGGCACACAGATATTATGATATTATAGTGAATAAGAATGGCCCCCATAGTCTCATAGATTTGAATGTTTGGTCATCAGGAAGTAGCACTACTTGAGAGCGATTAGGAGGTGTGTCCTTGTTGGAGTAAGTGTGTCACTGGGGATGGACTCTTGAGTTAATCCCAAACCAGGCCCAGGGTTTCTTTCTTCCTGCTGCCTGCAGATCTGGATGTAGAACTCTTAGCTACTTCTCCTGCATCACGTCTGCCTGTGAGCCGCCATGCTTCCTGTCATGATGAAAATAGACTCTGAAACCATGAGCAGGCCCCAGTTAAATGCTTTCTTTTGTAAGAGTTACCATGGTCATGGTATCTCTTCACAGCAATAGAACATTGATTTAAGACACACATAAGTTTTAAAAAAGAGTGGCCGAGTGGTGGTGGCGCATGCCTTTGATCCCAGCACTCGGGAGGCAGAGGCAGGCAGATCTCTGTGAGTTCGAGACCAGCCTGGCCTACAAGAGCTAGTTCCAGGACAGTTTCCAAAGCCACAGAGAAACCCTGTCTCAAAAAAAAAAATTATAAAAGAGTTAAAATTCTGGTAAGTACACAACATGCAACAGTATACAACTGTTTAAAAAAAGATGTTTGTCAGTAGTAATCATTCTAATGAAAAAACAAAAACAAAACAAAATAAAACAACCCAATGAATCAGTAAAGTGTTTCAGTAAGTAGGCTTCTGAGTTTTTTTTAAAGGTAAAATATGAATATTAACATATATGTGTATAAAATATGTGGAAGGCACAAAAACTGGTTTAAAAATTGTGCCCCCCCCAGGATAAAAACTGGCAGCTGGGAATCAGAGATTAAAACAAGGTGTCATTTCTGAACGATTTCAACATTTTGGTATTCCTACTCAAGACAAAGTTAGAAGTAAAAAATTAATAACCAGAATGATGACTCAGCAGGTTGAGGTGCTTGGCAATAAGCCTGCACCAACTCTTGCAGACGTTGTTTTGACCTCCAGATGCACATGGCCCACTCAAGACATACTTACACAAAAGAAAATGTAATTTAAGAAAAAAAGGAATTCAAAGCTGGGGTCTGAAGAGATACAGCAACAGTTAAGAGCACTTGCTGCTTTCCCAGAAGACCCAAGTTTAGTTCTAGTACCTACATTAGGTGACTCACAGCTACCTTTAACTCCAGCTCCAGAGGATCAGAAACCTTTTGGGATTTCAAATGGCCAAAAGACACTTAAAAAACTGCTCAACATCCTTAGTCATCAGGGAAACACAAATCAAAATGACTCTGAGATACCATCTTATACCTGTCAGAATAGTTAAGATCAAAAAACACTGATGACAGCATTTATGTTGGAGAGGATATAGAGTAAGGGGAACACTCCTCCACTGCTGGTGGGAATGCAAACTTGTACAGTCACTTTGGAATTGGTATGGCTGTTTCTTAGAAAATTGAGAATCAATCTACCTCAAGACCCAGCTATAGCAATTTTAGGCATATACCCATATGATGTGCAATCATACTACAAAGCTCAACTATGTTCATAGCAACATTATTTATAATAGCCAGAACCTGGAAACAACCTAGATGCCCTTCAACCAAAGAGTGGATAAGGGACATGTTGTACATTTACACAATGTAGTACTATTCAGCTGTAAAAAAAAAAAAAATGATGACCTCATGAAATTTGCAGGCAAATGGATGGAACTAGAAAAAAAAAATCAATCTGAGTGCGGTAACCCAGACCCAGAAAGACAAACATGGTATGTACTCACTCATAGGTGGTTATTAGGAGTAAAGGATAGGATAACCAACTTACAATCGACAGCTAGATCTAGAAAGGCTAGGTAACAAGGTGTGTCCAAAGAGGGATGCATGGATTTCCCTGGGAAGGGGAAGTAGAAAAGATCTCTTGGGTAAACTGGGGACAGGGGTTTGGGAAGACACAGGGATGGGAACTTGAGGGAGCAGTATGGGTGGACTGGGTGCTGGAGGTGGGTTGGAGGCAGGATGGAGGGGGAGAGTAACAAAAGAGATGTCTTGAGGGCATTTTGGGGTTAGGGTGAAACCTGGTAACAGGGAACCCACAAGGATGACCCCAACTAAGACTCCTAGCAATAGTGGAAAGGCGGCTGAACTGGTCATCTACTGTATGCAGATTGGTGACTTCCCTAATTGCCATCAGACATACTCTATCCAGTAACTGATAGAAGCAGAGGCAGACAAGCACTGGGTTGAGCTCCAAGAGTCTTGCCGAAGAAAGGGAGGAGGGAATGTATCAGTCGGGGGGGGGGGGGAGGAATGATGAGGGAACCCACAGAGACAGCTGACCCGAGCTCTTGGGAGTTTATGGATGCTGGACCAAGAGTCAGGAAGCCTGCATGGGACTGACCTAGGCCCTCTACATGTATGTGACAGTCGTGCAGCTTGGTCTCTTAGTAAGGCTTCTAACAGTGAGAGCAGGACCTCTCCCTGGCAATTAGCTGGCTTTTGGCAACCTGTCCCCATGCTGGATTACCTGGTCCCAACTTGACATAAGGGGAGGAGCTCAGTCCTGCCTCAACTCAATATGCCATGCTTTGTGCAAGTCCATGGGAAACTCTGTTTCTAAACGCATATGAAAGAGGAGTGGATGGGGGGGTGGAAGGAAAGGGGAGAAAATGGGAGGAAAAGGAGAGGAAACTGGTTGGTATGCAAAACAAATGGAAATAAAGTTAAAAAAAAAAAAAGAAACCCTCTTCAGGTACCCACACATAAATAGTATATACTCACAGAGACACAAGACATACACACATAAATTTAATATTTTTTAAATTTAAATTTGAAAACTACTTTTGGGACTGGGGATGCAGAGCAGTTGATAAGGGAGCATGCCAAGCATGCACAAGCCCCTGGGCCCATCCCTAGCACCACGTAAACCAGGTGTGGTGGTGCAGGCCTATAATCCCACACTAGGGAGATAGAGGCAGGAGATCAGAATTTCAAAGTCATCTTCCACTACATAAGGAGTTTGAGCCCAGCCAGGACTACATGAGATCCTGTCTTTAAAGAAGTTCAAAACAAACCACCCAAACAAATACACAAAGGGCTGGAGAGATAGCTCTGTGGTTAAGAGTATTTGTGTCTCTTGTAGAGGATTTGGGTTTGTTTCCTAAAACTCACGTGGTGGTTCATAAGAATCTATTACTTTAGTTCCAAGGGAGCTGATGCCCTCTTCTGACCTCTGTGGGGGTTAAGCATGCATGTGGTTCACATACATACTTATATGCAGGTAAAGACTACTATACATGAAATAAATGTACAAAAATTTTAGACAAAACCACTTTATGCATTAGAAAGATGTGTCAAGTGGATCCTCAAATATCATGGTCTGAATACTATCATCTGGCATAGGGGCTTGCCTATGAAAGATTCTGGATGGCTGCTAACTTGGACTGCCACAGGATCACTCCCATGAGCTGCCACTGCACAGGAGAATCTAAAAAGGAGAGAGGGAATAAACTCTGGTAACCTTAATCCCCCTACACAATCATGTCTGTCAGGTAACTGCTCACTTGCTTCCTGTTTTCTCCACAATGTCTGAGAAAAGAAAGTTCAACTTACAGCAGCCTACTCTGGGCTTTCTGAAGCCCAATGCATTAAGATGACAGTACTAGCCTGAGTGAACAAACTAGTTTGGAAATCAATCTGCTACTGTATTTCCACTAGAATATAAACTCTAATAAGGCAAATTTTTATTCATTATTCTTTAACAACTAGAACAGAACCACCAGATATTTGAATACTCAACACCACCTTTAAATAAATAAATAAATAAATAAATAAATAAATAAATAAATAAATAAAAGTGGTCTTACACAAGACTTATACCAAGCTGGATCTAGTCACCCTGACCACTTTGCTTATCTATGCATATAAGCTTATCTGGCCAAGGAGGCCACATATGCTGGATATTTCTAATTGAGAATGGACAGGAAGAACACAAATGGCTCTTATAAGCCCTTCTGACAGCCCAAGACTAGAACTTAAGGTGTCATTCTGCCTATAACCTAGGAAAGAAGAAAGGCCAGCAGCCACTGTCTCCTAGGCAATCCCAGTTCTTACTTTTCATATTAATTGCCAAGTTAATATAAAGCCTTAAGGTTGAGAATCTCCTAAAAATTTCCTTAAAGAAAGACTTCCAACATCACTTAAATTGAATATGTAATCAAGGCAGCGGTCAGAAATATTATTTAAACAAGTAGATGTTTATCTAGGGCTAAGGGTGTGACAACAATTTTTGCATCTGATGTCAAGTACCACAGTCGGGATAGGAGAAGTATATATCCAGAGTTGCAGATTTCTATCTAAATGTCCAACTTCATTAGGGTTTATAAAGTGATTTGCTTTTAGAAAGACTCCACCTCAAATCAGGCTTTAACCTTCACAGCCCCACTAAAATCATCTCTGACCATGTTTCCAACCTTTTTCCACAAATGGTTAATTCTTAGTGCTACACAGTGGCTTACTTCCTATTCCTTGACACATTCCACTCATGGCTTGAAGGAGCCTCTCTAACTGTTTTAATCTACCTCATTGCGTTCCCTGCTCATCTTTCTGACCTGTAAACATTAGTAATTAAGTTTTGCAGCTACTTCTTTCATCTCTGCTCACCCATTTGGCATCTCATCCTTGCTTTATCCTCTGGGTCAACAGTATCTTTAAGTATGCCTCCAGCAGACCCTTCTCTCCTAAATCCTGGATGTCTACTTAGTACCTCTAATTCCCAAGTCATCTCTATGGATGTCCAAAACTGAGTTCCTGTTTCCCTCTCCCAGTGACTTTCTCCTTCAATCTTTCCCATCTGAGTGTACAACTAGGGCATCTACTAGGAATATGGTGCAAAACCCTCAGAATGGACCTTGCCTCTTTACTTTTGTTCTGAAACACACACCCAATCTATGCACTTAACCTGCTGAATGAGCTAGAAAAGCACACCCCAAATCAAACTACACATCACAGTTTCACTACCTTCTACCCAAACAGCCATCTTCTCTTACCTCTGTTTGCAAGAACCTCCTCACTGGTAATTCTGCTTTTGGCCTTGCCCAAGCTACTAGTTTATAAAACAAAACAGTTCACTATCATGTAAGCTTTTTTTTTTTTTGTCATAGTTGCTGTTTTGAAGCAGGGTCCTACTCTGTAGCCCAGGCTGTTTCATCCTTTGCCTCCTCATCATGGTCTTGAACTATGTAGCACAAACTGTCCATGAACTCATGGCAATCTTATCTGAGCCTCCAGAGTGCTGGGACTACAGGCACAAGCAACCACACCCAGGTTTCTGATTTTACCTTTTCTTCTCAGTATCATACTCAACAAATACACTTTTAGAGGAATGGAGTAAGGGGAGGCAGGGGCAGATAGATTTCTGTGAGTTAAATAACAACCTGGTCGACATAGTGAGTCCAAGGTGAGCCAGGGCTGCAAAGTAAAACTTAGCCTTAAAATAAATAAAATTCCAATTCCCTCTGAAGGCACTGCACACATGTAGTACACAGGCAAAACACCCATATGCATAAAACAAAAGTAAAATCTTCAGAGTATACTGGTTGGTTATGGTGGCAGAAGCCTTTAATCCCAGCATTCAGGGAGGCAGAGTCTGGACTGCATGGTGAATTTCAGACTAACCATAATTACATAGTGAGACCCTGTGTCAAAAAATAATAAAATAAAAATAAAGTATACTGAATAGATTCAGTAAAAACTTGGGAGACTAAAACTGTTGTGCATCCATGATTAAGATCTTAAAGTCATATGCCCACATATTGCTATGTATACTAACTTTCCCTGTGATGATATATTGTTTATGATTTAATAAAGATTACCTAAAGTATCAGAATAGTGGTCATACACCTTTAATTCCAGGACTCAGGAAACAGAGGTAGACGAATCTCTGTTAGTTCATGGCCATACTGAGCTACAAGAAATGGATCTAAAAGAGAACCAGCTCACATAAAGGTGATCTCGCACTTGGGATCCCACACCTTTAATCCCAGGGTTTGAGAGGTATAAAAGGATGAAGCAAAGGGTCTTATGAGGGAATCTGTCTCCAGCCATGTTGAGGAGAGTCATCAGTCTAGAAGTGCAGTTTGAGGTTTGGTGGAGAGCATTGCACTCTGAGGATTTGTGGAGACAGGACAGCCCTTTCAGCCTGAGGTAGAGTGAGAGCTAGTGGCCGGCTGTTTTGCTTTTCTGATCTTCAGCTTGAAGCTTGAACCCCAATATCTGTCTCTGGGTTTTTATTTATCATGTTACATTTCCCAGAACCATCAAGCTTGTGCGGAATGAAAACAAAGTTCATCAGAGTTACAATCTCAATCAAACTTCTTTCTGATACTTCAGCCTGATGTCCAGTAAAATCCAAGCCCAATGTTGAGCAATGAGCTGCTATATTGTACACAGTGAGAAAGTTCCTACTGAGCTAGTACAACTGTTGAAAAGAAAAAGAAAGAGGAGAAAAAAGCAAGTGCACAAAATAACTGAGTCCTAGAGAGCATAGCGTCTACATGCATCATCCTGTGTGGCTCTGTGTACCTGCATGACATGAACATGCAGGGAAAACGACAGACCTCAGACACCCAGAAATAGAGCTCCTGACTTTGCAGAGATGAACAGTTGGAATCCAAAATGCTTCCCCAAAGGCTCTTTTTTTTTAAAAGAGACACAGAAGCAAATCCTTACAGAAAAAAAAAATCCAATATGGGAATATGAACTCTCATTCTAAACCTTGTGACCAAGAACAGCTGTTCACCAATTGTCAGCATGTGAACGAAGTATTAACTGTGGATATGTTTTCTCTAGAGGGTGATACCTGCTGGTCAGAGGGGCAGCAGAATGAGAAATAAACACCACTGAATGATAGGATCAGGGAGAGCTTAGCAGATAAAAGTACTTGCCACCAAGCTTGAAGACCTGAGTTTGATTCCCAGGAAGCACATCATAGGAGAGAACTGACTCCAATAAGTTGTCCTCTGATCCCAACATGTGTGATGTGTGTGTGTGTGTGTGTGTGTGTGTATGTACACTAAATAAAAATTAATGTTTTTTTTTAACAACTGGCTAAAAAACAACTATCAGCTTTCAGTCTGTAAAATTTTCCAGGTTGGGGACTGGAGAGCTGTCACCGCCGCTGCCCGGGTTCGATTCCCGGTCAGGGAACCAATGTTGTTAAAACGTTTAGGTTTATCCAGTAAGGAGACACAGACCGCGACTCAACGATCCCACGTGGAGTTTATTGGTGGACGGGGAGGGAAAAGGGGAGCAGAGAGAGAGAGCTAAGAGAGAGAGACAGAGTAAGAGCAAGGCAAGAGAGTAAGAGAGAGGAAGAGAGGAAGAGGAGTAAGAGAGAGTAAACGGGCAGGGGTCAGTCCCTTAAAGGGGTCCTTTGCACCTGCCTGGTTCTCACGGAACTCTGGGCTGGCCAGAGTGTTGCCTGAGCGCATCCTGCCAGCTGGCCCAGTGGTTAAGAGCACTGGCTGCTCTTGCAGAGAGGATCAAAATTCAATTCCCAGCACCCACACGATGACTCACAACCACCTGTAACTACAGTTCCAGGGGATCCAATGCTTTCTTGTGACCTCCAAAGGCACCAGGCATACATGTGGTAAACAGATACACATGCAGGCAAAACATTCATACAAAAAAAAAATCTTCAAGTTAACAGTAACACATGGAAATGATAGAAAATGGTCAACTTGGCTGACAGCAGAGTTACCAATGAAAGCAACAACCAAGGAATACCCTAATCACTGATAAGCAGAAAATATACCTTATTTGTACAAATTATAAATATGTAAAAACTTATTTAAAGTGTGTTATAGTAAAAATGATTGTCATCGCACACCCAAATACTCTTAGCAGTCCGAAGTTCACCAACAGCATAAGTATTCTGGAACCAAATGAAATAAATACTTTAGAACTAATGCAAATGTCTCTGAGCAGAAATGATAAATAATCTTGCAAAATACCAAAAGTTAACACGGAGCTAAGGGACATTAAAGTTAATCTGACAGAGTGCTTTTGTGTCCTTGTCAGCAATCTTATAGAATTGGAAGTCTGATCTATTCTGGTGGCAAGTTGAAGTTGTGTTCCTGCATCTCTCACCAGTCAGACTATGTAGGTTCCTACAGTGGCTAACTGAAACAGGTTTCATGATACTAAGCAAAAGGAGGTAAATACACAGCAACAAACTAACCACAATGAAACTGAGTACACTGGAGCTGGGACAACCTCAAGAAGCCTAGTAACATGCAATAACACACATGTAACTACTATCTAGGAAAGGGGAGTAGTTTGATGAAGAAGCACCAACCCACTAAATCCCAAAGGCTCAACAAAACAAGGAAAGAGGGTAAGAAAATCCAAACACTACCAAAGCATATCAAAATCAAATTACTTAGAAACCATTCATAAGGGAAAACATCTTTAACTCAGGCTTAGTGGCACACACTATGAACCAGTGCTCAGAACTCAGGCAGGATGATTCTGAATTCTAGGCCAGCAGAGACAGACAACACAGACAGACCCTGTCGTATAAGAATAAAGCAAAAAATTTAAGTGGGCGCTAGTGGCACACACCTTTAATCCCAGCACTTGGAAGGCAGAGACAGGTGGATCTCTGTGAGTTCAAAGCCAGCCTGGTCTACAGAGCGAGTTCCAGGACAGCCTCCAAAACAATACTGAGAAGCCCTGTCTCGAAAAGAAAAAAAAAAAAAAAACCAGAATGGGAGAAAATAATTCAAAATCATGTGTCTTAAAAGGGATTATGATCCAAGAACCCTTAAAATTCCTTACAATGACAACAAGGAATTAGATTCTGAGTCAAAAATAGACAATTCTGGCTCCAGTGGGTAAGGAAGCTTGCAGCAAAATCTGACAACTTGGTTTGATCCCCAGAACCAACATGGTGGTACACATCTGTAAGCTTAGAACAAGACCCTAAGAACAGGTCACCCTTTGTAAGTTTTAGGTCTAAAACACAAAACTTTTTTTTCTGAAACAGAAAATCAAAGACTGAAAAAAAGAAAACCAATCATACATTATACAATAATCATGAGGATAAACTCAACTACAGCAGAAAGCAAAGCAACATCTTTAAAATAATAGAACATAGCTGCCAACACTCAGTGAAAACAGCTTCTATAGTTGAAAGCACATTAAAGACCTTCCCAGGAAGATTGACTATAAAAGGAGTCATAAGAAACATTTAATCAGCTGGGTGGTGGTGGCACACACCTTTAGTCCCAGCACTTGGGAGGCAGAGGCAGGTGGATCTCTGTGAATTCAAGGCCAGCCTGGTCTACAGAATGAGTTCCAGGACACCCAGGACTGTTTCACAGAAAAACCCTGCCTCAAAAAAAAAAAAAAAAAAAAAAAGAAAAGAAACAAACATTTAAACATGGGAAACATTCCACACAGAAAGCTGAAGTGCACAATACACACACACACACACACACACACACACACACAAAACAAAAATCAAAAAACAAAACAAAACTGAGCTATTGAAATAATTTTTAAGAATAGATCCAATTATATTACTAAAATAAAGAAAAAAGACTTTCACAAGCTGGACATGGTAGCACACAGCTACAATCAGAGCACTAAAGAGGTGGAGGCAGCAGGAGGTTTGAGAGTTTTAAGGCCAGCCTGGGCTACATATTGAATTAGAGGTCAGTGTGAACTACATAGTAAGACCTTGCCTGTCTCCAGAGGAAGGGTAGGAAGGGAAGAAAGAAGGGAGGGAGGGAGGGGAGGAGGGAGGGAAGGGAGGGAGGGAGGGAAGGGAGGGAGGGAGGGGACGGGACAAGAAGGAAAGAAAAGGGAGTATATATTTTTCAAAAAACACCAAGAATCTTGATTAACAGAATTCACTTCTATCACAATTTCCCTTAAACCCACAATCAATATTCTCAAGTTGTATGTCCCATAACAGAGTGTCTTTTGGAGAAATGAAACTAAAATCTAGTCCAGTGTTACATTTATAGGTGGTTTTCAGACCTTTTGAAGGGGTTGCTTATAGAAAAGTACTTTCAGATAAAGTACGGAGGCCAATATACAATTTTCATTTCAGTGTCTGCAGATAGTCCTGAAGTCAGTCAAAAAGTAAGCCAGTAAATAATGTTCTTTGCTTTAAAGAAGGCTAATTTAATGAATCAGCCAAGTTGCTCTAAACTGGCAAAAAAAGAAAACTTTTGCCAAGTCTTCCTGAGGCAAATTAATTTGTCAAAGCAAAGATGTCAACACAGTAGCTGCACAAAACTTGGGTCAGATGGAAAAAGGAAAAGAGTATCGGAGAATATCATAGTTCAAACCTCAGGGGGAATGTGGTTAGTAAGAATAAAATCTCTGTAATTCAATATTGTTGAAGCCAAAGAACAGAATGGGAATGATGTCCAGGGTTCCTCTAAATACATAATGTTAAATGCAACTGATCCACGCAGATCCCTTGAGCCCTCCACCAGACCCAGTATTTCAACTTCCCTAGCAAGACTACTTGCTCCTCCTTGACACAACTCAATAGTATACCATGTAATTCAAGATGTTCCTGACAAAATTCAAGAGGTTACCTACTCAACTAAGGACAAAAAATTGTTAGTCTGAAAAATGGAAAACTATGTGACTTCAGTATCTCCTTAAGAATATCTTAGGAGACTTAGCAATTTCCATTGCTTCAACCCCACTGCAAACCTGTGAGTTTCAAGTTTATATGGTCATAAACTGATAGAAAACAAATCAATTCAACTGAAAAATTCTCATTATTTTTCTTTAAATCTATACAAGAATGTTCGAATTAGCATTTCCTTTCTCTCTCTCCCTTTCCCGATGACTCTTCTGACAGTCACCTGTTATATTGCTCAGATTGGCCTCAAACTCCTGGGCTCATGATACCCTCATATCTCAAATGTACCTGAGACAAGCAGCACATACCACCATGCCTAGCAAAACAACATGATTCTTAACATTCAATAAGCAGAGCAGGGCAAGTGGTACACATTCGAAATCCTAGCACTTGGTGGGCAGAGGTAGGAGGATCGGGAGTTCAATGTAAACTTCAAATTTCTGGTCAGCCTGGGCTACATGAAAATTGTAAATATTCATCATCAACTGATAAAGCCAAAAATAAAATGCAGTGTTAACTATACAAAAGAATTTTTAAAGATTTATGTTACTTTAAATTATGTATATGGTGGAGGGGTAACAAATATGCACATGTACTGCCCTGAGAGCCCCATGAGCTGGAATTACTAAAAAAAAAAAAAAAAAAAAAAAAAAAAGAAATTGAACAGAGTATTCTTAAGAGTTAATTACACATCTCAGTTGTGAATTTCTCATCATATGAATTTACAACAGAAATACATGTCTAAGCTGGGTGGTAGTGACACACATCTTTAATCTTTAATCCCAGCACTCAGGAGACAGAGGCAGGCAGATCTCTGTGAGTTTGAGGTCAGCCTGATCTACAGAGCTAGTTTCAGGACAAGCTCCAAAGCTACAGAGAAACCTTGAAAAAGAGAGAGAGAGAGAGAGAGAGAGAGAGAGAGAGAGAGAGAGAGAGAGAGAGAGAGAGAGAGAGAGAGAGAGAGAGAGAAGAAATACATGTCTATATGTTTGTTACCTAGTACATGTATATCCTAATACCTAAAAAAAAAGTTTGTTCATTAAAAATATTAAAGGTGCCAGGCAGTGGTGGCGCACGCCTTTAATCCCAGCACTCAGGAGGCAGAGGCAGGCGGATCTCTGTGAGTTCGAGGCCGGGCTGGACCGATAGCCTCCAAAACAATACAGAGAAACCCTGTCTAGTAAATACAAAAAAAAAAAATATTCAAGGTATTGGAAAGACAGCTCAGTAGTTAAAAAGCACTGATTGCTATTTTAGAAGACCTGGTATCAATTCTCAGCATCTTTTTGTTTTCCAGTATCTCTATATGTAAACCACAGGTATGTAGTGCCCATAGTCTAACACAGGGTGTAAAATCACCTGGAACTGGAGTTACAGACAATTGTGAGCTGCCATGTATGTGCTAGGAAGCATCTCTAGTCTTCTGCAAGAGCAGTAGGTGCAAGGGCTCTTAATTGCTGAGCCATCTCTCCAGTCCCAGCACTTAAAAAACTTTAATATGACATTTTAGATAAGGAAAGTTATAGAAGATTAATGAGTGGTTTCCAACAGTTGAGGAGGAGGAAAACAAACATGGTAAGTTTTCTAGTGTTGTAAAGCTATTATGTATGATAATGTAATGGTAAATATATGATATTAAAAATTAGGCTGGAGAAATGGTAAAATGTCTGCTACACAAGAAGATGCAAATCCAAGGAAAGTGGAAAGCAATCAACTGCGCGCACACACACACGCGCGCGCACGCGTGCACACACACGCACACACACATACGCACGCACACACACACACACACACGCACGCACGCACGCACGCACGCACGGTTACATTATTAGGAGCTAGAGGGATGTCCTAGTGGGCAAGAATGCTTTCTGTGCAAGCTTGAGGACCTGACTTCAAAGCCACAGTACTCACAAGGCAATCTGGACTTGGAAATACTAGACTTGTAACCCCAGTGTTGTGGTGGATGAATATAGGAAGACCTCTGGGGCTTGCTATCCACCAGCCTAGCTCCAGGTTCAAGGGAGACACTGTCTCAAAAAAAAATATGGCAGAGAGTAACAGATCATTCAGGACATTCAATGTTCTCCCTGGCCTCTGCACAAGTGTAGTCATATGTACCCGCTACTGCCACACACACACACACACACACACACACACACACACACACACACACACACACACACACCAGAAAAGTAAGCAAAAGTTAAAAAAAAAGGAGCAGCCATATTTTTTTAAAGAATATATAAAGCCTGGAGGGCCTCACCCTCCCTGGGGAAACGAGGGGATAATGGGGGGGATTGGGGGAGGGCACGGGAGGAGGGGAGGGAAAGAGAGAGGGACCTGGAACTGACTTGTGAAACAACCTTGTTTCTTATCTAAATTTAAACTGAAAAATAAATAAATAAAAATAAAAAAGAATATATAAAGCCTATCAAGCCCTAAAGAAGACCCTTAAAGAAGAGTGAACTAAATCAGTATATTCTTAAATAATCAGGTCACACAGGCTTCTCACAGTGGAACCCAAAGTGTGACTGAAGAATGAAATCTTATTACAATAACTGAGACAAGCTCAGGACCAACTAAAGAAACATTCAGTCTGAATGATCAAAAGGAAAGGAACTTTCCAGAAGCACTGTCCTCAAGTTAATACAGCTGTCACCTGAAAATGTACAAATTAACCACCTTAAAGCCACTGAATGTGAAGGCTGGAAATGAAGAGTTAAGTAAATAGGTGGTGGACAGTTTCCCACTGCAAAGTAGGAGGATACAGACAATGAGAAAGAGATGGGCAAGAGAACCTAGCTGTTCTTCCAGGGACCCAGGTTCCATTCCCAGCACCGACATCACAGCTCAAAAACATCTATAATGTCTCAAAGGATCCAATGCGATCTTCTGGCCACCATGGACACTGCACACCTATGATATGCAGGCAAAACACACATACATATAAAATAAGTAAAATGTTCAGATAACTGGAGAGTATGATAACATATTAAGAGTTGGGGACATGGGGATCTAGTGTTTACTTTAATAGCACCACACATAGAAATACTTAGTGATAGCGTGGTGGCAGAGAACTAGCATTCTCATCATCTGAGAGAGTACCTGGAAGCAGTAACATTCCAGTATCAATAAACACACTAAACACCCAGACCTTAGCTTCTAAGACCATTCTCTAAAAGAAAGGGTCAAGATAATTGACTAATTATGTAACTGGACTAGAAAACCTGCAGGCTGAGCTTTGGACACTTTACACTGTAGGAAAGTGAGAAATCAAACACATATACAATGGTGGAACATGTAGAAAAGACAAGCAAAAGAGCCAGAGTTGGAACAGTATGAGAAACAAAATTCACACAGACATGCTACTTGTAAGCAGGTGGGACTGAACTCTTCACTCCTATGTGGCCTGAACATAGTAACTTTTTCCTCAAAGAATACAGTAAGGTATTAGAGTAGAGAATAATTTCACAAGAGGAAAACACACTACCTCAAGGCAGTTAATTCAAGTAAACATCAATACTGATAAATTGCACTCAAAGGCTACAGTCCTGACAAGTGGTGAGAATGACATTCTAGGTGTTTGGAGACATGACTCAGTGGTTAAGAGCACATATTGCAACCAGGAGGTGGTGGCACACACCTTTAATCCCAGCACTTGGGAGGCAGAGGCCGGTGGATCTCTGTGAGTTCGAGAACAGCCTGGGCTACAAGAGCTAGTTCCAAGACAGCCTCCAAAGCCACAAAGAAACCCTGTCTCAAAAACATTGCTCTAGCAGAAGACCCACATCCAACTGCCTGTAACTCTAGCTTTGGGGAATCTGATGCCTACTTCTGGCCTCCACAGGCAAATGCACTTGAGTGCACATACCCAAACACAAACACATACAAATAAATCTTTATAAAACGTGACATTCTATCTCAGTGATCTATCTTCCAAAGACACATTATACACCAGTCTAACCATGACAGAAACAGATAAATCCTAACTGAATGGCATGCTACAAAAGTATCTGAGTTAGGATGGAGAGATGGCTCAGCAATTAAGAGCACCAGCTGCTCTTTGAGAGGTCCAGAGTTCAAATCCCAGCAACCACACGGTGGCTCACAACCATCTATAGTTGGATCTAATATCCTCTTCGGGCAAGCAGGCCTAAATGCAGATAAAGCACTCATAAAATAAATAAATCTTAAGAAAACAAACAAACAAACCCAACAAAACCCTGAGCAGTAATCTTTGAAAGTATAAAGAATGCCTGGGAAATAGCCCCGAGCAAAAGGAGAGGAGTAGATGGAACTGTTGAGTGTAATGAGGTTTGCCAGGTAGAATCCAAGGAATGAAGGGGGGGCATTAGGAAAAAGGCTCAATAGTGTGCATTTAGTAATAATGTACTGATATTGGTTCATTACTTGTAACAAAAGTACCATATTAATGTAAGATGTCGATAAAAGGGAAGACAGAACAAGATAGACAAGAATTCTCAGTTCTAGCTTCATAATATTTCTAGAAATCTAACAGTATAAGTTTAGGTTAGTTTTTTTTTAAACAACATTTTGTGATGTAATATATGTCTGTAATTTTACTCAGTGGATCTGGGACACACACAGAGACACAAAAATGCTAAAGGCTGTAAATATTACTTAGTAGTAGAATGCTCAACTAGAATACACAAGTGTGATCCCCAGAACCACAAAAGAAAAAAAAATGCCTAAAATATGATCTTTGCCTTCAAGAAGTTTGTCTTATTGTAAAGTAATGATAGTGTGCGTGAAACAGCACAGAATACAAGAAAGCTTGAAGGATAGAGATGAAACTGTGAGAAACTTGATCTATGATTTCAGCCAAAAGGCTGAAAAATGGTAGGAATAGAAAGGTCTGAAGGCTTCAGGAAGGAGAACAAAAAACTGAATTTGCATCATAATACATACTTCAAAACAAAAGAGTGACAAACATTTACAACAACAATCCAAATGGTAAACAAATGAGAAAAAGGCAGCAAAAGGTGTAAAAAAAACAAAAACAAAAACTGGGCTAGAGAGATAGTTCAGGGAGTGGGGTGCTTGCTACAATCCTGATGACTTGGGTTCAATCCTTGGAACCAACATGGTAGAAATAACTGACTCCTGCAAATCGTTCTTTTATCTCCACAAGTGCTGTGAAACACATACACAACAAGCCCAGACATCACAAATAAATAAATACATGTTAAAAAAGAAATGCAAAAACTTTTCCCTTTGACAAAAAACAAACAAAAAGCATCTCTGACGGGTATAAAGTTGAAAGTCAACACAACAGCAATGCTCAACACTTTAAGAGCCATGTGGCAAAAACAAAAAACAAAAAAAAAAACAGCACACACCCAATTTAACATACCAGCTGACTTCTGGTAAGATGTGACCAATACTCAAGGACAAAGAAAGTGACAGCTGTTCTCTAGAGTCACAACAGGAATGCCAATAGGGAAAGACAGGAAGCAGGTGGCCAAGTACTCAACAACTTTTCACAGGACAGAGAACATAAGTTGCCTACTTTCTGTCCCATGCCCTTACCTACATGTTACCTTAACTTTCATGGTACAGCTGTAAACATTTATTAGTGTGATGGAGACTTAATTTAACAATAGAATTGAAGTCTCAGTAAAGGAAGCCAGGCCATCAGAATTCTCCATCTCCCACACTCTGCTAGAGATTAGGTAACTATTTTTAAAAGCAAAGGGGTTTGGAGGCCTACAAATCTACATAAAAATTCCTTTCCCCTGTTCCTTCCTCCAATGAAGCTCAGTGTCTCATTGTCTTTAATGTGCATACGCACTCTAAATGAGTATAGTACAAAAAAATATGCACACCATATTTTTTAAGTTCAGAGGGCTGCCTAGTACAGTTTGCACGTCATGTGATTTCTGCCAACACACCACTCTTCGGTCCTAGGCATGGAATGAGGTGCAGCCACTACAGGCTTACTCCTGGGTAAGAAGGTCAAATCTCAAAGGAAGAACATCCTAATGATTACATCTACAAAGAGCATAGACAACCTTGAAGTCATGAATTTTCTGTCATTAAAGCTGTTCATATACAGGCTAGAAAATTTAAGAAAGTAACTGAGAATCTTTCTTTCAACTCCTAAGATTTTAATAATAGTTAGGCATGGTGGTACACAGGTGGAAAAAGATGGATCTGAGTTCAAAGCCAGCCATGGTGTTCACAGGAAGCAGAAATAAATTAACTTTAATAAAAGACACAAAAGCAAGAATGGCATGGTGTATGGGAAAGTTTGAAGTAAGAAACATGACGCAGATCTTCACACTTCTGCTTGTCAGGAAAGCTCCTCCATCTTTCAGACCGCAATTCAAGTACCTTCTCCCTAGCAAGGTTTCCACCTAAGCCCTCGTTACTCATCTGTCACGTCAGCTTTATTTATTTTTTCAATCACAGACCCTTTTAGGGAACAGCAAACTTTTTTATAAGAATCCAGTTACAGCCTGCCTCGGGTTTTTCATATTTAAGTAGCTGAGGGAGGGAAGAATGAGCATCGCATGACATGTGAAAACTGAATGAAATGAAATTAAAATTTCAGTGTCCAAGTTTACCTACTGTCTGTTGTGGTACATACTGAAATAACAGCTGCCTGGCTGCAACAGAGGCTATATGCCTCAAAGCCTAAAGCATTTACTTCTCCTTCACAAAACAACAACAAAGCAGAGCTTACTGCTTGTCTTGTATGCGTGAAATGGTCCTGTCTGTGTATTTGTTGTCTATTCCTCAGCTCCACACACAGAATACAGCTTACTGAGGCAGAAGCCTTGTCTGTTTTGTTCCTTTACTACAAGAATTCTGGGCCAAAGTAAGGGCTCAGTAAACATCTGGTGAATAAATGAGTGAATGGTCTAATGGCACAGAGTTTAAGCTTTCTCCTATTAAAGTCTCTAGTAGAGATGACCAAACAGCTAAAAGTACTGCTGTTCACCAACTAGAGCAGGATGCTGGAACTCCAGGGTTTTTATACTCATGAAAGACTCGACTACTGCAAAGTGACATAGCACTGACAGCTGTTTGTGCTTCTGTTTATCTAAGATGCAAATACGCTGAGAAATCTTATTTCCTGTACAGAGGACACAACACTCCATGCCAAATCTTTAATAGATGTTCATAATAACAAGAGACCTAGATCACGTGCTAATTAATTTTTAATATCGAGAATGTTCCTATGGGGCTCATCAGCTATCTAGTCTGTGAGCAGCTGAAAATTCTCTAGAAATTAAAAGGTTACCACCCACAAACCAGAAGCAGCTTTTTAATCTTTCTCTACTAGCCAGAGAGTGGGTGTGTGAATTCAAAAAAAAACACTAACCAACTCTGTTGGTGGAGGACAAGGGATTGTTGAGTTAAAAACCCATCTATAAGCATCTCTGTTACACGACACTGTAAAACTATCACCCACGCACAATTTCAGTTTCAGTCTTCTAATCTGCAAATGAAGGTGGAAGGTAGACCCCAACTCCTGGAGAAATTCGATGTCACTAACATTTCCATTAAGGTTCTTTTCCTTCAGGCTTTGTGACAATTTCTTTTTTTTTCTTTTTTCTTTCTTTTTTTTTTTTTTTGGTTTTTCGAGACAAGGTTTCTCTGTGGCTTTGGAGGCTGTCCTGGAACTCTGTAGACCAGGCTGGCCTCGAACTCACAGAGATCCGCCTGCCTCTGCCTCCCGAGTGCTGGGATTAAAGGCGTGCGCCAAATTCTATATACTTCAAAAAGGCAAGGGTTTTTAGTTTAACTTCTAAAATTTAAGGTACTGGACAAAAAAACAAATTAAATTTATGCTATATTCTAAAGCGCCTACCTGCTTTCCAATCTTGGGAGTTTCGTTGTTTTTTTTGTTTTTGTTTTTGTTTTTTTTTTTTTTTTAATAAAAGCCAATGTAGGAATCCCAGCCTTTCACAGGGACGATCGTGGCACAAGGAGTTTTTTGACAACTATATCAGACTTACAACAACCATTTTAGATGGGGTACATGGTCGTCTTTTCTTGACTTAACCTAACTTAAGGATATGAGCTACAATACATCCAGACTAAGATAAAACGTGTCACTAAAGCAAAGATATTCGCCAACACCTCAAGTGGGCTGCTCTAGAAATCCCCGCAGCAGATCCACCAAGGGGATCTCCATCAACGCTGTCTAGGGTCCCGACAGACACTGGACCACTGGACCAACAACCATCCACACCTTAGCTGAGGCTGAAATCCACAGCTTTGTAGCGAAGCGCAGCTCGCTGCGGCCCACTCACTACTCTCCACAAAAAGGGTTAAAATAAAGGGCACCCTAGGGCCAAGCCCGGCCCACCTAGATAGACTCCCATCTCACTGATTCTCCCCAGGACAGCGGGCTTCCTCCTCCAAGTTAAACCACAAGTTCAGAATCAAAACAAAAGGTGCACGACTGGTTTTTGGTGGCAAGGGCTGACTCTCGGTGGCCAACTTCTGGGGACCGCAGGGCCGGGCGAGCGAGGGCTCTAAGTCCTCAGCTGGCTGGGAGGCCTAGGGTCTTGAGCGCGAGTCCTCACACGCCCCTCGCTCAGCTCAACCAGAAGGGGAGCCCGGGAGTGCCGGGAAGGGGGGGTGGGGGAGAAGGTGTCCCAGTGACAGACCTCAGGAGGCCCAGCGATGCAGGGTCCAGCCGGAGGCCCGGGGCTTCGGCGCCACCGAAGCGGCAGAAGGTCCAAGCCGCTCCAGGCCGCGAGGAGGCCCGGCTGCCGCTACGGGCTGCGCTAGGGAGACCGCCCGTCCCCACCCACGGCCTGGACCAGTCACTTACCGGTGGGGAGACGACGGACAGCCGGCGTCTCCGCCAGCGCCGCGGCTCGGGCTCCAGAGCCGGCTCCTGCCGCTGCGGCCGCCGCGCCCGGTCCATCCCCGCCCGGACCACCCCCCCTCCCGGCCCGCCCCCCCCCGCGCCGCTTCAGCCGCTGCTACCACCGCCGCCGCTGCCACGGCCCCGTCGCGCGAGCGCGAACCAGCGCGAGGGAACGACGGCGAGAGCGAGAGCGCGCGCCCGGTGGCCACCGCCGCCCACAACCTCGGTCTCCCGCTGACGGCGCATGCGCGAGGCGGCGCCGGGCGGAGACGCGCACGCCGTAGGGGGCGTGACCGGACCTAGAAGGTGTGGCCACGCCTCAGACCCGCCCACCCACGCGGGCGCTGCAGGTGGTGCAACCGCCTCCAGGTGAGTTCTTTCGCTGCCTGGAGTAAAATCTGAGCACTTCGACGTCTGTGCTCTTCGGCCTTTCTGCCTGATATATCCTCAACCCCTCGGCCCTTGGTCTCTTCAGTTTCTTGGCCCTTCGGCCACTGAGCTCCTTGTATCCTCAGCCCCTGATTGGTGCAGGCAAAGGCTAATTTCTGGGGCCCATGTCCCTAGTCGCACAGGATTCTCTTTGACTCCCTGAGCCTTCCACCTAACGGGCTGGGCTGCCTTTTCGTCAGGTATCGCCTCTGAAGAAACTGATCCCTGTAATTATACCGGATGCTTTAGCTTAATTTCCGTCCATCACCCAGATGTGGAAGCTTCTTCCGGAGGATCTGGGAATGCAAAGTGGGAATAAAGAGAGTCCTTGGCCTCGCAGTTTGAGAGCTGGTAGAGACGCAGTGGGCGAAATTTAGTGGGGGATGACAGAGTACTGTCCAACCCTGGAATTGGAAAGAGTACACTGGTTGAAGGTATAGCCTGGCTAGCAGGGAGCTGGGAGACCACTGACTGGGCTGCAGTTGTGACTCAGAGATAGGTAAGCAAGCACAGGGACAGTTTTGGGATTTCTGAGTTTCAGGAGGCCAGTTGCAAAGCTAGTAACTTGGCCATCTTGTCTGATTTTAAACGATTGTGCAGGGATGTGACCAGTGGCCTGGGGGTGGGGTCAGGAGGCTACTGGCAAGATGGCTAAGGCAAGGTAGAAGAGTGGTCATAGAGAAAAACGTTTTGGGGGTAAATAGGTAAGTGTTGATGGATTGGAGGCTGAAGGGGAAGGAAGTGGCAGGATTGACTCAGGTTTGAGGCTGGTAAGGATGAGCTTGAAGCTTTAAGGGGCAGTGTGAATGAAGCCACTAAGAAAAGTAATCTGAAGATGAAGAGTAAATGTATGAAATTGTAAAAGAATAAGTTATTTTTTTAAAAATGAGTGATAAACTTAAATAAAAAAATAAAACTGAAAAGAAAGAAGAAAATTTAGAAAAATATTTGTATCCCTGAGAAAGGTAAAGACTTACTTTAAAGGCATGGACTACAATTGACATTATTTGATAAATTTTTACCAAAAGGTATGTAATTTATAAACACTATTAAGAAATTAAAAAGGCATGCCAGGCAGTGGCGGTGCACACCTTTAATCCCAGCACTCGGGAGGCAGAGGCAGGTGGATCTCTGTGATTTCTAGGCCAGACTGGTCTACAGAGTGCATTCCAGGATAGCCAGGGCTACATAGAAAGACCTTGTCTTGAAAAAAAAAGAAAAAGAAAGAAAGAAAAGAAAAGAAAAAAGGCAAGTTATTGATTGGAAATGAACGCTTAAGTAGAATATATCCAAAAAAAGTCCCATGTCCAGGATATGTAACAACTCCTTTTTCTCTCCTTCAGTGCCTTAAATGTGCTAAGAGCTAAACTACATAGGTATCTCCTTTGCCCTAAATAGTAAGACAAACAACCCAATAAATCAGTAAGCAAAAGACTTTAGTATTTCGCAAGATGTCCATTTAATGACAAAAAGATAACATTAGTCATCTAGGGATTTGCAGATTCAAACCACAAGATACACACTGTCATTGGAGTGGCTAAAATTAGAGACTGGTGATCCACCTGTCATGCTCTTATTCATCTCCTTATCCATACTTAATGAAGAAACCCAGATAAAGGAAAAGCTAAGTGTCTTAGTGTTCTATTGCTGTGAAGGGACACCTTGGCCAACGTAATTCTTATAAGAAAGCGTTTAATTGAGGCTTGCTTAGTGTTTCAGAAGTTTAGTTCATTATCATCAAGGCAGGGAGCATGGTGGCATGAAGGCAGACATGGAGCTGGAGAAATTGATCCACAGTTTGCAGGAAAAGAGAGCCACTGGCCCTGGCCTCAAAGCCAGGGTGAACCCTCAAAGCCCACCCCCAGTCCAACACGGCCACAACTACTTCAACAAGGACCTACCTCCTAATCCTTCCCAAGTAGTGTCACTCTCTGCTGACTAAGTATTCAAACATATGAGCCTAAGGGGCCATTCTCATTCACACCACCACACTAAGTCATGCTTCCACTCAACACAATACAATGAAAAAACAGCCATGCTTTCCCCAGAAGCGGATGCAGAGTCCTTGGATCATATTCTCCCTCCACCTTTGATACCTGTAAAATGAAAGCATTAATACTACAGTACAGAGTTAACTCAGACATATATGTCATAGCAACTTCATTTCCCCCTAAATAATAAGGATTAGTCATTGCAGCCTCTACAGGATGTCTTTGCCTATTGAGATGCCAAAAGTGGCTTAGTGTCTCCTATTGTAACTAAGACCCTGGGACCAGCTTAAACAATTGTATATCTTCATCTGGTTCCTGCATATGATTCAGAACTATTGTATACGAGGCATTAGACCCAGACTTAGTGTTCTCTTCCACAATTAACAATTCTTAGGAAATAGATACAGGCTGCTAGAGACAAGGTATAGAAGCCACTTCCTCATGCAACTTACACCTTTGTCTTTGGTTTTTATTGCTATGAAAAGACACCATGACCATGGTGCTGTGGAACAATCTTTGTACACTGTAAATGGGCATTACTCTTATTGTCAATAAAAAGCTGATTGGCCAATAGCTGGGTAGGACGAGATTGGGTGAGGCAGCCTAACACACATAATTCTGGGAGGACAAGGACAGAGTTAGAGGAGTCACCAGCCAGACACAGAGAGAGCAAGAAGGGAACACCCTACTGAGAAAAGGTAAAGCCACGTGGCAGACCGTAGGTAAGGAATATTGGTTAATTTAAATGTAAGAATTAGCTAGTAACAAGCCTGAGCTATTGACCGAGCATTTACAAGAAATATCAAGCCTCTTGAGTAGTTATTTGGGAACTGATAGGCAAGAGAGAAACATCTGTTTACACCAAGGCAACTCTTTTTATTTTTCCAAAAATTTCAATCTAATTGTGCATATTACCAATTATATTATTTCCTAGTCAAAATAATCACACACCAACATATAACCCTTTTGTCTTTGCCCTGAAATAAGTTTCATGAAATGGCAACTCTTATACACGAAAACATTTAATTGAGGGGGCCACACTTACAGTTTTAGACATTCAGTTCATCATCAGGGTGGCATGCAGACAGATGTGGTGCTGAAGCTGAGAGTCCTACATCTTGACTCAGAGGCAACAGGAACTTGACTGTCACACTGAGTGAAGCTTGAGAAAAAGACTTCAAAGCCCACCCCCAACAAGACTGCATCTCCTAATAGTGCCACTCCCTTTGGGGGCCATTTTCTTAAACTACCACAACCTTCCAGGCCGATTTAAGTGTGTACAATTTTATCTCTTACTGGATTGGGTAACACTGATTTATATTCAAGGAACATTGTAATTAGTTGTTTTGTGGTTCAGTATTCAGTGTTCACCAATGCTCAGCAAGCCTAGGGTATCTTAAGAAGAGTATGCTTATCCACAGAGAAGAAAGGGCTTTGCTCCCAGATTCAAAAGGTCTGCATTGCAATTTCTGTCATGGGCCTGCCAATAGCTCTAAACATTTCCATCAGCCCCTCTTACAACTGAAGCTCTAGTTGGTTTTGCAGAAATTTTGACTGAATATTTCTTTCAGAACAGATCTCAGAGTTTCTGGTCATCTAAGCATAGCTTAAACTTGGACTTTCAATCTATAATAACAGTGCAATTAGCAACTAGCCAAAGCCACTCTGTGCCTGTTGCTGGGTCTTAACACCTCCCTTGGAGGAGGGGGATAATAAGGTGCAGAGTCAACAACACAGACATTGGGAGTCAGATGAAAGGAGAAACAGCAGACTCATTTATTTAGCAATGAGAAGAAATTTATATACCCTCCCAGCACCCAGGCATTCTGATCCATTGACATTTCGTAGTCACCCCTCATTGGCTAGACACAATCAGGACCTCTGATTGTCCTAGACAGACTTCAGGTTGGCTCCCCTCAGAGACCTGGTAGGTCTTAACTTCCTACATGTGCCTTTGTTTCACTGTAATGGTCTAAGAAGAGATACTTGGCCATTCATTTCAGACCAGTATTTGATTAGGAGTATCCAATGCCTCATCATGCCATGGACTACCAGAAACAGGGTCATTAATATCTTTAATATTGTTAGAGAACCAGCTCAAGAACTCAGAACTATGTACCTCAACTGCCCTGTAGCTCACTATAGATCAGATCTCACAGAGATCCACCTGCCTCTGCCTCTCAAGTGCTGGAATTAATGGCATTCATGACCTCCCCCTGCCCTCTACACTAATTTATAAAGCTCTTAAGATTGTATTCCTGGGCCAGAGACATGGCTCTGAGGGTAAAGGTACTTTGTGTACAAGCCTGACAACCTGAGTTCTACCTCCAGATTCCACCCTGGAAGGAGGAAAACAACTCCTAAAAGTTGTCCTCTGACTTCTACAAGTGCACCATGATACATGAAACCCCTCCCCATGATAACAGTAAGTACAGCTCTTTAATTAAAATTTTTAATCATTTTTTCTATTCTTGTTGGACTGGGGATTGAGCACAGTAGAAGAATGCTTTTCTGCCAGGCATAAAGCCTTGGATTCTATCCCCTACACCAAAAACAAAAAAAATAGTAGACTGTTGACTTTAAAATAAATTGCAAAGCCAGATATTCATTTCAATGTCTCCAACATGGAAAATACTAGAAAAAGGAGATTTCAATTGCAAAGTCCTTACTCTGTGTATAACAAAAACTAAAAATAAAGTTAAAATTTCTTATCCTGCATTGCAAATCACAGTGTGTGTGTGTGTGTGTGTGTGTGTGTGTGTGTGTGTGTGTGTTTATAATGGAACCCAGGACATCCTGCTTTCTAAGAAGGCACACTAGCAGTTAGATCCCCAGTACCTACAAAGTCAGTTACAAATAAAAGCATCCAGGTGCTGGGGATGTAGCTTAATGGTAGCATGCTTGTACAAGTCCTATCCTTAGCACCCCAATTCACACACCACTAATGTCTTTAATTCTGGAAGGAAAGAACAGCTTTTTCAGTCTTCTGTCTAAAACTTCACTGTTCACAATGACATCCCTAAACTTGTAACAGAGCATCACCTGGGAGCTGGGTAAAAGTGCAGCATCCAAGCTGAAGTCTTCATTGTAACAGGAATCCACAGGCATTTCACATGCACAGTGCAATTTGGAAAGCACTGTAACCTTGAGCTGGTGGTACATGTCTTTAGTCCCAGCTCTAAGACAGAGGCAGACAAATCTCTGTGAATTTGAGACCAGCTTAGTCTACATAGTGAGACCTTGTCTTGAAAAATGTGTAATCAAAATTGACTTACAAATGCTATTTAGCAAATGATTCTTATAGGAAATAAATGCGGGAGAAACTAAAAGCTAAGTTGTCGCTCACATCTGTCAGAACTTTCACTAAATCATTGGAAATTCCTTGTACACTGTTCTAGGTAATTTTAAAGATTTTTTTAAAAAGACTTATTTATGTGTATGAGTGTTTGCCTGCACATAATATGTGCACCATGTGCATACCTGGTGCCTGTAGAGGCTGGAAGAAGGCATTGGATTCCCTGGAACTGCAGTTACAGATGGTCGTGAGCAGTCATATGGGTGCCGAGAATCAAACCTGGGTCCTCTGCAAGGTCAGCCAGTGCTTTTAACCACTAAGCCACCTCCTCTACCCCATATGGTGTGTATGCATGTGTGTGTGTGTATGATGCATGTATATGGGTGAGTGTGTCTGTCTGTCTGTTTCTGTGTGTCTGTGTATAATGCATGTGTTTAGTGCTTATGGAGGCCAGAGGAAGCTGTTGGATCCTCTGTAGCTACATGCAATTGTGGGCCGTCCAGTGTGAGTGCTGGGAACTGAACTTGTGTCTTCTGGAAAAGCAGCAAGCACTCTTAACTTGTGAACCATTTTTCTAATCCCAGTGCTGGTTGGTTTTAATTATGAACTTGACACAATCTAGAATCACCTGGAAAGAGAAGCTCAACTGGGAACTATCTAGATCAGGTTAGCCTGTGGGCATGCCCGTGAGAGGTTTTCTTAATTGCATGAATTGAAGTGAGAAGACCCACCCTGAAAACGGGCAGCACCTTTTTATGAACTGAACCCTGGACTTTATAAAAGTGGAGTAGGAGAACTAAGCACTAAAAGCATGCTGCATGCATTCACTGTCCCTCTGCTTTTGACTGTGAATGTGGCCTTTCTCAGACTCATGCTTCGATGACATCTCCACAGTGATGGGCTGTAACCTGGAATTGTGACCTAAAATAAGCTTTTGCTCCATAAGTTGCTTTTTTGCCCAGGAAAATTTATCTCCATAAGTAGGATGCATTAATGTCTTATGTTTCCAGATCCTCCTGTGTTTGTCAGTATGCACTTCACTTACCAGTGCGAGTAACCAGTTAAAAATGTAGCCTCACAAAATTTAAACTGAGTAGAAACTATTTAAGATCTAAAAAGGCTCAAAAAAGACGGTTCCATCCAGTGGCCATGCCACACAGGAGCATGGAAGCATTGAAGTCCTCCTGAATAATGAACTTGGATAAGCCTAGTAAGGTGGTTCTCACTTATAGTCCCAGTGCTGGGAAGGCAGAAGCAAGAGGATTGCTACCTGTTCAAGGCTAGTCTAGTTTACATAGTGAAATCCTGTCTTAAAACCAAATGGGGAGTGGGTGGACAAAAATGACTTGGAGTAAAAGTGCAGAAACCTGTTGACTCAAGTTCAGTCTGAAAGTCAGAGTGCGATAGCACACGTATGTAATCTTAGTGCTCTTGTGAGCTGGGAAATGGAGGCAGGAGGGCAACTCCCAAAAGTTGTATCTGGCCTACCTCCATGCATGTTCTGTGAGCCATATGCAAAATAATAATAATAAATAAAAATTAGGAGTGGTTGGCGCTGCAGAGATGGCTCAGGGATTAAGAGCACTTGTTGCTTTTGCAAAGGATTTGGGTTTAGCTCCCCACACACATGTGTTGCCTCACAACCATCTATAATTCCAGTTCTCATCTCTGAGGGCACTGCATGTGTGTGTGTTACACATGCATACACGGAAGCAAAAACACTCATAAATCCAAAAGAAAAAGTGGAAAAAATGTATTTCCACGGAGTCAAGCAAATTACTGTATGCTAATAACTCTGAATTTCTACCTAGTGTGCAAGTTTTTCTCTCCCACCTCAGGGCCTACACACACCATTTACTTAGTACAGCTTTCTAACAGATGACCTGAGGCCTCAGCTTAAATGTCATTTCCTCAGGGAAGTTTTTTTTTGTTTTGTTTTTTTGTTTTTTTGAGACAGGGTTTCTCTGTATTGTTTTGGAGGCTGTCCTGGAACTCGCTCTGTAGACCAGGCTGGCCTCGAACTCAGAGAGATCCGCCTGCCTCTGCCTGGGATTAAAGGCGTGCGCCACCAACACCCAGCTTCCTCAGGGAAGTTTTTGCTGACCCCATAGCACAAATCAGCTTCTTCCATGAAGTACTCTCAAGACATCCTGAACTTCCCCTTTCTGGGCCCAGCACACATGTAACTTCCCCCCTTAAACATCTCTGGATGGTGAACTCTAGAAATCTGGGGACCTCTCAAATGTTCTGAACTCTCTGGCCCTCTGCAGATCTTCAGGGAATTATCAAATGAGTGAATGATGATTCTATTCACTTTAAATAACCGCTCCTTGTGTTTGGCTGAGAAAAAAAAAAAAAAAAAGTGTGTCTATGCAGGTGGCTTTTTGGCCAGCAGAGGGCAGCAGATTCCCCAGAACTGGAGTCACAGGCAGTGTAAGCCAACCTAGTCATCTAGAAGTGCATCCAGCGCTCTAAACCACTAAGCCATTTCTCCAGCTCCTCCCACTTTTATGTTTAGCACATTTTTTGTTGTCTCATTTGTGCCTCCAAAGATTTAACTCCACCTATCTAGCTTTCAGTCCTGAAAATGCATGTGAGGTACTCCTGCCCTTAGCACTTAGCATGAACTAGAGATGGCTGGCCTGCCTTCCTGTGCAAATATTTCTACTCCACCCCATGTTTTGGACGAGTCACCTCAGTGCTGTCTCCTTCTGCTGTGGCCCTGACCTCACAGATGAGCTTTAACCTGAAAAGAATAACCCTGAAAGGAATTGGAGTGCCCAACGAGTAAGAATAATTAAGCCACTATGGGGGTGGGGGCTGGTTGGTAGTAGTGGGACAGATAAGTTTGCATCTAAGCTGTCTCCCGAGCTGTCTCGGGCCAGTGTTCACTTGACACCCAGGTGTCAGTGAACTGCAGCAGATTTCACCTGTTCTAATTCACTTTGAACAACGCCTACCTTCTAAAAAGGCTACTCCTGGTATGCTGTACAAACTGTCCTGTTCTCCCACCAACAAAGTTATGTGCCCAACTCCTCTTCCCCCTTCCCAGAAAGCTGTTCTCTTGAAGAGAGGTGTTTTCCCCAAGCAGAGCTGGTATGTCCAGCAAGGTACATGTAACATAGCCTCTGTATGCAGTTCCCCATAACATCATGTCATTCACTACACCACAATGACTCAGCCCAACAGAAGACAAAAAGTGGTATACACTGGTTCCATCCCTTCTCTTAGAAGCAAAGAGGTCTCCATAACTGAGAACACATGCTAGCCTAGCAGGTTCCAGCACATTGTTATTTTCCAACTAACTCTGTAGATTGCATTAAAGAAAATCCTGTTGAGTACCTGGATTTTTTAAAAGCTAAGTACAATGGTAAAAGAAGTATTAATCTATCCTGAAACATATCTGTTGGAATTCTTGTTTTAAAAAACAAATACAAAGCTGGGTCGTGGTGTTGCATGGCTTTAATCCCAGCATTCAGGAGACAGAGGCAGGTGGGTCTCTGCATTTAAGCCCATCCTAGTTTACAGAGTGAGTTCTAGGACAGCTAGGACTACACAGAGAAACCAAACAATGAAACACAAAACCAAAACCTGCTCAATCTACCTGCAGTGACTAACACAAAACCAATATATGCAAAACCCAAAGGAATGGTCCCTGTTTTATAAACTGAGTTGTTCTTCCACTGTTGGAGGGTGGGCAGATTCCTAAAACTATTTTTGTGTGTTCAAGTGAATGCCTTCATAATGCATTCAGAATACCCGAGGTGAAAAAGGAAATGAAGAAATTAGGACTGTTGTCACAGAGTTCCATGAAAAGCACAAGTGTCTGGGGCTGTTCAGTGCTCCTGCTGCTTTTAGTTGGGTTCAGTTTCCAGCACACACATGGTGGCTCACAGCCACCTGTAACTCCAGTTCCAAGGGATCTGATGTCTACTTTGGGCATCTAGGGGCACTGCATACAAGTGGTAGGAAAAGAGGATCATGAGTGCCAGGGCCAGTAGTAGAGTCACCAGCAATGTTGGAGAGATTAAAAGTGGTTAAAAGCACTAACAATTGTAGAGGACCCAGGTTTGGTTCCCAGACCCGACATCATAGCTTCCAACCATTAGTAACTCCAGTTTCAGAGGACCTTACTCCCTCTTCTGGCCTGTGCACAGATATACATACAGGAAAACAGCAAATGAATGAAAACACTCTAACACATAGAATTTTAAAACATCTTCTTTTAAAAGTCAGCATTCCAGGTAGTTTTTGTTGAGTTAAAGGAGCCAGATATAAAAGAGCATTGCTGTGTGGTCCTTCAACCTGAAGTTCAAAGACAACGAGACAAACTATCCTCAGGTTCAGGTGTTTCTGACACCCCCACTATGTTCCATAAATATGTCAATCTTATTCCAGGAATTGCTCTTATTTCATGTCAGCTTGTCACTGAAAAACAAAATCGGCACACTTGTACTAGCTGTGCTACCTGCGGGTCTACCAGATTGCCTCTAGTAGGAGATGTTCCAGTCTGTTGATCTTAGTAGTGGTTATGCAGATGAGTGTGTTCACAGAATTGTATTCTTTAGGCTTGTGTACTTAGGCCAGGGGTATAGCTCTGTGGTTGAGTGTTTGCTTAACATACATAAGGCCTTGGGTCCCATCCCCAGCACCGAAAGTGGATTGGGATAATGAAAAGGTGAAAAAGATGTAACCACTCCTTTAATGTTGGTGCAAACCTTTCCCTGACTCTTCCTCTGACTGCCACTGAGGACCTCTGAGCAGAGCTGGGTGAGGCTTCATTTCCTTATTTCTTTCTAACGATATTCAATAAAACACAGATTTTGTTTCATGACCTGATCTTACTAGAAAGGAAGAGGACATGGCCGTGTTCCAGAAGGGCTTAGCAGGTAAGATGCAGGTGAGAACACTAATGAACTTGCCCACAGTATTAAGAACACGGCCCTCCATAAGACCTGGAGGCGGCAGGACAAAGCCTCTACACCACCTCCTTTGTACCCACTCCTACCAGAGTCAATCTGGTAGGCCCACAGGTAGCACAGCTAGTGACCAGGGGTACAAGTGTGCTAATTTTGTTTTTCGGTGACAAGAGCACAGCAGACAAGCTGACATGAAATAAGAGCAATTCCTGGAATAAGATTGATGTATTTATGGAACATAGTGGGGGTGTCAGAAACACCTGGACTTGAGGATAGTTTGTCTCATCTCTGCTTTTCTTAGCTTTCTTCTGTCCAACCAGCTTCCTCCTCCTGAGAAAGTGACTGTCTGGTTCCTGAGCCTCACACCAGACTTGTCACAGCATGGCTTGTGACCTGCCTTTCTCTAATCCAACCAAAGGAATCTCATAGAAAGGTTAAAATTGTCTCCTTGGGAGTCCATGTCCATCCTTAGACCAATCTACTGTGGCTACAAGCATGGGTTATTGTGACCTCCCAGAACAGAGTTGACTTCCAAAATGGAACAGGTTCTCAAAAGAATAGGCATTAAGCAGGACAGAGATTGTTACAGATACCATGATGGTGAGATAGAGGAGAGATGAACTAAATCCATGTCATCTGGCCTGCTGGCTCTCTGATAAAATGTAACCTCTCAGCCTTCGTTGCCTAGAGACCCAGAGGTGAGGCTTAGCAGGGCTCTAGCATAGAGCTCCAGCCAGTTCATCAAAGGGTTGGAGGATACATCAGAGAAATCTTGGGTCCTATCTCTTGACAGGTCACTCAGCTTGTGCCACAGGGGCAGTCCTGTGAGAGCAGTGGGAGCTTACCAGTCTGGGGTCCCTGGATCAGGCCTATGCCATAGCCAATCCAGGTTGGGACCCACTGCGAATTCCCTTCCTTCTCAGGCTTCAGTCTCCTCATCTGTAAAAAAGGAGGCAATCAGGCTACCTACTTGGAGAGGCATCAGAATCATGATTTAAATTTCAGTTCTACCCAAAGAAGCTGCTGCTTTTAAGGACTTCTGTTTTATTTTGAAAATAATTGCAAGTTTACAGCTTATTTGAAAGAGTAATCCAGAGAACTCATCAGATTCAGCGGTTCCTAGCAGGCGGTCACGTCTATGTAACTGTGCTTTCCCTGTCTTCTCTCACCTGAAACATCCGAAAGTGCAGTGTGTGTCACACCGCATGCATTTTCTCACCTGAAACATCGAGAGTGCAGTGTATGTCACACCGCATGCATTTTCTCACCTGAAACATCCGAGAGTGCAGTGTGTGTCACGCCGTATGCATTTTCTTCCCGGCTTTGTTTCCTAAGAGCAGGGCTCATGTCTTCCTTCACCATCATAGCTATTGCTCTGGTTAATTCTGTCAACTTGACACAAGATTAGTGTCACCTGGGAAAAGGGAACCTTAATTGAGAAAAATGCCCCCCACCAGATTGGCTTGTAGGCATATGTGGGGAGCATTTTTTGTTGTTGAATGATGTGTGCAGTGCCACCCCTGAACTGGTGGTTTGGGGCTGTGTAAAATAGCAAAACTGATTAAGCCCTGGGAAGTAAGCCAGTAAGAAGTGTTGCTACATAGTATCTACTTCAGTTCTTGAGTCCAGATTTCTGCCTTAGCTTCCCTCAATGATGAACTGTAACCTATAAACCAAATCAATTCTTTCCTCTCCCAAGTTGTGTTGGTCAGTGTTTTATCACAGCAAAGAAAACAAACTAGGTTAACAAGTTCAATCAATGTAATATTGATAACAATACTCAAAGAAAAAAGTCAACTCCTAGAGTCGAGAGAGAGGCTAGTATCAAGTTCACTTTTTAAAATTATTTTTATTTATTTACTAATATGTAGGTGGGTGCCTGTAGAGACCATAGAAGAGTCAGATCTCTTGGAGCTGGACTTACAAGTAATTGTGAGCTTCCATGTAGGTGCTGGGAACCAACCTTGGATCCTCAGGAAGAATAGCTAGTACTCTTAACCATTAAGCCACCTCTCCCACCTTTCTAGATGACCTTGAGATTCTGATTCTGTCTCCTCCTGAGTTGTTATTGCAGGTGTGCAGTACTGGGGTTCCAATCCAGGACTCTGTGCATACTAAGCCAACATTCCTCTATGTCACACCCCCAAACCAGTAACAGTGCTGTGTGATTGATAATTCATACCCAGTGTTGCCATTGTCTCAGTGTCCCTCTGGCTTCTTCGTTTCATCAGAGTTCAGCTTTGTTGAATTGCCATGTCTTTAAACTCCTTTGGTCTGCAGCAGCTCCCAGGCCTTTCTTCATCTTGCATGGCATTGATATTGTTGAAGAGCACAGATCATTTGTCTAATAAAATCATCTCAAAGTGGGTTTGTCTGAGGTCTCTTTGTGTTTAAGTGCAAGCTCACATTGCAGTGAGGACACTTTGGAAATATTGCTGTGATTCTTTTGGGACATCAGAGGATCAGAGGTGGTAGAAGTGACATGTAGCTGCCTCCCACTAGTGAGGTTAATTTTGTACTGTACAGAGTCAGCACCATGTCTGTTACTGATTATGTCATATTGTAGGTACTCTGTGCTCTTTACCACTGAGCCTTATCTCCCTGTTTGTGTGTGTTTGTTGTTGTTGTTTCTTTTTTGAGATGATCTTGCTATGTAGCTCTTGGCTGGCCTGGTACTTAGTATATATCAGAAACTGGTCTCACATTTGAGATCTCCCTGTGATAATCTCTAAGAACCATATTCCTTATCAGATACTTGATGTACAAGCCTTTATTCTAACCGTGGTTGCTTTTATTCTCGATGGTGTCTTTAATGCTTAAAACTTGAAGAAAAGATCGTAACAACCTCGTGTAGCTCAGGTTGGCCTCAAATATATATAGCCAAAGATGAACTTGAATTCATGGTCCTGCTGTCTACCTCTCTAGTGCTGGGATTGCAAGTATGTGCCACTACACCTGATTTATGCAGGGCTGAAGATCAAACCCAGGATGTCATGTATGCAAGGGAACCTTCTATGAACTTAGCTACATTTTCAGGCCCAAACTTTTCCTTCCTTCCTTCCTCCCTTCCTTCCTTTCTTTCTTTCTTTCTTTCTTTCTTTCTTTCTTTCTTTCTTTCTTTCTTCCTTTCTTTCTTTTTTTGGAGACAGAATCTCATGTAACCTGGCATGCCTGAAACTCTATGTAAACCATATGAGAATGCTCAAAATTGCATGACCATAAACATGTGTGAACATGCTGCCATATGTGAATGATCAGACAGTATGTATTGGAACATGTAAATATATGCCAACATATGACAGGGATTGGAAAGTGCATGTGTAAGAACATGCCTGTACACACTGACATGTGGCCATACAAAATAATCCCTGCTTGTGAACATGCACTTACGTGCCAGCATATGACCATGCTTTAAAACTGCATGCATGTAGCTGGGCGGTGGTGGTGCATGCCTTTAATCCCAGCACTCGGGAGGCAGAGGCAGGCAGATCTCTGTGAGTTCGAGGCTGGGCTGGACCGATAGCCTCCAAAACAATACAAAGAAACAAAAAAACCCAAAAAACAAAAAACAAACAAACAAAAACTGCATGCATGTGAATGTATGTATACAGGTTGACCAATGACAGAACTAGAAAATGCATGTGTGTATGTGAACCAGTGAACACATTGTCAACCTATATGCATACAGGAACTTCAATTGAGAAAATGACTCCATAATACTGGGTTATAGGCAAGCCTGTAGGACGTTTTTTTAAACTAGTAATCCTTAGTGTAGGGATCAGTCCATTGTGGGTGGTGCCACCCCTGTGGTGGTGGCTCTGGGTTCTATAAGAAAACAAGCTGAGCAAGCCAGTAACAGCACCCTCCATCTCCTCTGCCTCCTGCCTCTAGGTTCCTGCCCTGCTTGAGTTCCTGCCCTCACTGTTTTAAATGATGAACTGTCATATGGAACTGTGAGTGAAATAAATTCTTTCCTCCCCAAGTTGCCTTTGGTCACAGTGTTTCATCACAGCAATAGTAACCCTAACTAAGGCAGTAAGTTAGGCTTATGGTTAGGCTTTTTTGAGACAGCATATCATTATTTAGCCCAGATTGGACAGGAACTCACTATATAGAGAAGTCAGACCTCAAACCCACACATAATCTGTCTTCCTCTGCTTCTCAAGTACTAGGACTAAAGGAGTGTGGCCACATCCAACTGTATTCTTTTTGTTTGTTCGTTTTTTTTAAGACAGGGTTTCTCTGTGTAGTCCTTGTTGTTCTAGAACTCGCTCTGTAAACCAGGCTGGCCTTGAACTAAGAGATCTGACTGCCTCTGCCTCCCAAGTGCAGGAATTAAATGAGCATGCCACCACTCCTGGCTCCTATAATAAAAATAATAAATAAATAAATAAATAAGCCTACCCTAAGTCTAATCCTAATTAAACCACAATCTGTAACACTCACCCTAATATTAATCATACCCTAACCTCAACTGTAACTCAAAACTGTCTTAGTATTAACCATATCACTAAATCCTAACCATAACCCTTCCCTTTATGAGTTGCCTTTGAGATAATTTTTATCATAACAACAGAAAAGTAACTAAGACACTTATCTTAACCCTAAACCTAACAATATCACTATGATAGTTTGAATGGAAATGGCCCCACAGACTCATGTGTTTAAATGTTTGGCCATGCTTCTTGGACTCTCCTGGCCCCCAGAACTGTGTTTAGGTGAACCAGTTCCAGCAGACCAAGCCATTCAGAGTCTGCCTACATCAAGGTGCTAGTTCTACTTTCACCCATGGGAAGAGGAGAGCCATCAGAGTATAGGACCTGCTTGCACCCACCAGAAGAGAACCTTAGACCCATTCCCACCAGGAGAGGGAGAGACCCATTGGCACCCACTGGAAGAAGAGATGGGAAGACAACAATGTAAGAACATATTCAACAACAGAAAGACCAATATGATGTCACCAGAGTCTAGGGACTCTACACCAACAAGACCTGAGCATCCCAATACAGATGAAACAGAAGAGAATGACTTAAAAACAACTTTCTGGAGATGATAGAGATCCTTAAAGAGGAAATGAGAAAATTCCTTAAAGAAATGGAAGAAAAAACAAAAAATTCAAGAAATGGAGGAAAAGACAAACCAAAAAATGCAAGAAATAAACAAATCTCTTAAAGAAAATAAGGAGAGCCAAGAAAAAAACAATGAAAAAAGTTAAGGGAAAAATTCAAACAGTCCAAGACTTGAAAGCTGAAATAGAGACAAAACAAACCCCACAGTCTGAGAGAATGCTGGAAATAGAAAAGCTGGGTATAGATGCAAGCATAATCAACAGAATACAAGAGATAGAAGAGAGAATCTCAGGCATTGGCGATACACTAGGAAAAATACATTCATCCACCAAAAAAACATCTAAAGTCTCAATTTTGAACATCTATGCCCCAAATACAAAGGTACCCATATTCATAAAAGAAACATTACTAAAATTCAAATCACACATAAAACCTTATAGTGGGAGACTTCAACACCCCATTCATACTTTGAAAACCTGTACTTCACAAAATTTGAAAATTTAAAGGAAATGGACAATTTTCTGGATAGATACCACTTACCAAAATTAAATCAAGAACAGAAATGCAATTTAAATAGACCTATAACCCACAATGAAATAGAAGCAGTCAAAAATCTCCCAACCAAAAAAACCCAGGGCCAGATGATTTCAGTGCAGAATTCTCCCAGAAATTCAAAGAAGAGCTAATACCAATACGTCTCAAAGTGTTCTACACAATAGAAGCAGAAGGGTCATTGCCAAACTATTTCTATGAGGCTACAATTACCTTGACACCCAAGCCACACAATGACACAACTAAGAAAGAGAACTTCAGACTGACTTCCCTCATGAACATTGATGCAAAAATACTCAATAAAATACTGGCAAAGCCGGGCGGTTGTGGCGCATGCCTTTAATCCCAGCACTCGGGAGGCAGAGGCAGGCAGATCTCTGTGAGTTTGAGGCCAGGCTGGACCGATAGCCTCCAAAACAATACAGAGAAACCCTGTCTCGTAAAAACCAAAAAAAAAATACTGGCAAATCAGATCCAAGGACACATCAGAAAAATCATCTACCATGATCAAGTAGGATTCATCCCAGGGATGCTGGGATGGTTCAACATATGAAAATCCATCAATGTAGTCCATCATATAAACAAACTGAATAAGAAAAACCACATGATCATCAAACTAGATGCTGAAAAAGTCTTTGACAAAATCCAACACCCCTTCATGATAAAGGTATTGGAGAGATCATGGATAACAGGAACATACCTAAACATAATATAAGCAAAATACAGCAAACCAACAGCCAACATAAACTAAATGGAGAGAAACAACGCAATTCCTCTAAAATCAAGAACAAGACAAGGCTGTCCACTCTCTACCTATCTCTTCAAAATTGTACTTGAAGAACCAGCTAGAGCAATGAGACAACAAAAGGAAATCAAGGAGAAAGGAAGAGGTCAAACTTTCATTATTTGCAGACGATATGATAGTTTACATAAGTTACCTGAAAAATTCTAGCAAGGAACTTCTACATCAGATAAACACCTTCAGCAAAGTGGCAGGATACAAGATTAACTAAAAAAATCAGTAGCCCTACTATATATAGATGATAAACAGGCAGAGAAAGAAATCAAAGAAACATCACCCTTTACAATAGCCACAAACAACACAAAATATCTTGGGGTAATGCTAGCCAAACAAGCGAAAGACCTGTATAACAAGAACTTTGAGTCTTTAAAGAAAGAAAGTTAAGAAGATATCAGAAAATGGAAAGATCTCCCATGCTCTTGGGTAGGTATGATCAACATAGTAAAAATTGTAATCTTGCCAAAAGCAATCTACAAATTCATTGCAATCCCCATCAAAATACTGGCACAATTCTTCACAGAGCTTGAAAGAACAATACTTAACTTTATATGGAAAAACAAAAAACCCAGGATAGCCAAACAACACTGTACAATAAAGAAACTTCCCGAGGTATCCCTACCCCTGACTTCAAGCTCTAGAATAGAGCTATAGTCCTGGTATTGGCACAAAAATAGAAGCTAGTCACCAAAACCCCAAACAATTCAATTAAAAATTGGGCTACAGAACTAAACAGATAATTCTCAATAGCCTAATCTAAAATTGACTGAAAGGCACGAAAGTGCTCAATATCCTTAGCCACCAGGGGAATGCAAATCAAAACAACTCTGAGATACCATCTTGTACCTCTCAGAATGGCTAAAATCAAAAACAGCAAGGACAGTTTATGCTGGAGAGGATGTGGAGAAAGGGAGAACATTCCTCCTCTGCTGTTGGGAGTGCAAACTTGTACATTTGCTTTGGAAAACAGTCTGGCGGTTCCTCATAAAAATAGGAATCAGTCTACCTCAAGATCCAGCAATTCCACTCTTAGGCATATACCCAAAGGATGCACATTCATACAAGGACATCTGTTCAGCTATGTTGATAGCAGCATTATTTGTAATAGCCAAAAGCTGAAAGCAACCTAGATATCCCTCAACTGAAGAATGGATGGAGAAAATGTGGTACATTTACACAATGTAGTATTATTCAGCGGGGGGCGGCGGGGGGGGAACCAATGGAATCTTGGAATTCGAATGCAAATGGATGGAATTAGAAGAAACCATCATGAGTGAGGTAACCCAATCACAAAAAGACAAACATGGTATGTACTCACTCATATATGGATATTAGACATAGAGCAAAGGAATACCGGCCAACAATACACACCTCCAAAGAAGCTAGGAAACAAGGAGGCCCTAAGAGAGACATACATGGTCCCCCAAAGAAGGGGAAAGAGACAAGAACTTCTGAGCAAATTGGGAGCATGGGGGGGAGAGTGGGGAAGGTAGGAAAAGGAGAAGGGGAGACGAGGATGGGGCAGGAGAACAAGAGGGATCAGGAAGATTGAATCAAGGGAGGAATAGAGGAGAACAACAAAGGAGATACCTTAATCGAGGGAGCCAGTATAGGTTTAAAGAGAAATCTGGCACTAGGGAAATGTTCAGAAATCCATAAAGATGACCATAACTAAGAACCTAGGCAGTAGTTGAGAGGCTGCCTTTGATGCCCTTCCCCTATAATGAGAATGATGACTACCTTAATTGCCATCCTAGAGCCTTCATTCAGTAACTGATGGAAGCAGAAGTAGACACCCACAGCTAAGCACTGAACCATACTCCTGGAATCCAGTTGTAGAGAGGGAAAAGGGATGAGCAAAGGGGTCAAGGCCAGGCTGGGGAAACCCACATAAACAGCTAACTTGAATAAGGGGGAACCTATGGACCCCAGACTGACAGCTCGGAAGCCAGCATAGATCAGAACCAGACCCCCTGAACATAGGTGTCAGTTAGAAGAGCTGGGCAGTCTATAGGGCCTCTGGTAGTGGAACAGTATTTATCCCTAGTGTACGAATGGACATTGGGAGCCCATTCCCCATAGAGGGATACCCTCTTAGCCTAGACACATGGGGGAGGGCCTAGGCCCTGCCCCAAATGATGTGACAGACTTTGATGATCCCCCATGGAAGGTCTCACCCTTTCTATGGAACAGAAGAGGGATGGGATGGGGGTAGGTGGGAAGTATGGAAGGATGGGAGGGAGAGGGAACTGGAATGATATATTGTAAAGGGAAGCTTTGTCCTTAAGAGAAGCCTTCCTGCCAGCCTGGTTCTAGAGCCGCATCAGTCCCAAATCAACACACAGGAGGCTATATTAATCATGAAGCTGTTGGCCTTGCTTGTTTCTTACTGGCTAGCTCTGACTTAAGTAATTATCCCATAATTGTAATCTCACTATATCTCCTCCCGGAGAAGTTTCCGGGCTTCCTACCCCATGGCGGTACATCTTGACTCTCTGTGTTTCTCCTTCCCAGAATCCTTCTGAACTCCTAGTCCCACCTATCTTAGTTCGCTATTGGCCAACAGTGCTTTATTGACAAATACACAGGACTTCCCCAACATCTCCTCTTTTCTGTTTAAACAAAAAGTAAGGTCTTAACTTTAACATAGTCAAATTATATATAACAACAGTTATCAAGTAAGTACACAGTTACAATATTTTGTCAACATTTGGCAAGATTTAAAGAAAATATCATCCATCCCATCCTTGTGAGTCTAAAGTTCTTGTGTAGCTTATCTTTTATCATAACTAAGGAAAACTATAACTATAACTATCTGCCTTCAACTCTATCAAAGACCACAGAAGGATAATATATAAACACTAGGATTCAGAGATATCTTACTGCCTGGACAGTCACCCGAAGTTCCTCTGTAACGTTGGGGTATCCATCTTCAGCCCATAGGCCACAATGTGTCTGGAACACTTCTCAGCAAAGCAGGAAATTTCAAACTGTCCATCTGCATTGGCAGTCTGTCAGTCATTTCTCTGTGTCCTGCAGAAAGTCTTGTAGACTCTTCCAATGAAGCAGGAACCCTGCAAGACTGAGTTCAGCAGTCACTTTCCTGTGGGTCCTGCATGTCCAGATTATACAACAACAGTCAAGCAGTCTAGGAAGAGCAGTTTCTTGCCCAAATGGCTAATCTTGCCATGTTGAAAGCAAACTCCATAACGAGTTTCTTCGATGCCTATCTTCCTCTCAGATGTAATTGGTGCTGCCAGGAGCAGACATTTCTCATTGTCAAGAAAAACCCTAAAGCATTTTAAATGCCATTTTCTGAAGGTCTTTGAGAGGTTTGAAGACTATTTATCTATCTCAAATATATTTCTGTATATCTAGAAAACCTAACTTACCTAACTATAAATTCTCTTATAAGAAACTATCTATAGTCTGTATTCAATTATGCATTACATTTTAAAAGATCAGTATAAGCACAATACTTAATCAAGAGGAGAAATATACACATCACAAAATTGACCTTGAATTTGTATCAATAAGTGAAAAACAATACCCATATCATAATTCCCCTTTTTACCATTTAAAAAGAGATTGGTTGTGATCATTAACCAATTATAAACAACCCCATTTAAATGAAAACAAAGATTTATAAACAAAATGGGAATTAGGACATTGTTCATTCCAAACTGCTTCGTGCTGGAAGGGGGCGCTTTTCATACCATGGGGATCATGACAAAACTCAGAAACCTGTATAAGTCCTTAGTTTCAGGGTCTGTGAAGCTCCATCATCTTAGCTGTACCCTCTCAGCCTAGACACATCGGGGAGGGCCTAGGCCCTGCCCCAAATGATGTGACAGACTTTGATGATCCTCATGGAAGGCCTCACCCTTTCTATGGAACAGAAGAGGGATGGGATGGGGGTAGGTGGGAAGTATGGAAGGATGGGAGGGAGAGGGAACTGGAATGATATATAAAATAAGTTTATTTCTAATTTAAATAAAATATAAATTAAAATATTTGACACTATTTGGAGGTGTGGTCTTGTTGGAGTAGGTGTGGCTTTGTGGAGGGGATGTGTCACTAGGTAGTGGACTTTGAGGTCTCAGAAACTTAAGCCTGGCCAGTGTGTCATTGTCATTTCCTGCAGCCTGTGGATACAGATATACAACTCTCACCTCCTTCTCCAGCACCATATCTGCCTGAGTGCCAGCATGCTTCCTATCATGACAGCAATGGTCTGAAGCTCTAAAACTGCAAGCCAGCCCCAATGAAATGTTTTCCTTTATAAAAGTGGTCATGGGGTCTATTCACAGCAATAGAATCCCCAACTAAGACAATTACTAATGGTAACACTAATGCTAATCTTAACCCTAACACCAAACTTAACCCTAATTGTAAACTTAATAATAGCTCCAATCCTAACCATAATATTAGTTATATCCCTAATCATAATGCCTATACTAGCTTAATCTCTAACTCTAAAGCTAATATGAAGAGTACTGCAATAACCTGCCCCTAACCCTAATCTCAACCCTAACCCAAGCAGCACTCTAATACTCGCCCTAACTGCAAGCCTAGTCTTAATGCTTTCCCTAACAATAACACTGTAAACATCACAGTAATGCTGATGTAACCATAGCGTTTACTCTAGCTTTAGTAGCTCACTACAGATAATGCTAGGAAGACACCTTAACCCTAACTTAAATAGTAACCCTAATCCTCACCATCTTTTCCACTTCCTACTTCAGAGTAGGTATTTTTTTTCCGAGACAGGGTTTCTCTGTATTGTTTTGGAGGCCTCGAACTCACAGAGATCCGCCTGCCTCTGCCTCCTGAGTGCTGGGATTAAAGGCGTGCGCCACCACCACCTGGCCAGAGTAGTTTTATTGGGATATATTTTACATAATAAAATTACTCCCTTTATAATAGACATTTCAAGAATCTTTAACATATTGAGAGTTGAACACCATCACCACAGTCTAACATTTTCATTACCTCAAAAAGGAACCCCATACCAATTAGCAGTTATCTCTCAATTCCTGTCTCCCCTTAACCCCTGGAAACCACCAACCTACAACTTCTATCTGGGTTGATCCATTCTTAACATTTTATATAACTAGAATTATATAATCTATGTTCGTATGCAACTGGCTTCTTTCAATTAATGTATTTTCTAGGTCAGCTCATGTCCTATCAGACAGCACTTTATTCCTTTTTGGTGAACAATACGTCACTATATGGTCCACATTTTGTTCATCCATCCATTACCTGACGGACATTTCTGGAGTATTATGGATTAACACTATAGTGAATATTCTTGCACATTTTTTATCTGAGTCTTAGTTTTATACCAAAGACAGATCTTTCATGAGTTGCCAACAGAGGTGACTACAAAGCAAAATCTAAAAAGAAAAATATGCTGCACAGGGGGAACTGATAGGATCTAGAGTAACCACTCACCATATTCCTGGTACTTCTGGCAAGATAGTATCTTCTTTCATATGTGAAGAAAGCTCGGAGAAGCTAAGTAACTTGTCCATGAGCACACAAAAAGGAAAGATAGGGGGTTATTTCTAAAAGTCCGTCTAGACAAGAGCAACTCAGAAAGGGGAGTCTGTATTCACCTCAAGTGCTAGTGGGTAGCCAGAAGAGTTTCAGATTTCTACTTTGCCTTTTTTTCCTGCCTGCGACAGTTTGGAAAGTGGCCTTGAAACTGACCTGAGGGTAAAGAATTTTAGGCGGATCCACACTGTGAATTGAAACCAAGCAGGTTAAGCAGTTGTATGACATTTGATGGTCACTGAGTTTTTGGGCCAGTCATACACCATTTGCATTTTCAGCAAAGTCACTAAGCAGCAGCAGCAGCAGCAGCAGCAGCAGCAGCAGCAGCAGCAGCAGGGAAGTCGTCCTCTGGCCGCCTTCTAGCCTTTCTGCCACCCATTTGGTAGACCACGGGATTCCTCGGAGTGGGTCCCCACTGGCACCACCCATCTCTTTCGCACTCCTGGAGCTGGTTGCCTAAGCACCCTCTCTCTGGTCAAACACTCATCCCAACTACTCAGGAACTGTAAACTCACAGCTCCCTTTCACAGGCTGCGCGTCAGGTCACGTGCAGGCGGCATCACGTGATGCGGACCACGTGATCCCACAGGGCTGGATGGGCGGTGTAGTAGTCACTTTGGAGCTTGCTGAGAAGCTGTGCTGTCGTGGTGAGGACGGCAGCCCCGGAAGGCAGGGCTGGAACCTCCTCTGCCTCAGACTCAGCACTTCTCGTTCTTCCCGCTGCAAATGAACCGGACGAGCCCCGACTCGGAGCGGCCTCCGGGTTCCGAGCCCGTGTGGGAGCGGCCCTGGTCGGTGGAGGAGATCCGCCGCAGCAGCCAGAACTGGTCGCTGGCGGCCGACGCCGGCGTGAGCTCAGGGCCCAGAGCCCCGGGAGGGTCAGGGCTGCGGATACCCTGCAGCCTAGGGAACGCTTTTCTGCTACTCAAAGGGCAGCCCCAGGCCTCCGGGAGGGGCGGCCCTGTGGGCTTCTACCAGCCCTCTGCAGCGCAGACACGGGTTTCCTTCCGTCTGAGACTTTCCAACCTTGCTCTCCACACTATCCTGCTGTCCAGAACCGTCTCTGTCCTGTTCAAGGATTGCTGCCTCTACCGAGGCCCTTCTGTATTGGAACTTGGGCTAAATGGGGCAACAGATAATCTTGAGTAGGGCTCCTTACTCCGGGAACCCGAGAGCTCAGAACTTTCAGTTTCACAGTTCCACATAAATAGGATTTGGGGTGTTTTGTTATGTTACACTGTGTGGTCTGTCTCTGGAGAGTGACAACCAACAGGCCTATAAATCCCTCTAGAAATGTGATAACAAGTGTTTGTGGACTGGATGCATTTACCCGATGAACTTTGTTAATGCTTTCCCGTGTCACTTGACTCCAGATCAAAAGTACCATCTCTTTTACACTAATACCTGGGTGAAAGGGAAGGCTTTTTTGTGTGTTTGTTGTACCCCACAGGTAGTGTTGATACTTCTGTATGTTCCTTTTCAAAACAGCTACTACAGTTTCTGCAGGAATTCTCCCAGCAGACTATCTCCAGGACCCATGAAATCAAGAAACAGGTGGATGGATTAATTCAGGAGACCAAAGCGACGCATTGTCGTCTGCACAATGTCTTCAATGACTTCCTCATGCTCTCTAATACCCAGTTCATTGAGAACGTGAGTTGTATTATTACATCTGACTTAACAAATAGGTACTATGCAGTTCATTGAGAACTCGAGTTTTATTACTTCTGACTTATGAGCTAATGTAATTTGACATGGTAGGTAGGTTCTCTTCTAAGTTTTGGTGGATAGTTTGGCTCTTGGTAACTGAAGCTCCTTTCTCTAGAATCTGTGTCTTTTATTAGTAAAGTTTTTGGCTCTTCTAAGATTCCCCCCCCCCAAAAAAAAAACCCAGCTAATGATAAGGCTTGCCTCACTTCGGTTTTTGTTTTTAGTTTTGGGAGCAATGAACAGTTGGCCTGACTGTGTGCCTCTCCACAGGTCCCGTGCTCATTCGGTAAGGTCAGTCATTTGTCTGACCCACCGTTTGCCTTCAATTACTGATTGGGTCCTGATGTTTTGATCAGTTATTTAAGTGGATGCTTACTTTGCATTTTGTCAACTGCAGTTTTCTTAACATGAATCTGTGACACAGAATCAGCAGTAAACATGTTGCTGAGCTTTAGCTGAAGCACTCATGTGAGTTTTGTTTTCATAGTGCGTTTCTGTGAGCTGCTAGGAATACACAGGTAATTATCTTAGAAAAGCTATGATAGAAAAGACACACCAGCCGAGCAAAGGGAAGGCTGTTAGGAGAAATGGGATGAAGCTTAGCTCACATGATCAAAGAATAGCTTTCTGGATTAATTTGTGAAAAGGCATTTTCTCGGGGAAGTTTGGTCTTTGTTTTTGTTCTGATTGGTCTGGAACTTGCTATGTAGACCAAGCTTCCCTTGAGCTCATCTTGAGATTCTCACCTCTGTCTCCGAAGTATTGGGATTACAGGCATACAGTCTTACACCCAGCAGTGAGAAGAGAATGACCGAAGGAGGCTGTGTCCTGAAATTGTTAGGTATAAAGTGCTAAATGTAATTTCCAGAGCAGTTGAGGTCATAAAGCCCATGATTTAGGGCTGTGAAAATACCAGTGTGCCCTGTGGGCTGTTGCATGTTTGCATAAGTTAGTAGCTCCATCGTGTTTGAGACATGGGATTTGGTGAGGGCGCTTTGTTTACCACTTCATATACCAGACTAGCTGGCTCGTTCATCTGACTACCACACCATTTTTTTTTTACTGGCAAAGGGAAATATTAATTTTGAAACATACCATGTAATCAAGTAAACCCAGTACAGACTGAATGTACCTTACTGTCTGGGATACTTGGAACTAGAAGTTGTTCAGATTTCAGATTTCTAAGACGTAGTCTCTGCGCAGACCTTACAGGTTCAGTGTCCCTAATCTGGAAGAACCACATGTCCAAAACTTTTTTGAATGTCATGTCAGTGCTCAGAAAGTGTTGTATTTCAGAGTTTTGGATTGGCACGCTCAATCTGAAGACATTTCTGATGTGCACAGAGTCTGCCTGGTCGACTTGAGCCCTTATCTCTCAGGAAGGGTCAGTTAGGGGATGGCAGCAGCCCCACCGCTTGTCAACAGGCTGTGCCCGATGCTCTTACTCGTGCTGGTCTCACTGTGCACCTTTTTTGCTACGTTAGATTCTTAGCTCTTCTTGCACTTAATGTTGGAGCTGTAGACCAGGCAGGCAGCAGGGAGTTTTCTTTTGTACTTGATGTGCCTGTACCAGACTGGTACCAGATCCTGCTTTTTCAGGAGGAGGAAGAAGAGGAGGAGGAGACATTGTAAATTTTATTTTCTGATCACAGACTTTAATTAGTTCTTCTCCCCCCACTTCCAGCTTCTTCTGACAAAATTGCCTTAGAATTTTCTGCAGCTCAGGTTTTGTGAAAACTTTTTGTTGATAGTTCTTCATGTCTACTTTTTTGTGGATTCTGTATTTCCATGGATCTCTCTGTCTCCTTATGACAAGTTCTTATTCCTCTCCCCTTCCATTCTGCCATCAGCTTTCTTCCCAAGTGCGTTGGTGCCATCCCAAATGGTACTGCTCCAAGACCTTCTTGTAATGCCACACAGCACAGCTTCATCCTGTTTGTGGGAGCAGCTGATGATGTTCAGGGAATTGCTAGTACTTAAGAAAACACCTGACAAAAATACCTGTTGCATTTGCTGTTCTCCCAGGTATTTTCTTTAGACTCTGACATTGGTTCTCATTGCTGCTCTCCTATGTATTTTCTTCAAACTCTGACATTGGTTCTACTGTTCATGCTAGGATGCTGATGTTATTTGGGTGTGTGGAAATTCTTTTGAGAGATTATTTAAAGTCAGTTGGGTTTTGTTAGTCTCAGAGACAGCACTATAATTGCAAACTAGCTTTTAGAATTAGTGAAGCAAACTGGACTTTCTAGGGCAATAGAACAGTCAGGACTTTTGAGGGAACTAGAAGCTATGTAGAACCATTAGTAAGGGCTCAAGAGAGCCCTGAAGGAGAGCAGCTGACCAGTGCTGGCCTGTGTTTCAGTGTCTAAGCAGAAAGGGTCCCAGTTCTTACGGCGGTCCGCCCTCCCTCCCTAACTCCCTCCTTCCCTCTCTCCCTCTTTGTTTTTGAGACAGTTTCTAGGCTGACCTCAGATTTAGCAGTCCTAGTTAATGACTTTAGTTTGTTAAAAGATCACAAGGAGTTTTTAAAAGCCAATTGTTAAAGAATTTTTAGCTTTCAGGAAAAAAAATTTTAAAAAAGAAATAATTGATTCTTTCAGGATTATTCTGTTAATTATCAAACTACTTTTTTTTTTAAAGAAACAGATGTCATCACTAAACTGTCAGAGAATCAACAATTTGGGGTTAAAGTTTAGAAATTTTTTTTAAGTTCAGAATCTTATTGGTTATAATATCCTGCACATGATGAGCCTCTCCACAACCTGCTTTATTTTTTATATATGTTGGCCTTTGCTTTTGACAAAGTAGGCTTGGAGTCCCTGAGTGTCTTGCTACAGGCTTTTGTTTCAATTGCTCTGCGATTTCATCTATCTACCATATTCACCCTGAGCCTCTCTACTAGGCAGTACCCCTTGCTAAGAGGTCACGAAGCAAACCCTATCTTTTTACTACTACTACTACTACTACTACTACTACTACTACTACTACTACTACTATTATTTTGAGGCCTGGTGTTATAGATGTCCTGTTGGTCTCATCATTTAGTCTCGTTGGCTGGAGCTTGATATATAGATCTGGCTGGCTTTGAACTCATGGAGATTTGCTTGTTTCTGCCTCCTGAGTGCTGAGATTAAAAGCATAGGCCACCATACTCAGTTCCCATGCCACCCATTAGCAGTCTATCAGTCTTAATTTTTTAAAGCATTTTTCATTGTATATTTGCATTTATGTGGTACTGTGTTATATGACATTTTCATGTAAGTACACATTATGCCTTAGCAATCCTACTTTTAAAGTAGGATCTAGCTAAACATGTTCACAGGTCTTAACCAATCTGGATGTACAGAGACGTGGGTGTGTAAATAGCTGAATAAGAAAACATGATAGGGATGTGTTATGTTTAAAAAATAAGTCTGTCCTGTCCTTTTCACTTGTTGCTCATGGCATGTACTGCACTGCTCCAAATGAGGAAACGTTTCTGTGAGGACAGGCATGCGTTTTAGTGTATGCCTCTCTGAATGCTCGTGAAGTAGAGTATGAGGTCAGCTGGGAAGCGGCGTTAGAGGTTGTCTTCTGTTTCTGAGCCCTTCTACCCTCATTGAGCTCACAGGCTTTAGGTCTTCCCAAACTGCCTGGTGTTTTAGATGTCATGTTGGTCTTATCAGCTCCAGGATGCTGACATCTTTGGGAATAGACTCCAGTGATGGGGGAAAAGCTGGGTACTGACGGTTTTAGACTTTGGTCAGAAACTCAGCCTTTTCAGGTTAGAGGTCCTGCCATACAAATTTGAAACAACTATCCTAGCTACCCTATCTTAAAACCTCCACATACAGGTTCATGTACTTTTTTGCTCTCATATTGGAAATGTTTGCTAATGTTTGGTGTAGGACAGTTAGGAGGAAAAGTAAGAACAAGAAAAGTCATCTGAATTTCACTGACGACTGGGGAAGTTGGGGCCAATGTTCTAGGTCTGCTCTCAGGTTTAAAACAAAACAAAACAAAAAAGAAGCTGACAGAGCATCCCCTATAATTTACTGCCCGAAATAATCAGCTAGTGAATGTTATTTTGTATTTCTCTTTAGTCTGGATGATGCTCTCTCTCTCTCTCTCTCTCTCTCTCTCTCTCTCTCTCTCTCTCTCTCTCTCTCTCTCTCTCTCTCTCTCTCTCCCCCTGTGTTCATGCACAGAAGTGTGCTCATTTGCAACCTGCATATTTCTTAATGTTAAAATCATTTTCACACAACTTTGAAACTTATGAGCTTAGTTTTTGTTTTGTAAGACAAGGTCTCATGGAACCTAGGCTAGCCTCAAACTCCCTGTGTTGTCAAGGAAGAGTTTAAACTCTTGATCATCCTACTGTCTCCCAGTGCTGGGATTCAAGGCCACCTGTCTCATGAACCTATTCTTACTTATGTGACTATACCAATGTAACATTTTGCTATCAGCTTTTTATGAAATATTTCATTTGTTTAGGAAAGAACAAGAATAACTACACATGATAAAAAGAAATAATTACCAGATTTTAATATTTTTTCATATTTACTTCATAGGAACCAACCACCTCTCTCCCATCTCCTTTACCAAGTCTCAACTGTTATCTTTTGGGGGAAGGATACTTATATCTCTGCGTTTTTATTTTTTTATGCCCTGAGATTATATATTGTGAGGATGTGTGAATGCACATAAAGAGAGCTGCTGACCGCCAGTTTCCTAGAATCCTGAAGAAGTTGTGTCTAACAATAGCAAAAAAAGCCTTGGCAACATGTTAGATGAACTTGAGAACAAGTGGGTAAAAAGCAAAGTTTCCTTCTTCCGTGTCCTATCTGGGCTGCCACCGGAAAGTATGGTCCAGATTCTGGGTGGGTCTTCCTGCTTCAGATAATAAGATCAAGAAAATTCTTCACTGGATGGCCCAGCAGTTTGGGTTTTAGTTGATGCCCAATATAGTCAAATTGACAACCAAGGTTAGTCATCATACCCACTTATATTGATTTTTTTTAATAACAAATGTGTTATACTCCAGTTGTTAAAAAAAAATTGCAGTGAGTTTCCAGAATGACAGACACATTTTATAAAAGAGGTTCTTCCTTGGCCACGCACTTTCTGGGAAACTGTTGGTGATTTTGCCTTGTTTTCTCTGACTCATATGAGATAAGTGTAGAAATTTTTTAGTCATTTTAAGCAACAGGATAAAAGTAAATTTTACCTTTATCATATTCCTTACTCTACATGTTAAGGATATTTATTTAGTTGGTAAGATATATGAGTTGATATTGGCAGTGGTCTTGGATGAAGGTACTTGTGTTGTGGCCTTGTTAGAATTATGCATTAGGTTAAGTGGAAAAAAAAAAAGTACCAATCAGGATCATAGTAGTTTCAGAACTCTTTGATCAGCCAAATAGTTCCTCATGTTTCTTAGTCATTCATGTCTCTAAAATTTAACGTTAGGCGTATTAACTGCTATTCTTTGTTATTCATGTACGACCCATTGGTAGTGTTCCCAGTTGCTTTTCTGAAAAGCTATTTCCTTCTTCTTTGTACTGAAGTTTTACATGTGATTCCAGTGCTCACCTGTGAAAATGGATTTGCTTCCTTCCATAGCGGGTGTACGATGAAGAAGTGGAGGAGCCGGTACTCAAGACTGAGGCAGAGAAATCAGAGCAGGTACTTGTATTCAACCATTCTTTCTTTGAATTATTAACTCTGAGATGCCATAAAGAAGGTGACGAGGACTAGGGACATAGGAGATACTGCCTTTGGCAGTGGACCAATAGAACTCTTTCATTTTTTTCTGAAGCGTAGTCTATTAACATGTAGATGAAATTCCTGAATTCAGGTGTAGAATAGAGCAGAGGGCACAGAGTAAATAAATAGCACAGGATTACAGGCCACAGAGGAAGCTTTATCCTGTCTTCCTCCTTCTGCTTCCTTCCTTTTCTCTCTTTCCTCCTTCTTTCCTTCCTACCCTTTAAAGATCCAGAAGCCCCTCTTCCTCAAGTTCATACAGAAACAGGCCACATACTGTGCTTCGGGAAATGGATGTTACACAAGTGAGGTCTCTGAACACCCGGTTTCCCCAACTTTGTGAGACTCTTTCACTCTTGTTCTGTCCAATAAAAACTAGATAGTAAAGTATATATAGTTTTTGTCCATGCCAGGGTACTATAAGATGTAGTTAGGACAGAGTGGACTGTGCAGTAAGCAGTTGTTGGCTCTGTCATAGGACTGTAGGGAACCTATGAATTAGGACACTTAACTGGTTCCATTGTCTGTTGAGGCATAGTGGGTGTTGATCTGAACTGCATTGCATGATGGTGTTTTGGAACTTCACACAAGGAGACACTTGCTGTTAATCTAACTGGGGAAAGCTTCAAGGATTTTTATCCAGATGCAGAAAGAAGGGCCACGTAAAAGGCCATGCCAACAAGAGAAAGCCACGTGCTAAGGCTGTTGCTTTGTTCTGTATTTAGTACCGGGGATTGCACTCAGGGCCTCAAGCGCAATGGGCAAGCTTTCTACAGCTGAGCTTTGTCCCCATCTCCATGGAATGGGTTGGTGGAAGTGGAGGTCAGCAAAGAGGATGACAGAAGATGTGGGGTGTGTGCTTTGGGAAGTGGGCCAGGGGAGCAAGGAACAGTAGTTCCTACCTCTTCTTCTGTGGCTTGCCACGTGCATGTGCATACACGTCCTTGCTTAGCCCACGCTGGGGTCCACACCCAAAAAGAGATCCTGAGCCTTACTTTTGTGTGCTCTGGCAGGTACTCCCTCCTCTCATTCTGTTTATTGTGGAAGTCACTTTCAGTCAGCTCTGACATCCTCAGAAGAAGTGTAAGTCACTTGGAAAGGTTAATATTCTCCCAGGGACTATTCAGAAGCGAAGCTGTTAGATTAGGATATTAGAGACCAGCTGTGGCTCTTCCTGTTCCGGGCATTTGTAGGAAAGTGAATCTTATTTTTAATAGTACTCATGCATTTTCTACTCAGCAAAATACAATAGTGTGGTTATATCAAGCCAGCATTACATTTAAAAGTGGTTAGTGTGTAGTGGAATATTTTCTGAGAGCCACAGGACTAGAGGAACAATTGATTGGCAGAGTGTTTCCTAACACATGTCAGACCCCAGGTTCTATTTGCACCAGCCTGGAGAGGTAAGAGGCCTTAAGCACATTTTGTTCACAAGTGTGTTTCCACACTCAGTGTTGGTTTCTAATTTGAATGTTGGGATTCTAGACTTTAAGTGGTTTGATGCATGTCCAGATGGCGACAGAACAGAGATGTAAAGCTTGTACATTTACTCCAAAGTCTGCATCAGAAATGACTGTGTTAACATTTTGAATTAAAAGCTCTGGAGGAGGGTATGACTTGAGAGTTGGCATACTGGAGACACACTGAAGCATATTTTGTTTGTAGGAGAAGACTCGGGAGCAGAAAGAAGTAGACCTGATCCCTAAGGTCCGGGAGGCTGTGAACTATGGCTTACAGGTGCTGGATAGTGCCTTTGAACAACTCGACATAAAAGCCGGGAACTCAGACTCTGAAGAAGATGATGCCAATGAGCGGGTGGAACTGATCCTTGAACCGAAGGTAAGGGCATTCAGTTACACTATTATGACGTCTTGACTGCTTTGCCAGGCACAGGATGTGTAAGGCATGGGCGTTCCCAAATTGACTCCTCTGAGAGCCTTGACTCACTGAACATTTCAGTGGTACAGGTAGGTAAAAGTTTCAGGGCATACCTCCTCCTCTTCTAAGGTTTTTAGTATAGTCTGTGGGAGAGGAGGGATTTACATGAGCAACCATTCTCAGAACCCTGAGACAAAACTAACTTACAGCTGAGAAGGTAAGGTGATTTGTAATTGGATTTGGTTTGTTTTAAAAAAATATATTATTATTTTGGTTTTTCTAGACAGAGTTTCTGTGTGTAGCTTTGGAGCCTCTCTTGGCACTCGCTTTGTAGACCAGGCTGGCCTCAAACTCACAGATATCTTCCTGCCTCTACTTCCCAAGTGCTGGGATTAAAGGCATGCACCACCACTGCCTGGATAAAATTAATTATTATCATAGAGATCATAGAGATCCCGCTGCCTCTGTCTCCCGAATGTCGGGATTAAAGGTGTGTGCCACCACTGCCCGACCAAATTTAATTTTTTACTACTTAAACTTTGTCATTGATGTGTTTGTATGGGGCGTGCATGTCCCATGGCACATGACTGAGAGAAGTCAACTCTGGAGTTGGTTCTCTCCTAACTTTACATGGGTTCTCGGGATTGAACTCCAGTCTATAGGCCTTTACCTACTCCACCATCTTGCTGCTCATTTTTATTTTAAAACTGAAGTTTTAGTTGTTATTAATTTTTAATAAAAGAAAATATGTACTGAGGTATTTGGGGAGGGAGTTAACTTTGCCTTGCTATTTTTACCTAGGATTTAACATTTTAAAAAACAGTGATGCTTAACCTTACAATGTTTCTTATTTTCTACTTTTATTTATCGCCTTAACTTGTTTGAGACAGCAGAATGTCCAGTAGAACACTTGAATTTATTTATTTATTTCAGGTAATAGCCAGCTTTATTCAGTGTGTCTGACAGTTTATACTCTGAGGGTTAAGAAGAACCACATGAATAAAGTGTACAATCACAAAGACAAGTTGCACATGGCAAAAACCTGTTTTTTCATAGATGCATATGAATAAATAATAATAGCCCATTGATAATCCGGTTACTCATTCCTAGCTAGCTGCTACACTTAGGAGGGGCATAAAAGCACATTCCAAGAATAATTCTGAGTTTTTGAAGAAACTAAGATCAGAAGACTTTTGTTTTCTTGGAGTTTTCTCATATGCTCTCAGAAATCTCCTCACATGACTCCATTCTTGGGCTGTGTTCTGTTGTGACATTGGCTTTATTTTTAACCCGTGTGTTTAATGGCTGTGCCCTTCCCTTCCCTGAAGGACCTCTACATTGACCGTCCTTTACCCTATCTCATTGGGTCAAAGCTCTTCATGGAACAGGAGGATGTAGGACTCGGAGAACTGTCCAGTGAAGGTACTTTCTCACCAATGTTTTTGTCATGTTTAACATATCTTAGCTTTTTGTGTTAAAATATTTAAAACTTTGTTACTATTACAAGAACAGTGGATAGATCAATAGACCCTCTCTCAAGTTTGCCAGCTAATGTTTTACTTTGTGCTTCCATGATCTGTGTGTCATAATTTGTCTGATCCTCCGTTACCCTAGTGTTCTCTTATATCTTCTAAGAACAAGGACGTTTTCTTAACATAGCCATACTGTAAAGTCAATTTCAGGAAATTTTACTGTTCCTCAATTTTTGGTTATGTTCAGATTTTGTCTCTTGTCGCATCTCTGTCTTTTACTACCCCTGTCACCGTCTCTGGTCTAAGACTTAAAGCATTCAGTTGTTAAATTGCTCTAGTCAACTTTTATTTTAATTTAATTTTATTTATTTATTTTTTGCATGTATGTGTGACCTATGGGAGTCCGTTCTGTGAATTCTAGAGACTAAACTCCAATCATCAGGACTGGTGGCAATTGCCTTTACCTGTCATTGCTAGTCAACTTTTAGTCTGCTATGATTTTCATGTTTTTGTAACCGTAACATCCAAGTAGACTAAGGCCAAGTTACGATTTTTTTTTTAATGCGTGGGAGGTACTTTGAAATTGTGTGATTAACCAAGATGCTTTCATTCACTAAGTGACACTGGTTTCATTAAAGTCTCCTTGTTGCTGTTGTGGTTGGGATCTGAGGAGGAGCTACTGGGATTTCTGGTGAATTGGTGTTGACTTTTATACTTCTTCCTGACAGAAGGCTCTGTAGGCAGCGGCCGGGGAAGTATTGTGGACAGTGAAGAAGAGAAAGAGGAGGAGGTAAGGACATGGTGTGACCAGGTCACGGTGACAGGAGGCTTAGGGTGTGTGGTGCAGGCTAAGCGTGTGACATGCGTCAGGGCTAGTGACCTGTTTTCATAAAACTGAAGGGCAGAGTCTAAAGCATTTTCTTTGGGTTGGATTTCTTTTTTTGTAATTTGTACAGACAGCAGTAAGGGGAACTGCTTTGATACCTTCTGCTGTTACCCATGCCCTCCTTTCTACCTGATTCCTTCATATCTCATTATGTGTTGAGGAGAGAACAGCTTAGACTCTGTGGTACAGTCTCTGCCTGAAGTCTCTTGGAATGTGTTCTCCTTGAAAAATCCTAGAAAAAAAATAAAGAGCTGCAATGAAGAACTTTTTATAAGATTATTATTGTTATTGTTATTATTATTGTGTGTGTATGTGCACAAACAACTTTAAAAGATTTATTTTCACCATCATCATCTTACTACTGTTATTTGTGTGCATGTATGTGTGTTTGAGTGCATGTAACCCCTGGAACTGGAGTTACAGGTGGTTATGAGCTGCCTGATGTTGGTACTGGGACTCAAACTCTAGTCTCTTGCAAGAACAGAACAGCATACCCTCTTTACCACTGAGCCATCTCTGCAGCTCCTGAATAGTTTTTTGAAGCCTTCTAATGAAAGTATGCACTTCATGTTCGCTTGGTAATGTCTTAAGGTCCACAGAGTAAGATCTTCATCTAGAGTCTGGGTCCTTGAGTTGTTCCTGCAGACAACGAGTATGAGATCCTAAAAGGAGACCATTTTGTGTACCTGGTTTTCATTTCTTAATTGTTCTTGTCTCCTGCATTTCTTCCTCCAGCCCTGCAAGTAGAAATAAATTTACCTGTTACTTGGTTTTTACCTATTAGTGTAGCTCTTTACCAAATCAGTGTAGCAAAAACTGATGTTCAATTCTTGAGCTTAATGAAGTACTTATCCTGCTAGAGGGAACACAGAGATTATAGTCCAAAATGTAAAGCAACCCAAACCTACCTTCTGGTTTAATTAAAAGATCTTTCTTTAAATCTAAAGGTTAGAATTGGAAAATACAAATGACATAAATGAGTCATTAGAGCTGTTTAAATGAAACATAAAGATTCAACAGCTAGACCACTCTTTCAGTATTGTCAGTCATTCATCTTGCCTGCTATTCCCGGTGACTGAGTATAAGAGCTTTCCCTCTGCCTCACACAGTCAGCTTGCCTCAGAGACTTACCTGGTCTTTTCTGTGTTAACAGCAAAGCATTTTCGCCCACAGGAATCAGATGAAGACTTTGTCAGTCGTAGTGACAATGATCAAAACCAGGTAAAGGTCATGTATTGAATTCATTTTAAAGCTTTAATTGAAGCATAATATGTGTACTAAAATACTAAAATGCCTTTTCTTTTCACTTGGCACTCGGGATTGAACCTAGGGTCTCAGATATGCTTGGCCAGTTCTGTGCCGTATTTGTTTGGGGCTTTCTCATGCTCACAGGTAGTCTTAAGTATGTTGTATATTTAGGTTTGCCACCTCCTTTGGATATGACCTTTTCCAAATTTTGCTCCTTTTTATTAGCTCCTTTTAATCATCACTTCCTGTTCTTGTTGAAACTAATTTGCGTTCTTCTAATAATGAATATTTCTAATATTCTAATACTTTGCTTTAAATTTTTTGATCTTGTATTCTCTCTCTCTCTCTCTTTTTTTTTTTTTTTTTTTTTTTGGTTTTTTGAGACAGGGTTTCTCTGTGGCTTTGGAGGTTGTCCTGGAACTAGCTCTTGTAGACCAGGCTGGTCTCGAACTCACAGAGCTCTGCCTGCCTCTGCTTCTGCCTCCCGAGTGCTGGGATTAAAGGCGTGCGCTACCACCACCCGGCTTCTTTTTTAACATGGCACACTTCACAGATTTGCGTGTCATCCTTGCGCAGGGGCCATGCTAATCTTCTCTGTATCGTTCCAGTTTTTAGTATATGTGCTGCCGAAGCGAGCACGATCTTGTATTCTTATTAAAAAGTAAAGGCAGGCAAATCTCTGAGTTTGAGGCTAGCCTGGTCTATAGAGCAAGTTTCAGGTCAGCCAGGGCTACACAGAGAAATCCTGTCTTGAAAAATCAAAACAAACAAAAAAGTAAATCCTTTCTTTTCTTTCTTTTTTTTGGGGTGTGTGTGTGTGTGTGTTGAGATAGATAGATTTCCTCTGCGTAGCCTTGGGTGTCTTAGCGCTAGCTCTGTAGACCAGCTGGCCTTGAACTCACAGAGATCTGCTTGCCTCTACTTGCTGGGATTAAATGTGTACACCACCACCACCTGGCTATTTTCTAATAAATCGTGTGGAATGTGTGATCCAAGTGTGGCTACCTTTTTTAAGGGGAGAGATTAAAGATTGATAGTGTCTCCTTTTCAGTATAATGACTTGCATTTAGTAATCCTGTTTTGCATTCTCAGCACACCACACGGATGAGTGATGAGGAAGAGGATGATGACGGTGACCTTTTTGCTGACTCTGAGAAAGAGGGGGATGATATTGAGGACATTGAGGAAAATGCCAAGTCTGTAAGTGTAGTTATCCCTGAATGAGGTCTTAGAAATGGTGTTTGTACATTGTTCCTTAAGATGGCCATTTATGTTTGCAATTTGTGTGTGAACCCAGAAGCAAATGGTGGATGACTTCCTCAATCACGGTCCCTCTTATTTAGAGTGAGGGCCTCTCATTGAACCTAGGACTTAGCAATTTGGATAAACTAGCTGGCCAACAAGCCCCAGGGGCCCTCCTCTTTGTCTCCCTAGCTCTGAGATGACAGGCACACATAGCCACTTCTAGATTTTTATGTGAGTACTAGGGGTCTGAACTCTGGTTCTCATGCCCACGAAGAAAGTATTGTACCGATTGAGCTGTCTCTACTGCTCCCATATTTGTAATTGAATTTTTTTGTCTTGTAAAGATTTGTCTTATTTTTAAGTGTGTTTTTGGTGTATCTGTGTGACTGTATATGCACACATGTGTGGGTTCCTGGGGAGACCAGAGAGAGGGTATCAAATATCTTGGAGCTGGAGTTACAGATTGTGAGACACCTGACGTGGGTTCTGAGAACCAACCTTAGGTCTTCTGCAAGAGTGGTGAACACCATGTCTCTTGTCCCTTGTTTTATAGTTTTATAAATAGCAGTACATGTCCCTGTGTCTCCAGTTAATTACCTTATGGATGCCAGTTTCTTCTAAAGTTAGGCATTTCTGTAAGTCAGGTCATTGGGGATATATTCAGCTCCAGAATTTTGAGGCCAAAACTCTTCCATCTCCCTCCATACATTCATGTTAGTTTTCTTATAGAGATTTTTTCAAGTATTTTAAAAAATAAAGACATATCCTTTTAAAGGGATATTTTGTGAATTCTGTTGCTTAGTTGAGCTCTGTAGACTCCATGTGTTCAAATTCACTGAGAAAAGTCCTGTTTTTGCATGTGTATTCACACACATAAATAAAAGTAAAATAAACCGTAAAAAAAGAAAAAAAGCCCTGTTTAGTTTGTATCTTGATTACTTTATGACTGTTGATAGAATTTTGTTAGGTGATCAGAAGTAAACCGTACTAATTTGTTAGAAAATGGTGATTTTTGTTTTTCCTGTAGAAAAGACCTACATCTTTTGCTGATGAGCTGGCAGCTCGGATCAAAGGAGATATCTCAAATCAGCTGAACGAGGAACAGATAGGTAAGTTCTGAAGGTAGGGTAATGGGGTGGCTGGTTGGTAGCATTCAGTAGTCTGCTTGTGCTGTCTCGCACACATGTTCTCTGTCAGTCTGTCTTTCTCTGTGTCTATGTGCCTTTTTCTTTTTGAGAGACTGGGTCCATGCTGGCCTCGAATATGCAATGCAGCCCAAAGGTGTCTTAAATTCCGGATCTTCTTGCCTTCTTTGAGTGCTGGGATCATAAACTTACAAGCCACCAAACATTGTTGTTTTACATTTTATTCATTTTACGGGGCGGGGGGGCTTGATGTGTGTGCAGAGATGGTTTTCTCTTCCCTCCTTCTGTCTGGTGGGTCTGGTTGTCAAGCTTGGTGATAAGCACTTTGACTCTTTAAGCCAGTGGTTCTCAACCTTCCTAATGCTGCAGACCTTAATACAGTTCCTCATGTCGTGGTCACCCCCAACTATAAAATTATTTTTGTTGCTACTTCATAACTCTAATTTTGCTACTGTTGTGAATCATAACATAAGTATCTGTGTTTTCTATGATCTTTGTGACTCCTGTTAAAGGGTCATTTGACCCCCAAAGGGGTCACCGTCCAATGAGACCTACTGCTTTAAACCATGTCAGTATCTCTTAAATTCTGCTTGATAATTACATGCTCAGACCATCCTACCCCTACCCCAACACATGTGTATATCTATGTAACATCTTACATGCCTGAAATACAGGAACCCCAGAGAACTGTGGACAGCTGATTGTGAATCCATGGTTTAACAGTAACTCTTCAATTTTAACTAATAAAAATGCACTATCCAGTGTGTTCTAGTTACTTAACAGAGTAGAAAGGTAGAGTAATTCTTTCTATAGCACAGTCCTGGTATGTACATGACCTGGCAGCCTTCTGCCGTACAGAGACTCCCATGAGCAAGTGCTCTAATGGAGCTGAGATACGAACTTGAGTGTCCTGCTCTTGGCCTGTGTCTGAGGATACAGACTCAGGAGCAGAGAATCAGTACCTGGAGCAAGAATTTTGAGTATCGTTAAAGCTATGAGAGTCTAATAGATCTTCTGTTCAGCAGATGGAAAGCCTCAGAAGACAATGAAGGAGAAGAAGGAAAGGAGAACATCTCCTGATGGTAAGCCCTTCACTCATTCAGAGCCTTTGTGTAATATAAAGTCTCGGTTAAGTGCTGACAAGTAGGCTGTGTCTCCATCCGTTTTCTTAAAGCATCTGAAAACATATTTTAGGGCACTCCAAGGGAGTGTGGAGTAATGCTTGTGAGTATTTGGATTTCCAGTCTAAAGTAGGTATTGCCTGTCTTTCTAGATTTTTTTTAGATGTGTAGGAACTATGGGTTGTTTTCAGTAGTGTATGACACCACCATATTAAGTAGTGACGTCTATTGTGTTCCCTTGCCATTGTCTCCATCTATAGGATTGTTTTTCCTTTCTCAAACTTTTACATGTTGCAATTGAGCTATATCCTTGCTTCCAAGTAAGTCAGTCTAAGAGATTGTCTCTAGATATTGCTCATTTAAGGATGTCAAATATTCCTTGTAAGCTACAGCTTCATTAAAGTCCCTTCTAGCACTGTATATAGTATAGATGCAACCCCAAGAATTTGAATTCCACTGGGCAGTGGTGGTGCATGCCTTAATCCCAGCACATGGGAGGCAGAGGCAGATGGATATCGGTGAGTTCGAGGCCAGTTTGGCCTACAAAACAAGTTCCAGAATAGCCAGGACTGTAACATGGAAAAACCCATCTCAAAAACCAAACCAAATCAAAACAAACAAACAAAAAGAATTTGGATTCCAAGCTCATCTTCTCCTCCCCCATCCTTGTGTATTTGAGGCAAAGTTTTGCTTTATAGCTCAAGCTAGTTTGGAATTCCTGTATAGTCTCACCTGGCCTCCATCCCACCATACCTACCCCGGCTGTTCATGGACTTTGATTGCTCTTATCTTAGCCTCCTGAATGCTGGGATTGCAGGCAGTGTGGCACCACCTTGTACACACCCATCTTTTTTTTTTTTTTTTTTTTTTTTTTTTTTGGTTTTTCGAGACAGGGTTTCCCTGTGGCTTTGGAGGCTGTCCCGGAACTCGCTTGGTAGTCCAGGCTGGTCTCGAACTCACAGAGATCTGCCTGCCTCTGCCTCCCGAGTGCTGGGATTAAAGGCGTGCGCCACCAACGCCTGGCATACACACCCATCTTAATACTCCCTGTGCAACACTGCTTTCTGTCAGATGAAGAGGACATCTTGTTTCCACCCCCCCAAGTTGACTGATGAAGACTTCTCACCATTTGGCTCTAGAGGTGGTCTCTTCAGCGCAGGACAGGGACTTTTCGATGATGAAGATGAGGTGAGCTGGGCTCTTTGTGTCTGTGTCATTGTGTGTGTAAGGAAGAAGAAATCCCTGTTTTTGTTTGAGAAAAGTAGCTTCCTTTTAGTTACTACTTTCATTTTTGGGGACACATTGAAGTGAGAACCACAGAGTGAGAAATATTATATAATCTGATGTCCTGTTTTGTAAAAGGAAGCCTTCCCGCCAGCCTGGTTCCAGAGCCGCATCAGTCCCAAATAAACACACAGGAGGCTATATTAATTATGAAGCTGTTGGCCTTGCTTGTTTCTTACTGGCTATCTCTGACTTAAGTATTTACCCCATAATTGTTAATCTAAGTATTTCTCTTACCGGAGCAAAGTTTCTGGGCTTCTTATCCCTATGGCAGTTACATCTTGACTTCCTGTGTTTCTCCTACCCAGAGTCCTCCTGGACTCCTAGTCCCACCTATCTTGCTTCCCTATTGGCCAACAGTGCTTTATTGACATATACACAGGACTTCTACATCACTGTTGTTCTTTGATGTGAGGAGAGGCTGTGAGAGTATCAATAGTGGATAATTTACTTGAGTTACTGATGTGTTATCCTTTTCCATCTTTTCATTTAATTCCTGACAGGCCCAAAGTAAGTTCATTTTGCTGTAGTCTGAACTTGGCAACTGTTTCTTTGACAGGATAGTAAACATGTAGCTTCAAAATATGTAATGCTTGTCAGAAATCTTCAAGTTCAGCCTTATTTATCTCTATTTTAAAATATCCTATGCCTTCCCACAACCAGAGTGACCTCTTCAGAGAAGCCTCCCCCGGATCGGCCAGCACAAGCCCCTGTTAGTGAAGGTAGGCTTGGGAATGACTGCGTTTTCCTTGTGGCTGTCCTAGTTTGCTTTTTATTGCTGTGATAAGGCCATGACCAAAAGCAGCTTGGGGAGGAGAGGGTTCAGTTATCTTTGCAGCTTACAGTCCATCATGTAGGGAAGTCAGGGCAGGAACTCATGGAGGGCAGGGACTGAGGCAGAGGCCACGGAGGAGTGCTGCTTGCTGGCTGGCTCTCCAGGTTGATATGTAGCTGTTTCTCATTCTCTCTCAGTACCATCTAGCTACAGGTGGCACTGTCCACAGTGGGCTGGGCCTCCACATCAATCATCAATCAAGAACGTGCCCCACAGACTATCCTATAGGCCAATCTGGTGGAAGGAGTTTCTCAATAGAGCTGCTCTTTCCAGACAACTCTGGCTTCTAAGGTTAGAACAAACTACCCAGCAAACGTGTTCTAAAGCTTTTTCTGTTGGGAGACAGAGCACCCAAAGCTTTATTTCTGTTCAGCTGAAAATACTTTTTGCCTTGAAACAGTTGAAGTCAGTTTGTTTTTGCTAGTTTCTGTCTTAGGACAGCAGTTCCGTCTTCAGACCCACACCACACATTTGCCTCTTAGAGGCTGATAAGAAAGTAAAAAAGTATTTGATAGCTTTGCTGAGGCTAGCTTCACTAATGACATTTAATTCAAGGGAACATTGCTCGTGTGTTGTATATTAGTTGGTCACCATTAATTCCTCAAGGTGGCACCCATCAGAATCATCTGTAGGAGTTTTTTAAAAGCCCAAAGTATTTTTTTAAGAACTACAATTTTTATTCCATTAGATCTGAAGGAGTCCCTTAGGCATTGGGAACTGGTTGTTTTAAATGACAGACTCCTGTGTGATTATTCTTTGTTAGGGTCATCCTTATCTTGCTGTCATGTTGGTTTCCTTGTTTTCTTGTTTAACCTGCTGCTTTTATTCTCTTTACTGCACCTCACAGGTGTTTGCTCTCTCTCACTGCTTTATCTCACTCAGCTGGAAAGGGCAGCATTAGACCTGGGCTGTTTGCGTTTCTGAGACAGTTTTATTATGTAGTCCTGGTTGCTCTGGTGCTTACCACATAGTCCTGATACATGACGGTCCTGCCTCAGCTGCTCAAGTCTTAGGTCCTACTGTGCTAAACGAATCTGGCGAAATGATTGACCTTTCTTCCTTTTTGTAGAATCTTCATCTCCCAGACCTGGAAAGAAAATCCCAGCAGGGGCTGTTTCTGTATTTTTAGGTAACAGGGTTTATTTCTTGTGTGTGTGTGTGTGTGTGTGTGTGTGTGTGTGTGTGTGTGTGTGTGTGTGCGTGCATGCGTGTCGAGTGAAGACATAGCATGTCCTGCTTCAGCACTCTCTTCCGTATTCCTCTGAGGCAGGGTCTCACACCCAACCTGGACTAGGCTGGTGGCCAGTAGGTCCCAGAGAGCCTTCCAGCTCCCTGTGCCATCACTGGGGTTACAGGCACAAGTACCAGCCACACCCTACTTGTTTTTTTCTTTTTTTTTTTTTTTTTTTTGAGTTCTGGGGATTTAAACTGAGGTTCTCATGTTTCCAGAATAAGCACTTATCTGCTGAGCCATCACCTCAGTGATATCTCTCTCTTTTTTTTTTTTTTTTTTGGTTTTATGAGACAGGGTTTCTCTGTATTGTTTTGGAAGCTGTTGGTCCAGCTTGGCCTCGAACTCACAGAGATACACCTGCCTCTGCCTCCAGAGTGCTGGGATTAAAGGCGTGCGCCACCACTGCCCGGCAAATGCTATCTCTTAAGAACTGTATACTTCCATATTGTCACCTTTTTATAAGGACTGGCTAGGAATTAGGAGGGTACCCAGGAGCCTCGGAAGGCATTGGAATGTCTATAAGTAGAGCTTATTCACTGATGATGTGAGCTCACATTCTATTAGAATTCAGAGGTGTTGGGGCTGGGGATGTGACAGAGTGCCAGAGCACTTGTGTAGTATATACATGGCCATGGTTTCCTCTTCAGCACAGCAGAGGGCTGCAGGTGTGAGGGAAAGGGGAGAGGAAACGAAGGGGTGGGGGAAGAGTGGTCAGTCAGGCAGTCTTGAACTGGGATTTAGTTCTCCAGCACTAACACAAAAGTTACGTCATTTTCTAAATGTGTTTTGTGGATGAACCTAACTCATAAGTGGTGCCGTAGACAGGAGACTCATACCAGCTCATAACTCTTGACTGTCTTTCCATCACAGACACTTCTGCCCCATCCCTGAAGGAGTTCCAGAAACATGAGCAGCCCACTCCAGGGAAGAGCCCACATCTGCCAACTACTGCTGGCCTCTTTGATGATGATGATGATGATGATGATAACTTTTTTGTGCCATCTTGTAACAAACCTTCCAAGACTGGTATCACTTTCGACCTAATTCTGGGAATAAGAACATTGAACTTGTGGGGCAGTGGTGGCACAAGTCTTTAGTCTCGGCACTCTACTTGGCAGGCAGAGGCAGGCAGATTTCTGAGGTCAAGACCAGGACAGGCAGGGCTATAAAGAAAAACCCTATTGGAAAACCAAAACATAAAAGAACGTTGAACTTAAGGGGACACACACGCCTTCATGTTCAGTGTCTCTTGCAGTTCTAGAATGTCTTGCAGAACATTGCTGTTATTACTGAGGTTATATTCTTTATAAGGACCTGAAATTCTTCTCCTGTATTCTTTTCTCTGCTTCTGCTTTTTAGAATTCAGACAGAGGGTTAGTTGTACTCCCTCCTAGCAGCTCTGGGTAATTACTTGAGCAGAACATTGCTTGTTGGCTGCTTAATTCCTTCTCTATTTTCTGCCAGAGTTGAGGTTATCCTTAGCCTTGTCCCCTCATGGCATTTTTGGCCTGTTGTCTGCTCAGTACTCTTTCCTCCTCTGAAGTCTGTGTTGAAGTCTTTCCCATAAGTCCTTTGTTTTCTAATGTTCAGATGTGTCTCTGTAAGACTGAGTAGGTCTAGTGTGGGCCTGCCTTTCTAACACCCTCTGGATCACAGCACCAGCTCTAAGTTCGAATTCACAGGAACGAGACTTACAGTCATCAGGTGTTGTTCAGGAAGAGGAGGATAGATCCCAAGGTGCATACAATTTACCTCATACATGAGCATATGTGAACACATAAATAAATAAATAAATATCTTCCATACATGAGTATACACACAGATAAACACATAAATGAATATACCCCATAAATGAATATACCCCATACATGAGCATATGTGAACACATAAATGAATAAATATCTCCCATACATGAGTATACACACAGATAAACACATAAATGAATATACCCCATACATGAGCATATGTGAACACATAAATGAATAAATAAATACATGAGCATATACACATGCAAAAACATAAATAAATAATTAAAAGGATGGATGGATGAATCTGATAAAAAATAAAACAATAAAGTATTTACTTTTTTACTTGGGAACATTTCCTCTGTACATTAAGTGGAAAACACAAATGGCAGGACATTTTGTTCAGATTATTTAAGATTTAGTCTTGTGAATAGCTGACATTAGTACATGAAGTAGTAGGAGATTTAGAAGCATGCATATCAAACTCTTCTGTCTGTCTTGTGTGGCTGGGCAGGTGAAGATAAGGGGAATTCCAGCATTTGCTTTCATCTATTTCTGTATAGTTGAATTTTTAATAAAAACAGGAGTCAACATTCACATCTCTTCTCTAGAACTATTCACTCTTTGACCCTTTAAGGTGATCTTTGCTTCTTAATCTTGTATTAGATGCACTCAGCATAGGATGCTTCTTTTTGGGCAAGGGTGTCATTCAGATGGTTAATGTCTGTCTTGCTTTGAGTATCAGGAAGATGGAACTAGGGAGAGTAGCTCAGTGGCAGAGCACATAGCTCTCCCTGCTCAGTTCTCGAAGTTCCAGGGACAATGAAAAGGAAAAATACTAAAAGAAGAATATGGTTCCATCTACCATTTACTTTGTATTTCTTTGTAAGTGATGAAGAAATAAGATGCCTTTCATGTTTATCTTTGGGAGCAATTTTTTTTCTGTGAATTTTGCAGTTAGATTTTGATGCTGGTTTAATTTTATGCTGTGGTTTCTTTTTTTAAGACAAAATCAAGTCCACTGCCATTATCTTTGATGATGATGATGGAGATCTGTTCAGAGAAAAACCAGCACCTTTGCCAGTGGCTTCTGTGAGTCAGGCAGATGAAAACACAACACGGACAGATAAAACGGTGAGTAAGAGCATATTGTGGGATATTGGCCTGAGCATCTTACAATAGCAATTTATGTGGATCTCAGAGGGATGTAGAGTTTTCTTTTGTGTTTATTGCTTTAGTTTATTTTCTGCTGCTGTGATAAACACTGATCAAAGCAACATGGGGGAAGATGATTATTTGGCTTAAAGGATGAAGTCCATTCTTAAGGGAGGAAACCAGGGGAACTGTGGAGGAATGCTGCTGACTGACTTGTTTTCACTGACTTGCCCAGCTACCTTTTTTATATAGCCAAGCCCACTTTCTCAGAGCTGGGTACTTCTACCTCAATTAGCTATCAAGAAAATGACAGACATGCCTGCAGGCCGATTTGATGGAAACAGTTCTTCAATTTAGTTCCTATTCCCAAATGTGCCAAGTTGACAGTCAAGAATAGCAACCACATTTATATTAAGAACTTTGAATATAAACTCCAAATAACTGCTAACCACATTCACATGTAGATGAGGATTTGCCAAATAGTGTCTGAAACTTGTGCAAAAGTGTTTTTCAGAACTATTTGTAAGCAATTTGTAGTCATTAAGATGTTTTAGATGGCCGGGCGATGGTGGCCCACTCCTTTAATCCCAGCACTCGGGAGGCAGAGGCAGGAGGCAGGTGGATCTCTGTGAGTTCAAGGCCAGGCTGGTCCGACAGCCTCCAAAACAAAACAGAGAAACCTTGTCTTGGAAAAACAAAACAACAAAAAAAGATGTTTTGGATGTTTCAGCTGGTCTTCAGTATAAGCCAGAATCCCAAAGAAGTAGGCTCTAATGCCAGTGAAGGATGGGCTTGCCAGTTAGAGCAAGGGAAAGCAGGCAAAGAGAGAGAAAGCTTCCTTCTTCCACGGCCTTTATAGAGGCTGCCAGCAGAGGTGTGGCCCAGATTAAAGGTGAATCTTCCCACCTCAAAAGGTCTGGATTGGTGGTGTATCATCAAAAGATCCAGATTAAAAGTAGGTCTTCCTATTTCAGCTGATTGAATTAGGAAAACAGTCCTTCACGGGTATGCCCTGCTACTTGGGTTTTAGTTCATTCCAGATGGAGTGAAGCTGACAACCAAGAGTAGCCATCACACATGCCTCATTTCGTCACATCCTTCTTTTGCCCTCACAACCTCCAGAATGCCAACATTCAAAATCATCTTTGTCCCTCAGCTAGCTTTCCCTTCTGTCTGTCCCCTTTGTGCCCTGCTGACAGAGTACGCGAGATGTGCCCTGTGCTTTATCTTGTTTGTATCATCTCAGTGTTCTGGGCCTTGTCAAATCCAAGACACTGATTTTCTACTGAGAATGTGTCTTCAGTGTTAACGTATACTAGTGTTTGGGTTCTTTACTATGGTACTTCTGTATAAAATCTTTGTGTGAGCATTGTACAAAAGAAGGTTCAAGGCATGTTTAGTCCCTTGGTTTGGTGCCCTCTCATAGTAGAGACTGGGCACGTTTCCTGAATGAATGAATCAATCAATCAGCTTGTTTCCATGCCTCTTATTTGCTGATAGTCTATTTTTTTCTTCTTTTTTGGGGGGGGGATCCAACTAGATCACCTTACCCTCCAGCAAAAATCCGAAGCTTGTGTCAGAAACAAAGACTCAGAAAGGCTTGTTCTCAGATGAAGAGGACTCTGAGGTATGGAATTCTTCTCTTAGTTCTGGGGGTCATCCGTAGGATAAAACATTAATTTCTGATTAGTCTGTCAGCAGAGGTTTAAGACTTATTCTTAAATAGTTCAGTTCTTAGTTTGAAAATAATCTCTTGGGCTAGAAATGTAATTCAGTGTTATAAATGTCTGGCATATACAAAGCCCTATATTTTCTTGAAAATACGTGATCTTCAGAAAGCGGTATATATACAGTACCTTTAACTTTTAGGTTTGAATCCATTGCATTTCCTTTAACAGGCTTAAATTTAAGACTGTTTGTTGGTTCATAATTGTGATACTGTATGAGAAGCAATCAGACTGCTGCTTCCTTTAATGGCAGTGTGACTTACTAGTGAGTTTGTTCCCACTGTGGTACAAATTCAGCACAGCTTTTGCTTTTCATTGCTGGCGACATATGATGGATTGTGGATAGTAAGACTCAAGCAGCTTGGGCTTCCATTCCTATGGAAGTGGCAAGTTCAAGAAGCAAAGCCTTTCTGGTGATTTATTCAGACCCTGAGATGTCAGATAGAGGCTGTGCTGCCTTTTTATTCTAGTCTTAGAAATAGTTAGCTTTTCTTAGCTGTGAAGAAAACACTGATCTAAAGCAACTTGGGGAGGAATTCATATTACAGGTTGTCCATCATTGAGGAAAGCCAAGTCAGAAACTTGGAACAGGAACCTGGAACAGAGACCAAGGAGGAATGCTGTTTATTGGCTTACCCTCTCCTGCTTGTACTCAGCCAGTTTTCTTATATAGTCCAAGACCACCTGCATAGGGATGGCACTGCCCACAGTGGCCTGGGCCCTCCTACATCAATTAGCATTTAAGAAAATATGTCTGATGAAGTTACTCAATTGAGGATCTGTCTTCCTTGGTGTGTCAAATGACAACAACCAAGATTGTCTATCAGAGAAGTCAATGCTTTTACTTTACATTGCTGCAACAGTCCTGGAATTAGAAGCAGGATTCAAATTTCATTGAACGTGCATGCGCACGAGCAAGTGTGTGTGTGTGTGTGTGTGTGTATGTGTCTCTGTGTGTGTGTGTGTGTGTGTGTGTGTGTGTGTGTGTGTATGTGTGTGTGTGTGTGTGAGTGAAAGAGACATACTGGACATTTAACCCAGGGTCTTGCACATGCTGGGCAAGTACTCTTATCACTGAGCTATATTTCTAGTCCCCTAACTGGAGTTCTTGATGGTAGAGTTTAATAAACTGAAGGCTTATTTTAAAACTACTACTCAAGGCTTTGCTCAAGAATGGACAGAAAGCTTGCCTTACTAAATTTTTGCGGGAGGGCATGTTTGAGGTAACAAGTGTGTTTTTCTCCTTGCCTACAAGGAAGGTTCAACATTACAATGCAGAAATCTGTGTTTTGTTCTTTGTTTGAATGAATTACTTTGATATTCTTAAGACATCCAGCCCATTTGTGTATAAAATGCAAAATGGTTACAGAACACTGGAGCCTCTTCTCTGTAACAGACCAGTGTGACTCATGGAGTCAGATACTAACCAATGTGCTAAGAATTCTTCTTCCTAGGTCAGTGACCTCATTAAGTTTGTTGATGAGCAGTAGACATTGATTGTGTAATGAAAGATAGCATCCAAGAGGTCATGGAAAATGTTCTTGTTTTGTTTAATTATCTGGCTCTTGTATTGAGGTTCCTCTGCCCTGGGGACAGTTGTCCTAGTTTATGTTTCTAGTTCATGTAGCTCAGTTTGCAGAGTATTCCTTGTGGTTTAAACTGACAGTCCATTAAATTTTGAGGACTATTCATAACTTGGCAGATCTTTTTCAGCCTTTCATAGTTATAGTTCAAGTAGAATAGTAGACTCTTTAGGGACATGCTCTGCCACTGAGTTACCTTTTAAATCTAGGAATTTAGTTTGTATTTATTGAAAAGATGCAACATAGTTTCTGGGGAGAGAGATCTTAATAAAGTGTAGTGGCAGGTCTAGCACTTCGAGAATCTAGCCTGTTTTGTGGTAGGATTTATATGCTTTTCTTTGATATTGATACTTTAGACAAAGGAAGCCTTTTGTTTGCATGATAAAACTGACTGGGAAATGTCTTCCAGACTTACATCCTTCAGGTGGAAATATGGTCGCCCTACAGGCTCCAAAGAGACTGCCTGAAATACCCTGTGGCATTCCCTAGCTCCTTGTGCCCACAAGGGCAGACACTGCGGTCCCAAAACTAAACACACTGCCCATCATGTTATAGTCTACTGTACTGACTGGATGTTAAAACTGATAGACCCTGCTAAACAATAGCTCTGATTTTGATTCAACAGGATTTGTTTTCTTCTCAAAATTCAAGTAAGTCAAAAAGTGCATCACTTCTGCCCAGCCAGCTTCCCACATCAGTCTCCCTTTTTGGTGATGAAGATGAAGAGGTAAATGTTGTTACTGCAGCACCAAATAATTAACCTAGAACAGTAGAAATTGGTTTTGTTGTCTTTATATATAGCCAGAGTGGCATATAGTAGAAAAGTGTGATGGAGAAGCTCCTAGGTCACCAATGTCTGGTCGCATTGGTGATCCCTCAGGTTTTTCTAGTAATACAATTAGGAAGTCATTAAGATCTTGACTCATTTATTGGGGAAATCCAAATATTTTTTATTTTTCATACTCTCTTGATAGATAACTTTAGAGTGGATAGATCTCTTATACCAATGACATATGAGAATATCTTTGCTGCAGTGACAGTAGTGATAAGGAGGCAGCCATGTTTTAGGTTTACATTTCTTGTTACTCTGGGTGTAGAGAGTGTAGTGGTAATGAAAAGTCAGAGGTAAAAAAGATCCAAATTTGAGCCCTTATGTAGCATTGTCCAGTGGTTGATCCATGGCTGTGGCTCCACACTCAGCTCCATCATTGTAAACCCACTTTCTGCAGGTACCGTAGCACCTCCAGCTTCTGTGGGTTAAAGGTCACTAGCTTCATTACAGTCACTGAAATAAATAGTGTCACATCTTTGCTCTGTGGTTGGTACAGGACTGAAGTGCATGGTTGAATGAAAGCTGTTGTCGCTAACGTCCCACTGGGCCCAGCTTGTGACTTCTACCTTACCAGGCTTTACTTACAGACCTCCTCTATTGGTCTTTGGCTCAGGATTGTCTACTGCCATAGTATATGCTGTTAAGAGTTTTGTATCTTAGACCATACTCGGGCCCTCTGATGGTTTTATTTAATTACCTTAGTGAAAATGGGTATGCAGTAGAATTTCTGGTGGGCGTCGGCATGGTGGCAGGATCTCATAGGTAGTCCAAACTGTCCTTTAACTGACCATGTAACCCAGGCTGGCTTCAAATTTATACTCCTGCTGCCTTAGGTTCATGAATCCCATGATCACAGGTGCACACCACCACACTCATTTCATATTTGATGGTTTTAAAGTGTTTGACTGGATAAGAATTTATAAATACCATTGAATGTCCTTAGGATGACAGGGATTTTATTTAATAAACTGTTCCATACCTGTGTATTTTTTATTACAAATTGGAAATAATTTTGTTTTTCAACTTTCTTAGCTGTAAAATCTCTTTTTAGCCAATAATTCAGTTTCTAATTTTTAGAAAGAGATGTATGATTGTTGGCTGCTGCCAAAGCTCTCATGCCCACAGGTGGACTGCAAAGGGCACCTGGTGTTTCTGCCATCTTGACTTTCCTTTGTTGGTGTTGCTCTCTCAAGCCCTTGTCAGGTCCTGTGGTAACTCCTGAAAGTTGTCCTCTGACCTGTTATACACATACACTGCCCTCAACTCATATACCCCTGTGCACACATGCACACACACAATAATCATCTTAAAAGGATTTTTTTAAATTAGAAGAGTTCTGTGGTAATCTTGTTTTCCTTCTTTGGATAGGGGTTGTAATTCAAAGAATTGTAGACTGAGATGTGCAGGTATTTTGTGGTTGTTTTCCCCAGGCATGTGCTCTGCTCCTGATGGGAGAATGGCCTAATTGGGTTTCATGTCTATGAACTGGTGACACCTTTGTAGACTTTCCTACCATTTGTCCTTTTAGGATAATCTTTTTGGGAGTGTACCAGCTAAGAAGCAGGTTCCATCTCTGCAACCTCAGAGTCAAGAGAAACCAAAACCTTCAGAGCAGCCCAAAAAGAAAGCATCTGCCTTGTTGTTCAGCAGCGATGAGGAGGTGGGTTAAAGTTTGCCCACATATGAGGTTTTGATGGGAATGCAGAACGAGTCAGAGCTGTCCTAAGCATTCTGTTCTGTACTCACTGGAGCTTGGTCACCTAAAGATGGTGTTTATAAGATTGTATCCTTTAAAGAAAAACATTTGTGTAATGTGTTAAACATTAATACTTTCAAAATGGAGTTAATATGTCTTCCATCACAAGGTTCATGGCTGAAACTCTGGAACAAGAGATAGTGAAATAAAAACATTCACATTTCAGGTACATTTTAGGCGATAAGGAGCCTGTGGTGTGTTTTGCTAAGTATGATAGAGAAGGAAGAGCTGGGGAGAAGCATGCTGGGGCTGAAGAGTCTGGTCTGCAGTGGTAAGCTCAGGGGTATAGCAAGGTCTGCTACACAGACTTTTTTCATTGCCAAAGTGCCATGCTTGGAGGGTAATGTGTATTATCTTGTTAAGGATTGCTTTGTGTCATTAAGCTAGAATTACAACTAGGCAGGCTAGGAGTCATTTCCTTTTCTATAGGAAAGTGGATGTTTACATTTGTGATTTGGATACAGATCAGCAAAATCGACAATAGCTTAATCATTATTCAGATTTAGCTGAGCAGAAGACCATAAGTATAAATAAAGATATTTAAGCTGTTAAAAGGAAGATATTCCTGTTTAATAATGTTTGCTCTTTCATTATAGGGATGTTAGGAGGGTACCAGGTTACAGACAAATTGTAATAACAATAGTGTTATTAAAAGCAACTTAAATGACTTAATTTATGTTTTCTGCTTAAATGTCCATATTTATTATAGACTACCCATCCTCTACCTATCTCTCTCTCTCTCTCTCTCTCTCTCTCTCTCTGTGTGTATAATACATATTTGCAGTTTATGAGTACTTGTGTACAGATGAGCCTTCCCAGAAGCCAGCGGAGGATACCAGGTGTCCTGTTCTATCACTCTTCTCCTTATTCTCTGAGACAGTCTCTCAATGAACCAGAGCTAGGCTGAAGGCTGGCAGACACTGGTAATCCGCATGTGTCCATCCCCTCCAGCTGGCACATGCATGACAACGCCCAGTGTTTTTTAATGTGGGTGCTGGGGATTTGAACTCAGGTCCTCATACTTACTTAGCAGTGCTACTCAGCCCTCATTCTTTTCGTTTCACATTGTTTGTAATCATTTGCCTTGTGGAATTCTTCCCATTGTAGTGGTGTCAGGAAAAGAACAGTCCTATCCAAAGCTGATGAGCAAAAAGAAAAACAGAATGAGGGTGCACAGGTTCTAGGACTTCCTGCTTGGCTCCCCCTGGGATCATCTGGGGCCTGTAGGAGTATTACTTGTAGGTGTGGTCTTCTCGCTGGAGGTTTTTTTAAAGCTCTGTAATCATTGCTGGACATGGCTGCTTGGAGGAGCAGTTCTCAACTGTAAGCTTTATTTATAAGTTATAGCTTTCATATGTGTATATATGTATTTGAGCATCACTCCCAATTACCTTCTCTTGCCCCTTCCCTGTCCTGCTGACCCCCTTCCTTTTCTGATTTAGGATTTTACTTAAAACATCCCCTTCTAAAGTTGACTTTTTACTTTTTACATTTCTCTTTGTTTATCCCCAGTATAATTAATTTTGGTTCTTTAAAATAGACAAATTCTTTTGTGTTTATACAAGGTGGAACCATAGCAGAGAGAATGGAGGAGGTATGAATGAGAACGTCTGTGTAGTTCAGAACCCAAGTGTTCAAAGACATGACTTTTCTTCGAGTATGCTTGATTCTTAGTTTGAATGTAACTTAATTTAACAGATAAAATTTTATTTTACTTGTCATGCATGTTCCATATCTAAATTGGTCACTAGATAATGTGTCTACCAATAAGAGACATATATTGAAGCTAGCTTTAGTACCTTGAGTGTGTGTGTGCTGTGTGTAATGTATTTGTGTGTGCATATATGTGTGTTGAGTGGAGGGGTGGGACTTGCTCTTGTCCATGTGTGGTTTGACTAGCCTGGGATCCACCTATGTCTTCTCCCCACCCCCCTGTGCTGGAGATACATGGGTCCTGTAAACATAGGATCTGGGGATTTAAACTCAGGTCTTCATGCTTATGTAGCAAGTGCTTTGCCCACCTAGCCACTTTGTCAGAACTGCCCTTAGATTTTTAATGCATGTTTTATGTTTTAAGGACCAGTGGAATATTACTGATTCACGTACTAAGTTAGCATCTGACAGGAAGTCCAAAGGAGAACTGTGGGACTCAGGGACCATCCAAGGCCAAGAAGCGAAGGCTGTGAAAAAGACCAACCTATTTGAGGAGGACGATGATGAAGCTGATCTGTTTGCTATTGCGAAGGACAGGTGAGAGCTTTATAATTGCAGAGAGAGGTTTAGTGCATGAGACAGTGTTTCTCTTGCCAGTGGCTGACGTTTCATTTTCACACATACATGGATAAGGCTGCCCTTGCTTTTCAGTGGGAGCGTTTGCCTTGATTGTTTTCTCTTACATTTTCTTAACTTTGAAATAGTTTTTTCTCTTAGGGGTTTAAGAATGAGATTGTTATAGCTTATGCCCTCTCCCAACTTTTAGGGTTACCCTAAAGAAGGTTACTTAAAAGTTTATTACTTTGCTAGGACTCCTGACTGTTGAAACCCATGACATTAGGAGTAGACTATTCGCAGGTGCTGACCACACCTTCTGGTGTAGGTGATTGTCTGAGCTGAAGCTTGAGGCTTGTGGAGAGTGACATAAGCTGGACTCTCTGTGCTGCCTGGATATTTGTGTATTCAGTGACTCTTGCATTTAATTCCTTTCCTCTGGAGACTTGTAAATGATTCCTTGAAGCTCAGCTAAACTGTGGTAGAATAAACAGGCAGTTAATTGAATGTGGAAATATCATGCATTATGTGGTGGTCTTCATAAATGGATTCTTAAAGTACCTCAGATCTCTCTAAATAGTTATATTTCATCAGACATTATTTCTGCTTTTAGGCTCCCAATACTTGGCACCTGGCAAATCTGTGGACTCTGGTTCAGAGTAGAGAATGTCTGAAGTCCTAATAAAATTTTAAATTTGGACTGTACAGTTCTTATCCGAATAACTTTGGACAAGTTCCCTAACTTCTCTTGCCTCAGATTTTTCATCTTCCATAGATAGGTCTATGAGATAACCATGCACTCGTGATGTGAAATCTTTGTGAGGTAGCTGGCACATGGGCAGCCTTCATCATAGTGCAGGGAAATGCTTCCTTCTCTTATTTTCATTTGTGTTCTTCTTTCCTGGATAGTCTTCCTGCTTTTACTGGCTACCTTGTGTCAAGCGTCAGTGTAACTCATCTTGTAAGAGCCTTCTGTAATCCAGCCTTGAGGAGAAGAGGGACTTGGGGGCCTAGAGCAGGGGCGTGGCTCTGCCTCCCCTGCCCCGCTGTATCTCCACTGTAGCCGAGCATCCTCCATACGCGAGTGCCCTACCTACCGCACACATTGCCGTGAACCTGATGGCCCGAAACACCTCCATCTTATGTCTTGGTGTCAGCCACACAGTTCCTGGCTTTCAGTGATACTTTCTGCCCCAGATTCTTTATACTTCCAATTATTCATGAAGGTGCCTATAAAATCTTGTGTGTAGAAAGTAATTCACAGATTTGATCAGATCTCTAAAAGGATTTTGCATAGTTAAAGATATGGATGAATATGAAATGGTATAGTCACTTTGGAAAATGATTTTGGTGTTTCTTCAGAATGTTAAGCCTGAGTTACCATGTGATCAAATAATTTAACTCTATGGTATACAACTAAGACAAATGAAAATGTGCTCAGATAAAAGCTTGTACAAGAATGTCTGTTGTAGCATTGATCTGTAAATATCCAGAAAGCAGAAGCAACCTAAATGTCCATCAGGTGATGAATGGATAAACAAAATGTGGAGCCACACAATGGCCTATTATTATTATTCACCAAAAGGAATAAAGTGCTGATATATAATAGGATGTGAAGTGACCTAGAAAATACATTAATTGAAGAAGTCAGTCACATATGATTGCAGATTGAATGATTCTATTTATATAAAATGTCCAGAATGGATCAACCTAGAGAGAGAAAGTAGGTTGGTGGTTTTCAGGAGTTGAGAGGAGATGGGAATTTAGAGCTAACTGCTAATGGGTATGGGGTTCCTTTTTGAGGTAATGAAAATGTTAGAATGTGATGATGGTGCTCTATTCTCAATATGCTAAAGATTCTTGAAATGTGTATTGTAAAGGGAGTAATTTTATTATGTAAATTATATCCCAATAAAACTATTCTGAATCAAGGAAGTAGAAAGGAGAAAAGAGGTTTACATGGAAAAAGCTGACTCTGGCTCTGTGGTCTGTGGCTCAGCTGCCTTCCTGGCCATGCTGGAAGTAGGCATCACTACTCTTAGTTCATTCTCTGTTGGAGAAGGTGCTAATAGAGAATTCTGTGCTTGCCTACCAGGAGTGCAGTGTGCCCAGCAGACCTAAGAGCTAGTGTGGCTGTATCATGTAGAGAGTGACTGACAAGCTTCATGAACAGGTCTCTGGGCTCTTCTGCATCAAGCTCTTCTGACAGGCTTGTTTTGCCAGTAAACTTGTGGTGGTGGCCACATCCTATGGGCGTGGCTTCAGGTGTGCAGACGTGCTGCCTGTAAGATTAAAGTCTATCTAAAGGTTTTCCACATCACCAACTGTACAAAGTCAGCAAATGGTGGGAGATTAGTTATTGTGGATGTGGCCAAATAAGAACAGTACTTTTGTTTTTAAATAGTATTCCTCCTGAATTTGATCTTCTATCTGTTCGTATAGCCAAAAGAAGACTCAGAGAACGTCCCTCCTCTTTGAAGATGATGCTGATAGCGGAAGCTCTCTGTTTGGCTTTCCCCCTGCATCTGTTCCTCCTGCAACAATGGTAGTATTTTCCTAGACCCAGAAAATACCTGTAAGATTGTGCTATGTGAGTAGAGCTGCCATTTGTCAGACTGTAAAGCAGACCCTGGAGTTGCTGTGATCCTACACTTAGCACGAAGGAGGAAAGGCTCATTTTTGCTCATGATTTCAGAGGGTCAGTCCTTAGTCTTTGATTCTGTTGCTGCTGGACCTGTGTCAAGGCAGAACATCATGTCATTGAGGCTATCCAATCCATGGTGGACAGGACTCAGGTAGAGGGACGGGATATGGGAAGTCAAGACTTAGCTCCCAAGGACACATCCTTAGTGACCTTCTTCCAGCAATGCCTTATGTCCTAAAGTTGCCAGAACTTCCTCAAATAGCACCACTAGCTGGGATCAAGCTCTCCATACCTGAGCCTTTGGGAGCACTTCATCTTTAAACTGTAAGCGTCTAATGTATTCTACTGTTTTCCCTTTAATCACTTAAGTATTGCCTGTTGTCTTCTGCGCTTTTTTTGTGGTTTTTTGAGACTGGGTTTCTGTATTCATTTTTAACTTCCATCTTCTTTGTTTTCAAGTTGATGATAACCAAAAATTCTCTTACCCCAAATTCCATTTGTAATGTTTTCAATTATTGCCTTTTCATAGTTTTCCACATCAGCCTTCTCATTGCTTCCTCATAGCTTGGTTGGCTGTGGGTAACTCCAGGTTGGTCACATAACCTCAGTTTCCTACTCTCTAAATTCTCTGCCTTCCAAAGAATGAAGGTCTTGCAAACTTGAGCAACTACTTTGTATAAAATGCTGTGTCTGGTCATTTAGTTTATAGTGCATTCAGATAAGTGGATAGGTAGATAAGGAATAAAGTAAGGACCAGGTAAAAAGTGAAATATTCTGCTTATTCAGATAAGCAACTGATAATGAAGAGAACAGAGAACCCTTAGGTGAACATTTGCATCTGGGACTTGCTGTAAACATGAAGACAGTCTTCAGACAGAGGAACCCAGGGAGTGGCAATGTGAGAGTTGCCATTACATTAAGGATGGCAAGCAGACAAGGAGAAGGGTACAGTGGGTTGACTGGTTGCTGTGGCTTAGTACAAAGAGCCCAGATTTGGAACAGCATCTACTGAGTGTTGTCATGCAGGTGACATGTAAGAGGAGAGAGACTAGTTATTGTTCTGGTGGCAGTAACAAAGTCTGAAATGCTGTGATCACAAGTCTGAAGGAATCCTATCTGCTTGCTATGTCTTCCATATTGAGGCCACGGTTACTATCCTATCTGCGCTTCCTGCATTGTACTTAGCTCATTCCTGAATGGACTGGTTTTGGCTAGCTGTGTGCATCACCATGCTATTCAGGCATACTTTTTTTAATCACTGTGGATGCCATTTTTTCTTCTCTCGGTAGAAAAAAGAGCATATCTCTGAGGTGCCATCATTGTTCGGTGATGAGGAGGAGAATGAGGTGCCGTCCGACGTGAAGTCTGTGGATGTGAATGTGGATAATGGCAAAGAGGTGGGGGACGCTGCTGTGGCTAACGTGGTGGGGAAGGTAAGCTGCACTTTGGTTTTCCAGCCCATCTGTAACATACACACTCTCCTACATTTTCCAACACTGAAAATGCTTTGCGAAAATAAATATGTTGGTAGGAAGATTAGAAAACACTCAGTTTGGTAGAAAAAAAATGGCCTGTGTTCTTCCTTTTCAGGGAATCCTTGATGGGGTTCACTTTATAGCTGGATTCCTGTACATAGTGAACTGAAAATCTCCCCTTTTATTTTAGTGTCCTGTTGGATAACAATGCATTTTGTATCTCTGTAAAGTGGTTTACCTCATCTCGTTTTTCATGCTTTTCTCTGATGTTCCTATTTTCCTTGGTTCTGTAATCCTCACCTCCGAGTGCTGATGTCACTTCTGGTGATGCTGACTAAATCAGAGCAATGTGAGATGGGTTTTCCTCTAATCATTAACTTTCTGTTCTGAAGGTTGGTTGTCTCTTTTTGGTGGCTTTCAGCTTTATGTGACTGGGGATTCATGTCAACAGTTGCTGTGTGTCTGTGGTGTGCCACATTTTCTCTGTACTCTGCAGGTCAGCTGCTCAGGGTTAGCTTCTCCCAGAGCCAACAGTGATTGACTCATGTGTATCCAAGTCACTCTGTCTTCTTCTCCTAGTAGCTGCATGTGGGCCTGAATTACCGTCACAGCCCACTCTACCCTTGACTCAGACTGTTAGGTTGCCCTGTCCCTTAGTTAGGTGTAAACGCCTTGAGGATTAGATTTGTTTGTTTTCTTTTTAATTCATAAGCACTTAGCTTATAAAAAAGTAGGCATTACTTTATATAGTATCACTTCTCTAATGAAACATGCTTTTCCACTTTGAAAGATAGGATGCACTGTACAGTCAATAGTGTTTTTAATTGGAAATAATTTTTCTTTCTTGTGATACATATAATTGTTTTGACCAGTGGTGTCTTGCCGGAGTTGTGATACTATGGGATTAATGTTATGTTAGAAATTATTCCATGTAGATAAACATTGTAAGGCTACAATTTGAGTGTGTGATTTTTCAGGTTGTTTCCCTCTAGAACTGACATATTAAAACTAGGAGTTAGGGTCTGTTTCTTATGATTGACAGTTATCAACATTATTATTTAAAAATTCTTTCTAGTAAATAAGCAGCCTTTGTACATCAGCGTTATAACTACCCTTTCACTTTGTAGAAGGAAGAGGAGCCTCTGGCTTAACATGATAGTAAAAATCATCTTCAACTGTGGCTTGTCTGTACAAGCTTCTTGGTGACTGTATTGTTTTGTCACATGATAGTAAATGTGGTAAGCTGTGTTGCACTGAGTCATGTTAATGTGGCAGTTAACGATTACGGGCGAGCTTGTGAGGGCCATGTAGTCATTAAGTTTTTCCTTATTTCTGTTTGTAGGAAGGAGTATTGACTGCATCTGATCAGGAAGCAGCTGAACCTTCTTCTGATTTATTTTCTTCTTCATCTCCATCGGACAAAGGAACCAAGGGTAGAACCAAAACTGTCCTTAGTTTGTTTGATGAGGAAGAGGATAAAGTGGAAGATCAAAGCAACACCCGTGTGCCACAGAACGAAGCAGAGAAGGTGAGCCAAGATGAGCCTAGGTGAGATGAAGGCATTCTCTTTCAAATGGGTGCTGCTGCTGGCCGAGCTGAGGAGTCATGGTTTTCAGTACAAGTGTTGATGACTCTCTCCAGTCAGATGTCACTGCCCAGTCCCTTCAGTGGCTTGCCCCTTAAGTCCCTCAGGTTAGATGGGCAATTAGAATCTTACTTGCTTCTTCTGAGATGCCCATACCTTGTCGCTCTTGAGAAAGTTGGCTAATTATAAGAGTAAGCAGTAGGAAAGGGGAGTTAGGGCAGATGTGTATACTTGAGAATATTAGTGGTAGAAGGGCCTTTTATCAGTTTATCAGGTTTCAGCAAACCTTCTCTCTAAAGGGCTATATAAAAACTGTGTTAGCTTTTGCAGGCCATATGGGTTCCCTTGCTCATCTGGCGTAGGTTTTGGATTTCTGTGATGATCTCTGCTGCACAAAGAGTTACATCTATGGGCACAAGGATAGTATTTAGAATACAGTTAGAAATTGTATTAGTTTAGGAAAATGTCAGTCGTGGTTCTCCTTTAGAGTCTATGACTTCTCTAACCCCAGGTGTTAGGCTAAGTTTACAGTCCTAGGCATGCATTTCCTCCTGTTGAGTCTGCTTTATGTCCAATTAGACAGCTGTTGGTTACCACTATTATATCACTAGGGAGGTCTTACCGGGCTGTCACTATTGTTGATTTTTGGCTCTACACCTCGTTAGGACTACTGATTGATTTTTCTCCCTTGGCAACTTGCATAGCACCTTCCAATGTTGTGAGAGGTAGTCATCAGGGATGGAAGCTTCTACAGACACAGTTCCTCCAAGTCCTGTGTCTGTCGTATGTGTATCTACGGCCACAGGATCTTTCTTACTTTCAAGTTCTGGGAGACAATTGACCTATATTATTTGGGGTGTCTCTTGGAAGCCCCTGACAACAATGTGAAGGGAAGTTTCCTATGCTTGGAACTGGTGGTTTTGTTAATTTATGGCCCTTGCAGGGAGCATTGTCACCCCATGTGTGTAACTCCATTTAAACTATATACACACACATAAACATGTATACACACACAAATACATATTTTTAGTAACCTTATAAAATACTGCATTTCCCTGTGGCTTTTTCAAACACCTTAGTGTTATTTACTCTCCTTCCTCACTCCTCACTCCCGCTCTGTATTTCTCTCACTGCTTTTGGAATTCATCTCACACCAGTCAGAAAGTCAAGATGAAGAAAACAACAGGCAACAAATGCTAGAGCATCTATGGGGAAGGGGAACCCTCGTCACTGTTGGTGGGTCTGCAGATTGGTGCAGTTACTCTGGAAATCGGTGGAGAATATTCAGAACGTTAGAAGCAGATCTATCATATGACTCAGCTACACACTCCTTGGCATATATCCAAGGACTTGACATCCTACTCCACAGATGCTTGCTCAGCCATGGTCACTATGTGTCAGCCATGGACAAAACATACTGAGTGAGCTAACTCAGACCTAGAAAGACAAACAGCACATATTCCAATAATTTCACTGTTAAACATAGTAGCCTTGTTCTGTGAGGCTGCTATTGTTTTGAACTCAAACTAAACAGAAATAATCGTTTTAAAATTTTATTTTGTGTATATGAGTGTTTTGCCTGCATGCATTCCTGTGCATCCCAGATGTGACTGGTGCCCATAGAAGCTAAAAGAGGGCATCAGATCATCTGGAACTGGAGGTACAAGTGGTTGTGAGCTGCCATGTGGATGCTGGGAATCCAACCCAGGTCGTCTCGAACAGCAGCCAATGCTCTTAACCACAGAGCCATCTTTCCAGCCCAAGACCAGATATATCTTAAAAACTACAAACTGATATTTTCTCAAAGTGGATGGTAAAATGTTCAACGTAGTCCTGGCAGACATAGGTTTGGAAAATAAGAGGAAAACCCAGCAGAAGTGGGATTTCTCTTAAGAATGCAAGGTAGTTGATTGACTATATAAAAATCAGTTCATGTAATTATTGTTTTAATAAATTACAGGATGGAAAGCACATTGTCATCCTGATAGATACAGAAAGGGTATTTGAAAAAGTCCAAGCCCTTTCGTGATTAAAAATGTGAAAACAAGATTGCTTATGAAAGTAAATGTAGAAGGAAGCGCCCTCAGTTTGCTCAGAGTATCTATGAAAACCCACAGTTGACATTCGGAGGCTGAAGACAGAGGGCTTTCCCCTGAAGACTTAGGAATACTCCCTCTTGCCATTCCAGTCAGCCTTGTACTTGAAGCTCTAGTGAGGTATCCAGGTTAGAAGCTGTCCATATCAGATAACAGGAATATCTAAGCAACATTTGCAGAATAGAAAATCAGTGTATGGGGTCAAGGTCATGATAGGAAAATCACAGAGACAGCTGACTCGAGCTAGTGGGAGCTCACAGACTATGGACTGACAGCTGGGGATGGAACCGAACTAAGCCCTCTGCATGTGGGTGACTGTTATGTGGTTTGATATGTTGGGTGGAGGGGCCTGACAATGGGACCAGGACTTACCCTGGATACATGAATAGGCTTTGTGGAGCCCACTCCCTGTGGTGGGATACCTTGTTCAGCCTTAATACAGGAGGTAGGGTCTTGGTCCCATCTCAATTTGATATGCCAGACTTTAACTCCCCAAGGGAGGTCTTACCCCCTCAGAGGCCTGGGTGGGGGTTGGCAGGGGGGAAGGGGAGGGAGGAGGAGGGAGAACTAGGGATAGTATATAAATTTAAAAATTAAAAAAAGAAAATTAGTATATTGATATATTATAGTTTTATATAGTCGTAAAATTTATTTACAGCATCAACAAAAAGTTAAAGTATTTAGGAATACTTATTGAATGCATTGCAAGACTTACACATACAAAACTGTAGTTCAGGGGCCAGTGAGGGGCTTATTGAGAACAGGTAAGCTTGCAGCACAAATCTGAGGACCTGAGTTCTGTCTTCAGAACACGTGTAGCAGGTTTAGTGAGAGACCCTGTCTTGAAGAAGGTGGAGAGTAACTGAAGAGTACACATGATCTTACCCTTGGCTTCTACCCACAGATGTGGGATTATGTGTACACTACACTCGGGAACAGATAGCTTGGGGCTGTGAGAAAAGAAGTAAGCAAACACGACCACTAATTGTTTGGCTTTTATTGAGGGTTGGGTGAGATCACATGTAGGTTTTTAGATTGTGATGGTTTCACAACTGTGAATATGCTGAAAAAATATCATTGACTTTTAACAAATTGTAAAACCTAGTGTCTTAGGGTTTCTATTGTGACGAAATGCTGGCTCCTCCGGCAGGTAGAGTGGGGGAAGGGCCAGTCCAGCCAGTGTCTTCTTGGGGCTGAGCAGGATGGTGAGTGTGTGTGTGGGGGGGGGGATGGGGCGAGGTGGGGGGGTGGAATATACACTGAGTCGGGAGTCTGTTGAAGCAGGATCTCTTTATTTTAACAGGTATGAACTTATATAGGGCTGAGGTAGGGGATGGGAATCATAGGATGGGGTAAGGTGACAGGAGGAGTAAGGGCCAATAATATTCCACCAAGATGGCAGGTAGTTAGGCAGGGGGCCCTCAGTCCGGGGCTATAGATGAGAACCACCAAGCCCGTGTTTCTTGTGTGGGTGGTGGGGTGGTGGGACCCAGGTCATCATGCGTGTGCTGCAGTCACTTTGCCTACTGAGCCACCTCCCCAGCCCTTACGCTTTAATACCAAGCCAAATACGTTGTTCATAGTAATTTCTACACTGTTCTTCCTTTCAGAAATGAGATGGAGAACTCAGTGTGGTTTGGCTTTACCCGAAGAATGCTGCTTCTTCAGTCATTATAGAGCTATTGGATTAGGATTGGGTTGTTGTTTGGTGGGGTGAGGTGAAGGTAATAAAAAGTTTAGGTACTGCTTGAAGGTTGAAATATTGTGCATATGTTATCTGCATTTACAAATGTATTCACCACTGTTTTTGATAATTCATTTACCCACCACTACTTTGGTTAGCTGTGTAGCATTCTGTTGTGTAAGTGTCTTTAGCCTGCTGATGAGCACATAGGCTGTGGTCATAGTTTTACCAGGGGGACATCTTTGTTACTCATTTTTGATCTTGTCTTTTGCCCAGGGTCTCAAAACTGATGGCCGCCCCAGGAGCACAGGTGTCTTCCAGGATGAAGAGCTGCTTTTCAGCCACAAGCTGCAAAAGGACAATGACCCAGATGTTGATCTTTTTGCTGGCACCAAAAAAACCAGGGTTAGTTCCTACTGATTCCCACTGTGTTAGGGATCGTGTAGCTCACAGCTATAGGTAAATTGCTTTACTTTTGGATGTGTAATCTGACTGTCATCTTTTTCAGGTATCAGTGCCATGTGGTGGAAGCCTGTTTGGGGATGATGAAGATGATGACCTTTTCAGCTCTGCTAAGACTCAGCCTGTGGTACCAGCTTTTTACTCTGAGGCTTGGGGAGGATAGGAAACCAATATTTGGCTATGGATGAAAGGAAATTAGCAGAGGATTGTAAGGCTTACTAGTAAAGGAATGTCAGATGATGTATGGAGTAGTATGTACTCAGGATGTGACTTCAGCTCATAACACTAACTGATCCCGCTTCTCTGATTGTGGTTCACACTTGTTTGATTTTTAAAGTTTATCAACAGACCCTTGCATAGAATACAGACTACATTTTTGTGCCTTTCAGATGCAAACCTTTCAATCTGAATTTTAGCCTATGTGTATTTTTTTCCCTGCAATGTTAGGTTTTGTGTAATGTTTCCCTTTATATTGCAGAAAGATTCCTGTGTAAGTCATGATCTTTTTTTTCCTCTCAAGATCTGTGCATGCCAGCCAGGCCATCCTTCTGCCCCTGAACTGCATCTGAGCCCTAGAAAAACCACAGTACTTAGGATGCTATCTCTGAAATGCTGCTGATGAGTTGGTTAACCCTCATTTGTGAATGGACTGTCAAAATCCAGAGGCCAAGTTCCTCTTTTCATTATTGTTCAAAATTTTGAAGATACATGATAGACTTTTCTGTTTTTTTCTTTTGAAGGTACCAGAAAAAAAGGTAGTACTGAAAAAAGATCAGCCTGTTTCTCTAAAGAGCGAGGAACCTCCTGAGTCTACTCAAGGTAGCAAAGAGAAAAGCTCATGGAAAGCAGAAACACCACAGGTTAGAGCTCTCCTTGAGGGTGTTCAGCTCTCACCACATCGTGCTCAGATAGTTCTGTGGCGTAGACCAGGTCACCCCAAATTCTTAGTTAAGGAGGGAATGGCAGCTAGCACCTGCCTTTCACTGTACCCTTTCCCCTACTTTCCTCCACACTTGAGGAACCCGTGACTCTGTATTTAACCATTATTGTGTTTAGACCAAATGCCAAACTCAGTTTCCAATTTGATGTTAAGATAGGATAAAAGATCATTTTTCACTAGTGCCTCCATTTCTCCTTCTGGGCTTCATTGAAGTAGAATTATACTCTAATTAATACAAATAACACCTAGTTTCTTGGTTCCTCCTCAGGGTCACTTCTCCAAGATAGCTGCTGTAAAACCTCCCTTCTGTGGGGCTTCTCCACAAAGGAAGCCAGACAGTTGCGGTTGTGTGTGGAAATTTCACTGAGGCCCCTTTGCCTGCTCTTGGGAAATGAGGCACTTGGTTAGCATATCTCTTAGCTTCCCTGGAATTCAGATGCTTTTGTGTTTAGAATTTGTGCACCAGGCCATAGGAGAGCTTGTGTGCTCTTTTGATATTTGCCATGTTGGACTACTCATCATGACGTGTTCTGACAAAACTACAGCTCTGTCTTATCATCGGTGTTTCCCTTTACTCCTTGTGCCTGTCATATGGCAGACAGGCTTCCCTCCTGCATGCTGGAGGCAGCCGCAGTGGGGTGGAGCCAGCAGGCCCATGCTGGGAGGCTCCAGGGCAGAGTCAGAGAGCTGCAGTCAGGACAGCTTCTCTCCATCACAGATTTACTTGCAGATAAGAATGTAATCCAAGAGACAGTTTGCTTCCTGTTCCTTCAATGGATTTTTAACTAAATTTAATTTCACACAGGATTCTTCAGGTCTCACTCCATTTAAAAGCAGAGAGCCATCCAGTCGGATCGGGAAAATACAAGTAATTATATTGGATGTGGAGTTTTCATGCCTGCCTGTGGCACCTATAAAATTTGTGGAGTTTCAGTTTTTCAGCTGCTGTCAAGCATTCTCTCATCTCCTCCCCTGCCAGCACCACGCCCCCTGCCCTTGCCTAGTTGTTGCTTCTCATGCACTGCTCTTTAGTGTCTTTTGATCCTAGCGGTGGGCACAAGTGTGTGCCCCACTGAGCCTGGATCAGGTGATTTTCCCACATGTATAGTCTCTTGTGTTCTACACTGTGTGTAACACAGATGTCATGTGTCACAGAAATGGTAATCTGCCCTGTGTTTAAGAACAAATACTGAGTTCCATTTTCTTCCATAGGCAAATTTAGCAATTAACCCAGCAGCCTTGCTGCCCACTGCACCTCTGCAGATCCCAGGAACAAAGCCTGTTTCATGTGAATTAGCTTTTCCTTCATCTGAACCTGGAAGGAGCCACGGCCCGGAAAGTGTGTCCACTCTTGCTGGGAGTGAGGAGGCTGGTGTGAGCTTCGATCTTCCAGCCCAGGCAGATACCTTACACAGTGCAAACAAGGTGATCCAACCGTCTTCTGTTTGTTTTTCTTTTAGCCAGACTAACCTGAGCGCTGCATTCTAGACCAGTGTGTGAACTTGGTGTAGCCCAGCTTCACCTCCCTGCTTGAAGGAGGCATCTCATCTTTGTTTAGCCCTCCCTTCTGCCTCTCCAGTTTCCTAATTGTGCTTCTGCTTCTCCATCACCCACTTCTATTCCAGTTTCTCCCCCCCATCACTAAATACCAGTCACACCAGGCCCCCAGTGCCTAATCACCAGCTATGTCCTGTTGTTGCTCACTAGCCCTGGTGCCTTTCCCACAGTGCTCTAGAGCACCATGCCAGCCTCACTTCTGTGGTTTTCCCTGTTGCTGTGGTGTTGGCCCTCTGCCGTGGGATCCCAAGCTGTTCTTGCCCACTAAGAAAGCTGATGAAAATGGTGTCCTTTGTGGACTTTGAATGAACTCTTGGAAGTTTTCTTTCTATTTTAGTGAATTTTCTTTTTCTCTCCAGTCTCCCTTCTCTCTGAAGTCTTAAGAGGTGTCCAAGTAGGCAGCAGGACCCAGGATGATCTGTCCCTGGACAACAAATAATTTTGTAGTGTTTTCAGGTTTATTTTTCCTGTATTAAAAAAAACTTGTTATTTTTGTTATCTCTCAAGCTTAAATTAGCTACTTCCTAAAATTGTGTTTTTTAGAGACTGTCTTTATGCTTTGGCAAGTTCATGCATTGCATGCACTGTATCCGGGTTATATATATACCTCTGCTCGGGCTGCCAGCCTCATCACTCAAAGCCTCCTAAAGTCATGCTTCTTTGGAGCAAACAGACATAGTTAAGTATTTTGTCCAAAATAAGTTGAATCTTCTCAAAGCAAAGCATGGTTTTTTTTTATTTTGGAAAACATTAGAAATATTGAATCCCAATTATTAAGAGATTCCTCTTTGGAGGTCATTGCAAAGGTTCTCATGTTCCAGCCACATTTTACAAGGTCTAATACTTGAATACCAGTCTGTTGACTAAGAAAAAAACAGCACCATCGGTTTCTTCTTTCTTTATTTCCTCATATCTCCTTGGTCACAGATCCTGATAAAAGTTGGTGCTAGAATCCCTCTCAATTCTTTTTTTTTTTTTTGATGGGGGGTTAGGTACCTGACTTTGAATTAAGGGGTGAGGAGGTGTGTGTGTGTTTTGAGTCACAGAACACCAGCACACCTGCTTTCTGTGGTTCCAGCAACATTGGAGTTTTTTGCATGAAACTGTTTTCAAAAGATTAAAATACAGGAGTAGGAGGAGGCTCAAGTGGTTAAGAGCACTGCCTGCTCTTTCAGAGGACCTGGGTTCAATTCCCAGCACCTCCGTGGCTGCTCACAGTTGTCCATGACTTCATTTCCAAGAGATTGGATGCTCTCTTTGTTTTGTTTTACGTTTTTTTCTGAGACAAGGTTTCTCTGTGCAACAGCCTTAGCTGTCCTGGAACTAGCTCTGTAGACCAGGTTGGCTTCGAATTCAGAGAGATCCGCCTGCCTCTGCGCCACCACTGCCCGACTTGATGCTCTCTTATGGCCTCCTCAGGCACTACATGAATGTGGAATGCAGGGATATATGCAGACAGAGACAGAACACCAGTACACATAAACTAAACTAAAATATATTTTTGGGGAAAAATACTTAGAAAGATAGTACTAAATGGTTTAAGAAGGATTGAGTCCTGAAGTAGTGGGAACTGGTTAACTCCCTTTTAGAAATCGTAAGGGCCAGAGAGATGGCTGAGCTATAAAAGGCTAGACTTACAACCAAAAAGACATGTGAAACAGCTTTTTCTTTCCTTAGATCATTGGTTTTCAACCTGTGGGTCACAACTCCCTTGGGGTCTCATAACAGATATTTACATTATGATCTATCACAGTAGCAAAATTACAGTTACGAAGAAGCAGCGAAGTAATTTTGTGTTGGGGATCACCACAACATGAGGAACTGTATTAAAGGGTTACAGCATTAGGGCGGTTGAGAACCACTGGCTTAGGTGATACCTAATTTAAGTAAACCAAATAGCTTCATGGTATTTTGAATTATTGAGTCTTTGCTATGCTAGCCTTGAACACTTTTCCATCAGATCATGGTGTGTATGTGTTTGTCTTTGCAGAGTCGTGTTAAAGTGAGAGGAAAGCGGAGGCCGCAGACCCGCGCTGCTAGGCGGCTGGCTGCCCAGGAGTCCAGTGAGAGTGAGGACGTGAGTGTCTCCAGAGGACCTGTTGCACAGTTGGCCAGTAGTCCCATCTCTCCAAATGGCCTTCAACCTCATCTGCAGCCCAGGATGACCAGTGGAGAGATCAGCTCTGAAAAAGCCATGGCCCCAGCTGCTCCACCTTGGGAAAGTGGTCCTGCGTTGTCTGCAGTGGACAGAAGCTTTTTGGTGACGTCTCTGCCTCAGACTGGAAATGAGGCTGACCTTTTTGATTCTGGGGACATCTTTCCAAAGAGCATAAGATCACAGTCCATGGAGGGAACAAAAGTCAAGGCAGCAGAGACCCCAGCCCACTTGTCAGGAGGAAGTAAAGAGAAGAGCCTCGTGTTCCCCGCTCTCAGTGAGGCCAGCAGTGCTGATGATCTCTTCCAGACTGTCAAACCAAGACCAACAAAGAAAAGGATCCCTTTCCCGCTCCTTGAAGATGAGGATGATCTCTTTGCAGATCAGAAAGGCAAAAAGAATGAGTTGAAATCTGACAGCCATCAGGACATTGTATCAAAAACTCAAGACATTTTTGAGGTAACACAAGTATTTCATGTCTGGGTCTTCAAGGAAAGTAGCTGATTGGAGTCTTGAGCTGTGGACAATGCTGTGTGTTTGCTTGTCTGCTGCCTACTTGTTATTAGTCATGCTTAAGTCACTTGCTAGTAACCATAAGGGTGGTTCTTGCTGTCTTTTAATCTTTGCTATAAGCCTTGAATTATTTAAAAAGTATTCTTTTAGTCCTGGGGATAGAGCCCAAAACGCAGTACATGTTAGGCAAAAATGCTTCACAGTTCACTGAGCCACAGCATGAACCCTGCGTCCTGATTTTTATATATAGAGGCATGTGGGTGCGTGTATATGTTTTTAATTATTTTTGTTTGCTATTGAAATTTTTGCAGAACGGTGCTGCTATCAGCTTGGCTGACACGTTGTTCTGTAACACATTGGTACAGCTTGTGTTTTTAAGCTCTGCTTCTGGCTGGGACTCTGGTTAGCAGGGCTTTGATGCTAAGACTTTTGTGACATTTGTTCAGCAGATGTTTATTGACCATAGTGGTCCAGGGGCTAGTGGGAGAGCGAGGTGCTCTGTCCCCTGAGATCTCAAGGAGAAGAGTGAGACCCAAACAGAGTAGGAGGTAGTTAAGGCACTAAATGCCATGAAGAAAACTACCTGAGGCAGAGGACACTCACAGTGGGAGGCGGCTCTCTGTGGTGTTTGCACTGTGACTCAAAGAATGTGAGGACAAGTTGTGCAGAGCCTGGGGTAGTATCTGTCAGCCTGTGGGGGAAGTCTGGGCACCCTGCTCGCTGCATGTCTATAAATTCAACTATTTTTAGTTTTAAAAATGCTTTTATTTACAAAAAAAATGTTTTTGGGCTTAACTAGGATGATATATTTGCTACGGAAGCCGTGAAACCTTTTCAAAAAAAGAGAGAGAAGGAGAGAACTTTGGAACCCAACTTATTTGATGATAATATCGATATCTTTGCTGACTTAAATGTAAAACCCAAAGAAAAGTCCAAAAAGAAAGTGGAGGCCAAGTCTGTGTTTGGTGATGACACAGGTGAGTGTGGGCATCTGTCCTTCTGTACGTGTGGCTGTCTGCAGTACCCTCAGAGGGCCTCACTCTTCACAGGCTGAGTGTGCTTCCTGTTGCTGGCGTTCAGTTTGCCCTCTCATGCACTTTGTTCCTCAGTAGGTTTTCTTTTCTCTGCTGTGGAACCATGGTTAGTCTAAGAATGTGATGTGTAAATGGACTAATCATTTTCATGAGGCAAACTTAGGCTATGCTGAGGATCAAGGTCTAAGACAGCACCCAGCATTTGACCTGAACGTAGACGCTAGCTTTTATCTTAGTGCTCCCCGCCATCATCTGACCAGCACTGTTTTTGAAAGGAGAAGCCATCAGAACCTTCTTTGCCATGCTGTCAGCAGGCCTTGAAGTTGGTTGAGTCAGAATAGCAGCAGGACATTGAGGGGCAGCAGCTTAAGGACTGGTCAGTATAAGAGAGCATGGCTGTGCAGTGAAGTTGCATATGAGATTTGCCTTCCCCCTGAGTTCTGTGTATGTGGGAACATGCTGTACCCACTCCTCAGCCAACAAGCAAGCCAAATGCTGATAACTATAGATGTTGGGCGCCTGGTGGATCCTGTGCTGGTAGGCCTGGACAGGAGCTGGAGCATGGCCTTTCTCCCTCTGTCCGCCCAAGTCTGTACTTGGGACTGACTGGGAGAGTCTTTGTTGCAGAGCCACACTGAGTCTGTCCCCCTGGTAAACCTGATGCTCTATCCTCATGTGTAGTGTAGAAGAGACTTGGGTTACTTTTCTTTGTTCATTTTTTGACACATGATTTTGTTGTAGCCCTGGCTAACCTTGAATTTACAAGTCTCCTGATCTTAGCCTTCCCAGGTACTGGGGTTACAGGCATACACGACTTTCTTTCATTATTAAATTGTCATACATGCTTATGGTAATAGTCATTCACCTTAGAAAATTTTATAAGTGGAGGAACAAAAACTTTTAAAGCTAAGCAATGTTAAGTTTGTTGTGCATCCTTTAAGACATAGCATTACTATGTATTTACATACTCAATTTAAAAATAAATAAGAACAGACTTTACCTGTTCTAGTTGCATCTTAAATATTTTTCCGTATTGGCACATAGAAATCTCCTTTGATTCCAGTGTTTTGAGTAAGCTGTTAACTTATTAAGGACAGTTAATGCCATGCTCTGCATCATTTTTGTATATCTGTCTTTATGTACAAATGCTGAAATTTGGTGTGGTAGAATCTTACTAAACATTATGTGGTGTAAGGTATTTGTACACTGTGTGAAGATACATTGCTGTGATTGGTTTAATAAAGAGCTGAATGGCCAATAGTTAGGCGGGAGGTATAGGTGGAACTTCTGGACAGAAAGAGAGAAAGTAGATGAATCTAGGTGCAAGGGAGACGCCAGCACACAGGGAAGAAACAGGTGGTGCAAGATGGAAGAGATAACACCACATGATAGAACATAGATTAATATGTTATTGTAAGTTATAAGAGCTACTTAGGAACAAGCCTAAGTTATGGCCTCAGCTTTCATAATTAATAAGTCTCTGTGTCATTCTTTGTGGGCTGGCAGTGACAAGAAAATACTTCTACATTACTGGGTAAGCAACACGGTTAAAAGTCTGAGACACTGACATGAATGAGTCAGACTTCATTCTTACTGTTGAGATGTGCCGCAGATTGACTCGTGTATCTGAGAGTGCATTCTGTATTGACTTTCTCTTTGCATGTTCTCCCTGCCCTTAGAAGCCAGAGTGGAAAGAAGCCAGAAGTCAGTTCAGTGTCCAAGGCTGAGTTAGAGAGCCAGTCCACCGTCCCATTTCTGTCTTCATGTGCACACACACATATAAGAACCTGATGTTTACATATCATCATAAAACATGGGTACCATGAACTGAGCCAGGACCAGAACCTAAGAGGTTCTACTTTTGTATTGGTACTCTATAGTATGTTATCAGAATTGGGCTTTTGTATTGGTACTCTTCTAGAGTGTGTTATCAGAATTGGATCTTGGGCAGTTTGTGTGGTTGTGTCTTAAATTCCCATTTTCTTGCCTGTCTTAACTTTTTTTTTTCTTTTCAAAGATGATATTTTCTCCTCTGGTCTCAAGGCTAAGAAGTCCAAACCCAAAAGCCAGTCTGCAGAGGCCACATCTGAACTAAGATCTGATCACAAAGTATCCAACATTTTTGATGACCCCCTGAATGCCTTTGGGAGCCAGTAAAGCACTTGGGGTCTTCACAGTTCATCCTCCCATTCTATTTTCAGTTAGTGATGTTGTCTTCTACACTCACTCTCTTCACTGGATTCCAAAAGCAAATACCGAAACACCTAGTTCAACTGTTACCCAATGTAACTAATATTTTTCTGCACCGACTTAATTATGCTTAAGGTTACAAATAAAAAATGAATGCTTCACCGTTGTTTGTTTTTACTAAATTAGACTGCACAGAAGGGCATGCTACAGAGGAAATGGCTTTGTGATTTTCCTGTGTGGGCAGGGAATGCAGACAGCTCTTGTCAGGAGACCTGAAGTCCTTGTGCTGTGGGTGGGGCTGTGAGTTCAGTGATGGTCTAGGCAGGTCAAAGGAGGCAAAAAGCTATGCACTTATGGCTCCAAACCTGTGAGGTTTCCACTGAATTCCAAAAATGCCTGTGCAGTCATCTAGGGGGAGCAGTGCTTCTCTGCTGTCTTGATTTTACAAAGCAAGTTTTATTGGAACACAGGCATACCCATCATTGTCACATTACCTGTGGCTGTATTCAGGCTCCCATGACGCTGGAGTTGAGTAGTTGCAAGAAATGGTTTAGCTGTAGGCAAATTTTTGCCTGTTAGCTTTTCTTTCCTCCTTTGTAAATGGTTTCAGTACTAAGCCTGCAGGGTTGTTGTTGAGAATAGGTATAGACCCTTTTATCTGTCTGCCCCTTAGAATGGTAAGTGATATGACTTGATGAGGTAATAGCTTTAAAGTAGAAGCCAGACATCTAAGTCAAACACCGGGCACCGCCGCCCATGCTGTGAGTTACCTGTCAGGATTTCCAGCACAGGAACTACTCTAGCCTCTGACATCACCATCATGGAGCCGACCTCAGTGTGAAGCTATTAGCTCTGCTCTAATCATGGGCTGAGTTTAAGTGCCACTGGCAAGAGGCTGACAAAGGTAGGTAGAACTGTGGAAATTGAGTGGGCAGATGGGAGAAGACAGATGAGAGCTCTTTCACAAGACTAGCCCGAGTCGCAAGTTCACTATTAGAAGTTTCATTGTCCTCTTCTGCAGTTCACCTAGTAAAACACTTGAGCTGAACCACCTGTGAAGGGACTCATACAGTAAAGGCCCAATCTAGGTGGAAGCCATGTGTTGTCTTAAAGCCAGTTAGTTTATATCCCAGTTTAGCAGCTTGGTGAACAGTAAGGCATGCTGGGATTTCAGCCCAAGGTGCCACCTGTATGACTTAATAGTCTTCAGTAATTACTCAAAAGCAAGAGGCACACAAAGTTACCAGCTACTATAAGCAAGGCATATGAATGCCCCCATTTTACAGATGATACAATTGAGTCATAAATGTTAGCAAAGAGTGGAGCACAAAAAGTGTTTAAGTCAGGCTAGCCTGGACGTCCTTTAAGTGCCCCAGATTCTGGAAAAGCCATGAGTGGACAGCAAATGCCAGGAGCCCTTTCAGACCCAAAGCACCTTAGATGTGCCCCAGCCAAGGCGCTCCGCCCTGGGCCCCGCTCTTGCCCACAGACTGCTGCAGGTCTCCAGCCTTGCCTTGCCCCAGTCGACTCCCGCATCAGTAACAAAGGGTCAACATCCGGGCCTCTTTCAACGGACACCCCTTCCTGAACGCCCGTGCGACCCCGGCATCCGAGCAACCGCCAGCCTCGGAAGGCTCGGCCCCTCCCCTCGCAGGTTGATTGGAGGGCGCCGCCAGCACTGGTTGGCGATTGGTGAGCGGTGTCACAAAGGGCGGGACCTGAGTTTTGCAGGCCAGCGTCGGCCGTCGTCGTGGGCGCGCAGCCCCCTGTCGGCCGCAGGCGAGCGAGCGAGCGGGCGGACGGGACCACCGGAGGGCGAGCGGGTGAGGGGCGCAGCGGGGCGGGGCGCGGCCGGGCGGGCGGGCGACTGAGGGGCCCGCTGCGCCTTCGCGGCCCGGCCAGGCAGGAGAGGTGCTCCCGCCTCGGCTGCAGCCTGGTCGCGCCCTCCGCGCTTCTCTGCTCCGGACTCACGCGACTCGGACAGCCGTGGCCCTGGGTACAAACTGGTCGCGCCCGCGGCCCCGGGCGCTGCTGACCCGACTTTGGGTCTGAGTGTGTTTCCTGCGGGGCGTGGTTCCTGGCCCCAGGGCAGCAAGTCCCAGGCTAGTGGCTCGATTTTCACACATCTGTAAATGTACAAGTGTCAGCATTTTAAATGGCTGCATCGTATTGTGGGTATTTTTACGTTGGGCGAAAAAGTTAAAAGCTCACTCGTCGTGTGGCTAAGTTTCTTTGGACGAGAAGGAAGCAAAAGTCCAAGGTACTGAAACTGCTTATTGCTGCTTTTGTGGTTGTGTATCTAGAAAAATCTCAAAAGATGAAAATGTTGGAGATTCATTTTGAATTTTTTTCCCTCTTTTTAAGCTAATTAATCAGCTTTAAGGGTCGTTTTATTCTTATCATTTCACATCAGTATGAGTTGTCACTGTCCATTGGTGTTCCAGTGCTCATTCATGCAGGCCACATGGCTTGCCACTCCCATCTCAGGGGACTCAGTTTTAGTACTGGCTAGGTCACTGGCCCACTTGAATTTCCATTTTTCCCTGTAGTATTCTATTCTGATTTGGCCAGACTGCATAGCTTCCTTTGTCTTCTGTTACACTGATTTTCATTGCTGACAAGTATATCTTTTCTATATACACTCATTTTCAGTGATGTTCCCACCCTTGGTCCTTTTTGTACGTAGGAAATTATCTCACTGACTGGGCCCAAACTTGATTTGGATGTTCCAGCACCATTGATGGTGTTATTACTGCAACGTTAATTTTCGTCTACTCATAGTCACTTTATCTAGTCTCGTTTCAGATTTAGGACTTCCAGGATCAGTCTATATTTTCAGAAGGTAACTGTGCTTATATGACACTAGAGAACTGCCAATTGAAGTCAAAACCCAGAACACAGACAGCGCAAAAGGATGGGATGACATGGATTGTTAGGAACTGGAAATGCAGAATTATTTAGCCACTTTTGCATATTGTTTGGCAGGTTTTTTTTTAGATTTATTTATTATGTGTACAATGTTCTGCCTGCATGTGTGCCTCTGTGCCAGAAGAGGGCACTAGATCTCATTATAAATGGTTGTAAGCCACCATGTTGCTGGGAATTGAACTCAGGACCTCTGGAAGAGCAGCCTGTGCTCTTAATCTCTGAGTCATCTGTCCAGCCCCTTGGCAGGTTGTGTTTTCTTTTGTTTTAAGAAAACCAAACCTAATGGGGCTGGGGTGTGGCTCAACTGTTGAAAGTAATATGCTAACTGTACAAGCCTGAGCATCTTAGTTTGGATCCCCAGTACCTGCATGAAAAGCTGGGCACAGCAGTGTGCGCCCATCCCAGGGCTAGGGTGTGGAGACAGTCAGGAGCCCTCATGCTTGCCATTCACTTAGTCAAGCTGAATTGATAAGTGTCAGGATCAGTGATGCCTGAAAACAAAGTGGAAGATGATAAAGACACCTGATGCTGACTGCTGGCCTCCACATGCAGTGCGCACAGTGTACACCCATGCACACACTGTTCATACATGTACATGTACACACATGCACACTATGGACACACATGCACACAGTGTATACACGTGTACATGCACAAAAGTGGAAAATACTCTTATAATAAAATCTAGCCTAAATAAGTTAAAATATATCAACATAACCTATGTACAAAATCTATAACAAATTTGTTCATAATTGCCAACAAATTGAGTATGTAAGATATTTTTCCGTAGGAGAATAGATAAATGTAACTGTATTGCATCCAGAAAATAGAATATAGTCTACACTTAAAGGAAACAAGCCATCAAGTCATGAAATTTTGCAAAACAGCCTTAAATGTTTGTCCCTTAGAGAGACCACTCTGAGAAGGTTGTGTATTGTATGATTCCAACTGGATGCCATTCTGGAAAGGGCGAAGCTATGGAAACACTAAAGAGATAAAAAGTTGCTAGGGATTCTAGGCATGGGGAGGGATCAATAGCTCCAACACAGAATTTTTAGAGTACTGAAACTACCCTGATACTGTCCTGGTAAATACATGTTTTTATACATTTTCCATACCTGTAAGATGTATGAACACCACTGAAAGTGAACCCTAATGTAAACAATGGGCTCAGGTGACAATGTGTGTCAGTTCCTCCGTTGTTAATAATGAGCAGTGTTAGTGAAGAGTATAGGTTAACTGGAGGTGGGGAAGGAACAGATGCAGGGGACACTCATAATTTCTGCTCAGCTTTGTTGTGGATCTAAAACTGCCCTAAAAGTAAGTCTCCTTACTTATTAGGGAGAAAAGTCATGTTTTAGGCAATACAGCAGGAAAACAAAAATGAAATACCACTTTTAAAAAAACAGAACAAACTATAACCAATTAAAGCCACATAAGAAACTGGCATCCACTCCATTAATGGTTCAGTTTTTAACCTTTACCTTAGAGTGCAGAGCTCTGCCCAGCCTGCAAGTCAGAGAGACTGGGAATGAGATGAAGACGATGAGAAAAAACAGGCTTCTTTTTTGAGGGATAAAAGTTTCTCCTGTATTTTATTAGTTTTTGTGTTGTGCTACTCTGTTCTCTTTTTGTTCTGTTCTTCTGCCCTGAGGCCTCCCTTCTGCTTTCCTGATGAATTCCTTCTCACTACCTGATGTCTTCCTCTGCATCTTTCCTTCTGCATCTTTTCTAACTGTCCCTTACAGCCTGTATACCCAGCAGAACCTTTTAAGCAATATACAAACTACAATGTGGTTACATTTTGTTTTTTAAATGAATGTTGTTGGATGATTTTACTTTTTTGTTTTTCGGGGGACCCCTCACCCAGCTCCCAAATAAATCACACATAGAGGCTTATTCTTAGTTATGAATGACAAGCCTTAGCTTGACTTGTTTCTTGTCAGCTTTTCTTAACTTAAATTGTTCCATCTGTCTTTAGCCTTGGGCCTTTTATCTTTCTCTATTCCTTCTTACTCTGTATCTGGCTGTGTAGCTGGGTGACTGGGTGACTTGTCCCTGAAGTCCTCCTCCTTCCTCTCATGTTTGTTCCCTGATTCTTTTCCCCCAGATTTCTCCTCATATTTATCTTCTCTGCCTGCCATCTCCCTCTCCTGCCTCTATTCCTCTCTCTCCTGCCTTACTATCGGCTATTCAACTCTTTATTAGACTATCAGGTGTTTAGGCACGCACAGTAAATAGCTTCACAGAGTTAAACAAATGTAATATAAATAAAAGTAAAACACCTTAAAGTAGCCGGGCGGTGGTGGCACACGCCTTTAATCCCAGCACTCGGGAGGCAGAGGTAGGCGGATCTCTGTGAGCTCGAGGCCAGCCTGGTCTACAGATCGAGTTCCAGGACAGCCTCCAAAACAATAGAGAGAAACCCTGTCTTGAAAAACAAACACACACACACACACACACACAAAACACCTTAAAATAATAATCCCCAGAAAGTATAGCATGAGTTCTAATAGCTCTTAATAATTAAAGCCCGAAGTCAGATATAGGGGAAAATGCTGAGAGATATGAGAGGAAGGAGCAAACCACACCCACCTTACCTACTCAACTTCCCAGCCAAAAAGAGACTGAGCGCCTGTCTCCTCCCACCTAATCCCTTCCTCTCTCTGTCCAGCCATATCACTTCCTGTTTGTCTGTACAGACCTCTATGGTTAATAAGAGGCTGTAGTGATATATTGTTTATTATTGTTTATGACCTAATAAAGCCACTGGTGATCAGAATGCAAAGCCAGCCACACTAGTTAGCTATAGAAGCTGAGCAGTGGTGGCACACACCTTTTATCCCAGGACTGAGGAGACAGAGGCAGGTGGATCTCTCTGAGGCTACATGAGAGTGAATCAGTCTAAAGGATTAACAGAGATCATGCCTTTAATCCCAGCACTAGATGGGTATATAAAGAAGAAGCAAAGACCTCATGTGGCTATAGTCTCCAGCCATGTCGAGGAGGGCATTGCAGTCTGGAGTGCAGTCTGATGCTTGGTGGAGAGCTATGAAGTCAGTATTTGCCTCTGAGGATTCATGGAGACAGGATCACCCAGTTCAGTCTGAGGTAGAGGTAAGAGCTAGTGACTGGCTGCTTTTCTGATCTTCAGTTTGAACCCCAATATCTGTCAGGAGGGTTTTATTAATCATGTTACTAGTGACTAGCTCCATCCTCTGATCTTCAGGCAAGCTTTAGTTGTTAGAGTATAAAAAAGATATTACCACATTTCCCCTTGTTTGCCTAAAATAAAAAAGGTTATAACTAATAGAAAAACTATATACAATAATTATATACAATATATGCAGGCAATAAATACATCAACAGGTGTGTCTAGTCCATTAACAATTGACAAATTCACAGGAAATACTCCATATCTTCAGCTCAACAGATGCCTGAGAAGGGAATATTACTTGAGTAAGCAGGAAGTGGAAGCAAGTGACTTCCAAAAAAATGTGAGAAGTGACAGAAACAGCTGGTTGCAACGTTGGGGTATCAATCTTCAACGTATAGGCCTAGCATATCTAACAGACTTCTGGGAAGCAGGATATTCTGAAGGGCTGTCCTACCTTGTTTTGGAAAGTTTGGCAGTCTTTTCTTCTGTGTCCTGTGTGTCCAGTCTGGACAGCATACTGTCAGCAGTTGAGGCAAGAGTACTTTCTTTCCCAGTGGCTAACTTTTGCCACAGAGAAACTAAACTCCATGTGGAGTTTCTTCAGTTCCCATCATCTGTAGTAGAGTGGTACTGCCAGGAGAAGACATGTCTCATTGTCTTAAAAAAAGAAAAGAACCTATGTTATAACATAGGTTAACATCTTAAATGTCATATTCTGTAAATCTCAGAAGTGTTTGAAGATGACTTATCTAAAATATATGTTTGACCTTGAAAACATACCTCATATGACTATAAGTTCAATTGTAATAAGTGATTAATTGCTAACCTGCATTTCCTTATTAGCCTAAATAGTTGGTAATAATAACTTTCAAAGACTATAAATTTGCATTACATTGTTAAATGAGTTTCATAGGAACAACCCTTGAACAAGATTAGAAATGTATGTGCAATATATTCTAACAAAATTATCTCAACTTTGTAGCAATATACAAAAAATCCAAGACAATGTAAAATATTTGAAACTAATAGTTGCTTTAAAAAACAATTCAATATACCATTTTATCTTATTTATACATTCCCCTTATTTTCAGAGTAGATTCAATAATTTGTCCTTATATCCAATCATATCTATATTCCCTCTTTATGCCTTTCCAAATAAGAACTCTGAATCTAATCTCATTTGTTCAAATTTCTTCCTGACCATAATCAATAACAACTTCCGACCAACCCCCCTAAACAATGACAAACATCTATAACCCATCAAATGACCAAAAAATCACCCACCCACCACTCGGGTACGTGGGCATCATATTCTTAAATTTACTTCCTGCTGTCTGGGGCCAATGGCATCTTTAGGGGATCCTGAAAAGAAAAATTTGGGTTAATCATCAAGTCCTAGGAGAGGTGGCTGTATTATTTGTTGCCTAGTTCTGTCTAATTGGAAAGTGCAGGGCTTGTCTCAAGTCCTGGCTAGAGTAGTTTGTGAGGCTGGATCATCTCAGCTAGCCACCTTGAAATTGTCCTGAGCAGTTTGTAGTCCAAACTTGAGTTTTAGGTTGTGTTTGTCAGCTTAGTGACATTGTCACAGTCCTGATGGAATCATCATTGTAGGGCTCCACCATCCTTTTTGAGACTTCAAAGGTTGCTGTTAGGCATGGTCATGGTTAACTGTAGAAAACTTTAACATTTTAAATGTCATGTAGCAGATCTCTAAGAGGTTAAAGGATCAATGTTTGTTGTGTACATCCAGGGTACATAAACTTAATTCCTAGTTACCTGATAGAGATTGAAACCCAAAATCATGTACAGGAAGCTAGATGAAGCCTTTTTCAAGAATTAATTAGTACTCTATATGACAATTAATTTCATGACAAAAGATATATGTATATATATATATACACATAAATCTTATAAATTTTGAGGCAATATTTGTGAGATTAGTGGCAATAAAATAGTCCCTTAATTTTGTTTTTTCTTCTGTGCCATATAAGGTAGCTCTTGGGTTTTACTTTAACAAACATGCTTGGTTTAGAAAAGGAGAGAGCCACACTTCAACTCCAAAGCCAGCTTTAATTTTTAATTGGATTAGGGCTACAAAAAGACAGTTTGCATTATATGTCTGTAGAGAAAAGCAGAAGCAAACATTTGGGAAGATTTATGAAATTGCATCTTGTTGGAGATGTAATATACTAATAGGCCAAATTATTCTTTTTCTTAGGACATTTTTTTAATGGAGGATTTGTCCTTCGACTTCGCATGTCTTATTTGTTCAGTGGTCTTCAGATTCCTTAGCTGGATGCCTTCATTCTCCTGAAAAGACAAAAACAAAATACTTCTCCAACCCTAGTTTTGGGGAGGTTCCCTTATGATAAGTCATATTTGACTAAGTGGAAAGCATTTGTTGATTTTAAAGTTAGTTAGATTGAACAGCCATCCGTTTGATTAACTCTCAACTCTTCTAATCAAGGGGTGTTTCTTGTTCAGATCTAATCTTTTATCAATTTTTGTGGTATCCATAGCTTTTCTTCTCCTGTGGGGGGAAGAAAAACAAAGCCCTTTCCTGAATGCAGCACTTACCCTGATTTCTATTCTAAGGTCAGTACATCTTTAAAGTATATAGGCTGATTTAATTTCGTAGTTTTTTCCTATTATCCACTGTCTCTCCACAGCTCTTGTTCCTTTCTCATTGGCATTCAGGACATCAAATTTAATAACCATTATGCAATCTATTTCTGGGGATCTTTTTATCCCTTTCTGTTTATTTAGCATGTCCTTTATAATTCAACTTGATCTTTCTGTAATTGCTTTCGTGTAGCATTGTGAGGTATACTTGTAAGATGCTTTATAGTTGTAATAAGCAAAAACAGTTTACTTTTTCAAGAGACATAAGCTGGAGCATTGTCAGTGTTAATTTGCATATGTATTCCAATGATGGCTGTAACTTCTAACAAATGTGTGATTATAGAGTCAGCCTTTACAGAACTCAAAACAGTTGCCCATTGAAAACCTGAATAGGTGTCAATGGTGTGGTGTACATATTTTAATTTTCAAATTCTACAAAATGAAGCAGATCCAGTTGCCAGATTTCATTTCATTGAGTATCCTCTGGGTTACTTCCTGCTGGTAGTGGAGTTTGGTTATATAAAAAACAATTAGGACATTTCCTTATAATTTCCTTGGCTTGTTAACAAGTGATGGAAAAATCTTTTTTCAAACCTTTGCTGTTGATACAGTGTTTTTTTTCTTGTTTTTTGCTTTTTTTTGTTTCTTGATACAGGATTTCCTGTATAACATTCCTGACTGTCCTGAACCTTGCTTTGTAGACCAGGCTGGGCTCATACTCACTGAGATCTGCCTGCCTCTGCCTCCTGAGTGCTGGGATTAAAGGTATGTGCCACCACTGCATGACAATATGGTGTTTTTTGTGAAATTCTGAGGCTTCCAGCACATTTCCTATCAATAGTTGACCAATTTCATGATTACCTTGTGCTAGAAGGCCTGGCAGACTTGTATGGAATTGGATGTGGTATATATATGATATAAATATATATGATGATTCCTATTCCTGATTACTTCTTGTAATTAAATAAAAAATAAAGTCAATTTTGTATCATCTGGTATAGATTCAGCAGTTTCAATATCCAAAACAACTTTTTCTGCATATTGCAAATCAGTAACTATGTTTAGAGGTTCCATAAAATCCATTAATACCACGAGAATAGCTTGTAATTCTCACTTTTGAACAGAATTATAAGGACTTAGATCCACTTTACTTAAATTTTCTGATTTATAACTTGCCTTTCTTGTTAACCATGTTAACCTACATTTATTTGTTCAAGGCCTGCCTTTGCCACACCTTCTGCATAACCAAGAAGGGAGGGACATTCTGTGTAACATGCAAATTAAAAACCCAGACACTGATATTGGGGTTCAAGCTTCAAGGTGAAAATCAGAAAAGCAAAGCAGCCAACCATTAGCTCTCACTCTACCTCAGGCTGAAAGGGATGCCCTCTTTTCCAGTCACAACCATGATGCACGACTATGTACTCACTAGGATAGCTTTAGTAAAAAGACAATAAAAAGTATTGACACAAATGTGAAGAAATCTGTACCCTCATGTATTGTTAATTTATTATAAAATGGTTCAAACTGCTTGGAAAAAGTTTAATAATTCCATACATTGCTCCATACAGTTGCCATGTGACCCACTACATATGTATCACCAAGAAAAGAAAACTTGTCTGGATGATAGCTGATTTTTCATTATAGCAGTATGTGCATTAGCTCCGAATTGAAACCACCCAAGGACCTAACCCAATGACTGGAGAGATAGTGTGCACTAACTAGGAACTATTACTAATCTACTGGGTGAATGAAGTCTTGATGCTTGAAAACTTTATGTAAAGCAAAAGAAACCAGTTGCAAAATACCATATATTGTACCACTAATTTATGTGAAGTGCTTGCAATAAGCAATTATAAGAGAAAGTAGTTGAATAGTTGTTGCCTTGGACTGAGAAGAACAGGGGAGTGTAGGTGGAGTTTCTCTGTGTTCTGGCAGTCACTCCCAAATAACCACACAGAGACTTATTAATTATAAATGCTTGGCTGATAGCTTGGGCTTGTTGCCACCCAGCCCTTACAACTTAAATTAACTCATTTCTATTAAGATATGTGCTGCCCTGTGTCTCAGTTACCTCATCTATGAACTTCCTGTGTTGGTGCTTCAGTGTTTGACTTGTGCCTCCTCAGACTCCACCCTTTATCCTTCCCAGCATTCTCTCTGTTCCCAAAATCCTTCCTAGCTGTTGGTCAATCAGCTTTTTATTAACAGTGAGAGCAACACATTTTCACAGTGTACCAAAGGATTATTCTACAGCATCTCTCCCTTTTGTACAAATTAAAAAGGAAGGTTTTAATTTTAACATGGTAAGATTATACACAGCATAGTTATCAAGTAAGAATTACATTTATAATGTCTGGTCCCTTTGTATTTGGCAAATTTAGAGAAAAGATTCTATTATTTATCTTTGTGAGTCTAAAGTTTAAACCTAATTGACCTTTTTATCATAACATAAAAAAAATCTTCAAGTGTAATTATTTGTCTTTAACACCATCAAAGACCCTTACAGAAGGGTCTAATGTTACCTTAGAACAGGAACATCTGGCTCCCTGGGCAGTCACCCATAGCTCTTCTGTAATGTTGAGGCATCCATCTTTGGCCCACAGTCCTAATGTATCTGACAGAAATTTTTGAGAAGTAGGGAAATATGAAGGGCTGTCCTACTTTGTCTTGATAATTTTAGCAGTTACTTTGTGTGTGTGTCCTCTTTGTCCAGTTTGGACAGTATACTGTCAGCAACTGAGGCAAGGGCAGTTTCAGTTTCTTTGCTCAAATGGCTAGCTTTTGCCTAAAGAACACAAACTCCATACGGATTTTCTCTGATGTCCATCATCCTCTTTTGAAGCAAATTGGTGCTGTCAGGAGCAAATGTGTCTGTCATGAAAAGCGTTAGGTTATTAAACATATTAAATGCTATATTCTGTAGGTCTTTGAAGTGTTTGAAGACCACCTATCTATCTAAATATATCTGTTTAACCTTGAAAACATATCTAACATGACTATAAGTTTAACTATTATAGATGAGTAACTATTAATCCGTATTTCCTAATTATATATTACATTTTTAAATGAGCTGTACAAACACAGTACCCCAAACAAGACTAGAAACTACATATAGGATAGCCAAAATAACTTTAAATTTGTATCAATAAACAAAAATCCATACCAGTGTAAAATATTTTGAGGTTTATAGTTGTGTTTTGGGTTAAAGTAGATTTGATAATCTCCCCTTTTTTTCTGTCATTCCTATTATCATATTCTTTTTTTTTAGAAAGAGATCTTTGAATTTAACTCTTGTTTAGCTTTTTTTTCTGATTGAAACCAATAGCAACTTGTAACCAACCCCCTAAACAATGACAGACATCCATAATTCTTTTAATAACACAAACCCACCCATACCCTATATCTTGGGAGTGTGGGTGTTGTTCTCTAGACTACATCTAGGCTCTGTTATCTTTGAGGGAAGCTTGAGAAAATCAGGATAATTGTAAAGTCTTGACTGGAGTAGGTTGTAAGGTTGGACCATCTCAGTCAATAGTCTTGAAGCTGTTATGGATGTAGAATTGTGAGGAGACTGTAACAGAGGCATTTTGAGATGCTGGGTCACTTGGCCATCCATTTTCATTGATGTTTGGTCCTCTTATTCTGAAAATATATAAACTTTTAAAGGTAGCATACATGTATTATTGCAAGTATAGACTATATGTTGTACACAGTTTAGCCAAAGATGATTTTGTAGTATGTGTGCTATGTTTGAACAGGTAAGATATAAGTGACATATTTTGTAGTTTTTTTTAGGTTTGTTTATTTATGTATGTAGTCAGAATTTTCAGGGTGTCTTCCTTAATTAAACCTAATCCATATCAACCTGAAATGAGGGCTGGAGAGATAGCTCAGAGGTTAAGAGCACTGCTTGATCTTCCAGAGGTCATAAGCTCAATTCTCAGCAACCACATGCTGACTCACAACCATCTATAATGAGGTCTGATTCCCTCTTCTGGGGGGCAGGCATACATGCAGGCAGAATACTATATACATAATAAATAAATCTTTTTAAAAAATCAGCCTGGAATGAACCCATAGCCTCTCATTTCTTGTGGCAATAAAAGCAAAACCTCTTCCCCAAAGTAATATTTTTGACTTCCATTTTGAAGTCAAGACATTTTAAAAATATATTGGTTGGTTTAATCTTGCATCTTTTATAATCTAGTATAGCATAGATCCTTCATGAGCAATCAGAAAATTTAAAGATAACACAATACCATACAGGATCCAGACCCCTCATTTATTTTCCCTCTTTATGCGGCTTTAAAAAATTCTTTTTTTTTTTTTTTGTTTTACGAGACAGGATTTCTCTGTATTGTTTTGGAGGCTGTCGGTCCAGCCCGGTCCTCTAACTCACAGAGATCTGCCTGCCTCTGCCTCCCGAGTGCTGGGATTAAAGGCATGCGCCACCACCGCCCGGCCAAAAAAAGTATTTTTTTAAGGATTTGACTTTATTATTTTTAAGCTATTTTTTAGGACTGTCTATATCCAAGCCTATGTATATTTTAAAATACACTGTAACCCATTTAGAAGTTTTTTCCATCTGGATCTGTCTTTACTGAGTATCTATATTGTTTTCTGATTGCATGAGATGAATCTTAAACTACTATGTCAGCTGCCAGCACTGTGCAGCTTAGTGTATGGCAGTAGCCTAGCATGGTGGTTTACATCTGGTTCCATCTTGCAGGCAGCTGCTGGGAGAGTCATCTTTGTACTGCAGCCAGCACGAGAACCACGAGATTAGGAATCCACATTTGGCTTCACTTTTTTGTATTTAGAAACTTTTAAAAACTTTCTCAGGTCTTATGTGGATGTAGGTGCTGGACTTTTAGATGCCATATGTAGGTGGACTTTTCTGTCCTGCCAGCCAGCTTCCAAGTAACCATAGAGAAACTTATTAATTATAAATGCTTGGCTGATAGCTAAGGCTTGTTACTGGCTAACACATTTTAAATCAACCCATATTTCTTCTGTTATGTTATGGTACATTCTTTCAACACAGCATGTTCATCTGTTTTCTGAGTCTGCTCCTGACTCCACCCTTCTCCTTCCCAGCATTCTCTTAATCTGGTTTTTTTCACCTAACCTTATTCTGTAGTCTATGACTGTAGACTAGTCAGCTTCTTTATTAAATCAATCACAGTGAGATATATTCACACAGTGTAAATAAATATTCTACAGTGGGGAATTTTGGGAGTGATAGCCTTTGAGAGTAAGGCTTTTGGGGGTGGTAAAAATACTGTAAACGTGATTGCAAGAGGTTGTTGTAGTCACTCAGTGCTAGAACACTTGGTTGGCATACCCAAGGCCCTTGCTTAGTCTCTGTTACTGGGAGAAATAATGGTTGTGGTGGTTGGACATTTTTGGTGTTAAAATGAGTGATTTTTAGATTTTAAATGAATCAATTTATGATATGTGAATTATATTTCAACAAAAGTACTTTGAAAATGAAAGATCATCTCTCCAGGAAGATATGCATTTGTGTTGTTTAAGCTTAGCCTGCACCCCCATATGAAGTCTTCTCCAAATAACAGCAGTTTTCAGTGTTATCTCTCTTGCTGCTGTTCTGTATTAACTTACTTTATGCATCTATCTGTTGTGTTTATCTCTCATACTCATTAGCCATTGCATGCTTGTAAAGAGAGATTGTCTAGTGTCTACATATCAGGATGGTTGATAATCTTTGTAAACCAAATGCCCATTTGTTGTTTATTTAGTGGATCAAATTTTAAAGGAACCTATTCTTTTTATCCAATGTAATTATGTATAAGACTGAAAAGTTTTATATGGTTTATACGGTTTGCAAAGTCTTACAAAAATATATTCATATGTAGAATTTAAATATTAGCAAAAATGTTTGTCAACCATGTACCATATATTATCAGCAATGCTAAGCTCTGGTAAGGTACTGTAAAGAATCAAATCATATCTATTCCTCATGAGTAGTCTACTTTGGGAGTGATTTCAAAGACAGGCCTGGAAAGTTCATTACTGGACACATGTAAAGTTAGTAAAGTAAGTGCTGAGCCTGTTTGGAAGACTAGAATGAGCCAGAGTTATTCAGAAAACCTTAACAGAGAAGGGGCTTTCAGACAGATTTGTTTTAAAAAGCCAATTTCTTTTTTTTTCAGGTACAAAACTCAAACATGAACAAGGATACATATTACCAATGTTCAAAGCTGATTTGGGTAGAACTGGAATACAGTTGTATACAGCATATTCTAGAGGAATTAAAAAAGTCAAAGTAATGGATAATAGAAAAGAGCCTCCATTCTTCAATGAAGATAACGTGGGACCATTTTACTTCAAACTTCCTTTCTATGACACCATGGAACTCTTCATCGAAACATTGACTGGAACATGTTTTGAATTAAGAGTTTCACCCTTCGAAGCTGTTATCTCTGTGAAAGGAAAAATTCAAAGATTGGAAGGTACTAGTCTTTGTTTCTACAATATGAGGATAAGAACCTAATGTATATACTGTATACTTGGGGAAGGCTATACCAGTGTCTCTTTAATGTGCTATTCAGAAGTCTTGTTTGTGTTGCTGGCTCTGGAACACTCTGTAGAACTTTGCCTGTAAAATTTTCCAAGAGTCACAGGTTTAGGGTATGTAGAAAAATGAAAAAATACTTTGTTATTTTTAAAAGTTTCATATATATGTATATTAATATATATTTATATACTGTTCTTTTTCTTTGACAATTTCATATATATAATCAATGCATATTATCATGTATACCCCAAAGTGCCCCTTTCCATCCCCCCAGGTTCCCTCAACATGCCCCTCTGTACTCTTCATGTTCTCTCTGTCTTTTTTTATTTGTAACCCACTGAGTTCAGCTAATCTGCTTGCTGGAATGTTGACTGATCTTGTAGACTTGGTCTTGTGCAGGTCACCAGAGCTGCAATTAAGTCCATGAGTTCAGTGACCATATCCTGCCCAGAAGACTCTTTCAGGCATTGGTGGTGCACACCTTAATCTCAGCACTCAAGAGGCAGAGGCAGACAGATCTCTGAGTTCAAGAACAGCCTGGTCTAGAGAGTGAGTTCCAGGACAGCCAGGGCTACACAGAGAAATCCTGTCTCAAGAAAAAAAAAAAAAACCAAACCAAACTAAACCAAACTCAAACAGACAAATAGAAACACTCACTTCTATAATGATGACACCAGCTTACAGTCCCACTAACGGTGGATAACCATTCCTCTTTCTTATATCCTTGCCAGCTTTTGTTGACATTTTTATTTCTTGATGGTAGCTATTTTAGATGAGGTAAAATCAAATCTCAAACAGTTCTAATTTGCATTTCCATTATGGCCAGTGATGTGGAATTTTTTCCTAAAAACTCATTACCCATTTACACTTCATTTTTTGAGAACGCTGTTTGGTTCCATGATCCATTTTTTTTCACTGTTTTTATTGGGTTGATATTTTCCTGATTTTTAGTTTCTTGATTTCTTTGTGTTTTAAAGATTAATATGTTAATCTTATTGACATATGTAGCCAGCAAAATTTCCTCTGATTCTGTAATCTGTTTCTTCATTTGACTGGCATTTTCTTATGGTGTTAAAATATTTTTTAAATTTCTTGAGAACCCACTTGTTGATTGCTAGCCTTGTTTCTTGAGCAGAATCCTCTGCAAAAAGTCCTTACCTATGCTTCCTGAAGTGCATTCCCTATCTTTCCTTCAATGGTTTCAGATTTTAGTTGAGGTCATTGATCTGTTTATAGGCAATCCTTTTTCTACATGCAGACATCTAGTTTCCCCAGCACTGATTGTTGAAGATGCTGTCTTTTCTCCAGTGTGTATTTTTGTCAAAAATCAGATGTCTATAGTTATGTGATCTTGTAACAGGGGTCCTCTGTTCTATTCCATTCATCAGTGAGTTTGATTTTTGTACTAGTACCATGCAGTTTTTATTTCTGTGGCTCACCAATGGTGATACCTCCAACTTATTATTGCTTAGGATTGCTTTTTTTATCTGGGGTCTTGTGCTCTGCATTCATTTTAAGACTTTGTTTTCTTTTTCTGTGAAGAATGTCAATGGAATTTTGATTGGGATTGCATTGACTCTATAGATTGCTTTTAGTAAGATAGCCAATTCCACAATAGTGATTCTTCCAATCCATGAACATGGAAGGTCTTTCCATCTTCTGGTGTCTTTCTCAAATTCTCTCCAATATTTTAAAGTTTTCATTATAGAGATCTTTCACATTTATGGTTAGCTTTATGCCAAGGGTTGTTTATTTTTTCACATAATATGTGTGTTTTTAGGTACACACTAGGGCTTACTAAAGGAAAAGAATACCCAAGTTAAAGTAAAAAATGAAAGACACCTTAGGCTAACACTAATCCAAATAAAGCAAAAGTAGCTGCCGACAGAGTAGAGCTTCAGAACTGAGAAAGTGATCAGTGCAAAGTGGGTGGTGCCTTGCAAGTGATAGAAGAAATACGCTTTATAACAAAGAGGTGTCTACACTTGCAAGTGATAGAAGAAATACGCTTTATAACAAAGAGGTGTCTACACTTGCAAGTGATAGAAGAAATACACTTTATAACAAAGGGGTGTCTACACTTGCAAGTGGTAGAAGAAATACGCTTTATAACAAAGAGGTGTCTACACTTGCAAGTGGTAGAAGAAATACGCTTTATAACAAAGAGGTGTCTGCACTTGCAAGTGATAGAAGAAATACACTTTATAACAAAGAGGTGTCTACAACAAAAGACTCTTTCTTCTATCCAATCTATAATGAGCTTTGTGAAGTTTTTTTTTTTTTTCTTTTTGTTTTATTTTGGGATAGGTCTCACTCTTGCTAGGCCTGGAACTTGCTATTTCTGAAGCTGGCCTTGAAGTAATGATCCGCCTCAGCTTACAGGTTTATGCTACCATATCTGGCAAGGCCTGTCTGTTTTCCTTCCTCCCTCCGTTTCTCCCTCCCTCCTTCCCTCTCTCCCTCCCTCCCTCCTTTCCTCCCTTTCTTTCTTCCTAGCTTCTCTCACTCTCTCTCTCCCTCCCTCCTTTTCAAGGCAAACTTATATGTATCCTATCTTGGCTTTGAACCTTCTATGTAGCTGAGGATAACCTTCAGTTTCTGACGACCTTGTCTACATCTCCCAAGTGCTGCAATTTACAGGCATGCACCTCTGTGCCCAGTCTGTGCAAGGCTGGTGATTAAATCCAGAGCTTCGTGCATGCTAGGCAAAGCACTCTACCAATGAACACCGTTCCTAGGCTGTCGTCGTCGTCTTCTTCTTCCTTTTTTAATCTAACAGTCTCTGAATTTTAACTGATGGGGATTCAAATATTGTTAGACTGACATCTGCCGTATTTGTTACTGTTTTATGTTAGTTGCCCTTGTTCTTGGTTGCTATTTTTCTTCCTCTTTATTTTGCTATTTAATTTGATTATTCTATATGATTATGTTTTTCTTATCCTTCTTAGAATATCACATATATTTTTAAAGCAGTCATCCTAGAGTTTTCAGTGTATTTACTTGGTAGTGAGTACATTTACTTTCTAAGCCATCTCACCAATTTTTGTTTTAATTAGCTTTCCAATTTATGGCTTTTTTTGTATAACCTCTCGTTTGTCCTGTCTAATAACTCTGCTTGTCCCCTATCTCAGTTCTTCTTTATCAGCTTAGACCTTTTGGGCTGGCTAGTTTTTATTGACTTGACACAAACTAGTGTCACCTAGGGAGCAGGAACCTCAAAATTAGGAATTTCCTGCATTAGATGTGAGGAATTTTTTAATCATTCATTGATGAGAAGAGGGCCTATCCCACTCTGGGTGGTGCTATCCCTAGGCATGTGGGCCTGGGCTGTGTATGAACGGGTTGAGCGAGCCAGTAATCAGCGTTCCTCCATGGTCTCTGCTTCAGCTCATCTTTAGGTCCCTGCTTTGAGTTCCTGTCCTGATTTCCCTTGATGATGAACTAACCTGTAAGGTAAAATAAGCCCTTTGTACCCCAAGTTTCTTATGTTTTGTTTCATCACAACAACAAAGAAACTAAGCAAACTAGCTTTCTACCCTCAATATTAATTAACCTCTTCTCCTTTGTATTTGAAAGATAATTTTATAGAGATACAAATCTAGGTTGGGGGGTTTCCCAAAACTTTGAGCATTTTGCTCCACTTTCTTACTGATTGCAGTCTCTCTTTTTTAAAAACCTGTGTGTCTGTATCTGTATTGTGTGCATGCATATGAGTGTGCCACAGTGCATGTGTGCAGTGGAGGTCACAGACCAGCCCCATGCATGCACACATGTAGCAGAACACCCTCTTATTCTTTCAACTTTGTTTTCTTGTTAGTATTTTGAGAGTCCTGGTGAGTTTAAATTTTTCCTTTTTTTTTGTTTTCTTTGATCTGTGAATTATTTAGATGTTTACTTTTATTTCCAAACTTAAGAACCTTAAAACATCTTACTACTCACCAGTTGTGGGTGATGCAAGTAAGTAGAATATTTATGGTAAATATGGTAGTAATTTGTAGAGGACTGCATAAAATTTGTGTATTATATTGAAGAAAATAAGATAAAACAAGTGCAATGACTTTCATTGATATGATAAATTCAAATTTAACTTATTCAAAAATAGAGAAAAACAGATTTCTACTTAGCCAGGTTATTCACAAGGCAGAAGCAAGAGGATCAGCCCAGGAGCCTGAGGCCAGCTTAACTACTTTGCAAGACTCCATTCTTTTTTTTTTTTTAAATTTTACATACCAATTCCCGTTCCCCCTCCCCCCTCCCACTAGCTCCACCTTCCCACCCCATCCACTCCTCAGAGAGGGTGATACCTCCCATGGGGAGGCAATACTCCATTTTTAAAGACAAACCAAAACCAAATAGACTTTTGATTCTGACTTTAGAGTATAAACTCTTCCTAGTTCTTTATGTATATAATTCAATTATTGTAATATATCAGTAATGTAGTGTTGTGTAGTTGTGTATGAATACATGAAATGTGTAATTTAAATGAAACATACACACACACAATCCTTGGCAGAGTTTTTTTAAGAATCTTTTTAAAAAATTGTTTGAAATTATATTTAGTATATATAATGGAAATAGGATCTGAAATAAGAAAGTATGATTCCTAGATGGACATGGTATTTACATGACTATAATCCCAACCCTTAGGTGGTAGAGGCAGGAGGATTGAGTGGTCAGTGACATTCTCACTACATACTAATTTGACGTCAGCCTGGGCTATATGCTACCTGTCTCAAAAACAAAAGCAGCCATTGCTAAGTTTCTCATGCTCCAGGAAATAACACCACTTCCATGTCATGTAGGCAATCCTGATTAAACTCTGTGGGTCATTTAAAACTCATAGGGTAGAAGGGGAACCTGTTGCAGAGAAGAAATAGCTGGGAGATTGGGAGAGGATAAGGGGAGTTAGTATGATCGAAATATTTTACATACACATATGAAACTCATTAAATTGTTACATGTTTTTCTCTTGAAGTGAAGGAGAGAGAATTTTGTGAGGAGTGCAGGGTCTATATACTTTCCCTTTCCTTGACAGAGATTGTGGGCTGGAGAAGACTTGACATAGAGTGACTACACACAGGCAAGTCTCTTGCTGGAGAGGAGTGTGTATTTAGGTCCTGCCTTTATGGGTCTGTGGCTTGGATGCTGATCCTGGCTCACTGATGTCTCTGGGGTGTGAGAGGTCCAGGAATGGGGGGTTGTTGATGTATCTCTATGTAGTTCCTCTTGGGACAGGTTTGAGCTCCAAGAAGCAGGTGAGCCTGCTTCTACATAGTAGCTATTAGGGGTGCATTTACCAGTCTACCTTTGTGCTGTTGGATGGCCCTTTTTCTGTCTGGTTGCTCATGGCAGTAGGGCAGACAGACATTTGTGTTGGTTCTGTTTTTATGTTGCCCTTCTGTGTGTGAGATCTGGCTCTAAGTCAGTGGTTCTCAACTTGACCCTTTAATACAGTTCTTCATATGGTGATGACCCCTAACCATAAAATTATTTTCATTGCTACTTTATAACTGTAATTTTGTTACTATTATAAATCATAATGTAAATATCTGTGTTTTCTGATGGTCTTAGGCAATCCCTGTGAAATGTTCATTTGACCCCCAAATGGGTTGTGATTCACATATTGAGAACCATTGCTCCAAGTAGCCCACCGGACTAAATTTCCACCTTTTGGGAAGCTGTGTGATTGTGACTCAAAGTTGTCCCCATCCTCAGTCCTCAAATCATAGTCCCAAGACACATGTCCCAGGGTGAGTTAAGCAGGATGGGGCCTTTCTTTCTAGAGCTTCCTGGGAACTGACTTGGCAGGGGTCTTTGTAAAATGGCTTCTGCCATTGCTGCAGTCCCATCCCAGAATAAAGGAGGTTTCCCTAGAGCCTTCCTGCCCTGTGTAGGCCCCACCCTTGAAGTCTGGCTTTCTCCACTTCTCTCTCTCTCTCCTTCCCTCTCACCCTTCTCACTCTCCCTCTTCCACCTCCTCTCTCTGATGTGACTGAAAACACAGTGCACATTTTAAGAGGCTGTGATCTGGAGCCGAGGTTCCAACCCTCTATGTGATTCACACCCTCCTTTCTATGAACACAGAGCTCCTGGGTCAGGACTGAGGCCTTCACATTACAATTTGAAGTTTCTTTCCTGGTATGTTCCCCAGAGTCTCCTCCTACCCTTTCTCTTTTCTGCTAAAAGTAGTGTGTTCTTGCTGCCAGGAAGGCGGCTTTCCAACCATGCCCCTTTTATTAAACCCCAGGTATTCTAACAGTCCATGTATGGGTATAATATGCTATCTTTTATCCCAATTGAATCTTTAAAAAAAGGCATTGGGTGGGTGGAGACATGACTCAGAGGGAAAGAATATGTATCATTCTTGCAGAGGACCTGAGTTCAACTCCCAGCACCCATGTCATGCAGCTTAAAACTATAACTCCAGCTCCAGGGGACCTGAAACCCTCTTCTGGCCTTGGCTGGTAACTGATATTGGCACTCACATGCACTTACTTTGGTCTTTTTATTTTGAGCTTGAAATTTATGTCATTAGAAAGACATGTATTTAATATCTGGATATTTCTGTACTAAAAATATATCATCAAACAATCACAACAACATAAGAAATACAATTTTATACACATCAACCAAGGAAATTTTACCTAGAAAAATACACAAGGCAAAAGATAACCATAAGACCACACTGTGGTGAAACATAAAAATATTACAGTATTTTAAGATAAACAAACAAACCACTTAAGTTTTCACTGCCTTTTCCCCCTTTGACTACTGGAGTCACTAAAGAAAAATGCAATTAAGTTCTTGAGGTAGACTTGGATTAACTTAACTCAGCTCTTGCCCTTCCTCACTTGTAGTGCTGAAGACTGCTATTGAAGGTGCTGGAAATGCGACCTCCTGAGATGTGTGGCTACTGAAAGTAACCTCTGGGCTCTGTTCCCATTCCCTACTAGAAACAGAATGTCCTTCAGTGCTTGAGCTCAGCATGTCATGTGGTCCTGAGCAAGTTGGTTTCTGGGGGCTCCTCTCTGCAGGTCAGGTTGGGTGCAGGATGTCTTCCTGGTTTGGGGGGGATCTGGCTGACAGTGGAATTTAGGCTGCTGCTTCTTGGTGTCCATGAAGTAATGAATGCTTTTCAGTTAGCTATTCTTTGTCCCCAGACTCAGATAGGTAGGGAGCTAGTGTATACTGAAACTGCTCCACAAGATACACCTTATCTGTTTTCTGACTTCTACAGCAGTGTCTTCAAATTACATGGCTTTTAAGTCCTTTCCTTATAATCACTTTTCTGGTCAAAGTATGGCATAACTATCTGAATCCTTTTTGAAATGTTCACATACAGAGTAAGTGGCCTTTGGCTTTCTGGTGGTAGTTTTCTTTCAAACTTATGGCTAGTGATGTACTCAACAGATAGACACCGGCAGTCAAACCTGCTGACCTGGTTTGATCCCTGTGATCTATATGATAAAAGGAGAGAACCAACTCCAGAAAGTATCCTGTAACCTCCACAGGTGGATTGGCATGTGTACACAAACACAAAAATGCAATAAGTTTTATATTAATCTAAGGATTGGTACTGGCATTCCTATTTAACTCAGTATTTTTATTTCTTTTTAGAAAATACTAGCATTCATTAAATTATTTTCATAGTTTCAAAGTACAGTGTAATTATCCTGAGTTCCTATTAAACGTTTAAATAGCAGTTAGACTCTTCAATGTTTTTATTTTATTGCTTTCTTAAGTTAGCATATAAAGTAATGGATTCATACGGCGTTTTAATGCATACAGATAATTTTACTTTGCTCCTGTCCATTCCCCTCCCCTAATGCCCTATACCCTCGTCTGTCTTTCCCGTCACCTTGCCTCCCCTCAGATAGTCCCTTTCTGCTCTCATGCTGTGTGTGTCCATTGCTCACTCTCTCTTGGTCTCTCTCCCCTGTCACTTAAAGTCACTTCCTCCTCTTTCATTTGGCTCTTTTCACCATGTGGGTTTGGAGATGGAACTCAGGCTTCAGTCTCAGCCATGTGTGCCTTTACTTGCTGAGCCATCTTGCTGGCTCCAAAGAAACTGTTTTTTGTTGTTGTTATGTCAGGGCCATCCTGATTTTCTTATAATAGTATTACAGCTTTGTACTATAATTTGAAATTAGGTATTGTAATACTTTGACATTTGCTCAAGATTGCTTTGGCTATTTTGGGTCTTTTGTTATTCTGTATGAATTTTGGCATTGTTTTTCTATTTCTATGTAGATCAGAAAGTTTAATGAGGATTGTATTGAATCTGTAGGTTCCTTTTGACAGTATATCCAGTTTTACAATGTTGATTCTGCCAACTCATAAATATGGGGGAGGGGGTTTTATGTCTTCTGGTGTCTTAGATTTTTGTTTTCGGAAATCTTTCACCTCCTTGGTTAGGCATATTTTATTTTTAATTTTTGGGAGTTATTATAAATAGGCTTTCTCTCCCTGATGTCTTTCTTAGAAAGTTTGTTATTAAGATATAGAAAGGTTGCTGATTTCTGTGTCTTGATTTTGTACCCTGCTACTTTGTTGAGAGAATTTTGATATGAATTTTGGAGTCATTGGTATCTTTTAAGAATAGGATCATGTCATATGCAAATAGGGATACTTTGGCTTCTCCCTTTTTTGTGTGTCCCTTTTACTTTCTCACCATATTACTGTAGCAAAGACTTTGAGCAATATATTGAATAGGAATAGCAAGAATGAGTACTCTCATTCCTGATTTTAGAAGCAATGATTTTGAGTTTTTCCCCATTTAGTGTAATGTTGGCTGTATGTTATATATAGCCTTTATTATGTTGAGGTATATTCCTTCTGCTCCCATGTTGTATACAGCCTTTACTATGTTGAGATATGTTTCTAATGCTCCTAGTTTCCTCAGACTTGTAGTATGAAGAGTTGTTGAATTTTCTGTCTATTAAGGTGATTGCATGAGTTCTGTCCTCAACTAACTAGAGATTCTTTTGATTTTACTTTTATGATTCAAATGCAAATTTGAATTATTTTACCATACATCTGCCTTAAATTATTTAAGAAAACCTCATAAGAATCATAATTAAATCCGGGTGGATGGTGGCGCATGCCTTTAATCCCAGCACTCGGGAGGCAGAGGCAGGTGGATCTCTGTGAATTCGAGGCCAGCCTGGTCTACAAGAGCTAGTTTCAGGACAGCCTCCAAAGCCACAGAGAAACCCTGTCTTGAAAAACCAAAAAAAATCATATTTAAGCTGTAATATGTAAATACACATCATGATGACAACCTATCTTTTTGGGATAGTGGCTTGCTCACTGTTTATATAGTCAGCCCTCAGAGGCCTGGTGTATCTTATATAGCCTACAGTAGCCTCAAAGTCACTCTTTTGCTGTCTTAGTCATCTGATTACTGGGGTTATGTGTGTTCCCATGCCCACTTCTATAATTCTTTGGTTGTGGCCTTAATCCTCAATGTGATGGCACTCATAGGTTGGGACCTTTAGTATATAAATTAGGGCTACATGAGGTCATACGGTGCGTTCTCATGATAGTATCTTTGTAAGAAGAGACATGAGAGTTCTTTCTCAGGGTTCTCATAGGAAGCAAAGGTCATGTGAGTCTATAGGGGACTGGTAACTACTTACATGCCAATAAAAGTGTCCTTAGAATGAGCCTGAATCTATGGGCTAGTCCCAAGTAGACACATATTTCTATTGTTTAAGCCACCCAGACTATGGTGCTTTTTTTCCCAGCATCCTGAACAGATTCTTTCAGTTTCTGTCTCATATATTATATATGTGGATACTCAGATATACTACATCATGGCAACCTAAACAGTAATCAGAGATTTTCCTAAGATTCTTGGAGAATAGCATTTCAGTGGGAGTATGTATGCCATGGTAAACCTTGAGTAACAAAATTTGGGCAAAGGAAAGTTTTTAAAGGTAAAAGTGATAATGATTACGAAAGACACCTGAAATTGTCATTCTTGGCCACAAGATAAATAATAGTAGTGCCAATCATACATTGAAGAAGACAGTTGTTGGGCCAGAGCCCTTGAACCAGAATGTGTTTAGTTCATAAGTATTCTTAGTTCTTTAATGAAACAGCATTGTATCATGCTCTTTAGAGATGGTGTTGAATTTTAAACACATTTTATTATCACCTTTCCTTAAGGTATTCCCATCTGTCAGCAGCACTTAATTTGGAATAACATGGAGCTTGAAGATGATTATTGCTTGAATGATTACAAGTGAGTGTAATTACATAGTAGCAGCTGTATAGGTACTCAGTATTATAACTCCACATACCAGTGTTTCTTCATGTCTCTCCTGGACAGCTTGACCCCAGCTTTCATTCTGAATTCTGACCTCTAGATGTGTTGTCTCAGTACAATCTTTGTTCTTGATCTTTGTTCTCTGATATTTGTACTTCACCTTTAGTTTTTCATGCTGAGCTGTTAGTCCCTGCCTTCTTGCATGGTTGTATTAATTTGTCTCCTCGGTTTTTTTCTTTGAAAATGGACCCATTCTCACCTGGCCATGTTTCTTTTCTTCCCATTTTCACCAGTTTTGGGTATGAGAGAGTTGCTCTCCACTGAGCCTTTGTTCGTTAGGCCCCCTTTCTGTGTAAGAAGTGGCACTGTGTGCACCAGTGGTTACAAGTGTGCTTTCTGACGTCTGCCTTCCCCTTTCCCTTGTATAATTTATCACACTGAAGACAAAGGAGTTAGGAGGCAGAGAGTGGAAGAACGCCAGGTGTTAGCAGAGCTGGTGGACTTGCAGGGTTATTTTTATTCTATTGAATGACTTTTATGTTTCCTAATTCTTCGGGTTTTGACTAAGTTTCTTTTCTTTCTTGGACCTCCTTTTTGTATTTTTCGAGACAGGTTTCTCTGTGCAGGTCCGGCTGTCCTGGAAATTGCTCTGTAGACCAGGCTGGCCTTGAACTCACAGGAATCCACCTGCCTCGACATATGGAGTGCTAGGATTAAAGGCATGCACCACCACTGCCTGGCTGGGCCTCCTTTTTTAAAAAGCTTATGAGAACTTATAAACTTTCTATAATTTATACAGGCAAATAATGTATTTATATTGTGGTATCTTCATATTTTAGGGAATATATAGTAGTGCTAATAAATCAGCACATAATTAGTGGTTCATTTGACACTGATTGTTTTTGTTGATTGTAGTTTATTTTGTGCTAATTATTCACAGCATTTCAGAAGGTTGTACCTTGAAGCTGGTATTGGCTATGCGTGGTGGACCAATAAGTACTAGAAAAGGTAGGCATACATTAAAGCAATCTAACAGTCACTCTTGAATAATTTAGCAGTGCTATTTTTCAAAGGGTTAATGTTTTTATAGGCTCTATTTTTAGCCAACTTCCTTTCCTGCAGAAGGTCTTTGATTCTTTTAGGCATTATTCTTTAAAACCTAGATATATAAATACTGGGATTCCAAAATATAATCCTAGAGTAAACCCACGATTCTGGCTTCAATCCAGGGATATTTAAAAATAAGTCTTAGTAGTAAAGGGAGGATAAATGGAATGGTAATATAAATATCACATTAGCATTGCATTTAGATTCATGTCAGCCTTGCTGCTTTTTAAACTACAAGTTTTAAATTCCTGGGATAATTATTTGCTATAGGAAATTCCTGAATTGCCTATTTACCTGGGACGAAACTGAATTTCATAGTCCTGTTGAATCCTTTCTCAGAATATGGTGGTCTCTGGAATCCAATCATTCATTCAACAAATGCATAATGAGCATTGTAAAGAGGTTTTTCCTTGAGAGGAGTCTTCCTGCCATCCTGGTTCTAGAGCCGCATCAGTCCCAAATAAACACACAGGAGGCTATATTCATTATGAAACTGTTGGCCTTGCTTGTTTCTTACTGGCTGGCTCTGACTTAAGTAATTACCCCATAATTGTTAATCCAAGTATGTTTCTTACCGGAGAAGTTCCGGGCTTCCTACCCCATGGCAGTTACATCTCAACTCTCTTTGTGTTTCTCCTTCCCAGAGTCCTCCTGGACTCCTAGTCCCACCTATCTAGATTCCCTATTGGCCAGACAGTGCTTTATTGACAAATGCACAGGACTTCCCCAACAGAGCATCTACTGCATTCTAAAATATATTTTAATTTATTTTAGTAATATGTATATGTATGTGTTTCTGCGTGTGTATGTGCACATGAGTGCAGGTACCTGAAGAGGCCAGAAAAAGGCATTGGATCCCCTGGAGCCAGAGTTTCAGGGTGGTTATGAGCTCCCCAGTGTGGGTCATGGGAACTGAACTGGGATCCTCTGCAACAGTAGTATGTGCTTCTAACTGTGGAGCCATTTCTCCAGCTCCATCTATTGGGTTTTGAATGACTGTCCCAAGTGCAGTAAACAAGGGAGACAGAGTCTCTGCTTCATAACACCACCTCTAATAAATATATGAGAAATTGATAGAATTTGAGGTGTTTGTAAGTTGAGTGTGGGAAACAAACTGGATACTGTGATAAGATCTATAGAAATATAGTAGGAGAGGTATGTGGGAAAGATGACATGAGCAGAAACTTAATTATTAAAAGATTTGTTTTAGTGTTATTGCTTTGAGGAGACAACATGACAATGGCAACTTTTATAAAAGAAAGCATTTAATTGAGGCTGGCTTACAGTTTCAGAGGTTTAGTATGTTATCCCCATGGCAGGGAACATGGTGACACATAGCTAGATATGGTAGCTGAGAGTTCTACATTCAGATCTGCAGGCAGCAGGAAAAGAAAGACACCGGACCTAGTTTGAGCTTTTGAAACTTCAAAACCCACCCCCAGTGACACACTTCCTCTAATAAGACCATACTTCTTAAACCTTGTCAAGTAGTGCCACTACCTAATGACCAAGAGTTCAAATATATGAGCCCATAGAGGCCATTCTCATTCAAACCACCACAAGGTCTTAATTCAGGGAAGAGCTTGGAGCATGCTTACTGGCCCCCAAGTCAGGTTTGTCACAGGCATCCCCACCACATAGAGCCATGCTCATAGTAGTTCTGCTCTGTGGCCCTAATTTTAAGAAGGCCTTCACATTTGTTTGCTCCTCCATAAACTAGAAAACTGGAAAACGAGTATCGATTCCATTGCTGACTTATTCCCACATGCCAAATTATATCCCCCTGCTTTATAATTTTGGTTAAAATTGGATTATTAAAATGCTTTTTCTTTTTTAAGATTTATTTTTATATTATGTATATAGTGTTATGCCCAGAAAAGGCAACAGATCTCATTATAGGTGGTTATGAGCCACCATGTGGATGCTGGAAATTGAACTCAGATCCTCTGCAAGAGCAGTCAGTGCTCTTAACCTCTAAGCCTTCTCTCCAGCTCCCAAATTGTTTTTTCTTATCTACCTTAAAAGCAGTTCGTGAGAACTGTTAAACTATTTTGCATAAATTAGAGAAAACAAAAGAAATAATCTTAAGGCTGATTAACTAGTTCTCTGACATCAGAGATTCTCTATTAATTTATTTCTGAAGTAGTTTTATGGGATAGAGAGATGGCTCAGCAGTTGAGACTGCTTGCTTCACAATCATGAGGACTAGAGTTCAGAACCCAGCACTCATGTTACCAGGCAGGCATCCCATAAATGCCTGTTTAACTTACACATCCTCAAATGCATGTGCAAATACACTCATGCAGACACATAAATAAATAAATAACTAAATAAATAAATTTTAAAAAGAAATGATTGTATGTCACATTGGCAATATTTATACTAGTGAGAATTGTTCAAGAGCTCTGTTTACTGAGCCATTATATCAAGTTAGAGTTAGATAGTAGGTAATGGTTTGTGCATTCTATTTTAGGAAGTTGGTAATATGTTCTGTTACATCTTTAAAACTCATTAAGTCTCTCAGATTCATCATTTGGAAAGTGCCTTCATCATGTGAATTGCAATACTATTTAGCTCTTAAGATAGCCATTATCCTAACGACATGGGGAAGCAGGCATGAATGGTATACATGTGTAATCTGAGCACTCATGCAGCTAAGGTGAGGCAATCACAAGTTACAGGCAGTTTGGGGCATAGAGTGTTAAGGCTTTGACTTCAAATAAACAGCACAAGAAAACAGCCTTCTCTTTCTAAGCTTATATCTGAAACTGCATTGCTTTTAAGTGACAAAATCTTAGTGAGTATTCAGTTATGAAGAGGCATGCACACATAGACAACCTTTTCACCCCTCCAGCATAAAGCATGAGTTTAAGAAATGCTTTTAGTAACTGTGGTAATAATTACTTCTTAGTGCCGTAATATGGAAAGTGGTACTTTGAAGTTTCGAAAATAGTTCGAAATATTGTGGCGTTTACCTGTCTTCCTGACCATGTAGGAGCCTGAGGCAGGAGGATTGAAAGTTAAAGTGAGCCAGGCAAAGTAGCCAAAGAAGAAGGCAAGAAGCTATGTGAATATTATCATTTTAATATTTATACATTTTATGACTGAAAGAGCAGATCAAAATGTTAATGCTTTAGACATAGTGGTATTGAACTTAGACTATAGGGCATCTTTGATACTTTTACCTCATTACTTTCAGAGTTTAATATTTTTCTGTTAGTGTTTCATTTTATTTTAGTTTTCTTTCCAGTGCTGGCAGTCAAGCCTTGAGCCTTGTGCATGCTAGGCAAGTACTCTCCCACTCACTTGTATTCCATGTTGGGGCCACTTCTTAAGGGCATTGCAGTGTTCCAACTTTGTTAAGTAAATGAAAGCTAGGCAACTTTGAAAGTTGAGGACAACTGGGTATCACTGGCCTACCAGCTATGAGGCGTGTCAGAGTGGCTCCAGTTGGCCTCTGTGAGTCTTACGCTCTGACTGGACTGACGCACACACCCTGACCAAGACACCTGGGTCATGAGAGGAGCCTCTCAAAAAACACAATATTGCTCCTTTCATACAGGGCTGTTTTAGCAACCAAAACACCTCCCCTATGCTATGCTTGAGCATTTTAAAACTCTTCAAAAAGCAATTATAAAAAGTCTATCCTTATATAAAACTGAAGGGAGAAAACAATTTGCTTGTTTTTTCCTTCTTTGTTGCTTTATTTTGTTGTTTTCTTTTGCTGCTGCAGACTGGACCTAGGACCTTGGGCGTGCTAGATAGTCACTCTACCACCAAATTTTGTCTCTTGCTCTCTGATTTCTTGAGTGTGTCCTCCAATTGTGTGTATGTGTGCATGACTATCTTATAATCTAAAGTAGTGGGATTTATAATACATTTAAGTGATTGATAGTTGGAACCAGTGAATCAAAGCACAGGAAGCTAAAGGGGTCTAGATAAAATAATAATACTATATGACCTCATGTTTTAAGTTAAGCCCTGTCTTTGGGCATGTAACATAATGATGCATTTTTTCTTTCATATTAATACAAAACAAGCCATGAATTTGAGATGTTTGAGAAACATAGGAAGAATTGGAGGAAGGAGAGGGAAAGTGATGAAAATATAATACTTATTAAATTCTCAAAAATTAATAAGGGATGCTGTATGAAATATAAAATATCAGAAGCCTATTGGAGAGTGTCATTTATCACATGTACCGTGTGGTTGTATAAATTCAGCATATATATCCTATTACTATAAGAAGATGCAAAAATGTTGATATGAATTGAAAGTCTGTTTATCAATCTTTCCATTTGTAGTTCCCGTGGAAGACCCACTTAGGGAGCTTGCTGAGTACATGGATTCCAGTCAAGATGAGGTCTGGGAAAAGACCTCTTGCAACAAACAAGTTACGTTTTTGGTATACCGGGAAGGCGATCAATTGAATTTCTTTCGTGTAGTAGATAGGGGAGATGGCACTTTAACACCGTTATCTGAATCTTTAAGGTAAATAGGTTTCATTTGCACATTTCACTTAGGAGACTGTACAGCACACTTCAGGAGCCTTTTGTGTTCTTTAGGTTATTGAAGCAGATGTAGTGTATTAACAAGACCCCCAGTAAGTTCCATGGGTTCACCACCCCTTTCCTTCCTGTGATTGATACTTAAAAAGGAATTCCTAAATTTTAATTTTATTTACATGATAGTTTTTAATAAAAATGGTTTATTTCCATTTCTTTGTGAAACTCTAAGATGAGTATTAGAAGATAGTCTTGTGATAATAGTGTATCATTATATAATCATGACATAGTAGAAAGGGTTAACCCTAAAGTTGGTATCATTTTTAACTCTGCTACTTAAAAATGGGTAAATCTTTCTTGTTTATTTTGCTACTATGTAAAAGGAAATAAATTATATATTACTTTTAAAGCCAGAAGGAAAACACTTAAGTAGGCAGTAGAAAATGAAAGAATTGGGACAAGGTAACTTCCTAAGTTTTTGTGCATTTTAACTTACTATGAGTCGTTCCTTTCACTTTTATTTTTATTTTTTCTCTGTTCTAAATTTTTATTACTAATTTATTTTTACATTCCAATCCCAGTTTCCCCTCCCTCCTCTCCTCCCACTCCCCTCCCCCACCTCCCATCTGCCCCTTGGAGAGGGCAATGCCTCCCCTTAGAAGTGTACTAAGTCTGTCCCATCATCTCGTTGAGGCAGGACCAAGATACCTCTCCACCTCACATATCACTGTGTCTAGGCTGAGCAAGGTATCTCTCCATATAGAATGGGCCCCACTAAGTCAGTTTGTACATTAGTGTTAGATCTTGGTTCCACTGCCTTTTATTTTTAATTATAGTTTTTATTTGTGTGTATGTGTGTTGGCGTGATTTACCACGATGCACGTGGAAGTCAGAGGATATCTCGGTAGAGACAGTTCTCTCTTTCCACCCTGTGGATCCTAAGGATTGACCTCATGTAATAAGGCTTGGCAGCAAGTGCTTTGACTGGTTGAACCATCTCTTCAGCTCTCTTTTCACTTTTAAGTCATAAAACATAATTGTCTGTTTTAGCCAGTACTAGTTAATATAGAGGTACTGGTGTAATAAAGAGTATCTCCACCTTCATTGAGCATTCGTCTACTAGCTATAGTCCTGGTGCTATGATGTTGCAAAAGGATGTGACCTCTGGGATCAGATGAGTTGGCTTTCATTTCACCTGAAATGTAGAGTTAGAGATAGCCTGTGAGACATGATCTTAAATGAAGAGGAAGACTTTGCTAAACAGACAAATAAAGGAAAAATACTGCAGGTAACTAAAGTGAAGCTCACAAAAAGATAGAAATCTAGTGCTAAAAATATTCAAAAGAAAACCCAGCTTGTGATCTGGAGAGCTGTGTCTTGGGGTGAGATATCTACATCCAGTATAGCTTGTGCTTTGTTCAGCAACCTCCCCCCCATCTAATACTAAAGGTGACAGCAATGTGTGTTCTATAGTTTTGTTAAGGGAAAGAACCTGCTCTTACTATCATATTCACAATATAATAGAATTCACAATGGCAATTGAGGGCCCTGGGTTTTTCTGGCTGCTTGTTGGCTAGAAGTGTATCTCAGCTCCCTCTTGATTAACTCAGAACAAAGTGATTTGGGGCCTAAATGAAATCTTCAGAATCCCTTTACTTTTGCCATATTCAGTTGAGCAGACCAGTCAGATTGGGTCATACCCATACTCAAGGACAGAATGTACTGGATATAAACACCAGGGGTGGAGAGCCATACAATTTCCCCTAAGATTCTGCTCAGAGTGTGTGGCAAAGAAAGGTTAGAGCTGTGGTGTGTGTGTGTGTGTGTGTGTGTGTGTGTGTGTGTGTGTGTGTGTGTGTGTGTGTAGTGTGTGTGTATGCGTGCATGTTGTGTGTTTATCTCTGGAAACTAACTAATAATCAGGCTGTTTTCTTGATGGGTCAGGATCTGGGTAGCACTAGAAGTGTGACACTTGCTGCTTTAGACGAGGCATGGAGAGGGGTTAGCAATGAAGATTAATGAAGATTACTTACTGCCTTGAGTCACTAGAAGAGTTCTTTTATAACAGTTTCTTCACATGTCATCCTCAGATTTCCAGGCCTTTTCATATGCCATGTTTTTATATACCTTTTCCCATCTGCATGTAATGTGATTTCCACATCTCAATTTCATTTTCATTCCCAATTACTAACATGCCTTTTCTGAAGCAAAGGCTGGCTTTGAGCTCAGAATCTGGCCTTATACTCCTGATCTACACTCCTGATCTTCCTTCCTTTGTCTCCCAAGTGCTCAGAAATACAGGTGTGTGCCACTGTGTCTGGCTCCCCTGGTTAATTTCTGGATTTGTTATTTACATTTATTTATTATGTGTGTATGTACTTGTGCTGTACATACATGCATGTGAATATATGTGGAGGTCAGAGGGAACTTGTAGGAATTGGTTCTGTCTTTCTATTACACAGGTCACACAGAAAGTACCTTTATTTACTGAGCCATCTTGCTGGCCTATAATTTCAGTTTGTGTTTACCACTTTACCCAATTATTGTCATGAAGTTCATGAGGTTAATATATACTTTCTCTATAGGTCACCAAAAGTAGAAAAAACATGATGGAGTGATGGTTGTGGTTTGAATTTGAGAAGTTCCCAAAGCTGCCTGTTTGGAGGCTTTGGCGTCAGTCGATAGGCTTTTGGGAAGTGATTGAATCCTAAATACTCAGACAGATTTGTCCCTTGGTGGGTTTATGATAGCATATTGGGAGGTGGGGCCTAGTTGAGGAAATGGGTGTGAGGGGTACAGCCTGGAAACCATAATCCCTGGCTGTGTCCTTTTTCTCTTAAAATATTTATTATTTATTTGTGTGCATGTATATGTTTATAAAGTGGAGGTCACACAACAACTTGCAGGATTTGGTTCTCTCCCCTTATGGGTCCTAAGGATTGAACTCAGGCTTGGTGGAAGAGCCTTTCCCTCTGAAAGCTTTCTTCTCTTCTCTCTGCCTCCTTCTGGCTGTGATGAGGTGAGTAGTTTTTCCTTCAGTGTGCTTCCCACCATGTTTTGTGTTATGATGGTCCAGGAATAGTAGAACCAAGTGACCATGGATTGAAACTTCTAAAATTGTGAGGCAAAATAAATCTTCCCACCTCTTAAGTCATTCTAATTATTTGTCACAACAATGGAAGAGCTGAAACACTGAGATAAAATTTTGTTCCCACTAAGCCATCCAAGTGATGACCCAACAAACCCACAAGAAAAGTGAGGTTAACTGCTGATTCTACTGCTGTAGTGATGCATGATGGATTTGTGTGTTTATCAGATGTATACTATGGTAAGGGTCAAAATAACAATTAGGGGCAGTCACTACTTGCCCACTTCACAAGCTGGAATTAAAACAACTAGAGAGTAGCTTCTCAAGGAGATGAGACTGAGAACATGAGAAGTTCAAGAGTGGATAGGAAGAGACCTGAAGAAACACAGACTGAAGATTGGAGCAGAGAGAGTTAGTGTCTCCATGCAGTGTGACAGCAGCAGCACAGCAGATGGAAGAGGTTCCAGGAAAAGGCAGAAACCTAGGAAGTACAACCAACATGGAATTAGCATGGTGCAGATGGGCAATCTTAACACTACTTTTCGGGAATCTGCAAAACAGGCTGCTGGTAGAGAACCTTCCTGAATTTCTCAACACACATAGTTGGTGCTTTTGTGAGGAAGGGAGCAGGGTGTGCCAGGCTTTCGGAAACAAGCCCCTGTACTTTACTGTCCCCTTCTGTATTGAAACATTCTACAAACATGAATGTGCTTTCAGTGAATAGCTTTGAAAACCAGTTTGGCCATAAAGGAGACTGTCACACTGTAATTCTGTGTCAGAGGTACTGGTGGCAACAAGAGAAGATTGCATATTTTCCCATTAATACTGGAAGCTCTGTGGCTGGTTTAGAAACTGGAAGAACCAAGCAGATGCATCTGATTAGATGGTAGCTGAACACAGCTGTGGATTGCTGGCCTGCCATCCCAGCTCCCCAGTGCAGATGGTTGCTCTTACCTCTCTCTAGTTGGCCTCACAGAGTCCTGCAGTGCCTGACCTCAGCCTTTTCTCTCTCAGAGACACAGAACTAAACAACACATGGAAATAAGAGCTGACTGGAATAGTAGTGGGTATCCACTCTTCACACATGCAGGGGACCATTTCAGTACAGACAGTGCTTTTCTTTTTTATTAAAGATTATTTTGGTAATTGTTTTGTGCATGCATTTTGCTTCACATTTTTGTCTTTTAATACTTTCCTTTTGTTTTATTTGTATTATTGACCTTGTTCCTACCTCTCTCTTGTTTACTTTTACTCTTTTTTTCCTGCCTAGGTTTGAGTCCAGGCCTTTGCACATGTTAGGCAGCTACAACCAATGAGCTAATGTTCCATTCTCTTTTTAAATTTTCCAATGCATTGTGATCTTTTCTTTGTTTTACTCTTAGGTAATTTTATCATTTTAAATTTTAAACAACTTATATTGTTTTTATTTATGTGTGTGCATATCTACATACATGGTGGGGAGAGAATAACTCGAGGGAATTCTGCTATGTGGATTTGGGGCTTGAACTCAGGTTGTCAGGCTCAGCAGCAAGTTCCATTGCATACTGAGCCATCTTTACAGTCATATCTTTACTTTGTATTATTTGACCTGCCATTCTTGTTGGTGACCTTTTATATATTGTAGTTCTCCTTTGCTTTTTACTTTATTTCTGTGTCTGGTTTGCTTGCATTAGGATGTTTCTCTTTCCCATAGTGTTAGGGATTGAGCCTAATACTTGGAAGTCTTTGTGTAGATGATGTAACACTGAGCCATTCTCCATCTTAGCTAGGATAATTTATATTCTTCTTACCATGGTTCATCTCTGCTGGGACCTTGAAATATCTCTACTTAAAAATAGAGCATATCAGGGCCAGCAAAATGGCTCAGCAGGTAACAGACTAGCCAGTCTGTCTCTGCTTTAGGAAACCTGGACTCATGAGCAGACCTGAATTCTGTATAATTTTCTGTGTTAAAAGCACAATTATTTTTATCATTTTCTATTTTAAAGTGTGAAAAAATACTCTTAATTCATGGGCCCACATAGGTAACAGGTTGACTTTGACCCATAGCCCTGTTTTGCTAAGATAATCAGATTCATTCACATACAAAATATTATTAACATTTTTAGTCCCAAATCATTTAATGGATCATGCTGCATTGTTTTTAAAGAAAGAAATCTAAGCAGACATTGTAAGGATTAAATGACAACTTGCCTTTAAAAAACTCAATGAAGAAGTTAAGTGTAGTAACTCAGGACTGCAATCCCAGTACACTGGGAAACTGAGAACAGCCTGGGCTAGAATTCCAGGTCAACCTGAGATACAGGGTCAGATCTTGTCTTTAAAAGCAAAAGTCAAATGAGAACTTGGCTTGGGATGGACAATATCCATGTCAAAGTAAATGTCACATTTGCCCATATGCTATTCTGTAATCATTATTAATAGTATAGAGAATATTTATATATTTAAAAATTCAAGAGACTATTGCAGTAGGCTTCATAGTTAAGAGTGCTTGCTACTCTACTGCTAGAAGACCAGAATTTGATTCCCAGCACTCACATCAGGTGGGTCACAACCACCTGTAAGTCTGGATCCAGTGGATCCAATGTCCTTCTCTGGCCTCCACACGTACCTCCAACATGGTATATACTCCTTCCCAAATCCACACACACACACACACACACACACACACACACACACACACACACACACACACACACAAATAAAAGCTAAATCTTTAAAATGAATCTTAAATACATAGATTTTAGAGACTCAAAATATTATACATTGTATTAGTTTTGTTTTATTTTTTCCATTGAATGTAAATGATTGGCTTCTAACTGATCTCATGAATCTGTGGTTGTTGAGAAAGTATACAAATATTATTCTTTACTAGGCATGTGGTTACATATCTGTAAAGGGGAATGATTGAGTCAAGGCATCATAGGGAGGGAGACTCTGTCCCAATCCTTTTCATAAGATTGTATTAGAAACAGCTTAGAGTATTTCTTAAAGGGCAAAGTTAAAATACCATAGTGCATCAGAAAGATTTAAAGTTTAAAAATGGCCAGGAAGTGGTGGCACATACCTCTTTAATCCCAGCACTTGGGAGGCAGAGGCAGGTAGATCTCTGAGTTCGAGGCCAACCTGGTCTACAGAGTTGAGTTCCAGATCAGACTGAGCTGTTACATAGAGAAACCCTGTCTCGAAAAAACCACAAAATTCTGTTTCAAGATAATCAAGATTAGAGTATACTGAATCATTCCTTCTGACTTCATAAGGTAAACTGATAGAAATCTTCGTGAACCTTCTTTTTCAGGTACATTGACATATAGAGATGAAAGCTATCACTATTTTAATTTTGTCACTCATTGTCAAGTATTATGCAGTAACATCTGTTATTTGTTACCTGGGGAAGCTACAGGATGTAATAGGAAAATTTAGTTTTGGAACTACACAAACTGTTTGGACCTTAGGCCTAATATCCACTGTCTTTCTGGTCTTGAGCCAAATCATTTAACCTCTTATTTTTTTAAAAAACTATTTAAATTTTCTTTTTAATTAGAAAGTGGGTCAATCTGCAACCCTGGCTCTTTTGGAAGTCTTTTGTAGACCAGAGTGGCCTTGAACTCATGGATATCCAACTCTTCAGTTTCTTATCCAGCACTGCCAATCTGGGACTGCTTGCGGTCTGAACCTAAGTTGGAATGGGAACTTTAAGTAGGCTCTCCAAGAGCCAGTTCACTCATCCCTACTGTGAGCTAACCCAATTACCACTGTACCCTGCTGCACCAGACCCAAATCCTCCTACTCAAACCCACTCAGAGGCAGGGTCTGCATGTGCCATCTCCTCTGCTGCCATCCTCCACCTCTTGTTGCCCCCACCCCCTGTTCACCTACCAGCCAGATCTGAGACTGTTTTGAGTCTCAACTGGAGTTTGAATCAAAACTTCATCTCAAATAGGGACTCCCAGAGCAGTTTACCTGCCCTCACCTCCACACGTTTTCAGCCAACCCACCCACTGTACAAATCTGAGCTGTAAATCCAAAGATCGAACTCATAAAGCCTCAATTCCCAGCCTTCTATTTCCTGGTGATCCCTGGGACCTCCTGATCCCAATCCAGAAGCACAGTTAGAGATAATCCAACCCAGTCTTCTCTTTACCCACTGATCCTGTCAGACCACGTGGAATCTCATCTGGAACCCCAGGTTTCCTTTGCTGTGATTAAACGCCATGACCACAAGCAACTTGAGGAGGAAAGGGTTTATTTTAGCTTGCAACTCTCCAATTACACTTCATCACTGAGGGAAGTTGGGGAAGGAACTCAGCACAAACTTGGAGACATGAACTGAAGCAGAAGACATGGAGGAACACTGCTTACTGACTTGTTCAGCCTGCTTTCTTATAGCACCCAGAACCAACTGCCTAGGGATGGCACCGCTTATAGTGGGCCCTCCCACATACATCATTAATTAAGAATATTCCCCACAGGCTTGCCCACAAACTAATCTGGTGGGGGTAATTTCTCTGTTGAGTTCCTCTATACCACTAACTCCAGTTTGCCTCAAGTTGACAAAAAGACACAATATAATGAGTAAGGAAATGAAAGAAGTGTTTAATAAGAACTTTGAGATACTGAGAAATTGAAGACATCAAGGAAAGACCTAACTATGTGAAAATGGCCATCCTACCAATAGCAATCTGCAGATTCATTGCCATCCCCACCAAATCTTAAAACTTCATATAGTAACAAACAAGCCCTAGGATAGCTAAAAACAACTCTGTACAATAAAAGAGCTAATGGAGGTGTCACCATTCCTGATTTTCAGTTGCACTCCAGAGCTACAGTAATAAAACCAGCATGGTATTTGTAAAACAACAACAACAACAACAAACAGACAAGTTGAGTCTGGAGAGATGGGTCAGTGGTTAAGAAGACTGCTCTTTCAGAGGATTTGGATTTGATTCCCAGTACCCAAATGGTGGCTCACAACTATCTGTTTCTCTGTGATCCATCACTTTCTTTAGACCTCCAAGGGCACCAGATGCGTATTGTACACAGACATACATGCAGTTAGAGACCCATATTCATGCAAAATCTTTTTAATTAAAAAAGAGGCACTGATAAATAGAATAGAATTTAAGGCCTGCTCCACACATCCTAGAACCCTTGATATTTTACAAAGAAGCCAAAAATACACATTAGTGAAAAGACAGCATCTTCAACAAATGGTCCTGATCGAACTGCATAGTTGCTTGTCAAAGAATGAAGCTACACCCTTCTCTCTCACCCTGTAAAAAGATGGATTCCAAATGGATCAAGGACCTAAATATAAGACCTGATATCTTGAATCTGATGGAAGAGAAAGTAGAAAATAAGTTTGAGCCTATACATACAGTAAGGACTCTATTAACCAGGCCCAGATAGCACTGACATTAAGAGTGATTAAGTGACAAAGGACATCCCCATTTGAAGAGGCAGCCTAGATAATGGGGAAAATTATTTAGCAATTACACATATGAAAGTTCTAGACTAAAAAATACTAAACATCTAGAAAACTGCAATTAAATGGGACATAGAACTAAACAAAGTTCTCAAAAGATGAAACACAAATGGCTGAAAAACATTTTGAAAAGTGTGCAACATCCTTAGCAATCAGGGACACACAAAACTGCATTGAGATTTCATCTTATCCCAGTCAGAATGGCCAAGATTAATAAAACTAATGACAGTGGTGCCGGAAAAAAGGAACCACGTATTCACATCTTGTAAAAATGCAAATTGTGGCAGTCACTATGGAAATAAATCAGTGTGGAGGTTCCTCAAAGAGCTGAAGATAGATTTACCACAAGATCCAGCTACACAGTTCTTGGGCATATGCATCTTACTCCAGAGGTACTTGCTCATCTACACTCATTGATTCTATATAATACCATCTGAAAACGGCCGAGATGTCCAACAGCTGAATAATGCATGATGGCATGTGGCACATTTACAGAATGGGGTATTATTCAGTGTATTATTCAGCTGTTAAGAAAAATGGTGTCAGGAAAGTTTCAGGTGAATGGCTGGAACTGAAACATCCTGGGCGAGGTAACCTAGACCCAGCAAGACAAACACCATGTTTGCTGTCGTATGTGACTATTAGCTTTTAAGCTTTATAAATGTGTGTTTCATTTAGAATGCCCACCTCTAGCCAAAGATTTACTCACAACTAACAACTTCTGGGAGAGGAAAAATCTATTTTCTTCAATGGTGTGACACTGGGTCTAGGGTAGACTGACACAAACTGGATTCCATGGCTTTTGTTTGTTTTTTTCTTCCTATTTTTTAAAATTTAAGTTAGAAACAAGCTTGCTTCACATGTCAATCCCAGCTCCCTCTCCCTCCCCTCCTTCCCCGCCCTCCCCACCAGGCATTCCAGTCCCCCACCCAACCTCCTCCCCATCCCCAGACCGTCCATGGTGGGTCTCCAGAGTCTGTCATTTCATCCAGGGCAGGGCCTAGGCCCTCCCCCCAAGAGTACCAACTGAAAGAGCATCCCATATTGTGGCATGGGCACTCAAAGTCTATTTGTATGCCAGGGATAAATATTACCCAAGGCCCCATAGATTACCTAGGCCTCCTCACTGACACCCACCTTCAGTGGGTCTGGATCAGTCCCATGCTGTCCACACAGCCATCAGTCTGGGGTCCAAGAGCTCCCCCCTTGTTCAGGCCAACTGTTTCTATGGGTTAAACCAGCCCAGTCTTAACTCCTTTGACCATCAGTTCTCTCTTTCTGTCACTGGATTCCAGGAGTTAAGTTGAGTGTTTGTCTGTGGGTATCTGCCTCTGCTTTCATCAGTTGCTGGATGAAGGTTCTGCTTCCCAGACTCTCTGGCAATGGGATTCTATGCTGGCACTCCTCTGATTCATGTCTAAAATTCACAAATGAGTGAGTACATACTATGTTTCTCTTTTTGTGACTGGGTTACCTCACTCAGGATGGTTTCTTCTAGTGCCATTCATTTGCCTGCAAATTTCAAGATTCCATTTTTTTTCTGCTGAATAATACTCTGTTGTGTAAATGTACCACATTTTCTCTGTCCACTATTCAGTTGAGGGGCATCTAGGTTGCTTCCAGGTTCTGGCTATTACAAATAATGCTGCTATGAACATAGTGGAACAGACATCCTTGTTGTATGAATGTGCATCTTTTGGGTATATGCATAAGAGTGGAATTGCTGGAACCTGTGGTAGACTGATTCCCATTTTCCTGAGGAATCTCCATACTGATTTCCAAAGTGGCTGTACGAGTCGGCACTCCCACCAGCAGTGGAGGAGTGTTCCCCTTTCTCCACATCCTCTCCAGCATAAACTGTCATTGGAGTTTTTTATTTTAGCCATTCTGACAGGAGTAAGATGGTATCTGAGTTGTTTTGATTTGCATTTCCCAGATGGCTAGGAATGTTGAGCACTTTCTTAATTGTCTCTTAGCCATTTTAGACTCCTCTACTGAGAATTCTCTATTTAGTTCTGTATCCCACTTTTTGATCGGATCCTTTGGTGTTTTGGAGACTTGCTTCTTGAGTTCTTTGTAAACTTTGGAGATCAGCCCTCTATCAGATGTGGGGTTAGTGAATATCTTTTCCCAATCTGTGGGTTGCCTTTTTGTCTTGCTGACTGTGTCCTTTGCCTTACAGAAGCTTCTCAGTTTCAGGAGGTCCCATGTGTTAATTGTTGGCCTCACTGTCTGTGCTACTGGTGTTATGTTCAGGAAGCAGTCTCGTGTACCAATTCATTCAAGGGTACCTCCCACTTTCTCTTCTAACAGATTCAGTGTGGCTGGATTTATGTTGAGGTTTTTGATCCAGTTGGATTTAAGTTTTGTGCATGGTGATAGACATGGATCTATCTGCAGTCTTCTACATGTCAGCCTCCAGTTATGGCAGCACCATTTGTTGAAGATGCTTTCTTTTTTCCATTGTATAACTTTAGCTTCTTTGTCAAAGATCAGGTGTTCGTATGTGTGTGGGTTAATATCAGGGTTTTCAATTAGATTCCATTGGTCTACCTGTCTATTTTTGTGCCAGTACAAGCTGTTTTCAGGACTATAGCTCTGTAATACAGCTTGAAGTCAGAGATGGTGATGCTTCTGGATGTTGCCTTGTTGAACAGGGTTGTTTTGGCTATCCTGGGTCTTTTGTTTTTCCATATAAAGTTGAGAATTGTTCTTTCAAGGTCTGTGAAGAATTGTGCTGGGATTTTAATGGGGATTTCATTGAATCTGTATATTTTGGCAAGATTGCCATTTTTACTACATTGATCCTCCCTATCCAAGAGCATGGGAGATCTTTCCATTTTCTGGTGTCTTCTTTAATTTCTTTCTTTAAATACTCAAAGTTCTTGTGATACAGGTCTTTCATTTGTTTGGTTAGAGTTACTCCAAGGTATTTTATGTTGTTTGTGGCTATTGTAAAGGGCAATGTTTCTTTGATTTCTTTCTCAGCCATTTTATCATCTGTATGTAGTAGGACTACTGATTTTCTTTAGTTGATCTTGTATCCTGCCACTTTGCTGAAGGTACCAAGGTCTTCCTTAGTAGAGTTTTTGGGGTCACTTATGTAAACTATCATATCATCTGCAAATAGTGAAAGTTTGACCTCTTCCTTTCCAATTTGTATCTCCTTGATCTCCTTTTGTCGTATTGCTCTAGATAGAACTTCAAGGACAATATTGAAAAGGTATGGAGAGAGTGGACAGCCTTGTCTTGTTCCTTATTTTAGAGGAATCACATTGAGTTTCTGTCCATTTAGTTTGCTGTTGGCTGTTGGTTTGCTGTATATAGCTTTTATTATGTTAAAGTAAGTTCCTGTTATCCCGGATCTCTCCAAGACCTTTATCATGAAAAGGTGCTGGATTTTGTCAAAGGCTTTTTCAGCATCTAATGAGATGATCATGTGATTTTTGTTTCTCAGTTTGTTTATATGGTGGATTACATTGATGGATTTTTGTATGTTGAACCATGCCTGCATCCCTGGAATAAAGCTTACTTCTCATGGTGGATGAGTTTTCTGATGTGTTTTTGAATCTGATTTGCCAGTATTTTATTGAGTATGTTTGCATCAACGTTCATGAGGGATATTGGTCTGAAGTTCTCTTTCTTAGTTGTGTCTTTGTGTGTCTTGGATATCAAGGTTATAGAAGCCTCGTAGAAAGAATTTGGCAAAGACCCTTCTGCTTCTATTGCATGGAATACTTTGAGAAGAATTAGTGTAATGTATTCTTTGAATTTCTGGTAGAATTCTGCACTGAGGCCATCTGGCCCTGAGCTTTTTTTGGTTGTGAGACTTTTGATGACTGCTTCTATTTCCTTAGGGGTTATAGGTCTTATTTAAATTTCTTATCTGTTCTTGGCAAGTGATATCTAACCATAAAATTGTTCATTTCCTTTAGATTTTCAAATTTTGTGAAGTACAGGTTTTCAAAGTATGACCTGATGATTCTCTGGATTTCCTCAGTGTCTGTTGTTATGTCCCCTTTTTCATTTCTGATTTTGTTAATTTGCATGTTCACAATCTGCTGTTTCATAAATTTGGATAAAGATTTGTCTATCTTTTTGATTTTCTCAAAGAGCCAACTCTTAGTTACATTGATTCTTTGTATTGTTTTCCTAGTTTCTACTTTATTGATTTCAGCCCTCAATTTGATTATTTCCTGGCATCTACTCCTCCTGGGTGAGTTTGTTTCTTTGTGTTCTAGAGCTTTCAATTGTGCTGTTAATTCTCTAGTGTAACTATTCTCCAATTTCTTCATGTGGGAACTTAGTGCTATGAACTTCCCTCATAGCACTGCTTTCAAAGTATCCCATAAGTTTGGGTATGTTGTGTCTTCATTCTCATTTAGTTCTAGGAAGTCTTTAATTTCTTTTTTTATTTCTTCTTTGACACAGGAATGGTGCAGTTGAACATTATTCAATTTCCGTGAGTTTGTATGTTTTCTGCAATTTGTGTTGTTGTTGAATTATAATTTTAACACATGGAGTTATTCCAATTTTTTTGTACCTGTTGAGGTTTACTATGTTGCCAAGTATATGGTCGATTTTTGAGAAGGTTACATGTGGTGCTGAGAAGAAGGTATATTCTTTTTTATGTGGATGGAATGTTCTATAGATGTCTGTTAATCCCAATTGGGTCATAACTTCTATTCCTTTGCTTCTTTGTTAAGTTTCTGTCTGGTAATCCTATCTAGTGGTGAGAGTGGGGTGTTAAAGTTTCCCAGTATAAGTGTGTGGGGCTTTATATGTGATTTGAGTTTTAGTAATGTTTCTTTTATGAACGTGGATGCCTTTGTATTTGGGGCATAGATGTTCAGAATTGAAACTTCGTCTTGGTGGATTTCTTTTGTGATGAGTGTGAAATGACCTCCTTCATCTCTTTTGATTGATTTTATTTTAAAATCTAATTTGTTAGATATTAGGATTGCTACCCCCGCTTGTTTTTTGGGTCCATTTGATTGGAAAATCTTTTCCCAACCCTCTGAGGTAATGTCTGTCTTTGAGGCTGAGGTGTGTTTCTTGTATGCAGCAGAAGGATGGGTTCTGTGTTCGAATCCATTCTACTAGCTTATGTCTTTTCATGAGTGAGTTAAGACCATTAATATTGAGGGATATTAATGACCATTGATTGCTCATTCCTGTTTTGGAATAGTTGATGATGGTGGAATTATATGTGGATTTCCACCTCTTTTTTCTTTTGGCTGTTAATAAGGTCGGATTATCTATTGCCTATGTTTTTCTGGTTGTAGTTAACTTTCTTGGGTTACAGTTTTCCTTCCAGAACTTTCTGTAGGGCTGGGTTAGTGGATACGTATTGTTTAAATCTGGTTTTGTCATGGAGTATCTTGTTTTCTCCATATATAGTGATTGAAAGCTTTTCTGGGTATAGCAGTCTGGGCTGGCATCTGTGGTCTCTTAATGTTGGTAGAATATTCAGGACCTTCTGGCTTTCAGAGTCTCCATGGAGAAGTCAGGTGTGATTCTGATAGGCTTGCCTTTGTATGCTACTTGGCCTTTTTCCTTTGCTGCTCTTAATATTCTTTCTGTATTCTGTATGTTCAGCGTTTTTACTATTATGTGGCGAGGGGACTTCCTTTTGTGGGCCACTCTATTTGGTGTTCTGTAAGCTTCTTGTACCTTCACTGGCATGTCTTTCTTTAGGTTGGGAAAGTTTTCTTCTATGATTTTGTTGAATATGCTTTCTGCCCCTTTGAGGTGGTTTTCGCCTTCTATACCTATTATTCTTAGGTTTGGTCTTTTCATGGTGTCCCATATTTCCTGGATATTTTGTGTTAGGGAATTGATGAACTTAAGATTTTCTTGGTCAATGAATCTATTTCCCCTAGTATATCCTCAACACCTGAGATTCTGTCTTCCATCTCTTATATTCTGTTGGTTATGCTTGCATCTGTAGTACCTGACCATTTGCTTAGCTTTTCTCTTTCCAGCATTCCTTCAGACTGTTTTTTTATATTGTCTCCATTTCAGCTTTCTACCCTTGCACTGTTTGAATTGTTTCTTGCAATTTTTGCTGTGTCTTTTCCTCTCTTTCTTGCATTTGTTGGATTTTTTTTGGTTTGTTTTTTTCCATTTCTTGCATTTTTTTTTGCATTTTTGGTGTGTTTTTTCTTCCATTTCTTTAAGGGTTTTTCTCATATCCTCTTTGAGGGCCTCTATCAATTTCATGAAGTTTTTTTAAGGTCTTTCTTATCTGCTTCATCTGCAATGGGCTGTTCAGGTCTTGCGGGTGTAGAGTCTCTAGCTTCTGGTGGTGTCATATTGGTTTTTCTGTTGCTGGGTGTGTTTTTATATTGTCTTCTTCCCATCATTTCTTCCTGTGGGTGCAGAAGGAGTCTCTTCCTCTCCTGGTGGGTATGTGACCATGGTTCCTTTCTGTAGAGAGAAGCCTTTTCCCTTTCTGCCGCTTTGGTTTTTCCTCACCAGTTGCCTGGGTTCTGCCGCGTTGTAGTCCCCAAATAACACACAAGATGCTGTATTAATTATGAAGCTGTTTGCCTTGCTTGTTTCTTACTGGCTATCTCTGACTTACGTATTTACCCCATAACTGCCAATCTAAGTATTTCTCTTACCGGAGAAAAGTTTCTGGGCTTCTTACCCCTATGGCGGTTACATCTTGAGTCCCTGTGTTTCTCCTACCCAGAGTCTTCCTGGACTCCTAGTCCCACCTATCTTGCTTCCCTATTGGCCAACAGTGCTTTATTGACATATACACAGGATTTCCCCATCACCTTTCCAGTGGGTGGGAACAGGTCCAATACCCTGGTGGCTTTCCTTTTGTGTGGATGGAGGCAGTCCTAGTATTAGGGCCCTGGCAATCTCTAGGTATCCTTGACCCTGCCTGTCCCATAGGTGGAGAATGGGACTTGGACACTGGCAGTCTCTGGGCAGGCGGCTCCTGCCAGGATGGGAGCTTCAGTGTGCAGTACCCTGGCCTGGGCTAGTTGTGTGGAGATCACCGGAAGGCTGAGAAAGGGACTATGGTGTTGGCAGTCTCTGGGAGGGCTAAATCCCTTCAGGCTGGGATCTGCAGTGTGCAGTCCCCAGGTCTCCGGTGGTTCTGCTCTGGGCACCAGAAGGCAGGCTGGAGACAGTCCTGTGCTTACCTCTCTTTCCCGTGGATGGAGATTGGGACTTGGAAGCAGACTCTGGGTGGGTTGAGTCCCATTGTGCTGGGATCCTCTGTGCACAGACCTCAGGTCTCCCTTTTGTTTGTTTTTAAGAGAAAGGGAGAACATGAGATTGGATGTGTAGGGAGGTGGGGATTATATGGGAAGAGTTGGGGAGAGTAATGAATATGATCAAATTATATTGAAAGTTTCAAAAGAATAAATAAAAACATTACTTTAAAAAAACTAGTTTTTTTAGACAGTCTCACTATGCAGCCCTGGCTAACTTGGAGCTCTCACTATCTAGACTAGTCTGGTCTCAAATTTACAGAGATCCACACACTTATACATCATGAGTGCTGGAATTAAAGGCTGCATCACCACTCCAGGATTTACATGTTTAAATTTCATTTATTTAGTGCTGGGGGTGGGTATGTGCCTGCTACTGCACACATCTGGAGATTATTTATTGCTGGGTATGAGGGTGGGTATGTTCCTGCCACTGCATACATCTGGAGATTATTTAGTGCTGGGGGTGGGTATGTGCCTGCTACTACACACATCTGGAGATAATTTAGTGCTGGGTACGGGGGTGGGTATGTTCCTGCCACTGCATACATCTGGAGATTAGAAGACAACTTTCCGGTATTTGTTTCCTCGTTCCACCCTGTGAGTGCTTGGGATTGAACTCAGATGATCAGGATTAGGGGCAAGCACCTTCCCTCCTGACCCATGTTGCTGTCCTGTCACTCTTACCTGCTGCTTTTCGTTTATAAAAGGGTACACAGTATCTACTTTATAGGCTTTTGTAAAGGGACTGTCTTCAAGGAGAGCTGATAGAGCAAGCATCTAGCACATATCAGGTAGTACTGGCAATGCAATGCAGTGATATTGGAGTCTCTCAGCTCTACTTGATTTCAGCAGTGTTAAATAGTGATGCATCATTTCCCCCAATTGCTTTCTACTAAGAAATGTTTGTATGTGTTTGTATGTGAGTGTGTGGCACTGTGTGTTGGTGTGTAGAGATTGCAAGTAGACCTCAGGTTTGCTCTTCAGGAGCTGTCCACCTTGTTTTTTGAGATAGGGTATTTCATTGGCTTGAAGTTCTATAGGGAGGATAGACTGGCTGACAGTGAGCCTCAGGGATGTGCCTGTCTCCACCTTCCCCATGCTAGGATTGCAAGTTCATGCCTTCATACCCAGCTTTTTAAATTGGGTTTTGGAACTGAACTCCAGTACGTGTGCTAGCAAAGCAAGCAATTTACCCACTGAACTGTGTCCCTTGCCCCCAAAATATGTTTTGGATATGCTTGATATATAGCTCAATATCTCTCATGCTCTCCTAGCACACAGAAAGCCCTCAATTCAATCACTAGGATTACATTAAACCCGGTGTGGGCGGCATACACCTGTAATCCCAGCACTCAGAAAGCGGAGGCAGCAGGATCAAAAGAGCAAGCACTTCCTCAGCTGCATAGCAAGTTTCAGGCAAGTTTGAGCCAAAGGAACATTTTTGATATATATGCTCTTTCATTTACAATGGCAAAATGTAGTTAGTGTTTCCCATGTAGCAGGATCTATAGTTGCTATTGTATAGGACTGTTAGTCCTCACCTGGTGTCAAGCATGTTTTGAGTCCTTACTGTTTCCCTTGCAGTGGTGGTTCTGTGTATAATTTGTATACAGATGAGGACGAAGAAACTGAGCCTTCTCCTTCTGGGCAACAGATCATTGAAAATTCAATAACTATGAATAAGATGAAGCTGCTGAAGGCTAAGATGGAGAACATGAATCTCAGCAAAAAGGTGAAGCTGTTGGCTCTTGGCCAAGCTTTTCTCTAGCTTAAGTGGCGGGACTCACAGTGCTGAGGTCTGCTGGTGACTATGGAAAACTATAAAATATTACTTACTTCATGTTTCTGGTCTCAACTTATTTATTAAGATGTGACAAGTGAGCATTGAGGTGTTTAGTCTAGCAACATGCCTGAAAGGGTTATGCACACATCTCTAAAATGTCATATCTGTAGCATGAAAAGGGGTAGTAAAAGATAGCTTAATCTTTCAATAATTTCAATAATCAAAAATGTGATTTCAGGATTTACTCTTATAGGCACTGAGATAGGCACACTATAGCCCAGGCTGGTCAGAACTTAGTATACAGCCCCGATCTGCATGAACTCTCAACTGCCCTCTCTCAGTCCTCTGAATGTTTTGATTAGAGGTATGTGCCACCACGCCTAGGAGATACTCACTATTTTTGCCAGTTTTCTAAAGCAATTCTAAAGTGAATAACCAACGTACATTCTTTCCAGCACTGGGTGAGACTTGCAGTGTTCCACATTCTTGACAGTTGTTTTTGTTTCTGGATGTGAGTCTGTCTGTCTCAGTCTCTTGCCTCTCCTTCTCTCCCTGACACCACTTCTTTTCATTCTGTTAGGCCTCCCCATATAAAATAGACAAACCTTTAAAGTACTGCTTGAAACCTGGCCAGATGATCAGCAAATTAAGACACTTGCCACATCCCTGTAAACTCAGGTTCAATCCCTGTTAAGGTAGGAGGAGAAAACTGAAAGTTGTCCTCTGACCATGGCAAATCACCCAATAATAATAATGATGATAATAATAAACAATAATAATGATAATAGTAAAATTTAGACTCTGCTTGATGCATTTTTACAGTTAAATACACTTATTTAGCTATAACTCAAAGTACTTATTTAGCTATAACTCAAAGTAGTTCCATTTTTTTTCCTTTTTTCTGTTTCTCTTTTGCTTGTTTGAAATAGGATCTCACTGTGTTTGTCTGGTTTCTTGGAACTCACTATATAGATCAGGGTGACCTTAAACTCACAGAGAACTGGTATTAATGGCAAATGCTACCACACCTAGTTCCCCTGCTTTTTCCTGTAAAAAAAATTCCTTCACAATCTTCCCTAAGATAACCATAGTTTTACACATATTTTCACAAATAATTTTGTGCACTATGGAACGTTATATAAATAAACACCATAGACAGTACAGTACTTTTTTTTTATAAAATTCTACTTTATTTTCTTCAATGTCAATTTAAAAAAAATTTTAAATGTATTGTGCATTTAACATACAGTGGTTCTTTTTGTTTTTCTTTTCTATGGTCAGCACGTGTCTGAATTTTGGTTTTTATTAATGGAGCTACTTGGAGTATGTTTATACATTCTTTAATAGACACATGCACTTCGTTCTTTTTGTCATATACTTATCAGGAACCTTACAGTCATAGGAAAGATAACATGTTTTATGTAAATAGCCAGCTATTCGATGTATACCATAGTATACTACACTTTGTAAGGTTTAGGATTAGCCTGCCTTAAGTAAGTCCTATGCCATTTTAGGCTACCATAATGAGACCCTGTCTCAAAACAGACAAACAGAAAGAAGTTACAATGACTGCTTTGCATAGGTTTTTAACCAGTTCATACTTCCATTAATAATAGAGTGTTCTGGTTTGTGCCAGTCCTTGTCGACACTTAATATTCGTCAGTGTTTTCATCTTAACCATTCTTGGGATTGTGTACTTTTTTTTAAAATAAGGAATAATGTTAACTTTTAAAAATGTTGTCTCTATTTGGTTAAAATTCTGCCCTTTGTACATTGCCAAATGTTTTGCTCATTTTAAAATTAGGTTATCTTTTATTCATTGGTTTGTAGACATTTAAAAATGTATTTTGGAGGTGTGTGTGGTGATGCACTCATGTAATACCAAGCCTTCAGAGGTGGAGGCAGGAACATCATGAGTTCAAAGTCAGCCTCAGCTATATAGCATACTTTAATCTAGTCTGGGCTACCTGAGATCTGTCTTAAAGCAGCTAATACACATATATTTACATGTATGATATAAAATCTTTGTCAGATGTATGGTTTGCAGTTTCTAATACTCTGTGACTTGTTCTTTCACCTATTTTTGATGACTATTGTTAATTTTAATGTATTATAATTTATCAGTTTTGCTTTGATGATTGGTATTTAATAATTTTTGTGAAATATTTCCTATCACAGGTCTTGAAGACATGCTTCCATGTTTTTCTCCAAAATGTTTAGATGGTTATTTCTTTCCAATTTAGTTCTACAATTCTTGTGGGTTTTTTAAAATATAAATTTGGGTCAAGATCATGTGTTTTTACTCAGATGTTGAACAATTGACAACAAACTATGCTCTAATTTTTGTTTATGTAGTAAGAACTTTGATATTTATGAAGCAAAACTATGAAGAAATAGATGAATGCGTATCCTCAAAGATTTCCATTAAGCATAGCTGCTAGAACAGAGAATTGGAAGGGTTTCCGAGAGGACCTGAGGAACAGTATCAACTTATTTGACCCAGGTGGTATTTGCAGAATGCTTCATCCTACAGGGGAGTACACATTTCCTTCTAAGGAAATGCATGTGGAACTTTACCACAAACAAAAACAGTATTTTTACATAAAATAAATTCTAATAAATTTCAGGAAGATTCCAATCATTTAAAAATGCTGTAGTTTACAAAAGAATAAAACTGGAAACAGTGATAGATATCTGGAAGAAAATCTGATGTTTCAAAATAACACACTTCTGAGTAACTCAGATCAAAGAAGAAATAGGAAGAGAAGTTTAAATGTATTACACCAAATAAAACAATTCTGATAGTGCAGGATAATGGACTTTTTAAGAATATGAAATAATTTTGTGTTGTTGTCATGAACCCATTCTTGGTTATTATGTATTTCTTATGTTTCTAAATTTTTGCTGTTTTTCTCAGGATTTTTATTCATTGAGGGGAAGTGATCTTCAATTTTCTATCATACAGAGAGGACACTATTATCTAGTTACTATTTTAAACTTATTTTTATATTAAATAATGGTAAAATGTGTGAAATTTGATATCCATCTTGTTTACTTGTTTGTTTCTTTATTGACAGAGTCTCACATAGCCTAGGCTAGCCTCAAACTCACTGTATAGGTGAGACTGGTTTTAAATTTATCTCCCACATGCTGTTACTATAGGAATATGCAACCACATGAGCTTTAATTGTCTTTAAATGTAATCCTGTTAGTGGTGTTAATTTATCCAATTAATCTTCAGAAGTTTATCTTATAAAACTGAAACTTGGTATTCCTTAAAACCATCTTTCTGTACCCCTCCCTTTAACCTCTGGCAAATAATATTCCACCTCTCTTTCTATGTGTTTGTCTGCTATAGACACCATAAATAAGTGAAATATCAGAGTACTTGTAGCCAGATATTTAATTTAGTCTCTGAGGTTATTTCATAGTGTAGCATATGTCAAGATCTCCTTTCTTTTTTAGACTGAGTAATTCCCTTGCACATATATACCATATTTTGTTCATTCATTTATCTATCAGTAGACACTTAGGTTGCTTTCACATTTTGGTATTGTAAATATTGATGGTATAAACATGGGTACAGATATCTCTTTGGAAATTTGGCTTCACACACACACACTATTTTTTATTCTTTTTTCTTTTTTCTTTTTATTTTTTGGTTTTTATGAGACAGGGTTTCTGTGTATTGTTTTGGAGGCTGTCGGTCCAGTCCCGCCTCTAACTCACAGAGATCCGCCTGCCTCTGCCTCTCGAGTGCTGGGATTAAAGGCATGCGCCACCACCGCCCAGCCACACTTTATTCTTAGAAAATTTGATACATATAAACAATGGGTAATAACCTCTCCCTTTTCTCTACCATCCCTGTTCAATGCCCATCATCCCCAACTGAGTTTAACCAGGAGCATCTATCTATGTGATCATAAATTTGAACTTGTCCAGTGGAGTCTGTTAAGCTCAGCAGTGGTTACATAACTGGTGACAATTATATTAGATATTTAAAGAGTATATGACCATTGTTTTCTAAATTATTCTTCAGTTTTGATTTATCTGTGTTATCCTATGATTAGATACTGGTTACTTCTCTGGCATAAATGTCTCATAAAAGATGTATTCTTTGTATAATACATCCACAGAAACATTATATCAATTGATATTATTTTCAATTTACCACTTTAGGATTTTCCTCTTAGTTCAAAAGTGGTTGAGTAGATTTAGATACGTTGTTTTGTTGTCTGAGGCTTTTTGACTTTTCTCTTTTTTAATTTTTAACTTTATTGCATGAAAATCAGATAACGTCATTTATAGTTCTGCTGTTTAGAATTTACTTTTTAGAGATCTGATATTCTCCATATGTATCTGGTGTATATTCAAAAGATAAAAAGAGTAAAAGTTTTACAGGTATCTGTAAGATCTACCTTATTGATTGCTTAGGTATGATTCTTTATTTTTGCCAGCTTGGTGTCTTCTGCAATGAGAACCATGACACATGAAAACCCACTAAAGGTTTCTGTATGTTTCTTTTCATCTTACAGGAGAATTTTCTATGTGGCCTGACAAATATCAGTAACACTTTGATTGTGCTAATCCTAAAGGTCAGGGGACACTTTCTGTCCCTGACTGTATCTTTAACACTTGCTTTCCCGATGTCATCCCCATACCTGACACCTTCGCCTTCTGCACATTAGCTAAGCAACAGTCAGAAAACTTACTTTGCTTTCTCCTTTCTCCATTTTGTTTCCATTTTTTAGATGAGTAGCATTTCTGTTGCGTACAGTTTCAGAGATGTAGTCCATTGTCATCATGGTGGGGAGTATGGTGGCCCGTAGACAGACGTGGTGCTGGAGAAGTTGAAAGTTCTACATCCAGATCTTCAGGCAGGAAGAGAGAGACACTGGGTCTGGCTTGGGCTTTTTGAAGCATCAAAGCCGACCCCTGATGACACACTTCCTCCAATAAGGTCAAACCTTCTCCAACAAGGCCAGCCTCCTAATCATTTCAAATAGTGCCACTCCCTAAGCAATCAAATCTTTGAGCCTCTGGGGGCCATTCTTATTGAAACCCACCATAATTTTATTTTATTTACCAGGTTCTTGCTATGTTCCCAGACTGGCCTTGGATTTGCAATCCTTGAGCCTCACCTTACTGAGTGCTGAGATTGCATGTGTGTATTATCAGGTTCTGTTGGCTTTTGACCTCCTCTTATGCCACTTCCCTCGTCTTGGGTCTCAAACCCAGGGCCTCACACATGCTAGGCAGGCACTGTGACCCTTCCAGCCAAGGGTTTGACTGGAGATGAACTGTTCTGGGTCAATTTTGCTGCATGCTTGTGCTCTTTAACACGAAGTACTTCACCATTAGTTCTTATAACTTGCTAATTTAAAAAAAGTTTAGCTTTTATTTTATTTTGTTTGCAGGGAACTTCCTTTATACATATGTTGGAACTTCATTTTATAGTAACTATTTTCTGTTATCCTTTAAAATTATTTGTAATTTTTTATTTAAATTAGCAACAAGCTTGCTTCACCTGTCAATCCCAGCTCCCTCTCCCTCCCCTTCTCCCCCACCTCCCACCTGACCCGCCCAATCCCCCACTCCATTCCCCAGAAAGGGTGAGGCCCTCCATGGGGAATATCCAGAGTCTGTCATTTCATTCAGGGCAGGGCCTAGGCCCTTCCCCAAGAGTCCAGGGTGAGAGTGCATCTCTCATTGTGGAAGGGGCACCCAAAGTCCATTTGTATGCCAGGGATAAATACTGATCTACTGCCCAAGGCCCCATAGATTGTCCAGGCCTCCTCGATGACAACCACATTCAGGAGGTCTGGATCAGTCCCATGCTGGCCTCCCAGCCATCGGGAGGCAAAGATCTCCTCCTTGTTCAGGTCAGCAGTTTCTGTGGATTTCACTAGTTCGGTCTTGACCCCTTTGGTCATCATTCCTCCCTCTCTGTCACTGGGTTCCAGGAGTTTAGTTCAATGTTTAGCTGTGGGTGTCTGCCTCTGCTTCCATCAGTCACTGCATGAAGGTTCTAGGATGGCATATAAGGTAATCAACAAACTCATTATTAGGGATGGACATTTAAGGTAGTCTCTCCATTATTGCTTCATTTGCTAGTTGATGTCATCCTTGTAGATCTCTGGAAATCTCACTAGTGCCAGATCTCTCCTCAAACCTATAATGGATCTCTCTATTATGGTATCTCTCATCCTGCTCTCCTCTATTCCCCTGAGTCATCCTTCTTGCTCCCCCATGTCCTTCTCTCTCTTCCTCTTCACCCCCTTCACCCCCTCTCTTTTTCCTGGCTCCCTCTCCCCTTACCACCATGCTCCCAATCTGCTCAGGAGATCTTGGCTCACTCCCCTGAGGTACCATGCACATTTCTCTTAGGGTCCTTTCTGTTTTGCAGACTCTCTGGCAGTGGGAGTGTAGGCTGGCACTCCCCTGATCCATGCCTAAAATCCATATATGAGTGAGTACACACTATGTTTGTCCTTTTCTTACTGGGTTACCTCATTCAGGATGGTTTCTTCTAGTGCCATCCATTTGCCTGCAAATTTCAAGATTCCATTTTTTTCTTCTGCTGAATAGTCCTCCATTGTGTAAATGTACCACATTTTCTTTTTCTACTCTTCAGTTGAGGGGCATCTAGGTTGCTTCCAGGTTCTGGCTATTACAAATAATGCTGCTATGAACATAGTGGAACAGACATCCTTGTTGTATGAATGTACATCTTTTGGGTATATGCCTAAGAGTGGAATTGCTGGGTCTTGTGGTAGACTGATTCCCATTTTCCTGAGGAATCTCCATACTGATTTGCAAAGTGGCTGTACAAATCAGCACTCCCACCAGCAGTGGAGGAGTGTTCCCCTTTCTGTATATCCTCTCCAGAATAAATTGTCATATGTGTTTTTGATTTTAGCCATTCTGACAGGAGTGAGATGGTATCTCAGAGTTGTTTTGATTTGCATTTCCCGGATGGCTAAGGATGTTGAACACTTTCTGAAGTATCTCTTAGTTTGACTTCTTCCTTTCCAATTTGTGTCCCTTTGATCTCCTTTTGTTGTCTTATTCCTCTAGCTAGAACTTCAAGTACAGTATTGAAAAGATATGGAGTGGATAGCCTTGTCTTGTTGCTGATTTTAGAGGAATTGTGTTGAGCTTCTCTCCATTTAGTTTGATGTTAGTTGTTGGTTTACTGTATATAGCTTTTATTATGTTTAGGTATGTTCCTGTTATCTGTGATCTCTCCAGGACCTTTATCATAAAAGGGTATTGGATTTTGTCAAAGGCTTTTTCAGCATAGAGTGAGATGATCATGTTGTTTTTCTTTTTCAGTTTGTTTATATGGTGAATTACATTGAAAGATTTTCGTATGTTGACCCATCCCTTCATCCCTGGGATGAAGCCTACTTGATCATGGTGAATGATTTTTTTCTGATGTGTTCTTGGATTCAATTTGCTAGTAATTTATTGATTATTTTTGCATCAATGTTCATGAGGGAAATTGGTTTGTAGTTCTCTTTCTTAGTTGTGTCATTGTGTGGCTTGGGTACCAAGGTAATTATAGCCTCCTAAATAGAGTTTGTCAGTGAACCTCCTGCTTCTATTGTGTGGAACACTTTGAGGAGTATTGGAATTAGGTCTACTTTGAATTTCTCATAGAGTTCTGCACTGAAGCCATCTGGCCCTTGGCTTTTTTTTGGTTGGGAGACTTTTGATGACTCCTATTTCATTAGGGGTTATAGAACTGTTTAGATTGCCTATCTATTCTTGATTTAATTTTGGCTAGTGATATCTATCCAGAAAATTGTTCATTTCCTTCAAACTTTCAAATTTTGTGGAGTACAGGTTTTCAAAGTGTGACCTGATGATTCTCTGGATTTCCTCAGTATCTGTTGTTATGTCCCTCTTTTCATTTCTGATTTTGTTAATTAGCATGCTCTCTCTCTCTCTCTCTCTCTCTCTCTCTCTCTCTCTCTCTCTCTCTCTCTGCCTTTTGGTTAGTTTGGATATGGGTTTGTCTATCTTGTTGAGTTTCTCAAAGAATTAGCTCTATGTTTCATTGATTCTTTGCAATGTTTTCTGGTTTCTACTTTATTGATTTCAGCCCTCAATTTGATTATTTCCTGGCATCTACTCCTCCAGGGTGAGTTTGCTTCTTTCTGTTCTAGAGCTTTCAGTTGTGCTGAAACAGACTATTCTTCAGTTTCTTCACGTGGGCACATAGTGCTATGAACTTCCCTCATAGCACTGCTTTCAAAGTGTTCCATAGGTTTGGGTATGTTGTGTCTTCATTCTCATTGAATTTCAGGAAGTCTTTAATTTCTTTTTTTATTTCTTCCTTGACCCAGGGATGGCGCAATTGCACATTGTTCAATTTCCATGAATTTGTAGGGTTTCTGCGATTTGTTTTGTTGTTAAATTCTTTTTTATTTTGTTTTTTGTAATGTTTTTATTTAAATTAGAAACATGAATGCTTCACATGTCAATCCCAGCTCCCTCTCCCTTGTCATTCCACCAGCCCCCCAACTCCTCACCCAATCCCCACATCGTTCCCCAGGGAGGGTGGGGCTCTCCTTGGGGGGATCTCTAAAGTCTGTCATTTTATCCAGGGCAGGACCTAGGCCCTTCCCCATGTGTCCAGCCTGAGAGAGCATTCCTCTATTTGGAATGGGCTCCCAAAGATCATTCATAAACCATGGTAAACACTGATCTACTACCCAAGGCCCCAGTGATTTCTGTGGCCTCCTCACTGGCACTACATTCATGGAGTCTGGATCAGTCCCCTGCTGGCCTCTCAGGCATCAGTCTGGGATTCAAGAACTCCCCCTTATCCGGTCTGCTATCTTTGTGGGTTTCACCATCATGGTCTTGACCCCTTTGCTCATCACTCCTCCATCTCTGTCACTAGGTTTCAGGAGTTCATTTCAGTGTTTAGCTGTGGGTATCTGTTGTTAAATTCTAATTTTAAAGCATGGTGGTCTGATAAGATACAGGGGGTTATTCCAATTTTTTAAAAATCTGTTTGCTATGTTTCCAATAATGTGGTCGATTTTTGAGAATGTTCCATGTGAAGCTGAGAAGTATGTATATTCTTTTGTGTTTGGATGGAATGTTCTGTAGATGTCTGTTCATCCCAATTGGGTCATAACTTCTGTTAGTTCTATTGTTTCTTTGTTAAGTTTCTGTCTGGAGGTCCTGTCTAGTGGTGAGAGCAGAGTGTTGAAGTCTTCTACTACTAGTGTGTGAGATTTTATGTGGATTTGAGCTTTAGTAATGTTTCTTTTACAAATGTGGGTGCCTTTGTATTTGGGGCATAGATGTTCAGAATCGAGACTTCATCTTAATGGACTTTTCCTGTGATGAATATGAAATGTTCTTCTTCATCTCTTTTGATTGATTTTAATTTGATGTCTAATTTGTTGGATGTTAGGATTGGTACACCAGCTTGTTTCTTGGTTCTGTTTGATTGAAAAATCTTTTCCCAACCCTTTACTCTGAGGTAACGTCTGTTTTTGATGTTGAGATGTGTTTCTTGTATGCAGCAGAAGGATGGGTTCTGTCTTTGTATCTTTTTTTTTTTGGTTTTTTGAGACAGGGTCTCTCTGTATTGTTTTGGAGGCTGTCGGTCCAGCCTTGCCTCGAACTCACAGAGATCTGCCTGCCTCTGCCTCCCGAGTGCTGGGATTAAAGGCGTGTGCTACCACCGCCCGGCTGTATTTTTTCTTTTAGCCTGTGTCTTTTTATAGGCATGCTGAGACTGTTGATATTGAGGGATATTAATGACCATTGACTGCTGATTCTTGTTTGTTTTAGATTTATTGTTGGTGGTATTATTGTGTGTGTATGCCCCCCCTTTTTTCTTTTGGTGTTTGGTAAAGTAGGATTATCTATTGCCTATGTTTTTGTGAGTGTAGTTATCTTTGTTGGGTTGAAGTTTTCCTTCCAGTACTTTCTGTAGGGCTAGATTTGTGGATACATGTTGTTTATATCTGGTTTTGTCATGGAGTATCTTGTTTTTCCATCTATGGTAATTGAAAGCTTTGCTGGGTACAGTAGTCTGGGCTGGCATCCTTTTTTCCCTTAGCATTTGTAGGACATCTGTCCAGGATTTTCAGGCTTTTATAGTTTCCATTGAGAAGTCGGGTGTAATTTGGATAGGTCTGCCTTTATATGTTATTTGGCCTTTTCCCTTAGCTGCTCTTAATATTTTCTCTTTATTCTGTAGGACTGATGTTTTATGTGGCAAGGAGACTTCTTTTCCTGGCCCAGTCTATTTGGTGTTCTGTAAGGTTCTTGTACTTTCGATCTCCCTGCACCTGTCTGCTCCTTGCATGGAGTAGACCCTCCCAGTCAAGTAGTACGTGAGTCCTGCCAGACCCAACCTCGGCTCTCCCCATACCAATTCTTTGTATTTTATTTGCATTCTTTTGGATGCTTTATACCCTTTCTTAGTACTCTTTATTAAATGTCTTGTTGAATCTGGTTTTCTTTGGGTGTCTTATGGTTTAATTTTCATTTTGAAATGATTTCACTTTTTACTTATTATTTCTAAGGTTGGTCAAGTTATATAGTTTCTTCTAGTTTTTTTGTTCATTTTGTCTTTTATGATTTGATGTATTGTTTGAGTATTATCTGCAAAAGCTGAACTTGCTCTTGTAACACGCCGGCCACCGTCCCCTCTCCCCACTGCAGAGGCTGAAGCACAAATTCTAGGCCAGGCTTGACTTACCCTCTCTCTAAAACCAGACAGGCTGGGGAGTTTGCAAGTATGAGGACCTCGGTTCAGATTTCCAGAGCCCATATAAAGAGCGAGACATGACGGCCTGCATCTGTTCTACCAGCTGAGACAGACAGCTCCCAGGAGCTCTGTAGCCAATCAGTGTCACATAATAGTAAGCTCCAGCTTCAGAAAGAGACCCTGTCACAAAGAATAAGGAAGGCAGTGACTCAAGAAGACACCTATATCAACCTCTGACCCCCACATGCATGCACATACATGTCCCTGCATTCGTACCTACATACATACACCACACACATAAATGCTAGTACTAATTTAAAAGTATTTTCTTTAGGTTGGAGTATTGTGGTGAAGTTATATTTTGCTATGTAATGTTAGGAGAGAATTTGTGTGTGCTAAAATGTTCTGATTCTCACTTTCTGCTTTATTCTAATATGGATTTGTTGCCCCTGTTTATGTTCTTTTTTCTTATAAATTTATTTAGGTAACTATTAAAAGTTTTGTAGGTTAATACATAAAGCAAGGATATTATGTAGGGAGGTAATTGATTTAAAGAGCACTCTTTTTGTGTTTTTTAATCACTGACACTCCCATCACAGGGAAGAATAGGTGGGTCTTCTCATTCTGTTATTTCTATTTTTTCTCTATACTCTCTCTGCACAGTAGAACCTCCTTAAAACTCCATCTACCATTAGCATAGATCCCAACAACTTGAGCTTGTTCCCTTTGGGCCTTTATTAGCCCATTTTGATATCACCGATATTACACTCTGTCTTGGTATTTACACAGGTGGGATTTTCTCTCTTATGAGTATATTTTATTTTTGTTTGACTAACTCTTAGCTGTCTACCTCTCTTTTTTCTTCTTGAAACTCTACATTCTTGCTTGTCACCATAGGCCTAAGCTTTGCATATGAGCCTCCTACATTTGATTGTTTTCAACCTTATGACTAATTTGAAGGTCGTATTCTCTGTCTCTCCGTTTGCTGATGATTTGTGTCATGGGTAATTTTATTTGCATGTATTGTTTATCACTTTGAATGTCTGTGTATTTATTTATTTGGGAACATACATGTTGCTATTTAGGTTTTGGCAACTATTGTTGATTTCTAAGGTCTAGAAAACAATCTCCATTTTTGAAAATTTATCTTTTGGTAAATATATAGCTGGACATTGGCGAGATAAAGACTTCAACATAAAAGTGGCTATAAGAGCTGGCTCCCCTTTGCAAGGGACTCCCATCTATCAGGCCTTCCTAGCTAGGTCTCCTTTTCTCTACTGGTACCTACTGAATTTTCAGTATGTGTTTCTATGGGCCAAGCTATTGGAATGTCATCCTGTGTCTGCTGACCATCCCTGTGCTCAAGGGCCAAGGCTGTTCTCCTGAGCTCTCAACTTCACTCTTTCAGTGATAACTGCTGTGTAAACTTTCTGTGTTGGGAGTGGCAGGCAGGTCCTGTCCTAGCCTCATGGATATAGCATACACTTGCACTTTGGCTAAGACATGTACACAGCAAAAGGAAACAAAAGTAAAATTAACAGAGGGAGAAGCATATGGATCAAAGTCCAAGTGAAGCAGGCACAGACATCAGAGAGGCCTCCCCGAAAGTAATCTTAAGATAGGCTTGATTTCTCTCTCAGGGAGTTGTGACAACAAATGAAATCTCATCTCAAGGTATTCCATTAGCAGCTCTGCACAAGAACTTCTTGTTTTGTTTTTTTTCTGTTTTTAGGCTTATTCCTATGTTGTACCCTTTCCCTGCTATGTATCTGTACATTTAAGACTCAGAAGAAAAGCAGGTGTTCATTACAAACCTTTGCACAAGCAGTTGAGGCCTAGCCACTGTGATGGGTTAGGGTAGGAACCTTTCCTGAAATGTACACAGAAAGCAACAGAGGGACAGTTTTTTTCCAGGTCAGCAGTTTAGTCCTGTTAGCTTTATCTCTGAGTTCCCACCTATACACAGTCATCTTAGCCATATATAATAAAATCTACAGTTTCTTCTTAGTAAAAGCCCAAGAAAGAATTAATCATGAGGAAATAAAACAAAATTAATTCTCCTTTAACATCTTCAGAAAATTATGGTCAATAAAGTGATATAACAAGTCCTTCTCAATCATAATCTTAAGATTCTAATATTTTAAAGCATTTCATTGTTTGTATTGAGAAGACGACTGACTCATCTTGTGGCCTAGGCTGGCATGGCGTGGACTCTGTCATCCAGGCTGGCCTCAAACTCATGGCAGACACCCTGCTTCAGCCTCCCAAGTGCTAGTACGATAGGTGTGGGGCTCCACACCCAGCCTTTTTGAACACTGTAAATTGAGGTAACAAAAATGCCAATATGGTAAGTAACATTTTCTCCACTGATTCTTGCTGAAAGACAGAAATAACGATGTTGAGGAATTACATGTGCACTCTTTTCTTGTAGCCTAAGAAAGTTGTCAAGGTAAAACCTCGTCCACCTGTAGCTCCTCGACCTCCCAGCAGTTCAGCAGCAATAGCCCGGCACAGACTGTTAAGAGTCCTGCCTCACATCGGGCAGTCTTGTTTACCTTCTCCAGGGAATGCTTATCTCCCTGAAACATCCAGGAATGCAGACACAAGTTCTTCAGCAGCTCAGGCCCCTGCGGATAGACCAGTGTCATCTCTCAGGAATGAACTGCTGAAGGAGGATGATAATTGGGAGATTAACACACTGTCTCATCCTACGGGTAGCATCAGACTGCTACCTCAGATGGCCCACATAGAACTGGAAAATGACAAAGAGCTTGCAGACTCCGTACTTCATCTTGGACCATCTCTGCCTAGGCGGACAAAACTCCTTTCAGGGAACTTGCCATTGAGTAATGAGGATGATGTCTTATTTCCACCATCAGAAGAATGTGTATCTGAAGAGTTGCTGCTGCCGGAAGTAGGTCCTTTTGCTCCATTTGCAGAAGGAAATGGTGTTGAGCAGAACAGTGGTGTAGAAGGCATAGGGAAGGTAACGCCAGAGTTCCCACTCTCTAAAGGTGATAGAGGGCGGAGAGCAGCAGAGCAGCCCCTGAACCACGTGGCCAGAGTGTTGAATAGTGACCCAGTAGACAATGCAATTCTTAACCACCGAGAGTCGAGCTCTCACAAGAACAGACTCCTGTCGCCACTTCTCTGTGCTGCACCAATGTCACTACACAATTCTCTGGTGAAGCCACAGAGACAGTCAAAATGTTTTGAGTCTGGCAACCCCTCAGCGTCTGCTTCACAGAATGCCCTGCGGGAATTGGACATTCGAACCAAAGCCGATACTTCTTTCTCTAGGACTGCTCGCTTCCGTGGTGTTAAAGTCGATTCCCCTGGGAAAAGATCTGATGTTATTTCCAAAGTTGAAGCTCGAGATATCACAGAAATGGCTAACAAAGCTTCCAAAGAGCCTGTTGGTTGTGTAAATAACAATGGCTTTTTGGCTTCACTCGCACGGAGTGCAAGCAGAGACAGTTTGCAGAGCACACGTGGGGCAGGCAGGCTCCGACCCTCTGGAATTGGGTTATCTACAAACTTCCAGCACTTTCAGGATGAAAACATTAGGAAAAATTCTCCCCAGTCAGAACCTACAGAATTTTTTCTAGTAAGTATTTTCGTTTCAGTTGATTTTTTACAGCTAGTCTTGTAGTAAATGATTGTTTCAAATTTAGGCTTTTATTTAGATAAAAATACCTACAATTAAATTGTTTTCCCATACATTTCACTAAAATACTTTTCTAATTTGTAGGAATTCTACTTGATGATTGCTTCTTGATTCTTTTTTTTTTTTTTTTGAGACAGGTTTCTCACGTAGCCCAGGGGGATTTTCTTTTATTCAGATCCTGCTTCCAGCTCCTAAGTGCTGAAATTACAGGCATTACTGCTATGTTCATTGTTATTCTGTAGTTTTCAGTAATACATAGTTTCATTAAGGCTTTTTCCAGTATCAAGACTTACCTAAGCCATCAAGTTTTACTTGCTTAAGGATTAAAAAATAAGCACAAGAAGCAAGATTAGATTCCAAGTTAATTTAAACAAAAGATAGAATAATTTACAATGCATGCCCACCAGCATTTTAGTAATAGAATACAAATATTTGATGATTGATCTATTCTGCATTGACTCACCTCTGTAGGTGTTTTGTGTTTTAATTGTAGTCTGCTCGTGGTATTGGAATGAGTGGAAATAATGCAGCAGCAGGGAAAAGAGTAGGTAAGCTCCAGCTAATTTTGGAAACTACGTAAGAATCACAACATTAACACACTGTTGAATTTTCCAGGAGATATGGCAAGAACATTCTCAGTGGTATGTACCAAGGTAAACTCTCCTAAACAGCTCATGTCAGAAAATAATTTGTGAACTGACTACGAGGGTAGCACATGTGGAAAGAAAACAATCTTATCAGTCAGCATATACATGGGTTGCTTCCACATTTTAGCTACTGTAATACTACTGTGATTATGAATGTAACAAACAAACCTTCAGTTATTTTGGGTATATATGCCAAAAGTAAAATTGTTGGATCATATACATTTCAGTTTTTAATTTTTAAAAGAATCACAGTATTGCTTTTCTGTATCATGTTCCAGTCCTAATAACAGTGTATATTGAGTGTAGTTTCTCCGCATTTGTACTTTGTTGTCTGATTAGGTTTTGTTACTTTTGTTTTTTTTGTACTTTCTATTGGAATGAATATGTGATGATATGTTATTGTGTTCTGTATTTGGTTTTCTGTAATGATGAATGATATTCACTCCCTAATTAGTGATACTATTTGCATAATGTACTTATTGGATATTTATCTTCTTTGGAGAAATACAGTCATTTACCTATTTTTGATTCAGGTTGGGTATTTATTGAAGTCCTTATTCTACGAATGGCTTTTTTACTCTCTTGAAAACATTTTTTGAGGGTCACCCAGGTGACTCAGCAGGTGAAAACACCATCATCTGTTATTTATCTATCTATCTATCTATCTATCTATCTATCTATCTATCTATCTATCTATCTATCATCTATCTAATCTATCTATCTAATCTATCTACCTAATGTAGATTGATTTGAGACAGGGTTTCTCTGTGTTGGGAGTGGCAGGATGCCTGGAACTTGCTCTATAAGACCAGATTGGCCTCGAACTGATAGAGATCTGCCTGCCTCTGCCTCCCAGGTGCTGGGATTAAAGGGGTGTACCACCACTGCCCCACAAGCTTTATGATCTAATTCAATCCCCAGGATCCACATGGTTGAAGGAAAGAATCAACTCCTGCAAGTGTCCTCTGACCTCTACATGCATGATTGCACATGTGTCCACCCAAATAAAATTAATAGATGTAAGAAAACATTTTTAAAAATGAAAGCATCTTTTGATGTACAAATTTTTAGTTTAATTTTAATCAAGTCTAGTTTGTCTGTTTCTCCATTGGTACCTATCCTTCGATGTCATATCCAAGAAATTACTGCCAAATCTAATATTAATTTTGTATCCTGATACTTTGCTGAAAGTGTATCAACTGTAGAAGTTTCCAGGTAGAGTTTTTAAGGTCTTTTATGTGTAAAATCATATTATCTGCAAATAAAGATACCTCAGTTGTCTTATTGCTCTAGTTGAGATTTCAAGTACTCTACTGAGTACATATGGATTGGAGAGAGTGGACATCCTTGTCTGGTTCCTGACTCTAGTGGAAATGCTTTGAGTTACTTCTCTTTTAGATTGATGTTGGCTGAAGGCTTGCTGTCAACTGCTTTGTTATGTGTTGAGGTATGTCCCTTGTATCCCTTCAGGACTTTTTAATCAAGAAGGGATGTTAGATTTTATCAAAGGCCTTTTAAGTATCTAATAAGATGATCATGTGAGTTTTGTCTTTCAGTCTGTTTATGTAGTATATTATTGATTTATGTATGTTGAACTATCATTATATCTCTAAACTGAAGTCAACTTGATTGTGTTGGATAATCTTTTTTAATGCGTTCTTGAATATGGTTTGCAAGTATTTTATTGAAAAATTTTGCTCTCATGGTCATAAGAGATATTGGTCCATAATTTTCTACTTTTGTTGGTTCTTTGTCTGGCTTTTGGTATCAGAATAATAATGGCTTCATAAAAAATAATTATAAAATGTTCCTTCAGTTTCTGCTTTACAGAATTATTTGAAGAATATTTGTGTTAATTCTTCTTGAAAGGTCTCATAGAATTCTGTGTGCAATTCATCTGGGACCGAGTTTTTTCAATATTTTTTTAAAATTTTTTTATTTAAATTAAAAACAATCTTATTTTACATACCAGTCCCAATTTCCTCTCCCTCCTGTCTTCCCACTCCCCCCACCATCTCTCTATTCCATCCAGCATCCACTCCTCAGAGAGGATGAGGCCTCCCATGGGGGCCATAAAAATCTTGTCACATTATTTGGGGGCATGACTGAGGCCCTGCCCCCTGTGTCTAGACTGAGAGAGTATCCCTCATATGGAATGGGCTCCAAAAGCCAATTCTTGCACTAGCTATAAATACTGACTCCTCTAATAGAAGCCCCACAGACTGCCCAAACCCCCTAACTGACGCCCACATTCAGGAGTCCTGGTTCGATCTTATGCAGGTTCCCCAGCTGTCAGTCTGGAGTCCATGAGCTCCCACTTGCTCAGGTTGACTGTTTTTGTGGGTTTGCCCTGCATGGTCTTGACTCCTTTGCTCACCACTGCATTCCAGGAGTTCAGCTCAGTGCTTAGCTGTGAATCTCTGCTTCTGCTTCAATCAGCTACTGGATGAAGGCTCTATGATGGTATTTAAGGTAGTCATCAATCTCATAGGGGAAGGGCATTTAAGGTAGCCTCTACACTATTGCTTAGATTTTTAGTTGGGGTCATCCTTGTGGATTCCTGGGAATTTCCCCTAGTACCAGGTTTCTAGTTAAACCCATAATGGCTCCCTCTATCAAGGTATCTCTTTCCTTGCTTTCCTTCTCTATTCTTCCCCCAGATAGAACCTCCTGATCCTTCATGTTCTTCTCCTCCCTCTGCTTCTCTCCCCCTTTCTCTTACCTCCTTTCCCATTCTCCCCATGCTCCCAGTTTACTCAGGATATCTTGTCCATTTCCCCGATCAAGACTTTTAATTACTGATTCTCTTTCATTTGGGGTTAGGGGTCTGTTTAAACTGGTTATTTGACCTTGATTTAACTTTCATAGATCACATATCAATAAATTCAACCATTTCCTACGGTTTTTAGTTGCTGGAATACAGATTTTTAAGCTATGCCTTTTGGGTTCTTTGAAATTCCATGGCATCTGTTGTAATGCCTCTCTTTTCTCTTTTGGTTACTTTGGATAAAGGTTCTGTCAATCTTGTTGTTTTAAGGTAACCAACTATTGGTTTCATTGATTGTTTATATTTTGTTGTTATTATTTCTATTTAATTAAATTTAACTCTGTGATTATTTATTCTATTCTTTTTGGATTTTTTTAGTTTTCTAGAGCTTTTTCATGTATGTTAAGTTACTATATGAGATCATCCCAGTTGTTTTATGGAGAAGTTTAGTGGTATGAACTTATCTTAAAACTCTCTTTACTGGTAGTGTCCCATAGCTGTTAGTATGTTCTGTTTATTTTTATTCCATTCTAGAAAGTTCTTAATTTTGTTTCTTGATTATGGTCTTGACTGAATTTTCATTCAGTAGGGAGTTGTTTTGTTTCCATGAGTCTGCATACTTTGTTGTTTCTGTTGTTGTCAGATAGGATGCAGGATATAATTTTCAATTTTCCTGTGTTGAGTCTGGCTTTGTGCCCTAGGATGTGGTCAGTTTTGGAGAAATTTTCATGAACTGCTGAGAAGAAAGTACATTTCTTCATTAGTGTTTGGGTATAATATTCTGTAAATGTCTTAAGATCCATTTGATTTATGATAATTATTTAATGCCAGTTTCTTTTAATGCCTGGATGATCTGTCTTTTGGTGAGAGTGAAGTATTGAAGTCATGCACTCTTACTGTGTTAGCATCAAAGTGTTGTTTGAGATATAGTAAGTAGTGTTTGTTTTTTAAGGTGGATATTTGTGAATAAATGTTTTGAATTGTAATATTTTTGGTAAAAATTTCCTATGTCTTCTGATTTAGTTTTATTTGAAAGCTATGTTGCTTGCTTCTTGGTTTTCTCTACTTGGATACTACCTTAGGATAGTTTTTGTTCTTGATAGTTAGATGTGTTTCTTGGAAGCAGCAGAAAGATGGATTCTGTTTCTAATCCATTATGCTAGTCTTTGCTTGTGTGTGTGTCTGTGTGTGTGTTTCATTTTTTTAAATTAGGAAATTGAGACTATTAGCATTGAGAGTTATTATTCAGCAGTGTTTGTTAATTTCTATTCTGTTGCTTTGTTTGAGACCTCTTTGGGTTAACTGTTCTGGGATTGTTTATTCTGTGTATTCTTTGAGGTGTAGTTAATCTCTTCAGACTGAATTATTTCTTCTAATAGTCTCTGGAGAGCTGGATTGGTGGACAGAAATTGCTTAAATCTGTTGGAAGCAGATGGAGAGACCCAGAATCAATAATTAGGTGGAGCTTGGGGAAACCTCCATCTGCTTCCATCAGTTGCTGGATGAAGCCTCTCTGGTGGTGGTCTACAAGGATAGCAGAGTAACATTAGGAAACATTTCATTGACTCTTTCTCCCTCATGCCCCTATTGTATTTGGTTCCTATCTTTGGCCTCTGGTATCTAGACTCTGGTTTCAGGCCCTCCAGGCAGTGTCAGGCATGGGTCTCAATTTGGATCAGTCATTAGTTGGCTGCTCCTACAAGTTCTGTACCACCTTTATTCCAGCACATCTTGCAGACAGAACTAATTGTAGGTCGAATGTTTTGTGTCTGGGTTGGTGTCCCAGTCTGTCCACTGGATGCCTTTCCTGGTTTTAGAAGATGTCTAGTTCAGGTTCCATTTCACCATTACTAGGAGTCTTCTCTAGGGGCACCCTCATGGATTCCTGAGAGTTTCCATTGGACTAGGTTTCTAACTCATTTCCAAAATGCCCATCCCCATTTTCAATCATTTCTCCCAGTATTCTCTCCCTCCACTCCCCTATCTAATTCCTCCTTTTCTCATCACCACAGGCTCCAAGTCTACCCCTGAAATCTATTCAATTCCCTCCCTGTCCCCAGGGATGTTGTCAGTTGCTTTGTACCATTTACTCTTTAGAAATTTTGGCGGGGTCCAGCTCCCAAATAAATCCCACACTGAGGCTTATTCTTAGTTATGTATGTCCATCCTTAGCTTGTTTCTTACCAGCTTTTCTTAACTTAAATTATCCCATTTATCTTTGACCTTGGGGCAGGGAGGGAAAGACCTTATCTTTCTCCATTCCTGCATACCTTCTCTTTCCCTTCTTATTCTGTGCCTGACTATAGTTGGGTAACTGGGTGGCTATCCCCTGAAGTCCTCCTTCTTCCATTCTCATTCCCAGACCTCCTTTTTTTCCAGATTTCTCCTCATATTTATCCTTTCTGCCTACCAGCCCAGCCTGTTCCTCTCTTCTGCCACGCTATTGACTGTTCAGATCTTTATTTGACCATCAGGTGTTTTAGACAGGCACTGCAAGACAGCTTCACAGAGTTAAACAAATGCAACATAAAGAAAAGTAACACCTTAAAATATTCCCCAACACAGGGAGATCCATAGTCCCCCCTGTGACCCTCTTTGTTACTTAGCCTCTCAGAGTCTGTGGATTGTAGCGTGATTATCCTTTACTTTACAGCCGACAGCTACTTCCAACTGAATGCATATCATGCTCGTCTTTTTGCCTCTGGGTTACCTTACTCAGGATGATTTTTTTTTCTAGTTACATCCATTTGCCTTCAAATTTCATGACTTTTAAAAAGCTGAGTAATACTCCATTGTGTAGATGTATCACATTTTCTTTGTCCATTCTTTGGTTGAGGGACCTTGAAGTCCTAGGATTGTTTCCAGTTTCTAGCCAAATAAAGCTGCTATGAACAAGTTGAGCAAGTGTCCTTGTGGTAGGATGGAGTATCCTTTGGGTATATGCCCAAGAGTGTGGTATAGTTGGGTCTTGAAGTAAATGAATTCCCAATTTTCTGAGCAACCACCATATTGATTTCCAAAGTGGCTGTACAAGTTTGGACTCCCACCAGCAATGGAGAAGTGTTCCTTTTGCTCCACATCCTCACCAGCATGAGCTGTCACTTATGTTTTTTAATTTAGCCTTCTGACAGGTGTAAGATGGGATCTCAGAGTCATTTTGATTTGCATTTCCCTAATGGATAAGGATGTTGACCATTTCTTTAAGTGCTTCTTGGCCATGTGAGATTCCTCTTTTGATAATTCTCTACTTAGATCTGCACCCCATTTTTAATTGAATTATGTGATTTGTTGATGTCTACTTTCTTGAGTATTTTTATGTTTTAGATATTAGTTCTCTGTTGGATGTGGAGGTTGGTAATTTTTTTCTCATTTTGTAGGCTACTTTTTTGTTCTGTTAACATTGTCCTTTACCTTACAGAAGCTTTTCTGTTTCATGAAGTCCCATTTATTAATGTCTTAGTGTCTGTGGTATTAGTGGTTTGTTCAGGAAGTTGTCTTCTGTGCCAATGCTTTCAAGGCTATTCCCCACTTTCTCTTCTATCAGGTTCCGTGCTCTGGTTTTTTGGTAATGTCTTTGATCCACTTAGACTTGAGTTTTTGCAGGGTGATAGATATGGTTTTATTTGCATTCTTCTACATGCTGACATCCAGTTAGACCGGCACCATTGTTGAAGATACTTTCTTTTTCCCATGTATATTTCTGACTTCTTTGTCAAAAATCAGGTTTTCCCTAGGTGTGTAGATTTATGTCTGGGTCTTCAGTTTGATTACATTGATCCACACGTCTGTTTTTATGCCAATATCAAGCTGTTTTTAATTACTATAGCTCTATAGTAGAGCTTGAGGTCTGAGATGGTGATGCCTTTGGAAGTTCTTTTATTGTACAGGATTGTTTAAGCTATTCTGGTTTTTTCTTTTTCCATATGAAATGTTGAGTATTGTTCTTTCATGGTCTGTAAAGTATTGTGTTGGAATTTAATTGGGATTGCTCTTGGTAGATTGCCAATTTTACTATGTCGATCCTACTTATCCAAGAGCTTAGGAGATCTTTCTACTTCTGATATCTTCTTTGCTTTCTTTTCTTCAAAGGCTTGGAGTTATTGTCATACAGATCTTTCACTTGCTTGGTTAGAGTTACCCCAAGATATTTTATATTATTTTTGGCTATTTTGAAGGGTGTTGTTTCCCTGATTTCTTTCTCAGCTCATTTGTTGTTTGTATCTAGTAGGGCTACTGATTTTTTTGAGTTAATCTTGCATCCAACTACTTCTCTGAAGAATTTTGGGAGTTGCATATAATACATATATATATATTATCATGTTCTCAAATAGTGATAGTTTGACTTCTTCTTTTCCAATTTATATCCCCTTAATCTCCTTTGATTGTCTTATTCCTCTAACTAGAACTTCAAATAATATATTGAATAGATATGGAGAAAATGGACAGCCTTATCCTGTTCCTGATTTTAGTGGAATTGCTTTGAGTTTCTCTCCATTTATTTTGATATTTGCTACAGGCTTTCTGTAAATTGCCTTTATATTATGTTTAGGTATATCCCTTGTACCCCTAATTTCTCCAAGGCTTTTATCATGGCGAGGTGTTGGATTGTGTCAAAGGCCTTTCAGCATCTAATGAGATGACTATGTGCTTTTTTCTTTGATTGTTTATATGGTGGATTACATTGACAAATTTCATATTTTGAATAATCCCTGCATCTCTGGGATTGTACTTCATCATGGTAGATGATCTTTTTGATGTGTTCTTGGATTCACTTTGTGACTATCTTATTGAGTATTTTTGCATCAATGTTCATAAGGGAAATTGGTCTGTAATTCTTTTTGTTATTCTTAGTGTATCAAGATGACTTTAGCCTCATAAAATGAATGTGCAATGTTCCCTCTGTTTCTGTTTTGTGGAATAATTTGAGGTGTATTAGCTCTTCTTTGAAAGTCTGGTAGAATTCTGCACTAAAATTGTCCCTGGGCTCTTTTTGGTTGGGAGACTTTTAATGACTGCTTCTATTTCCTTAGGGATTATAGGTCTATTTAAATTGTTCATCTGATCTTGATTTAACTTTGGTAAGTCCACTTCTTTTAGATTTTCCAATTTTGTGAAGTACATATTTTTGAAGTATGACCTAATAATCCTTTGGATTTCCTTGGTGTCTATTGTTATGCCCCCCTTGTTGTTTCTGATTTTAATTGGGATGTTTTCTCTGTTTTAGTTTGGATAATCTTGTTGATTTTCCAAAGAACCAACTCTTTTGTTTCATTGATTCTTCGTATTGTTCTCTTTGTTTCTATTTTCTTGGTTTGAGCCCTCAGTTTAATTCCTGCCATCCACTCTTCTCGGGTATGTCTGCTGCCTTTTGTTCTAGAGCTTTTTCAGGTGTGTTAAGTTGCTAGTATGAGATCTCTGCAATTTATTTATGAAGGCACGTAGTGTTGTGAGCTTCCGTTTTAGCACTGTTTTCATTGTATTCCATAAGTTTGGGTATGTTGTGCATTCATTTTCATTGAACTCTAGAAAGTCTCTAATTTCTTTTCTTTCTGTCTTGACCCGGTAGCCAGTCACTCAGTAGAGAGTTGTTCAGTTTCCATGAATTTATAGGCTTTCTGTTGTTTCTGTTTCTGTTGAAATCCAGCTTTAATCCATGATTATCTGATAAGATGCAGGGAATTATTTCAATTTTCTTAAATCTGTTGAGACTGGCTCTGTGACTGAGCATGTGATCAGTTTTAGAGAAGGTTCCATGAGGAATGAGAAGAAGGTGTATTCTTTTGTGTTTAGGTAAAATATTCTGTAGATCTTTTAGGTCCATTTGGTTCATAGTTTCTGTTAGCTCCATTATTTCTCTGTTTAGTGTTTGTTTAGATGACTTGTCTGGTGAGGTTAGGGTGTTGTAGTCTTCTACTCTCAACATGTAAGTGTTGATGTATGATTTAAGCTTTAGTAGTGTTTTCTTTATAAATGTGTGTTCTGTTGTGTTTGGGGCATAGATGTTAAGAATTGAAAAACTATCTTGTTTGATTTTTCCTTTGATAAATATAAAGTACCCTTCTCTGTATCCTTTGATTAGCTTTGGCTTAAAAGTCTATTTTGTTAGATATTAAAATGGCTACACCAGCTTTTTTTCTTAGGTCTATTTTCCTAGAAAAACTTTTCCAACCCTCTAAAGTAATGTCAGTAGTTGGTATTGAGGTGTCTTGCATGCAGAAGAAGGATGAATCCTGGTTTTTCATCCATCCTGTTAGTCTGTGTCTTTTTATTGGGGAATTGAGTCCATTGATACTGAGACGTACCAATGTCTCAGTTATGTTATGTTGCTACTGTTGGTGGTGGTGGTTTCTCTCTCTCTCTCTCTCTCTCTCTCTCTCTCTCTCTCTCTCTCTCTCTCTCTCTCTCTCTGTGTGTGTGTGTGTGTGTGTGTGTGTGTGTGTGTGTTTCATTTCTTAGGGTTTTGCTGTTGAGAGATTGTTTTTTTGCAGGTGAAGTTAACCTCTCAGGTTAGAATTTTCTTTCTAGTACCTTCTACAGGACTGGATTTGTGGATAGATACTGTTTGAATTTGAGTTTTTAATGGAAAATCTTATTTTCTCTATCTATGGTGATATGGTGATTGGAAGTTTTGCCAGGTATAGCAATCTGGGCCGACATCTGTATTCTCTTATAGTCTACAGGACATCAATCCAGGCCCTTCTGGGTTTTAGAATCTCCATTGAGTTGTTGGGCATAATTCTAATAGGTCTGCCTTCATATGTATTTTCACCTTTTTGTTTTGCAGTTTTTAATATTCTTTCTTTGTTGTGTGTGTTTAGTGCTTTGATAATTAAGTGGTGAGGTGAGTTTTCTGATTCAATCTAGTTGGTGTTCTGTAAGCTTCTTGTACCTTTATAGTCATGTCCTTCTTTAGATTAGGAAAACTTTTATTCTATGATTTTATTAAAAATCTTTTCCAGGGCTGGGTGGTGGTGGCACACTCCTTTAATCCCAGCACTCTGGAGGCAGAGGCAGGCAGATCTGTGAGTAGGAAGCCAGCTTGGTCTTCAGAGCCAGTTCCAGGCCAGGCTCCAAAGCAATACAGAGAAACCCTGTTTCAAACAAAACAAAACAAAATCCGTTCTAGGCCTTTAAGTTGAAATTCTTCTTTTATTCCTGTTAGTCTTAGGTTTGGTATTTTCATGGTGTTCCAAGTTTCTTGAATGTTTTGTGTCAGGGACATTTTAGATTTAACATTTTTCTTTGACCAATGTATCTATTTCTTTTATCATATCTTCAACACCTGAGATTCTCTTCCATCTCTTGTATTCTGTTGGTGATACCTGTGTCTGAAGTTCTTGTTTGCTGACCTCGATTTTTTTCATTTCCACAATTACCACAGTTTATGTTTTCTTTATTGTCTCTATTCCATTTTCAAGTCTTGAACAATTTTATTTATTGTCTTCAACTATTTGCTTTTTCTTGGCTTTTGGTGAGGGATTTATTTGTTTTCTCCAATTGTGTTTTTCTGGATTTCTTTAAGGAATTTGTTCATTTTCTCTTTAAGGTCCTCTATCATCCTTATAAAGTTTATTTTAAAGTCACTTTCTTGTGCTCTGTGTTGGACTTTTCAGGGCTTGCTGTAGTAGGATAGTTGTACTCTTGTGTTGCCATATTTTCCTGGCTGTTGTTGATTGTGTTCGTACACTGGTATTTAGGCATCTGGGTTTGTAGTGGTTATCAATCTAGGTGCTGATTTCTGAGTTTGCCTTTGTTGGATGGGTTTTTTTTTGCTACTTGATTTCTGTTTCCTCTCTGTCTTTTTGCCACAGTGGTCTGTGATTGAGTAAAGAGTCTCCACTCAAGACGGGGGCTGGAGATCTGGCAGCCAGAGTGTTCTCTGGTCTATTTGGGTCCTTTGGGGTTCTGGGTGGCAGTGTAGCCTCTGAGGATCTGAGTGCTGGTGTGGCCTTTGGTGGAGCAGGGGTTTCTGCCAGAGGTGTAGCTCATGTTAGAAATGTTATTTTCCCTCAGCACACACTCAGGTTTGTTCTGCTTTCAGGATATAGTATTTGGGGAGGTTGTACTGTTGTCATCTCAGCCTGCTGGCCAGTACTTCTAGTACAATTCCTTCTTTCCATCTACCCACTGAGTACTGAGGTCTTATACGAACTTTAGGTCCTCAAAGCTTTTCATTTTTTTCTCTCATTGCCCTCTTTTCCTTTCTTCATGATGCTGAGGACTGCACTCAGGGCTTTGTTCCTGCTAAGCGCATGGCTTACCACTTGGTTCTCTTTCCTCCTCTTTAATTATAGAACATTAAGTTGTTTTTGTTTTTATTTCTTTGTTTTCTTCTTGGCTAGAATTTTGTTCATTTTGTGGTTGTGGGGATCGAATTCAAGGCCTTGAGCATTCCAGGCAAATACTTTACCAGCAAACTGTATCCCAAACCCTTTGTTAAAACATGTTTGTACTGTTTTAAAATTTCTTTCTGTCTCCATACAACATTTTTGTTGTTTGATCTAATTTGTGTTCAAAACATCAAGAGCTGTCAACAACCCATGTATGATTCCTTTAACTAGAGCTTATGACACCTGTTGCTGTTTCCTCACCCTGGGTACCTAGAAGGATCTGTGTATCTTTAAAGTAAATTACTAAGTTCTTTTGCTGGTTCTCTTCACTATCAGTTATCCTTTGGAGATTTTACCCATTGCTGCAGTTATAGCCAGCAGCTTCAGACAGCTGACTATCAAGCTTGCATTTGGAACATTAATTTGTCACCCTATGAATTTCTTTCGATTGAGTGATTAATTGCATTAGATCAAACATTTATCTAGAAAACATAAAGGAGTTAGTTATTACAATGCCTTTCATCCTGTCTGAAAAGTAATTTCTCACTTGAATGTTACTTCATTTTACTCATGTTTGACACACGTATCAGAGAATGCTCTAGAGAATAGTTGATAATTGATAATGTCTTACAGGGTAGATAGCATCTATTAGAAGAAGAAAGTATGGATGCTATCTTATTCAGGGGAATGCTTAAAATGGTAAATGGCAGGAAATGACTCTGGAAAGTTAGCCTTCGATACTAGTAAAAAGAATATTAGAATGGTGTATATTAGTAATGACTTAGCATGTAATAGATGACTAATAGTTATCTCTGAATGGGTATAAGCTTTCACAGAATCTTCTCACAGAGGTTAACTGCCATTCTGTTTTTGTGTCACTTCTTATTTGTCACAACTGTGTTTTGTCTGTGTGAACACTCACAGAAATACTTGAATGAAAAAGTTGAAAAATTCTTGAGTTAAGCATTCCAAAAGAAAAAAAATGATGAAAATATGACTGTAGTGAACTAAGTTATATCAACATATTTTCCTACCATCAATTAAGAAAGAATATATTAACTCTGAATTTCAAAACCAGTTGTCAGTAGATGAGCTCCCATTGGCTGTTCTGGAATAGATCCCCATGTACTGTGTAAGAGCTTCTTTATTCACTCATCTGACAACCAGAGATTAAACATGGGACCATATGAATGAAGATTTAGCATGTGCTCTCCCACTAAGTAATTCCCTCAGTACTCTTTATCATTTCTTTAAGAAGTAAGAATTACTCCATTAAGTTAGTGAAATGTTTTGGATACTTCCAATGGCATTTGATAAAACAAGCTTTAGATTGGTGCTCTAGACACCATTAGGGTTGTAACCCAAAGACTGATATCGAGGTTCAAGCTTCAAGTTGAATATCAGAAAAGCAAAGCAGCTGGCCACTAGCTCTCACCTCTACCTCAGAATGAATGGGGTGCCTCCTTGAGCTCTCGCCAAACCTCAGATTGTAACCTCTTCTCAGCGAGAGACCTTGCTTCTGTCTTATATACTTCCCTAATGTTGGGATTAAAGGTGTGAGCATAATTCTCTTTTAGACTGATTCACTCTTGTGTAGATCTGGGTGACCTTGGACTCACAGAGATCCATCTACCTATTAATCCTGAGTCCTAGGATTAACGGTGTGTACCACCACCCCCTAGCTTTTGGCTGCTGGGATTAAAGGTGTGTGCCTGGCTTCTATAGCTTATGGCTGACTTTGCTTTCTGAATCCCCAGGCAAGCTTTAATAAATCATAAACAATATATTCTCAGCCACTATCAATAGTATATTTTATATAATTATAACACATTTAAAATGTTCAGAGACAGCTGGGTGTCATACACAGTTTTAACCCCAGCACTCAGTAGGCAGAAGCAGACAGATACCTAAATTTGAGACCAGCCTGATCTGCATAGTGAGTTCCAGGACAGCCATGGCTATGTAGAGAGTCTAAAACTAAAACAACAACAAAAATAAAGTATTCAGAGGCTTTTTACATTAGGTAAACTGAGTTGGTATTAAATGAACTTAAAACATTGTTTTACTTTGTCTTTTAAAGATTTTTTTTCTTTACTTTTGAGGTTTTTGTGCATGGATACAATGAAATACAATTATATCCCCTCTTCTCCCCTCCCACTTCCCTCTCAACAAGGACTTCTCCCATGAAGAATGGGGGTAGGTGCATACCATGGTAGAAGCCAGGACTTGTGGGTTAGTTTTCTCTTTCTACCATGTAGGTCTTAGTTATTGACTTCAGGTTGCCTTTGTCTGTTCTGCCCTTTCACTAGTCCATGTTCTGTTATCTTAAAGGTAATGAAATTGAAGTTTTGAAAAAAATAAATGGCTTCTTTAGTTTGACAAATTTACTTTCTGTGCTGTAAAAGATCAGTTTTATGTTATTCTGGTACTTCTTGATATTTACAAACAGAATTATTGTGTTCTTTCAAGAGGGCTCTACAGATGGGATTTATACAAATTCTTTTTTCTTTTTTGGTTTTTATGAGACAGAGTTTCTCTGTATTGTTTTGGAGGCTGTCGGTCCAGCCCGGCCTCGAACTCACAGAGATCCGCCTGCCTCTGCCTCCCGAGTGCTGGGATTAAAGGCGTGCACCACCACCGCCTGGCATAAAAATTCTTTTTAATGTTTGCAGTACTGTATTTAGGTTAATTACCCTTAGATATAGTCAGAGCAGTATTAGTGTATACAAGAAGACCTAAAAAGCCCAAGTCCTAGTTAGTAGAAACATCACACACACACACACACACACACACATTCACTGCCACTTCATTTATAGATTTAATAAATTAAGTATAAAATATTACAAATTAAATGTGTATAGCATGATACTAAGACAGGAATGTTATACTTAGTCTCTGTTAAAATTTAGAATTTTGTGTTTGTATTAATGAGATATTCTTTCTCTAACCAGGAGAAAGCACCCGACACCTTCCACCCGTGAAAGCCCCTCTTCAAGCAAAGAAGAAAATAACGAAACATTGTTTTCTTTGTGGAAAGAAAACAGGATTGGCCACTAGCTTCGAATGCAGGCAGGTGGCCCCTGGAGAAGCTGAGAGGATTTTTCTGTGGGGACTCAGCATGGGAGTTGTGCAAAGTAAAACAATGTTTAAATGGTCAATTTTAATATCAAGATGATGTCCTAGTAGAAACCCTTAGATGAATTCCTAATTGGAGAGGAGGGAGGGAGGGAGAGAGAGAGAGACAGAGACAGAGACAGAGACAGAGAGAGGGGAAAGCTGTCCTTCCAAAAGGCCTAAGTAAAGACTCCACTGTCATTGAACAAGGACATTTAAGCCAACTGATTTGTTTGAATGTTGCTTTAAAAAGCCCCTCCTTCTAGATTCTATTTTTAAGTTCAACAAAATTGAACCAAAATTGACAATTTATTATTTGGTACAGTTATTGCAAAGCATATGGATATATATTCTTAAATACTTTTTATATCTTTCATTAGCATTGGTATCTTTCATTGATTGATATCTTCTCTTTTTTGTTAATTTTTTTACTTTCCAATCCAAGGTCCCCCTCCCTCGTCTCCTCTTGCTCTCCCCATCCCATATACTCCTTGGGAGGGTAAGACCTCCTCTAGGAAGTCTACTAAGTCTGTCCCATCAGATGTCTTCTCTTAGTGTGAGGACAAACATTGAAAAGAATTGTGGCCTTTTAGAGTGCATTCTGCTCACATAAAAATAGCTTTTTAAAAAATCCGGAATGTGTTTCACATTCTCTCATATCATAGCTTTTTGTTGGTTTGCAGGTTTTATTTGCTTTATGAGACAGAGCCTCATCATGTAACTCTGGCTGGCCTAGATCTTGCTATGTACACCAGGCTGGCCTTGAATTCACAGAGATCTGCTTGCCTCTGCCTCTGCCTCTGCCACTGCCTCTCTGCCTCTCTGCCTCTGCCTCTGCCTCTGCCTCTGCCTCCTGCTAGTCACAGCATATACCAACATGTCCAGTCTTAAATAGCTAATTTTATATCGCCTAATTTTCTAATGAGACTTAATTTCTTAGAATTCAAATGTACTCAATGTAAGAGATATCGTGGACACGTTACCAGCTTTCAGGTTTTTACTTCAAAAAGATACATAGCTGTCATTCAGTTACCTTGTTCTTTGGGGGCTTTATCCTTATGAGTGGAAGGGGACTGTCAATGCTGAAATTGCTAAGGAGACTTTTATTGAATTTCCTGAAGTCACACACTTCTTCTAAAAATATGAGCCCTCTGTGCAAATCTGACTATTCACATAAACTTTTTTGTGCTTTAGATGTGGAAACAACTTCTGTGCATCTCATCGCTATGCAGAAACTCATGGCTGCACTTATGACTACAAGAGTGCAGGAAGGAGATACTTGCAGGAGGCAAACCCTGTGGTTAATGCACCAAAACTTCCCAAAATCTAACTCTTCTCTGCGCTTTACTGCTCTGCCTGAGGAATCCTATTATATTGACAGAAGAAATATTGTTTAGACTGCATTATTTTTGTTCGACTCCAAAAGATTTGCCAAATAACAAGAGCACAAAGTGCATACTGTTGGAGAATGAAAATGCCTATTGTATTGATGTCTTTATTCTTTGGTGAATCAAAAGTTTTAAAAGTAGTTTTAAAAACTTTACACTATAATGATTTAGTTTTGTTATTGCATGTCTGTGTTAAGTATTTTATATTTGAGATTGGAATTATTTATTAGACAAATCTTCAAAAGATGCACTTTAGGAAGTTACCATTGGCTGTGTATCCAGGCTTCCATGTTGTACAGAAATGAGTGGTTCTGTAATGCCTCTTTTCAAACTGAACACATCTTGCTTTTTTCTTTCTTTTCTTGTGGGGATGGGTAGATGGGATTTTTTTTCTTTTTATAAATCCCACGTGTGAAAGTTTATGAGGTTTGCTAACAAGTTCTTTTTTAAAAGAACATTTGTTTTTCCAGTGTGATTTTTAACACGTATATTTCTTCCATATTCAGATTGGCATTCATATATGTATCCATTCTGTAGAACACATCATGTTAATATAGTATACATTTTTTAAAATACTACTTTTTAAATGGTAGTTTTAAAATAACAGTGTCTTGTTGCCATTGAAAACAGAAGCCAACTTTTCATTTTTCAAAAAATGGCTATATATATTTTTAAAAGTCTCACAAACTTGGTTAATTTTCTTACATATTGAGTGCTTTTACAGGGGAAAATAATATTCAAATAAATATTCAACTTCAAAATGACTTTATTTGGTTATTTATGATGCATTTTCTTTTACAAAATACTTAGGTAAATCAGTGATTTGGTACACTTGGGGAAAATGACTGGCAGTATGAAAGGATTATCTTAAGGTCTAAGGGCCATGTTCCTTAGGTGTAATCCATTTCCCATTCAGGACTCTGGAATGCCACAGAAGCTGGTTGATACCAGGCAGCAGCTGTTAGGCAGCCGCCTAGTGGCTGTGCTTCTGACCTCCTGTAGAGATTCCAGGAGACTGTGTTGGTGTTTCATAGACCACTTATTCCAGTGAGGGTTGCCTGGAGAACTCCTGATACTCTTCCCTTATTTCTTGTAAGAAACTGAATGTTGATGGACAAAGATGTTGTTAGACTTACAGTAAAGTACATTTGTAAAAGAAAATGGTTTAGAAAATGTAATAGAGGAGCCTTGGCATCAAAGCTGGAAGATATGCTATTGCATTTGTTTTGGTTTTTGAGATAGAGTCTGTAGCCCAGGCAGGCCTTTGAATTTGCAACAGCCTCTAAGCCTCAGTCACTCGTGCTAGGTGTAGTTGGTTGTTTTACTCCTTTTACTGTTTGGGGGCCTGCCACCCAGCTCCCAAATAAGTTTGCAGGATCTTATTCTTACTTAAAGCGCCCAGCCTTAGCCTGGCTTGTTTCTAGCCAGATTTTCTTATATTATCCAACCTACCTTTTGCCTTTGGGCTTTTATCTTTCTCTATTCCATATTCCCTTCTTTACTTCTTACTCTGTGGCTTGCTGTGTAGCTGGGTGGCTGGCTCCTGATGTCTTCTTGCTCCTCTTTTGCGATACTGCTTCTTCTGTTTATTCTCTCTGCCTGGCAACTTCACCTATTTCCCTCTTCTACCAAGCTATTGGACATTCAGCTCTTTTTTTATTTTAATTTTAAATAGCTTGCTTCACATGTCAATCCCAGTTCCCTCTCCCTCCCCTTCTCCTGTGGACATTCAGCTCTTTATTAAACCAATCAGGTGTTTTAGGCAGGCAAACTAACACAGCTTCACAGAGTTAAACAAATGCAACATAAAAGAATGTAGCAATCTTTGCATCACTAAGCAAATATTCTACAGCATAAACTGACATAACCCATCTTCAACTAATATTCCTCAACAGCTAGGATTATAGGCTTGAGCTGCCATGCCCCGCTGAAGGCATGCTTTGTGTGTGGTGCATACTTGTGTGTGCATGCACTCAAAGGACACATGTAGAGGCCAGAGCAGGACATCAGGTGACTTGGACCAGTAGGCCATTTTTCAGTGACGGGGTCCTAAGTGAGACGGGCAGGAGATGAGAAAGTGGGAAAGCTGGGGTCAGGAAATCTTATGCCAAGCACGCTTATTAAGTGTACAGCATCTTAGATACTGTTTCCAGAGGAGAAATGGAACTGAGTCAGCAGGAAACCAGTCGGTCAAGCAATGTTGTACAAAAGGGAACACAGGTTATCCCAAGTACATCACATACTGAGCACATAGTGGCCTTGGGACTGATTACTCCAGCCCCTTTCAGAGGTGGGATTGTCAAGTTCCTAGGAACCAAAACCAGACAAGACAGGACCTTGCCAAGTCTACTCCTGGGCAAAGACACAAAACTAGGTTCCTTTTGTCCTTTCCCTGGGGCCTCTGAGAAAGCCTTGGATCCCTGAATTGTCAGGTGTCTTTATCTATCACTCCCTACCTTACTGCTCTGAGACAGGGTTTTGCCATTTGGGCTGGCTGGCTGGCCAGTTTCAAGTATCTGCCTGTCTCTGCTCCCTGAAACCCTCTCAGTGCTGTGGTTACAGGCACTTGTAGCCATGCCCAGCTTTCCACATGGGTGCTGGACATTTGAGCTCAGTTCCTTATGCTCACTTGCAATGCAAGCACTCTTAATCACTGAACCATCTCCCTAGGCCCTCAAATACATGTTCTTAAAGAGGAATAAATAAAAGTTAATGGCATGTACTTTCACCTATCAATGAGTAATTGTCTTCCTCCCTTATCAAGTAATAAATGTGGCTTAGACATATAAAAATTAAATCTCATTATGTCAGGTCACTGACAAATGAACCAAAGCATATTATTGTATAAATATGAATACTTAGGTCAGACTGGTTGTATGATTTGTGCACTTTTAACTCATAATTATACTGGGGATGAAACTTGTAGCCTGAGCAAGCACCCTACCACTGAGCTGCACCCACAGCCCACAGTTGAGTTGCTTGGCTAGTTTCTGAGTCACTTAGAGATGAAGCACTTTAGTTCAAAAAATGTGATCATTATTGAGAGGGATTTCAGAGACTTCAGGCCTATCTTCGTTTCAGTGATGGGAGTGTGCCCTGGATACAGCCTTGGCTGCAGCCTTGGATAAATAAACTGCTGTATCCCACAACCTATATAACTATCAAAGGCTTTTGCAATCCTTTTTTTTTTTTTTTTGGTTTTTCGAGACAGAGTTTCTCTGTGGCTTTGGAGGCTGTCCTGGAACTAGCTCTTGTAGACCAGGCTGGCCTCAACCTCACAGAGATAGGCCTGCCTCTGCCTCCCGAGTGCTGGGATTAAAAGCGTGCACCACCAACGCCCAGCTAATTGCAATCCATTTTATGTTCAGTTTTTAATTTGTAAAAGAAAAAAATTTGGTCTAACAGGATTGAAAGTTTTTGTATTCTTAACTTTTTGTTGTTTTGATTTTTCAGACATGATCTTACTCTGTAGCTCAAGTTGACCTGAAACTCAGTGTAGCTCTGGCTGGCTTCAAACTTGTGATGGTACTTCTGCCTCAACTTCCCAATATTTTAAACTTTTAACTATGTAGAGCATTCTAAGTTACATTTAGGGCGCAGCCATGTAACTGGTGGGATGCTGCAACCCTAGCACTGGAGAAGTGGAGGAGGAGGCTAGCCTTCACTCACACCCTTGGCTTACACCAACTTGGCTCCATGAATCTGAATTTATAAAGTAACCAGAAATAGTTATATTTAGTGCAATTTAATCATTTATCCATAGGAAATTAACATGCCTATATGTTTTATATTAGTACTTCTGAAGTGATTTAATTGTAAAATAGGAATTTTCTCTTAGGACTAATATGGTTTTAAGCCACCATGATAATCAGATTTTGTATTCAGGAACACATTATAAAGTGTGCCTTCTGTACCACTCCTGAAACATGTGGTGCTTTTAGGATAATATTTATGGATAAACATTCTAAAATAGTTCAATGTCTGTCAGAAAAATAAAAGTACAACTGTTGTAAACTGAAAAGGTGAAATAGGTTGATTTAGACGTTTGAAAAGCTGAGTGAACACTTACAAGTGGCTAGGACACAAGTAACAAAAATCACAGATCTGAATGACTTCAGTTTAGGAAAGGCAGGTGTGGTATTCTAACTTTTCCTTTGAAAAAATGTTAAATTTTTGAAATTTCTAATGAAAGTAATATAGTTTTTAGAAAAATAGAAAAGTCAAAAAGAAAACTCTGCAGTGTCTTCTAATAGACACTAGTCCAAGCGAAATTTGGACCCTGAATATGATCTGATTTAATCATAATTACTTCCTTACTCCTAATGAAACTATACTGGGGTTTAAGGCATATGAATTTGGGGAAGATACATAATTCATTCCATAATGTTCCATTATTGGCCCCATAAAATTCCGATTCCTATGTGAAAATGTAAGTGAAAAATTATTTCTATCCTAACAGTCCCACAGTCTTAGTTTGTTTCATTAGACTTCATATCCCAGTCTTATTTAAATACGATCTAAATCAGGTCTAGGTAAGACTGAGTCTGATTCATCCTGAAGCAGAATTCTTTCCCAGCTGCAAATCTACCTGTCAAGTCCAAAAGTGGTCAGTCATAAGATTGACATCACTACTGCAAAAGGAAAACCCAGCAAAGGATGACAGTTTCCTAAAGCAAGTCCCAAGCCTAATAAGGCAAGTCCCATTAGATTTTAATGCTCAAATGTTGCTGGCATTTCTTTTCCTGCCAGGTCCCACCACCCTCCAGACCCAAATAAACACATGGACACTATATTATTAAATTGTTGGCTAATGGCTAGGGCTTCTTATTGGCTAGCTCTGTCTTAATTATTAACCAATTTCTATTAATTGGTGTATTTCTACATGGACTTATCTTACCAGAGAACAATTGGCCTGTCCTATCTTCTAGGTCTCTACATGGCATCTCTTTCTGGTGGGCTCTATCTGCCTACCTTTCCCAGAATTCTCCTCGTCTCCTAGTCCCGCCTTTCTTCCTGCCTCTATTGGCCAGTGTTCTATTTATCAACCAATAAGAGAAACATATATACAGAATGACATTTCCCATCACTCAAGAAATACCCTTTTTGATCAGATTTGTTTTCCAGGCCCACTAAACTAGCAATTGTCACCCTTATTAAAGTACATCCTGGTCTTGTCCCTGGACAGTGGTATTATGGCCTCTCCAGCAGGGAAATATCCAGTCTTGTAAATGGAAAAATAAGCCACAAACCCTGAGCATATGGCAAAATGAACATCCCTGCTAACTTTGAATCACAGTTTAGATACATTTGAAGTTGATTTTCACAGTGCTGAGATGGAACCCAGGGCCTTGAGCATGCTGGGCAAGGAGCACTGCTCAGATACACCATAGAGTTTCACTGTGCACTCCAAGCCTGGAATTCTCATTCCTGCTTCAGCTTTCCAAATACTAGGGTCATGAGCACGCTCAATGCTCTCTTAGGTATATCAAGTACTATTGATAGGATTTATGTATTCTATGCAGACTGTTGGAAGCATTTCCTCTCTTGGATTTTAGAACTGTTATCCTAGGGAATATTGATAGCTAGTTTTTAATGGTTGCTGCTTTAAGAATACTGTAGCAATCAGGCTGTTCCTTGAGCTGAATTACTTCATTGTGGTAAGTACTAGTTTGTCTGAGTTGCTTAATTTTGATTTTTAAGAGGTAGAGAAGGAAGATGTGACATATTGACTGGGCGAGTGACTAATCACCAGAGGTGAAAAAATTGAAAAAAACAAAATGAACAGCTTCACAGCACAGTCACGAGGCATATCCTAGTAAGTTATCCATGCTTATTTGTGAACTTAACACATCAGATGCACATGGACACACCCCATATCAAACCACCTTAGGAACACGAGGCATGGGTAGGTGTGCTGGCGCACACCTGTTACACCATCACTGGCAAGATTGATTCAGGGGGATTTTGAGTTTAAGGTCAGATCCTGTCTCCAAAACAAAACAAAACCTAGGCATGTGAGTTTATCAAACACCAGATAACAAATGATGTGATCTTCTCTGAAACACGTCAAAGGGAAAGGCATCTAAGAGAGGCTGACTCATCACTTGTCAAGTGGCTTGGCCTCTGCCCAGGATCTCCACCTCTTCCTACTGTACACTGTACCTCAGCAGCACGATTTCACTCTGCTGATTTGAAATGGCTCTCTTAGTTCTAAGCCATTCAGATCCAGACCCATCTGCACCTGAGCAGCTCTACTGCGACCCCCAGAGAGAACCCCCGACCCTCGGGGATGAGGTGATGAGGGTCGCTACTAATTTGGTGGGCCTTCACGAGCAGATCCGATCTTAAAAGTAAACTTCAAGAGGTTAAAGGAAACAGGCTCAAGACAACGTTCGCTGATCAAGAGCGTTTATTTTTGGGGCGAGCTGGTACTTATAGAGAAAAAAATCTCAGGGGATGGTACAAGCATGTCAATCAAGTCTCAACTCAAATATACACCAAATACGGTAAAGACAAAGCTATAATTTTCCATCAGTCATCAGTCGCATACCACAGGTGCAGGAATTAGGGAGGGGTAGGAAGTATTCAAAGGAACACTTTAACCTTTTGTTAACAAAGACAATTGCTCTGTAAGGGTTACTTCCCCCTGGCTAGGCGGGTGGGCTGCCCTGTGTAAATTTAACTTTTATGGTTAGCCTTTTCCTTTGTCTCAAGGGCATGTGTGCACGTAGGCAGAAGGCCAAGAAATGGTTGACAGACTCCATTTTGTTCAAGGTTCTAGCAGTCCCCAACACTCTACCCCTTGATGCATCCTGAATGGTGGACAGCTCCTTACCTGATCACCACATGTACGTACAGGCTCCTTGTACAGTCATGTAAATTCCTGTGGCACCCATAGCCCTTTCAGCCTCTCTGCAGCCTAAAACCATGTTGACTTGGAACATAGAACTTGTGATGGGTCTGGTCATGCTTATCCAGTGAATCCAGGCATCTTGGTAAGGTCCAGGTAAAGAAACTTATGTAGCATAGTGTGTGAGTATTCTGCTACCCAGTGAGTTTGACATAGTAGGAAGACACAAGTGGAGCTTACTCAGCACAAATACGTACTTATATTTTTACTCCATGTTTTCAGTTTGAGGCATGCCTCACATAACCTATTCTGCCTCTCTCCCCCTTCAAAAACAAAACCAGTTTTAATTGAAAACATTTTCAAATCATTGTCCTGGGTCTTTTTTGGTCAATGTTAATCTCTTGAGGTGTTAGGAGCCTTCAACTATTCAGAGATTTTCTAGAGAGTTAGGAAGTGAGAATGTAGCTAGCATTCATGGAGTGGAGATATCCCCTATGTAAGTACTTAATAGCAGTGCTTATCAGATTCATTCAATTGCTTATCCAGTGCATCTCATATACAAATGACTACAGTTGCATGTGGGGATATAGTGGTAGAATAGACTGGCAGAGTTTAACTAGCTAACTGGCCATTATCTGATAGTAATTTTCATAATCTAAAGGAGAAATGGGTAGAGCTGTGAGTTAGCAACAAATGATACCCAGCCTACTTCAGGAATCTTTTTAGCTGAAATTTCTCAAGTAAGAATTAGCTAGGAAAAAAAGAGGTAATAGGGAAGAGATGGGATAAAAACACGCTTTCAAGAAGATTTTATTTCAACCAGGCAGTGGTGGCAAATGTCTTTAATCCCAGCACTCAGGAGGCAGAAGCAGGCAGATATCTTGAGTTAGAAGTCAGCCTGGTCTCTAGAGTGAGTTCCAGGACACTCAGGGCTGTTACATAGAGAAACTCTGGCTACACAAGAATCTGCAAGTTAAAATTTTTTTTTTTTTGCTTTTCTATCTAAGTAGCTTCAGAGTTTAGAAATGGACACTGTTTGGCTACAGAATTTGCTCTAGGTAACTAGATTTCAAGAGAGAAGACTGTAAAGTTTGTAGAAGATGATAATAATAAATAATAATAATATTCAATGAAGAGAACACAGTAGATTAGGTCACCCACAAAGTGCATGTCTAGTCTTCTAAGAAGAAAATGCAAGTTGCATGTGCTGTTACAACCCTGAGCCCTCAGCTACTCAGGAGGCTCAGGCAGGAGAATAATTTTGTCAGCACTGAGGGAACAAATACATAAGTTTGTGTGGCAATCCTCAACCATTATCTCTAAGAGAACCCAACAAGGCCACCTCAGGATTTGACAGTGAAAAGAATTTTAGGAATGGCCAGTTTGAAGCAGAGTTGAGAAGTTATTTTAATATGGGATTAATGAGGTTTGGGTACCTACAACAGCATGAGTGTTGGTTTTTCTAAGTAAGGGTTGCAGAAATTAAGAAATAGGTGTTGGAGGGACAGTGGCAACTGACTTTGCATTTGACATATATACTACTTTAGTATCTCAAGTTATTTCTCAAAAGGTCGCTAAGAAACTTTTTACTCTTTCTTCTGATAAGTGAGGGGAGGTGACTTGAATGAGATTTGATAAAATAAATTGGGGTAACACCAGTAAATGCTGGGATTGCAAGGCTTTAGTTCTTGTCTTTCTCCTGTAAAAGGGGTTTCTGGTGAGAGTCCTAGAAAAAAAATTAGGTTTATAGCTAAGAATAGAGGATGCCCTTGTAGCCATTGAGGTGAAATCTCAAGCAAGAAGCTTCACCCACTAAGGAGGCCCTTTGCCCTGCCTCCATATTTTCCTGTCTTTCTAGCCTTCCTGATTTGATTTACTAAAGCTTGCCTGAGGATTCAGAAGGCAAAGTCAGCCATAAGCCATACAAATCAGGCATACACCTTTTATCCCAGCAGTCAGAAGTTAGGAGGTGGTGGTACACACCTTTAATCCTAGGACTCAGGATTAATAGGTAGATGGATCTCTGTGAGTCCAAGATCTACACAAGATTGATCCAGTTCTAAAGACAAACAGCTCACACAAAGATGAGCTCAGCACCTGGGACTACACACCTTTAATACCAACATTATGAGAGTATATAAAACAGGAGCAAGGTCTCAGTATCAGGCATTCATTTTCCAGCCACACTGAGGATAGGAGGACATTGAAGTCTCAGGATTCTCCAGCCATGCTGAGGAGAGGTTACAGTCTGAGGCTTGGTGGAACTAGGATTGCCTTTCATTCTGAGGTAGAGTAAAAGCTAGTAACCAGCTGCCTTGCTTTTCTGATCTTGAGCTTGAAGACTGAACCCCACTATTGGTCTCTGGGTCTTTTATTTATCGTGCTACAATCTCCCTTCTGAATCTTAAGGGATTCAGAATGAGGAGGGTCCACTTTTCTATAGTTCCTTCAGACTTAATAGGGATGCTCAATTATGCATCCTATGCAAGTATCAAGTCTCAGCCTGTCTGGACTAAGGGGCTATATTATATATGATCTTGCTTGATGATTGTGAGACCATCATTTGAAGGGAATCTAGAAGACTTGAGATATCAAATCACATAAACAGTAACACATATAGCAGACTGCTATGACTAAGATTAGCACTTAAAAGTAGCAAGGTCTGTTTATCATGTGTTAACTGTGATGTCAGTGAATGACTGAACTCAAGGCAGAGTCAGACAGATTTAATTTGGGTCTGTAAATCTTAGTGAACTGAGGAGACATTGTTCTTAATGCTGTTGTCAGAGTATCAAGTGTTATCAGGCCCTCATCTGTGATATACACAACCTCATCTTAAGTTTTAAGTTTAACAATGAGCTCCTAAACTGAAAAACACCACTTAAAATAATGGAAGAAATGTCTTGGTTTAACTTTTAGCCCATTTCTCCTTACTGTTAATAACGTTTCATTTGTGTGACTATGTGTCATTGCAGTTTATCTGAGAAGGCCTAGAAGTCACAGTAATCTAGGAGCAGTGAGTATGCTTCATGCCCAGATCTTGGTTTCCCGTACAATTTCTCAATGACACTGCCTTGGAGAGGAGGCTGGTCATAATGCTGAGGCAGGAAACATAAACAAACTACAATCTCAGAGAGTAAGGATGCGATTTAACAAAACAAAACAACCCACCGTAGCCAGTGGCTATGGCACAGGCCTTTAATTCCAGCACTTGAGAGGCAGACACTAGCAGATCTCTGTGAGTTGGAGGCCAGTCTGGTATACAGAGCTAGTTCCAGGACAGCCAGGGCTACACAGAGAAATCCTGTCTTGAAAAACCAAAAATAGATTTTAAATATACAATAATTATGACATGTCAGAAGGACACAAGAGTTATATGAATGCACTCTGAGTGGTCAAACCTTGAATAATCTGTACAAGAAAACTGTAGATGGAGTTTGTCTATATTAAAACACATTAACACATTTAGAGGTTTTTTATGTCTGTATCTGTTTTACTGAGGATCTGTACTGTTTTTTGACTGTATGAGATGAATCTTAAAACTGTTATATCGGCTGTCGTTGGTGTAGCTTAAGTGTACAGTGTAGTACTTGGAGACTGGCAGATTGCTCCCCCTGCAGGCAGCTTCTGGGAGACTCTTCTTTGTACTGCAACTGGCAAGAAAGACATGAGTCTGGGAAGCCATGTCTGGCTCCGTTTTTCTGTGTTTAGAACCTTTCTAAAAGCTTTCTCAGATTTTATGTGGATTTAGGAGCCACACATTGGTCACCATTTGTAGACGGAGTTTATCTGTGTCTATGTGGCCGCTCCCAAATAATCATTCAGAAACGTATGAGTAATTATAAATGCTCAGCCAATAGCTTAGGCTTGTTACTACCTAACTCTTGTAATTTGAATTAACCCACTTATATTAGTCTACATTCTGCCATGTGGCATTACCTCTCCTTCATCTTGCATCTCTTGTTTCCTCTCCACCATTTTCATTTCCAGTGTCTGTTGTATTTTGCTGTGCTATCTATACCTCTTGCCTAGCTATTGTCCAGTCAGCATTTTTATTAACCAATGAGAGTAATACATATTTACAGTGTGCAAAGTTTGTTTCACAACAGAAAACAACAGTATTGAGTTACAACCTAAAGAGTAAAAAGTCTTATAATAAAAGGTATTAAGGGTTAGAACTTCAACATTATGAATTTGGGAGATAGATTTGAGACTCTAACTGATACTATATTATGCTGTGGTTTCAAATTAATCCCCCAAAGTTCAGTGGTTTACTGCACCAAAGTTCACTTATTACTCATATAAAACCCAGTGGGTGGGGGCTGGAGAGATGCCTCAGTGGTTAACAGCAATGACTGCTATTTCCTGAGGACCCAGGTTCAAATTCCAGCACCCATGTGGCAGTTTCAGGGGATCTTAAACCTTCACACCAATGCAAATAAAATGAAGTTAAATTGTTTTCAAAAAAGAAAAAGAGCCGGGCGTTGGTGGCACATACCTTTAATCCCAGCACTCAGGAGGTAGAGGCAGGAGGATCTCTGTGAGTTCAAGGCCAGCCTGGCCTACAGAGCGAGTTCCTGGTCAGCCTCCACAACAATACAGAGAAACCCTGTCTCGAACCTCCCCCCGCCCCTCCAAAAAAGAAAGAAAAAGAAAAGCCAGTGAGTTGAGAAATCTCCTAGGGCAGCCGCCCAATAAAGTAACTTAGGAACTCAGCTGTTTATTGAATGAGCTTCACAATGCCCTGGAATATTGTGGTAGCAAAAGAGAAAGCTGGAGAGTTGCATGTGGCGCTTACATGTTCTTATCTAGATGAGCAAGTCCTCGGGATATAGCACTACCCTGGATTAACTGCATGATTGCAACCAAAGAAGAGACCCAAAGGATCAACCATGTGGCACTGTCTTCCAACCAACCCGTACTGTCTCTCAGTTTCTTCATTAAACAATGAAAAGAGAAAATAGCTGGGCAGTGGTGGCAAAGCTAAAAAGTCTCATGCACCTAACAACAAACCTCCAAGTTGTGACCTATGTTCACTGTCAGCAATTGCAAGAAATTTAGTTTTAAGATCTTAATTGGGCTTCTTCTTCTTTCTTCTTCATCATCATCATCATCATCATCATCATCTATTGTTTGATGCAGTCTTGCTCTATTGCTCACATTGCCCTTCAAGACTTAACTGAGTGATCTCCAATCTTAGCCTCTGGTATTTCTGGGGTCACAGGCATGGACCTCCATGCCCACTTTTATTTTTTCAATTATAGACCAGTGAAAACACCTCATTCTAGACGAAAGATTGAGTGTTCTGATGAGCTTAATCAAAGAAGTTGGCTTCATAAACACAACAACAAAGGAAAATTGTCCTGTCATCTAGGATTGAACCCCAGCACCAGGCCAAAGTAAACCTTTTCCATAAATTATAGGTGTTTCAGTCTGTCAAGACTGAAAATAAGGAAAAGTAGATTCAAAGGTGGCTCTTCCAAAGCATAGTTAGGACTTAGTTATTCATCTCTAAATTTGTTTGCCACTTCCTGTTATTCCTCACAATTCAACTGTGTTAAATGACATTATGGTCATAGACAATCACAGTTATTTTATCACACACAGTTTTAGGTCAACTATGTAGACTAGCCTTGACCCTGAATTCATGATCTCTTGTCTTGAAAGCCTCCCAAGGGCAGAAATTATAGGCGCCCACTACCATGTAACAGCCTATTTTGTTTGCAATGAACCCTTAACTGGTAAACCAGTTAGTTCATGCTTTACATGCTTAACCATTTAGAGAGGTGGCTGTGACTAGCTCTAGGGGAGCTCATGCCTCCCTAACCATCCCATAATTCACAATCTCCAGGAGAGGGGAGGCATACCCATAAGCACAGCGGACAGGGAGGATCAAGTGCCACCCAGCTTCCAGGACTGAGCACACGGTCACCTCTAACAATCCACCCACTAGCAGCTTTACAGGCAGTACAGGTGCATTTGTTTCCTCATTGACAGTCTGCTGCTGAGATGTAAACCGGGGACAGGAATTATTTGGACAGATACAAGATGTCTTTTTATTTTCTCTCTCCCCCTCAAGACTCTGAGCTTTGTTTTAACAAAGGCTTCGGAAATCTCTTAGGCAGGGCTGCTTGATTTAGGACTCACTCTAGCTTTGCCCACGTAATAATACTTTCCAGCTCCATAAAAACCTCACAGAAGCCTCCAGAAGCCTGAAGGCTTTGTCACTTCTTACAGTGGGATGGCGGCAGGCTTCCACACTACCAGATCAGTTACCCACCGTAGGCAGACACTGTAGTAATGGGAGATTAGCCCTGCCTTCTTGGAACACCTGCTGCCAGAAGGGGGCAGGAAGATTCAGGTTGTAGCTTTTGCTTCCCACAACAAAATAACTGCACGGAGGAAACTCACCATTATGTTTTCTGTATGAATGCACAAAAGAACCTGTTGGGCTTTGCTGAATGGATGCAGGTGTTTTGTCTCTTGACAGTTTGCTCTCTAGGTAGCCAAATATGCAAAGCGATCAGCATTGGGGGGGACGACGACTTGATTAGCTAAACAGACCTACTTCTAGACACAGAAAACTGTGGAGTGTTACGGGAATTGCTTACAGATCTCTCACGAATTAAAAAAAAATACTCTTTAATGCACCGTGTAATGAAGGTTATTGGGTAAGTAAAATTGCCAGTGGCTGAAACCTCTGCTTCTGTAAGGTGTGAGTTAGGAAAATCAGAATTGTAAGAAATAGTAAGAGCTAGGGATGAAACTCAGAGATACCTTCTGAGAGAATCCCTGAGTTCAACCAACAACAGGGAGAAGTCACAAAGAATACTACTCTAGAAGTATAATCAGGGAAGAGTTAACGTGAACAAAGTAGAGTCAAATATCCACCGATAAAGACATGTTCGTAAGTACATGAGTGGCAATATCCGCATGAAAATTATAATTTTATGTTTACATATTCATACCATACACAATCAGTATTTCTAGGTTAGGGAGAGCAAAACGGAAAAAAAAAAAACCACCACAAAATCCCTGTTCGTCCATACAAACATGTTTTATCGCTTAGTTCCCGCAGCTGCCACTTCCATTTGCTAGCTTCCCGTACCGGAAGGTTTCCCTTCCTCTAGGCCAAGAAGGTGAAGCCGGGCGGAGTCTAAGAGCAGTCTCACCTAGCGCTGCTGGCGTCCTCACCCCGTCGGGGTTGTCGCCCCACCTTCCCAGCGCCCCAGGTCGCCCCAGCAACGCTTTTGCCTGGGGCGCGACGGGCACGTGACCGGCGCGTCACATGACCGGTCAGTCGGCGTCCTCTCGCTGGGTGGTGGCGCGCTGACCCAGCGGCCCCGAGGCGTCCGGACTGTGTCATGCAGGAAGCGGGCCGCGGGCGGAGCTCGGCGCCCACCTGAGCTGCTCGCGCCGAGGTGCGGCGTGGCCGGAGCCCGCGCGCCCGGCCGCCAGGGGTGTGGCTGCCAGGAGGCCGCGACAGGTGGGTGCGCGGTGGTCGCGGCCCGGGGGAGGCCGCGCGCAGCGGGGCGGAGTCCGGTCATCCGATCCGCCGGCGACCTGAGGCCTCCGGCGCGCTCAGGTGAAGTCTTTCCCGGACTGGGCTGTGAGGGCGTGCACCCAGCAGCCCCTCCTGCCTTTGCCCCTGCTTCTGTTTCTACATCCGAGATGGAAGTGTGGACTCCTGCTCTCTAAGTGCCTGACGTGGCGTCGGGAGAGTCCTGCTTAAGCAGAAGCGCAGGAGGGAAGTGTAGGTAGGCTGCTTAGCATTATAATCGCCGCCTTTTTGCTTGTCTTTAAACATGTTTTTTTGGAACCGACTTGGACTCTTCATCTGAGTCAAGTTTTTACAGAGAACTTGTTAGGGAGAATCGTAATGGCTCATCTTCTTGTTCTCACGTTGCTTAAACGCAATGAAGCCTCCCTTGAAAAGAAGAAACGCTTCTCTGAATGCCCTTTTGAGAAAGAGAGAGAGAAAAAAATCTGCCTCATTGTCTCCTCCACTTAAGGACACACAGTGGTCACACAGCTGTCAAAATTTATTATGGAGTTATGTTGGGTTTTGTTATTAATTTGATGGTGTCTGAAGATAAATGTGGTGTATGGCCCTCTACAATTATTTTTCTCTTTTTTATTTTGTTCGATTGTATGCAATTAGATAAATAATTAGTATATTACTTATCTCCTGAAAAAAGCACCAGTATTTCTGACCAGTCCCAGGAGAAACACGAGTGTGTTTATATAGTAGACTTCACACCTGGTCAATTAGTTACTCAAAATGGGAGTGGAATACTTCGTTTAGAATACCCAAGTCGCGGTCTGTGAAAAGGAATATATGAACTACACTTGTTAGAGTTAGAAACTGATGTGGACACGGTCTTTTACTAAGTGTTGGAAATCTGAAGCTAGGGAATTTTGAATCTCGAGAGATTCAGTTTAGGAGTTAATAGTTTGATAGTTTTTGATAGTGAGTGGATGTGTGCAGAGCAGGAAGTAGTGAGTACAGGCAGAGGCAATTACCAGGAAAACTAAAGAGCAGCACGCACTTTCTTAACTTCTTGACTCTGGAGATTCTAGTGATGAAATATGTACTGGAATTTGATGCTGGGGTGGGGGGGGAACTGCTGGGCATGAAAACACATTTCAAAAAGTTTGCCCTTTGTGAGGGGAGTGGACAGTGGGGGTCTCACATCAGTGTGATCCAGGTGTCTTTTTCCAAGACAATTCACTTCCTTTCCCTTCATTTTAAGCTTCAGTAGAGTGACTTTTGTTAGTTTTTTTTTTTGTTTTGATTTTTTTTTTTTAGCTTCTGCTCTTGAGTGTGGAAATTGTGTTCTATGTCATGGCTACAACTAGGATTGTCAGGTAAAATACAGGATTCTCGGTTAACTATGAATTTCAGGTAAACACAAAATATGTGGGGCAAACCAAAACTAAAAACAAATTCATTGTTTATTTGAAAACAGGCCTTAATCTACTTGCTTGTTGTTGTTGTTGTTGTTGCTAAATATGTCAGCTTTAGCTCCAACGTATTTGCCTCATTTAAATTACTCTAGGAAAAATTAGCTCAAGGCCTAGACAGGATGGAATTGATTCTCTTGTTAAGCTTTCCTATTGGAGGCTGCAGATGTGGCTCTGTAGCAGGGAGAGTACTTAGCACACACAGGGCCTTTGCCCAGGCTCCAACACCAGAACAAATGAAAAACCAGCATAAAACAATGAAGATGCCTCTTTGCTATCAGTTGAACCATCTTCTTCTTGAAGGACATCACTTCTTCACATGCATTGTTTTTACTTTTTCCTCTACTAGATGTTCTGTCTTCACTTTCCTTTCTAGGGATTGTACATTGGGTTTCATAGTAGGTAACAGCTCTACCATTGACCCACAGTCCACAGCCAGTTGTTTTTATATATTTACATTATATCTCCCCCTTTTCCCCCTTGTGCTCCGCAACTACCTCTGAAATCCATGGCCTTTTATTCTTTATTATTGCCTCTCTCTCTCTCTCTCTCTCTCTCTCTCTCTCTCTCTCTCTCTCTCTCTCTCTCACACACACACACACACACAAACACACACACACGCAGGCAAGCACGAGCTCTTTTTTGAATACAACTTTTGAGTCCCTTTAGTAGTGTTTATATGTATATGTGTTTAAGCCTGACCACATGAGTTTGGAGGAGCTTGTCCCTGGAGAAGACTGAGTTGCCCTCTTTTAGTAGCCATTAATTGCCTGTAGCTCTTCATCCCAAGGTGGGGCCTTGGGAAACTTCCCCCATCCACATTGGCATTTCAAAAGGTGTTGCCATTGTTCAGGTTGTTTAAGAAACCATACCGTTGAGATTAGTGGATGCGGCTGTCTGCAGCAGACATCCTGACTTCCTGGTCATCCAGGTCCTACCATCTGTCCACCCTCTCTTCTGATATGTTCCCTGAGCCTTAGATATAGGGATTGGATTATAGTTGTATCAAGTGGAGCTGGTCACCCACTGTCAGTTATCTGCATTTTGCTCAGTTGTGGACTTCGGTAATGATTTCTGTTTGTCCCAGAAAGAACCTTCTTTGATGAGGGCTGAGACCTACACTTACTTATGGGTATGAGGATAAGTATTGGCTGTGCAGTTAGAAATTATGCTGATTCACCAAAGTAGGTTCTCCTTTAGGATCCATGGGCCTCACTAGTCAGGGGTAGTTGACTAGGGTTGTAATATGAGACTTCCCCCTCCTGTCTAATTAGGCCTTACACCTAATTAGATAACTGTTGATTACTCTTAGTATATAAGCACCAGTGCCTTCGTTACTTTGCCTTGCTGTGAAAAGTCATCATGACCAAGGCAACTTGTAAAAGAAAGCATTTAACTGGTGGGCATGGCGGCAGGTAGGCAGGCATGGCACTGGATCAGTAGCCGAGAGCTTAGATTTGATCTACAGGCACGAGTTAGGTGTGGCTGGAGATAGGCAGACTGACTGACTAAGCCTGGTGTGGGCTTCTGAACCCTCAAAGTCCTCCCCCAGTGACACACTTCCCTCACCATGGCCACACCTCCTAATCCTTCACAAAACAGTTCTATCATCTAGGGACAATTGTTCAGATATGTGAGCCTATGGGGGCATTCTCATTCAGATCACCACAGCCACTAATGCACTATATTGAGAAGGGGTAGGGAAAGTGGGTAGCCCTGTCTCAGTCTGATTTTAATGTATTGTTTTGAGTTTTTCTTCATTTGAGATGACGTTGGTTTCTCATTAGTTTTAGTATGAAGTCTATTTTGTCATATTAAGATAGGGACTCTTGGCTTGCTTTCTGGTCCCATCGCTTAGAATATTGTGTTTGTTTGGTTTGTATTTATGTGATAACAGCATAACCAAGAACAACTTGAGAAGAAAAGGGTTTATTTCCTCTTACGGCTTAAAGTCCATTATGAAAAGAAGTCAGGATAGGAAGTCAAGGTAGGAACTTGGAGGCAGAAACTGAGGCAGAGGCCATGGAGCAGTGCTGATTACTGGCTTGCTTCCTGTGGTTTTCTGAGCCTGCTTTATTATAGCATCCACAACCATCTGCCTAGGGATGGCCCTGCCCACAGTGGGCTGGGCCCTCCCACATCAACCATTAATCAAGAATATTCTCCACAGGCTTGCTTATAGGCCAGTCTGATGGAAATGCTTTCTCAATAGAGGTTCTCTTCCCAAATGACCCTAGCTTGGGTTAAGTTGACAAAAAAACTAAGCAGTTCAAATATTTTTTCCATCCTTTTGCTTTAAGGTGGCTCCTATCTTTGAAAGTTAGATGTTTCCTTGTAGACTTAGACAGATGGATTTTGTTTCTTAATCCATTTAATAAAACTGTGTCTTTTAATTGGCTTATTGGGGTTACTAATGCTTTAGTTTTAAAGGTGTTTGTTGATGACTGTCACTTTCATGGAGTGTTGTTCATTTGTTTTACTGTTTATGTTCTTAGTCCTCTATTGTGTTTCAGTAATTATAATTTCATTTGTTTTCTTTCTGTATTCTTGGCTATGCCCATTCATCTCTTCAGTCCTAAGTATTGCTTCTAATATATTCTGTAGGGATGATTTGTTGGAAATGAATTTCTTTATTACTTTATGTGTATAAGTGTTTGTGCTTGCATATATGTCTGTGCACCATGGATGTGCCTGATGCCTGCAGAGGCCAGAAGAGTGCATCATATCACTTACAATTAGAGTTGCAGAAAGATGTGAGCCTCCATGTGAGAGCTGGAAATTGAACTGGAAATTCTGGAAGAGCATCCAGTGCTCTTAACTGCTGGGCCTTCTCTCCCATCTTGCAAATGATTTCACTAAGTCTGTTTGTATAATGGAAAGTTTTTCTTTTTCCTTTAACCCTGACAGATAGCTTTACAGTAGTCTAGGTTGGCATCCATGGTCTTTTAGAACTTGAAGTGGTTGCTTTAAAAGTTTTCCATTGAGAAATCAGTTGTTACTTTGATGGGTTTTCCTTCATGTGTGGCTTGTGGTTTCTCTATCTTTTCCCAGTACACCATCCTTGTTTGGTCTATTAAATACTATTATTATAATCTGCTGAGGGGAGTTTCTTTTCTGGTCATGTCTTGTTTTATTTGAGTGTCTTTCCTTAATTTGGGGAGGTTTTGTTTTGTGGTCTTGTTGAATATCTGGCTTGGATAATTGACCTGGGAGTTTTAGTCTTTTTGAGGTGCCCAACATTTTTATGTATTCTTTTCATGTTTTGTTTAATTTTTATTTAAACTTTTTAAGCCTTTGATTGAGTATTTAGAGTCTTCCACATGTTCAAGTCCCAGTAATCTACCTTCTCCTTGATTCCTCCTTTCCCTCATGTTCTCTAGCTGCGTTACTGAGTTTCATTTCAGCTTGTGCTCTCATCAGCATTATTTTCTCAATTTATGTTTTTATTTAAATTAGAAACACATGCTTCACATGTCAATCCCAGCTCCTTCTCCCTCCCCTCCTCCCTTTCCCCTCCACCAGCCCCCCCCCCCAGCCCCTGGCCCAATCCCCACATCATTCCCCAGGGAGGGTGAGGCCCTCCTTGGGGGGGATCTCCAGAATCTGTCATTTCATCCAGGGCAGGACCTAGGCCCTTCCCCATGTATCCAGGCTGAGAGAGCATCCCTCCATGTGGAATGGGCTCCCAAAGTTCATTCGTATGCCATGGTGAACACTGATCTACTACCCAAGGCCCCAGAGATTTCTGAGGCCTCCTCACTGACACTGCATTCACGAAGTCTGGATCAGTTCCCTGTTGGTCTCCAGCCATCAGTCTGGGGTTCAAGAGCTCCCCCTTGTCTGGTCAGCTGTCTTTGTGGGTTTCACCAGCACGGTCTTGACCCCTTTGCTCACCACTCCTCCATCTCTGTCACTGGGTTCCAGGAGTTCAGTTCAGTGTTTAGCTGTCTCATCAATGTTTTTATCTCTTTACTGAATTCAGTTTTCAAGTCCTGAATTGCTTTTGTCATTTTATTAAGCCATATGTTTGTTTCATGACCATCATTTAAAACTTCTTTAATTCTTTGATAGTGTTTGTGATAGTCCTTTTAAATTCTGTCCTGGAGTTCATCAAGGTAATTCCCATTGGAGAAATGTGTATATGGGCTGTGGGGAGACATTATGTCTTGGCCCTCCATATTGTTTGTGTTTTTGTGCTATGGCCTAGGCCTATAGACTTGTTTCTTTGGTTGTATGTCTGATGTTAGAGTATAGCCTGATGCAGAAGCTGGTTGACTAGAGCTAGACCAGGAACAGTCATGGCATAGGCTTCTTGATTGAGCATAGCCCAGGAAGAGGTGGTGCATGATCTGTGTGTCCGTGTCTAGGCCTGCTGGTGTGGAGTAGGTTCAGGGGCTGGTAAGAGGCAAAGGGATCAGCATCTTTTTTTTTTTTATGAGAAAGGGTCTTATATCCTCTTTCACGTCTTCTTGCCTTAGCTCTCCCAGTGCTGAGTAACAAGTGTACACCCCCATGCCTGGTGCACATTGTTAACTTTACTATTACTGGGTTGTGTTTTCATGTAGTTGGACTGTTTCACTTTCCTATTAGCAGTGTCAGAGAGTTCCTGTTATCTTGTCTGCATGCTCACTGATGTTAACTATATGAAAATCAATTATCTAATGAAGGTCCAGTGTCAGTGTGTCTGAAGAATTCTCACACATCAGCAGAGCAGTAGTTAAGTACCTTGTTCTAACTGATTCTGCCAATGGCATGCCAAACACAACAATGTAAAGAGAGAGCTCAGCAGAAAAATAAGCAAAGGATTGGAATGAGTGTTTCTTCAGACAAGACAAACAAATGACCAGTAAATACAGAAAAAATGCTCAAGGTAGTGCAAACAAAGATCATGATGAAGATCTAGGATGTAATCAGAAATCTTACATGGCCAGTAATCACAAGGTTAAGAGTTCAATCCTCAGTAACCTTCCCCACCCCATTTTACAGTGCAATACGTCATACCTACTAACATGACTAAACTTGAATAAAGAGAGATCCTAAAAGTGTTAGTATAGCTGTGGGGAATTGAATTCTCCATATCTGGTCGGGGTGGATGATTGGGGGAGTGGAGAATATGAACCATTTTGGTGGTTTCTCCAACACTTACATATACATCATGGCACTGCAGTTGTACTGCCAGGCAATATACCCATGAAGAATGTTACTATAACCATGACAGACGTTACACATAAACCTGTGTTATTTAGAATAGCTCAGAAGGAGAAACAACTGGAATTTACCAGCTGATGGAGGGGAGACTGGAAACTCAAGGCCAGTCTGCCTGCATAGTGAAACTTCATTCCAAAGAAGAAGGAAAATTGTGGGAGAAGAGAGTATGGATACTCAAATACATAACTCATTCATGTCTTTCTCTGTTGCTAGGCATTTATTGTGCTCCAGTTTTCCCCTTTTATAATGGTGTTGCAGTGATCATTCTTGTATGTATGCCTTTAGACATTTGTGTGATTACTTTTACATTATAGCACCCTGAAAATAGGAGTGTCTGGTTACAGAGGATTTGTATTGGGTAGTGGCAATTGTTTGCCTTATGTTTAGTGAAGCTGTGTTTCCGTTTATGACATGTAGGTGCTTTGTACATTACCTTTTTATTTTGATACTGGAATACTTGGCCATCTTAAACTCTTAAGTACCTTTCTTCTACTCTTGAGCTGTGTTTATATAGTTCTATTTTTAGTGAAATCAATAATTAATATTTAATCAGTGACCCATTGTAGAATCACAGTTACCTAAGAGTCTGTGACTATATCTCATCTCTTTTAAAACATTATTATCTAATTTTTCCCTTATTCAAATGCAAATTTTAATGTTTTTCCTGATTTTTCACCTTGTTTTTATCTTCTGCTTTTCTGGGAAAGCTTTTCATCATCTCAGACCAAGGAAATGAGAAGATGATTCGTTTGAACCCAAGATTTTGAAAAATATCCAAGTTATACTGTGTTGTTATAACAATAGCAACAATTACTTATTTTTATATTGCAAAATCCAACAGAAGTTGGTATTAGCTCCTCTATTTGCAGCTATGCCAAGCTAGAGGGTGTCAAGTGAATGCTGGAAGGCATCCTAAGCCAGAACTGAAAAGTGGCTGCCATCACTTCTACAGTGTAGTAATCAAGATCCAGTCGCATAAATCTTACATGGCTGGAAAGGACAGGAAGATACAATCTTATTCATGGCTCAGGAACACTGAACTGTGGTGAGTGAGAAACATTGACTCTGGCTGTTCAGCTCCTCACACAGAGCACAACGGTCTATGTGAAGAAGGCAGACCAGAGTCCTTTCCAGTCATGGCTGTCAGTTCAAAGTACAGGCCCTCTGACTTGGAAGAGCCTCTGGGAAATGCCTGAGAATAGGAAACTTTGCTTAGCTAGGCTTGTCGCAGTGCTCCGTGCCATACCATGCTACCCAAGAGGCTGGCTGCTTTTATGTGAGGGTCTTCCTGGTAGTCAGTGCAAAAGTTGACACTTGAATGACCCTAACTTGATTTTCACGTTGAAATAACCTTCTATTTTTCTGCCAACAAGCTACTTATTATAAACCTTTAAACTTGAGTTGTTAAAGTGTAATTTACGTATATTTCCAGGAAGGGTAATTTTTACTTGAGATTTTATTTAAGTATAAATACTTTAAAGAATTACTAGAAGCCTTGAATTAAACTCTGTTTTGACAGTTATAAGGATGTTCCAAAACTCATCCAGATAGAATATTGGCTGGGTAGGAAGACAAGTGTCATTGGTTACTGTTTGCTATTTTACCATATCACCTCTGACTTGGGTTTGTCAGTGATTTGGGGAGATAACCATTATACTCTCTCTCTAGGGGTCATTGTGAAAATTAACTGAGTTATAGTAGACCCAAGATCTGCATATACAAAGCACACACCTGTTGACATTTGACCTAGATATTTATTGTAATGAATAGTTACAAAATGTAATTTATCACAAAATAGGATGTGGTGATATTTTGTTTAGCTATAACAAATAAAGCTTGCCTAAAGATCAGAGTGCACAGCTAAGTCACTAGTTAGCCACAGAGACCAGACAGTGGTGGTGCACACCTTTAATCCCAGCACTGGGGAGACAGAGACAGATGAATCTTTGTGAGTTCAAGGTCAACCTGGGCTACACAAAGGTGATCCCAGCACTTGGGATTACATGCCTTTAATCGAGGTGGAGTCAGGAGCGATATGGCAGAATGGAGAGAGGAATGTAAGGCGGGAGGAGACAGGAGCTCAGAGCAGTCTGAGGGTGCAGTCTGAGGATTCCTAGAGTCAGGATCGCCCCTTTGGTCTGAGCATTGGTAGAGGAAAGAACTCTCTAGTGGCTGCTCTGTAACCCTGATCCCCCAGCTTTCACCCCTAATATCTGACTTGGAGTTTTTATTATTAAGAACAATTAGAATTTGTGTGTGCTACAATGGGATTTTAAAAAACCACACTGAAAACATTTTTTTTTAAATTTCACCATAAAGCTTGAAGAAACTGCAGTCCTGTTACATAACATTTTACTATTTGGTACAACTCCGAGGGCAGGACCCAGAATTTTTGGTCTGCCTGTGGCTTTCCCGAGTGACTGCTTGATTGCTGGCAGGGTCTCACGTTTCTTTCTGCATTGTCTATTCAGTTATAAAGGTGAGAGTGGCTTTGGATAGATTGGTCTCCATCTTCATTCTAGTCCTGCCATTCTGGTATTGTCCATCATTGATTCTGTTTCTCTAAGTCCTTCTTTTCCTGCCTCCATCCTTCCCTTCCCCTCTCATTTTTAAACATTTACCTGTGTGTACTTGCCCCCCTCTGTGGGTGGGGTCAGAGGATAGTTCTCATATCATGTGAGACTTGAGGATCAGACTCAGGTGCAGACCTGGTGGCAGACACCTTTTTCTTGATGAGCCATCATACTGGTCTTGCCGTCCATTCTTTATTGTGTGACATAAAGAGCTAGGTATAACACTATTTGGAGAAAAGGCTGTCTCACAGCCTAGAGAAGAAAAAGGCTTGGAGTTGGAAGGGCCAGACCACGTGAGAAAGAACTTCAGGGCTGATGCACTGAGAATCACTAAGCTTTGCTCATATGCTCTCATCCGCATGTTTAGAGGGAGGCTCTGTTGAGCAGCACAGTGGACACGCTTCGGTTTTTCTTCCTTAGCTGTTGCTGGAGCGTGGACCGGGACCCTCAAACTACAGTAGAACAGCACTCTCCCAGCTGTTCTGTACCCCCAGCTCCATGTTTTCTCCATCTCTCTTTCTTTTCTTGAAGGCAGGGTGGAGTTCTGCAGCCTCTTTTGGCCTTAAATTCATGCCTCAGTCTCCCACTGCTAGGACTGCTGACTTCTAGTGGGGGAGTTTCTCTCGGTTCCTCCTGTTTAGTGTTGATATGAGCCACCTTAAGTGGCAGGTGTGCCCTAACACAGGACAAAAGTTACATCAGGCAGGCGGATGGTATTTGCCAGGGAGGTCAGAGTTACTTATGTCTCAGCCAGGGATGGCACTAGAGAACTTTCCCAGCCATCTGGCCTTCAGAGGAGATCCTTGTTCCATAAAGGTGTTAAAATAAGCAGGACCTGTTGTGGTGTGAGTCACTGGTCATGAGGGTAACTAAACTATATCAGTGTAGCCATGTTCTGAGTGCTTTCTTAACTTGTGTCTGGTTTGGGTAGAAGTTCAGGTTGTGTACTGTTTGTTTCCAGGTTTTGCAGTGCCATTCCTGTAAGTCTGCCTTTTTACTGGGAGCAGCGCTGGCATTCAGTACTTGCCACCTCTTTCCAGATGACCAAAGCTGAGCCTGTGCATCTGAGTCCTTCTGTCCTCTTGAGATACTCAAGCTCAACTTGTCATCATTCTGTGGGTCTTTGCCAGCTGTGCAGGAGGTGTTTGCCAGCCTGGGCAGTTTTGATAGTTGTTATCTTCTCACTGTTGCTGCTAGGAAACAGCATGTGAAGAAACCCAAGATAATGCCGGGAAAAGGCATGCATACCACTCTTCAGTTATAACTTCTTCTTTCCCATGCCTAAGGTAAAGTTTGGGACTCATTGTGATAGAGAGAGAGAGAGACAGAGAGAGAGAGAGAGAGGGAGGGAGGGAGGGAGGGAGGGAGGGAGGGAGGGAAGGAGGGAGAGAGAGAGAGAGAGAGAGAGAGAGAGAGAGAGAGAGAGAGAGAGAGAGAGAGAGAGAGAGAGAGAGAGAGAGAGAGAGAGAGAGAGAGAGAGAGGGAGAGCGCCTTCCTACTGAATTGGAATTGGATACTGCCGGGAGAACAACTTTTCCTTGTGCGCTGTAGGATGTCAGTAGCACCCTTGGCCTCTTACTAACTGCCAGTAACACTTACAAAGCACTGGCAAGCAAAGATGCTCCAAGGCACAGTGTTGCTGGGCTGAAAAATCACCAGGGTTGGAAACCACTGGTGTCCTGATGCCTCCCTGCTGGCCCTCTGCTGGATTAAGGAAATTCTACTCCTGGTCTGGTTGTCAGTGTTCCCCACCTTGCTCTCATTCTCCTCTCTCCTGACCACTGTGTTCTGCTAATGAGGTAGAAATCGAACAAGTAGAAGGCGGACTTAGGGGTAGGGCAGAGCTGTTGCTGAGCACACAGATGGGCGTGGTTTGGGGTGGTGGCTAGTGATTAGACTGTTAAATGTCTCTTGACATGAAAGTGAGCAGATGGAATACTTCACAGAACGTCATCAGGTATGTGCTGCCTTTGTACTGTTCACAGCCTGCTTTGGGGATTTGGGTTAGGAAAGAGAACTTGGGGGACTGTTTTTCTGGTATCTTTAGTAAAATAGCTGGAGTCCTTTTCTTTGCTTGTAAGAGGTGAGGTAGAAGCCTTTGTAAAGTGAAGCAGCTGATGTTTACTGGATGTAGCTGGGAAAGGTATAGACCTTCAGATGCTGAGGGAGCAAGATGGGAAGGTGGGAAGGACACACCCAGGTGAGGAATATTAGCTTTGCCTTGGATAGGTAGAAGGGGTGGGCAAGACAGCTTGAACAGATCAGTGGGAGACTAGATCAGATTTTCATACCCCCATTTATTTTCAGTGATTGTTCCCATTTAGTACTTAAAATCTAGGCCTTAATGGGTTCCTTTTTTTTACTTAAGATCATCCAGAATACCCATTCTGTAAACTTTAATCGCTTGACATTTTTTGCATCATTTTTTCCCATTTTTTTTTTATCTTTTAAAGACAGGATGTTGTATTTTGTGGATATACCATAATTTCCAAATTGTGGAACAGATGGATCATTCTAAAGAATTTTACTAATATAAATGCTCTTTAATTAATGTCTTTTATTTTTGGAATGTGTGTAGTAGGTGTGTTTATGAATGTATGTGTGGTACTGGTATGTCTGCACGCCAGAGGAAGATGTCAGGTGTCTTGCTTCATCCTTTGAGATGGGGTCTCCTGGAGAGAATCTGTTAGCCAGCAAGGTCCAGCTATCCTCTGGTCTACACCCCAACAGCTCTGGGGTCACAGGCCACAACCAGCTTTGTCTGTGAGTGCTGGGATTCAGACTTACATCCTCATTCTTGTACAAGTGTTTTCATCCACTGAGTCCAGCTTCTGTTGTACATATTAGAGTATGAATTTCAATCCACAGTAGAGATTATTTCTTTAAGAGAATACAAATTTAGATAATAGAGATATTTTTAAGGCTCTTAATTCATATTGCTGAAAGCCCTCCTACTTCTAACTCCTGCTGAATGGTCATTTTAGGAAGTCTGCCAATGTCAATCTTTTTAAAAAGAAAATTACTGCTATTATGGGAGAAGATCTTACTGCTGTTGTACTTGTTAGTGAAGCTTACTTGTTTATCTTTTTCCTTTTTAAAGTTCATTAGCTTGGTTTATGAATTGGCTATAGATTATCTGTTTCCCATTAATCTGTTGAGTAGTACTGTTTTCAAAACCTTTTCATAAGACGGATGTTGGTGGTGCATGCCTTTAATCCCAGCACTCTGGAGGCAGAGGCAGGTGGAGTTTGAGACCAGCCTGGTCTACAGAGCTCTGTTCCAGGACAGCCTCCAAAGCCACAGAGAAACCCTGTCTGGAAAAACCAAACAAAACAACAAAACCTTTGGTAAACAGTTGGCCCATTCCCACCTCTTCCCCTCCCTCCGTTCTTCTGTTCTCCAGCCTCTTCCATCCTTTTGCCATGCTAGGCATGGAGCCTAGGGCTGCTGGCGTGCTGTAACTCCCAGACCCCAAAGCCTTTACACATTAAAGGGTGGGGGCCTTTTGTCTAGGGTATTTGAAACTTTTTTTTAAAAAAAACTTTCGATTTTGCTTTTTGCTGTATGATTTCAAGTTTACAGAGTGTAAGAAGTGTCCAAGGAAATGCATTTTCATAGAGTCCACTTGCTGTATTCTACCTCTGAAGCAGGGGTTGGAGGGAAGTGGCTTCTTCTTTCTTTGTCTATATGAATATACAACCCTTTTTCCTGTGTAGTGTTGAGCAAGCTCACAGTTGGTGTTGATAATCTGCAGTTGTCGTCATGGTTCTTGACTGCTCTTCTGGTTTCTCTGTCCTCTTTCTAATCAAGAATCATTTTGGACTTAGCTGTCATGTTTGTTAGTCTCTTGACATGAAATAGTTCCTTAATCTCTTTATTCTTGACATCGATGTCTTTGAAGGGTACTGACCATTTATTTTCTTGAATATTCTTAATTTGTACTTCTTTGTAGTTGTCTCATGGTTAGTAATAGGGTTTCTGACCCCTGCCCTTCCCCAAATAGGTTTCACTGCTAATGCAGTAAGTCAGATCAAGCCAAATTGAAAAAGTAGAACAACAGGTTTATTTGAGCAAAGCAACTCCCAGATGGGTTCTCCACTTCCAGAGATGGAGGTTAGAGAAGCCAGTCGTATGCCTGAACTAAAGCAGGGAGATTATATAGGTTGTAGGTGAGGGGTGATGACAGTGTCCACCACAAGCTGGATTTGTGACCAAGTAAGGTCAAAATCAGGCACTTGGGTCGATAGCAATTTCAGGGAGAAGAAGAACTGGGCTTTTTGGTGCCTTCCCTTTGTTTGGAGAGTCTCTGAGTGGGCGGGGTTTGGAGAGACAGGATGGGGCTTTCCATATCATGTAGGGGCGGGCTGGAGGTTCCTGCTGAGCAGTTAGATTTAGTTTTATATTTTAGACAACAAATAAAACCAAAAATTCTTCTGTTTTCCACAGTATAACTTAGTAGGAGCCTTGTGTCAGTTTGTTATATACATAGCCAGACGTTGCTTTTCTCTTTAAGTTAGTTCAGCAGACTTTTGCCCACTAGTTTTAGATTTGAATTTTGGTTTTTCAAATCTAGACTTCTGCATTAATTGTTTTCTATTGTGAAGAAGAACTTTCCCTCCTGCCCCTTCCTGTTTATTCATTCAGTTAATTATTTGAATGATAAATATATATACTTATTTGGTAACACATAACTACTATGGTTTATGTGTTTGCTTGTATACATATTTTTGTCTATGAATCTTCATGTGTTAGTGTTGGTATAATAAAATGTAAGACTTGGTAGTTTATAAATAATAAAAATATTAGGAATATTATTTTTAAAATGGGTGTGGTGCTTCATACCTTTAATCGTAGCAGTTAAGGCAGGTAGAGCTCTATGAGTTTGATACCAGCCTGGTCCACATAGCAAGGTCCTGATCAGCCAAGGCTACTTACAGAACAATGGATTGTGTATTAGTCTGCTTTTCACACTCTTGGTCCTGTTCCCTTCATCAGTTTGCTTATCCTTGTGTCCTCATGATAGGCTTCCCTCTCTTTGTCCCCTTTCTCTTCTTCTTCTCCAAGTCTGGGCTCTCTTTTTCTCTTCTCTGTCTCCCTCTATCCTGTTTTATCTGCGATATGGTTGTACTATATTGTTTAGGCTATTTTCCAACTATTGGGCTCAAGTGTTTCTTAATGTCAGCCTCTTGAGCTGAGACATAGGCACCAACACCTCACTGTGCCTGACTTGATTATTTGAGGCCATATAATGTGTCCTTTAACTTGGACTTTTTCAGTATTGTTTTATCTGTTCTAGGTATTGTATTTTCATATAAAATTTAGAACCAATGTCCAATATCTGTAAAAGTACCTAGTAATGGCTGGAATTATGATTTGGGCAGAATCAATATTACTAGCATAGTATATGCCTCCAAATTGATTTAATTTGTGAATTATTTAATTTCTCTTTGTTTTGTATTTCCATTATATGGGATATGCATGTTTTCTTAAGTTTATTCCTGAATATTCTACTTGGGGACTTTTTTTTAAAAATAAAAATGTTTTAGGATTTAGGGAGAGGGCTTAGAGGTTAAGAAGACTTGTTGCTGTTCTGGAGGATCTGTATGAGTTCCCAGAATCCACACTGAGCAGCTTACTAACACCATAACTCTAGTTCCAGGGCACAGCCCTTCACACACAGAAAACACACACACACACACACACACACACACAAAACCTATTACTAAATCTGAAAAAGGGTGTAATTTTTTTACTGCTAGTAAATAAGAATGAAATTGAGTTTTGATCATTACACGCCCATTGTATGAGCTAGCTAAATTGATTTAAATGCATCTTTCTAGACCAACTTAGAGTTCTTTTCTTAGATACATTTTTATAGATTCTTTGAGAATTTCATGCAGCATATATTGATCATATTCCCCTTTTACTCCTTCACCTAAGCCTAGATTTCTTTTGTTAATAATTAAGTAGCTTGTGATTAGAAAGATTTTTAAAGATCTATTTATTTATTTATTTATTATGTATACAGTCTACGTGTGCATGTGTGCCTGCAGGCCAGATGAGGGCATCAGATCTCATATAGAGGGTTGTAAGACTATTGTGAGCCACCATGATTAGAAAGTTTTCAATCTTTTTCTTTTTTCTCCTTCCCTCTCTGGAGACTGAGGTGGAGATGGTTGTGGAGCTGACGACTTTATATGTCTTAGTTAAAGGGTCTGCCACTGAGCTGTATCCCCAGTCCTTCCTTCCTTTTTCTATGCCTTATATTTCTTTCCCTCCGTGTACTACATTGCTGAGACCTTGGTATAATGTTGAGTAGAATTGGTGAGAAGTAGGCATCTTGTCTTCATTGCCAGTCCCTCCCTCCCCTTCCTTCCTTCCCTCCCTTTCTTGTCCATCTTCCCCTTCTCCTCCTTTGTTGGGTTTTGTGCATGCTGTATAAGCACTTTACCACTGAATTTACCTATTTCAGGGCTGGAGGACATTCTATAGTGCAATGAAATTTGATTGTTTGATAAGAATGGGTATTGAATTTTGCCAAAAACGTATTGGGTATGTATGTATTATTTGGTGCTGATACTGACTTCTAAATGGTAATCTAGTTTTTTTTCCTCTTGGGACAAACCCTGTATGATCATGATATATTACCATTTTATGAAGCTCCCTAGCCCTCAAAGAAGCTGGGTTTCAGCTTCTTGAGACCCTCTCTGCTTTGCAGAGAGCCTTTCTCTGTGTGTGCCTTGCTGTGTGTATTTCCACACCCCTAGTATATTTTGTGTGTTTGTTGCCTCTTATTATTTGCAGAAAAGTTCCTGAGTTTTTTTAAGTTTTGAATGTTTACTTGTGTGTGTGATGGGGGGATAGCTTTGTACATATGTGCCTGGCACATGTGTGGAGAAGAGGAAAGCTTGCAGGAGCTAGGTCTCTCTTCCACCTCAGGGTTCTAGAGATGAGACTCAGGTTGTCAGGCTTGTGGCAAGTCTCTTTACCCCTAAGCCATCTCTTCCAATTTTGATTTCTCTAATATCTTGATAATATTTTAAAAACAGTATTGTATTGAGAACTCAAGGTCATCTGCAACATTTTTGAACATTGGAAAGTTTGGTTGGAAGCAATGGTGCAGAATGCAGGAGCTACTTAAACTTTGTGTTCTTGAGTGTGAGAAAGAACCTCTTTTCTTTGGTGTACTGTGTGGAAGTATAACTGGAGAAAATGGGACGTAGGAGATCCTTATCAAAAAGAAAAATTCTTCCTGTAAAGAACCTGGCTTTTGTTAGGTGAAGTGATGGAATACGGCTGGCCTGTGTGACAAAAGGCAGAGCTGCATGTGTTGTGAGCAGTTCTGATGCTCACCAGGAACAGCACTGTGACAGGTGTGAACCTGGCCCGTGTGATGGGGACAGCACTGTGACAGGTGTGAACCTGGCCCGTGTGATGAGGCAAGGCAGATGGGTTAGTAGACTGAATGTATAAGAGCAGTGACTGATGATTTCTGTGACCTTTGAGACTGTAGCAAACAGGAGGATGCTGATAGCTCAGCACCACTTTGATACTGCATCAACACATTCTGGAAAAACATGACATCACTTGGAAGGAAGGCAGGGTACTGGGAGATGGATAATTCCTCATATATTTGTAGTGAGAACAGAAATATGAAGCCTTCTATACCTCAGTCTTGTTAACTATAGCTCAATATAAAATCCTCACTAAGGCTCTAGTTGGGAAGAATTTCAAAGGCCTTTCATTATAATCATGGCAATAGTTGCTCCCCTCAGCTAGGCATGCTCTCACCAGACCATCTGCTATAGCCAGCCAGCTCATGGCCATTGCTGCATTGTAAATGACCAACTACAAGAGGGCTAGGGCTCTTCAACAGCCGCTGCCCAGCCTCCGCCAATTCAGTCACCACCACAACCACCATATTATGTGCCCTGTCCAGTTTTATAGTTTGCTTGTAATTGGTAGTAGGTTTATATAAACCTTGTAAAGTGAGTTGAACATTGTTTCCTCCATTTATTCTGGGATGTTTAGAAGCCTTTGGACTTTGAATTTTCTGTTTGCAGATGAGCATGCTGACCTGTCTGCTTAAAGCCATGTGGCTATTCAGATCTTAATTTTCATCTTTCCATTGTCACCTGTGATGGGTGTTGTGTTGCTCTCTCTCACTTTGTGTGGTATGTCTTTTATCCATTGTTGTATGAATTCTAATTGTTCTTAATAATAAAAACTTAGAGTCAGTTATCAGGGGGTGAAAGCTGAAGGATCAGAGAAGCAGAGCGGCCAGGCACTGGAGTTCTTACCTCCACCAATGCTCAGACCAAAGCCGGGCGATCCTGTCTTCAAGCTGCCTCCTCAGACTGCCTCCTCAGACTGCATCATCAGACTGACTGCTCAGACTGACTGCTCAGACTGACTCCTCAGACTGACTCCTCAGACTGACTGCTCAGACTGACTGCTCAGACTGACTCCCCAGACTGACTGCTCAGACTGACTGCTCAGACTGACTCCTCAGACTGACTGCTCAGACTGACAGCTCAGACTGCATTGAGCTCCTGTCTCCTCCTGCCTTATAGTCCTCTCTCCACCCAGCCATGTCCCTTCCTGTCTCCACCTCCTTAGTGCTGTGGCTTGCTCTTCACTCTGTTCTCCAGGCAAGCTTTATTTGTGAGGTCATAAACAAAATACCATCACATTCCAACCTTTTAACTTTTGACCTGTTGACAGTCAAAATACTTGATAGAGTTAGGTCTTTTTTTCTCTCTCCAGTCTCCTAGTTATTTGTCTACCGCTTAATTGGAGCATTTATGTAGTCTATATTTAATGTACTTAATGGTTATTATACAGCTGATCCAATTTTTTTAGCCTTACTATCTGCAAAAACCAAAGCAAAACAAAGAAGATTGGTTTGTAACCCTGTAACCAGTACTTTTGAAGTCCATTTGTTATCTGTTTCCAGATGAAGTGGAATAAAGCCCCTTCCGCCCTCCTGCCTCAGTTCTTACTCTGCAGGCAGTAGCCTTCTGTGGCCTGCTCTGTGATGTAGTGCTCCCAGCATGCCTGCCTCTCTCCTTCTGGGAGCCAGTGCCTCCCAGTGCTGCCTAGGTGACCTTGTGAGGTTGTGATCCCTCCACTTCAGCTTCCTGGCTGCTGAGGTCAGGCATGGCCACCATGCCTGGCCTACAGTGTGTGCTCTTTGGTAGTGACTTGCTGTTTAAAATGACTCCCAGCTTTATGGTAGAGGCTTTCTATAGTGTTCCTGAGTGAAAGAAGATGTGATGTGCCTTGTGGAAAAATATTTATATAAATGGAGAAAGAAAAACTAGGAGATAAACAGAAAAATAGTAAATTATGTCTCAGTTATGCTTCTGGTTACACCTTATATGCTCATTATTTTCTGTTTTCTTTATAATATTTCTCTTTATTGTGTTATTTATTTATATGATTAAATATTTTGGTTCTTTTTTTTTTCTTTTTTCTTTTTTTGGTTTTACGAGACAGTGTTTCTCTGTATTGTTTTGGAGGCTGTCGGTCCAGCCCGGCCTCGAACTCACAGAGATACGCCTGCCTCTGCCTCCCGAGTGCTGGGATTAAAGGCGTGCGCCACCACCGCCCGGCTATGATTAAATATTTTGATTATGTAATTTATGTAAATAGATAGCTTGGTTATATAATATGACCAGTATATAATACATGGTCAATAAATCAGTTAAATCAGTTATATAATTAAATATTAGAATATTTCTCTTTTTAATACTGCTATTTTAAATATATATGCTCACTCTCTTTGTCTTCCTCTTGGCCTCTCACTCTTCAGTTGGTGTGTGTGTGTGTGTGTGTATGTGTGTGTTTCTGGGCAATAATATCTTTACTTCATCTTCATTCTTTTTGTTTGTTTGTTTGTTTTTTGAGACAGGGTTTCTCTGTGGCTTTGGAGGTTGTCCTGAAACTAGCTCTTATAGACCAGAGTTGGCCTCGAATTCATAGAGATCCACCTGCCTCTGCTTCCCAAGTGCTGAGATTAAAGGCGTGCGCCACTACTGCCCAGCTCATCAGGCTCATCTTCATTCTTAAAGAGTAATTTTGAAGTCAGGCTGTGGTGGCACATGGCTTTAGTCCTAGCAGCTCTAAAAGCTATAGAGAAACCCTGTCTCAAAACAAAACAAAAGAAAAACAAAAAAGAGTAATTTTGATGGATATACAATGCTGGTTGACACCTCATTTTGTCTGTACACTGAGGACAGCACCATGCTGTCACTAGGCTATTTATACTGCTGGTGAGATCCAATTGTCTTTCTGTCAATTTCTGTCAATCATCTGTCTTTCTGGCAATTTTTAAATCCTTTCTTTGTGTTTATTTTGAAATTTATTACAGCATGTCCATGTGTAAAATTCCTTGCATTTATACTGCTTTATGTGTATAGTGATTCATTAATCCAGATTAGGATCTTTCATTTGTTTTATTTTTAAAATTACACCTTATTGTATGTTTAGGCATGTTTGTGCACCACTTGTATGCTTGGTGTCCATGGAGGCTAGAAGAAGGCATTGGATCCTCTGGTGCTGCAGTTACAGATGACTGAGAGCTGCCTTTGCTGGGAATCGAATCTGGTTCTTTGGAAAAACAACCAGTGTTCTTTACTGCTGAGCTATCTTTCTAGCCCCCTAGCTTTTTTTTTTTAAATGCTCAACTTCTGTCTCCTTATATGTAACTTAAGTTCTCTGTTTCCTCTGGGCCTCAAATAGTTTTCAGGGAGGCCATGCTATTTTATTCTTGTCTGCTTATCTCTCTCTAATACTTTTTATTTCCCAATGATTAAAAAGTTCAACTGTGGCATAAATTTAGTGGCCTTTTGGCTATGTTTAATCTGCTGTTTTATTCGCTTGGCTTTGTTGTAATCATTCTTATTAATCTCTAGAACTAGTGTTTTATTAATTTTAAAAATTATTTTTATTTTGTGTATGTGTGTGCATGTGTGCCATATCGCATGTGTAGAGGTCAGAAGATACCCTGTGGGAGTCAGTTCTCTCCTTCCATCCTTGTGGATTTGGGGAATGGAACTCCAATCATTAGGCTTGGTGTCAAGTACCTTAACTTACTGGTATCTATTCTTTTTCAAACTGCCCATTTTTTGCCGTTTCTCATTTAATAGTCCTTTTAATGTAGATATTTAATATCTCTGAGAATTGAATATTCTGAGTAAAGCGCAGGAATGGTGTATGTAGTTTTTCTAATGGCTCTTCTCATGGAGATCTCTCTTTGAATGTGGTAGTTTTTATGGTTCCCCCCAAGACTTAATCTGTAATTATCTAAATGACTTCAAATAGAGACTATTTTATATTCTGAAGTCAAGAGCACTTTTGTTTTGGATAAAATTAACCACTTAGCAGAGTTCTAGTCCTTAGTTGTATCATGTTCTCTTCCATGGCCTCCTGAGCAAGGCTACCCTTAAGTACTTACTGTTGCATTTACCAGTCACCTTTTTAATTCTAACTTAACCTCAACCCCAAAGTCTTCTGAGCTTCTCCTCCTGCCAGTTCCTCCTTTTGTTGGAGTTCTGTGACAAAAACTATCTGACCCTGACTTCCCTGCCAATTTGGAATTCAGAACTCTGGTATCTGTAAATCAGTACCTGGCTGCGGTGACTTTTCAGCTTTAAAATTCAGTGCTCTGGGTTCTCCTTCACACTTTCCTATGTGCTTCTATGTACTTTCATTTAACCACTCTAGTGGTATTTGTGGGAAGGAGTTAGGGGTAAATACATCTTTAATTTACCATTTCTTTCAGAAGTTTCGTATTGTTTTTTAAATTCAGAATTAACTTCTAGTGATATCAGAGATGAGGGCTGTCCTATTTTACAAACTAGGTATCATGCCTGTGGAACCAGTTCATAGAAGTAAATGGCTCATTAATGTTATTTTAGTTCTCCAGACAAGAATGACATTATGACTGATAATAAAATTTATTAGGTTAGAATTTAAATTCAGATTAGCTGAAGCAGACCGTGTCTTAACAGTTCCTGGCTAAGCGTTCAAAGTACACTGTGCTGTAATACTTGGGCAATGGTCAGTGGAAGCAGATTACCTAACATGTAGAAAAAACAAGGCTGGGTCAGAGCTGCTGTGACCAGGAAGTCCTCCAGTCAGCTGCTTCAAGTTTAACACTGTGGAGACTAGCCTGGCTAGCTGTGAGTTCTGTGCTACAGCCTAGAATGGATGAGAAATATCCAAGAAACCTTGCCCATTGCAGGTGTATTGGCATACATGCAGAATACTAGGTGTTGTGGTAAAACCACTTGTGAATCTCACAATCCTGTGGATGGCCTGCATCAGCTTCTGTGCTACAGTGTTGCTTTAAAAAATTACCCAATATCCCTCTTCCAGAGCTCAGAGACCATCACAGAAGAGGGGCAGTAGGAGAGCAGACGATGGAGAGAAGCATGGCAGCCAATGACTGGCCACTCCCTGCAGCTGTGGTAATCTGTGCAACACCAACGCATGGCAGAGCCTGCAACATTCCTCATGAGTGAGAGGATCAGGAGGTCCACACCTCCCTGGTCAGAGACTGTTGGCAGTAGAAGGTTGGAGGAGTCATTTCCTACAGTGGCATAGCCACTGGTAAGCTGCCATGCTCCAGCAAATAATATCTCACTCGTGTTGGGGCAAGAAATAGCAGTTAAAGTCAGTGGGCCACACAAAGAAACCCTGAAAGTAGAAAGGCTTTTGTTGAGAATGGTTTCAGAGGCAGACAGGGGAGATAAGACAGGGAATGGGGAATAATTAAAAAAATTATCCATCTGGTCCTTTGCTTCAAATCATGGGGAAGAAAATACTTTTGGAATCAATACTGGGCATTTCAGCTTGACATGCAGCCTGATAAGAGTCAGACCGGCAGCTCCAGGACTCACTACTTTTCTGCCAGTTCAGAACTGCAGCTTCAGAAGCATCAAGAAAAGGTTGCAATCCTGCAGAACTGTTTAGATTGCCAGTGGTTTCCTGCGACATCAAAGAGCTCTTGAGTTAAGAGCAGCGATGAGTTTGGCTACATGATGAAGTCTTTACAGGTTCTCATTTGTTGTTTCCAGCAGAACAGAATTCTGTTATAGTCCAGATCTTTTCTTCCATCTATTTATAGAATGGGATACTTCATGAAGAGTTCTATCCCTGTAGTGGAAGGTCTTCAGGAGGTTGGTGATTGGTTGTATTTGCATAGGGCACAGGCTGTTCTTGTGCCAGGCAGACTCGAATTCACTGCTGATGGGAATGGCATTCTTTAGGATGAAGGTTTTGTCTTTGTGTGAAATAGATTTTGCTGTATTGTACAGGCTGACCAGGAACTTGTGATCTTCCTGCCTCAGGTTCCCAAATGGTGGGCTTATAAGCTTATCCCACTGTGCTAACAAGAGTGGTGTTTTGAGAACAGTTGTTGATGCCAAGTGTCGTGGGGTGGCTGTATACCTGAGGCGTGGGCATAGCCCAGAAGCAGAACTGTTTGGAGACTGCCTAGTACATGGAGCATATCCTGGTGGTTACCAGCAGTGTGCACCAGTCATGACAGGAGTCTCTGCAGGGTGAGCCCAGTTCCAGAGTGGCATTTCCTGTGCTGGGTCCATAGCTTCCTTAAGTGAAAACACTGCTTTGAAGCCATCTGCACTGAGAGGTCACAGCTTTACATTTTGAAGATATATTGACTTGAAATTATTATTTTAGTGGAACAAGGTAAGAATTGCTCAAAAGCAAATGAGGTTCTGTGATAAATTCTGTATTACATTATTACATTTTACTGGCTTTGTCCTGTATTTCTTTTCTTTGGGCCTCAATATGTTCTACTTTACATATGATTTATTTCTTTCAAAATGGAAGTTTTATTTCATTGTAACATTATAAATGAAGAAAAGCAGTTTATATTAAAAAAACCCACACGGCCCCCACTGATGAGTGTTATGCTGCAGTTAGTTGATATCATGTGCACATATACATGAGAGTGTGGGGCTCTCACATGAGGTTACGTCATGAAGAGGTTGGAGCCTGGTACAAGGAAGCTGAGGAACTTGACAATAAATATTGTTGACACACCACAAGTGCCTGATCCCATGACCATGTTCTAGGCATCTGAACCTCTCTTGAATTTTCTCTGTCTTAAGAGAATGATTTGCTTTTCTCTGGTGAAAAGCAGACTTGTGTACTACATTGGAATATTTCTTTTATGACTGTGACTGAAAATACATTTGCTAGTGGCCCTTGTTTATTATTTTCTGTGTTGTAAAAGATTATGGTTCCTGCAACAGATAGACTTTTAGTATAGCTCAAGGATACACACTGAAAAAAAAGCCATGTGGATAATAGAGAGCTTTGTAAGCACTGGCCAAATGCTCAGATTTGTGAGCAGTGGGCAAATAAGCACCAGCCTTCCCTTGTCTGCCTTGTTAGAATACCTGGGTCTCTTTGCTAGTATAGTGTATGGCCATTATTGCAGGTGCATTTTGTGAGACGTATGGAGACTGACTCCTCTTGGAAATCACATGAAAATAATGATAAAACTAGCCTTACTATGTATAAAATATAAAATAACAGTCTTTACAAATACAGGCCTTGAAAATAAAAACCAGATGTAATAGCCTTATGCAGAAAGGCAAACTGTTTCTTTGATGCACACTGCTGTTTTTAAGGGAAGACACTGCCAAATATTAGAAGAAAGGCTAAAAAAATTAGAACAGAAAGAAACTTGTGACTGGTTGTGAACATCTGCATCATGATTAAGTGTCCTTTTCTTGAGTTCTTGAGTTCTGAGAGATCACCACAGGTATTTCTAACAGAACATGAGCCTTCTTGTAGTTGCTGTCTATAAAAACTCAAGACTTTATTTAAGAATATATTTTAACTTTAAAATGAATTTATTACTTAAAGTGTGGAAGACAAAGGAAAATCATTTATGTTGTTGTATCATTTAACTGCTGTTTGCATTTCATGACTTACTGGGATTTTTTTTCCTGTGTATATTTACATGGCTGCTACTGTAATTTTTATTATTTGCGTTTAATATAGCTGTGCTTCTCTATTTCATATAATGATGTCTCAGTTAGGGTTTCCATTGCTGGGAAGAGACACCATGACCATGGCAACTCTTATAAAGGAAAACATATAAAGGCTTTCCTTACTTGTGGGGGAAAATTTCATCTCTTATTTCTTTAACCTAAAACCAGAACCGAGTGGCTGAAGCTGCCAAGTTCGGCTGCTTACTGGGGCTGGAACATGGCCCCCTTATTCAATTATATCTTCCCAAGCTTTCTGGTTTTGATTGTTACCTTCATTGCTTCAACTTGGCTGTCCTTTAACTTGCTGTGTAGACCAGGCTGGCCTCAAACTTGGAGATCAGCCAGCCTCTGCCTTCTGAATGCTGGGATTAAAGGCGTGCACCACCACACCTGGCTCTTTGCTTTTCTTTAATTTCTTTTCACAAATTGGGAACTTAGCAGAGTGGGACCTTGCCCTGAGATCACCACTCCCTTCATTCCGTTTCTTAATCTGTTTATTACCTTGAACACAATGTTTATTCTACTTCCTGCCCCCTTTTCTCAAACTGTACATTTTGTATTTTTATTTTCTCTGCTTCTTCATTTTCATTATAAATGCTCATCAGAGTTAACACTAATAACTGACAGTCTATACTGGTCTGTTTTGAGAGTTCCTCTGCCAGTGGAATTAATCTAGATCTCTTGACTCTAGCCTCAGGAGGACCTTTCAGACAATGGCAAAAAGCAGCTAAATTCTTCATCAAAATACCATAAGATCAGTCTCTAGGTCACAAAGTAACATTCTCCTCCTCTGAAACCTCTTGATGCACCCCTCCTCATAGTTCAAATAACTTTTATTACCACTGTTTTCCATGTTCCTACTAGTGTGGCCCATTAAGCAGCACTTAAATCTTTTGACTGCTTTTCTAATCCAAAATTCATATTTCTTCAAACAAAAGCATGGTCCAGCCTGTCACAATACCCTGCTCCCTGGTAACCTCTGTCTTAGTTAGGTTTCTATTGCTGTGAAGAGACACCATGGCAACTCTTATAAAGGAAAACATTTAATTGAGGTGGCAACTTAACAGTTTCGGAGGTTCAGTTCATTGGCATCATGGTCGGGAGCAGGGTGGAGTACTGGCAGACATGGTGCCAGAGAAGGAACTGCTACATGTTGACACACAGGCAACAGGACGTAGTAGCTTGAGCAGTGACACACTTCCTCCAGCAAGGTCATACCTCTTGATAGTGCCACTCCCTCTGGGGGCCATTTTCTTTGAAACCACCACAAGTGACTACATAACATTCCATCACAGTTTACTTAACAAATTGTCTTAATTTTGGGGTAGGTGGAATTGGGGGTTCTTTTCTTTGTTGTAAGTGATGCTGCCTTGAAAAATCTTTGAAACTGAAGACTTTTGCATGTTCTCTTACACCAGCCTACAAATGTGTTCCTATGGTGGCTATTCATTTGTTTGCTGTGTTGCTTGAGTTTTGTGGTGGGCAGTCTGAGTTTATGTTGCTACCAGAATCATTTGAGAATGCATGCCCAATGCATTGGTCACTGACAGGTTTTACTAAATATTTACTTTTAATGTTTATATATGTAGTGTGTACATATCTGTGCCGGTGCACACATACCAAGAGGTGTGTGCTGTGTATGGAGGGCAGAGGACCTGGCAGTTGATTCCCTCCTGCTTGCTAAGGTAGGGTCTCTGTTGTTTCTGCTGCTGTACTGTGTATCCAGCTGGCTGGCCCATGAGCTGTCGTATTCCTGTTTCTACCTCCCATCTCGTTGTAGGAGGGCTAGGATTACAGGTGCTCGATGTTGAGCTGGAACCTCCGGCTCACTCCTGCTTGATCCAGAAAGCCCCATTCCTCTCTCCAAACCTGCCCTCTCAGAGAATCTCCAACAAAGAAAAGGCACTAAAAAGCCCATCTCTGCATGCGGCTATGGCAGCTCCTCCCCTGAAGTTGCCAGCAGCCCAAGTCCCTGCCTAAAGTGGTCAGCTTTTGGGCATACCTGGGTACAAACCCATCTTTTGGCAGACAGGTCATTACCACTCACCTACAGGCTATATAACCTCCCTGCTTTAGTTCAGACACTATTCTCCTGCCTCAAACTCTGGGCCTGTAGAACTCACCTGAAAGTTGCTCAAATAAACCTGTTTTTTTTGTTTTTTTTTTTTGTTTTTTTTTTTACTTTTTCAATTCGGCTTGATTTGACTTGATTTGTGGGTGGAGAAACCTATTATCTTGCTACAAAAAGCCTATTACTCACTACTGCATCTGGCCTTTCCTGTGGTTTCAAAGCACTGGACTCAGGCCATTGTGTTTGCACTGCTACAAACACTGTTACCCGTGGAGCCATCTTCCTGGCCTCAGCTTTGCTGTATTTTTATAGAATGTTACTAAAGAAAAATATAGTTCCACGAGCTCTTGCCTTCCTGTGTTCCTTTGATGTCCTTTATGCAACCTGATCACCTGTCTTTGCTTTTTCTCAAAAATTTACTTGGCTGGATATTGTTGCAGAATCCCGTAATCAGAAGCAAGAGAATTGCTGTAAGTTTGAGGCCTACCTGGCCTACCAAGTCTGTACTGTGTTTCAGGCCAATCAGGCCTTCATAACAAAGTCCTGTTTCAAAGGACAAAACAAAAAGATTTCTATTAACATGCATAAAAATATTTCTGTTCTGTGTAACACACATTTTCCAGCCTTTTGTTTTGTCTATTTTAAGTACAGAGTCAAATCAACACATCTATGTTATCTTGTAACTTTTAAAAAATGTTAATTCTAGGGTTAGAAAGATACTCTCTTTAATTGAGTTCCTTAATAAATTCATTGGTAATGGAATTTTATTCTCACTCTCTGTGTATGCATCTGTTTACATTTTTATATCCATCAAAACTTATGCACTTATTTACATGTACTCATTTACTTGGGAGAAGCCACACACATGGTCGTGTGGATGTGCGTCCGAAGACAGCTTGTGGCAGTGGGTTCTCTTCTTCCATAAGTTCTGGCATTGAACTCAGGCTGTTCAGCTTGGCAGCAAGTACCTGAGCCCACAGAGTTATCTCACCAGCCCATACCAGATTTTTTTTTGATGAATAAAGCGTGTGAGAATTGATTTAATTTTTTTCCTTCTGGATTATCAATCTGTCCCAACCCCAATAATTGAGTAGCATGGACCTTGCTATAATTCTAGGCTGCTGCTTGTGCTGACTAGTGCACTCTTCTGTACAGTTCAGTCTCTAGGCTTTTAAAAATCTTGTTGCTGTTCCTTTGTCTCCTAATAATTGTCTTATAGTATTTGGATGTTTTATAGAATACATCCTATTGCTTCTTTCCAACACTTTCATTTAGTTATCTTGTTTTTTTATGTATGTAATTGGGTTACATTAAATATGCGTTTTAACTTGAGAGCATACTTTATTATATTTCAGTAATCAAATATACTTCAAAGTCACTGATTTGTTTTGAAAATTCTTAATTTACTTTGACATTGTTTATCTGCATTTTTTGTTTGTTTTCTTGGTGTACAGGTCAGTAACATCCATGTATAAATATTTTACAGTAGAATACATTACTGATTTTTATTTTTACATGTATGTCTGGCTGACCTCTCGTTGTGTAGCCAAGGATAAACTTGAATTTCTGATTCGATTCTCCTGACTCTACCTCCTGAATACTAGGACTATAGTCATGCACCACTATGCCTGGTTTATATGCTACTGGAGAGGAACCCATGAATTTATGTATGCTGTTCAAGTTTATCAACTGAGTTTCATTACTTTCAACCCAGCCTACATTACTGATTTTTGTATGAATGTGTATACTCTTAAACAGGTATCAGTAATTCTTAGAAAATTCCTTTTTTAGTAGTTAAAATATATGCTTTGCTGTATATGTTAAGCTTTGGTTTGAGATAGGTATATATATTTTTTTCAAGAAATTTTCCATTGCTGCTTTTTAAAAGTTTTTAAGGCTTTATATTGATGGTGAATTCTGTATCTGTGTGTAGTACTTGGTAACATGAATGTCTGATTCTACAGATGTGTCTTAGAAGACAAACTTACACTTCTGCGTTCTGTATCATAAACCTGCTGGTGATTCTCAGTCTGCATTGTGAACATACCTTGGGCTTCTGGGTTTCTTCCAGGCATGCAAAGTTTATTATCCCTGTACTTAGACTGTTCTTTTGTGCATCTCTCTCTTGATTCTCAGATTCAAGGGAATGGAGTAGGGTGCTGCTACAATATGGCACCTTGAGACAAGGGTGAATAGAGACAGGTGGACCCTTCTTGGGGTGAAGGTCAAGGGGACTGGATGTAGCATTGTTGTCTTCTGACTTCCATGTTGTTATTTTTATTTGTTCACAGCATTGTTGTTTTAATGAGCAGAAACTTGCATTTATCTTGTCTTTCTGTAAAGTATATAGAACAGTTAGATTGTTAAGCCATGCTGGGTATTTTCCTGATCAGGCCTTCTAACTGGTACTGTATGAGAGGTATTATTATTCTTGCTTTTCTGTCTAGAGGTCATAAATAGATGTCAGAAGGATTGGAAGAAGAAAGGGACTTTGATGGGAGCATGTCCTTCCATATGTTGTGAATATGTGTTTCTCTTATTGTTTGATGAATAAAGCTGTTTTGGCCAATGGACAGGCAGGATTTATCCAGGCAGGAAATCCAAATGGGCAAAGAAAGGTATTAGGCAGAGTCGGAGAGATGCCATGTAGCTGCTGTGGAAGCAAGAGGCCTGGGCATCACAGGTAAACCAAGACCACGGGGAGATACACAGATGAATAGAAATGGGTTAATGATTAATAGAGCTAACCAGTAAGAAGCCTGAGCAATAGGTCAAACAGTTTATAGTTAAAATAAGGCCCTGTGTGTTTATTTGGGATTAAATGGCTGCAGGGCTGGGTGGGACAGAAACTTCCATCTACAGGATATAAACCAGTGATGGAAGACAGAGGGTGCCAACAGGTAGATGGGAAAACCTGCTGGTAAATGGGCTGCATAGAACCCTGTGTGTGCACATGGAAAGTTATTTGATCTCCACATTAACCTTTTAAACTGCTGAGAGCATATTACCTTTATCTTTTATAAACAGGAAATAGCAGTTTAGAAGTTCAACTGAGTTTTCCTAAACTCACACAGTTGGTGGCAGACTTGAACTTTGATTTCTCATTGCTACTTTTGTACCCTTTCCCTTGTCCTACTTAGAGGTGGGAGGGTAAGAGAGCAGTGTCCATCTCCAGGCCCTGTGGAAAAATTAACTACATGTAGCACAAAAGAAAAATTAGAAATGTTTTTAATTCAGTTATTTCCATTTAAAATAGATTTATTCAGATGGTTTATATGCATTATAACTCACTGATTTAAATGCTCATGCATTGTGTGGCATCACCATAGACAATTTTAGATCATGTTCATTGCTCTAAAGAGAAGTCCTTTTAAGCAGTTACCCCCTTGTAGTTACCCATTTTCACCTCGACACTCAGCTGCCTACTTTTTGTCTATGTACATGTACCTACTCTGTGCATTTCATACAAATGTTACCCAAATATTAGATGGTCCTTTGTAACTGACTTCTTTCACTTACTATATTTTTCAAAGTTCATACTTTTTTGTTGATGAATATGGTTCAGATGACTGGAGATATACTGTATTTATTTACTTATAAGTTGATATAGTTTTGATTTGATTCTACTTTATGCTGTTATGGATAATGCATTATAAATATTCTTGAATAAAATTAGGGGCAGTGTTCATGAATAGGGCAGATATTTTAATTTGTTTTGGACGTGTGTGTCCTAGAAGTTAAACTGTTGGGCCATATGATAGCTTGTCTATTATCCAATAGCATCCCCATCACTAGTGTACAAAAGGGTTAGTTTCATCATGTCCTTACCAACACTTGTTCATGTATCTTCAGTTAGGAACATAGATGGTGCCTTATGGCTTTGGTGTAATGTGCGATTCTCTGCACAGCTGGTCCTGCTGTCCTTCTCTGCCCCCAAGAAAGCACACAGACACTATATTAGTATAAAGCTGTTGGCTGGAGACTTGGGCTTTTTATTCTTAACCCATAACTACTAATCTATGTATTTCCTTGTGACCTTATCTTACCGGAGAAAGGTCCTGGGACCTCTTACTCCTCTGGCATCCTACATCTTGACTGTTCAGCATCTACACAGAGAAGAGAAGAGGAAGAGGAGAAAGCAATTTCCTGTTTGTCCCTGCTTATATTCTGATTCTGCCCAGCTTCGTCACTTCCTGCCTGGCCAATAGGTGTTTTATTCATTAACCAATAAGAGAAACATATACATAGAAGGACTTCATCACTTTGGCGTGCACTTTCCTGACAGCTGATGATTTTTAATAGCTGTTTCTCATTGGTTGTTTGTCTTTTTGTTACTGCATGGTGAGAAGTCTATTTCTAGATACAGGGTCCTTGCTGGATATGATTGGCAAATATTTTCTTCTATTTTGTTGTTCCTCCTTCACTTCCTCCTTTCTCCTCTCTGTTTTATTTCTTAGAGAAAAGTGCTTACTGTGTATAGGCACATGTTGACCTTGAACTCCTGATCCACTGCCTCCCTTCTGAGTTCTGGGATTCAGGACCACCACTGTCTGTGTGTGTACGCGCGCGTGCGTACACGCGTGCATTGTTGTTGTTGTTATTGGTGGTGGTGGTGGTGATGGTTTTATTACTCTTTACTCTTTGACTTATTTTGTTCTTTGGGGGGCCTGCTATACAGCTCCCAAATGAATCATACACAGAGACTTATTTCTTATGAATGCCCGGCCTTAGCTTTTGTAAACCTAAATTATCCTGACTACCTTTTGCCTCTGGGCTTTTTCCTTCTCTTACTTACTTCTGTATATCTTACTTTCACTCTAATTCCATGGCCAGACCCTGTATGTTGTCCTCTCCTTGCTCCTTTGTTGTTTCTCCTCCTCTTTTCTCCTTCTATTTATAGTCTCTGCCTGCCAGCCCCTCCCATCCTTGCTCCTTCCTCGATAATGACTATTTAGCTCTTTCTTAGACTATCAGGTATTTTAGACTTGCAAAGAATCACAGCTTTACAGAGTTAAACAAATGCAGCATAAACAAGGCAACACATCTTTACATCATTAAACAAATGTTCTAGCTGGGCGTTGGTGGCGCACGCCTTTAATCCCAGCACTCGGGAGGCAGAGGCAGGTGGATCTCTGTGAGTTTGAGGCCAGCCTGGTCTACAGAGCGAGTTCCAGGACAGCCTCCAAAACAATACAGAGAAAACCTGTCTCGAAAAAACCAAAACAAACAAACAAAAAACACATATGCTCTGTTCTGTTAACATTAGAACATCATCATGAAACATCACTGTTGTAAACATGGATAGTTTGTATAGGAAAGAGAATGGGGTGGAAAGAACACATGATTTGATTATTAGCGATGAGAGAGTATATAAAAAATAAATTTACCTGGTCACATAAGACAGCTTATGTAGACATTGGTACTTTACATAAAGGTAACCTTCTCAGGGGTCTCGGGTATGTCCCTCATGACCTACATCCTCCCTGAAAAACTGTTATTGAACTGCAATTCATGGGCCAAATCTATTCTGCCACCTGTTTTTGCAACTACATTTCTATTGATATATAATGCCTCCATTTATTTTATCATAACAAAATATACCCAATATTGGGATATATATGGTTTAATTAGGTCTTAGTTCTGGAGATTCATGAGTAGGACATTTGCACTGGTTTCTGGTGAGGGCCTCGTGCTGTATTGTAACAGGCTAGATGCTATCACAGGGTTAGAAAGGGAAATAGTGGGGAGAGGAAGCAGGAGAGCTGGAGGCTTTGCAACAGGTGCCCCTGAGCTCACTCATGAGACAAATTTATCCTTCAGCAAAACACTTATCCATCCTCAAGACTTACCTCATAGCTTTTCAAAGTGTTAAGAACTAACTCATGTTGCACTGGGTACCAAACTGGAGCCAGTGAACTTTGACTATAACATGTAACCATTCCTATTTATTATTATCAATGGTTGCTTTCACACTACATAGTGGAATTAAGTAACTAAAACAAATTTGGCCTACAATGCCTGAAATATTTATCTTGCTCTTTATAGAAAAAGCTGTCCAACAGCTGATTTGGAAAGTCTAGACTTTTAGAAAGTTATGCATGAACCAGAGATACTTTGAATTTCAGCAGTCTTGACATTGTATGACTTTGAGGTCAGTTGAACCAACTGACTATTTTCCTTCTTCCCTCTCTCCCTCCTTATTTTTCTTATTTAGAGCTTGAGACTGGGGATTGAACTCAGAGACTTAGGTATATAGGCAACTCAAACGTGGAACTATAGCCCAACTACAAGAACAGCAGTGGTGTGTGTGTCTAATGTTTGTTTTAAATTTTGTTTTGTTTTTCTTTGTTTATAAAGGATCTTACTATGTAGCTCAGGCTAGTTTCAGATTTGCAATCCTCCTGCCAAAGTTGTTAGTCTTAAGGAAAAATTACTGTATCGGGATGGATGAGACTTAGGTTTGATTCTCAGGGAAATAGTGCACATGCACAGGAATACTTGCCCGTGAGCAAAAGTTTAACTTTGAAATAAGATAATAAGACATTGTTGTTTTAAAGCCAAGAGTGTAACAAGACTAATCTGTGATTATTTACAGACCGATTCTCTAGCTTCGTTCAGATGCTATGATTTTATTAGAAGAAACACGTTATGCTTTTTTGTTTGCTTGTCTTTTCTGTTTTCTCTGTATTGCTTTGGAGCCTCTCCTGGAGCTTGCTCTGTAGACCAGGCTGGCTTCAAACTCACAGCGATCTTCCTGCTTCTGCCTCCTGAGTGCTGGGATAAAGGCGTGTGCCTCCAATGCCCGGCTTCCTTATGCTTTTTCCCCAGTCATTTTCTATCCCTTTTAAAGACCAAGTATTTGCCAGCATAACTTACTCAAATTTAACATAGTGCCAGTCTTACTGTTAGAAGTTAGGTATTTTAGCTCAGTTCTGTTTCTTTTCATTTCTCTTAGCTTGAAGTCAATGGCCCAAAATGACTCTGCTAGTGGAAACTCACTTCCGTAAGGAGAAAGACCAGGCCAGAGGCTGGGATGAGCGTGCCACTGCACCAGATCTCTGCCATCCCATCACAGGACGCCACTTCCACTAGAGTCTACAGAAGCAAGACCAAAGATAAGGAGCGGGAGCAGGTAACTGGAGAACTCCTTAAAGTGCCTTACTGTGGGGGTTCTTTCCAGTGGCTGTGGCCAGATACTGGCTGAGCTGCCGCCTGAGTAAGGAAGGAAGTAAGGAGGGAAGGAGGGATGGAAGGAAGGAAAGACTGTTTTATTTTCATTTGAGGGCAGATGTGTGGCAGTGAGGATGGCATGGTAGCAGGTGCATGAGGTGGTGGGCCACATTGTATCCAATCAGGAAGAAGAGAGAGCACTGGTGCTTGGCTCATTTCCTCTTTATTCTTAGGTTGGGTGTCCCACCTGGGTTAACTCAGTCTGTAAACACTTCACAGCACACCATAGTGGTGACTCCTAGATGATTCTAGATCTGATTAAATTTACAGTCAATACTAACTGCCATCACAAATACATTGTTTTAATGTACACAGAATGGTATGGGGGGGTTGAGTATACTGTGACCCACCAGTGGAGGCCAGAGGACAACTTTGGAGAGTTGATGATCTTACCCAGTGGATCCTGGGATATGATCTCAGTTGTCAGGCTTGGTGACAATTACCTTCATCCACTGAGCCATCTCAACAGCCCCAACCATTACGATTATTTTATTAAAATTCCACTAACTACGATCTAGAATAACCAAGTTCTGGAGGGGCTGGTTTCTCTGCATATGGGCTAATGAGCATGGCTGGCTGTGTTCAGAGACTATCTTCTCCTGGTTTCTGGGTCCTGAGGGTTTGGCATAGGCTTATCGGCTTCTTAGTGGTAGTGGCACACTCATTTTAGTTGGATAAGTTCCTAATCATGTCTTTACATTCCTAAGATGAAGTTCTTTAGATTCTTAAAACAAGGTGCAGTGTATAAATGTGTTTGAACAAAAATTTAGGGGTGTGTTACTGCATCCAGGAGACCATTATAATCAGCCCGTCTCTGTTTTGATGCTGCTGGCAATCTGGCTTGACCCTTAAATAAACATTAGTTGGATAATGTCAGTGATGGAGGAATTTCAGGACTAATCTAAGCCCAAAGGGTCAGGAAAGTCTTTCTGTAGAAAACTGGAATTATGTGGAGAGCTATAGTTAAGGGAAAAGGAGAAGCAGAGCAACTCAGGTTGAGGAAATGTATAAGGTCAATCCCAAATTTTCTGATGCAGTTTGCATGTGCCCGTGCTGAGAAGTGAGAGAAAGAGATCCACAGAGATTCTGGGAGCTACATCTTTATCTAAAGCAACCCCCAAGGTGACTTTCTGCACAATTCTCTCTATAGCATGCATTGCATGGGCCTATATCTGTTCTGCTGTGGAGGGCTAGTGACGTGCACATAGCTACACTATCTGTGGATGAAGTCGGACCTCACACTGGGTGGTATGCGGACTGCTGGAAATATTTCATAATCAAAGGATTTTCTTACTATCACTTTGTAGCAATAATTCTAATTGTTATTAATAATAAAAACTCAGAGTCAGCTATCAGGAGGTGAAAGCTGAAAGATGAGAGAAGCAGAGCAGCCAGCCACTAGAGTTCTTTTTTTTTTTTTTTAAATTTTATTTTCCAGTTTAAATTTAGATAAGAATCAAGGTTGCTTCACATGTCAGTTCCAGGTCCCTCTCCCATTCCCTCCCTTCCTCCCGTGCCCTCCCCCCCCCGTTATCCTCTCATTTCTCCAGGGAGGGTGAGGCCCTCCATGGGGGTGTCCATAGTGTGTCATTTCATATAGGGCAGGGCCTAGACCCTTTCCCAAGAGTTCAGGGTGAGAGTGCACCTCACATTGTTCTATTGGAGTCCAAAGTCCGTGTGTATACTTGGGATGGGTACTGATCTGCTGCCCAAGGCTCAATAGATTCCCTAGGCCTCTTCACTGACACCCAGATTCAGGGGGTCTTGATCAGTCCCATGCTGGCTTCCCAGGATAATGCCTGGGATTCAAGAGTTAACCTTTGTCTGGTCAGCTGTTTCTGGGGGTTAAACCAGCCCAGTCTTAATCCCTTTGATCATCAGTCCTCCCTCTCTGTTACTGGCTTTCTTGAGTTCAGCTCAGTACTTAACCAAGGGAGTCTGCCTCTTCTTCGATCAGCCACTAAATAAAGTTTCTGTTTCCCAGACTCTCTGGCCATAGGATTGTAGGCTGGCACTCCCCAGATCTATGTCTAAAATCCATATATGAGAGAGTACATGCCATGTTTCTCTTTTTGTGACTGGGTTACCTCACTCAGGATGGTTTCTTCTAGTGTCATCCATTTGCCTGCGAATCTCATGATTCCATTATTTTTTTCTGCTGAATAGTACTCCATTGTGTAGATGTACCACGTTTTCTCTATCCACTCTTCAGGTGAGGGACATCTAGGTTGCTTCCACGTTCTGGCAATTACAAATAAAGCTGCTATGAACATAGTGGAACAGACCTCTTTGTTGTATGAATGGGCATCTTTTGGATATATGCCTAAGAGTGGAGTTGCTGGGTCTTGTGGTAGGTTTATTCCCATTTTTCTGAGGAATCTCCACACTGATTTCCAAAGTGGCTGAACCAGTTGGCACTCCCACCAGCAATGGAGGAGTGTCCCCCTTTCACCACATCCTCTCCAGCATAAATTGTCATTAGTGTTTTTGATTTTAGCCATTCTGACAGGGGTGAGATGGTATCTGAGAGTTGTTTTGATTGGCTAAGGATGTTGAGCACTTTCTCAAGTGCCTCTCAGCCATTTTAGACTCCTCTATTGAAAACTCTCTATTTAGTTCTGCAGCCCACTTTTTAATAGGGTCCTTTGGTGTTTTGGAGACTTGCTTCTTGAGTTCTTTGTAAATTTTGGAGATCAACCCTCTGTCAGATGTGGGATTAGTGAATATTTTTTCCCATTCTGTGGGCTGCCTTTTTGTCTTGCTGACTGTGTCCTTTGCTTTACAGAAGCTTCTCAGTTTCATTAGGTCCCATTTATTAATTGTTGATCTCACTGTCTGTGCTACTAGTGTTATGTTCAGGAAGCTGTCTCCTGTACCAATTCGTTCAAGGGTACCACCCACTTTCTCTTCTAAGAGGTTCAGTGTGGCTGGATTTATGTTAAGGTCTTTGATCCATTTGGACTTAAGTTTTGTGCATGGCGATAAACATGGATCGATCTGCATTCTTCTACATGCCAGTCTCCAATTATGCCAGCACCATTTGTTGAAGATGCTTTCTTTATTCCATTGTATATTTTTAGCTTCTTTGTCAAAGATCAGATGTTCGTACGTGTGTGGGTTAATACCCGGATTTTCAATTCGATTCCATTGGTCTACCTGTCTATTTTTGTGCCAATACCAAGCTGTTTTCAGGACTATAGCTCTATAATAGTACTGGAATTAAAGGCATGTCACTCCAAGTGCTGGGATCAGCTTTGTGTGAGCTCTGTTTCTCATTTAGACTGGATCAATTTCATGTAGCCCAGGGTGGCCTTGAATTAATGGAGATACATCTGCCTCTGTCTCCCAAGTGCTGGGATTAAAGGTGTGCACCATCACTGCCTGGCCTCTATGGCTAACTTTATTCATTAGATCATAAACAAAATATCATCACAGCACTTACTAGTATGTAAATAATCCTTCAAGATTACTGCTTTTTAGTTTTGCTTTGTTTTTTGAGATAGGGTCTTACTATGTAGCTCTGTCTGTTCTGGGACTCATTATGTAGACCAAACTAGCCTTGAACTCACAGAGACCCACCTGCTTCTGCCTCCTGAGTGTTGGGTTTAAGTACATGAGACACCATGGTGGTGTTTAGTTTTTTATAAACACTAGTCCATTACTTTTCAGATTTCAGTCTCTGTGGAAACCTGAGTTGCTTCTTTTCAAAAGAAATTATATTTTAACCTTAACTGTCTTAGAGAGTAGATTTGGTTTATTTTTTTTAAAGCTAGTAATATCTTACTTTTAGACCTATCTTGAAGTAATCTTGTGTACACTTAAGTGTGTGATTATTAATGCATGTGTAATTTATAAGTCTAATAGACAAGTTTATAATTGGCTTCTAAGTCATCGTTTGAAATTATACTGTTTGACATGATGTAAGTTACTTTCCATCTTAGGACAATGTCCACTTTCCTGCCTCAGTGGGTCAGGATTCAGATCCCACTATAAGTAACAACATCTTTTCCAAATTAAGGAGAAAATTTTAGTTCAGGGAAATAGATGCTTCTCTAGATTTCCAGAAAGGGCTAATTCCCAGCAATGTGGGATTACTCTACCTTTATCAGGAGTGATTAGGAAGTAATGCATCATAAAGGTTCAATTGTTGTATCTAGTGGTAACCATTGCCATTGTATTCATTATGACTAAACAAACCATCAAACAAACAACAACAACAAAGAACTCCTCTACTGTTACTACCACTGCCACTTAAAAATTGTTGGCTCTGGAAAAAATACCACCCACCTTATTTTATTGAGACAGGTTTTAATATGCAATCTCTCTGTAGCCCAGGCTAGTCCCAAACTCAGCCATCTTCCCTTAGCCACCTGAGTGTTAGGATTCCAGGTGCGTGCCCCTGCTTCTGGCTTGCATTTCACTTTCATCAGGACTGGACAAGCTGGGTAGATGCTGCATGTTCTGCCATCTGTCCCCATGCCACGCGTGTGATCAAAGCCAAATGAATGGTTGCATTGTCTTAGAGGACCCAATTGCCTGGGACCCAGTTTGTAAGATTATCCAGAAAATACACTTTCTCTTTCTACCCTGAAGGAACTAGTCCATATCATTGTATTCTTGAAAGTATCAGAAAGGTAATCCATGGTCAGCTTGTAATTAGACAGCTACATAGGAAGCAAAAGATACTTATCATATTTTTGAAGAATTCTAGTTTAGTCACCATAGATTTCTTTCTCTTCCTTTTCTAGGTCAACAGAGGGGTTTTATCATGGAACATCAAAGTGATAGTTATCTAAACAAATTTTGGTTTGCTGGGAAAGTATGTAAATGGAGAAAAATTTTAATATCAGGAAGTAGATGCTTTATATATGCTTACATAAAGTTTATAATACCTAGTACTCTTTTCATCTGTACCTGCATTTGGAACAAGAGCCTCACAGCACGCAGGCAATAACAGTAATCTGAAGCATATCCATTGTACTTCACCTCTTAATTATTGTTATTTTAATGTACTGGATAAATCATGAAAACCTAACAAAGAACTTAGAGAAACTTTGAGCTTTAATACTGCAGACTCTGGTTTTCAGTTCAGTGCCTGGACCTGCCTTGTATCTTCCAAACAGCCTGTTTTCAGGGTCTCCCCAGGGTGCTCTGGTGCTGGTTCACTCCTTCCTTCTTCAGCTTCCTCCGCCCTCTCACCCTCATCCCCCACTTTCTGTTTCCTTTTTCATCCTTCTTTTCCCCCTTCTGTTTTTGCCCTTTGCTTCTATTCTTCCCATTCGAGTCTCCAAAGGTCAGGATAGCAGATGTGCACTAGGTAACACACCTGGCCATCCTAATATTTTCAGATGTGTGTGTGTGTGTGTGTGTGTGTGTGTGTGTGTGTGTGTGTAAAACTATTCAGGATCCAAGGTCAAAGCAGTCTTTGGCCTTCTCTTATTTGAAACCCCACTGTTTACCCACAGGAGCTCTAGTTTTATTTTACAGGATACATTCCTTCTAGCCAGGTGCCAATAGTGTGTGCCTTTAATCCCAGTACTCTGGAGGCAGAGGCAGGTGGATCTCTGTGAGTTCAAGGCCATCCTGGTCGTCCTCAGAACTAGTTCCAGGACAGCTAGGGCTGTTACACAGAGAAACCCTGTCTCAAACTGCCCCCTCAAAAAAAATCCTTCTTCTAAATGGCCCACAGAGTCAACTAACCAGGGCTCATAAGGGGCTTACAGAGACTTATCCAACAGCAAGGGAGCCAACAGTATGGGTCTGACCTAGACCCTCTGAATATATGTTGTGTTTGGGTGGCTTGGTGTTCTTGTGGGACTCCTAGTATTGGGAGCGGGGTGTGTCTCTGACCCATTTGCCTGCTTTTGGGACTCTTTTCCTCCTACTGAGCTGCTTATTCCAGCCTTGATGCAAAGGGATTTGCCTAGCCTTGTTGTCACTTCATGTGCTGTGTTTGGTTGGTATCCCTGGGAGGCTTGCCATTTTCTTTGGGTGGTGGGTGGAGGAGAAGTGGATCTGGGATAGAGTTGAGGTGTGTGTGGGGGATGTGAGGAGAGAGGGGAATTGCTGTTGGGATGTGATGTATAAGAGAATAACAATAATAAAGATATATCCCTAAAATCTCCTTCTATATTACTATTTTTGTGTCAATATTTAGTCTACTCTCATATTCATTTTTAGCTTCTTTATAGAGGCTCAATTAAATGAAGAGGTGAATGTGCATCTTTGAATAGTTAAGTAACTGTCAGTTCATGTGTGACTACCCCTGGCATCATTTGTGTGCCTCCTTGAATCAGTGTTTACCTTTCCTGGGAGAATCTCAGGACATTGTTTGCCTCAGCACAGTTTCTGTTGCTGTAACAGAATACCTGCGGTTGGGTGAGTTATAAAGAGCACTACAGTTCTAGAGACTGGACAGCTTCTGGTAAGGACCTCTTCATGTGCCATGCATGGTAGGGGACAGGAGGGTGTAAACAAAGAGGAACATACAGAGGAGGTGAGATTCTGTAACAGCCACTTCCCATAATAACCCAAGCGCCTTCCTGGAAGTCGCATTCATCCTTCTATGATGACAAATTCTTTATAACCAAATACTTCTTAAATGCCCCTTTCTGTACCATGACACTGGGGACTATACCCTAGTACAAGTTTTAATAGAACCAATCATGTTCACACCATAGTAGCATTCTCAAACCTGGAAATAGGAATATATCTTGCAGTGTGTGTGTGTGTGTGTGTGTGTGTGTGTGTGTGTGTGTGTGTGTGTTGGGGAAGGGGTGCATCTGTGTAGCCTTTTTTCAAATCTGCCTGCAAGAGTGCTTATCCTGTTTGATAATCCCAACTGTGACAGTGATGCCGTGGGGATCCCTGCTGGTTTACTCAAGCATGTGCAGAAAATTGTAGCATACTTGATATTCATGAACTAAAGATGATGCCTTCCTTACTAAATACATTTCTGCCTTATTGTTGAGAATGTGGAGACTAGTTCTGATGGTTTCATTGGAGATTAAGAAAGGGAGGGATGGTGCTGTTACCAAATATCAAATTCAGTGTTGCTAAATTTGAGCTGTTTTGTCTTTTTCATGTTCTTGGATCTTAAGGTGTGGCTTGTTTACTTGTATAGAGTATGTAGCTGAACTTTGGGCGTTGGGCTAAGGAGATTTTTGCTTGAGTTAACATTATCTAGATAAAACAGTCAGAATATGTGGTAAAAGAAGCATTTGCTTGTTTTGGTCTTGGGGAACGCTACTGCTAAGGTGTAAGTTACTGAACAGATGGTTGCTTCATGTTCTCTGCATGCCTTGTTCTTGTAAGACCTTAGTATTGGGCCATCAAAACAGCATAAACTTCATGTGAACGCTGAGAACAACAGACTCATTGTCCTCTTCTTCTTACAGGGGAGCTATACAGACTACACAATGTTCTCTGTGACAGGTGGTGCCAATAGTATCAACACACACTCCTCACACTGTGTTCCTCATAGCCATGCTCTTTGCCAGCTGCTTAAGCCAGCCTCTCTCTTCTGTGAGAACCTTACCCACCTCCACTCGCTCATTAATTGATTAATTCTTTGCATAGTTATTCACCGATCACCCATTACATAGTAGGTGCTGAGTCAGACATCAAGTGAACACATGGTCTGGTAAAGATACTGTCTGTGTTGTCAGAAGGAACAGACCCAAAGAGAATTGTGGTCACCTGATTGTGATGGTGGTGTCTTTCCCCAATTCATGTGTTCTGTCAGTCCCCATGCTCAGCACAGACCCCCTCTGCCTATACCAAAGCTTTCTAATTAGTGTCCTTGCCTTAGTCCCTTTCTCCCTGCCTTGTTCTGTAGCTGGAAGCAAAAGCAGACAAGCAGTCCAATGAGATAGATTTTGTAGTGAGAGCCTCTGACCCCCAGAGATTTTCTGGAATAAAATAAATTAAAGCTGAGCCTTTCAGAAGTTCCAGGAACTGGGCTGGGGAGAGAGCATGCTAGTTGGCTAGAATGCTTGCCTATCATTTCCAAAATCCTAGGTTTGATCCTCAGTACTGCAAAACCTGCTCATGGTGGCACACCTGTAATCCCAGCACTCAGGAGAGAGGTGGAAGTAAGAGGATCAGAAGTTCAAGGTTATCCTTGGCCACAAAGTGAGTTCCAGACAAGTGTGGGCTCAGGAGACCCTGCTTTCCAAGAAAAGAAGTAACAGTTCAATGAAGACAGAGAAAAATGTCAGAGAAGATGGTGCATTGCAGAAATTTCGAGGGAAGAGGAGAACATATGTGTTGAGTTATATACACTATATTACTAAATTGTCACTTGCTGTTAAGGCTCACTAACAAGTTGACTTTGGAAATGTAATCCCAAGTGATGTTTGTCTCCAAAGTGACAGGATTCCCTGTCAAGAGCAGCTGCTCCCCTTCCCCCAGGTCTGTGGCAGGGAGAAAGGGAAGAGAGAATAGAAACTACTTCTGACAGAGGTGCTGTTGTTTATCCCATGATATAAAAATGTCTGCAGTGGGGAAGCCCAGAGCTCAGCCATAGAGAAAGCTGTCAGGACTCCTGCTCCCCACCCTGCTTCCCAGGTGATTTCTGGATGCTTGTAAGCACTACCACAGAGGCAGGAAATATGGTGAGTATAAGTGTAGACACAAAGAGTCTAAGGGTGTGGTGATTAGTCCAAATATGGATACCTGGAATTCACTTGTGTTTGAATCCCTAGAGAAGAGCAAGTTAAGGAAGTTTGGCTGTAACCCCAGCACTCAGGAGACTGAGGCAGTAAAAGCGTACATTCCAGGACAGCTGGGCCATGCAGTGTGACTCTGTCTCAGTTAATAGAGGTTTTAGAATCCAACAATGTGTAGGAGTACATGAAATTATCCATCAGGCTGAGTAGTGTCTGACAGGACACCAAAGGACAGTGGCCACTGAGAGTCATTGAGAACACCCCTTATCCTATAGTAAAGATCTGGATGTCTTTTTGAAGCTTGCTACTTTTATCGAACTTTTCAGTAGGGGATAAAATATCACTCCTTTTAATTCATCTTCCTATTGCTGAGTTTGCATTCCTCATTTTTAGCCAGATGGATTCACTTTGTCACATTTCAGAAGCCTTTCTTAAAGCAGAGCACATCTTGTGAGATGTGGTGTGGGTGTAAGGAGTCCCTCACCTCAGGACTCAGAGATCTGTGGGAGACTCCTGGCACACAGTGTGAGTCCATCACCTGTTGTATCAGTGGCCAGGAAGGCTGTTAGAGAAATCCCAGGTCTGTGCTTGTGTAGGATTTAAAATCTTCCCAGATTGATTCTGTCAGTAGAAATTTTCTACACAGTATGTGGAGATACGAAGAGGAGAAGATAACAGTTGAGAGACAATGGAGAGAAGAAAGTAATACAGTCTAATAATTTGAAACATAAGAAATATAGACTATCATTGACATCTTATTGGAGGACTAGTTCATCACTTACAGAGAATGTTACAGTCCTTTATGTAAGATTTGTTTATCACGGCCTCAGTCTGCTAAGAAGGACATGGAAAATGCAGAGAAATTTCATAAAAGCAGAAAGGAATGTGAAAGGCACCACCCCAAATCTCACTGTATCAAGTTTTGTTTCTTCCAGTAGTTATGAGCAGTTCTTTGTTAGTTTATTGCAAAAGGAATTTTGGTTTCAGACCCTGAATTTTAAATTAGTAGAACTAGGCATGCATATATATATATATATATATATATATATATATATATATATATAGAGAGAGAGAGAGAGAGAGAGAGAGAGAGAGAGAGGAAAGTTCAAAATAGGAACCAAGCTAGTCAATACATTTCTGCCAACAAGAAATAAGTTTGTATTTTCCTATAGCATCAAAATCCACACTAGGGGATTTGAGATATTCTTGGAAAGAAATTTCTGCTTCCTAATTTTTATTGAAGTGTTTTCCCCAAAGAAAGTTGTCGAGATGCTTGAAGAAGTAGTTGGTTGGCAGAGGATATGTGAACATGGTAAATGACACAAAACTTTGTAGCCCAGTTTGCTCAAATTCTAAAGTATTGATTTATAGTGTGTGGTCCAGTGTTGTAGTGGAAACACTCAGACCCTTTCTGTTGACTAGTCTTGCTAAAGTTGCTTTTTTTTTTTGTGGATCCCATTGTGTTGCTGGGCCAATTTCTCAGATTCAGAAAGTCGTGATAGTGAACAGCAGTAGGCTAGCTTTTGCTGCATTTCTGCTGAGAAAGGCATTGTGGCTTCTTGGTCCAGTCACTAAGTTGAATGATTGTCAAATATAATCCACCTTGTTTCACCATCTGATGAGGAAATGGCTATTGTTACTATGCTGAATGAAAGAAGATGGCAACACTGTGACTTTCAGATATTTTGTCAGTTCATAAGGCGCTCACCAAGCCTTTTCACCTTCCCGTTTGCTTCCATTGCTGGTCTACACTGGC